>NC_040915.2:54995759-56210190 GCF_004126475.2 Phyllostomus discolor | reverse complement strand
AATCTCAGCTCCTCTTGTGTCTAAGGGCCTAAGGCCCTTGCTCACAGTTCCCTCACTTAAAAGGAGAGCTGAGCCACAGCATTTTCAGGGCGTCAGTCAATTCAAACAGTAACTAGTAGCCAACCAAGGAGCAAAAAGAGAGAAGGGACAAAGATCTTAACGAAGGTGCAGGCCAAATGGCCCTGAGACTTGAGCCTTCAAGAAGAACAAGAGTAAAAAGAGTACCCTGGTCACATCAGGTCCAGTCAGGCCTTTCCCAGTAGCATAACTTGAGGCTCATGGGGTCCCAAGTGTCATAACGCCACTAACGGAATTCAGACACACTGGCCAGCTGAGGAAGCTTTCAGCTTCAGATCTTTCAGAGACAGAGACGTGGCAAATCCCAATGCCTACAAGGGGCAGATGCTGGTAAATGTAATTACCAGTGGGTGAAGTACACTGAAGCAACTGGACAAAGACTTGTGAACTGGAGGGCCCGTGTCCCATCTGAAGGGAACAGCTGCAACTTCCACGGGGCAGGCCCAGCTATTGCCCATGAGGGAATGTGGGCTCACTATTGCCAGACTTTTAATTTTTCGAGAGGAGCCAAAGCCCCAGACTTTTATGTAACACTTCTACATTTTTAAGGGATCAAACCATGAAGTCATTTTCAGCCCAGGGACCTGCCGCCGTTTAAATGCAGCCCTGATAGTCTGGTAGGTGGTTCTATCTGCATCTCTGCCTACCACAGACTGACAGCGTCACTCCAAATGGAGAGGACAGATTTAAACCGCCTTTCCAAAACCAGCCTGCTCATAAGCAGACAGCCTGCACCCTGGGGAAGAGGCAGGACAGAAAGCAGAGAGTGCAGGAGCATCTTCCTGGGCAGTCTGCCTGCCCGGCAGTGTGCCGACCGCACAGCGGTCCCTTCAGTGAAGTCTTCGCTAGATCTCTGAGCACTGCCATCTGCCTGGACAGCCACTGTGTCCCTACCCAGAACACAACAGCAGCTTACTGCTCATGAGTTGTGCTCAGACACATCTACAAGGGAGGTTCCAGATATCACGCCAGGGACCTTCCCTTCTACGTGGACATTACTCATGGCAAAGGGAAAAGCCAGGATTTAGTATTTACTAAATGACTGGAATATACAGACTTTTATTTTTATAAAGTTGCTTTTTGGTTCTGATTGTTTTTAAGAAACAGATGCAAACCCACTGTGAGCAGGAGTGTGTGGGAACGTACCTATGCCAATCTGGTACAGGTATGTGAATTAGAGCCACTTTTCTGCAGCCCAAGCAGGCAACAGGTAGTAGGAACATTAAAAATGTTTACATCCATTGACCCAGTGGTTCTAATTCTAGAAGGTCATCCTATGAAAATAACCAAGGGATAGAGAAAGGATATTCTTCACATCATTACTTATAATAACGAAAAACAAGTAGATGTTACACAGACACTAAATAAGTATCAGAGCATTTAGTAAGAGGAAAATGCTCAAGGTGGATGAAGGGTTAAAAACACCATGCTATGTTTTTACCAATTTTCTTTAAAATCCTTCCCAGTTCAAGAAAGAAAAAAAATGTTATAAGAAAATACAAAAGGTTAACAGAGGTTATCTGTAGATAGTGGGATTGATTTTCTTTTTCATACTTTTCTGTATTTTCCAATAAGCATGCATTATTTTCATAATTAAAACACAAGCCATAGCTCCGACTGATGTGGCTCAGTTGGCTGAGGGTTGCTCTGCAAAGCGGAAGATCGCTGGTTTGATTCCCAGTCAGGGACCTGCATCAGGGCAAGGTGTGCCTGGGGTGCAGGTTTGGCTCCCTGTCATGGTGCGTACGGGAGGCAACGGATCGATGTTTCTCTCCCTTTCTTTCTCCCTTCCCTTCCTCTCTAAAAGTAAATAAAATCTTTTATAAAAATTAAAAATAAATAAAACATAAGTTATAGGTGAATTATTTTTAAAGGGAGATCTTGGCTCCAATTAGAAGAAACTGAATCTATTCTAATATCTCTGCCTAATTTTACCAAAAATACACCTAGGTCTCAGGCCAGCAGGTCAGTAAGTTTTGGCTTCAGGTGACCTAAATTCAATCCTAGCTCTGTGGCCTTGCTAAGCTTACTTAGACTCTAAGCCTCAGTTTCCTCTGGGGCAAAATTGTCCGTATTTGTACGGGAGAAATCACAGAAATAACATCTGAAAAACACACTTCATGGGGGCATAAGAGCTATGTTCCTTCTCTAGGCTGTATCCACAGTAGGATACAAATTACTTGAATTAAGTCTAAGTAAAAACTCAAGTTTTATTCAAATTCTTACAGCACTAGGTGGGACCTTATACAAAATCAACTGACTACGACCTCCAGTCTTTTATTTTACAAATGCAACAGCTTCTGCACTAGGAGGCCACAAGTTCCCATTCCAACATGCATTTTCACATCAAATTTCTAGGGTCATGAAAGTCTGTTATCACTGAATCGACTCTGCACATTGAGTTTCTAAACAACCATATCACACTGGCTACTAGGGAGAGAACAGGATTAATATTGTCTTACAACACATCTTAAGGGTAATAAAAATAAAATGCTCTTCCTTGAACCAAAATGGGTCAGCTGACCTCATTCTCTGTACACTATCATGAGTCAACAGAGCCGCTAAAAGTCATGTTTTAAAACATCTCATTCAAGTACAAATGGAACAAAGAACCTCTACTCTTTGCATCCTCCCTATACTGTCTGACAGGTATAAAGGCATGTCTCCACAAAGGGGTTATCATCTTCAACCTCAAAGGTAGGTAAAAATGAGTTGGAAGAGGCCAGGAGGTGCAAATCCAGGTACTATGTCATTAAAGACATGTTTCTTCAGAATGGGTTGCCCAGGCCTAAACTTAGCTCCCTGGGCCAGGTGCTCCCCACCCCCTCCGGTATCCTATGAATGTGGTCTCCCGGACAGCACTGTGGTTCACATGCTGTCTGTCCCTATACTCAGCTGCCTGCGGCCAGGGACAGCGCCTTACTCATCCCCACCTGCTGCCTCGCCTCGCACAGCGTCTGGCAGACAGAAGGCAGCACTGAGTGCCTGCCTACCAAGGAATGCAGCACCCATAATAAGTTTTAACAGCCAGGAGGATGAAAAGAGCAGGGAGAATCCACAGCTTTAGGTTCTCAACAACCTTTTAAATCAAATAGGGAATGAACACGAGACATGACCTCTTTGGAGAAAGCCATGCAGAAACCAAAATGGCTCTTAACAAGTCAGCCACAACAAGGTGGTGTGTCTCACACCAGAAATTCCTTTAAATGCCAGAACACTACAGACGTTCTAACTTTCCTAACAGAAAAAAAAAAAAAAAAAAGGAAGTACCATCGAGTGACAGCTGGATACTTCAAATCACTGATTCCTCTTCCTAGACTTATCAGATTGGCTCCTCATGGAAAAACACAAGTTAGAATGAGACTTCTGTGATTAAAAAAGAAGAAGAAGGGAAGGAAGGAAGGAAGGAAGGAAGGAAGGAAGGAAGGAAGGAAGGAAAGAAGGGAGGGAGGGGGGAGGGGAGGGGAGGAAAGGGAAGGGAAGGGAAGGAGGGAAATAAATCTCTGTAAGGGTAGTTTTTCTGTTAAAGTTACACACTCATTTCTTCGTCAGTCCGTCTTCCCCATCTTCTCATTTGAAGCAGAAGAAAGTGCCAGAAAAACAGAAATGGCTTAGAATCAGTCACACCTGAATTTGAATCTCAGCCTTACATCCCACTTAGTCAGTGATTTGGACAAATAACTTTACCTTTCCAAGCTTGGTTTCCTCAACCTGGGGCATGTCATCTGCTTCGCAGGTTAAATGCAGACAAAGGAATAGGATTATTGTCTAACTGATATGCTATACACCTGAAACTAATACAAAATAATGTTGAATGTAAACTGTAATTGAAAAAAATAAAAATAATTTTTAAAAAATCATGAACAAAAAGCACTGTGCACAGTGTCTGGCATATAGGAAGCATCAGTAGCCATTTTTAAAAGTCTGATAGATGGTAAAACAGAGCAACTCAAAATCTAAATTAGAGGAGAGAAGGAGTTGCTTAAACCCAATGCACAATTTACCGAGAACGGGCTCTCCCCAGTTATATACCTGATCACAAAGCACACTTCGACATCTGCTCTTCCCCCATACGCTCAGCTGAGGTGCAGCTGGGGTGACAGAAAGGCTCCAAAGCCTAGGAGCCAGGAGACCTGAATGTGAATTCAGGTTCACCTCTGCCTTGCCACCTGGCCCTGGGCAAGGTGCTTCATTTCTTTGGACCTCAGTCTCCTCACCTAATACATTAGAGGGCTGAATCTGGTTTTTCTGATTATCAGAAGTGATTTAAATGTCACTTTTGTCATGAACTCTAAATCCATTCTACAGACTTGAGGAAACGCCATCCAGGAGCAAAGTTTTCCCATGGCATATATTCAAGTTAAGGATGATTTTGAATACCCAACCTTTCAAAGTGACTCCCAGGGACGTTATGGCTTGGCCATGAACTACTCTTCATGTTATGTCCATCCATAACAGCTGTCCACATTAGAGCTCTGTCAATATTCAGTATTTTATCAAACAAGGACCACCTTCAGACCTTTATAATGCCAGGTGTTCTTCCCCTCATATCTATCTATCTATCCGTCTCTCTCTCTCTCTCTCTCTCCCACACACACACACACACACACACACACATCACTCTGATACAACTTTGCATAATACCAGTGACTGTACCAGAACCAGAGAGAGGTCTACTCTTTCCATCTAATCCAGCACGTTTCAGGAAATAACGACCAAATAAAAAGAGAGCCCAAAAATGTATAAACCTAAGCAAACGAAATTGTTCTCACCAATTAACCCAAACCCATGAAGACCCACTGCCTGCCTGGTGGCAACCCTAAACCCATCGTTCATCCACTAAGCATCTAGTGTCTGATAAGTCGCAGGCACTGGGGACCCAGGGGTAAATCCAGGGATGGGCAAAAACAAACAGATGCAAACCCACAGAGCCCAGGTCCACAGGGAAGGTGTGAGAAGTTGCTCTTAAGTCACGGCAACACTGACAGATGCTCCACTTCATTTTCCAATGCACGGTGAAAGGGAACAATTTACACACTGCTCTCCTGCATCAAATTGCTGCCTTTCTGCACTTCACCATCTAAGTACAGGAAATTCTTTGAATGACTATTTTCTCACTTCTCCCATGGACGATGCATTTAACTAGTACCAGACAGATGCAGAGGAGAGAGGTTAATCCATTATAGACAATGGATGCCTTAGGGGCTAAGGGCTCAATTCTGTGAGCAACCCCGGTTGGGTAGGATTATAATTCATCCATACACATCTGTCCTTCTAAGAAAGAGACAGTGAACTCCAGAAGACAACAGCATTACAGTGTCTGCTATAGACTAGGGCTTTGGTAAACCTCTACCAAATAAATATGCATGATGGCAGCATGCAAACCTGGAGATGACAACTTCTCTACAATTCTTGCCAGCCTGAGCCTGACATCACTCCACTCAAATTCTTACTAATGGACTATTGAATGACAGGTACTAGATAGTGACTCCTTTTTCCCTCTTGGGAGGAGGGGCATAACAGAACCCTCCAAGAGGCAAAACTGTCTCTCTGCAGGGAAATAAAAGTGCACACATACAAGATTGTATGCATAATTTCAGGGGTTCACGTGCCATCACTGGAAGTCTGTGACCTTCAGGTTAAGAACCCTTATACTAAACTGTTAGAAAGTTAGACTTGAGTTAATGTCAAAATCCTAACTGGCCAAATCTATTTATTTGGCAAAAATAAGAACAAATGAGCCAAACCGACCTGGGTTTAGTCCAGGTTTTGTCATTTGCTAGCTGTGTGAGAATGGAAAAGTCAAAGTGCCTTTCTTGGCCTCAGTTTCCTCATCTGCAAAATGGGTTAACAGTAGTTGCTAATTCCATATTAATGTCAAGATGAGACAAGCAAACATGTGGCATGCTTGCCACAGTGCCCCATACACAATAAATGCCCATAAATGGAATAAATGCCACCACCTTCCCTTTAGTCTACAGACTCCACACTTACCTCCCATTCCCATCTTCATCTCCACTAAGAACTCTATTAGTAACTCCCATGAGATCTCAGGAGAAAAGACAGAAAATAAGAGCCCCTAAGATCACAAAACATGGTCCTAATATTTTCTCCCCCAATCGAATGCTTGATTTTAATCTATGAAGGTCCTTCTGACAAGACAGTCAGCAATCCCTTTCTGCATAAGTCCAGATCAGCTGTCAGCACACAATTGTTTTATTAGGCCAAGTCCGTTTTTAGAGGCAGGCCTATTAAGTTAACTTAAAATGGAGATGAAAAGGACGTGTTTGATCCAATGCTAAACTGCAGAAACGCACTGACAGGGAAACAAGGCAGAAGAGTTAGTTTCCTAAAATTATTCTCTGTGATATCCTTAGTTAACATTGGATTTTTAAGGACCTTACTTAGCCTTTCTAACCCACCTTCCAGCTCTTCTCCCAACCCTCATAGCTAAAGGTACCATATTAGTTCCTAATGTTTTCAGTTCTTCTCTGATTTCAAGACCATTCAACACTTAACCCAGGATCCAGAAAGGTGGATTTTAAAGTTACACAAAACCTACCATTCAGATTCCTTCTACAAATGAATTTCTCAAGCATTTCTAAATATTTGAGTTCGAGAGAAAGAAAGAGAGAGAGAGAGAAAGAATTTCCACTTTAAAACAATCTTTCATCTCTAGTGATGCAAATTTTCTTTGTTTAACAAATCCACATACCACTAGCCAGTGTTTAATCGGACCTTTATTTAACATCACTAACCATGTGAGTTGCACAGCCAAGTCTGAAAGTTTCAGATAATAATCTCATTAATAGCAACAAATTTGTTCAAAGATGAAATATGTATCAATGTGTCTAAGAACCCTGTAAAGCTCCACACTTCAGAGCTCCAGGAAAAATGTAATTAATTCCTCTAGCATTCACACTGCATGCCTGACACTCTTATAAGCAAATGGGCTTTGATGTTGCATGAAAAAGACAATAAAAGTAATTAACAGCATTTCATATCCACACATTGTTTTCACAACTTTCACAGATGATGTCAAAAAAAAAAAAATTGTTCTCTGTGCTAACAGAGCACACTGTGACCTTGGGAAAGTTATTTAAGTCTAAAATGCACACGAAGAGAACCAAGAATCCTGTGACTAATCCCAAGATTTGAATTACTCTCTCTCAAACACAGACTTCTTAACCAGGCCTCCCCCTACCCTAAACCGTGAAAATGACTGAACAGGTACTTTATAAGTATCTGGGCAAACCAGACTATGATAAGGTATCTACTGTATAAACACACACACACACACACACACACACACCCTTCATTGCATATAATGAGAAGGGATATCAGTAATACAAACCAATTTTGTATTTTAGAATTCTTAAAAGAGAGAGACTCCCAAACAGGTTTTTTCTCCCCTAAACCATGAACAGTGGCTACTAAACCCCACTGGAAATAGCAAAAGCAACACTCTAGTGCTACTATTTAGGTTTACTTGTAGAATATGAACTCTGCTCTGAAGACCAGAAAGTATTCAATAGCAAATCCTGCAGAGGTTTTTTAAAGATAAAAAGGTAAAATAAAAGGAGGCTTGAAAAGTTCAACAAGGGCACTTAGAAAACGTGATTAATCTGAAGCTGAACACCAATTTGTTTCTTCTGCATTATCATTTCTCACGCAAAAAGTTACGTTCCCTCTTGGTAGTCCGAAAAAAACATTAGTTTCCTCACAAAAACCTTCTCCAGGGCTGACAGGGGCTACACCAGTTCCTTAAATTGGGTAGTGCATTCGAAGAACTAATAAAAGCATGCCAGCCTCTGTGCCCACACAGTCCTGAAAGCCACACTGCACTCCGGTGCACAGAAAGGCGCAGTGACTAGGTTCCCACAATAAAGTTATTAAAGGTACAGACTGAGAACACCAAGAAATGACTATTCAAACAACTCAGATAAACTCACTAATATTACTGCAGTTATAAAGGAATTAAGGACACCTATTAGTGATTGCTTAACAGGTAAATTTATTAAATACCCTTTAAGTCATTTTTCTTTACTTAGCAGTTGTTCACTTATTATTATTTAGTTAGTTAGTTAGTTAGTTTTGCCTAAGCTAATGGACTACAAAGAGTTAGATAAGCACTTCAAAAAGTTTCAAGAGAATGGATACCTTTGGCTAAATTCACACATTATCTCCCTACTCACAGGGATAAAATAGTTACAAATGGTGTGTTTAAACTGCTAATTTTGTATTAAATGGGGAACCCAAGATTATCTCCAAGGCACAGCACTACTCATAATGGATAGCTCGCCAAACTACCATGGAGAAAGTGCAGGTTAAAACACTGCAGATAAAAATCGCAAACTTCAAAAGTCTCCTTCAAAAAGTGAAGAGTGTGTTAAAACATCTTTTCTCTTGGGAGGCCGTAAATCAAACATTTCTAAAGCCATCAGGGCATAGTGGAATCCTCAAAGAGAAACAAGGAGTCACAAATAGCAAGCTCTAAGATTCAGACTTGTCTTCAAGGCTGCGACTGAAATGTGTAGGAATCTTCAGCAGACCATCGTCTCTAAAGCCTATAAATTAAAGACCATAATTATAACATTATTAAAGGAAAACATCCCAAAGCCTTTAACATATGTAGTCACGGGACTCAAACAACATGTGTTTCCCCTTCTATTTACCACGCAGAAGTTTAAGACGGGAATAAGAACCCTGTAAGACAATGCTGCTAATTAATCGTCCAGCAGAGGCGCCTCCCCAGCTTTGTGAAGACACGCCTCTAAGGAGCCAAGCTGCACAGCTCCCTGTCCTATCCACACGGAGCTTTGAGTCTGCACCAGAGAGGGGGAAAGGTAGAGGCTGCTACGCAGTCATTCCATCCAGTCCCCTTCTCTTCATTCATAGCTTATTCAATAGCAAAGCGCAAAGGCCCGAAGCTTGGGCCCTGCAGCCATCCCCATCACCCGAAAAGGTTCAAAAACAAGCCAACCATTTCAAATCGCCCCATCTGAGGCATGCATATTAACCACCATAAGAGCGCTGGCCGTCCACCAGCAAGTTGATTAAATCATAGCCAAGGAAGCAGGAAGGCATCTCTACCCAGCTCACCCACCATCCGCGGAGGCTTGAGCTCAGCTTGAAGCTCTCCCTACCAAGCTTACTTTGAAATGCAGACCTCTTTCACGTGGAGCAAAGTGAAGGCCCTGTCAGCGAGAGACCCTGTCTCCCTAATCCCAGGCCCTCCTTAGAAGTCCTTGGCCCTGGAGCAAGCAGGCTGTCTTCCTCCCACCCTCTGTATCGGAGGCACGGAGGCACGCAGAGAGGACTGCGTTCCACGGTCACTCCAGGGCACTCCTCCTCGGCCAGCTCCCCCTGCCTGCTGCTGCTCGTCCACAGTCCTGAACAGGATCAGCCCCCAGGTGAGGCGGGCGGCAGGTTCCAGGGAAGAGCCTGATTGTACTCCCCCTCAGACAAACCGGGCTGCTCCCAGAACGAACATGCATGGATGGAAAGCAAAGCCTGCTACCTGAAATGAGCCACCCCATCCTCCATCACTCATCTTTCCGAAGTTGGCACTCAACAGGTAGTTCCCGGGACTTCCACCTGAGGCGAACCAAAATGCCCAACCCGCCCAAGGAGGCCGCCCCAACGTGGGTGCCCAGACCCGAGGTTCTCCTCACTGCCCCCAGACTCACAGGAGGCCGAGACCCCACGTGCGCTGGCCCCCAGCTTTGGCGCCCCGGAGGCCGCGTCCCGCCCGCCCTCCCGCCAGGGAGGGATGCCGCTGGCCTCCTTGCCGCCCCTCCCGCCCGCCAGCCCGCGGCGGGGTCGGCGGGCGCAGCCCCCGGAGCCATCTTGTGGCGACGGTGGCGCGGGGCCCGAGCGGCGGGCAGCTACCTGCACGATCTCGCCCTCCGCGCTGAGCGTGGCTCCGGCCCGCGAGAAGCGGCCCGTGAGGCCGGTGGTGTAGGTGGTGTAGTCTCCGCTCGGGCTCGACTCGAACAGCACCACCTCCACGAACGCCGTCTCCTTGGCCCGCGCCGCGCCGGGCCCCGCGGCCGCCAGCAGCAGCCCGAGCAGCAGCGGCAGCGGCGGAGGCGGCGGCAGGCGGTGGCTGCAGGGGCTGCAGGGGCTGCGGGGGCCGCGGGGGCGGCGGCGGCGACGGCGGCCCGGGGCCCCTGGGCGCCCGCCCGAGCGTGGCCTCATGGTCCTGCGGCAGGAGGGCGCGGAGGGCGGGCGCGGCCGGGCATAGTCGCGGGCCGGCGGAGGACCGAGTGCGGGCGGACGCCTCACAGCCCCATCGCGGCGGCGGCGGCGGCGGCGGCGGCAGCAGCGGCTTTGTGGGTCGCAGGCTCGGCTCCGCTCCCCCGGCCGTCGCGCCGCGGCCCTTTCATCTGCTCCACGTGAGGGGTTATCCCCGCCCCAACAGCGTCGTGACCCGCTCTCCCCTCCCTCCCGGCGCTCGACCGCCGCGGCCTCCCGGGGGAGCGGGAAGGCGGAGCGGGCGCGCCTGCGGCGGGGGGCGGGGCCCGGCGGCTGGACACGCCCCCGACCTCGCTCCGCCCCGGCCTGTGCTCCACCCTGTTTCCCCAGCTCCGCCCCCCGACTGCACTCCACCCCATTGTTCTTGCCCCGCCTACCGTCTTGCCCCGCCTATTGTCCTCGCTCCGCCCCCTCACCCTCGCTCCGCCCCCACATTCACGCTCCGCCCCTTCATCCCCGCCCCTGCAGCACTTGGCCTTCAGCGGCAAACATTTCTCTTCGCGGTTGACAGAGTTAGGCGGGAATGGGATTTGCATCCTGTTCTGGCGATGTGCGTACCCTCCGGAGGCCCCACGCCGCCTGCTCCGGTACAGTAGTTAGGAGAGCCTTGTCCTTCCCGGTTCCCACACCCCAATCCACAGTTCCCCGGAGCGGGGCGCCTGCACCTGGCCCTCCACCCTCATCCCCACCTCCAGGATCAAATGGGAAAGGCCCTGGAGGTCAGGGGCCGATTTTACCTTAGCCATTCTGGCACGTGTCAGGTTCCTGCACCGGTGTCGTTTAGACAGTTAATCTCAACGGGGTGGGGCGGAGCCATTTATCCATTTGGATTTTAATGGGGTTCATTTTTATGCAGCCTCGGAGACTATAACTCAAACATCCCCCTGGAGAAGTTCTGAAACCGAGTCTTACCTTGAACAGAAGGCCAGAGGATTCCAACACATCACCTTTTTTATGCACAGATTGATGGCTGCCAAATTAATGTACCGAAGACATGTGCTACAGGGCCTAGAAGTTCCCAGTTACCAGAAGATAAATTTTCAGTTCCCTGCCCCTCTTTGGGACGTGCCATACTTCCTTCCTCATCTAGTCCTCTATCAGAATGAAACCCTTCCTTTAAAATTCAGTTTCAATTCCCACTTCCTCTGTGGAGTCTTGCTTCATCCAACAGAATGGCTTTGTTCAGATATTCGCAAATATTTGATTAGGATGATCTGCTTCTACTTGCTACCACATACAAAATATGAAAAAGAGAAAGAAAGAAAAGAAAAGAAAGAAACTAATTGAGAATTCATCTTGGGTAAACAAGTTTACATTTTAAAGTAGAAAAAAAGATTTTCAAGATACAAAATAGAAAACACACTAAAAACCCACAGATCTGCACTGCCACATTTGTACCATCCTGAGCTTCTGCTAAGGACGGAGGTACCTGGGAAAGCGGGGATCTGTGTATGGTGGGTTTTTAGTTTTTCCAGAACCAAGCCTAATTAGTGCTAACTGAAGCTGGGCAACATCACTCCTGACAATTGTATCCCCCTAGGCCGCACAGTACAGTCTTTATTGGTGAGACCAACTCCTGCAGCCCATCCATGACACTTTGCACTATTTAAAATTCAAGGTCACCGTCAACTGATGAATGGATAAGCCAATGTGGTATATCCATAAAATGGAATATTATTTGTCAAGAAATGAAGTACTGACACATTGATGAACCTTGAAAGCATTATGCCCTGAAAAAAGCCAGTCACAAAGTGCCTTGTACTGTGTGATTCTGTTTATACAAAATGTCCAGAATAGGCATATCCACAGAGACAGAAAGTAGATTAGTGATTGCCAGGGGGTGGGGGAAGGAGGAATGGGTAGTGACTGCTAATGGGTTTCTTTTGGGGGGTGATGAAAATGTTCTAGAATTAGATAATGGTGATGTTTGTACAACTCTGTAAGCATACTAAAAACCACTGAATTGTATTAAAATTGAATTAAATTGTATTAAATTGAATTAAAGTGGTAAATCACTTTAAAAGAGTGAATTTAATAGTATGTCAATTATATCTCAATATAGTTGTTAAAAATTTCAAAGTCATTAGTGGTATTTTCATGCAATCATGTACACATACATGTACACAGAATACTTTGTAAGGAGATCCTCAGCTTAGTTCAAATATCACACCTTTAGCAAGACCTGCCCAGGCTATTCTACTTAAAATGGCAATGCACAGAGTCCCTGACTCCCAACCTCCCTCAGCCTGCCCCATTTACCCTCTCTCCCCCCACCCCTGCTATGGCATTTATTACCGTCTTACATACTAAATAATTTGTCTACTTATTTTTGTCTCTCCTCCACGTCCCACAACATACTTGCCACAGAACAAACTCCATAATGGCTGGGATCTTGTCTTGTTCACCAACTTAGGCCAAGGCTCCTTGGCCCAGAGTAGGCACTCAAAAAATATTTTTGCATGAATTAATGGCTAAATGACTTAGCAATAAGCTTATCCTCATGTATCCTTTCCATTTTTGCAGACATTTGGGACAGCTTGTTAACTAACAGCTGCTTAGGAACACTGGGTTTCATGGGACCAAAATAAATTCTGAATGTGGAGAACAGTCCTTTCCACAGTGACTTCAATGAAAACTGGGACTTCAATGAAAACCCAGATAAGGGTGAAAAAAAAAAACAGGTTTCAATTTCTAAAACTCTGCTTCAAGAAAGATATGGTTAATAAGACACAGCCCAGCAACACAAAGGTAACATGATTCATCTCTCAGCAGTATAAAGCTGTATAGAAATGAAGGTATTTACTGAGTAATGAAATTTCACCAAAATCTGGCAGGCAGTAAAGGGAGATGGAAAAGAACTTCAAATAAAAGATAAGACCCATTGGATAGAAGCAAGGACTGGATAAGCGAGCTGGATCAAGTGATACAAGTGATACAAGTGAAGAAAAGTAATGCACTTTCATTATCTTTCATGACATATCCCTAGCAGACCATATTGAGTAGAACTTATCTTGTTCCTTTCCCTATTTATCAGACTCCAATGAAAATAACCAACAACAGGTACATCAGCACCAGTTAAAACTGCCAGACCTTTGGCAAATCTCATTGACTTAGGCCAAAAACCACACAAGGCTTCAGGAAATTTTCTGCCATCAAAGTTCTATTTATAGGACCAAATAGAAAAGGTCAGGGATTTCAAGTCTTTAAACATATGCTTTAGCCCTGGCTGGTGTGGCTCAGTAGATTGAGTGCTGGCCTGCAAACCAAAGGGTCGCCAGTTCGATTCCCAGTCAGGGCACATGCCTGGGTTGTGGGCCAGGTCCCCAGGTGGGAGCCTGTGAGAGGCAACTACACATTCATGTTTCTCACCCTCTCTTTCTCCCCCCCTCCCTTTTCTCTGAAAAATAAATAGATAAATAAAATCTTTCAAAAAATTGAACATATGCTTTTGTACCTAAAGAGACTATGTGTATATCTGTACTAAATAAAAACAGACATGGATATTCAGTGAAGTATTGTTTTTAATAACAAACAGCCTAAATGCCCACCATTAGCAGATTAAATAAATTATGGTACAGCCATTTAATATATGATGGAACACATATTAAATAGCCATTAAGAATGAAGAAGCACTCTATGAACATACACAGAATGGTCTCCAATGCACACTGCGCAGTGAAAAAGATGTGCATACGGAATGCTGCGATGGGGTTGGGGTGGGAAGGAGACGGCATATGTGGGAAGTTTGCAAACATTAACTATGTGTGAAGGAGGCATAAGAAATGAGTAAATGGCTGTCTCTGGGTGACGGGAGGTAGGGAAAGGACAGAGACCTCCGACGGAGACCTACTTTTCACTGTATATCCTTTGTATCTGTTGAATTTGCCCCATGTGCATATATTACCTACTCAAAGGTAGTAAAATAAAATCAATAGGCTAATCTGCTAAATAAATCAACAGATGATAATATTAGTTCTCTATGCAAAAGCATATGCATTCAATAAACATTGAATACCTACTATGAGACATTGGAATACAAAAAGGAATTGGCCTGTAGTTATGAAAGATATTAGCTTGGGGGAATCTAAGTAATAGGTACACAGGACTACCCTGTAATATTTTTGCAACTTCTTCCAATTATTTACAACTAGAAACTAAGTTTTTAAAACATGGATTAGCCGATCCCTGTGTTCAAGTAGTTTTCTTCCTTTTTCCCCTCCTTCCTTTTTTCCTTCCTTTCTTCTGCAAATATTTTTTACTGTATGGGACGGTTAGAAGTCATAAAGGAGGACAAACAATATACTTTAACTTTTCGCAAAAGATTTTAAGAGTTTGAATTTCATTTTGCTTCTTTCAGATGATTCAAACTTAAGACATGGTAGCATTCTTCCACAGTATTTATATCTATTTCTGGAAACTTTCATTTATTGTATTTAAACATCATATAATTCTCTTGAAAGGTACAATAGATGTAATACGGACAAGTAGCGGCAGTTCTTTCAAAACTCTTAGAAGTGTCTCTTCCGCCTTTGAAGTATACCATCAATCTATGTCTGCTTTACCCTTGAGGCAGAGACCAATCTGGGCCCCGATTCATCAGTGATTTAAACTCTGCTTCAACCTGTTCCTGCTTTGCAATGGCCACCCAACCAGGAGTCACAAACTCAAACAAAGCTCCAGGGGTCAGGCAGGGAATGTGACTGAGTGAGGTGGGCCAGGTGTAAGCAAAAATAACTAGCAAGTAAGATGTTAAATAACGAAGGTGCCTCGGGCAGGAACACCCTTAGGAGTGTTGGCCTGGGAACACACAGCTAGCCCAGAGGGCCGATAAGCACATTGTTGTTCTTGGGAACATGGGCCCATGATTCATAGATCTTCTGATTTGTTCAAAAGAACCAAAAATTCAGGTACATTTGTGGTGCCTCCTGGTTTTTTAATGTTTGTAATAGATTTTAAAGATTTGTATTGTGTGGGGCCAAATAAATACATCTACAGGCCATTTTCTGGCCAAAAGGCACAGAAGAAAAGTCTGATTCTGAATGGATGAGGTCATAAAACTATCACTTCTAGACTATCAAGGTGGAAGAAGAGACAGAAACTGCAAGATCTACCCTGGCTGGTGCAGCTCAGTGGACTGAGTGCCGGCCTGTGAACCAAAGTGTTGCCAGTTCGATTCCCAATCAGGGCACATGCCTGGGTTGCAGGCCAGCTCCCCAGTAGAAGACACGCAAGGGGCAGCCACACATTGATGTTTCTCTCCCTCTCTTTCTCCCCCACTTCCCCTCTGTCTAAAAAAATAGGTAAATAAAATCTTAAAAAAAAAAGGAACCACATGCCTATTTGACCAAGAAAGGTCGATAGTGGATGAGGGGTCAGTAGAGCTTTGAAACAGTAAGTCGGGTTGCTTTTACACTGGTTATACCTCTATTTGAAGATAAGAAAAAGAACTGAGAGAAAATACTAGAAGAAAATAATGACCAGTCACTTGCTGTTGTACAACTGTATAGGACAGATTGGCTGAGCACAGCAGTGAGTTAAAGAGGACAAAAAAGAGTGAGTTGGGTGAGAGTGTGGAAATGTATATACACTCCATTCACCCTGGGGGAGAGCAACATCACTTTGCAGGGAGATGATAATAAACAGGAATTGTTGACTCAGCATCCTTTCCTTGTGAGTAAAACTATCCCTTCCTGGCCCATGCTAGCTCTCTGTCACTCACAGAGCTCATCTCCTCATAGGTGGGAATGTGATCTTGAATGGCCAATCAGAGTAATCCACTCCCCTAGCTACAATGATTGGCTCAGAGGTAGGCATGTCACCAAATCAAAACCAATTAGTCTTCCCTAAAATTTGATCTACTGAAAACTGCGGGAGAGGTCTGTATTCCGTAGGATCTCTGTAAGGATCATGTAAATTTAAGTTGTTTCTGGATATTTTCCCTAACTACACAGAAAATAGTGCTGCTGTAAGAGAAGACAGAAAAGCAGAGAACAAATAAAATGAGACAAGAAGGAATGTACTACTGTATTCTTTGAGTCCATGGATCCATCCTTATCACAAAGACTCCTAACAAATACCACAATAAAGCTGAACTAGTTCAATCATCGCTGTAGCAACACTAGGAAGCACACGCATGCGTACTCCATAAAACCAGAGAAACTCTGAGATGAAAGTAAGTCAAGAAAACCAAATTTGGGTAAAAGCAATTGAGTCAAACACTAGTTTCATCTTGAGGTCTTTAATATATATGCCCCCCCCCCAATTTTTTGCAAATCAAGAAAAATGAGAAAATATTCCAAAGCAAAAGAACTAAAAGAAATGTGCAATACATTAAGTAATTGGGTGAACAAATGAATGAATCCTCAGACTAGAGTTTCTTATTTCATTTTGAGAACACTTAGAAGAAGTAATTTATTACATGGAAAACAACAAAACTGTAACATTCAAATATGACATGGAATTCAGAGAAGCCTCACATCTGATTGCTGAAAGACACCTTAAAGGTTGTTGTTTTTGTTTGGTGAGAAAACCAAGACCTAAAGCCCACAAACTAGTAGATCAATACAAATTATGCAGTGCAGCCTCCCCAGCTGCCTATACCTTCTCATTTGTACACAGATGATATCTGGCAATAATTAAACACTGAGCACAGATGTGATGTGGAAGGAAGATAAACCACAAGTTCGCTTTATCTGTGTGTGTGTGTGTGTTTGGGGTCACTGGCTGGCAGCAGCCCACCTTCTCCCACCCTGGTCAGCTAGAGCCTTGAGGATCTTGGAAGCCACAGCCACCAGGTCCCAAGAAGTTAACAAGCCCTTTCCAAGAACAGCTGTGAGAATGGCCTTACTTCTACGGCTCTCACATTTTCCATTACTCTGGGCATCTTCTCCCTTTCCATTTAAGATAGAAGAAAGAAAAGAAAAATCAAGAAGCAAGAACCTGAAATGAAACAGTACTGAGTATGAAGTTTGAAAGATGCCCAAGAATTGATGATGCAGAGTGGGACCTGGGGCAACTCCTCCGGAGGACAAGTGAGCAAAATCTATCAGATTTCAGAATTCTCCATCTTTGGATCCAACAAACCCACTAATGTAAATTTATTCTACAGATACTTCTACACCTCCATGAAAAGATTTATTTACAAGGGACCTTCATTTTAGCACCATTGACAGAAGCCAAAAAGTGGAAGAGCATGTGGGTGGGGGTGGAGATGAGCCGAGATCAGCGTGTGTTGATAATTACTGCAGCTGGGTGTTGGACATGTGGAACCCCACTGTACCATTCTCTTTCATATATGTTTGAAATTTTCCATGATAAAACATTTAAATGTTTAAAGCATATGCCCATTAACAGGATATTCTGCAACAGTTAAAAATTAAATAGACCTAGCCCTGGCTGGTGTGACTCAGTAGACTGAGCACCAGCCTGTAAACTGAGAGGTTGCTGGTTCAATTCCCAGTCAGGCCACATGCCTGGGTTGTGGGTCAGGTCTCCAGTTGGGGGTGTGCAAGAAGAAATAGATCCGTGTTTCTCTCCCTCTCCTTCTCCCTCCCTTCCCCTGTCTCTAAAATTAAACGAATTAAATCTTTTAAAAAATTAAGTAAACCTATATGTGCTACTACAGCAAGAGTTCTAAGATATATTGCTCCATACAACACACAAGGTATATAACAACATAGATAGTATATTTCCAATTTATTTTTCTCTCTGAACCTCAGGCTTACAGAATTAGATTAGTCATGGAACACACATCTTGGTCCATGTATGGAAAGCTTTTATTTATTTAGTTAATTACTTTTAATAATGTAATAATACCCATGATCCTACCATTCAAAATGAAAACTAGGACCTTAAAACCTAACTGCAATAAGACATGTACCATAGGTTAAGAGAAGCACTTTTTTTTTTAACTCTTTAAAAATAGATTTTATTTACTTATTTGAGAGGGGGGAGAGGGAGAAAAAGGTGAGAACCATAGACATGTGAGAGAAACATTCATTAGTTGGCTTCCCTTTGCATCTTGACCAGGGACTGAACCTGCAACCCAACCATGTCCCCCAACCCAGAATCCTTTGCTTTGCCAGAGGGCCCCCAAACAAGCCACATAGTCAGGGTTGTTATTTATCAGTAAGTGTAAATCCTGGAGGGGCACAGCATTGCACGGATTCTGTGTCCAATGGCCTTAGCAGGAAGGTTGCTTCGGAATGTAGCACGCACCAGCCACTGTTTCCATGAGCACAAGTTACCTTTGCCCAGATGACTCTGGTTTTGTTTGGTTTACCACCAGGAGTCACTGTGTTGTTCTTTGCTTTGCACACATAAGCACATCTTTTTCCTAGATAGAATTCAGTTTCATCTCGAGCATAAACGCCTTCAATTTTAAGAAGAGCCATGTGCTCCCTCTGGTTCCAGAGACCCCATTTATAGCCAGCAAAAATGGCCTTGGACCACAGCCTTCCAGACATATTTGTTGTTGCAGAAGTTCTGTTCCTGGCAGGCACTACAGGATTCAAGATGACGAAAAAGAAAAAAAAGAAGAGAAGCACTTTTTAAAAATTATATTTTATTGATTATGCTATTGTAGTTGTCTCAATTTTCCCCCTTTGCCCCACCCCCTCAGGCAATCCCCACACCATTGTTCCTGTTCATGGGTCATGCTTGTAAGTTCTTGGCTACTCCATTTCCTATACTGTACTTTACATCCCCATGGCTATTCTGTAACTACCAATTTATACTTCTTAATCCCCTCACCTCTTCACCCATTCCCATATACCCACCTTCCATCTGGCAACCATCGAAATGCTCTCTGTTCCCATGATTCTTCTCTGTTCTTATTTGCTTAGTTTCTTAGATTCAGTTGTTGATAAGTATGTATTTATTGCCATTTTATTGTTCATAGTTTTGGTTTTCTTTTTCATAAATAAGTCCCTTTAACATTTCATAAAATAATGGTTTGGTGACGATGAACTCTTTTAGCTTTTTCTTGTCTGGGAAACCCTTTATCAGCCCTTCAATTCTAAATAATAGCTTTGCTGGGTACAATAATCTTGGCTGTAGGTCCCCACTTTTCATGACTTTGAATACTTCTTGCCAATCCCTTCTAGCTTTCAAAGTTTCTTTTGAGAAATCAGCTGACAGTCCTGTGGGAACTCCCCTGTAGGGAACCAACTTCTTTTCTCTGGCTGCTTTTAAGATTCTCTCTTTGCCTTTAACCTTTGGAATTTTCATTATGATGTGCCTTGGAGTGAGTTTCTTTGCTCCATCTTGTTTGGGACTCTGTGCTTCCTGGATTTGCATGTCTATTTCCTTCACCAAATTAAGGAATTTTTCTTTCATTATTTTTTCAGGTAGATTTCCAATTTCTTGCTCTTTCTCTTCTCCTTCTGGCACCCCCATGATGTGAATGTTGGACCTCTTGAAGTTGTCCGAGGGGCTGCTTATACTATCCTCATTTTTTTAATTCATTTTTCTTCTTATTGTTCTGATTGATCGTTTTTCCCTTCTGTATGTTTCAAATCATTGATCTGATTCTTGGCTCCATCCACTCTACAGTTGTGTCCCTGTAAATTGTCCTTTATTTCAATTAGTGTATCCTTCATTCCTGACTGGGTCTTTTTTATGCTGTTAAGGTCCTCACTAAGTTCCTTGAGCACCCTAATACCCAGTGTTTTGAACTCTGCATCTAATAGATTGCTTATCTCCATTTTGTTTAGTTCCTTTTTTAGACTTTTGATCTGTTCTTTCATTTAAGCCATGTTTCTTTGCCTCTTCATTTTGGCAGCCTCTCTGTGTTTATTTCTATATATTAGGTAGAGCTGCTATGATTCCCTGTCTTGCTACACGGCCTAATGTAGTAGGCATCCTATAGGATCCCGCGGCACAGCCTCCCCTATCACCCAAGCTGAGTTATTGAGGTGTGCTCCTTGTGTGGGCTGAGTACACCCTCCTCTTGGTGTTGAGCCTTGATTGCTGTTGGCAAGTCAATGTGAGGAATTTACCCAGGCCAGTTAGCTGCAAGCTCTGGCTATGACCATTGACCACCAAACTCTGCCCTCTGTGGAGAATCAGCTGTGCAGGGGCAGGGTGGGGCTATTCTGACATGGTCTGCAGCTGTCTGCTGGGTGCACAGGCTCTGCAGTTTCCTGGGTGGTGCAGGCCAAGGTCAGCCCCCACCTGTGTTCTGTCCTGTGGCCATACTGCATGAGCTATAAAGCAATCTGAGTGGCTGCTACTTGTGCTAGGTTTGGAGATTCCTAGGTGAAGCCAAGCTACTAATCTAGGCTATCTGCTGCTAGCGCCACACATTTAGCAAGAGATACAAGGGTCCATTTAGCAAGAGATACAAGTGCTGAGGATTGAGGGCTTACTAACACTGGATGTTGTTTCTTTGATAGCATTTAGGAAGTTATTAATCATGAGTCAAGATCAGCCATTCATATCCTGGGTGGGCCCATATGTTGGGTAGGACAAAGTCTCAGGGGATCTCCAAGGCAGGGCAAACAGTGTTAGCCAGGGTGATGGAGTCTCAGATATGACAGCCACCTGTTGGCTCTGTATAGGGAGGGTTCAGAAAAGGGACAATGGCCTCTACTTGCCTTTCTGTCTGGGAGAAAGCTGTCCCCCAGCTCCCACCTTGATGCCAGACACTTCAGTTCCTCCCTATAGGTCACTGGTGCCTTTCAAGCTGCTGCCCTAGTGCTGGAACTCAGAGGGAGTGAGTCTGAGTAAGTCCATGTGTGGGTTCTTTATGGGGAACTGCTTTGACTCAATCACCACTGGTTTTTGCAGCTTGAAGTTATGGGGACTTATCTTCCTGGCACTAGAACCCTGGGCGGGGGGCCTGGAGTGGGGCTGGGACTCCTCGCTTGAGAGATATCCCTCCCAAATTGTTATCTACCACATGTGGGTGAGAGGTTAGCCCATCCTGCATCTCCACCTCTCCTACCAGTCTGGATAGATATGGTTTCTTTAATGTTATAGTTTTCAGACTTCCATTCCACTCGATTTCTGATGTTCCTGAGTGATGGCTGTTCTACATTTCAGTTGTTATTTTGATGTGGTTGTGTGAGGAGGTGAGCCATTTTACCTATGCCACCATCTTGACCAGAATTCAAGAGAAGCAGTCTTCACAAGAGCAAACACTTAGAAATAGCCCAAATGCTCAACAAGAGAAGAATGAAATGAATAAACTCTGATGTACACGTATGATGAAATGTTATACACGAGTCAAAATGAGTGAACTTCAATGACTCATGACAATACAGATGAATATTAGCAATATAATATTACATGGACAAATAAAGATAGGCCCTAAAGATTATATTCATTATGATATCCTTTTATGAAGTTAAAAGCAGCTAAACTGAATAAATAAAAGTTGCAGGATTACATATAGGTGCAAATAAAGTATATAAACAGAAAGCAAAAGGTTCAAGACAATATATAACTCAAGGTGGGGAAGTAGGGTCTTGAGATGAGGAATCTTATAGTTAGGTGTTCCATGTTTGTAAAACAAAAACACACACATATATAAATATATATATATAAATACAATTTATATGTATATGAATGACACTCCTTCCCACCCCATCCCAGCCAAGGTACAGAAAAAACTATCACCGGAATTGTTTGAAAAAAAGGAAAATTGGAAATCTGGGATGACAGAGGTACTGAATGAATGGAATCCTCTCTAGCACAGTAACAGAAATCGAACTCAAACTGCCTTAAGGAGAAAGTGACATTTAATGGTTCATGTAACTGCAAGCCAAGGGTGCTTTCAGTTTCAGACCAAGCAGGATCCAAGGGCTCACAGTGATGTTATCAGGTAGTTTCTTTCTTTAGCTACCAACTCTGCTTTCCTCTCCGATGCCATTTTCTTCTGTCTCTACAAGGCAAGCGTTTCTCTTCCAGGCTTGTAGCATCCATGCTGCCAACACTCCCAGTGAAGAGAGCACTTTCCTTCAGACTCCAGCCCAAGTCCTGGGCTGACTCTCATTGGCCATTGTGGGTTTAGTAGACCTCACTGAATCAATCACTGTGGCCAGGGAGATGGAATGTGCTGATTGGTTAGACCCGGCTCAGCTGCCCCTCTGTGGAGCTAGGCAAATGGGTCAGTCCCTTCCAACCAGATGGACTAAGATTGGCCGGTGACTGCTTCTCCTTAGGAAAGGTGAGATGGACGCTGGGCTGGCAGAACCCACAACAAAGTAGATGCGATGGTCGCCTCCTTGCCTGGCTCCTACCTACCCCTGGGTGGACAGATGTTCCTCTCTCATTTCCGTCACATCTTACGCAGATCCCTTTCAAAATGTGGATCTTGTTGCACAGTGTTCATCTCTGTGTGTGTGTCTGTTTCATCCTACTAGACCGTTGAACTCCTTGAGGAAAAGAACTACATTTTTCACTCAGGTCGGTAATTCTGGGCAAAATGGCTTACATAGAATTGGCACACAATCAATATTTGTTAAATGAATGAATGGGATTTTCGGTCTATGCCAAAAATAAAGTCCAGACAATCAAGGCTTTTCCCGATTGGCTCTCAAACCATCCTTCTTGCCCTGTCTGCACCGTCCACAGCCCATACGTCATCAGCCACCCCACTGTAAGCCTTCATTCTGCTGCTCCCTCAGGCTGACTGCCCTTTTCCCCACACCCAAGGGGTCCATGAAGGAGAAACCTGGGAAGACTGGCCAACCAGCTTTCTGATCACAAGACCCTGCAGTTGAGATTTTTAACTAGTCTGCTCAGCTTCTTCTCACCTCCACTTTTCTTAAAACCACACACACCTGAGAGTGTGTTCGAACAAATGGACCCCGCCTGTCTCCCTTGCTGCAGTTGGTCCTCTGGCTGAAGAAGTCAGAACCATGATGCTAGTAAGCTGATGGGTGGTGCTGGAGCCAGAAAGGATGGGGAGGCCACTTCCTGCCATGTGAGATGATAACAGCGACTCCTGTTTTTCTTTTTTTAATTAATTAATTTATGTTTAGAGAGGGAAGGAGGGAGAAAGAGAGAGAGAGAGAAACATCAATGTGGGGTTGCTGGGGGCCGTGGCCTGCAACCCAGGCATGTGCTCTGACTGGGAATTGAACCTGCGATGCTTTGGTTTACAGCCCGAGCTCAATCCACTGAGCTACGCCAGCCAGGGCTGTGACTCCTGTTTATTGAGGATTCATTATGTGTCAGGCACCATGCCACGGGCTTTGCACACATTTTCTCCTGTGACAGCTACGTGAGGACTGTAGTATCCCCGTTTTATAGGTGGGGAAATGGAGAGAAAGTGGCTTGCCTGAGGTCACAGGGGTAATATGATGAGGCCCAAACTGGACCTGACTCTATGCCAGAACCCTTGCTCTTCACCCCAAAATAGAGGAGAGTATAACATGTGCTCAGTGGGAGGTATTAAGTAGTCCCAGAAAAAGAGAGAAGGGAACAGTAGCTGCCTTGGCTCCTGATGCCTTTGCTGGTCCCAGCCCCTGTCTTTTAGGAAGCTTATGCTTACCAACCTTAGGTTACAAAACACACCCTAAACCCTAACGGTTCATTCTCCTTTATGAGAAAACCAGTTCTGTGTTGTTTCTTCTGCCACTGACAAGCTATGTGGCCAGGGCAAGTTCTGTCCTTGGACTTGGGTTTCCTGCTCTGTGAAATGTGGGCAATGCCCGCCCCACTCCAGAGAGTGGCATGAGGACTGCACAAGATGATGAATGGGCCATGGAGGGCATGGTAACTGGCACATGGACGCCCACGATGGCTGTCAGCTCTGACTCCCCCAGTTCCGAGCCGAGGGTGGGTTCTGACTGTCTGTTTCTGTGCCCACCGCGCCTGGCACTGTGACTTGCCTGTAGAAAGTGCTCGGCAAATGCATGTGCTAACGGGAACTGGATTGGCAGCCACTCCTGATAAGCAAGACTTCTTAACTTCCATATGGCTCTCGAGTCCTGGTGCTGAAGATATGCCCGACACTCCTGTTTGTTTCTCCAGTGAGTTAATGATTTACCTTCAGTGTTTAATTCTGTTTGAACGAACATGACCCCATTGGTGCCCAAGGCTCTGTCTCTGCCAAAATGGCTCAGGGATCAAAGAAATCCAAAGCCACAGGAAGCCCTCCCACTGCCCCCTCCCGGAATTGTCCTCTAGCCTGCTGGCATCTACCTCTGCACCATTGCCCCCTTGACCTTACCCACCTTGTAGCCATGCTCCGGCTAGCCCTCAGCTTCCCTTTGCCATCAGGCTGCCTTTCTCTGGCCCTCACTGCCCGGTGCTCCTTAGGCCTCCCTGGGTCCTTTCCGCTTCTCTCTGTAGGTGAAGTACCTCAAGGTGTCTGGAGGAGATTCATTTATTCCACTGAGGACACTGGGAGTCAAAGATCCTTCCACTGTGGCTGTCACTTACACCTCCTTCCTGGGTGCTGTCCCCACTCCCAGACCTGGGGGAGCGGACCTGCCTATCGGTACAAGAACTGCTCAGCTCCTGGTTTGGACATGCTTCACCCTGCCACCCACCTCATCTTCTCTGTCCTCCAGTCTCGGTTCCCTGTCCATCAGCTTTTCTGGCTCCCCACTCCAGCTTCCTGCTTGTATTAGTCTCTTAGGGCTACCGTAACAAATTGCCACAAACTTGGTGGCTTAAACCAACAGACATATATTCATTCTCTCATAGATCTGGAGGTCACAAAGTCTGAAATCAAGTTGTCACCAGGGCCACATTCCCTCCAAAGACTCTAGGGGAGGATCCTTCCTTGATTCTCCCAGCTCCTGGTGGCTGCCAGAGGTCCTTGGCTTGTGGCTGCATCAGCCACTCCAGTCTCCGCCTCCACCTTCACAGGGCCCTCTTCTTCTCTCCGTGTCTTTCTGTCTTCTGTCTCTCATGGCGACATGCTGTTGCATTTAGGGTCTACCGGGTAATCCAGGATGATCTCATCTTGAGATCCTTGACTTAATTATATTTGCAAAAAACACATTTTCCAAATAAAGTCACATCTACAATTGCTGGGCAGATATATGTTTTTAGGGACCATCTTCAACCCACTACAGCTAGTATTAACTGAGACCAGAAGAATACGAGCATGCCCGGCAGTAGGAACAAAACCAGTGAAGGCTATTGGTAATGGAGAGCCTGGCCAATGTGGCTGCGGCACAGGAGAATGGGGAGAGGTGAGGCTGGGGACTTGGGAGTGGGGTAGTTCGTGCAATATCTCAAAGACTGAGGCAGGATCAGGGCTTCTCTCCATGGCACTGGAGACCCATGAAAGAAAGGGCTTTAAGTAGGAGAATGACAGTCAATTGTCATTGATTATTGAACATCTGGTGAACAGACAACTTGTTATCCATATAGAAAAAATGGAGGAAGGGCTCTCTGCATCATAACATACCCCAAAATCAATTCCAAGAAGACTAAATACCTTAACTTGAAAAGCAGAACTTCAAAAGGCAAATATTGTTTTGACTTCGGTGTAGGAAAAGTTTCTTAAACAAGTCAAACCATAAAGGAAAAGAGAGGGAAATCAAACTTTAAATCTTCTGTGAAACAAAAGCCACCATTAAAAGGGGAGAACCCAAATGCAAACCACAGATGGGAAGATTTTTGCAATATGTAATCAACAAAAGATCAGTATCAGGAAGGCGAGAGCATCTATAAATAAATAGGATGAAGACAAGCACCCAACAGAAAAGGGCAAAACATCATCAGGCAAGCCTCAGAAGCGGCCATCGGAAGGGCCAATAAGTGTGTGAAGAAATGCACTTACAAACAAGGAAGAGCAAATTAAAACCACAAGGAGATTCATTTCACAGCCATCAGATTGGCAACAGT
The DNA here is from genome assembly GCF_004126475.2 of Phyllostomus discolor. Classification (NCBI taxonomy): domain Eukaryota; kingdom Metazoa; phylum Chordata; class Mammalia; order Chiroptera; family Phyllostomidae; genus Phyllostomus; species Phyllostomus discolor. The sequence goes on along the minus strand of NC_040915.2, from coordinate 56,184,045 downwards.
TAACGTCTGATAATACCAGTGTTGATAACGCTGTGGAGCCGCAGGAACTCGCACTGCTGGGAGAGTATAAGTAGGCACTACGGGCTTGAAGAGCAATTTCATAGCATCTGGTAAAGCTGAAGATGCACACCCCCAGTAACCTCTCAGTCACACTCCTACATGCACATATCTGTGAAGAATCTTGTCCATGTGCACAGAGAGGCAGGTATAAAAATGTTCAGGGAACGTTGTTTGCAGTGGCAAAAAAAAAAAAATTGGGGAAGAAAATGACCATTCACAAGAGAATGGATAGCTGCGGCACATTCACCATGAAAGAGTTCAGAGCAGGAAAAGTGCATGAACTACAGGGACATGCATCGACTTGGCCGATTCATAAATGTTAAATAAAAGGTGAAGAACACACACTGTATGAGTTCATCAAAGTCAGCTGTACAGACATGCAAAACAATACCCCTTCTTCTTAAGGTGTATATATATAGATGTAATAAAGTTACAAAACAAAACCCATGGGAATAATACATCCCAGGCTTGAGATAGGGTTTACTTGGGGGAGAAGAAGAGAGTGGGAAGGGCACAGGGGAGAGTCTGCAGTTTTGGGGATGTTTTATTTCTTAAGCCCTGTGGTGGGAACACAGGTGTTTATTACATGATCCTTCATATCTTTGGTTTTTCAAATATGTTACACTTTAAAAAAAGGCGATACCAAAGAAGGTACATAAATATCATTACGTCATCAGGGAAATGTGAATCAAAACCACAAAGAGATACCACTTCATACTCACTGGGATAGCCATGATATAATTAATTAATTAACCATTGGTGAGGATGCAGAGAAGTTGGAACCCTGGTGCGTTGCTAGTGGGAATGTTATCCTATATTATCCAGCTACTCCATTTCTAGGTATTTACCCAAGAGAACCGAAATCAGGGACTTGTACACCAACATTCATAGCAGCCTTATTCACGATAACCAAAAGGTGGAAACAACCCAAATGCTGACCAACAGATGAACAGACAAACAAAATGTGGTTATACATATCATGGGCTGTTATTCAGCTACAAAAAGGAATGAATTCAATACATGCTACAATCCGGATGAACTTGAAAACAATGTGTTAAATGAAATAAGCCGGACACAAAAGGACAAATATGTTATTTCACTTGTCTGAAGTACCTAGAATAGGGGAATTCACAAAGACAGAAAGTAGAATAGTGGTTACCGGGGACTTGGGGAGTTACTGTTTAATGGGCACAGAGTTTGTGTTTGAGATGAAGAAAAATGTCAGGAAATAGATAGTGGTGTTAGTTGCACAACATTTGCATGTACTTATAACACCACTATATCGTACAATTAAAAATGGTTAAAATGATCAATTGTATATTATCTATATTTTATCACAATAAAAATTTACCAAAAAAGTAGAATGGAAAAAGATATATCATGTTAAGTCTAATAAAACTGTAGTGACTGCATTAAAAAAAAAACCACTATAGCAAAGTGACATGCTACCAAATCTAAGCTAATTGCCACCAGGAATTGCTTAAAGTGTATTATTTATTAAACAATAAGCTCTTAGAAGTAAAGTTTCTGTGCCAGGGCATGCACATTATTTAGTAAAGTTTTTACTGAAGGTTAACATACTTGGAGAGAAGTACACAAATTATCAGTGTACAGCTTGATGAATTTTTACAAAGTGAATACATCTGTGGAACCAGCTATCAGACCAAGAAACAGAATGTTACCACACTCCCAGGAAGCCCTCCTAACATGTGCTCAGCCCAGACACCTTCCCTTTAAAAGTAACCAGGACCCTGACTTGGATCAGCACAAATGAGCCTTGTCTTTTTTTGAACTTACTGTAAATGGAATTATAGGGCATATTGTCTTGTGGTACTTTTAATTCATTATGTTTATGAGATTCATCCTACAAGGGCAACAAAAGTTGGTTCCTTCATTCAAGATGCTGGTTAGAATCCTAGAGTGCACATGTACCCCAATTTATTTACCTGTTCTACTGCTGATGGGATCTGGGGCCGCACAGTGTTTACTATGACGAAGAACGCTGCTGTGGTCACTCCCACATACGCCCTTTGCCGCACATGGGTGCACGTTTCTGTGGAGGGACTGCCTAGGAGTGGAGCTGTTGGGCCACGGGGCGTGTGCATTTTGTCAACTTCAATAAACACTGCCAGCTTCCCAGAGTGGTTTCTCAATCATCACCCCCGCCGGCAGCGTGGGGAAGTTCCAGTCATCCCACATCCTCGACAGCGCCTGTTGTTAAATGCCTCTTTCATCTTAATCGATGTACGGGGTGCGTGGCCTGCGTACTTTTAAGACCTTTGGTTCATGTTGCCCAAACAGACCTCTGGAAAGTTGTCCTGGTTTACATTTCTGCCAGCAATGCACAAGAGCTCAGAAATCTTGAGGGCCTTGATGAGTTCAAGGTGAAAAATATGTCCCCAGTGGTCCCTACAAAAATCTGTACCATGTTCCCTTAAAGTTGTATGGTGTATTGCCTTTTGCAAGATACTTTCAGATATAGGATCTCATTTGACCCTCACAACCTGAGACAGGTAGAACAGGTGTAATTGTCCCAGATCTTCTGTCTTCTATCCCAGTAATACTCATAATAGGGCATGTTTATTGATACCCATTTTTAAATCATCGGTGACTAAATCATACAATGGAGATATCTTCCAGGAATGAAGCTTGAGTTTATTTCAAATTTACACAGAAGAACCTGATCTTTGTGCCTAAATGTAACCAAATTCTGTACCTGGGTCTGAAAATTCCAAGCAAAGTTCTGAAGGTCAAGGGCTAAGTTGAGTACATGTTCTCCTACCTCTTAATTGCTTTGAAATATGTTCACCAACATCTCCACACCAGGAAAGCCTTTTTGCTAAGCCAATGAGCTAAAGCATCATGTTCTTCAACCCCTGCTAAGCATTATAATCATGTAAAGCAGGAAACTTTTCTGTCTCTACCGGATGTCCAAAGTCACTGAAGTATTGACTCCACACCACCCAGAACCAACCCGAGTTGGTCAACGCCCGAGAGATCTCTGCTATTCAAGCCCCATTACGTAGAATGCTGACACTGGAAGTATTTTTGGAAATAATTTAAGGTTAACAGAGAGAACAAAAAGGTTTCTGCTCACGGGCCAACTCTTAACCAGCTGTGGTGTTGAAAAAGATTCCAAGGCTGTGTCAGGGCTCAGTGGGAAAGGCTGCTGGAGCTGGTGAGATACCTGCCTTAATGCAAACGGGGTGGGAAGGCACGTGGGATGCACGTTTGCTATGTGTGTGTGGGCCTGTGCTTCTCAGTTCGTAGGTGGAAGCTGGTACTCTGAGGCGAAGTCCCCCGCCCGTGATTACACAGCATGTCATCGGACAAGCCAGGACAGTCTCCTGGTTCAGACTGCGGCTCTCCCTCTCCAGAGGCGGCCTCAATGGACCGTCCCAGCACGTGCTCTTCTGGACATCACAGCAAGACAGCATCACCAAATTGCTTTCTCCCAAACAAAAGCTCCGTCTGCACCTCAGTGTTCCTCTTTCTGGGTGTCTGTTTGTCATTCACAGGCAATTTATTTCCCCAACCACATACGTAATCCATGACAGAGAGTTAAGTAATAGATCCAAGATTTCATGGGTTGTCCAGACCTATTCCCTTGGGTGGGAGTTTGAGCATCTAACCAGCTGGGTAGAAAGCTCAAGTTTGTAGGCCTAACGTTTTGGAAGGGGTCAGGGGACCAAAGCAGAGAGCGTATCAACCCCTTAATGCCATAGTGGGAGCCATAAGAGCAGACTGCGTCCCAATGTTCTGACTGCCCCCTAGTGCTGGAAGTAAGAACAACACTCTAGGCCAGTAGTAACATTTCCCAGCTGCGAAGAATTGACATCAGACATCTTAATTCAATCAAAACCCTTTATTTCAAGTTCTTACAAGGACACTAATCCTACCGGATTAGTGAGGAAGTCGGGGAGGCCAAGGTCCACAGAGGGAAAGGGAATCACTAGGACAAACGGCAACTTAGAGGTGAAGTCAGGACTAAAACCAAGTCCTAAACCTCGACTCCGTATTCAGGTCGTTTACCCCAGAGTGACAAACTCAAGAAATAATTTTATTTAAAGAAGCTAGGACCCAACATAGTACACGCTATAAAACACACAGCAAAGTGCATATAAAAAGTCTTTCTTCACCCTGGCTAGTGTGGGTCAGTGGACTGAGCACCAGCCTGCAAACTGAAGGGTCACCAGTTCGATTCCCGGTCAGGGTGCATGCCTAGGTTGTGGCCCAGGTCCGCAGTTGGGGGCGTGTGAAAGGCAACCGATCGATGCATCTCTGGCAAATCGATGTTTCTCTCCCTCTCTCCCTCCCTTCCCCTAAGAATAAATAAATAAATAAAATATTTTTTTAAAAAAGTCTTCCTTCTTTTAGAATGTCAGTTATTTGATGGCAGAAACTTTGGAAATGTATGGAATACTCTGAGGATTAAGAACTGGTAATGACCATGACGATGGCCTTTCCCATCTATCATGCTGTTCCCTTGTGCCAGGCACTGAGCTTAGCAGCACTTGGCTGGTATGATCACTAACCCATCCTCCTTCTATTATTCATTCAACAATACTCATGGAGCGCCTCCTCCGTGCCAGGAACTGTTACTGGTGCTGGAGAGGCCAAAGAGGCCGAAAACAGAGTCCCTGCCCTCAGGAAGAGGAAGACAAGAGTCTAACTGGGGGAGCTGGATGGTAAGTCAATAACCAAACACATGGCATGTTGGCATCATGGACTAAAAGTCAAAGCCCTAAGCTCCAATGTCACTGTCTTTGGAAATAGGGTCTATAAGGTAGTAATTATGGTCAAATGAGGTCAAAAGGGTGTGAGGGGACTGATCCAATAGGATTAGTGTCTTAAGACACCGAGGGCACTCGCTGTCTTTGCTTCCGTGTGTACAAAGAGGTCAAGTGAGCACACAGGGAGGAGGCTGCTGTGTGTAAGCCAGGAAGAGAACCCTGATCTTGGACTTCCTGACCTCCAGAACTGTGCGAAAATACATGTCCGTAGTTTAGGCCACCTGGTTCATGGTGTTGTGTTTTGGCGGCGCAAGCTAAGATGGTAGAGTTGTCAGAACTGCTCTGAGGGGAAATGAGTCAGGGCAGGGGCGTCATTTGGGTGGTGGGAGGTGAGAGGCCGCCTCCACTAAGCTGGTGTGGAAAAGCCTCTCTGATAAGGTGCTAGCGTGCAGCTCAAGGCATTTTTACATGTGTCACACTCATGCATCACCCACCCAGATCGAGATATGACACATTTCTAGAACCCCAGCACACTCCCCGATGCCCGACGCCAGTCCGTATCCAGCTAAGGGTCACCACCATTATGACTTCCATCAGCACGGATTCATTTTGTATGTTTCTGAACTTTATGAGGGTGGAATCCTATAGCATGTTGATGGACATTTGGGCTGTTTCCAGTTTGAGGCTATTATGGGTAAAGCTGCAAAGAACATTCTTGAACATGGCTTTTTTTTCATCTTTTTTTTTTTTAGACCAAGCATTCAATTCTGTTGGGTATATGCCCAGAAGTAGAATTGCCAGGTCGTAGAGTAGACATATGTTCGGGTTTAGTAAGTACTGACAATATCTTTTCAGAGTGGTGATATCAATATATGCTTACACCAACAAAATAAGAAGACACCAATTGCTCCTCACCAACACTTAATATATGTCCATCAGTCTTTACATTTTAGCCATTCTGGTGTATATTTCATGATATACCTTTGTAGTTATAATTCACATTTCTCTCGTGAAAAAGAAAGACGTTCAGCACCTCTCTGTGTGTTTATTGGTCATTTTGATATTATTTTCCCGTGAAATATCTGTGCAAGTCTGCGCCCATTTAACAAAATTGGGTTATTTAAATTTTAAAAATTGGGTTATTTACCCACAGAATGGGAGGAAGATTTGCAAAGCACATATCAGGGTCCAGTATCCAGAATATAAAAAGAACTCCCACAATTCAGTAACAGAAGAAAACCTAGTTACAAACAACAAAAAGGACTTGAATAGACATTTCTTCAAAGAAGTTACACAAATGGCCAACAAGCACATGAGAAGATGTTCAATGCCATTAGTCATTAGGGAAATGCAAACTAGAACAGAGTGAGATGCCACTTCACAACCACTAGGGTGACTTTTTTTTTAATTTTTACTTTCTTTTTTTTAAGACTTCATTTATTTATTTTTAGAGAGAGAAGGGAGGGAGATAGAGAGGGAGAAACATCAATGTGTGGTTGCTGGGGGTTATGGCCTGAAACCCAGGCATGTACCCTTGCTGGGAATCGAACCTGGGACACTTTGGTTTCCAGCCCGCGCTCAGTCCAAGAGGACTTTTTTTTAAAAAAAAGGAAAATAGGTGTTGTCAGGAATGCAGAGCAATTGGAACTTTCACGCATTGCTGGTGAGAATATACAATGGTGTAGCCACAGTGAAAATGGTTTGATGGGTCCTCAGTAAGTTAAACATGGAAATCCCCTACGACCCAGCAATTCACTCCTAGATATGTTCCGCAAGGAACTGAAAATATATGCCCACACTTGTACTGATGCAAAAACTGGTATACAAATGTTTTTCTAGCAACTCTATTAACAATAGTCACAACGTGGAAACAACCCAATACTTATCAGCTGATGAATGGATGTACAAAATGTGGTGTACCATAAGAGGGAATGAAATAAAACATGAATGAATCTTGAAAAACGTTATGCTAAGTGAAAGAAGCCAGACCCAAAAGGTCACACTCTGTATGAGTCCATTTACATGAGACACCCAGCATAGGAAATCCATAGAGACGAAAAATAGGTCAGTGGTTTCCAGAGGGTGGGGGAAGGGAGAATGGGCGCAGAGTTTCTCGTAGGGGTGATAAAAAGTTCTGGAATGAAGCCCTGGCTGGCGCAGCTCAGTGGATTGAGTGCAGGCTGCGAACCAAAGCATCGCAGGTTTGATTCCCAGTCAGGGCACATGCCTGGGTTGCAGGCCACGGCCCCCAGCAACCGTACATTGATGTTTGTCTCTCTCTCTCTCTCTCTCTCTCTCTCTCTCTCTCTCTCTCTCTCTCTCTCTCTCTCTCTCCCTCCCTTCCCTCTCTAAAAATAATTAAATAAAATCTTAAAAAGAAAGTTCTGAAATGAGACAGAGGTGATGGTAGCACAACACTGTGGGTATACTTAAAGCCACTGAATTGTTCACCTTAAGATTTACAGTGGCAAACTTTGTTATATGTATTTTACCACAATAGAAAATATTGGCTTGCCTGTCATTTCACATTGATTTGTAGGAGTTCTTTATGTATTCCGAATGTGAGACTTTGCCAGATATGTTGTCTTTCTCTCCATGTCTTATCCTTTTACTCTTAATGTTATCTTTTGATGAATGAAAATCTTAATTTTAATGACATCCAATTCATCAATCTTTTCTATTATAGTTAGTGCTTTTTAAAAAAAGATTTTATTCATTTATTTTCAGAAAGAGGGAAAGGGAGGGAGAAAGAGAGGAAGAGAAACATCAGTTCCGGAGAGAAACATCATGCCTCCAACCAGGGACCTGGCCCAAAATCCAGGTATGTGCCCTGACTGGGAATTGAACCAATGACCTTTCAGCTCATAGGCTGGTGCTCAATTCACTGAGCCACACCAGGCAAGGCTATAGTGAATGCTTTTTATGTTCTATTTAAAATTTATTTACCTATCCCCAGATTATGAAATATTCTCCTATATTTTCATCCAGATGCTTGACTTGTCTCAAATTTAAGCCAGTAGTTCATTTTAATTAATTTTTGTGTGTGGTGTGATATATGGGTCAAGGTTCATTTTCTTGCGTTCAGAAATTAAATTCACCCAGATTGCTTACTAAAGACCACCCTTTCCCCACTGCACTGCAGCGCCACCCTCGATACAAATCTGGTGACCACCTATGAGAGCACCTGTTTCTAGACCCCGTGGTCTACCTGTGGGCCTGTCACCTGCCCCTTGTGCGAAGGAGTGCCACCTTGTCTAGCTTGTCAGAGAGTCTGAAAGTCTGGGAGGATAGGTCTTCCAGCTTTGTTCTTCTTTGATAGAACTCTGGCTATTATGGGTCTTTTGCATTTCTATATACATTTTATTATTTTTATTGAATTTATTGGTGTGACATTGGTCAATAGATTATATCATCTTCAGGTGTACAATGCTATAATACATCATCTGTACACTGTATTGTGTGTTCACCACCCCAAGTCAAGCCTCTTCTATCACCATGTACCCCCCTTTATTACCCCTCAATATCTTTGAATTCCCCCACCCCCCATTCCCTCTGGTAATCACCATCCTGGTGTCTGTCTATACCATATAAATTTTAGAATAGGTTTGCCAGTTTACACACACACGAGATTCTGATTGGGATTGTATGACTCCACAGATCCACCTGGGGAGAACTGACCGAGAGGTAAGAGGCCATCTGCAGACTGTCTCTCGGGGAAACAGGGACAGAAGCTGCTCCGCCAGGCTCAGCCGCCCCTCCCTGTCCTCCCTGTCCTCTCTCTGTGAGGCTCCACTACTGCTGCTCTCCGGGCAACGCTTGGCTCCGCCTCTGAACTCCCACAGAAAGCACTCCGTCTTTCCAAGCACCTCAACAAGGTCTGCACTGGATGAATTCAAGTCCTTTGGGTATCTGGTTGTCTGTGAGCTCCTAGAGGACAGGGAACCGTGTCTGATCCGTTTGAGAGTGGGTGGGGGGAGCAGTAAATACCGAGTAAGAAAGGTACAGACCAGCACAGTCCAACAGAGGTCTGTGATGATGAAAATGTGCTGTTTGCACTGTCAGTGCCATGGCCCGTAGCCAGGTATGGATGGCTAGTGGGCGCTTGAAATGCGGTGAGTGTGACTGAGGAACTAGCGCTTTGATTCTCCTTCATTGTCAGTAATTAAATTTATATAGCCACGTGAGGCTGTGGCCACCATGTTGCACAGCACAGGAATGGACCTTAGAGGGAGGCCACTGACCCCCAGCTCTACCACTCTCGAGCTGTCACCAAGCCCTGTCCACTCTACTCCCCAAAGATGTCCCAAACCCATTGCCTCCTCCCAGCCCACTGCCACTCTTGCCTAAATCACAGCCACAAGCTTGCCCAGACTGCTTCCTTCCCGGTCTTCTGATAGAAAATCTGATCCTGTCCCTTCTCTACTAAAAAATTCTTTTGTGAGCCCCACTGCCTAGAGCTGCTCCTCAAACCAGGAGTTAATGACATACTCTTGGGGCTTCCTCTACTCTCTCTCTTAATTTTTAATATATCAATATCAAAACTACAGAAAAGCAAAAATAACAATGTATATAGCTTTTATTTAGAATTGCAAATGATTAACCATCTGCCCTATCTGTTTCACTTTTGCTGGGCCATTTCAAAGTAAGTGGTTGACAAGAAAATATTTCATCCCTACATACTTCAAAATATATCCTCTAAGAATAAGGACATTTTTGGCACACCCACAATATCATTTTGGTTTTTATTATTCTAGTGTTTTGCTTTAATAATGTCAACAACTTAATATAAAGATATTCTGGATCACCCAGATGACCACTTCAGAGTACAGTATCGCCGCTCAAATCCAGTGCTTGTGTTAGACAAGACAGGCTAGCTTACGCTGCAGTAACAAACAGCCCCCAAACCTAGTGTCTTATAACAAAGTTCATTGCAGTCTCAGGCTACATATCCATTATACGTTCGCTGGTACTTTGCTGCGTGTCGCTCCCTTTTAGATGCCAGGGTGATACCAAAGTAGCCCCTGTTTTGAATATTGCTGGTTGCTAGAACAGAAGGAAATAAAGTTCTGAAAGGTTTTGTATCAGCAATTAAATGCTCTGGCCCAGCTCACAATTCTTTGGTCCATAGGTGCCCCCAAGTCAGAGGCAGAAATTTGGGTGAACAGAGCTAGTGAGCAACACCATGCCCCTCGGTTCCAGCCAGCGTGAGTTCCCACGGGAGCCCTCCTAGCTGATGAAACTAGCTGTGTGGCTCTCGTAGCCTGGGGCAACTATGGTTTTTCCTCCTTGTCTACCTACCCTTCCCTACCTCCCATGAGCCAGGCAAGGCTCTCATTTACAATGCTGAGACCCCCAACCACTGTCACCCAGCTGGGCTTGTGATACCCTCTGGCCAATCAGAACACTCATCCCCTTGTCCACAGGAATGGGCTTAGGACTGGGTATGGGAGCCCAGCAGGGCCAATCAAAGTCTTATAGCACCTTAGAAGCTGCACCAGTTAAGGAAGATGCCTCTTAATGGTTTTGAGAAAAGTTGCCATTTAAAACTAGAAACTTTCTAGGCAGAGTGTTTAGAGTGGTACAAGGTCACGCAAATCCAGGCTTTGGAGTTGGACAGACAGCATCATTTCCTTCCCTGACATGTTTCCTCCTCCTGTTCTAGGGGTACCCCTCCTGGGGAGCCCCCGACACCATCAACCCCAACTCTTCCCTGGCTGCCTAACTGCCTCCCCTCCCCCCCATCTCAGATGGACGAAGGGTGCCCACTCCCAGAGGCGTAAGTCCGGTTTGCTAGAAGCAGAGACTGAGGCGGGCGGGTATTCTTGTGCAAGCGATGTCTTGAGGGAGGGCTCTTGGCAGAAGTCTATAAGAAATGAGAGAAGATAGACAGTGTCAGGAAGAAGCCAAGCAAATATGAGCTTTCAAGAGAGGTCTCACCGCGGCCCCATCCCACAGGGAGCTCTGGGGGCACTTTTTACACCGCAGAGTTTGTCCTGCCTTGAGGCCAGGGCTTTAAACCCCACCCGATTAGTCAGCCCTTGGCCGTGGGCCACCTGGCTGTGTGTGTAACGTCCCAAGCATCTTCTGGCAGAGGAGCTCCCATTAGCTAAGAGAAGCCGCCAAAGAAGAATGGAGCCAGGAGTTTGTAGCAGCCAACACCCAGAGCAGCTGGGAAATGGGTGCACTGGCCTGATAAACAGGACCTGGGCGGGGCACGGGGAGCATCCACCACGGAGCTCCAATCACTATCACCGCAATTCAGTGTGACTTAGAAAGAAATAGTCTAAACAAAGACTCAGGATATGATGACGGGAAAGGATTAGTGACAAACGTGTCCTTGGGTATGTCTCCACAAAGTCTCATCTGAGAGTGATGGATTTTACTATTTAATGTTCGTTATGTCACGCTGGTTTAACTAAATTGACCTTTGCCTTTATTTTTTTCTGATGTCAAAAGAAATCTACGATCACTGTCAATTATCCAGATGCTAAAGTAATTTATAGCTTAGAAAGCATGAGTTCTCCACACTGTCATCCCACTGCTCCCCACACCCCCATTCCGACACAGGCTCTATTAAGAGTTGGAAGTGAACATCTCAGCTCTTACACAGGAGTCACTGTTCTGAAAAGTCTAGAGAGTAGAAGAGATCTCATTAAATCTGACCCACTAAAAACCCTTCGCAGATATACTTAATGGTAAATTTGAAAGCTCTCTTTCTGAGGCAGGGAATGAGACAAGGTACCTGCATACATCACAGATACTCGCCATCGTCCCAAAGGCCTTAGACAATGCACCCAGGCAGTAATTAAGACATAAGTTTCGGACAGAAAGAGGTAAAACTGCCATTATTCAACAGTGACATGAAAGCCCAAATGAATCTAACAATAAATTATTAGAATGAAGAAGTTAATTTAGCAAGTTTGCTAGGTACAATGTCAATCTAAAAGTGTACTTCTACACACAAATAACAATTATAAAATGAAATATTCCCTGGCTGGCGTAGCTCAGTGTATTGAGCGCGGGCTGCAAACCAAAGTGTCGTAGGTTCAATTCCCAGTCAGGGCACACACCTGGGTTGCAGGCCACGGCCCCCAGCAACCGCACATTGATGTTTCTCTCTCTCTCTCTTTCTCCCTCCCTTCCCTCTCTAAAAATAAATAAATGAAAAATCTTTTTTTTAAAAAAGAAGGGTAAGTTAAAAAATATGATTTTATTAAAAAGTACCAGGTACAATAGCATCAAAATATCTAGAAATTAAGATAAAAAGTTGTGCAGATCTCTAGTAAAAATAATCCAACCAACCACTATAAAATATTACTCAGAAGTGAAAGAGTTTTTGAGACACTTCTTGGGCTCCTAATAGTAAGCCTTTCACTTGGGCCGGTTTGGGAGGGTTTCTGTCTCCTGCCTGTCTCCTCATCTTTCCCTAAGCATCGGACGAATCGGTAGCACACCTCCACTTGTCAGGAACAGTGGCAGATACATGACACGCATGCTTTTCTTTGTCTTAAGGACAATTCTGTCCTAGTTATCATCTCCATTTGTAAACAGAAACCGAGGGTCAGAAAGTTCGAACAACTGCCCCGAAGTCACCCCAACAGCAAGCTCTAACCCAAGCCTCTGAAACTCAGGCAGCAGTGCTCAAAATCCCCATTCGATGCCTGGAAACTCGATCTTCAGATTTATAATGAGGCAGTCTTTTTAAGTCCAAGGTTGTAGGAACTTTTGTAAAATGAATTTCAAAAGTTCCACAAAATGGCAAAGGGTGATCTTCCTGTGGGTAATCTTGGGTGTGAGTTAACCATTTTGGGGAGCTGTGGAATACAACACTTGCATGGGCAGTGAGAACAACTGACCACTAGATGGCGGTGCAGCTCATCTTTAACCTCTTAGCCTGTTTCTACCAGTTGGCCAAACCACCAGAGAGCAAAGAAATGAGAAAAATAAGCACAATGAAGGGCATAAAACAAAACAAAACAAAACAAAACAAAACAAAACAAAACAAAAACTGAATGTACTAAATTTGAAAGGTCATCCTATATTCTGAGATCATGTTCTTCCTACTCTTTTGAGTGGTAATGAGTAACTGTTCCTATCGTGAGACACGCCCCTCCCTCCCCTTTTTTTAGACCTTTTTGAACTGTGAATTGAGAAAGTCTGGGATCAGTAAAGGACCAGATTCCCATGGAAAGCAAATCCAAGTCAAATAGTTTAATGTAATTTAAAGATTTCCAGCCCTCAAGCAGTGGCCCTTAAAATAAACAAGCTAAAGTTCCTGTGAAAGTTAAATATAGTCACAATCACTTAGTTCTTTTCCTTCCTTCCTTCCTTCCTTCCTTCCTTCCTTCCTTCCTTCCTTCCTTCCTTCCTTCCTTCCTTCCTTCCTCCCTCCCTCCCTCCCTCCCTCCCTCCCTCCCTCCTTCCCTCCCTTCCTTTCTTTTGCTGGTGAAATGAAAAGATGTGATAACAGAATCTCTAAGTCACCATAGCCGGTGGCTCAGTTGGTTGGAGAGTCATCGCATATACCAAAAGTTTTCAGGTTCAACCTGGTTGGAGCGCCTATGGGAGGCAACCAATTAATGTTTCTCTCTCACATCGATTTCTCTCTCTGTGTCTGTCTCAAATCATTTTTTTTAAAAGGATCATGAACTCTCTCTCTGTCTCAAATCAATTTTTAAAACAAAGAACCATGAAGTCAAGGAAGTGCAGAGTGAGTGGGTGTTTGCCAAGGAAAATATTGTTAAATGGTTGGAGTGTCAGGGAGACACAAAAATATGGGGAGTTGGTTCTAGAGAAGGTAAAGCCCCAAGTCTTTCCGCACAGTTGAGGGGTTGATGAAGGGAGCTCAGAACCGCGGGGAGGTGTTCTGAAGTGGAAGGGAGGGGAACTAGGAACAGGAATCCTGGATGGATACAGTCTTTTGTTTTGCACTTTAAAGATGGCGAGTGGCCAGGTCTCTGGGTGTGGTCAAAAAACACCAGGGCCCCAGGGATGGGTGTAGGAGACCATCCAGTTGTGGACACAGTGTGGCAGCCCCCCACCCCCGCCCCCTAAGAACTATTACCCCAAATCTGAAACCATCAGCTCGGCCTTCGGGAAGTCTTTCCTGACTCCTGCTGCCTTGCACAGACACTAAACCAGCTGTGTGCTGCTGTTTCTTGGCATTACTAGATATTCTACATCAGTGTTTCTTTGGCTAATAATCTCTGCAGGCCTACTGTGTGCCAGTCACAGTTCCAAATGCTCTATTTCTTGAGTTTTCACAATGTGAATTTCTTCCACGTTACCAGTGAGGAGCCTGAGACTACAGAGAGATGTGACAAATTTCTCAGGGCAACTTTCCCTCTTGGTCACACAGGTGGATCCTGAATCCTACCAAGGCCAAGTTCCGGGAGCTGGGCTGGGTGTGGATGCCCTGCCACTGCGGGTGTAGGGTGTGGATGACAGAGGAACTGGCGTCTGAGCCCTGGATGAAGAAAACCAGGGGAAGTCCCAAGTGTCCAGTTAAGGAAAGTGGGTGTTGGGCAAGAGTGAAATGAGAGGCCAGGGCTGGGAATCTGACTAGAAGCAAGTAAAGTGGGCAAGGAAGTTCGGGAAGCAGCGCTGAAAAGATGCGCAGAGATTCAGGGGTCCAAGGGCAAGAGCATTCTGGGGGTGTGCCACTGCCTGGAACCTGGAATCTATAGCCTCAAATGGCAAAGGGCAGCAAGAAAAGAGACTAGCCCCAGGAATTAGACACAGCTGGGAAGGTGGAGGAGTCTGTCCCCTGCTTGGGACAACTGTCTCCCAATTCTCCCACATGTCTCCTCCCCCTCCCACTAGGTACTCTGAGCTCTTAAATTAGCCCAGTTTTTTTTTTTGAAGAGGAAACAGGTGTGCCAAAGAGTTTACTAGGCATGCGATTTGGTCAGTCTGTTTCTAGCCTTCCCTTTTAAAAACTATATTTTAAGTCACATGTGCTGATAGTTTGTTTTGGTTTTAGTCAAGGCAGGTTCAAGAGGCTCACAGCAAAAGCCAGGCCTCAGCACCTCGCCCCGCCCTCCCTGTTCACCAGTCTGGCTCCTCAGAGGCAACTTCTCCGCTGTCTGTCTTCATCTCCTGGATTATATACCCTTACATTGTCCTGTCTTGACTGTCAGTCTTCTATGTCATTAACTGACTTCCAGATGAGGAGTTAATTCTCCTTTTACAATCACCCCGCGTTCCCTCATTCTCCCTACATGTTCTATAGCACCATGTTTATTAATGAGTGCATTATGATTATGGAATTATTATTCACAGCTGAGGCAGAGTAGGTGATTAATTTTTCTTTTCCTGTGTGGCCTCATGTTTTTATTTCTTTTCTATGTACCTACTGCTTTTTTTTTTTAAGCAAATACTTCTGTGGTCTTTTACCCACATCTAGAGCCCTCCCACTCCAGTGCAGACAGCTTGTTCTCAGGGCCAACGGCTCAGCCTCCCCTCAGACTCTCTGCATCTCCTCCGGTGTGGGGGTCCCTGTTTCCTGGACCCCCAGGCTTCCTCTTTCATGGCATATTCCCTTATTTCCCTAAACACATCTGGCATTTAGTTCCCTAAATATATTCAGTGTACATTTTAAACAGCTTAGTTTAGAAATAATTCACACACCATATAATTAACTCAGTTAAAGTGTAAAATTCAGTAGTTTTTGACACATTCAGTGTTATGAAACCATCACCACAATCGTCACCCCCAAAAGAAACTCCATACCCCTTAACTATTACCCCAAATGCCTCTCACTAGCCCCCCAGCCATAGGCAATCACTAATCTACTTTCTTTCCTATTAATGTGCCTGCTATAGATGTTTCATAAAAATAGAATCATACCATATACGGTCCTTTGTAACTGGCTTCTTTCATTTAGCATAAAGTTTCCAGGATCCATTCATGTTGTAGCAGGTATGTATACTTCATTTATTTATTTAAAATGTTTAATTATAATAAAGTACACATAACATCAAATTTACCATCTTAACCATTTTATTTTTAAAGATTTTATTTATTTTTAGAGAGGGGAAGGGAGGAAGAAAGAGAGAGAGAAACATCAATGTGTGATTGCCTTTTGAGTACCCCCTACTGGGGACCTGGCTCAAAACCCAGGCATGTGTCTTGACTGGGAATCAAACCAGTGACCCTTTGGTTCCCAGCCTGGCGCTCAATCCACTGAGCCACACCAGCCAGGGCTTACCCATTTTTAAGTGTACAGTTTAGTAGTGTTAATTGTATTCACATAGTTTTGCATCCAATCTCCAAAACTCTCTTCATCTTTTGGAGGTGAAACCCAGTACCATTAAACAACACCCAGTTCTCCCTTTCCCCACCCCCTGGCAATCATCATTCTACTTTCTCCATGAATTTGACTACTCTAGGTACTGCATATCATTGGAATTTTACAGTATTTGTCTTTTGGTGACTGGCTTATTTCACTTAACATCATGTCCTCAAGGTTTATCCACGTTGTAGCATGTGTTAGGATTTCCTTCCTCTCAAAGTCCATTTTGTTGACCCATTCATCCACTGATGGACACCTGGGTTAATTCCACCTTTGGCTATTCATATACAATGCTGCTATGAACATTTATGGGCAGGTTTTTGTGTAGACATGTTTTCACCTCTCTTGGGTGAAACCCGTCTACATACTCACGAGCAGCGTTGCTGCATCCTGTGGTAACCCTGTTTTACATTTCGAGGAGCTGGCAGACTGCTTTCCAAAGAAGCTGCATGATTTTATGTAGCTATCAGCAGTATATGAACATTGGTTTGAATTTCTCTACATCCTCCTCAGCACTTTTTACTCTCTGTCCTTTTCACTGTAGCCACCCAGTGGGTGTGAGGCAGAACCTCACTGTGGTTTTGATTTGCATTTCCTTGCTGACTAATGATGCTTAACATCTTCTCGGGCGCTTCCTGGCTATTTGCATATCTTCTCTGGAGAAATGTCTACTGAGATCCTTTACCCACTTTTAATTGGGCTACTTGCCTTTTTACTGAGTTGTAACCATTTATGGATTCTAAAAACAAGTCCCTACTCAGATGCAGATTTGTAGAATTTTCCTCTCATTCTGTGGGATGGCAAGATACATTTTTTGAGTTCTTGGATGTTTAAAGAAATTCTTTATTCTGTCCTGACACTTGATCAGTGGCTTGGGATAGGTCGAGAAGTCAAAGTTGAAAATATTTTTTTTTTCAAAATTCGAAGACATTACCTGTGACTTTAAGATTCAAATGTTACTGTTGAGAAAGTCTATCCATTATGACTCACAATCTATTGTATATGATTGTTTTTCTTTCTAGAACTTTAGGATTCTCTCTTTACTCATGGGTTTGTAAATGTAATGATGCCTTTGTGTGACTCTTCATTCTCTGTGCCAGGAAGCCAGAAAACACTTCTACAAGAGAGATTTATGGCCACTAGCTCTGAGAAAATTTGTAAAAATTTCTCTGACAATTTCCTCACCCCCACTTTCTCTGTTCATTCTCACTGAGATGTCTCTAAGTTGGATGTTGGACCTCCTGGGGTGAGCTGCCAATTTGTCTGCTTTTTTTTTTCCCTCCTATTGTCCATCTCTTTTCCTGGGGCAAACTTTTTAATTTTATTTTTTAATTTTAGTGATCACACTTCTTAATATCAAGAGCTCTTTCTTCCTTTTTGATAGCATCCTGTTCAGGTGTTGTGGGTGCAGTATTTTCTTGGTCTCCCTGAGGGTAGTAATTCTTGTGGTAAACCCTGAGGTTTGGGGGCATTGTTTATTATTGTTGTTTTGTTTTCTCGCGCTCCCTGTACACTGCTTCTGTTTTCTCAGGTCCCTTTTCGTTTTTGTTTTGCTCTCAGCCTTTCGCAGGGAAGATTTCCCTCAAATGTCTGGGGGTCCTTGGCCATCAGTTCAGAGTTAAGAATGGGGAAACCACAAAACCTGACGGAAGCTACTGTATTTGTGGAAGATGCCTGTGAACCACTGGCTTCCCATGTAACATGACCAAGGGGAAAACGTCTTTTTCACTGGAGGACCCCCAAACGACAGTGTGGGGGTCATTCACCTGAAGCAGGTAAGTTTCTCTAGAGAAGAACCTTTAGTCTCCTGATTGGGGGTAAACTTCCTGGGAGTAGGAGCGAGAAAGAGGCCAGGAAATCTAACCATTTATTGTGCACTGTCAGTCAATGCCTTTGTTCTTAGTTCTGAGTCTTATTTGCATCTCCAGCCATGCCCAAGGCCCCTAAATTTTGGACCACTCACATTCTACTTTTCCAGACTCTAAATTTAGCTCCAAAGATGAGGTTTCTAGGGAAGGAATCAATCTGTTTACTTTTCATGATATAATATTATTTTATTTTACCCCTTAATGATGGCAAACCTTTCTATAATGCTTCGAGCATAGGATTGCCAGATTTAGCAAATAAAAATGCAGGATGGCCAGTTAAATTTGAATTTTAGATAAACAGTACAATATTTGGGACAATCTTTGTATTAATCAGCTTGGGCTGCCATAACAGATACCATAGATGTGGTAACTTAGGCAACAGAAATAATTTTCTCACGTCCTGGAGGCTAGGAGTCCAAGATCAAGGTTCTGGCTAATTTGGTTTCTCCGGAGAGCTGTCCTCCTGGGCTGCAGACAGCTGCCTTTTCACTATCTATTGACACGGTTGTCTCTCTTAAAAAAAAAAAAATTGAGAGAGAGAGGGAAAGGGAGGAAGGAAGAGGCATAGAAAGAGAGGGAGAGAAACACTGATGTCAGAGAGAAACATTGGTTTGCTGCCTCTTGTACACGCCCCCACTGGGGACTGAACCGGAAACCTAGGCAAGTGCCCTGACCAGGAATCAAACCCAGGATCTTTCACTTTGTGGGACCACACCCAACCAGCTGAGTCTCCTTAGCTCAAAGACCATAAAGTTCTCCAAGATGAAATTATGTACAAAAGCCACATGCCCATACATGAGTAATAATGCAACCTCCTCCCCTCCAAAGATTGTATTCACAAAACCAGCTAAGAAATAGCAGAAAACAGCTCTTCAGGGCAACATGTTTAAAAATGGTTGACTCAACTCCAGGGAACCTTATCAAAGTTAAGTATTGCCACATCCTCTGCCTTTTTTTTAGGATAATCACCTTTACCTTTAAAAACTTTAAAAAATTTTTTAATTCTCTAATATAGTATCATTAACACCAACAAAATGCACAGATCTTACTGTGCAATTCAAATTTTTTGACAATTGAATGTACTCTGTAACAAGTGCCCGAAAAAAGAGGTACACTATTTCCATCACCCCAGAAGGTCCCTCCGTGCCTCCTTCTGGCCCCCACCGCAGCCACTGTTCTGATTGCTATCATCTTAGATGAGCCTGTTCTCGAGCTGCAGACAAATAAGTCCACACGGGTCATACCCTTTTGTATCTGGCTTCTAAACTTCACAGAATGTTTCGTTTTGCTTTTGATCAAGGCGAAATTCACATTGGAAAAATTAATCATTTTAAAGTGCCCCATTCAGGGGCCTTTAGTATATTCTCAATGTTGTGAAATCACCCTTTCTCTCTCTAGTTCTCGTTTTCATTACCATCCCGGCCCCCAAAGGAGAGCCTGCCCCTAATAGTCAGGGAGTCTACAGGCCCACCCCGCCTTCAGCACCTGGCAACCAGGAATCTGTGTTCTGCCTAACCTTTACTTTTTATGGTCCATCAGTTCTCGGCTGGCTGCTAACATTGCACAACTAGAGAGGAATTCTTTAAAAGAGCTCCGCACAAGGGAAGGCGGGAGGAGGACAAAAACAGCAGGTGATGTAAAATTAAGCTGAGCGATCAAGCCACGGAGGACTACATTCCGAACAGCAACAAGATAAAGCCTGCTTTTCATCTTACACAGAAGCCTCCTGCTCCAACCAGTCTTGAAGGCGGATCTGGCGCTATCTACGCAAGTGGTATTTATTTTCTTATCAACAAAGCACAATTCAGTGTCAACGTTGAAAGAAAAAAGCTCTGCAGCTGTTCCCTCTACAAAAGGCATTGACATAAAGACCAAAGTAAATGTTAGGATCCTGGAAACAGCAGCAGGTGTTTTAAATACAAGAACAGCAGCCACTGGGGAGAACTGTGACCACCTGCTAAGCAGCATCTACTCAGAATTCCTTTGAAATGGTCATAATAGGCATGATGTTTGACTTCTAGGTGCATTCTATCATTGGTCTTTTTGCTAGATCTTTCTCTGCATTGCAGGGGACTTCCAGGCAATTTCTGATGTTTTCTACTAAGGTTCTTGCTCACCACCACATCCTTAACACTTAGACCTAGTGGGATGTACCTAGTACCTCCCACTTTAGGTACATAGGTACGCACATAGTAGGTATACAATAAGAAATTTTGGAATGAGAAAATGATTGAATGGGTAAAGTGTCTGTGCGATTGATTGTAAAAGTGGAGTTACAAAATCACTGCATTTTAGACTCATAGAAAAACCAGAGAGAAGGAAACAGAATAAATGACCTCCCACAGGGGCTGTGCGAGGTGGTTTCTACATATTACCCCACTTAAGCCTCACAATGATCTCACAAGCTGTCACGATGCCAGCGTCACAGGTGAGGGAACTGAAGGTCGTAGAGGCACCCTGCTGTCTTCCAGAACATGGAGCACAAACCTTTCATTTCGTAATTGAAGAAACTCAAGCCCAAAGCAGGCAGGAGTCTTGACCCGGCTGACGGCTAGTCTGGGTAGCAGCCTGCCTAGAATGTTCCCAGGTGTGTTTCTAGCTGAAGGCACAATGTTATGGTCCTAGAAGCAAAGTGGCCATTTGTGTCTAAGGCATAGAAAGTTTCCAAAGCTAGAATATTTACTAAAAAAAAAAATATGGAGCCCATAACCTCCTGGGCAGCTTTCAGGCAAATAAGCCCCTACCGGTTACAGTGGGTAGACCTGTGTCTCATGAACGTCAGGAATGGTCATGGGTGAGCAGCAGCAGGCCTGGCACTGGGGCACCCAGGATTTGCCAGTGGGCCCTGGCCAAGACACTTTTAGCCTTTCTGTGCCTCAGATAATCAACTGATATCAGATGCACTGAGTGCTTGCCTGGTGCTCTACCGAAAAGGGCAGATTTAGTTGAAAATAATGACTGAGTGCAGATAAGTCCTTAGGGGGTACAAAGGTACTTAGATCCAGTCCCTCCTTCTTTCTCTGATAGGGTGGCCAATCATCCTGGGCCTGTCCTGATTTAAGCACTGAAATTCCTGCATCCTGGGAAACCCCCTCAGTCCCAGGGCACTCCAGGACAGTTGGCTGGCCACCTATGTGAGGTCTCGAGGGTCCGAGGAAACCACAACTCACAATAATGGCGAATGCTACCGGTAGCATGTGATGCCATGTCTAAAACAGAGACCCCAGAAAACACAGGACAATAGTGCCATGTCCACCGTGTGACAGCCTGCAGCAAGGAAAAAACCACCAACACTGATCCTTCTCTTTTTAAAAAGGCAGCACTTTACCCTGACTGGCGTGGCTCAGAGGGTTGGGCTCCCGCCTGTAAACTGAAAGGTCGCTGGTTTGACTCCCTGTCAAGGCACACGCCTGGGTTGTGGGCCAGGTCCCCTGTTGGGGGCGTGCAAGAGGCAACTGATCAGTGCACGTTGATGTTTAGCTCCCTCCTTTCCCTTCTCTCTCTAAAAATACATAAAATCTTTTTTAAAAAATTAAAAGAAGGCACTTTCTTCATCATGGATTTTTTTGCATTAATTTAGATTTTTTCAAACATTGCATCAAAATATTATTTATGTTGATTACTGAATTTTGGAGCACTCCCTTGAGTTTCATGCCAGTGGCCAGTGCTTCTCTTGCCCCAGCCTGGTGCGGACCTCAGAGGGCGGCCCTACGTGCTCACCACAGTGCCTCCAAGATAGCCTGTGAGACCCGGGACAAATCGCTGGCTCCCCTGTCTGAATGTCCTCAGCCATGTGCAGAGAACAGTGGACTACACAGCCCCCAGGGTCCTTTCCAGGTCCAAGGTCTGCGCTTTCCTGACTAGGTGTTCAGGAACAGGAGGTGGATGAGGCCTGGGATGGTCAGGGAAGGGCAAGGGAGGTAGCATGTCTTCTTGTCTAGTTTCAGAGAAAGAGAACCAGGAGGATATTTCATAGACAGGGGTCTGGCACAAATAACGCCCCCCCCCCTTTTTTTTTATTACCTAGAAATCTTTTATCCCAAAATCATAAGCATGTAACGCTGTGACATAACAACATCACACTCAAGCACACCCCGTGACCTTTTAGGTGAGATGTTCACATTGCTGTCCATCGCGTGTGAGACATTCACATACCCTCCCAACCACACTCAGTGGCATTACTCCTGCTGGGCCCTGTATATTTATAAGACTTGTACGCACATGTATATGTAAGGGTGTGTATATATTCGTGTGCATGATTTCAAGGGATTGGCTTGTGGTTGTGGGGCTGGCAAGCTGGAAATGTGTAAGGCGGACTGGCAGGGGCCGACCCTGCAGTTCACAGGTGGCCTTGCTTCTCCTGAGAAACCCGCCGGTTCTTAAAGCCTTTTCCTGATTGGATGAGGACTTCATGATAATCTTTTTACCTGAAGTCAACTGACTGTAGATATTAACCACATCAACAAAATACTTTCATGGCAACATCTAGATTATTGTTTGATGGAATAAGCATGTATCATAGCTCAGCCAGGCTGACCCGTAACACTAACCATCACAAAGAGAGAAAATTGTCCTGAGAAGTTAGGTAAATTGTCCAAGGTTATCCAGCTGATCGGTGTTGAAGTCAAGACTGAAAGTGTGCTACGTGTGACCACAGTCCTCACTGTCCCATGAGTCTTGTTGTGCCTGGGCCTCTGGGGAAGTTCATGAAGTAGCAAAGTAGAGTTTTGTCTTTCTTTCTTTTTTAATTGGAGAGAGGGAGAGAGAGAGAGAGAGGGAGGGAGGCATTGATTTGTTGTTCCACTTGTTTATGCATTCATGGGCTGCTTCCTGCGTGTGCCCTGACTGGGGATCGAGCCACAACCTTGGCAGATTGGGATGATATGATACTCTAACCAACGGAGTAAGTCTGATTTCTTGACAACCCTGTGATGTGGGTCCTACTATTATTGTGGGACGAATGATAGGAAAATGAAGGCTCTGAAAACTTAAAGCCTTGTCCAAGATCACAGAGATTGTAAGCAATAAGGCTCACACTCAGACTTGGACAACTGGATTCTATCTTCGGCCTGCCTAAGCACCCTGCTGCGCTGCTCAAGCCAAACTGAGCCACACTGGACCTCAGATATCATCAGATTGGTTTCCACCAATTCCAGATGAGGAACAGAGAAGCCCAAGTGTTAAAAATGGCTGCACAAGGGCCGGAGCTCCAGGCCCCTAGCTCCCAGGTCATTGGCACATTGTCCTGGCCGCCTCTCAAAGTAAGGCCTCGCTGGGGACCTTGCATGCCCCGCTTGGTCCTCCAGGTGCTATTTACTCAGCGAGGTGTGGGCTCTGCCTGGCTCCCGGTCTGTTGTTTGCAAAGTAAATGTCACCCATGCCCCATCAGTCTATAACCCCAGCCGAGCAATGGGAACAGAGACCGACTGAAAGAAGCGTTCTTTTGCTGGTTTCAGACACCTTGACTTGAGTTTTCAGTTTCTGTCTAATACAATGCAAATCACTGAAAGTGGGGGTCGCTTCAGAAGTATCAGGTCCTAAAAGCAGTGGGTCCGGCCTGAGGCCCTTTCCATGCCTGTGTGACCTCCAGGAAGTCACAGGGGCCTGGGGTTTTTTTTTTAATATATTTTATTTATTTATTTTTAGAGAGGGAAGGGAGGGAGAGAGAGAGAGAGAGAGAGAGAGAGAGAGAGAAACATCAGTGTGCGGTTGCTGGGGGTTATGGCCTGCAACCCAGGCATGTACCCTGGCTGGGAATCGAACCTGGGAAACTTTGGTTCCCAGCCCGTGCTCAATCCACTGAGCTACGCCAGCCAGGGCGGGCCTGGGTTTCAATCCCAGTTCGCCACAAACTTGTTCATGACCTCGGGCTTAACCTTTCAGAGTCTCCTCCTCCTCTGAGAAATGGAGTCAGCTGCAAGAATAAAAGAGAGAATGGATGCCAATATCTTTGCGCAGTGCCTGGCACACGTTCCACACTCATTAGCTATTGTTCCTAATATTCGCTTATTTTACACATCCTCACGCCAGTTTCCTTGAAAAGAAAGGAGCATTGGAGTAAGGAGGGCACAAACAAGCCTAAATGTTCTTTGCCTCTCTAGTTTCCTATTACTTGGCTTCTTCCTAGAAAAGGTTCCAAGAATTTTTGAAGTACAACGTGAACAAGGGAGATTTTAATCGGTAAAGGGAGATGGGCAGATTTTGTCTTTCTCGGGAAAGCCAGCACCTATAGCTCAACTCAAGACTCAGTGAGTGTCTTCACCTCCCTGATCCATTCCCAACAAGCAGTTCCGGTTTCTGAACCAGCATATGCAAACAAGGGCACTTACTGGCTTACTGGAAGGGAGGTGTCCGGGCTGGGCCTCCAGATTTCGTCAGGTGCACTGTCTCCCAGGAGAGCTGGTGGCACCTGTCGAGCCAGCAGCCAAGGCCAGAAGACAAGCCCAGCATTTCAAGGTCCACAGGGCCTTTGGCCTTTATTGAGTTTTCAGTTGAAGCAGGACACATTTAAGAAATGCCAAGGAGGAAACAATGTTGATGTATAGCTGCCAAGCCAAGGGAAGTGCAGTGAAAGAACAATATGAAATAGAAAAGGTCAGCTACCTCGTCGTGCAAAGTGATGATGAGGCAGGACAGGCGCCGGGAGCACAGCCTCAGATCTCAGGAGCCCTGGGTTTCCACCCCAGCTTCTGACCCCAACAGGTGACCTCTCTCTCGGACTCCAAGGGAGAGTTACAATTCTGCCCAAGCTCAGACCCTTGGGGGTCCCTTCTGGGGAGAGAAGAGCAGGGAAGGGGAGGGGTGACTGCAGAATTTAACGCCAAACAAGGGAGTGGGCTGTGGTGGGAAATCCCCTCCCTTTTTCATATTCCTGACTCTGTTTTTAAATAACATTTTTGGGGTCAAAAAATGATAAGGAAGTCTTGAAGGGGGGTGAGGATGAAAGTAGGAAAGAGAGAAGGGGTTTTCCAAGAGAGTTACAACAAGTATACAGAAATCCGGAAGGATCTTCTTATTCGCGTGGTCTTGGGAATAGTCACAGGTGTTGAAGATCGAATATATATTTTGTGTTAGTTTCAGGTCTTTTTTAGCACCAGGTGAACTGTTACTGTTTTCCTGAGAGTCTATCTCCCCGGCCAGGTGGCATCTAGCTTCTCTAGCAGGGAGAGGGGTCGAGGGGAAAAGAAAAGCTAAGTCCTGTGCAAACTCCTACTTATTCTTCATGGCCCACATGGAGATTGCTCCTTTATGAAGCCTTCCTGGATGGCCCTGGGGAGTTAGGGCCTGGCTCCTCCGGCACCACCACTAAGGGCGGGTTACAGTTCTATTGCTTCAGAATTATTTACTCACCTCTGCTCTCTCCTAGCTTCTACTTCCCTGAGAACAAGATAAAGATAGCACAGAGTCCGGGATGAATGAACGAATGACCCCAAATCAAGGTTTTTCTGGCCATGGTTCTGTTCACGATACTGGAAACACCAGTTTATTGCATGTGGACGCCTGGCCCTTGGACACCAAATTCAAAAAATCTTTGAATGCCAATGGTTGAGCACAGTTGAAGTTTGGAGATTTGGGGTGAGAAGCTCATGTCAGTACAAAGGCAAATTGCTCTCTTCTCTCCTCCGGCCCACCTGCAATTGTGCTGGCACCTGGGGCACGTGGGACACGTGCTTGATCGAGGTTAGGTGAGTCCCTTTAGAAAACTTTGTTTTCAATTTCCTCCCCAAATTTTAAAGTAAAACCGAGAATCAGACAATCCACTTCCTACAAACCTGAACAGACAGGACTTCTGAAGACACTGATTAGAAGCACTTCAGTTGACAAATGTTTATTCTCGTCCATAGCTATGTCCAGGGCAGCTCTCTTCTTGACTCCTTTATCTGTTCCAGAGCATAAGAGAAGTCAGACGTACACAACCTTTGAGTTGTAAAGTCACCTGGAAGGTGCATCTAAAAGACCCCCTGCCCCACCATATGTATTTCCAGGGTGTTAAAGAATCTGTGTTCACTCCCTCAGCCACTGCCCCTGCATCTGCACAGAGCAGCCCCCTAGGTGGGCATCAGAAACTGTCCCCATGAGCCAAGGGGCCATCTGCGGGCAGGGAGGGTTCACAAGGTTCACGAACAGGTTGTTCCTGTTGCTATCACCCTCCTCTAGATATCAAGGCAGAACTTCCTAAAATGAAGTTGAGTAGCTCAGGCTGGGATGGTCACCTTTGCTTTGGAGTCTAGAACCAAATGAAATAAGCTCCTTCCCACGTGCCAGGCTCTCTGCTAGGTTGCTTTCCTGCCCATTCCTGCCTCTTCTAGTAAAAACAACAATAACAAAGGAAGCTCCTGAAGAGGTTCATGGTTTATTCTAGGTCATCCAGCAGAGTCAAGTGCTAACCCCCACCAGGCTCGAGTTCAGTGGTCAGTCCACTGTCTCTCAGCTCCCCAAGAGGCTACAGATTGCTACAGATACAGATAAGTATCTTTGGATACCTACTGTGGCTCCTAAGGACTATTAAAAATGCTGTGATTCTGCCCAGGCTGGTGTGGATCAATGGAATGAATGCCAGCCTGTGAACTGAGGGGTTGCTAGTTCGATTCCCAGTCAGGGCACATGCCTGGGTTGTGGGCCAGGTCCTTGGTTGGGGGCACCTGAGAAGCAACCACACATTGATGTTTCTCTCCCTCTCTCTTTCTCCTTCCCTTTCCCTCTCTCTAAAAATAAATAAATAAAATATATTTTTAAAAATTCTGTAATTCTGAAAGTATATGCTGGAAAATACAACTCATTTTCAAATGGAAAATGAATGTGTTTTGTACAAAACAAGGCCCCATGTTAAAACTGCAGATCCCGGCTCCCCCCACAGATCCACAGCCTCACACACTGGTTGTGTGGAGAGTGGCTCCCACAGGCCACCAGCACCCAGCGATGGCGCAATCCCAACTCCACCCCTGCAATAATCTCACAGGACGCTCACTGGTTTGTGTGCTTAGCAAATGTTTGCGGCCCTCTGCTGAAAACGCTATCCCAGATCGCAGCAACAGGGCAGATCACTGGCAGCCTGTGGCCAGGTCTGGCCCACCCACGGGTCAGAGTTGGGGGAGGGAGCCACTGGGGAAAACTCGCCTAGTGTCCATCTTTGTAATATTTTTCCTGCTTCGTGGACCCCCATCCTTGCCTGGAATCGGTCATTAAATTTTATACTTAATGAGAGACATTTTAAAGACTTGGACACACTCTTGTTTCACTTAGCCTTCTAGGATCTCTCAAACCTCTTGGTTACCAAATATGGAAAGATGGAAGAAAAGATGAGATTTCACAGTGGACTAGGACGGGTTTGAGAATGTCCAATGGCCTTAGGGTAACCTCCCTTTGGTGATAATGATACTTAACATGTATTATGTGCTTTCATGGTGTTGAATGCTGCGTTAAATATATACTCTTGTTCAATTCTTGACTCTCATTTTAATGACAAGGAAACTGAGGCTCAGAGAGAATAAGTGACTTGTCCTAGGTCACTTAACTAGTATGTTTCAGAGCTAAAAACCCTACCCCCGTCCATCTGACTATTTCATAATCCAAGACCCTCGTCACCAGGATGTGATGATCTGTCTTACAGGGTCAGGAAACGAAAGACAGATGACCTCCGTCCCAGTGTTCTTAGAAGCAGTCATCCGACTTCCCCCTCTGCTCCTAAAGCTTCTTTCTTCTCACATCCCCTTTATTCACCAAACCGGAGTTTGGTCTGTATTGTACCCAGCTGGCTCTTAGAACCACATACATCCTGGCTGTTTTCATGAAAACAAAAATTGTGAAAGAACAGAAAAAGTACAACTGGCTGCCTTTCCCCACATATACATCTAATGTACAAAGTCAGCCATAAATCAAAGAGGATGTTTATTTACGTCTTTATTTTTAGTGTTGAAAATTTCTGGGCCATTCTCAAGAGAAGCAGCCTCTTTTGAGCCAGGTTTGCAAAAGAGAGACAAAACCTCACGGCATCAGCTAAAGGCAAGGCCACCTCTCCGAAGGGGGAAAGAATTCAGTGCTGGTTATTTTGGAGTCAAAGCTTCAGTGTAGGTGTGTATCTGGGAAGGTTCGACTTGAGTAAATTCAAATCCTCAAATCCTCAAATAAATATTATTTACTGAAATTAGTCATAAAACATTTTGTAACAACAGAGGTATCATACAGAAGCAAACCCAAGGCAGGATCCTGGGACGGATCGCAGCGACGCAGAGAAACACCAGTCAAATCCCTGAGAAGTCCAGAGTTTAGTAGTAGCATTGTGTCGGTGTCGGTTTCTTAGTTTTGACAAAGGTACCCTGGGTGGTGTAAGTGAGCACCAATAGGGGAACTGGAACCGGCTGGCGGTTTGTGTGGGAATTCTCTACTGTCTTTGGAACTCCTCTGTCAATCTACAACTACACCAACGTAAAAAGTTTACTTATGCCCTGGCTGGTGTAGCTCAGTGGATTGAGCGCGGGCTGGGAACCAAAGTGTCCCAGGTTCGATTCCCAGCCAGGGTACATTCCTGGGTTGCAGGCCAGAACCTCCAGCAATGGCACATTGAATCCCTCTCTCTCTCTCTCCCTCTCTCTCTCTCTCTCTCCCCCCTCCCTCCCTTCCCTCTCTAAAAAAAAATAAATAAAATCTTTAAAAAAAAGGATTAAAAAAAAGTTTACTTACAAAATTTCAAAACCAGTGGAACTGGTATTTATTCTAGTACAAATGAAGGGGGGCCGGTGGCGCTTGAACTTCGAGGAAAATAAAACTTGCTTTTCGTGCCGACGTTGAACGTGAGTGTCAGTAAAGGGTCGGACAATGGAGAACGTTTGGTTTTGTGCTTTCTTTCACTAGACAAAACCAAACGCAGAGCCACTTACCACTCAGGGTCAATGCCAAGTGAAAAAGGGAGAAGTGTGATATCTTTGTACTTTTCAAACAAATCTTTCCTTTTGTTGTGCCCTTTTAGGCTCTGTTTAATTTACTGGGCATATGAACTAGAGCCATTTTGCAGGAGCCCAAGGAGTATTGAATTTCTTAGAGCCCGAATACACACAAAAGAACTTCAGGAAGTGTTGCAACTCCTCTCCAGAAAGGGGTGGGCAGCCACAGGATTGAAGGAACTAGAAGGGTTTCCTGCTCAGTGTCTAAGCTTCACTTAGATGGTTCATAAATGTCCTCCTTTAAAAAACATGCTGATAAAATTAAAAGCACCAGGATTGTGAGTCCTAGTGAACCAAAGAACTCCACCCATTTCTCAAGGGTAACAAAGCCCTATGCACCCAGACTGGTTCCTCAGTGGTGACAAAGGTACCACGGTCGTGGAGAGGGACGGACATCGAGGGAGACTGGAGCTGGGCGAGGAGTGTGCAGAGCACTTTCTGCAGGATTACGATGAAACTTTGATTCCATTAGGGAAACAAAAATATTACAAAGACCTTGCTCTTCACTTTTTCTGTATCATTGGAGGGTTTTTCGTTTTTCTTTGTGAGAATATAAACAATTGTCTTAAAATTTTTGCTTTTCGTCCTGACTGGTATGGCTCAGTGGATTAAGCACCAGCCTGCAAACCAAAAGGTCGCTGGTTTGATTCCTGGTCAGAGGGCACACGCCTGGGTTGCGGGCCAGGCCCCCAGCTGGGGGTGTGCGAGAGGCAGCCAGTTGATGTGTCTCTCATGTATCGATGTTTCTTTCTCTTTCTCCCTCCCTTCCCCTCTCTCTCTAAAAAATATAAATAAAATCTTTAAAAACTTTTTTCTTTCCCATTTTAATTGGTGTTTAGAAAAATGAGCAATGTAGTGCTTTCTTGCTAGACCACTCTGCTTCCTGACCACAGTGTGGGGGTTTATAAAACGCGACACCAAGAAATGGCCGGGGACACACGAGTCTTGAACAGTGAGTGTCAGACTCATAGCATGACAGAGCAAGAATTCCTGAATTCTATTCCCATTCTTCTCCTGAACCATTCTGGAATCTGTTTAGTCAGTCAACAGAGGGCTACAAAAATGAGCCACATGCGGTCCCTGCCCTCAGGGAGCTAACAGTCTAGTATGGAGTCCCCGGCAGGTGAGCTTGCACCACGAAGAGTCACAGGTGTTTTGCCGGAAGTCTGGGGAGGGCTGCATGGGAACAGGTGCAGGTGCAGACTGTAGAGCAGTGGCTCTCAGCTGGGGAAGAGCTTGGCCCCCGGGGAACATTTGGCAATCTGGAGACAGTTTGGTTGTCATAACTTGGGGCTGGGGGGCAAGAATTATGGGCGTCTAGTGGATAGAAACCTGGAACGCCACTAAAACCCTACAGTGCACAAAACAAAGAATTGCCCAGCCCCAAATGTCAATAAAGCCAAGCTTGAAAAACTGTGGTTTAAACAGAAAGATGAACAGGGGTTTGTTTGCTGGACAAACTCGGGGGAAAAGGATATTCCAAGAAAATGATAGGACTGCAGTGTGGGACAGACAGATAAGCTGGGAAAGTAATCTATAGCATGAAGCTGATTGTTTCTTCCCTTTGAACTCAATTTTCCCAGTCACAGAAGAGTGATATTATGATGTTAAATGACTCTCTTCCTGGTATCAGAAGGAAGTACCACTGATAAAAAGTTATGTCCCTGGTGCCCTGGCTGGTGAGGCTCAGTGGACTGAACACCAGCCGGAAAACCAAAGGGTCGCAGGTTGGATTACAAATCAGGGTACATGCCTGGATTGTGGGCCAGGTCCCTAGTGGGGGCACGCAAGAGGCAACCACACATTGATGTTTCTCTCTCTCTCTTTCTCCCTCCCTGCCCCTCTCTAAAAATAAATAAATAAAATCTTTAAAAAACATTGTGTCCCTGGGACATACCTACTTTCAGTTGTCCTGCTGAAGCTTACTGGTTCCTCAGCAGTGCCAACAGTCTGTTCAGAAGAAAAGCAAAGACAATGTTTGAGAAATCTAACTCAGGGCGGTGTGGTAGGTAAATTGCCTATAAAAGTGAGGACTGTGTTGCATGGCTTGTGACAAAAGCCTGATCACCATGGTATTAGTATTTCTCATGAAAGTTGGGGTCTGGACATGGGCAGTTTCCAGCGAGGCCAGGGCTGGAGGGCCCCTCCATGATGCCATCAGGAGCCAGAATTCTCTGGTCTTTCCTCTCTGACGTCTTTATCATGTGGCTTCCTTGTTCGTGCCTGCGAGATGTTGAATCTCCTCAATCTCTTGACCTTTCAGCGGCATTCCAGGTAAGAAAGAATTGGAGGAAAAGGGTAACAGGCAAAAGATGAAATGCTTCCTGAGTCTTCCCCATTACACAAACCTTCCTGGAATCCTCACTGCCTAGAATTTCCACTTATACGTTGGCCTGACCTGCATTACAAGGCTATGTACTGCTCCGTGAGGACATGGAGGCTGTATTCAGTAGGACATTCTGAACTTTAAAACAAAAAAAAATTTTAAATAAAGAAAAGAATTAGAATTAGAAGAGATGCTGTATAGGAAACTAGAAATATTGCCTTAGTGCACTAAAATGAACACACTCCAGGCTTTTGTCATAAGAATTCTGCTTTCAAGAAAATGGTATTATACAATAATATTCCAGGGGAATATAAAGGATGTTCTGTCTTTTAAAGCATACTTGAAACAATCCAATAATTCACTAATCATTAAAAAATATCGAATGCCTAATGTGTACCAAGCACTATATTAAACACAGAAGACCAAAGAAATATAATAGATGGCTTCCCTTCCTAATGAGTTTGTTGAAATTCAATTAAAAGAATACAATGTAAACCAATGAAAAGTTGGGTAACGATGAAAGAGTTAAATAACAATCTGCAATGGTAATGTAAGAAAGCAATCCACTGCTGGTGGGAATGTAAAATAATGAAACCACTTCGGAAATCTGGCAGGGCAGTTTTTAAGTTATACATACACTTACCACATGATCCCACAATTTCACTCCTAGGTATTTACATAAGAGAAATGAAAATGTAAAGATTTCTTTCCCCTGGCTGGCGTAGCTCAGTGGATTGAGCACGGGCTGCGAACCAAAGTGTCCCAGGTTCGATTCCCAGCCAGGGTACATGCCTGGGTTGCAGGCCATAACCCCCAGCAACTGCCCATTGATGTTTCTCTCCTTCTCTCTCCCTCTCTCTCTCTCTCTCTCCCTCCCTCCCTCCCTTCCCTCTCTAAAAATAAATAAATAATTAATTAAAAAAATAAACTCTCAAAAAAAGAAGGATCAACTCAAAGATTTATTTAAAAAAAAAGATTTCTTTCACACAAAGATATGTACACAAATGCTCACAGCTGCCTTACTCAGAAATGCCAAAACTTGAAAAAAACTTAAAACACAATGGTCAATCTCGTTCTTTAAGAGTAAATGGGATCAGTCCTGGCCAGTGTGGTTCAGATGGTCAGAGTGTTGTCTCATAACCAAAGGATGGTGGGTTTGATTCCCAGTCAGGGCACATACCTACGTTTGCCCATTTGACCCCTGGTCTGGGCGTGGGCGCAGGCAACCCCCACTCTGGACATGCACGATCCAGGCTCTGGGCCTGTACGAGAGGCAACCAGCTGATGCTTCTTTCTTGAATTGATGTTTCTTTCTCACTTTCTCTCTCTCTAAAAGCAAGGGGCAAAAAATGTCCTAAAATGTCTAAAAAAATGTCCTAAATGTCTAAAAAAATGTCCTCGGGTGAGGATACAAAAAAAAAGAGTAAATGGGATCAAATTTTGTGAAGGTTTCTATTTTGAAAAAAGCACATGTCTTTTGTTGGGAGGAAAGTTGTACTTCTCAGATCTTTGTTGGCTCCATTCGTTGATTCTGAGAGAGGTGTGTGTGGGATTGTGGATTGACCATTTTCATATTTTGTTCTATACATTTCAAAATTATGTCACTATGTTTCTAAAGATTTACGATGGGCAACTTGTACCTTTAATCAAAAGGAAACACCCTTCTTTGTCCTTGTTAATACCTTTGCTTTGAATTCTGTTCTGCCTGGAACCAGTGTCGCTACATACGCTTTCTTTCTGTAAACATTTTCCTGCCAAGCCACTTCCCATTCTCACGCTGTTTTATGTGTCGTCTTCTATAAACAGCGTGTAGCTGGATTTTGGGTTTTTCATTCAATCAGAGCCTTTCTCTTTAACAAAGAGTAACAGTTCATTTGTGTTTATTTTTTATTATATATTTGGACTGACTGCTACCATGGTACTTTATGTTTTCTACATATTCTGTTTCTTGTGTTTTCCCCTTTTCTTAGTTTTCTGGAATGATGGCTTATTGTTCTCTCTCTCACTCTTGTCCTCTCTTTCTCTCTCCTAATGTTGTTTCTATTCTTCTACTACAATGGTCTTAGAACTTCTTTGTTCACATGATCCCTAAAACAGTTTAGTAAAACTATACACCTCCCATTTTAAATTTAGCATCTAAAATTTCTTGGGATAAAATTCATTAGTGGCAAAGGCTGTCATTTGCAACGCAAATGAGAGTATTGACATTTTAAATAAAACTTTTGTGTCACTGTCTTAGATGTGTTCAGTAGGATCTAAATACCATAATGATAGTTATTTGCTATCCATTATCACACATGTTTAAATACGAGCTGAGGATCTGGCACAGAATGGCTAGCTGGAGGTGGGGTTGGCATGTTCTGGGGCTGAGGATTCGACTAGCCATTGCTAACAGAGTGGCCACATACACTTTCACACATGAGAATTTAACAAATAAGTAAGCATATTGAGGTTAATAGGTACCTGTTTTCTTATTGCCAGAGAATAGAGTTAAAATTATGAAAAGAGGGAAGGCTAAAATAAACCTTTTGGTGATAGATTGGAATTGGAGTTTTTGCTGTGCACTCATGAGTTTTTAATACATATACAGAGATATAAAAACAGGTATAATATGTACATACATCTATTTCTGTATCTTTCTAAATATGTGGCTATGTATACACATGCACATAAATATGTTTCTGAGTTCTATTCACTGAAAGGACTTAGAAGAAATGACACCCCAGTAGCAATAAGCATACCTAGTGCCCAGAGTTTTGTCACTAAATGCCATTCTCCACTAAAGTCAGAGCTCCGTGCCGAAATGACTGATTCCAGGGTTGGACCTGGGAGAGAATAGATGAATCTGTAATATCTTGTTGTGCCAGAAAATAAGGATGGGTTCAAAGAATGACCGGGATGTGTCAGAAAGGACATATGTCAAGAACAGGCTCCCGGACATACAATGTGGATCACCTTGAAGACATTATGTTAAGGGAAACAAATCAGACACAAAGGGACAAGTCCTGTCTGATTCCACTTACAAGAGGAAGGTAGAACAGGCAGATTGAAGAGACAGACAGTGGAACAGAGGTAACTTGGGGCTGGAGGAAGGGAGCAATGGAGAACTACTGGTTAATGCACACAGTGTTTCCGTTTGGGATGACGAAAAAGTTCTGGAAGTGGGTAGTGGTGATGGTAATACAACAGTGTGAATTAATTAATACCCTTAACTGGACATCTAAACATGGTTACAATGGTAAATTTTATGTTATATATGTTTTAGCACAATAAAAAAAGGAAAGGGCTTCCACTGGCCAAGTCTAAGACAGTTTAAGGATCGGAATAAATAATGTAGTAATAGGTTAAAAAAATTCATTGATTGCCCTGGCTGGCGTAGCTCAGTGGATTGAGCTCGGGCTGCGAACCAAAGTGTCGCAGGTTCTATTCCCAGCCAGGGCACATGCCTGGGTTGCAGGCCATGACCCCCAGCAACCCCACATTGATGTTTCTCTCTCTCTCTCTTTCTCCCTCCCTTCCCTCTCTAAAAATAAATAAATAAATCTAAAAAAAAATTCATTGGTTGATTTTAGAGAGAGAGAGGAGGGGAGAGAGAGAAACACTGATTTGTTGTTCCACTTACACATGCATTCATTGGTTGGTCCTTGCATGTGCCCCGACAGGGATGGAACCCTGATGTGGATCCGGCTCCTGGGGTCCGCAGTATTGTGGATGAGATACAAGACAAAGTCACATGGACTGCTGAGTCCTGTGGAGGAAAAGGGACAGCACAGCTTCTCTCTCAAGGGAAGAAAAAGCTTGGGAGCACCTCAGCCACCCTCTCAACAGGAGAGTGTGTCAACCCTTGTCTTGACAAGGTTTTGTTGGGTTCAATTTGCACAGGAATACAGGGTATATGTAAAGCTCATCAATCATTGTCAGGCAGAAATGATTAAACAATAGATATCACTCAGAGAACTCTGAGGGCTTAGTCTGAGTCAGGGTAAAATAGTTAAAGGGCCATAAAACTTTGGGGACCAAACTCACTTCCTGCTGGGACCCTTATCATTTAAATTGAGGGTATTAGCAAAGTGGGTGTCATAGGATTTTATGCATTCTTTCTTAGGCCCGATCACCCTAGGGAACCCACCTGTTCCAGCACAGGGCCACACCTACCTCCAGCATTCTTTCAGGCTTAAGTCAGGCAGGGGAAGTAAGGCAGCCAAGAGATTAGGAGACTTCTTGCAGACAGAATGAGGACTCAGGCTACATCAAAGCTGAGGGGTGAGGGTCCATCATCTCCTTTTTCTATAGCCCCCCAAGTCCTTCCCTGAGGGCCCCTTTGAGACCATGCCTATCTTAGGTCATCCCTCTTTTGAGGACTCTTACCAGTCATTGGCTAGTCATCTGCCCGGGGCCAAGCAGGGTGAAGGGAAAGGGGACAGAAGTGGTGCCCCTACAAGGAAGATAAGCTTTGTTTCCTAAGTGGTTTATGGTCCCAAGGTCCTTTACTCAGCCTTAGCCACAGGGGATTACAGCTTCTGGAACCAGGGAGGGTGGTTCCCGACAGAACCCAGAACCTTTGTGTGTGGGGACGATGCTCTAACCAACTGAGCTACCTGGCCAGGACCTGTAGTAATAGAGTTTTAACCCACAAAGTAAAATAGGCCTCCAGAGTTGATGCTGAAGTGAATACATATGTAAGAAGGGGAAGTTCTGGCATATCATAGAATTACAAATCATAAACACAGAAGGAATTGTGAGGAAATCATTATTGCAGTAATTTAGGGAGGAATCATCAATGAATCCTAAAACTGGCGGGTGAAAGTCTAATGAGGAATAGGAGAGTTAGATATGTCAAGATATCCTCCACAAAATACTTATTAGTAAGGATAATAATAATTAACTTCACAGTGGAGTGGCTTGACAGACACCATCTTAACCAGTTGGTAAAGTTAGTATCACTAGTTAGGGGACAAACAGGATCTCGCGCCTCCTGATATGATGCACTGAGCATGGAGCATGACATCGCTTCTGCAGCATTCCTGCCCAGAACGCATAAATCATGAGGTAACACAAATGCATCGAAACTGAGGGACATTCTACAAAGTAAACTGATCTGTAAATTTAAAAAAAAAGTTAAGGTCAGAAAAGACAAGACTGATGAACCAATTTCAATGGAAGGACATTAAAAAGACACTGTAGTCACCATATGCAATGCTTGAACTTGGACCAGATCCTAGACTATAAAGGGCATTATTGGAACAATCAGAGAAATATGAATGGAATTTGGTGATTGATAGTGATATTTTACCTATACATATGCTAATTTTGGTGGTTGTATTGCTGTTATGAGGAGAATATACCTTCATTTTAGAAAATACATAAATACAATATTTTAGGAGTAATGGGCATTATATCTGCAACTCATTCATAAATGGTTCAGAAAATTTTTTTTATTATATTTTAATCATTGTTCAAATACAGTTTTCTCCTTTTTAATCCCAATCCATTCCCCCCCCCCCCACTTCCCTCCCATTACCATCCTCCCCTTAGTTTATGACCATGTGCCCTTTAAGTTTGTTCCTGTGAGCCCTTCCCACTGACCCCTTAAATTCCCTCTTCTCTCCCCTCCGGTCACCCTGAGCCTGTCCTCTATTTCAGTGTCTTTGGTTATATTTTGCTTGCTTCTTTGTTTTGTTATTTAGGTTCCTGTTAAAGGTGAGATCATATGGTATTTGTCTTTCACTGCCTGGCTTGTTTCGCTAAGCATAATGTTTTCCAGCTCCATCCACGCTAGAAAAATTTAAATATATAAATGACATGTATATACATATATACATACACAGAGAGACAGACTTGTAAGACAAATAGAGTAAAAAGTTGATGGGAAGTCTGAGTAAGGAGTCTGGGTGAAAAACATACAGGAACTCTACTACTCTTGCTTCTTTTCTGTAAGTTTGAAGTTATAACAAAATCAAAAGTTTACTTTTTTATTTTTAAATTATATTTTATTGATTATGCTATTACAGTTGTTCTGTTTTTTCCCTGTTTGCCCGCCTCCGCCCGACACCCCTCCCACACCCTCAGGCAATGCCCCCACCATTGTTCATGTCCATGGGTCAAGCATATAAGATCTTTGGCTACTCCATTTCCTATACTGTACTTTACATCCCCACAGCTATTCTGTAACTACCTATTTGTACTTCCTGATCCCCTCATCTCCTCACCCATTCTTCTCCTCCCCTATCCAGCAACCCTCCAGCAACTAACTTCTTTTCTTTTGCTTTTAAGAGTCTCTCCTTATCTTTAACCTTTGGCCTTTTAATAATGATGAGTCTTGGAGTGGGCCTCCTTGCATCCATCATAGTTGGGATTCTCTGCACTTCCTGGACTTACATGTCTATTTCCTTCACCAAATTAGAGAAATGGTCTTTCACTGTTTTTTTTTTTTCAGATAGATTTCCAATTTCTTGCTCTTTCTCTTCTCCTTCTGGCACCCCTATGAGGAGAATATTGGACCTCTTAAGTTGTCCCAGAGGCTGTTTATACTATCCTCATTTTTTTTGGAGTCTTTTTTCTTCTTCTTGTTCTGCATGGTTGTTTTTTGGTTCCTTATGTTCCAAATCATTGATTTGATTTTCGGCTTCATCATTCTGTTGTTCCCCTGTAAATTGTTCTTTATTTCAATTAGTGTATCCCTTGTTTTTGGCTGGGTCTTTTTATGCTGCTGAGGTCCTAAGTTTCCAAAACATTGTTATAAACAGTGTTTTGAACTCTGCATCTGATAGGCTGCTTATCTTCATTTTGTTTAGTTCTTTTCTGGAGTTTTGATCTATTCTTTCATTTGGGCCATGTTTCTCTGTCTCCTCATTTTGGCAGCCTCCCTGTGTTTGTTACTTTGTATTAGCTAAAGCGGCTTTGACTCCATAGCTTGGTAGTGTGGCCTAATGGAGTAGGTGTTCTGTAGGGTTCAGTGGCACAGCTTCCCCATCACACATGCTGGGTACTTGAGATGCACTCTTTGTGTGGGCTGAGTACACCTTCCCCTTGTAGTTGAGCCTTGGTCGCTGTTGGCAGATCAATGGGAGGGATTTATCGAGGCCAATCAGCTGCAAGGACTGGCTGTGACCACTGACTACCAACCTCTGCCCTCCATGGAGGATCAGCTGTGCAGGTGCAGTAGCTCTCTACTGGGTGAGCTGGCCCTGGGGTTTTCTGCAGAGCTGAAGTCAGCCCTTACCTGTGTTTTGCCCAGGGCATCCTGCCTGAGCTATAAAGCAATCTGAGATGGCTGCTGCTCACGCTGGGTTTGGCAATTCCCAGGTGAAGCCAAGCTGTGACTCTACTCTGTCTGCCTCTAGGGTTTGCTGAAGCCAGCTGTTGCTTGTTTGATAGGATTTAGGAGGCAAGATGAGCCATTCTTACGGAAAAGCAGCTTGGGTGGGCCAGTAAGTAGGGTGTGGTAGAGCCTCTGTGAATCTCCAAGGTGGGTCACACAGTGTTAGCCAGGTTGATGGAGTCTCAGATAGATATGGCACCAGCCTACTGGCTCTGTGTGGGGAGGGCTCAGCAAAGGGACAATGGCTTCTGCTCACCCCAATGCCAGACACTTCAGTCTCTCTCTGCACACCACTGCTGCCCTTCAAGCTGCCTCCCCGGTGCTGGAGCTCAGAGGGAGTGAGTCTGAGTAGGTGAGTCCATGTGTGGGTTCCCCAGGAGGAACTGCTTAGGGCTCCAGCAGCCTCCTCCACTGACTCAATCCCTGCTGGTTTTTGCCACCAGAAGTTGTAGAGACTTATCTTCCTGGTGCTGGAATCCTGGCCTGGGGGCCTGGTGTGGTCCAGCACTCGTCACTCCGGAGATATTCCTCCTGAATTTTTATTCGCGTGGGTGTGGGGTCACCCTGTTCCACATCTGCGCCCCTCTTACCAGTCCGAATGGATATGGTTTCTTCAATTCCATAGCTGTCGGACTTCCATTCAACTTGATTTCTGATGTTCCTGAGTGATCGTTGTTCTATATTTTAGTTGTAATTTTGATATGGTTGTACAAAGAGGTGAGCCATGTCTGCCTGCGTCCCCATCTTGACCAGAAGCCTATATAAAATAAAAAGTTTAAAAAAGTACTAACAAGTTCTTTTATAAGAACCTGTAACTTTCATTTCTCTTTCTCTTTTATTTCCATTCAACTTTATAGTATTTTATCCCAATGTAATATAGTTTCATATATTAAAAGTCTAATGTTGATTATCTAATAGGCTACCCTGCAAGAAAGTACATGTATTTAAGTATTTAAAAACTTTCTTCTTATTGTAAAAATAATTCTGCATGAAGCTATCATAATTAAATTAAGATAGACCTTATTAAATTATAAAGTTTGTCAAAACAATATACATCCCTAATTTTTGAGGAATAATTATTAAACATAGAAAGTAAAATTATATTGGAAATATATCTTTGGATTCATGTATCAATGGGTTAATAGTACTTATTGCTAGAATGAGACAGGATTTGGCATCAATTTTGTTTTATTTTTCATTACAAAAATGTAAGTTGCCAAAACTGTTATTCATAAAGCTAAGAGGATGGGGGTGGAAGGCATCTTGCTTTAACAATGTCCTTCAATTGTCTGAACATCTTTTGAGTTAGAAGCCAAGTCACATAATGACTCATCACTAAAACTTTTTGTATTAAACTCACAGCTGACAACTCAATTTTGTCTTCCTTCCATTTTCCTGAAAACAAAGAATGAGAACCAATGGAGTTGGGAAGGAATTTGATACTCAGTGATGAGGGTCATTTTTTTTTTTCTCAATACCATCACAAATAGCTTGCCTGGCCTATTTGTTCAGAATCTCGGCGGTTTTTCTATGTCAGGACCGGGCACCTTGGAAAGATTCAGCATGAGGGAAAAGAGGGTCTCCCCTCTGCAGGGTGCATGAATGGGGGCTGTGGATGGAGAGGTGGGGAAAAGAATCTGCTTCAGAGACACCATTCTCAGGCATGTGCGTCTTGGCAAAGAGATTTTATGCATGTGTCCACACATGTGGCTTGGAAAGTCTCTGTGCCTTTAGGGGCACATGCACATTAATTCAAAAATCACTATTAACACATCTATTTATTGTAATAGTGTCTAGTATTAATCACTATGCATACCTTTTCACTAAAGGAGGCAGGACCATTAACACACTTTTATTCACCTTTTTTCTCTCTGTTTACCTGTGCCACCTCACACACCGAAATATCATCTAGACCAGGACTATCCAAAAAAAATATAGTGCAAGCCACTTGTGTCATTTTAAAACAGTTAGCAATTTTAAAAAAGAGGTAAAATTAATTTTTAAAAAAGCAGTTTAACTCAAAATATCAAACATACTATCATTTCAACACATAATCAATATAAAAAAAGATCAATGAAATATTTTACATTTTTTTCATACTAAGCCTTTGAACCCACTGTGTCTGTCTTTCATACTCGCAGTGCATTTTAATTGAGTAGCCATATTTCTTTTTTTTTAAGATTTTATTTATTTATTTTTAGAGAGGGAAGGGAGGGAAATAGAGAGAGAGAGAGAGAAACATCAATGTGTGGTTGCTGGGGGTCATGGCCTGCAACCCAGGCATGTACCCTGACTGGGAATCGAACCTGAGACATTTTGGTTCGCAGCCCACGCTCAATCCACTGAGCTACGCCAGTCAGGGCGAGTAGCCACATTTCAAGTGCCTAACAGCCACACATAGTTAGTGACTGCCATATTAGAGCAGTTCTTGAATTTTAGTTTCCCTGTTACTGGGTTTTGTATTGTTGCATTGACACTTATTTAGATTTAATGATTTCCTGCTTCTCATCACTGTTTTCTTAGAGTTCACCAAGACTACGAACTTTGTATTGCATATTCTTTAGAGCTCTTATCACTAGTGCTAGTAAATGCTTTAAAATGCTAATGGCATCTGATGCAAGAATGATCAGATTAGTTTTACATGGAGGATCTGAAATGGTTCAAAGGTTTGCATGTGAGTGCTGGAGACTTCATAAATAGCAATCTGCATTGTGTCAAATTGCTTTAAAACGCGCACAATTTTAAACTGTGTCAAAAAGATAAAAGTCTTGAAAACAAAACTGGGGGAGTCGGTTTCAACATTCCTTTACTACCCCCATTAAGCAAGACCACAATGAAATCCATCCAACTTTTCTCCTCTGCACCAGCATCTTGGGCCTCCTCCACATGGTTCCTCACTGGGGTAGGGAGGCCCCATGCACTTTCTTCTTATGCCTAAATGATTTAAATTTCTTTTTAGTTTTTCTGGGATTTTTTTTCACACAGTGCCACACATTCTCTCGGCCTTCACAAATATTAATAAATAAAAGGTTACATGACAATTACATGACTTTTCTCAGAATGTCTTACAGCTTTCCAAAGTCCTTTAACCCTTAAATGTACAGCTTTCAAACAGAAGGAAGTCCAAAAACTTCTCCCAAAAGGCCTGGGAGACCAGAGGCGACTCTCCTATCCTTGCAGGCACGTTAGGACCCACGTAGCTCAAGGCTGACCAGTTAAGGAGGCATGCTTCTTTGTCTTGGGGAGTCTGGGATCACCACCACCTTTTCCTGTCCATAGAAGCAGCATGTGCTCAGGAAGCCGTGAGCTGGGCCAGACCATTTTAAATAAATTGTCACGGATTTCACTTTGCCTATTTGGGA
Organism: Phyllostomus discolor; assembly: GCF_004126475.2. Lineage (NCBI taxonomy): Eukaryota > Metazoa > Chordata > Mammalia > Chiroptera > Phyllostomidae > Phyllostomus > Phyllostomus discolor. The sequence goes on along the minus strand of NC_040915.2, from coordinate 56,142,142 downwards.
GACTTCACGGGGCACCTGTGAGAATAACAGGAACTGCGCCCCTGTAAAGGGCCTGCATATCAAGAGATTGAATTGATTTAGTTTCTTCTTCCCATCCTGTTCCTTCCCCACCAAAATATACTTGAAGAACTAATCTGACATATTAACACTGTAGAATTGCCTAGAACTAACCCTATCTTCACTTTTTGCAGATATTCCAATCACTGGTTAGGAGTTTACTGATCTTTGCCTCCCTAGAACTTAGAACTGTGCTGAGCAGAGGAAACAGTAACTATTGTATTGCTTTGTGACTCTAGAGAATTTAACAGTTTGTAATTTGCTTTTAAAAAGTAAACTTGTATGTGTGAGGCGTTTTCTCTGGTTTTTCCATGTTAGTATTCATGTGTCCAAATTGGTCCCTAGATGCTCACCTGAGGGCCCCTTTTTGCTCAAGGTCGTTCTCCGCCGGGCCCCACAGCTCCTCCACCCCCATCACGCCTCAACTGCCGGGCATAAACCTTGAACTTCCCTTCGTTTATACAAGTGACATATGTTTTTCTCCTTAAAAAAAAATTACATACGCCCATACTAGAAAACTTACACATGCAAAAAAAAAAAAAAATTAAAACACGTGTATTCCTGCCACTCGGAGATAACATCTATCGCTTTTATTAAGCCCTTACCATGAGCTAAAAATGCACGATCTCATCTAAATAAAGGCTCTTATTTTGCAGAATTTCTTTACAGGCTTTGTTTTCCAACTCAAGGCCCGATTCGGCTCTCGAGTCTCCGTCGACTCGGGGGTATGAAGTGGCGCATAAGTTAAAATTCTATCAGCCAGCGGTAACAATCTGTTCGTCAGGGTACAAATTCCTCCGTCTGGACATCTCTCGGTTTGGAATTAAATTGTCATTCCGAGTAAAAATGCGTCAGCCTAGGGGGAGAACTACTTTGCTACTGAGATTCCGCCTAACCCCAGACATGCGGGACCCGCAACCCGCCAACGCTGGGTCGTGCCGGTCGCCCCAGAGAAAAATGTCGCCCGCATATCCCAGGAGAAAATGCGCAACCACGCTGGACACTTGGGCTCCGCCCCCGCAGGGCCCTCAAAACCAATAGGCGATGAGATCCTCCATGCGTCACGCAGCGCTGACCAATCGAGGGGGGCCACGACCATAGAAAGGCTGGGGCGGCAGGGCCGAGCGGCTGGGCGGTGGCAGTACGCGATCCTGTCGACACTCTTGGGCCATGGTAGTGGTGGCATCCGCGCAGAGCCCAGCCTCCGGGGCTCCCAAAGTGCTTCTGCTGTCCAGCAAGCCCACCGCTGCCGCCGGAGCGCCGGCCGGCCGGAATGTGCCACTCATGCTGCCGGCCGGCCAGCGAGGGGCCGGCCCAGAGGCAGAGAGCGGGGGTCCAACCCAGGCTCGAAAGCGACAGCGCCTCACACACCTGAGCCCCGAGGAGAAGGCACTGCGGAGGTGGGCGAGGGATCCGGGTCTGGGACCGGATCCGAAACCGGGACAGGGGTCTGGGTCTGGATCGGGCCGTGCTCGGGCGCCCTGCGCCCGGCCAGTCCGGTGCCTACGTGGCGCGGGGCGGGACAGGAAGTCTGGACTGACGGGATCCACCACGCTGAGTCGAGTCCGGGCTGCTCAGGTCTTCTTTATTTCCTTCTTTTCCGTCTCGCTACAGATGCCTAGAACTGGGTATTCGGGCACCTGGGCTCCAGGCCCTGTTGATGTGTGACCACAGAAGCGGCTTTTCTGAACTTGGAGTCCAGTAGCCCTCGGTTTACCTACTGTATTTTGAGGAGCAGCTGAAATGACAGCTGTTGAAAGGGCTGCGTGGCTTTCTAGTCAAACTCAGTCTTTGCGTCCTTAAAATGGTCATTACTTCATGAGGTTGTGGGGGAGATTAAGATAGTAGCGCCTGTTACTTAACTAAGTAATGTTAGTTCTTTTCTGAGCAGTGTGCACTTTGTGGTTTGTTCAGTGCTTCCTGCAGCAGACGCGGCTCCGGCCTAGGATCCAGGACTGCCTAGGACCTCAGCACTAGAGGGGAGGGCGTCAGCCTCTCCCCTGTTTGAGCTGTGCTTGGGGAGAGAGGGTTTATGTCATTGCGCAACTGAGGCCTTCAGTAGGTTTAGATAGTCCAGGTTGATCCCGGTGGAGGGAATTGGAGTCAGGAAGTAACGGGGGAGTGGAAAGGGGAGGAGGAAATTTATTGCGTTGCCAGTTGAGTAATATTTGTGTCCAGCCCCTGTGCTGTGGCTGCAAGGAGACTGAGGTGGATGATGCAATATGGGAGAGAATAACGCAGTTCTTCAAGTGAGATTGAAAGAAGGCTGTATTTTTGTTTTATTTGATTGAGGGGAAGAGCCTGAAGTGGATTTTACCATTAGTCTACCGTGTACTGTAAATTGATGTGAAAGCACCAGCTGGCCACGTTTTCAAATAAAGATATAAATAAGGTTTGAGATGACTCAGTGTGGTATATCGCTTCTGTTCCTAGGAAACTGAAAAACAGAGTAGCAGCTCAGACTGCCAGAGACCGAAAGAAAGCTCGAATGAGTGAGCTGGAACAACAAGTGGTAGATTTGGAAGAAGAGGTAAAAATACTTAAGGCTAAACTCTTCTCTTTCATCCACTGTAATATCCTTCCTTGATAAATGTTCTGGTATTTGTTGCCCATCTCAAATTGTTTCAGCCCCTTGAGAATAAAATTGAACGTGTAATTAAAAGTTAAACTAATCTAAGTGAGGGTAGATAGGTAGTTGGTTAAGTGGTGAAGTTTGATGAGAGAAGGATTGACCTTCTGGCATGTGGTGCTAGATCTGTTTCAGAGTTAGTGAATTACAACATTCCAACAATGTTTGTCAAGTTAGTACTAAGAAGTCATTAAGAGCAGATAGGAAATCATTGCTTAAGCTTGAGCCCCTTCCTGGCTTTGCCAAAGTCCACTAACGGTTCCCTGTCCCTTTTAAGGTTTACTTAAATCTTAAATTGTTGCTAGTTACACATCCTGAATACATAAGGATTATTTATATTGTTTTTATTTCTTGTTTTACATATTTCGATTTTATGGTCCACTTTTATTATTACCTGCCAGTTCAAGATAGGATTTTTTTTTAACATTTAAATTAAAACTACCAGTCACCCTTTGCTGAGGTCTACATTAGTTGGAGGCATTGTGTTATTAGTGACCCCATGAAATGACCCTTCTTAAATAACTTAGTGATTATGACCATGCCTTCTACTGCCTCATATGAACTGGATAAACATAGTTTTTCCAATGTAGAAGGAAATTAATTGTAGTGTGAAACTTCATCTGGTGTATTAAGTGAAAGAATTAGATGTTTTAATAGCCTCTTATGAACTTTTTTCCAGAACCAAAAACTTTTGCAAGAAAATCAACTTTTACGAGAGAAAACTCATGGCCTTGTAGTAGAGAACCAGGAGTTAAGACAGCGCTTGGGGATGGATGCCCAGGTTCAGGATGCTACAGTAGAAGAGGAGAAGGAGACCAAGGTAAGTATCTCCTTTATTTGGTACCATATGTGAGAAGTAACATGGTTTTAATTGACATGACCTGACCTCTTTCTTTAATGACACTTATTTTCAATTGTGTATTGAATATACTCAGTCCTAACAGTTAAAATAAGTTACATGACTCTTTAACAGTAAGTACTAACAAACGTTGCTAGCCAGCAAGATGTGCTAGTATTAAGGAGAATCAGAATAAGAGGGCCAGTCAAATCTGACTTTGAGTGTTACTAAATTTATAGTAGCCTTTTGATGAATGTGAACGAGTAGGGAAAGGATACATTTTCATAGTGACACTTCTCTGATGGAAGATTTATGGCTTTTAGCCTTAGCTGGTGTGGCTCAGTGGATTCAGTACAGGCCTGCGAATCAAAAGGGTCTCCAGTTCAATTCCCCGTCTAGGGCACATGCCTGGGTTGAGGGCCAGGTGCCCGGTAGCGGGTGCTCAAGAAGCAACCACACATTGATGTTTCTCTCCCTCTCTTTTAACAACAACAAAAAAAGATTTATGGCTTTTAATCTGTGGATTCTGTTAACTTCAGTGACAATGCTTACATGGTCTAAGATCAACAGTAGGGCCGTTCTATTCTGTGAAGGTAGTAGTATTCAAGACAAACTTTAAAATAATATTATCCCAAACAATTTTGGGCCTAAATTTACTATAGTACTGTATTACTTAGGGACATTATTATGGAGACTATCATTAGGGTATTATTTAAAAAGATCAGTCCTAGCCCTGGTTGGTATGGCTCAATGGGTTGGGTGTTTGGGTGTTGTCCACAGACTGAAAGGTCACCAATTCGATTCCCGGTCAGGGCACATGTCTGGGTTGGGGGCCAGGTCCCTGACTGGGGATGTGCAAGAGGCAACCAATCGATGTTTCTCCGGCACGCTGATGTTTCTCTCCCTCTCTTTCTCCCTCCCTTCTCCTTTCTCTGAAAGTAAATAAATAAAATCTTAAAGAGGATATTATTAATCCTGCTTGAATCTTTGGGGAGTAAAAAAGATTTCATAGCATATAAAGTTAAAATGAAAAGTTAGTCTTACTCCCTTTTCTCATCTTTTCTTGAGGAGGACTCAAGAAAATGGAAATAACAAAGGTAAGGGAAAGATTTCAGCTCTGTAGATTAGTTTTCTAACTTTCTTGAAAGTTGAGAATCATGTTCCCTGTGGGCATTCTTCTTTGGGGATTCTCAGTTGTTTGAGCGGTTTACTCACTTCGGTGTCTCCTCTCAGGGGGATGAAGCGAGGCCGGTGGCCGGGTCTGCTGAGTCCGCAGCACTCAGACTACGTGCACCTCTGCAGCAGGTGCAGGCCCAGTTGTTGCCCCTCCAGAACATCTCCCCATGGATTCTGACGGTGCTGACTCTTCGGACTCTGAGGTAGGGGTTATCCGGATGTACTAAAGAGCTGCAGAACATCTGCTTGATGCCCAGTATCCCTAACCAGACAGATTAGGGTGTAAGTTAGCTTGGGTTGGGTTAAGGGTGAACATCTACTACCTTCCTGTTTCCCGGTGATTCAAGGTAAATGGATTTGGTGGGTTGTAGAGGTTATCATACAGCATAATGATTAACTTACATTGTGGAACCTAGTACTAAGTATTTCAGGTGGATTCTCAGGTGCATTCTCATAGTTGGACTCCATTTATTTTTTCCTTCTTGCAGTCTGATATCTTGTTGGGTATTCTGTTCAACCTGGACCCAGTCATGTTGCTCAGATGTCCTTCTCCAGAGCCTACCAGCGTGGAGCAGCCCCCAGAGGTCTACCCAGAAGGACCCAGTTCCTTACCGGCCTCCCCTTCTCCATTACTGGGGACGTCATCAGCCAAGCTGGAAGCCATTAATGAACTGATTCGTTTTGACCATGTATATACCAAGCCCCTAGTCTTAGAGATCCCCTCTGAGACAGAGAGCCAAGCTAATGTGGTAGTGAAAATTGAGGAAGCACCTTCCAGCCCCTCAGAGAAAGATCTCCCTGAATTAACTGTCGCAGTGAAGGAAGAACTTGTAGAAGATGACTTCATTCCAGAGCTGGACATCCCAGATGTACTTTCATCCAGCCACTGCCTGAAGCCATCTTCCTGCCTACTGGATGCTTACAGTGACTGTAGATATGAGGGCTCTCCTTCCCCTTTCAGCGACATGTCCTCTTTGCTTGATGCAGACCATTCTTGGGAGGACAGCTTTGCCAATGAGCTTTTCCCCCAGCTTATTAGTGTCTAAGGAATGATCCACTACTACCCTTTTCCTTGACTATTACACTGCCTGGAAGATAGCAGAGGCGCCTTTTTGTGCTTCATCCAAAAGCCAAAGTAGAAGGTACATAGTGAAGAATTTGTCTATTCAAACCTCACAGGTCACCCCAGGTATTATCTTTTGACATTCAGCAGTGTGCAAGGTACTTTGATACAGTACAATAATGCAAAATTACAGCTTTTGAGGTTGTACCTTGAGGGCAGCAGTTTGCCCTAAAATACTTACGTAGAGGACATCAGACAGGGAATTTATAAGTGGCCCTTTATCATTTCTCCCTTCTCAGCATCCCAGGCTTGCCTCCAATTTTAGGTCCTTTAGTTTGCTTCTGCAAGCAAAGAGAAACCTACCTGAGGGGGCTCCTTTTCCCTCATGTACAGTTCCAGTAAAGATCAAGAATCTTTTATAAAGCTATAGAAATTTACTATGTAAATGCTCGATGGCATCTTTCCCTGCTAGTAAAACTTCTGAAGGTGCTTTCTCCATTTATTTAAAACTACCCATGCAATTAAAAAGTGCAATGCAGTGTCTTTGTTCTTTGATTCTTTCTTGGACCTTGTCTTATGTTCCCTCTTAAGTGTTTCACTGTTTGCCATGGTAGTGATTTATCCAACTTCAGTAAGCATGCCAGTTTTTAAAGTGACTGAAGATTTTTCTCCCTTAATTACCACCTGCTCCAATTCCTGCTGGCCATAAGTGTTACAATCTACTCTGAGCAGTTACTGTATTTTTGAGAGTTTCTTCAGAACCGTATCACAGCTAGTAAGTGGCAGAGCTAGAACCCTTAACCACTGTTTTGCTATACCATCTCGTGAGAGAAGGACACGCCGTTCAAGCTCTCTTAGTTATTACAAGAATTAAGAGCATATTCTAGAAGCAGACTCCCTGAGTTTACCTCTGCCACTGTTAGCTGGTAACCCTGGATGCCTCACATCACATATTTCCTCATCTGTAAAGGGGCATAATAGTCAACATCTCTAACAGTTAAACAACTCACACAGATGATATAAGCACTTAGGATATGCTGGGCACCATCCCAAGCACTCAGAAGTTAGCTATTATCACCTAATCCACTTTGGAAGGATTTTAATCTCTTACAGAATTAGATACACTCGAGAACTTGTTTCACTAAAGAACCTGTTCAAGGAAAAATCCTAGATATTAATACAATCCCCAAACTAGAGACTTGATGACCTCATCATCCTTCATGGTGCACCTCTTCCTTAGGAATCCTCTTAAAAGATATTAGCCCTGGCTGGTGTAGCTTAGTGGATTGAGCACAGGCCTGTGAACCAAAGCATTGCCAGTTTGATTCCCAGTTAGGGCACATGCCTGGGTTGCAGGCCATATCCCGGTATGGGGTATGCTAGAGGCAACCACACATTGATGTTTCACTCCCTCTCTTTCTCCCTTCCCCGTCTCTAAAAATAAACAAATAAAATCTTAAAAAAAGATATTAAAGGGCTTCCTTACTTAAAAACATTTCACCCATGCCAGCATTCTATGCCAGTATTTATTAAGACAACCCTTGGGGAGGTCAAAGTGAATGAGTACAATACAGAAAAGGAGATGGGATTCAAAGAGTCCCAAGCAGCAAGGCAATGCAAGGTAGTCTCAACCAAGCACAAGGGAATGCTTTTGGTGTGACTGGAGCCAAGTCTACAAGCATACTTGCAAGCAAGACAACCTAAGATCTTTGGTCACTGAAGCCAGAGCCCAATCCTGGTTCTTGGCATGCAAGTTCACTTGGACTCTGAATTTCTGTATCGTAAATGTAAGGACTGTCCCAGCTGTCCCTGTGATTAAAAACCTAACCACCTGATTTTCTATAACTGAAAACTTAAAAGCTGAAAGTATATTTAGGGATTGTGTAGGCAGATGCAATTACAGATGCATTTTAAGCCTCCATCATAATAGCACGAGCATCTGGAGATTGAGGCTCAAGTAATTTCCATTCAATGACATCACATGAAAGAGGCAGCTGTACTAACAGGAAAAACACACAGGACATACATAACCTATATAGATTATCAGGGTTTTCATTTCCTGCACAGATGGGGGAAAAAAACTAAACAGTGCTCAGTCTTGAGAAAACACCTGGTATTCAAGGACATCTTCATATTGAAACACTAAATCCAATGGTTAGCAACAAAAATCAAGACCTTTTCCTACAAGACAGAAACACAATTTCTACTAAATGTTAAGAGTTGTCCATAATTGAAAGAATCAGGTGACATATGGCTGCACAGCATTTCCTTGGGCCCTAAAACACCGATCTTTGTGTGCTCCCTTGCTTTTCTAGGCATACTACTGGAGCAGACACAAAGTAGGCACAAAACTGTAGGCAGAAGGTAATGCCGCCTACTCCATGTATATTTTACGGCATTGGTTAAAGTCTATAATCTTCTAAGAATTAAACCTTTACCTTGTGACTTCTCTATGTTCATTGAGAGACAGCAAGATTGGCTTATTTACCCACTAATCAGTCGTTGAAAGACATCTTTATCTGGCTGGAGTTGTTCTAAAATGCCAATGGTAGAATATTTAAACCAAATGGATGTACACAAAACTATATTCCCCCCCAAGTAATGAAATATTACACTGCCTGAACCTCACTGTAGATTTTGATGAAATCTAAATGCCACTTTAGGTATTGCTGCAGAAGGACTGTAAAACCACTGGTCAAGTCTGAACACTGGACCTGGTGAATTGGATTATAATACAATCTTGTCACTACTACTAAAGTTTTAGTTAGCAAACAGGTAAAATAACTTCTCTAAGATTATTTATTTTTAGAGAGAGGGGGAGGAAGAGAAACATCAATATGTGGTTGCCTCTCGTGCGCCCCCACCCCCCACCTCCCTTCTGGGGATTTGGCTTGCAACCCAGGCATATGCCCTGACTGGGAACTGAACCCTTTGGTTCCCAGCCCAGCACTCAATCCATTGAGCCACACCAGCCAGGGCTAAAAAAGAACTTTTAAAGGTAACTTTTAGCTGAGATTTCCTAATTTTGGTGAAAATCAAAGCAAGATCCTGAGTTTTCTGTAACTGTAACCCAAACTTAACTCTGCCTTGCCCGTAAGTCAGGGATCCATATTTATTAACGAGGGTTGTAAATATGTAGGCAACACTGCCACCCAGTGACCTATCAAGTCAAGAGAGGAATGATCATGTAATTGAACATCATGCAATTTCCCTATTCCTTATTGTTAAAGGTCCCAAACCTATAAAGACAACAGAACTGTGAACTCTGTATGCTATTTTAAACTTCATATTTGAACATTTTTGAAGACTCAGTCACCACCGCCATCTGAATACTGGCAATCCATTGCCATTACCAATCAATGCTGTTGACTAACAGCAGTAAATTGCTAGTAAGAGTAGAGAGCATTCTAAGGGCTTTGGAATGGCCAAACACAGTATGCCTGTTTTGCAAATAGCTAATTCATTTATGAAATTTACTTTTAGCCCCAAATAATTATCTCTTCAGAATACATTTTAGCCCCTCACTAATATGAACGCTACTTCAAAAGCAAGTTAGAGGAAAGCAAAGTGGCTGTTACATTTACTCAAGTACATAAATACAAGTATCTCAAAAAGTCCAAAACACTTATGAAGTTTTATTGAAAACAATAAAATACAGTAACACCAGATTCTCATTTTAAAGTAAAATCGACAATTTTCCAGAATTTTCCTAGTGCTGTACCATTCTTATCACTATTAAAAAACAAAACCAAGTTCCAAATCCAAAATACTTAATAAACTTGCTGGTAAACATTCTTGCCATGGTTCCAATATTTTTCTAATTTTATATTTGCACCTTTCAAAAATGAAATTTTTTAAAAAAATTGGCTGATTAATATTTGTGAGAACTTGACTTACTTTCCTCATACTAATTAAAAACAAAAAAACAAAACAAAACCCACACACACCCTACTCAAACTCAGAGAAAATATACATTTGTTCATTAAAGCTCACCTGCTTTAGATAATTTTTTTCTCTTCACACATTAGCATAGAAAGCTAATGTTTGATCCATGCTGTAAAAGCTGTACCAAATGAAAAGACTTATCCCTTTAGAAAAACCTTAAGGCAAAAGCAAAAGCCTTATGCTACAAAAAAACAAAGCAGAGAAGCCTGGGGACTGTGGAGAAGGCTCAGATAAATAAGCACCACGAGGATGAAGACAATTTTTGCATGAACATATGAAAGAAGTTTAAAAAGAAGCATTAAACATCCATTTTCCTGCAGAAATAATTATGTCAGATATCTTGACTCCTGAAACAAGTTCTATTTAGATTTTAACTAACAGAATCTTCATCCTTTCCTGTATTTATCAATGGTACCAGAGCCTTGTTTGGGGGCCCTTCTTTCCTCCTTTGCAATCACACAGACCTTTGACCAGAGGCCTGCCCAACAATGCCTACAGGAGACAATCAGTGTATTTGGGTGCTTCTTGGGAAAGCTGTCACCTCCCCTTCCACCCTAACGCTGGGACTAACTCCAAATTCCAGGCAGTCACTTCATGTTTTGGGGCTATACTAGAACATACTGTTTTTTAGCATGGAGATTTCTTTAAGGCTGCAAACTTTGCAAGTTGGTCCCATTAAACAATGACCTGAAAGCAGTTTTTCAAATGGCATGAATCAAACACTTGCAAATTCCAACAGAATACAGTTTACATTCATCTCTAAATCTGAGATTAAGAAACTATTAGCTGGTTTAAATACTGGTTTGAAGTTTGAGTAATTTTACTGTGTAGACATTAAATATTTTGTTTAAATATTAAACATTAAATCTTTTCCTGACCATCCAGACAGAAATAGAGAAAGCAGGAACAAACGGCAAGAGAAGAAACAGTCCAATAAACAGACTTGTGACTTCTACGCCATCTGTAACAAGGGAAGGGATTTCAGAGTGTTTCAAAAATGTCTGGGACCTAGTTACTAAAGAAGTTACCTTTATACTTAGCATAAATCATTTCTTCCCCTACACAAGGTATCTGATTCCTCTAAAAGGGGAAGAAACCCAGAAAACAAAAAGAACTGGGGTGGTCTCCTGTTCACACTGTGTGAGGAAAGGGCCAGCATGACACTATTACACTCATTTAATAAGTTATAGTGAATATTCTGTAGCATTAAAGGAATTGTCATTTCACTTTGCACTACTGAGTCCTTGTCAAGCAGAGGAGTTCTTCCTGAGAAATGAAAAACTTCAATCCTGGTTATCCCCAAAGGACATCTTGAGCTGGTTTAGGTCTGAAAAATGAAGACTTCCTTTAGCAGGAAGCTATTCTCCGCTAACTTTTAGGATACTGCACAACAGTTGAAGCACCAGGCAAATTGGCTATTTCAGTAAATCTCAACATTGCCCGCACATATGTTCTCAGTTAATTATTTAGTCATTGTTTTCTAAATTAACATTAAAAACTCAACTAGCTTAATATAGGTACAACCTTTTCTTTAACTACTGAAGTTATCAATGCTGGGCTTAGTTAACACAGCACTTCCTTGGGATTACCTAAAAGATAACTTCTCTCATAGCCAATGTGCATAGGGGTTACCTTTAAATCATCACTCAAAGTTGATTAAGTTGTAAACATTACTGAATAGCTTGGCTTATCAATTATGCAAGGGAATTCAAGGAGCTACAGTAATACAAAGCAAAAAACCCTCCAAGGAAAATCTCTTTGTATTTTCATTGCATTTTCACAGAGGCAAAGAGGTGAGCCACAATGCTACTGGCTATTTAGCTACATTAAATTGACAACTAATGTACAAGTTTCAGAGCCTCTATTAAATTTCTTAGCAACAGGCTTAAGCTACTGCTTTTTCCCCCTCCTTCTCCCTGAACCACTGTAAACAGAGCTCATATCTACAGATAGTTATGATTCAACTGTCAGGGTACAGTTGTAGTGGCAGTATTCTTCTTTCTTAATGCATCTTTTTCAACCCAAGTGTCTGAGTTTTCTCCAAGTATTTGAATAGTTTAGAACAGGGGTGTCAAACCAGTCTCATGGTTGCCTTCAAAGGGCCAAATGTAATTTTAGGACCATATAAATGTAACTAGTCCTTAACTAGGGGCAAGGAGCTTGGCACTGCCGCCGGGCCAGATCAAACAAGGTGGAGGGCTGGATTTGGCCCTCGTGTTTGCCATCTGTGGTTTAGACCATGTGACAAATGACTTAAGTCACCCTTACACATATAGTTTCTATACTTGCCTGTGCACACTGTAATCTCACAATAATAATTCCTCTAGAAAACAGTTTTTCCCTTGAGACAAGCTTCCTTGGCAAAAAGTTGAATTTAAGAAATGGCTACCCAAAATGAGTCCCACCCCACATCACAGGTGGAGATACACCCGTTTCAATTAAACACATGAGCCTTCCAAAATTGACACCTTCAGTATAGAAACACATTTCTAGAGTTCCATCTCTTCTTCTGTGCAAGCAGCTGTCTCCAAACTACTGTAAATATGCATCCCTGTTTGTTGAGGTTCCAAGAACAGTTCAGTTCTCCCAGGGAAGGCAGTGCTGGCAACGGCATGCTTAGTTTGGCTCTCTCCTGTGTAGTTCTTAGCGTTTGATGATGGCTTTGGCTTATCAGAAAGGAGTTCAGGGAGAGGTTTCCAGAGCACGAGCTCCATAGAAGGACGGCTCCTAAGACATAAAATACAGATTTTTAACAAAAAATTTTAGGACATGAAAATAAAAGCTATATGTTAAAAAGCTAATGTCTGTTATTTAATGTGTAGAGTTAAGAACTGACGGTATCAAAATAAGAGATTTATGGTAATCCAAATTAATCTTTAGAAAGGATACTCAAATACATAAAATTTTACAGTTCTGCATGCATTTTTTCACCAAACCAACTGGTTCTACTGGTGCTGTGATAAGAATACAAACATCCAATGTGAAAAAATAAGAGGCCTTTAACATCTTAACCTTTTTTTTTTTTAAGATTTTTATTTATTTATTTATTTATTTTTTAGAGAGGGAAGGGAGGGATGGGGAGGGGGGGGCGAGAGAGAGAGAGAAAGAGAGAGAGAGAGAAACATCAATGTGCGGTTGCTGGGGGTTATGGCCTGCAACCCAGGAATGTACCCTGGCTGGGAATCGAACCTGGGACACTTTGGTTCCCAGCCCGCGCTCAATCCACTGAGCTACGCCAGCCAGGGCTCATCTTAACCTTTTTAATAGTATGATGTGGGCTACTATCTAGTACTAAACCATTATAGATGAAAATGAAATACTGGACAAACACATTAAAAGTAATTCAGTATGCACTTTACTCAGTATAGCTATGACGTACCAGTAAATGCTTTTTGAAGCAAACCTAAATGATTACGGACCCAATGTCTACGTCTGTCCCCACTATGCCCTCCTATGCGCCCCGCCAACCACTAATGGCTTGATGGTCTAGAGCCCAAAGGCAAGTCAGGCAAAATAAAGCACGAACAATGAAGAAGACCTCCAAAGGTTAGCTTATGGAAACTACCAAGGCTGGAGGGCAATGTGATCTGCTTACTCTTGGCTAACCTATCTTATCCACCCTCAGGGCTGGGCAGTAAATTACAAATTTAAGCTAGATGGCTAATCCAAAATCTCTGTGATCTAACATCAAGCAGCAGCTGAACTCACTTTACCTAGCATCACTAGGACTGGTGTCCTAGGAGACTTTTTCAGATATCTGACCCTTACCCTCACACTAAGCAGCAATTCCTATCAGAGCAACACTAATGGCACTTCATAACTTGCCTACATGATATAATGATGACTTGAGATCATCTAAGGACCACGAGAATTACAGAGCTATCATTAGTTTTTGTGTTAATGAGCCCCAGGCTCATGCCCACTTTCCGTTTCTTCTCTTGTCCTCACACTATACTTCTACTACTCACTACTATGAGTTTGTTTGTTCTGCTCTCACTAGCTGTTTCTGTGCTTCTACTCTGATGATCTAGGAAACCAGAAAACTGAACTCATTAAACTGTGTCTATGGACAAGGTGGTTCTTAGGGCTAAAGGCCTTCATACCCTATGAGACAAGTATATGAGCTTTGATTTGTAGTCTTTGTGGTAACTTTTGATTGCTGGAAGACATTTTTTATTTACTAGGTTTTGATGGTGTTCCCCAGATAACTGAGAAAGCCAGGTAAACAAGTAGTTTTGCCATGTGAATCCCATGCCCCTTTCATGGACCTCGCCTTTCCCTTCCCTCTCCTTCCCCTAAGGCACGTTCATTACCTTTGCCTTTCTCTTCCCTAAGCTCCAAGGACCTTCTGCTCTGTAACTTGTTTCCTGAGCCTATGCAATCCAGTTTTTTTCTATTTCTATTACTTTCGTAACTTTCTAAATAAACTTCCTCTTAAAATTCGAAAATGTTTTTTTAGAAAAGAATGGACTCTCTCTTCCCAATCCTCCCATTCCCAAATAGAATATAGTAAATTTCAGGACTTCAAAAGAATCCAGCGTACATAGGCAAAGCAGCCTGAATTGGAAAGGTCTGTCTGCAAGCTGGGCTAAACACAAAACGTACTGTGCTTTCACCTGGCTGGTGATCAGGACATGAAGAGATGGCTAGGGTAGGGCACCCAGCATCTAGAGACACTGGGTTTTCCCTCCAAGATCATAAATGAATGGAAACCAGGAACCAAAACTTACATGGACTCAATCATTTTCTTTGTAAAGACTTCATCAAATTCCCTCTTCAAACCTGTTTTCATGGTATCAGAAAGGACAAGACTGGGGAGATGGTTAATATTTCTGTCAGGTTCAACTTCTTCATCTTCGTCAATTATCCTAAATAAAGGCAGCAGGAGCAGAGAAAGAAAACTTACTTAGTCAAGCTATTATATATTCTAGTAACTGGACACAACTTTTAAAATAAAAACGGGTAAAGGCAACAGGTGCTATATCAAAAGGTCAAGTAAAATGAGGCTATACCTGAGTGAAAAAACTATACACAGAAGAGTTATTCAATAGTTAACAAAAGTTTTATGTTAGATGCAGCCAAATTTGAAGAATGTGTCCCTGAAAAGTCCCATAAGCCAAAAATTAATATATAGAGATAGGAAGTGAAAATATTCTGTCCAGTTCTATGAGAAGAGGTTCCTTTACCATTTAATATATGCACGAGTTTCCTTATTTTTACAGTCTCTCTGAAAGGTTTAGGGTCAAAGTATCATCACATGATGAATTAGACTAGATTAAAAGAGTAACGACATTGCACAGAACAGCAACATGCCCTCTATATATGCTGCCCGTTTACCTGTCCTCAATTTCCTGAAGCCTCCTTCTGGCAACTTCACACTGAGGTTCTCCAGTTGTCTGATCCATTTCTTCACAAATAACATCTAACATGCCAGGTGCAGAAAGGCCACTAGTGCATGGATTTACTCCATGACCTTCTATATCCTGATGTGCACAAAGAATCCAGTCATTAGGACCAGCACAGAGCCCTGCTTCAGTTAGCCTTTTCTTTCTTACTGGGCAACTGGAAAAAAAAAATTACAATGAAAATCCTGACTAACATAAATGAAATGTATACCATCCCTCTAATAAAATTCTTATATGGAAAAAACTAACAATTTTTGACAGTGTGTGTTTACAAGATGGAAAAGCATGCACTTTCTTTTCTGTCACTCTCACAAACACCTTGAGAAGTCTTCTTCTACTGCTTTCACTGCCAAACTAATCTGTACCCGCAAAATTCTGCTTTTTCAAATTAGAGTGCTCATGGTGGGAACTTGAAGGCATCCCTATTTATTTGACTCTGGATGGGTCAAGTGGGGATAAGGAAAAGCAGCAATCCAGCACCAGCCATATTTTGTCATACTGCTGCTGCTCCATCAAACTGGTCATATGGGGAGGTGGTCTGCAGGCACCCTATATTCCCTTATGGCAAAAATATATGCCTCATCAGGTCTGTTCCAAATACCACAGGTGATGTATTACTAATTTCCTGGTACTCCGCCAAATGTCATACTGTCATTTGGCTCTCTGAGTTCTTGACTAATGAGGTACACTATTCTTCAAACATAAACTATCTTTACTTCCTAGAAAACTTATATTTCATAGACTTTAGAGTTCATCCTCCAATTTCTTTGTTTTGCAGATTTGGAAACTAGAACCTAGAAAGACTAAAGTGCGCCCCCCCCACAAAGTGTCATGTAAGATATGGCTACATGCTGGGCAACCAGACAGACCCCAGAGGTCTCGAATCGTACTTCTGTGCCATTTTAACTAAAATCTCCAGCCTCCTTAGTAACGTTCAACTATTCAAACTCTTACCATGAACTAACATTTGCAAGCACTATGACATGACCAGTTTAGTTGAAAGGTGCCTGAAGCAAGTTAAGACAACCAGCCACTTTCTTAGAAATATTTTCTATTTCAGTATTCAGACCAAAAGTACTTTATTGTCTAGGCATCAGCAAGTACAATCTCAAGACCAGAACACAGCTCTACAACCAACAAAATTCACTCACGACCACCACAGCTTCTCATCCTCTAAACTGAAGGTCAAAGGAAGTGGTACATTTCACAAGAAGTTTCTTTCTACGTTAAGACTATGAAAATCAATATTAAAGTTTCTGGTGATACAAAGTCTGACAAGTAATAATGCTCTCTTGAACCTAGATTTTTGTTTGGAATCAGCTATTAAATGTTTAATTTGTAATTAATTTAAATTCCTATGAAAATTTTAAGAATATCTAGCTATACATATTTCTATAATACTTGAATCATTTCAAGTATGTGATGTTTTGAAAAGCAGAAAAAAAGTTAAGCACATAACAAAATATTTTAAGGAAAACAGAATAGATCTAGAGGGAACAGGTAATTTCCTAGCACATCTAACAATTCAACTATTTAATGAAACCAAGTGTAAGTGCTGGGTTCTGATCTCTGGCCTCCAACATGATTTGGACTAAATTATTTCATGCCTATAGGTCTACTTTGCAAATAATGAGGGAAGAGTGATGATTATGTCCCAAAGAAAAGGTCATGTAAGTGACTTCCGAGTACTGATAAGAGCTATGGAGTGGCAGCTGGGCAGCACACTTCTGGGCATTCTACACCCAAAGGTCGAGCCCCTCACCCTCCCACTCTCTCCATCTGTAAGTTAAAGGTGGATAACTTTTTAAAAATTTTTATTTACTGATTTTAGAGAGAGGAAGGGGTAGGGGAGGGAAGGAGGAGGGGAGAGAAACATTAATTTATTGTTCTACTGTCTTGTGCATTCACTGGTTGCTTCTTGTATACGCCCTGACCTGAGATCAAACCTGCAACCTTGGCGTATCAGGATGACACTCCAACCAACTGAGCTATCTGGTCAGAGAGGCACTAGAATCCTTTATTCAACAGCCTCTCATAGGAAACCCCAGAAAGATGAAAGCAAAGAGGTCCCTGCGCACCCACAGCAATCCCAAGGCAATAATGAACATAAATACTGTCTGGACCAGTGGTTTTTAAAATAAGGCAACTTTCAAATCTATCTTTTTTCCCCTTAACTTTAAAAATATTTATTTATTTTTAAAGAGAAGGGAAGGGCAGGAAAGAGAGAGAAATATCAATGTGGATCAGCTGCCTCTCCCATGCCCCAACTACAGACCTGTCCTGCAACCCTAGCATGCGCCCCCACCGGGAACTGAACCCGCGACACTTTGGTTCCCAGGCAGCGCTCAATCCACTGAGCCACACCAGCGAGGGCAGCTTGTAAATTTTTAAATTATCTTCCACAGGAGATACAGGTAACAGGCAACGGGGTTGCCCCTGGGGAGAACTGTGAGCGTGGAAAGTAAGCCTTTTCACCATGCACCCTCTTACACACTTGAAATTCTTTTACTTTGTGCATGTAACAACATTCACGGGGCTGAAAATTTCAACTTGACAACCCATCATAAAATGAAAAGTTTCCGAACTTTGCCAACCACCCAGTTACTTTCTCCAGCAAATGTCACCACTTCCTGTGGCTCCTTTCAGAAACACCTAACGTTTCACCTTTTCACTTAAAACAAACAACTGAAGGTATAAAACAAGGTAAATTAAACGACCCTTAAGCGAATAAATGGCGCCTGAAACTTACTCATCATCTTCCAGCTCTAGCTTGTGTTTCTTTTTGCAGGGAACTGAAACACTGCTGAAACAAACAAACAGACAAACACACATCAGTCACCGGGGAAATGGACAGAGTCTGTGCTTTCCGCGTCCAGCAGGCTCCCCACCCCACACCTGCCCAGCGGGCCGGCTGCACGGGTCACACGGTCCATCGCGTAAACGCTGCGAGGTCCGGACCTACGTGGGGGCTGGAACCCAAACGCTCCATCCCATCGAGGTAACGGGAGATACACCTGGGGATGCACGGAGAAAACGTGCGTGCGGGGCCGGCGCCGGGACGAGCGCTTTCTTCCCAGGGTAGCATCGCTGGGAGGACCCGCCGCGCAGAGGAGGGAGCGGACGGTCCGAGAGGCGCGGGAAGTTGAGCCCAGCAGCGGCCGCGCCGCGGCTGAGAGAGGGGCGAGCGCGGCACCCGCCGGGGCACAGCGGGGCTCCCCAGGGCCGGGGTTCCAGCCCCGCCCGACCCGGTCCGGCTGGGGAAAGTCTCCTCTCTTCCCAGCGGAGGCGCGAACCGCACTCCCGCGCTGCGCGACCCCCGGGGACTTCCAGGGAGGGTCTCTGCAGATCCGCTTTCTGAGCGGTAAACCGGAGCCGATCAGCCTCCCCCTGAGGGTCCTGAGGAGGGAGCGCCCCGCCCCCCCCGCCCCGCGCGCGCCGGGCTCCTCACCGTCCGCGCGCCGCACTCCCGCCGGGGCTGCTCGGGGAAACGCGGGGTCCCGGCCGAGGGGCCAGCTCTGCACCGTCCGCCCCCGGCGGCAAGGCCGGGCCGCAGAGGGTCGGCGGCTGCGGCTGCAGGAAGTCCGAGCCGCTACTCAAGGGGAGGCCGCTGAAGGGCCGACCGAGCGCGGCCATAGCCGGGGAGTTGAGCAGATTGCGCCCGCGGCCCCGGCCACCCGTGTCCCCAGGTCCGGCAGCTGCAGCCACAGCGACTGCTGAGAGGTGTCCGCCTCCGAGCCTGCTCTTGACCTCACGTCACGCCTTCTAGAACCCTCCACCCCGGGCCGCCCAGGAGCACGCCGGGATTTGTTGTGTGTGGAGAGCTACAGTCGCAAGGAATGCCGGAAGTTGTAGTCTTAGCAGACTACAAACAAGATGGCTGCCTTGGCTTAGTAGGCTAAAGCTTGAGGGTTGCTCTGTCTGGCCTTGAACATGACCTAGGTTCGAATCCTCACTCCACCAGGTATGTAAAGTATGTAATCTGTGTATCTTAGTTTTCTCAGCCGTAAGACTCGTTAATGATAATACCTATCTTCATAGGGTTGATGGGAAAAGTAAATGAATTAAACATATAGAGCCCTTAGAGTGCTTCTTGGCACACGGTACAGGTTCAGCTATTAATTCCTTCTGTGTTTTAATGTAAATGAAGTTGGTGATGACTCAGAGGGAACAACAGGGAGTGTCAGTAAAGACCACAGAGCGCTTGTGAGAAGCCTTCCAGTTTCTGAGGCTTCCAGAGGCTTGCCAGAGGAGTTGGCGGAGTTGGTCAACCCCAGCCACCGATTATGCCTATTTTTTTCCATCACAGGGAATGGCCCCATCCATCATCCAGTTTGAGTTGCTTGTGCCAACGTCAGTGCCCATCAGCCAAAGACCGCGGAGAACATACCTGTAATTGAACCAAGATGTGTTTATTAATAGACTCCTTCCAGTGAGGGAGTCTCTAGTAAGTAGAACTTTTTATAGGATTTGGGCTGTCTTAGGTAATTTGTGGGAAGGTTCAAGGAAATGGAGCTTTGTTCTAGAATTAATATTGTCAGGAAGCAGAGATAATTCTCTGATTGGGTATCTTAGTCAATCTTTTCTAAAAGGTGTAAGGAATGAAGATAGGCTAACCATGTAATTGGTAAGGAGGCAACAGTTCTTCATATTAGCCAGGATAGGGAGATACTTGGTTGTTTTTGTGTTTTAGACAATGTTCACATTTTTGTGTGTATTCAGACATAATTACGAAGTAGTCTTGTTTTTATCTTTAAGATTTTTTTTTTTATGCTCTGGCCAGTGTGGCTCACATGGCTGGAGCATCATCCCATAACTGAAAGGTTGAGGGTTTGATTCCCAGTCAGAGTGCATACCTTGGTTGCAGTTTTGATCCTCTGTCTGGGAGGGTACCATCCCTATTCCCTGTGTTACAGGGTGCAGCCAAGAGGGGGGCCCCAAATAGGCATTTGAAATGGGGTCCGGAACTTAAGGTGTCCAGGAGATTTTAAGATGTCTCCATCCTCCACCCCAGGGTGTGGGCTGGGGGAAGGGACAAATGGAGCAGGGCCATTGAGAGCTGTTTTGCATAGCAACAGCCTTGCAGCTAACCTCTGGGTTGGTCATTTAACATATCTATAGCCTTTGGCTGGTTGCATAGATATGTTAAGTAGCTGTGATCAGCTCTAAGCCAGGGGAATGGAAGTAACTTCCCCACCCAGAAGTAACTTCCCCACCTAGATGTAACTGGGGGGGGCAGGTCCCCTGAGTTATAGCGCCTGCGTGGGAGCTCAGAGAGGATTGGCTCCAGGACATGGGGCCACACCTGCCCAGACTCATGATGGCAGCCCAGTAAAGCTGGAAGGATACGAATTCTGGCATGTGAAGCCGAGTGTGGGAGGAGTCGGAAATGGGGCTGCAGAAGAAGATAGGTGCGGAGATTTAAAACCCAGACTTGGCGGCCATTGTAGAGAGGAGAACCATGCTGCTTTGAGGAGGAGAGCCATGCTGCTTTAGAAGGGAGAAGCACTCGGACTTGACGGAGTGGAGACTCCTGCAGCCCTGAGAGAGGGAACCACGCGGCCTGGCAGAGTGGGGACCCCCATAGCTTTAGAAGGGGGAATCCTGAAATACAGTACTCTGGACTGGGCAAAGGGGGAAGGAAGGAAGGACTGTGTGTTTGTGGGTGTATTTAGGGACTTTGGGATTTTGGTAAAGACATTAGGTCACTACTTTAAGTTTGTATAGCATTAAATAAACATTTCCTTTCCTTTTCACGAATCTCTGGCATTGAGAGACGTCTTTCCTCTGGCAGCGGACAAAACGGGACCCAGGGCCTTCTTTCAATAATAGTATATCGTCCCAGGTCCCCCTTGTTGTGTGTTCTGTAACACCTGGGTGTGGGAGGCAACTAGCCCATGTTTCTCTCCCACATTGATGTTAATCTCTCACTTGCTCTCCCTTCCTCTCTAAAAGCAATGAAAAAAAATGTCCTTGGTTGAGGATTAAAAAGAAATTACATTTTGAGTGATTGATTGATTGATTGATAGAGAGGAAGGGAGAGAGAGGAAGGGAGAGAGAGGAGAGAACATCAACTTTTTGTTCCACTTTTTAAAACAGATTTTATTTATTTATTTTTTAGAGAAAGGGGAAGGGAGGGAGAAAGAGAGGGAGAGAAACATTGACATGAAAGAGGAACATCAATCGGGTGGCCTCTGGTACGCGTTCCCACCAGGCACCCAACTGCAACCCAGGCATGTGCCCTGACCAGGAATCTAATGGGCAGCCTTTTGCTTTGCAACTGAGTCACACCAGTCAGAGGTGTTGTTCCACTTATTTATACCCTAATTGGTTGATTCTTGTATGTACCCTGACCAAGGATCAAACCTGCAACCTTGGCATATCAGGACAACGCACTAACCAACTGAGCCACTTGGCCAGGGCTGTCTTGCTTTTATCCTGATCCATCCAAGTCACATCTCAGTCCTTGTCTGGTGTTGACATTCTGGGAAGTTGTCTGACAGGAGGACACCAAGTCCTAGCCGATAGTGCCAGGCCAGTTTCAGCTACCAAAATATGCTTTTCTCTTTTGAACCAAAAACCTAAGCATCATCCATGCTTCTTTTGTGTTCACCCCTGTATTTAATCAGTTAGCAAGTTCTATGGGCTTAACTTGTGAAATGCTTCCAGATTGTCTTTCTTCATTTCCATTGACTTCGTAATGACCTAAGAAAAAAATGAATGAACCCCTTTTGCCTAATGTAATATAATGGATTAGGTTTAAGTTTTCTTAGTGGCATTTATAAATCTGTTTTGCCTCCCTCAGATAACACACTGCTTACCTCAACTGGATTTAAATGATAGTCTCCTGGGTCATTTCTACAAATGGCCACCTATTCCTCACTTTAAAAAAATACCCTGCTAGCCCCGGCTGTGTAGTTCAGTTGGTTAGAACATTGTCTTCACATACCGAAGTTGTGGTTTTGATCCCCAATCTAGGTACATACAAATGTCAACCCATGAATGCATGGATGAGTGGAACAACAAAAATCAGTGTTTATTTTTTCCTTTCTCACTCTCCCTGCCTCTCTCTAAATAAATTTTAAAATCCTGCTAGATGATGTTATATACACATATAAATATAAGTATATATTTATAAAAAGGGAGTCTTATTCTATATATTAGTCTGAAACTTCTTTTCTATATTTCTTGAATGCCTATCCAGATTCATTCTTTCATTCACTGTTCTATACCAGGTTACATATCTCTTATCAGGCAATGTGCTAGAATTAACAATTTATTAGGTACTTCCTATTTGTAGGTGCTTTTTGCTCAGGAAAAGTCAAATATTCCTCCCAGTAACTCCAAGTCAGATGTTTTTATTACTCCCATTTTACAGATACAGCAGGTGTCTCAATTTATGATTCCCAACTCCCTCAGCTATAAGTAAAGGAGTTCAAGCCCACATATGAGACTTTAGACCCTGCCCTGGACTGCTAGGCTTTACTCCATCTCATTGAATTCCCCGGAAAAAGGTGCTTTGGTGCAATCAGGGAAAACCTCACTGCAGTGAGTGAGAGAGACTGCTTGGGGCTTCTGATCCCTGGAAGCAAAAGACAGGATTATTGTGCCTTGTCTCCTGCCTTAGCCTGGGCAGAGTGGCTGCAGAACTTGATGGTGGCCACTAACAGCATCTTTTCTTCTCAGTGACAGTACAGGCCTGCCTCTTTGAAGTGACTTCCAGTTCACCTCTCATGGACTGGTGGGTCAGAGCCACACAGACACGTAGAGAAACCCTTCCAGACTTCTTTCTCCTGTTGAATTTTATTTTATCTTAAAAAACAACAACAACAGGGTTTTCTGGTTATAAAACTAATATAGGTTCTTAGTAGAAAATTAGTGGAGGTGGTGATAAAAGTACAGAGAAGCAAATAAAAATTGCCTTAGTACCATCCTGCAGAAAGCTCCATTGTTGTGAATATTCTTCAAGTCTTTTTTCTTATTTGTGTGTGCACACGTACATGCCTGTGTGCTAGTGCACAGTACACACTTAAGAGCTCTACATTTTTTAATTTTATTCTCACAGCTGGACCACACGTAGTCATAAGTGTCTACATGAAGACAATAAAACTAAACTGAGATAGGATAAGTAATTTGTCTACATAATTAATAGTCATTAGTTGATAGAGCTTAGCAATAAACAACCTTGTCAGGATGTTCAATACAAAATCATTAGGCTTCATTCCCCTCGGTAGAAAAGACACGAAACTGCTCTGGTTAGGTAGCTCCATTGGTTCGAGCATAGTCCTGAGACACCAAGGTTGTGGGGTCTGTCTCCATTCAGGGCATACATGTTTCTCGTTTCTCCTCTCCTCTCTCTTTAAAATCAACCAATAAATAAACACTAAAAAAAAGAAAGTGAAAAGAAGAGATACTAAACCGAACTATTGATGGCAAATAGCTGCGAGGAGTGGGAGAGCCATAAATTTTAAGCTTTATTCTTTTCCAATAAGCATGTTCTACTTTATAGTTAGATAAAAGATATTTTTAAAATAAACATATTCAATAGGACGAGGTACAATGGACTGAATGTTTGTGTCCCCTCCAAATTCATATGTGGAAATCCTAACCCCCAGTTAAGAGGCGGGGCCTCTGGGAGGCCATCAGGTCATGAGGATGGAGCCCTCATGAAAGAGGAGATTACTCTCATAAAAGAGACTCTCCCAAAGGGCTCCCTTGCATTTTTCACCACGTGATGACACAGCAAAAAGGTGCCCACCTATGAACTAGGAAATGGGCCATCGCCTAATACTGAATCTGCTGGTGCCTTGATCTCAGACATCTCAGCCTCCAGAACTGTGAGAAATAAATTTCCGTTGTTGATACCACCCAGTCTATGGTATTTGTTATAGAAGCCCAATGGACTAAGACACGAGATTAAAAACAGGGGACCAAAAGAAGAGTGGAGTGCCTGTGGACACGCTTAACGTTCTGTTCCGAGGAACAGCTGGTGGTATGCTGGAGCAGGCCGGGGACCTCTTACACTTGAGATGGACTATGGAACAGCACTTACCAGAGGTGGAAGTCAAAGTCAAATGTAGGAGGACAGCCTTACTGAGCAACTTAGAGTGACAGCTGAAGCCGAGGTGATGTCAACAGCACCAACTACCTGTGCTGGATTTCCAGGTGGAACTGAGGAGGCATCCTTAGCTGAGACATCAAGTAACAGGTGGTTAAAGCAGTCTTGGAACATCTCAGGGAGCTAATTCCTAACCAAAAACCAGCGAACAGTGTAATAAAGATATCTATGGGGAAAAAAAGAGGTCAAGAGAAGCAATCAGTGCCAGCTGCAAACATTATTGAGCACTTACTGTGTTACCAGGCACTGTACTGAGTGCACTCCTCGATGTCAGCACCAGCACAACCCTGTACTAATATCAACACTTTGCAGAATAAGAAACTAGGATTCAGAGAGGGGAAGGACTTACCCCAGAATCCCAGAGTTTGTAATGATGGTTCTGGAAAGATGTGACTAATTCCAAAGCCAGGAATATCATCACTACTTTCCACAAATCAGTAAAAACATTCTTTCCTGCTGAGCACCCACAAAATACATATTCAGGGGAAGATCCCTGTATTAGTCAGTGTTCTCCAGGAAAATGGAGCCAAGAGGTATGCAGAGAGATACAGGGTGTGGCAAGAGTAGGTTTACAGTTGAGTATGCAAAATGTACAGTTCGGCTTTTATTTTTTTAGATTTTAATTATTTATTTTTAGAGAGGGGGAAGTGAGGGAGAGAAACATCAGTTGGTTGCCTCTCACATGCCCCTAAGCTGGGGACCTGGCCTGCAACCCAGGCATGTGTCCTGCCTGAGAATCAAACCAGCAACCCCTCAGTTCACAGGCTGGTACTCAATCCACTGAGCCACACCAGCCAGGACCAGAGTTTATTTCTATATTATTATTTGTTAATTATTGTATTATTTTCCATACAAACAACTTTTGCCCCACCCTGTATATAGGAGATCTATTACGAGACTTGACTCCCATGGTTATGGAGACCAGGAGATCCCACCATCTGCCATCTGCAAGCTGGAGAACCAGGAAAGCCATGATGTCAGTCAGGCCTGCCATTCAGGGGGCTGATAGTGTAAGTCCCTGTTGGAGCCTGAGAACTGGAGAGCCCATGTCCAAGTGCAGAAGATAGATGACTCAGCTCAGTGAGAGAGAGAGAGAGAGAAAAAGCCAATTTGCCCTTCATCTGCCTTTTTATTCTGGTGGCCCTGGGCAGATTAGATAATGCCCTTCCACAGTGGAGGGCCATCTGCTTTACTCAGTTTCCCAGTTCAGAGCTAATCTCTTCCAGAAACATCTTCACAGACACACCCAGAAGGAATGTTTTACCAGCTATCTGGGCACCCCTTAGTCTAGTCAAGTTGACACATAAGAGTAACCATCACAATCTCTAAGGAACCAATGCTCATGCATTAAAAATGGCAGTGCCCACTGCTGTCACGGGCAGACTGAAACCTGTGTGTTCAGATGTTGCTGATGAAATTCCATATAGGTGAGCACCTTCTCAGAGGCAGCGTTTGTTCTCAGATCATAACGCTATTGTTGAATTATGGCCATTGGTGTGGAAAAAAGTGTGTCTATGAGGACAAAAAGGAGGATGTGATGTGTAAACAGGAAATGCTGTGTTAATATGTGGGAGTGTTTCATGATTTTTTTTTTTCATCATGATTATTTTTAAGCAAATCCCAGAATCATATTTTATTTGTAAATGTATTAATGTTTATCTCTAATAAATACTTCTCAGAAAAATATAACCACAATGCCATTATCCAGCCTAACAAAATTAGTAATAATTCTTTAAAATTATCTAATTGGTATTCATATTTTTCTAAGTGCCCCCAAATATCTTTTTATATAGTTGGGTTAATGGCATCATGATTCAACATCGCATTAGGTTTTCCTGTTTCTTTTTTTTTAAGATTATATTTATTAATTTGTAGAGAGAGGGGAAGGGAGGGAGGAGGGAGAGAAACAGCAATGTGTGAGAGATACATCGATAGGTTGCCTGCCACATGCCCCCAGCTGGGGACCTGGCCTGCAACCCAGGCATGCACCCTGCCAGCAACCTTCTCGGTTCACAGGCTGGCACTCAAGCCACTGAGCCACACCAGCCAGTATGGTTTTCCTGCTTCTTGAATATCCTTTCATCTAGGTCCCTCTCTGCTTTCTTCCTTGTTAATTATTTGTTGACTCACTGGGTCATTTGGACACTGGCATTGTCATCATGGGCACTGTTGGTAGTGATGAGGCATCTCCACATGGCTTCCCAGGTCCACATCAACCAGTGAGCCTGGAGTAGAAGAGGAAGGACATAGTAGCTACTACCACCTTCTTGGTAACCATAGTCCCAGTGGATGGTAGGTAGCTTCCTCTTGTGAGCAAGTAGGACTTCGCAGAAGAACTGGGGTATCATTATTACCATGACCCAGTTCATTATCACTTGCCTGCTGGAGCCTCCGTGCTGGTGTCCTTGCTCTCCTCTTGCCCCTCCAGCCCATTAGCCACAGGACAGCCAGACATATTTGTCCACCACGCAATCCTGATGTGCTCTTCCCCTGCTTTAAACCATTCCGTGACTCCCTATTACTCCTGGGAAAAGGTCTAACTACCTTCAGGCTCCACATTCCTTCAGGATCCTTCCCCTTCCCAGCTCCCCAGCTTCATCTCTTCCCATTCCCCACCTGATGTCTGTATTTAACAATTTGGATTTTCTTCAATTTTCTATGGTATTGCTCTCTATTCCTCTCTCTTACCTCAAAACTTGCATACATTTATTTTTCTCCCTGGTAACAACTGCTATCTTTCACATCCAAACAGACCTTTCCAGTATATCAAATGTTTGTGGTGCTTTTGGAGCCAGAAAAAAAAAGGAGGTATTGTAAGTTGCAGACAATGACAAGTGGTCCTATTTTAAACTCTTGGAGTACCTTACAGAATGTATTGTGCCAAGAGCAGTCTTGAAAAGAGGAAATGAGGGATTTTCACACGACTCTTTGGTGTTAACATCAATGGAAATGTCCACAGTGTTCCTTGGTTTGCTTGGTGCCCATGACTGGGGCAGAATGAATGGGCTGTTGGTCTGAGCAGGGGACCACCTCCCTTGTTTCCCCATTGTCCCAAGGAACAATGGAGAGGCTCCACTACACTCTCTTGGCTATTTAGTACACTTTGTTCTCTCAGCTCTCACGTGTGTTTAAAAAAATAAAACTGGATTTATTAATAAAGTTTCACCCCTGCGTTACATTGTGATATAGTCTACAATTTTCTTTATATTATTTCCACATGCACAGTGTAACAGAAATGTGTGTGCTGGCATTGGTCCGCCCCAGGGTGGGTATGCTCCTCCCTAACCACAATGCCCGCTCATGGGTGGCAAGGAAACTCAATCAAAGGCAGCTGCTACAAGTGCTTTAGCTATCTTCAGCCTTCTGAACTCTAGAGGTTTCTGCTCATTAACATTAGCAATGTTAGAATGAGTTTTTCACGGATAAGATGAGTAGTCTTATTTTAAGATATATAGGTTAACTAGAATCACTAGAGGTGTTTCATCCTGACATTAATAAGGTATAAAAATCTAGTGAGCCCTTCAACCTCCCACATTCAAGATGGCATCCCACGTTTGATTCTTAAGTGGTCCCCTGCCCCATACTGGTGGGGAGGGTTCTTGGTCATATCCTCCTAACACTAGAATACTTTTTCATTTGCCTCAGATGAACCTTATGTGTAAGGAGTTTTGGAGAAACAAAGAGAAACAGAGCTGGAACTTGAATATTCTAGAATAAGTTGTTTGGCTGTTTCTTTCCTGCTTGCTAAATGTCCTTACCAGAGGCAGATTTCTATGTGGAACTTGCTTTTATTAAAACCTGGTAGAACCAAAGGGTGAAAGAAGAAATCACAGGGGAAATTAGAAAATGCTTTGACATGAATGAAAATGAAAATACAACATACCAAAACTTAGGGGATCCAGTAAAAGCATTGCCTAGGTGTGGGGGGGCTCCACCCATGACCCCCCACCCCCCCACCACCATGGATGAGAATAAGTCTACCAAGACATGATCTGCTTGGGGAGGAAAGGTGGCCAATCTCTCAAAGGAGAAGGGCCAGGAGTCTATTCCTCAATGGGCTTTTATTGGGTTCATTTACACAGAAATTCGGGTAAAGCTCATT
Organism: Phyllostomus discolor; assembly: GCF_004126475.2. Classification (NCBI taxonomy): domain Eukaryota; kingdom Metazoa; phylum Chordata; class Mammalia; order Chiroptera; family Phyllostomidae; genus Phyllostomus; species Phyllostomus discolor. The sequence goes on along the minus strand of NC_040915.2, from coordinate 56,113,812 downwards.
AATCATTGCCAGGCAGTAAGGCTCAAACAATAGATAACAAAGAACTCTGAGGGCCTATTTTGAGTCAGGGTCAGATAGCTAAAGAGCTGTAAAACTTTGAGGAACAAACTTACTTCTTGCTTGGACCCTTATCATTCAACCGAGAGTATTCTAAACAAAGTAGGTTTCACAGGATTTTACATATTCTTTCTTAGGCCTGATCACCCGGGGAACCTGCCCTTTTCAGCACAGAGCTGCACCACCCTGTCATTGTTTCAGGCTTAAGTGGAGCAAGGGAACTAAGGCAACCAAGAGATAAGGAGATTTTCTCCCAGACAAGGACTCAGGCTATATCAAAGCCAAGGAGGAGGGTCCATCACCCCCTTTTGCCGTAGCCCCCAAAATCCTTTCTTGGGGGCCTCCCACGTGATCATGCCTGTCTTAGGTCGTTCCCCCCCTTGGGGAATCTTACCTGTCATTGGCTAACTGATCAATCATTGGGGTTCAGTTTGAATGAAGCAGCAGAAGCAGCGCTCCTGCCAGGGAGATAAGCTTTTGTCTCCTTGCTGGCTTACAGTCCAAAGCCATTCCCTCAGCCTTAGCCTTGGCGGGGGTTACAGCTTCTGATACCAGGCAGGACGGTCCCCAACAGATGACTAGTAAGTACATGAAAATATGCTCAATATCATTACTGAGAAGTGTGAATCAAAACTACAATGAGATACCACTTTACATGTATTAGAATGGCTAAAATTAAAAAGACAGGCAATAATAAGTGTTGGCAATGATTTGGAGATATTGGAACCCTCATACACTGCTAGTGAGATTAGGGAGTTCAGCCCCTCCTCAACCCCCACCCCAAGCTACAGCTCTTCTTCCTGGGTTTCCTGTCTTCGTGGAGACCCTCCCCATCCCCCAGTGCTCACATCAGAAACCTGAGGTTTCTTAACTCAGCCCTCAGCACATCCAATTAGCGTCCAAGTCCTAATGATTCCATCTCCTAGAATGTTCTTGAGTCTGTTCAGCCTTCCCCTTACCACAATGCTGCCTTAGTTCAGAGGCCATCATCTTTCGACTCTACCAAAGTGTCCCCAGATGGGCCTCCCTTCCTTTATTGCCTATACTGCTCCCCTGATATGGCTGTGTCTTTCTTAATATATCTCTGCCACTTCCCCACTCCAACCCCCACCCCACTGCGGTAAGACTCTTCATTTGTATGCATATGGTTTCTCCTGCTTATCTACCTGAAAATACCAAGTGCCTTCTTATCTAGCTTCAAGACTTAGCTCGCAGGTGCAGCCTCCAGGAAGCCTCCGTGATTCTGCCCCTCAGTGCTGGTGGGGTTAGGCGCCCCTCATTTCTGCTCCCATCTCATTGTATGCTACCCCCCAATATTTGCTGAAAAACATTATAAAAGTATTCAGTGTGCATTATTTTATATACTATTCACTCCTGATATCATATCCATACTTCCTCAAGATTGAGGTTGATGCTATGGCTATTCACATTTTACAGATGAGAAAACTGTACTTTAACTGCTCTAGGGCACACAAGAGTAAGAGAAGGCACCAGATGTTAAACCCAGTTCTGTGATTTTATGAAATCTGCAGCATCACAAATATACTTAGTAACCTAACTTCTACTTCCTTCCCCAGTCTACCGGGTGAGCGGTTTCCTTTTTCACAGTTCGTTTCTCACATCACCTCCTCTGCAGAGTCTGCCCTGCTCCTCTCCTTTTCCCAGCTGAGTTAGCTGTTTCTTTCTTGGTGCTTCCATGGGCCCTGGCAGCCCCAGGGGAACTTCCTATTAAAATCCGCATTCCAATTCCTCTTGAAAAAAATCAGGAGATTGTCAATGCTATCTCTGAATCTCTGCATGGCAGCAACTACTTGAGTTGAGTGGCCTGTCCCCTTTTCTCCCCAGCTTTTAGATGAAGCACCGCTTCTCCATTTCCTTGAAGACCTCACCCATCTCTGACAGCATCCACCACCACTCTCCCCTGAGTGTGTGTTCTGCCTGGAGCCCTAATGTTTCTGTACTCTGATTTGTTTCTGAGTCTCTCCTGCCTCTGGACAGCCACCCCTGGAAAGGAAAAGATGGCGTCTCCACCCCCCCCCCCCCCCCCTTCCCCTGCATCTGGCCACATCTGCTATGTTCAACATGTCACCAAGTGACTGAACCAAAGGAACTGTCAAAGCCAAGCTGTAGGTCCAGGTCTGCTGCAGCCATTCATTTGTCACTTGCCACCTAACACAAGGTGTGACTGCATCGTCAACTCAGAGAGCAGCATCTTCTGCAGCGACCAGAGACAGGAAAAACCTCTTTGGCAATGCAGGTGCTTTCCTCTCTGAATATAGATTGTTTTTACATAATTCCCCTGGCTGTGACAGGACCTCCCCTTGGCTTCTGTGTAGAAATGAGTTAACAGCAGTTCTAAGATTGCACATCCTCAGGTCTACTTAGAAGGTTGGCCCTTGGTGCCTGAGAACTTGTGTCTGGAGACTGTTTCCCTACTCTCAGAACTGATAAGAGTGGTCCTGTCTGCCTAAATTGTACAAACAATGTAGTTTATGTTGGAAACTTGTTTTCCTTCTGGGAGCCTGGAATTCTGGCACATGCTAAACGGGGGGTGTTTATGTTACCAGCACCCAAGAACACTCTGGGTATTGAGACTCTAAGGAGCTTCCCTTGCATTCAACATTTGCACATGGACATGTGTTGTCACGTCTTGTTGCTGAGGGAGCTACATGTGTCCTGTGTGACTGTGTGACTCCACTGGGAGAGGACTTGGAATCTTGTGCCTGGTTTCCACCAGATTTTACCCCATGTGCCTTTTTCCTTCATTGATTTAGCTTTGTCTTCTTTCTCTGAAATAAATCATGGCCATGAGTAGGAGGATGGGAGTCCTGTGTGTGTTCCTAGTGAGTTGTTGAACCTGGGGGTGGTCTTGGGGACACCTGACACAGCTTCTTTCTGCATGTCTGAACCCCCATTTCCCCTCTTCCTTGAAGCCTTCTTCTCTGGTTATTGTACCTGGGAGCCGTCCCTCCCTAAGCCCAGTGAAACTGTATGCTCAGGCTTTGGAAACAGGGGCTCAGGTCAAATCCTGCCTCTGCTTGGCATGGTGCAGGCCCTGGCAAGTGGCCCCTCTTGTAAAAGTTGTTTAATCCTCTTGGCTTGTACTTAATCTTAGTGGGTTCAGCCTTCCTAAGAGCACAGGCTTTACAGAGGGATCTAGGTTTCAATCCCAGCTCTTGACGGTCTTACCTCCTGGAAACTTGTTTCTTCATGTGTAAAACAAGTTGAATTGGGTTTAATTTGATGGAATCATGCAAAGTACTGCACATAGTGCCTGGCACACAGTAACTGTACAGTAAATGCGAACTTTTATTATTGTTTCAGTTGTTGGTGTAAAAGTCCTCTCCCCAAGTAGACAGGAAGCATCTAACTGTTCTGTGTATCTCTTTTACAAAAAGAATGCCTAAAACTTTGTTGAAAGGATAGTATTTTTTCTATAGTGGTAGACATGACTTTGTTGCCAAAATGAAAATAATACAAGCAGTCAATGTTATTTAAAAAATCACATTTGAATGCCTACTGTGTGCCATTCACTGTGCGAAGTAATTTGCATAGATCATTTATTTCATTTAATCTTCACAATAACCCTGTGAAATAGGTACTATTATTGTCACCATTTTAAAGAAGAAATGAAGCTTGGCACAATGATGGACTCACAGCAGATAAGTGGCAGAGCCAGGATTAAAATCCAGGTGTATTAGTCAAGCTCGAGCCACGATAACAAAATACCATAGACTAGGTGGTTAAACAGCAGGAATTAAACTTTCTCAGAGTCTGGAAGCTGAAGTCCGGGATCAAGGTGCCAACATGGTCAGTTTCAGCTTCTGGGGAGGAGTCTCTTCCTAACTTGTACATGGCAGGCTTCTTTCTGGCTTTCTCAACAGGGCCTTTCTCAAGGGCATGAGAGTGAACAAGGGAGCTCTCTGGTGTCTTTTAAAAAAAAATTAAAAAGTTGATTTTTAGAGAGAGAAAGGGTGAGAAAGAGAGAAACATGGACTTGTTCCATTTATTTATGCACTCATTGGTTGCTTTCTTGTATGTGCCCTGAGTGGGGATTGAACCCACAAACTTGACATATCAAGATGACACTCTAATCAACTGAGCTGCCCCACCAGGGCTCTGGTGTCTTCTAAGGATACTGATCCTATAGGATCCAGGTCTCATTTTTATGACCTCATTTAACCTTGATTACCTCCATAGAGGTACCATCTCTCTAAATACAGCCACAATAGGGGGTGAGGGCTTCAACACAGGAATTTTGGGGGTGGGGAACACGTGTGGTCCATAACATGATGCCTGTGTGACACCAGATTGGACAGAGTCTCCAGTTAAAGAAGACCTCTGATTTGTTTAGACACTATATCGGGAATGACGTGGGGTTGGGAGGTGGCTGCTTAATTTGCTTCACTGAGTCAGAAGCTTTAATCCAAATAGGGCTGCTAACCTCTCAGATATCTAGAAGACTGCCTCCCATAGGGCTCTGTCAGGGAACACTTTCAAGCGTTCCTGGCTTTAGGAGTCCAGCTACACTTAAGGGTTTAGACTAAAAGGGAAAGAATTTGGAAGAGGGGGAAAAATGTAATCCCTCTGACTTAGAAGTCATGACTCAGAAATAAAGTCTTTTTTCTTTATTCCCCAAGTCAGAAATAATTTACTGGAAAGCGCAGTGACCTTTCCAGTTGAAGGCAACAGGTGAGGGAATGTCTCTTTGAAGTTCCTCCAGAGATGTCATTTGAGACAACATTTATCTGAGTTCCTTTTTGTGGTCAGATGGTTTCGGTCCTGATCACTGTTCTGAAAAAGGAATGAAGGCTGTCTAGGGAAGTGTATCAAACCCTCCTTTCATCTCCTTCTTTGCCGAAGAACCAAATTTAATCAAGACATTTGCTTGCATTGTAATTATTTACTTAAAGGACTCCCTGTGTGTTTCCTACCAAGTAACTCATTCTCCTTGCAAACTGTGAGGTTGGAGACTGTACTGATATACCCAAGTACCATTAAACCAGACAGCTGCTGTGGTCAATTTTTCTTCAGAAGATCCATAAGTCCTCAAACAGTACTAGGTATAACTAGATCAGGATCCAGAAGATATAAATACTTAGACTAGGATGAGGAAGGATGCAAAGGAGCTGCAGTTGTAAACTCTGGCGGTATGTAAACCGTGGTTCTAAACCCTGAATTTTTACAATTATAAACAAGCAATTCTCTCCAACAGTTTGAGCACTGTTTGCTGGAAATTTTAAATCAGAATTTTCTTTTCTAATCTTCTTTGACCCAGGCACTTAAAAAAATGCTTTTTTTCTTTCTGGAAATGAATCAAGAACTAAAACTGAATTTCCAAAGATTCAAAAGAGGAAGTGGAGTTGCTTCAGGTTGGGTTAGAAGAGCATGGAAATCAGGACAAGAAACTGTCAACTGTCCAGAAAACTTAAAAGTGCTCTGTCCCTAGGTGGAGCTGAAAATGTAGTTAGTGTTTATTTTTTTTTAATTTAAATTTCATTTATTTATTTTTAAAGAGGAAGGGAAAGAGAGAGAGGGAGAGAAACATCAATGTGTGGTTGCCTCTTGTGCACTCCCCACTGGGGTCCTGGCCCACATCCCAGGCATGCCCCCTGACCAGAAATCAAACCAACAACCCCTTTCTTCACAGGCCAGCACTCAATCCTGAAAATGTGGTTAGTGTTTAATACCAGAGTGGTTCTTGATAATATTAACTACATTTTGAAATGTAGGCCAAAGACTCTTAGGCAGCTTTGCATGGTTATGAAACAGGATGCCCAGAAGGCCATAATAACAAGAGGACCATCAGTGAAGGAAGATGTGGTTCTAGGGCAAAGGTGGGCAAACCCATGGCCAAACGTAGCTCAATGCCTGTTTTGTAAGTAAAGTGCTACAATGACAAGTTGAGTAGTTACAACACAAAGCCCACAAAGCCTAAAATATTTACTACCTGGCCCTTCGCAGAAAAAATGGGCCAAATTCCTCCTCTAGGGCCTTGAGCAGGCCCATCCCCACCTCCTTATCCACTGGCTTAGACGGGGGCATGGTGTATCAGCATCACATGAAAAAATTGACCACTCAAGCTCTGACTAGGCTGTTTCTGCTGGCATGACAAACTCTGCCATCCATTTATGCTTGAGCCAGAGGTTTAATTAAGATGATATACACAGGTAAAGCATATCCAGTCTCAATAAGCAGAAGCCAGCCAAGAAATATGTAAGAACTTTATTTTTAAAACTTTAAAACTAGCAACAGTTAGAGGGGAATCTTCTTTAACTTGATCTTTTCTTCTACATTTGAAAAGTATCTCATCTTTGTTAAAATTTCCTTGGCTTTTTCAAAGTCATCTGAAATAAACAGAGACATTAATGTGAGACTTCATCTCAAGCAAGAATAAAGCTAAGTCTATTGACTAAAGCAGCTGGATTCAAGTTGAGTCCCAGCCTCTGGAGGGCTGAGCAATTACTCAATATGTCTGACCAAGAGACACCTGGATTATTAAGGGGTCAGGGGGTCTAACCAAAACAGGGCGAAAGCATGCTTACTTACTGGGTTCAGATTTTAAATAAGAGAAGCCAAGTCTCTCCAGGGCAGCTCCCAGGTAATAAATGGTTGTGTTTCTAGAGCTTTCCCGTGCCACTCGTGGTGGTTTAACCCTGAGGAGGACCAGGAAGAACTGGGGAAGACCTGTCTCTGCACCCAGTTCTGGGAATGAAGCCCTTAAACCGGTGCTCCTTGACTGAGGGTGATTTGCACCCACTGGGAGACAGCTGGCAGAGTCTGGAGACAGTTTTGGTTATCTCAACTGGGAAGGTGATACTGACATCTAGTGGAGAGAGTCCAGGGCACTGCTAAACATCCCACAGCGTAGGGGACAGCCCCTTCCGCCAAGAATTACCTGGCCAACATGTTGGTAGTGCCGAGGTTGAGAAAGTCTGACTTAGATATACGTAAAACTAAATGACATACTGTTATGTTCATATATGGTTAAAACTATCAAGAAAAGCGAGGAAATGATTAACACAAAATTCAGGAGCACGGTTACAGTGGAAGGGGGATGCAATTGCAAAGGGCCTACTGGGGGCTTGGAAGGCAGTGGACATGTTCTATATTTAGTTTATTTTCTTATTATTTTTGCATTTACAAAAATCCTTTTGTGACAAAATAAACATAACATAAAATTACCACTGCAACCGTTTTTACGTGTAGCGCTCAGTGGCATTGAATATAGTCACATGGTTGTGCAGCCCATCCCACCATTTAGCCACAGGGCTCTTCTCGCCTTGTAAACCTGAACCACTGCCTCGGAAACAGAAACTCCTGCTCCCCTCCGCCCCACCCCGTCACTCTGACACCCGGAAACCTCCATTCCACGTTGTCTCTGTGAGTATGACTACTCATGTCCATGGAACCACGCGGTATTTATCTTTTCGCGACTAGTTTATTTTACTTAGCATAATATCCTTCGAGTTCATCCATGTTGTAGCATGTATCAGAATTTCCTGCCCTTTTCAAGGCTGAATGATACTCCATTGTATGTACAGACACACCATATTTTGTTTATCCACTCAACTATTGGTGGATGGACACTTGGGATGCTTCTACCTGTTAGCCCTTGTGAAAGATCCTATGAACACAGGTGTCAACCAAAATTGTTTTTGACCAAACTCTAGCCAGGTTCCCCTGAGTTCTCTTCTTAACAAGGCCTCGACCTTGACCTATACTGACAAACACTAACATATTTTCTAATAGCTCAAGCCTGTATCCCTAGGATGATCCTAGCTTCTGTTAAAGTGCCTGCCCAAGTAAATTCAAGGCTGCCTCCCAATTTCCTATTTATTGCAGCCAATACCTGAAGACAGGGCCCCTATTTCCCAGGCTCTGTGGGAGGGTAGGGACCTACCTTCAGTAAGTGCCAGTTAGCAAACCCAGATGGGTTGCACATGGACCAAGTCCCCCATTCCTGCTTTTGGCATTTTTCACTTCCCTGCCTCTAGGGAACCCCTGTGCACCACCACCCCCATTTCCTCATTCTCCCTTTACAATGCCCAGGCACAAATTGAAGTTGAGTTTAGTTCACACTGGATTATTTTAAGATTTTATTCATTTTATTTTTTAGAGAGGGGAAGGGAGAAAGAGAGGAAGAGAAACATCAATGTGTGGTTGCCTCTCGCACGCTCGACACTGGGGACCTGGCCTGCGACCCAGTAATGCGCCCTAGACTGGGAATTGAACCAGCGACCCTTTGATTTACAGGCTGGCACTCAACCACCTGAGCCACACCAGCCAGGACACACTGGACTCTTTTCCCTATTGCAGTAGTTATTACTGATAAAAATCTGTACTTTGAACTTTAAGTCTGGCTTTATCTTTGAAAATTATCTGGCACTGTGACTTGGATCTGGATTGAAAACACCATCGGGCCCTTGGGAGTAACAACCAGACCTTTCAACAAGCAGAGACCTTGGTCTAATCTTTGGTCTGATGCTCATTTGGGTACCCTGTGGTGAGTCCAACTTCAATCCCCCAGGCAAACTTCTGGTGAAGTACAGTGAGGACAGATTTGGATTCTTAAGATTCTGAGTATACTCTCTAAAGCTGGGTTGGAGTCCCAGGATTCTTTTGAAAGATACCCCCTAGGCTAGAATTCTTCCTGGTTCCCTGTTTCCAGTGAGGACTGACTCCTGGGCTGGAAACTTTCTTCTTCCTGGCTCCCTGTAAGGCCTCTTTGTTCTCTCTGTTTGGGTCTGCCCCTCCATGGGAACCTCTCAGACGACTGAAGCCTCCCTTGTCCAACTCCTGCTGGCAGCACGTCGCCATGGTGCTTTGTGCATTTCTTAGATAGTATGACTTTATCCAGGAAATCTTGGAATTTCTGTGGCTTGAGAAACTTAACATCTCCCCAAACTATCTCCTCCAAGACCTCTCCTTCCCATCACCCCCACTCCTTCCTCCTCCTTTATCACCTTCCATCTTCCCTTCAGCTCCCTTGCATCCTTTGCTATATCCCCTTTCAAGCCCGTACCTCCTCCACCCCTCTGCCCACCCTGCCAGACCTTTCCCTTCCCACTCCTCAACTCCCTATAGCTCCTGGAACTTTGGGCCACCTGTTCCTACTGGGGGTTCTCAAGGGGCTCAGGCACCCCAAAAAGCAATAATCTGAAGCTGAATAAGAAAAAAATAGATTTGGAAACAGACATTTAGTCCACAGCTTACATAAGATTACATATCAAGACAAAAACAAAACAAAACAAAACCATTTTGAAGGTTTTGTCCGGAAATATTGGTGGAAAGCTTCAGCTCTTATATTGAATAGACAACCTTTAACTTTCTCTATTGCCAGAAACTCAGTTCGGATAAATATACAAAATGGAGCAAAAACAAGAACCACTCTATATGTGAACTAATGAGTTTTATATTATTGTATTTATTTATGCCTGACTTATGGCTAAAATCTTAGAATGAAAACCATAAGATCTCTATTTGCATTGGCCAGTCTGTTATGTTTACATATATAAACGATATTTTCCTACCCCCTGATGGTATATTACCAAATTAATTTATAAAACTCCTTAAAGGAGTTGTATCCTGCCCTGGCCAGTGTGGCTCCTTTGGTTGGAGTGTTGACCCCTGACTGAAAGGTTGCAGGTTCAGTCCCTGGTTTGGGTTGAGTGTGGGACGTAACTAATTAATGCTTCTCTCACATCGATGTTTCTCTCTCTCCCTTCCTCACTCTCTAAAAGCAATGAAAGAAAATGTCTTTGGGTGAGGATAAAAAAAATAAAATAAAATAAAGAAAAGAGTTGTATCCTAATTGGTTTAGAGCAAAATAAGATTTATATAAATGAAATCTTCCTAAAATATCCAGAAATATAGGAACTAATTCAAATGTTTTTCAGTTTCACATACTTTAGATAAATCTTTGGTAAATAAGACTTGGTTTGATATTGTTGGTTTAATAAAATAGGTATATCTTCAGAGTTGCCAACAGTAAATATAATGCAAACAAACATTTTTATTCTACTTAGGTTTACTAGTCAAATAAATGAATATTATATTAGGTATTTAAGGTTATAGAAATGATAAAATTGATATTATTTAAATTATTTTGAAAAACGATTTCAACAATAATTATGGGTTTTTAAAAAAATTTTATTTATTTTTATAGACAGAGGGAAAGGGAGGGAGAAGGAGAGGGAGAGAAACATCAATGTGAGGTTGCCTCTCATGTGCAGCCCCAACTGGGGAGCCAGGCTGCAACCCAGGCATGTGCCCTTAACGGGATTCAAACTGGTCACCCCTTGGTTCGCAAGCCTGTGCTCAATTCACTGAGCCACACCAGCCAGGGCAATAATTGTGTGTGTGTGTTTTAAATAATGTTATTGTTATTTCTAAAAATATTTTATTTATTTATTTTTAGAGAGGGAAGGGAGGGAAAAAGAGAGAGAGAGAGAAACATCAATGTGTGTTGCTGGGGGCTGTGGCCTGCAACCCAGGCATGTGCCCTGACTGGGAATCAAACCTGTGATGCTTTGGTTTGCAGCCCGAGCTCAATCCACTGAGCTACTCCAGCCAGGGCAATAATTGTGTTTTATAATTAGTCACCTAAAAGTCTTTTCCAAAATCTTTTTGGCAATTTACAACCTTAGAGATATGCTAAGTTAAATAATAGATACTCATTAAGTATCTAATGTCTAAATAAGATACAGTTCTAAAACATTCATTATTAAGCATTAGTTTAAGTTTATATACTTTGGCTTATTTTTATATGGTCTAGAGAAGCCAAAGATATTTGGGTCTGTTAATAAACATATTCTCACTACATTAAAAAAATGTATTATAAAAAGCATACACCTCTAGAATTTGTGAGATGGTATATTCACAAAATTTGCTAATCTGCTTATAGAATTCTAGCATATAGTAGTTCTCAATTGTCTACTTCCAAGTTTTCTCTGTAAAATAAAGATTACTAATGGTTAAATTTATAATCAATGTATAAGAACAAAACTACTACCAACAATAAGAGGGAAGGGAAACAACTCTGTATACAAAGTATGGAAGAAAAGTAGGATGTGTTTTTATAAGTATGCAAGGAAAGGAGAAATGTGTTTCTGTTAAGATAAAGAGGAGAGTGGTTTTTGCCCTAAAGTAGAATGGGAAAGAGTGAAAGCACTGGATAAAACCTGAATGGGCATTAAAAAATGTTGTATGTTTGTGGAAAAGGAAATGTTTATGTTGTGATGTCAAAGCTGGCTAAGATTAAGTGGATTTATATAGAAAGTGCACTGATACAGAACCAGAGTTTGGTTTCTTGGATTATTGGTCTGCTCTTAATAAAAGACTTTAAGAGGCATTTCTTTAGTTTTTGGAGACATATATTCTGTGTCTTCTCAAAAAATTTCCTGTGCTTCATGTTGTCTTTATCGTGGCCTTGATTACTTAAGAGAACCAAGTCTTTTTACTGTTCAAAGAGCTAAGGTTTTTTTCCCCCCTTGTTATCTCCTATATTTACCTTTGGAATCTTTTATCGCCACTTTGGTTAAATAGGTAACTAATATTGTTTCAAAATGAACTACGATCCTATTTAATTAAATTTTCAAACCTTTTGATATTTTCGACAACTTCCCAAATCAAATTCTAAATAAAGTCTTCTTGAACTTCATTGAGTTTGAAGTTTCCAAGAGAGACCCTGGAAAACTTCAAAAGCTTTGTTCTCTCACCTTATAAAAAGAGACATGAAACAAATTAGGTTTATTTGATAAATTAAATTACATGGGAAGCAGTGTCAAAGAAGAGATACTTAACCTTCCCTAGGTTATATCTGTATGGGTAAAATATTATTTCAGAAATGGTATAATTCATAGAAATTTATCAATGCCATCACTATCCATAATATGTCTTGGTATAATGTGATCAGTCCAGTCATTATTTTAAAATGTGTATGTCGCAGAAACAACCACATTTCCTGGTCAGCTGTGTTATTTTTATAATGAACTTTCATCAGATCTTTAACTATGGTCACTTTAAGTCTTTGCTATCCAGATAGACGTTTTACTCTAATGCTCTCCTAACAGCTTCTGCAACCAGCTACAGGCCAGGCTACTTATGTTTAACAAAAAGGGACTGTCTTGAAGACCCATGACAAAGGACCGTGCCAGGTACTCTGGGGAACAGGCTTCTGATGGCCTTGACTGAGTAACTTTGAAATCAAACCAGTAAACTAAGTCAGGATTTCTAAAAGCCAATGGGTTCATAAAATTGTTAGCCCAAGATTAAGCAGAACAAAATTAATTACATGGGACTGAGTTAACTGATAAATTATAGTCATTTTTAAATGACTATAATTTTTTAAAAGATGTTATTTTAGAGAAAGGGGAGGGAGAGGGAAAGGGAGAGAAACATCAATATGAGAGAGAAATATCAATTGGTTGCCTCTTGTACATGCCCTCACCAGGGACCGCCTGCAACCTAGGCATGTGCTCTGACTGGGAATTGAACTGGTGACCTTTTACTTTGAGGGACAACACCCAATCAATGGAGCCACGCTGAAATATTGCTGGCTCTTAAATGCCCTATTTTCCAGATATAAAAAACCTCATTCTGTTTTCCCTTAAGCTACCTCCTTTTTCCCCTGCCTAATCCCTCAAAAAATTGGAAACTATTATTGACCATTTCTTATTTTCATAGCAATATAGTTATTTGTATAGGTTTCCTAAGAATCTGTCCTCTTTGTGATAGGACAGAATTATGAAGGCTTTGACTGGAATGCCATACTTGAAAGTGAAGAATAAAATTGGATTTGACGAGACTATTTTAATGAGCTAAGGTTGACTCTTTGCAGCCAGTGCTTACAAGCCCTCTTGAAAAAATTGGCCCGGTATCTGGCTTAAAGAGGTCTCAGCCTTACAGCTGAGTAAGTAAGGTAACTTCCTGCTAGGCTCAGGAAACAGGATATTTCGGGGACTTTGAGAAGAGAGGAATTCATCCACTGAAGGTGATGCCTGATAGAGGATTCTTGGCTTGACTTTCTAGCCCTGAGAAGCTTTTAAAATCCAACCTGAGATTCCTTGTAAAAAGTTCCAGAAAGAAAACTTAAAAAGGCCTGTATGGTCCATTATCATTCTTGACAGAGTTATATTAATAATCAATCCAAACTTAATGACACTAAAACTATTTTTTAAACAAGAATTATCTTACTTTATCTTTGATTACAAAGGGGGTGAATGTGGAGAGAAATTTTATGTTTCAGTGGAAAAGTGTGACACACCCTTGTGGGTTATCCTCATCTAGACTTGTTCAGTGTCTTTGAAGTTTGATTTACCTGTAAAATGAGCTGGATCCTGCCATCTTACACATTTTGCCAGTCCTTACCAAATCCTTAATTCTTCTAGTTTCCTTCGCTCTCTGGCCACAGCTCTACAAACTGATGTTTCCAATTTTTCACCCCCCCCTCCTGACTTGGTGTCACTAAGAACTAGAATTTGACTGCCTAGATCCTTTTTGGGACTCAGGTTCTCTTGTAGTTGCCCTTTCCTCCAGAATCTGAGAATGTCCTACAAGCTGAAGCCTGGTAACTTAGAGCTACCGGTACATGGGCCACCCAGAGAGTCCGCCAGAACTCCTGCACGTTCCGTGCTCTGCTCTGGGAAGTAACCACGACTGTGACAGTGATATCTTTGCCATCACCACATTCAAAGTATCAACCAGGAAATCCATCCGACTGTCACTGCTACCCTCATGTCACCATCTAAAAATGCTTAAGAGTTCAGTGTTTTCTCAAGTGGCTTCACTCTCGACTCAGAACATGGGTTTATATTCTGCTCCTACCAGGCATCTTTGTTTTTCTTTTTGTTTCCATAGAGATGCTCCTCATTAAATGCCTGATTGCTCATGTTATTCAACAAATGTCCTCTAAATACCATCTCAACAGATGCTTCAGCTAGTCCTTAACAAACAAAAGGCAATCAAATGAGAAATTGATTTATATTGTTCAGAGGAAAGACTGTCTATTCTTGCTGCTTCTTTCTTACTGTTCGTCCCAGCCGACGTGTGAAGAGAGGGCACCTGTCTCCCAGGCTCTGTGGGAGGGTAGGAGCCTAATTTTCTAAGTTCCAGTTAGCAATCCCAGATCTATTTCACATGGACCAACTCCCCCCTCCCACTTTTTGGAATTTTCCACTTCCCTGACTCTACTGAACTCCTGCGCACCCCTTCCCTATTTCCTCATCCTCTCTTTAAAGTGCCCAGCCACACAACAACAACAAAAAATTTAAAAAAGACAAACTGTAAAAATTAAAACTAAACTAAACTAAACAAAACAACTAAAATGCCCAGTCACAAATCGAAGTTGAGTTTAGTTCATGCTGGACTCTTCCCTATTGCAACAATTATTACCGATTCAAATCTTTCTGCTTTAACTAGTATCTGGCTCCGTTTATCTTTGACAGTGCACAAGTATCTTTTTGAGTCCCTGCTGTCAGTTCTTTAGGTATATATCCAAAAGCGGAATTGCTGGATTGTATGGCAATTCTATTTTTAACTTTTTTTTTTTATTTACTTATTTATTTTTTAGAGAGGGGAAGGGAGGGAGAAAGAGAGAAACATCAATGTGTGGTTGCCTCTCACGTGGCTCTCACGTGGCCCCCACTGGGGACCTGGCCCGCAACCCAGGCATGTGCCCTGACTGGGAATCGAACCTGTGATGCTTTGGTTTGCCGCCCATGCTCAATCCACTGAGCTATGCCAGCCAGGGCTATTTTTAACTTTTGAGGGAATGCCACATTGTTTTCCTTAGTGGCTGCACTATTTTACATCCCTGACAGCAGTGCACAAGGGTTCCAGCTTCTCCACATCCTCGCCAAAACATTTTATTTTCTGCATTTCTCAAGAAATTTACAGTAGCATCCTAACGTTTATGAGGTGGTATTTCACTGTGGTTTTGGTTTTCATTTCCCTCATGATTAGTGATGTGGAGTACATTTTTAAGTGCTTATTGGCCATATCTATCTATCTATCTATCTATCTTGTTTGCATGTTCTATTTCTTAAGCTGGGTGGTAAGGACATAGATGTTGTTCCGTTATTATCCTTTAAATTGTAATTACACATTATTCTTTTTCAAAATTATATTTTATAATTAAAAAATAAATAAAAGTACACAAAGGCACACAGGAGCTGAGGGTGGGCCCTAGTGGAACACAATCTGACCATCTCAGCCTGTGGGCTGGGTGACATGGGTTTCAGGCAGACATGGGTTTCAGGGTTTCACGTGGGGTTCCTGTCTTTTCTGCTGTTAATCTTTATTTCTCATCAACTTTTTAGAGACCCTCCCTGTGCCTGCTTTTTAGAATCAACCCCTACAGTCTCTGCAAAGTAGGCAGCACACATGTAAGCTTATCCCCATGGCCCCTGCTGACTGTACTGGATTGGACATCTGGCTACAGCTGGGCCAATCAAATTCCCTCTCCCAGAAATCTAGGGGACTATAGTCAGACGGTGAAAGGCCATCTGACTACTCTTATAAGGTAATAGACCAAGGAGGACTAAAGAGTTACCCAGTGGGAGACGCCACTTTAGGGCACTATATACCAATAAAGAAGCAGATAGAAGTGGTTTTTAGAGAGGAGAGGATGGAATGGACTACAACGGACAATAATTCGAGGACCAGTCTTGCTTCCAGACTGCTTTTTAGTTCCCAGGTTCTGTCCCAGAAAAGCTCTTATCACACTGTTCTATAATCATTGCGGAGACTTTCTCTTTGGATTCTGGGAGGTAGCCCCGATTCCTTACAATAATTTCCCTTTATCTGGGCTATCCTGAGTAGCTTTCTGCTTCTTGCATTAAAATGAACCCTATGCTAAAGGGCCATTATCTCTTAGTTAAGGGGTGACACACCCATCAGGAATGAGTTGAAAGGTTTTTCTTGCTTAAAAACAGGCGGCAGTGAACATAGTCTCTTCGCTCTGAGACCCACGACAGTGGGGGCAAAGACGAACACTCCTCATTTGTAACTTGGGCAGCGCTCTGCTATGGGCCTCTCCTCCTGGGCTTTGCAGAAAATGGGGTGTGCAGGCCTTGTCAAACGCCGAATGTGCAGCTTTGCCCCCAGAACCTATCTGTGTTGGCTTCGGCCCACATCCTTCATCCCCTCTTTTCCTACTTGTTAAAGGGGAATGAAAGGACTTTCTCTCATCTAATCTTTCACTGGCACATGATGGCTTTTGGCACACAGCTTCTTTTTCCAGCAAGACTGTGAATCTGAAGGCAAAAATGTACACTCATCTGTATTTAACACATCCCCATGTGACTCTTATAGGATGGGTACATAATAGCTACTTGTTGAATGGATGTTCGCACATCGATGCTTATAGTTCTTTCCATATTTGACAATGTCAAGAAATGAAGACAGGCCCTGGCTGGTGTAGCTCAGTGGACTGAGCACAGGCCTGCGAACCAAAGCATCACCAGTTTGATTCCCAGTCAGGGCACATGCCTGGGTTGCAGGCCAGGTCCCAAGTAGGGGGTGTGCTAGAGGCAACTATACATTGATGTTTCAATCCCCCTCTTTCTCCCTCCCTTCCCCATGTCTCTAAAAATAAATAAATAAAATATTAAAAAAAGAAAGAAATGAAGACAGTACCTTGTTCAAAAGCTCTGCTCACACTGTCAGTCAACTCTTTCTGTTTCGCTGAAAGAGAAAACCATTATCTTAATTTTTCCATTTAAATAGATTCGTGATATGAAGACAAGGCTGCATTCCAGAGAGGGAGGGATGTTACAGTCTAATCTCCAGACAAAACTGGTTTCAGTATACCCAAGAAAAAGATACTCCCTGAATCACTACAAAGACCAGTATGTATTCTTTACATTCGTTTTTTGACTTAAACAATGGAAATACACTCATAATAATAATGCATTTGGTGGTATTTTATCTTTTACCTCTGACAATACATTCAATCTCTTTCATGGCAGCTTCAGTCTGAGCTTCTGCAAGCTTTTCATTGATATCCATTATTTCCATGAGGAATTGCCTGTCCATTTTATTATCTGTTCCTTCAGGAATCTCTACTCCATGGAGCTTTAGCTATTGGGGCACAAAGATGGGGAAAGAAGTTGTGTTCAAGAAACTACGGCCAACATCATAAATCCTACTCACCTTTCCAAACAGAATCTACTCATGGAAAACCTGGACTATCCTAATGATGAAAGTGTGCTGGAAACTCAGACTGAGAAAGGAATGCTTGGATAGGATCCCTTTCTGCTACTTAGAAGTGTGTGGCCCTGAGGGAGCCATTCCTTCACTTCTGAGTTTGAACTAGACATTTGTAAAAATTCTATTAAGTCCTAAAATTCTAAGATACTCACCTCTACCTTCCTCCCAAACCCCCAAATTACTTTCCTAAAAGCCATCACCATACAACCTTGAAATTTATAGAAAATGGTTTAAAAAAATGCAAGTAATGGTTTAAAAATGGGCAATTAAGATTTACAGAGAATATTCAGAGAAAAATACACGTATGTAGTATCTTTGGGTCCCTGAATTGGCTCAGGGCTCAAGCACTCCTCTGCTGAATACAGGGAGGCAGCAGGGGTGTCCAACCCCTGGCCCAAGGGCTGCACGCGGCTCGGGATGGCTAGGAATTTGACCCAACACAAAATTGTAAATTTAGTTAAAACATTATGTGATTTTTTGTGATAGTGTCACAATATATTTAATGTGTGGCCCAAGACAACTCTTCTTCTTCCAGTGTGGCCCAGGGCTGCCAAAAGGTTGGACACCCCTGCCTTAGTGCAATGGACACCAGGTAGTCATTCATAGGAGGGTTGGGAAATCACCTTACAAGGTATAGTCCCCTACTCAGGGGGGCCAGAAGGGTCTTATAGGCATCATTCACCAGGGTTGAATGCTTCTCTGAGAAGTCCTTTTCAGTCTGTAGTGGAGAAGACAATCTTATTACCATCCAAATCAGCCATCTTACATTAACAAGTTGTTTCATAAAATACTGATGGGCAGGGACCTAAGGAAGTGGCCAAAATAGAACTGGTGTGGGACGAACTGTATTTATCTTCAACGGATGGGTTCTAATTCTACAGGGCAGGTCCAGGGCCTGGCTGGCTGGGGTCTGGCTGCCACAGGGTGGAGCTGGCTGTCCAGCTCTGTCTTGGAGAATCAAATAACTACAAGGCCACAGCCACCCACCTGGAATGCACACGTGTTTGGGTATGATTATGGCCAACAGACTACCTGAGATCTCTGGCTGAAGAAATCTGGGTGGACAAGACGCTGTAGTTGTTGGTACCTATGCTGGAGCTTTGCAGTATCAACTCTGAAGGAACGGTTGCTGGAAGGAAATTGGGAGATAAAATTCATGCATCAAATATTTATAGATTTGTATACTATGGGCCTGGTTCTTGTTCCCATGAGGGAATATACAATAAACATGCAGACAGGGATAATTTCCAAAAGTGGTGGGTGCTGTGAAGAAAAACAGAATAGAGTCAGAGAGAGTGGGAGATGTGGGGGTCAAAGAGATGGCATTTGAGCTGCGACCTGAATGATAATGAAGAGTGGTCAAAGATCATAGGAGAATCATCTAGACAGAGGAAGCATGCCAGTTTGGCACCCCCGAGGACCATAAAAAAGTGTTGTTACCGCAGTCCATCCTAAGTGCTCAAAGACTGGTGGGGGCAGATTCCAGAGATAAGGGGAAGGGGCATGACCAAGTCCCACTAGGAAATTTTTCCAAGGCCACGGTCCCTTCACCTGTCACCCAACGTGTTTTAACCCAATCCCTTTCGCTCTCTATTCGCAGAGCCTGCCCTATCTCTCAGTTTAGCTTTGCCCAAATTTCACCACCTCTCCAAGGTCCTCAACCTTCGGAGGAACAGGAAAAACACCCATTTCTCAGACTCTCTCCCTCCAATTCTCACGTTTCCCTTAGACTCTGCCCACCAAGTTGGGTTTTCCGTGTTTTTACTGCCTTATTTTGGATAATACCTCAGTACTCCCTTCTTAAAAAGTTTCAACCCAACTTGAATTGTTCTGACCCCATCCCTCAACTCTCCTTTCTCTAAGGCTCTTCAAGTAACCCTTCCCTCAGGTCCTGCTCCTCAAGCCTCCCTCTCCGTAGCCTCCGGCACTCAATTTCTTCTAACTTTATTCTGTGCAACTCCAGTCCTCCCTCCACTCTAGTCTCCATCCCTTGAGGGTCGCTATTCATTTCCTCTTTTCCAAGTCACACCCCATCTTCCATTCTCCCAAACCCCTTCCTCTTCCCCTGGTCTCCAGGGTTCTGCCCACCTACCTAACTGGTCCCACCTTCTTCCCCAGATCTGTTCCGCCCTTCCCTCTCGCACGGCAGCTCCTTACTCTCTCACGCCCTGCGCGTTTCCCAAAACCGCCTCCCGTACCAGTCCATAAGGCTGAAGTGGTCTCTAGTGGGATCAGGTGGCTGCAGCGCCCGGCACTGTGGGCAGAAGAACCCGTCCCCCTCAATGAGGTTCCCCGAGCCGCCGCAGTTCCAACACTGGGGGGAGTTGTTTCCTTTCAGTGACGCAGCATTGCAGCTTGGTTTCCTTCCGAGGACTCCTGTCAGCCAAAACCCCCCTACCCGGGGCAAGGCCCCGACCCTCCCACCCCACATCTGGCCCACGGCCTATTTCGCTGCGGTCAGTCGGGCAGGGGAAACGCAGAGACAGCCGCTGACCAGATTAGTGCTGTTGATTGGCCGGAGAGCTGAGGGGGCGGGATCACTCGGGGGAAACCTGGATTGTGAGTCCCGCTCTACGTTTTAAACTACAACTCCCAGCAAGCAGTGAGGCTACGCTTGGACAGCCCTTGCTCCTTATTGGTTCAGCAGCAGCAGCGGAGGGGTGTTTTGATTGGTTGAGAGTGAAGTTTGTATTTGTTTAGCGCCACACCGCCAGCTGCAGGTACTGAGAGTCTGTGGTTCCCGGTGGTCTCACGAGGTGAGTCTTAAGGGGGAACTCTTCTTGGATGTTTGGGAGTTCGAATCCTGACTTCAGCGTTATAATGTGAGCCGAATCTCCCAACCTTCCGCTTTGTCTTCCTTTTTGAGCCCGGGGCGTGGGGGATGGTGAGGTTGGAGAGGAGTGTGTGGGCGACTCTCTTCCTTCTTTGTAGATGAACTTCCAGGTGAAGTTCATTTCTCCTGTTACTTACAAGCTGAAGCTGGCCCAGACGTGCAGCATAAGAAGCAGCAAAGTTGTAGTCTTCAAAATCAGAGCGAAGTTGCTTTGTAAAGAGTTCTATAAATATTAGTAATTATTACCGTACTTTAGGTTTAACCTCAAATACCTATCGAGCGCCTTCTGCTACGCGCTGCAGGAACTGGATACACACTGACCTGTGTAGAATTGCCTTCAAGTGTCCATAAGTAAGTGTGTGTAATGGGGTGGCGAGGAGAGGGTGGGAAAGCACCAGTCCTCCTTGGTTTCTTTATTTGGAAAAAAAAATGTGTTGCACTTGTAAAGTGCTGTTGGGTTCTTTGGGACTGGAATTCTATGCTCCAAATTATCAAGCATTGCTGGGGGAGGAGTTTACATGCATCATTTCATTTAACCCTCAATATCTACTTTTATCAGATAAGGTTCCAAGAGGTTGTAATCTACCTAAAGATCATGCAAAGATCTGACTCAGGCATCTGACTGCAGACCTATTTGCTTCTAACCACTCCACTGTACCTCATGGCTGAGGCTAGTGTGGTCCTCACCTGGTTGATCCTTATTTATCATAAGCGATGATAGCTACCTCTTGACACACTGTCTTTTGCCAGTCTTCAGGGTGGAGAAGTCTCTCTCAGAAAACTGCAGAAGAACTCGGCCTGGCTGAGGTAGTATCAATGCAGCTGGAGTGGCAGACTCAGCTCTGGCATCACCTTCCTCCTTTGCTTTAAGGAAAACTCATCAGGACTTTTGTATTTGGAAAGCTGTGTAAATGCAGTCAGTGTGAGTAATGCTTACTATGTTCTCTGGAAGGCGTAGTCTGAATGTGGGAATTTGGAGAGAAAGTACCTTTAAAAAAGGATCAGATTAAGGATTTAAAGTTAGGGATTTGAAAGTTACTTTGACTTTACTGCTGGTTGTTATCAGAGTTTAACTGTTTTATTAAGTTAATTCTAAAGCAAGGGTGGGAACCTCTGTTAGGGTCTTCTGTGGCTCAAAGAATGGCTCCTGCAAGATTCCGAAGGGCTGGAAGGCCTTTTAGGATGCTGAAAAGATGAGGCTCTAGTTACTTAGCATCACAAAAGACTAGGTGGAGTTGTTTATAGCAGTCTTCTTTGTGTGCTGTCTGCCACTTTAAGTGGCCCTGCATTTAGCGGTTAAGGAATCTCTAATCAGCCAACAGAATTTGGTCCTTACCTTCCAGAGCTGTTTTGGGGGAGGAGGAGCACCAGTGGTCTTTTATGTAAATACCCCCACCTCGCAGTGGTGCCACAAGTAACTGAGGTTTCTCTTTGCTCATCTTCTACCCCAAAGCCACCAGACCCTTCCCCTTCTTTCTCTTTCCAAACAAATGTGACATTTAAGGGTAGTGTTGGTTGTGTTAATGAATACATTTTAGGTTTTATTTCTAATTTTTAAAGATTGGATGAATGTAAACTAAATCTTTTCCCCCACCTCAATGCCATTTCATTACTTTTTTTTTAATTTATAGCCTTTGAATAATTTTTTTTGCTTCTTTCCCTTGCAGTTTGTGGCTATCAGACAAAAACAAACAAACACAAACAAACAAAACTGATCTAGAGAAAGTGATTTCATGAAAAACGCACCCGAGAACTCTAGGTCTAGACTGTTAGAATTTTACTTTTTGCAGAGCATGCTTGTCCTGGATTTTTTTTTTCCCATTGCAATATGCTCATCCTTTACTCCTGTATTCTGAAGTCTTGTTCCTTGAAGCTCACCTTATTGTTGGCCTTTTACTTTTTGAGGTCGTGATGTCTCAGGAGCCAGAGGTGGAGTGCCAGCAGTCCCAGGGCAGCGGTGCCTGCTCACAGTCACAGGGCGTTTTCTCGCAGTCCCATGGCCCCTCCTCACAGGCACCGGGAGGCTCCTCACAGTCCCAGAGCACATCCAGCTCCTCTACCAGCACAGTGCCGACGTCCAGCCAGTCATCTCACTCCAGCTCGGGGACACTGAGCTCCCTAGACACAGTGTCCACTCAGGAACTGTATTCTATTCCCGAGGACCAAGAACCGGAGGAGCCTGTCCCTGCCCCTTGGGCTCGATTATGGGCCCTTCAGGATGGATTCTCCAATCTCGGTAAGACCCTTTGTTATATCGGGTAATATCAATATGGTGTTCAGAAAAACGAGTAAAGATATTTGTTGCAGCAGAAAGCTCAAGACGCTGCCAGTTGTAGGACCTGTACAAGTTGACCCAGGACAACAAGCACCTGTGCTAAGACCTGAACCTGTGCCAGATAACACAGTTCTGTGTTGAAGTTTTGAAGAACTGCAGACTGTTGTCCACACGCAGAGGCTATATCATTTTACGTTCCCACCAGGAATGTATGAGAGTTCCAGGTGCTTTGCATCTTCAATACTTGTTATTTTCCTTTTGGAAAAAAATTATAGCCATCTTCATGGGTATGAAGTGGTTGCCTATGTGATTTTTGATAGATCTTGCCAAATTATCCTCCCTAGATGAGGTAAAGTTATATTCTGACTGGCAATTTATGAGAGTAGCTGCTTCTTCATAATTCTTATGACCATAGTGTAATATGGGCCTTTTTGATTTTTGTTAATCTGATCATTGGAACATAGAATCTTAATGTATTTTTGGTTTTTAAAATCTCTTGTATTGAGTCCTGGCTGATGTGACTGAGTTGATTGAGTGCTCGCCTGTGAATCAAAGGGTTGCTGGTTCAATTCCCAGTCAGGGTACTTGCCTGGGTTGCAGGCCAGGTCCCCAGTAGGGGGCATGTGAGAGGCAGCCACAAATTGATGTTTCTCTCCCTCTCTTTCTCCCTCCCTTCCCCTCTCTAAAAATAAATAAATAAAATCTTTTAGAAAAAATGTCTTGTATTGAGTTGGTTTGGCCATTTTGTCATATGTTTCAGACATTTGTATTTCTGTTTCTTGTAACTTGTTTCTATGTACCTTTCACGCTTTTTTTAAATCCTCACCTAAGGACATGCTCATTGATTTCAAGAGAGTGGGAGGGAGGGAGAGAAATAGAGAGGGAGAGAAACATTGACCTGAGAGAGAAACATTGACCTAATAGAGAAACATTGGCAGCCTCTTGCACACACTCCAACTGTGACTGCGCCCCAAGAGGCTGTGTGCCCTGACCTGGACCAAACTGCAACCTTGGCATGTGCCCTGACTGGGAATTGAACCCATGATGACACTCCAACCAACTGAGCCACACCTGCCAGTACTTCATCCATTTTCTACTGGATTGCTTTCCTTCCTTCCTTCCTTCCTTCCTTCCTTCCTAAATTTTATTTTAATTATTGTTCAAGTACAATTTTCTATCTTTGTCTTTTTCTTAATTGACTTGTAGGAACTATATATGTTAGGGAAATCAGTTCTTTGTGATGTGAATTGCTAATATGTTTTCTAGTCTGTCTTTCCAGGAATATTTACATGCCTAGCATATGCATTGTCCTAGGTGCTGGAGCTGTGTTTTGAAACCAGAGACTCAAGGCTGCCCTCCTGATGTTATGTTCTAACAGGGGAATGCTGGGAGACAATATATACAAATAATCAAGATAATTTCCTGTTATGGTCTATACTTAGAGGGAAATGAAACTGGCTGTCATTAACAGTAATAGATGTGTGGTGAGGTGGGAGTCTCCTTATGCTGAGTGGGAGAAGATAATCTAAGTCCAGACACAAAGGCAAAATGACCATTGAAAGAAATCACTGGGAATAAAGTACGCAAAGGCCATCACGTGACTCGTTGGGCCTGGCCTATGTGGGACCATGAAAGGAATCCAGTGGGGCTGGCCGGATGGAGCCAAGTGGAGGGGCACAAGGCGAGGCTGGAAGGGGCATCTAGCCTGCCGTGAGAAGGAGTGCAGATATGTTGGGTTTGATAGGAAGCCTCCGGAGGGTAACGAGTAGAAAATTATTATATTGTAAGTATTTTCCAGATGATTAAATCTGGAGGACTTTCAATGACCGCTTGTTATGTCATGGTTATGTATAAACCATAATTTATTAAACTCAGTGTTGGAAAATTTTTGTTTCTTCTCATTTTTAATCTTAGAACATCTTGATAAACGAATCTATCATTTTGATTGCCTTCTTAAGCTGTTTTCCTACTAGTACATGTTATGAACAGTTTTTAAAGGTGTTTGATACGTGACATTCAACAGCTCTCCGGTGTGTGCTTTGGTGTTCCAGAGTGCGTTAATGACAACTACTGGTTTGGGAGGGACAGAAGCTGCGAATACTGCTTTGATGAGCCACTGCTGAAAAGAACAGATAAATATCGGACTTACAGCAAAAAGCACTTTCGGATTTTCAGGGTAGGTGACACATAACCACATATTTGGAAGAGCTGGTAATCTAGTCATCACTCTTCGATATCTTCCCATGATAACTCCCCTCTGTTAAAACTTTGAAATCAAATGTTCTCTGTTTCAGGAAAAGGGTCCTAAAGACTCTTACATCGCTTATATAGAAGATCACAGTGGGAATGGAACCTTTGTAAATAGAGAACTTGTAGGGAAAGGAAGACGCCTTCCTTTGAGTAACAATTCTGAAATTGCACTTTCGGTGCCGAATAATAAAGGTAACTCATTATTTTATGGTTATTGGATTCTTTTTCCTCCCATAAAAAGGAACATTGAGCCCTGACCAGTGTGGCTCAGTTCGTCGGACATCATACCACAGAGCTAAGGGTTGCTGGTTCGATTCCCAGTCAGGGCACGTGCCTGGGTTGTGGGTTTGGTCCCCAGTGGGGGTGCAGACGAGAGACAGCTGATCAGTGTTTCTCATATTGATGTTTCTGTCTTTCTGTCTTCCTTCCCCTTTCTCTATTAAAAAAAAAAAAGGGAAATGAAAATTGACATTGTGTTCTTTGTAGAATGCTGAGGGAGGACCCCCCCCCCCACAATTGGAATTACCTTCTAGAGGGCAGACCCCTTGTAATACAGGCTTCCCCCACTAGGTGAGTGTTCTAGGAAACCATCTGTATTAGTGTACCAGCTGGCGTTGTTGTGAGAGGCTGAATTTGGCTTCAGTGAATTTTTTTGAAGACAACACGTTTGCCCATTTCCTGGTGGGTGATATACAAGCATACCTGCCCACACCACACTGAGTGTTCAGCAGATTTTGACCAAAAACAACATGACCCACATGCCCCACCCTCCCTGTTCACCCGATTTCACCCTGAACAACTTTTTATTATTTCCCCGGATGAAAAATGTCCTCAGAGGGAAACATTGTGCAGGTCTGGAAGAGGTGAAACAAAAAAAGGCAGAAACACTAAAAGGCATTAAAATCGATACATTCAAAAACTGTTTTGAGCCCTGGAAAAAAGTCTTGATAAGTGTCTTGCATCAAATGGAGAGTACTTTGAAGGTGACTGAGGTTTAAACATGTAAGAATTAATACACAATTTAAAAATATATTTTATTATTTTTAGAGAGAGTCGAAGGGAGGAAGAGGGGGAGAAAACATCCATGTGCAAGAGTCACATTGATTAGTAGCCTCTCACACACCCTCAACTGGGGACCTGGCCTGCAACCCAGGCATGTGCTCTGACTAGGAATTGAACTGGTGACCTTTTGCTTTACAGAATGATGCCCAACCAACTGAGCCGCACAGGTCAGAGTAAGTAGGGTGGTTTTTTTGTAGTTTTCTTTTTCTGAAATAGAGCATGAATAATGGAGAAATAAGGGGGAATTTTGGGGGAAGTGCTATTTATTTAACTTTACAAGTAGGTTCAAGATGGTTTGCACAATAAATACCAATCTATAAAGGTGTAAATGGCTAAAAGAAGATAATTCTAGTGTGATAATCTATGGCTTAATTTTTATTGGGATGTTTATTGCCTCTAACAGTTTTATCTAGGCTGAAACTTACTGCTTTCAGGTTCTGGTCTTTTGTAATCTGCATAGGTATTCTATATTAATGCAATTGATTAATATTCTGAGGTCCTGGAATAAGACTTATATTTATGTATGGATTTTATGCACTATAGTGAGAAAAGTCATTGAAGAATGACTTTTGTCACAGTTTTCAATAGCTTCTATGATATGTTTTAGCCTAGCTAAATAATTTCTGTAGGGTTAGGTATTAAGTATAATTAAAACAATCGTCTTATATTTC
Organism: Phyllostomus discolor; assembly: GCF_004126475.2. Classification (NCBI taxonomy): domain Eukaryota; kingdom Metazoa; phylum Chordata; class Mammalia; order Chiroptera; family Phyllostomidae; genus Phyllostomus; species Phyllostomus discolor. The sequence goes on along the minus strand of NC_040915.2, from coordinate 56,087,453 downwards.
AAATATTAACTAAAGTTTAAGACCACTCATCTTCTCTTTATCTAATGAATTAATGAGACCTATTTCTGCCATTTTTCCCTAGTTTTTGTATTTTTCGATCTGACTGTGGATGATCAATCAGTTTATCCCAAGGAATTAAGAGACAAGTACATCATGTCAAAAACTCTTGGAAGGTAAGTTTTTTTTCTTGTGGAAATTGTACTTAATTTTTTTTCTAAACATTTGTCATTGCTTAACATCAGTTTTTTTGTTTCTGGTTATAGACCATTCATTATGTATTCATGATATATTTGTAGGTCACTGATTTCTTATAGGTGTGTTATTGATTTATTTTTAATGTGATCATTTGAAACAAACAGTTTTTTCTTATAAATTTTATCTGTTATAATTTTTTAAAAGAAGTTTCAGTGAGATACTATTCACATACCATGCAGTTGATACATTTAAAGGACGATTCAGTGATTCTTAACCTCCCGAAAAGAAGTGTTTACTGCAATTTTGCCCCACTCAGAACTTGTGACATCTTGGGAAGTAAAATGAAACTGACCATTGAACAGGACAAAGTTCTCAAAATATTTGATCTGAGGACCCCAAAGAGTTTTTTTGTTCATGTGTCTTAAGTCTATTGATATGTACTGTATTAGAAATTAAAATGTGGATGTTAATATTTATTCATTAAAAATAAATTCACTTATGTTAGGATAAGTAACATTAATGAAAAATAATTATTTTCAAAAAGATTGAGGAAAAGGGCATTATGTCACATTTTGTAAATCTTTTTGCTATCTAGCTTACTAGAAGATAGCTAGATCCTGATATTTGTTTCTTTTTTTAAATTATATTTTATTGATTATGCTATTACAGTTGTCCTGATTTTTTCCCCCTTTGTCTGCCTCCACACTGCACCCCCCACTCCCTCAGGCAGTTCCCGCACCATTGTTCATGTCTGTGGCTCATGGCTGTAAGTTCTTTGGCTACTCCATTTCCTATATTGTGCTTTACGTCCCCATGGCTATTCTGTAACTACATATTCGTACCTCTTAATCCCCTCACCTCTTCACCCATTCCTCCAAAGCCCCCCTACCACCTGGCAACCATCAAAATGCTCTCCATATCCATGATTGTTTCTTTGTTCTTATTTACTTAGTTTGTTTTTTAGATTCAATTGTTGATAGATATGTGTTTTTTTGCCATTTTATTGTTCATAGTTTTGATCTTCTTTTTCTTAAATAAGTCCCTTTAACATTTCATACAATAATGGTTTGGTGGTGATGAACTACTTTAGTTTTTTCTTGTCTGGGAAGCTCTTTATCTAGCCTTTGAGTCTAAATAATAGCTTTGCTGGGTAGAGCAGTCTTGGCTCTGGGTCCCTGCTTTTCATGACTTTGAATATTTCTTGCCAATTTCTTCTAATCTGCAAACTTTCTTTTGAGAAATCAGCTGACAATCTCATGGGAATTCCCCTCTAGGCAACTAACTTCTTTTCTCTTGCTGCTTTTAAGATTCTCTCTTTATCTTTAACCTTTGACATTTCATTATGATGTGTCTTTGTGTGGGTCTCTTTGCATCTATCTTGTTTGGGACTCTGTGCTTCCTGGACTTGCATGTCTATTTCCTTCACCAAATGAGGATAGTTTTCTTTCATTATTTTTTCAAGTGGACTTCCAATTTCTTGCTCTTTCTCTTCTTCTTCTGGCACCCCTATAATGCAACCGTTGGACCTCTTGAAGTTTGTCCCAGAGGCTGTTTACATTAACCTAGTTTTTTTGGATTTTTTTTCTTTTGTTCTGATTGGTTGTTTTTTGCTATCATATATCTAAATTGTTGATTCTCAGCTTCATCTACTCTGCAGTTGTGTCCTTGTAAATTGTTACTTATTTCGATTAGTGTATGCGTAGTTTCTGACTGGATCTTTTTCATGCTGTTGAGGTCCTCACTGAGTTCCTTGGGCATCCTTATACCCAGTGTTTTGAACTCTGCATCTGATAGATTGCTTATCTCCATTTTGTTTAGTTCTATTTTTGGAGTTTTGATATGTTCTTTCATTTGAGCCATGTTTTTTGTCTCCTTATTTTGTCAGCCTCCTTGTATTTGTTTATAAGTATTAGTTAGAGCTGCTTTGACTCTGTCTTGGTAGTGTGGTCTAATGCAGTAGGTGTCCTACTGTAGGGTCCAGTGGTACAGCCTCCCTTATCACCCAAGCTGGGTATTCAAGGTATGCCCTTCATGTGGGCTGAGTACACCCTCCTCTTGTAGTTGAGCCTTGGTTGCTGTTGGCAGATCACTGGGAGGGGTTTACCCAGGCCAGTCACCTGCAAGGATTGGCTGTGACTACCAACCACCAACCTCTGCCCTCCATGGAAGATCAGCTGTTCAGGGGCAGAGAGGCGTTGCTCCAACGTGTTTTGTAGCTGTCCACTGGGGGCGCTGGCCCTGGGTGGTGCAGGCCATGGTCAGCCCCCACCTGTGTTTTGCTGGGCTTGGAAATTCCCAAGCAAAGCCAAGCTGTTAATTTAGGCTGGCTGCTGCTAGTGCTGTGTCTGGGGTTCACTGAGGCCAGCTATTGTTCTTTGAGGAGATTTAGGAAGTTGTGAAGCAGGAGCCAAGATCAGTCATTCATAGGAAAAGCAGCCCTCGGGTGGCCCATAAATTGGGTGGGGCTGAGTCTCTGGGGATCTCCAAGGTGGGTCAAACAGTGCTAGCCAGGTTGATGGAGTCTCAGATATGGTGCCAGCCGCTGGTTCTAGTTTTTGGAGGGAGGTGGGGGTTAGAAAAGGGACAATGGCCTCTGCTTACCTTGATGCCAGAGACTTCAGTTCTTCCCTTTATGCCACTGGTGCCTTTCAAACTGCTACCCCAGTGCTGGAGCCCGGAGGCAGTGGACCTGAGTAGGCGAGTATGTATGTGGGTTCTTTACGAGGAACTGTTTGGGTCTATAGCAGTTTCTTCTATGGACTCAATCCCTGCTGGGTTTTGCAGCCAGAAGTTGTGGGGACTTATCTTCCTGGCACTAGAACCCTGGGCCTGGGGGCCTGGTGTGGGTCTGGGTATCCCCAGTCCTGAGATACCCCTCCCAAATTTTTATCCACCACACTGTGGGTCCAGTTCATTCAGTGTCTGGGCCCTTCCTACCAGACTGGAGGATGTGGTTTCTTTAATTCCGCAGTTGTCAGACTTCAATTCCATTCAGTTTCTGTCGGTTCCGAGAGATGGTTGTTCTGTAGTTTAGTTGTAATTTTGACGTGATTGTGTAAAGAGGCGAGCCATGTCTGCCTACGCCACCGATACTTACTTCTTTATTCGGTCTGTTTTGACATCGTGTGCCATGTAGCCTTTGGAAAACTATATATAGTTAAGAGAGAATGAAAATGAAAAAGGCAAGTATGTCTTAGTTTTATTCTGAAAATAATTTTGACTTTGTAGACACCTAGAAAGAGTCTTGGGGGCCCTTTAGGGGGTTCCCTGATCATACTTTGAGAACCACTTTTTTAGGAAAGGTATTCTGGATACCTTTACCACATTCTACAATGTCCTTCATCCTACGATTCCTTCCCCACCCCAAATACCTTTCTAACCTGTTGATATTTTTAGTAACATGAACATAGAAAATAATGGAAGAAAATAATGGAAGGAAATCATCATCCGTATTCCTGCCACACAGAATCAAGCACTGTGTACTCTTTATGTCCATCTATGAGAAATATTTTAGCTTATGGACATTAAATTCAATAACTCATTGTGTTTCCATATTTGCTTTGGCTGCTTGGAAGCTCATAGCCAAATTTGTGCCTGCCCTTAAGAAATAATATGGGACTCTTATTTTTTTCTATGGGAGGATTCAACACACATCCTCTAACTTGTAGCAGGTGACAGAAACTTAAATGAGTCAGTTAAGAAATTTATTTGCTCTCGTAACTAGGAAATACAGGGGCACAGCTGACTTCAGGCATGGCTGGACCGGGTGGCCTTTGAGCTTTATTTCACTCTTGAATTCTGATGTTCGACTGGGCTTTGTCTGGGGCTAGAGCTGAAGGCTCCCACAGTGTTGTTGTGGCTGTGGCTTGGTCTCTTGATTCAGCTACAATTTGTTGCCCACGTATAGAATTGCTGTCTCTGTGCAGCAGGGAAAACAGCTTTCAGGAGTTCAACATTCATGTTTTGTTTTGTTTTTCTTCTAGAAACCATAGCGGAGAGAATTGTTTCTCTCCCAACATCAGCATTTGATTCCAGGGACAACCCTGAACAACTTAATTTTACTTGTCTACCCCATATTCTAGTAGCGAGTGTTGTACTATTACAGGCACTCCCCTGCGCTCAGGGAAGACTTCGCAGGCAAAAGGTGACTGTTACCAGCAGAAGGGGAATCGGAAGATGGTTTGAGCATTTTAAATGATAACAGTTACCTGGACCATCACGTAGGGACAGCTCCTTTGATTTGGCAGTGGCTACTTTAATCTGGCACCAAAAGCGCAAGCAACAACAGGAAAAAATATAGGTATATTAGACTCCATCAAATTTAAGAACTTTCTGTGTATCAAAAGACATTGGCAGGAGAGTGAAACAACTCACAGAATGAGAGAAAATATTTACCAATCATATATCATAAAGATTTCATACCCAGAATGGAGAATTCAACTCAAAACAAAAAGAGAACCCAATTAAAAAATGGGTCAAGGATTTAAATAGACATTTCTCCAATGAAGATACACAAATGAGCAAAAACCACATGAGAAAATGTTTAGCATCAGTAGTCACTAGGGAAACGCATAAACATAGTGAGATACCACTTCACACCCGCTAGGATGGCTGTGAGAAAGCAAGGGAAAATAGTAAGTGTGAGGATGTGGTGAAATTGGAGTCCCCATACACTGCTGGTGGGAGTGTAAAATGGGGCAGCCACTGGGGGAAATAATGTGGTGGTTTCTCAGAATGTTAAATATAGAACGTTGCAGCTCTCTTCACAATAGCCAAAAGGTGGAAATAACCTGAGTGTCCATCAACAGTTGCATGGGTACACAAGTGTGATGTATCCATACAATGCCATGTTATTTAGTTATAACAAGCAATGAAATACCGATACACATGCTACAATGTGAATGAATCTTGAACACCCATGCTAGTGAAAGAAGTCAGACACCAAAAAGCTACAATATTGTGTGATTTTATTGTCAATAAGATATTTGGAATAGGCAAATTCGTAGACAAAAAGCAGATTATTGGTTGCCAGGAACTGAGGTCAGAGTGGAGTGAGAATGAATACTTAGCAGATGTAGGTTTCCATTTGGGCTGTTAAAATTGTTCTGGAACTGGACAGGGGTGGCGGTTGTAGAACACTATAGATGTTCTTAGTACCACTGAGTTGTACACTTTGAAATGGTTACAGTGCTAAATTTTATGTTATGTACACAATACATACACAATACAGTATGCAATAAAAAAGAGATCTTGGCCAACGCTTCATGCCACCCAAACTCATAATAGTTCTAATGGTCCACTTCAAGCACGTAATGAATGATTGGTGTTCAGGTAGGTGTGACCTTGGGCTGACCACACTTTTGGAGAATAGCGCTGACATGGGATTAATGAAGTACTGGGTGGCATCCTAGGTTTGCATTCCTCCTGTTTTACAGTATCCCAATCCATTGTAAATCTTTGAGAGCTCGCTGCAAGCTCACTGCAAGCAGGTTAATTGTGTAGAACTTTTGGTTTCCTAGGTGTTGTAAGTTTATTTAGGGTACAATTCACAGCATCAACTAACTGCTCACGCACTTCCTTCGAAGGCAGAAAATAAGACAGAAATGTGTTGATGAAAATAATTAATTTGCAGAGATTGTTTGCTGTAACTTGTTTTAGGCACTTATTTTTGACTAGGACTTTGTTTTGTTGGGTGTTTCTCTGATCTCTGGGATAAGGCACTTCTCCTTGTCCTGAGTGTCTTTATGAGAAGGTTATTGTCTGGGTTGCCAGTGGGACCGACTGTATCAGCTTAAAACGTGCAGTTTGGAGCTGACCTGGTGTTGGATGGTCCACATTCACTTACGCCCTTGCCATGTTATGTCGGTGAGGTTTCACCATGTTCATAAACAGGAACAGTGGAAGGATTGGGTATGCACTGCTTTTGTGTCCTTGTGTCCTTGTGTGGGTGTGTGTGATCCTTGTGCAGGGGCCATGCTAATTTCTGTATTGTTCCAATTTTTCAGCGTATGTGCTGCAAAATGAGCACTGAACCATCTTTAACTTGCAATAGTTGAGGTGAAGTCAGGAGTGGTGGGTCTCTTGATTAAAAGCAGTCTAACGATCACTTTCCATGTTTTTCCCTGTAGTGGGGCCTGTGGTGAGGTGAAGCTAGCGTTTGAGAGGAAAACGTGTAAGAAAGTAGCCATAAAGATCATCAGCAAAAGGAAGTTTGCTATTGGCTCCGAGAAAGAGGCAGTAAGTACCTGTTTTTGGCTACTCAGCTGTTCTTAACACTTCTTAATTTCCGAGAATAATTTTGGAGCGGTTATTTTCACTGTCAGGATCAATGTACTGCTCAGGTGTGTGAATTTGTGTCAAAGATCATTGACCATTTTTGAGCGTACTCAAGTAATCTAGAAACTTATAATTTGGTTCTGAAAAATATTTGGTTGCACTTAATAATGTGCTAGCAGGAAGTTGGATTTTTAGTCTTCTATGTTGTCACAAGATTGTTTTTACAATAAATGGAAGGAAATTAGGGGGAAAAGAACCCCAGCCATATATATCCCCCACCACTGTAAACCACAGCTGTTTTCAGTTTTCTTTTCCTTTTCTAGCCTTTGTTCGTATGAGTTTGTTTTTAGATGGTCGAAATCACATTGTATATACAGTTTTGTAGTCTGCTTTTCCATACGAACATGAATGCATAAGCTTTTGTGTCCTTTTTGATGGTCAAGTCTCTATTTCATCAACTTTATTGTAGTTTGCTCAACCATTTCTCTGTTTGATCAGTTAGATAATTTCTGATTTTTTGCACTTCCCAGTAATGTGGCAATGGCTACCTTCATGTTTATAGATTTTTAAAAATCTTAATTAAATTACTTTACTAGTTCCCTTTGCATACTAGCCATTCGTTTGATTACATTTTATATAATACATTCTTACTGTGTGAATGAAATGGCCAAGTGTATTGGTCTTTTAACAGATGACTCAACACAGTGATGTAAAATGTGGCCCGTAATCACGTTTTCCTTTGTGGCCAGCTGTTTCTGGCTATTATACTTGAACATTCCTTAAAGGTGAAATTTTTTTTCCCCCTAAGACAATGCCATTCTCATACAGCAAGAGGAATTTCCTTTCTGTGTTCCTTTTGCTATAGATCTTTTCCCCTGTGATTCTGGATTTTGTTCCCCATTTGGTGGAGAAAGATTCTTAATGACTTGCTGCAAAATTTTAGTTCTTAATTTCATCTTTCAAATCGTTTTGAACTCTTTTAGACCTCTCTATCATCAGAGCACACCCTGACTTAGTAATGAGTTTAACGGCTTACAGGAAGAGGCAGGCTTTTAAAATTAAACATCTGGGTTTCTCAGCTGAAGTCCATTTTACATAAATATGTAATTCTATATCCTCTGTGCTCGTGGAGGGTGTAGCCCATGAGGTTGAGTAACTTGATTCATCCTTTTGGAATTGCAGTGGAGAACAGCTTCGGTGCCCTGAAGCTTCCTCTCGTTAAGAATCTCAATAAATATGTCAGCCTGCAGTTGAAATCGAAACCTGTGTCTGCTGTAGTCTCAGATATTTGATTTGACGGTTTCTTAATATAGTTTAATTACATAACCTTGTTGTTTGCGGATTTGTTTGTTGTATCATTTTTATGACTGCGAACAAGTGCATAGCTAATGAGACAAGCAGAACTTACCGCGTGAGCATGAGAACAGTGGGAACAGTTGTTTCGGGCTATGGGAACTGGAGCAAGTGGCTTCCTTTCTCTGAGCCTCAGTGGCTCTGCCTGTAAAATGGGGATTATTGTGGAACCCAGTTTACTTGGGGATGATGAGGCTTACGTGAGATGATATTTTTAAATAAACAGCTTGGTCGTTTATTGAATGCTTCCTATTTGCCAAGCACTTTACACAGTGATTTCACGTGAGTTGTTTTAATCATTATCCTGAGGGCTTTGATTTCTCTGTGTGAGTAGAGCTGGGTTTGGAACTCAGGCAGCCGTTACTCAACAAAGTTTAACTGTGAATATTTTCTAAATATTGGCTATTATGATTATTAATAAACTCTAATGTTATTTTATTTATCCAAGGATCCGGCTCTCAATGTTAAAACAGAAATCGAAATTTTGAAAAAATTAAATCATGTGAGTATTGCTGTAAAATATGGCTCATACTTAAAATCATTTATCTGAAAATAGGGGAGGAGTACAAAGCATTTTGATGCAATAAAGCTGGTGTTGACCTGGGTTCTGTAACTGTGTGTGTATACACATGCATACAGGTGTTTACCTGTCATTTACCCTGAACTTAAAAAAAAAAAGATTTTACTGGTGTTTTAGACAGAGGGGAAGGGATGGAGAAAGTGAGGGAGAGAAACGTCAATGGGTTGCCTCTCGCACTTTCTCTGACCAGGGACCGAACGTGCAGCCCAGGCTTGTGCCCTGACTGGGAACCGAACTGTGACCTTTCGCTTTGCAGGACAATGCCCAGCCAGCTGAGCCACACCGGTCAGGGCTACCCTGAACATTTAAAAGGACAATACTGTGTAAAGATTTCATGATTAAATAATTATGTGATATTTACGCCGAATTAGTTCTTGAATGGAAGACATAGTCAATCTCCTAAGTTTTATATCTTACAGGGACTTTGTCAGTTGGTTATGTTTGGGAAGATAATGCTATTTTGGTAAATTTGGTTTGATTATACCTGAAGTTTTAATACCTCTAAATACCTTTTGATGGTGCTGATTGCCATTTTCCTCAGTTGGAGTAAACCAAGTAAATCCAAGGGTTTCCAAATATGGATGACAATACCCTGTCCTTAAATCTGAATACATGGTGTCAGTGTTAATCGTTTCTATCGTTTTGTGCACTGCTGACCTTGTTACGATGGAAAGTTAAAGATGTGAAAAGAGAAGGTTAGGGGTGTGGGACCAACTCCATCTGCCTTGTAATTGTTCTCTCTGTTTCTTCATTAATTCATGAGCCCCCCTGAAGTCCTGTGTGAGGTGCACACTGGAGTGAAATTTGAAACAAGACCTCCAGTCTGTCTAGCTAAGGATGATCTTATTTTGATCCTTAACATCCAGACAACAAAAAAATTTCTTCTCCCTTCTCTCACCTCCTCAGATCCCCCAAACAAAGAGAAACTAAGACCAAAATCACTGCCATCAACACAACAATTCAACTCGTGGGTGGATTGGAAAAACCCACGAGACTCCAAGCAGCTGACCCTCCTGCTCTGCTTTCTTCTAATTCCCTTGCAGCTCCTTTCTCTTCTCTGAACTCCCCTTTCCCAAGGTATCTGGAATCTCTTGTTAAAGAGAGGAGCCCTCTAACTTGGGGGGTGGGGTTGCCTCAAACATACCCCTAAGGTAAACACTTTGAATGCCCAGAGAATTTTCTGTGATGTCGGAGGGTCCCCAAACATGACGTTTATATAAGTCCAGTGACCACTGCAGTCGAGAGGAATTCAGAACCCTGTAAAAGGTCCTACTAGATATTAATTGGCAATGTGCAAGGAAGGGCACATGGAAGCCCCTGGGGATTCGGTATGGGCTCACAGGTTCATTGTGGGAACGACGAACAGAGCCTGGTAGCCCAGTAGAGCCTGGCCTTGGGAGTCAGGCACTGACTCGGTCAGCTGTCAAACACATTGTGTCAGCCTCTCTTCTGGTGGTGAGCACGCAGGGACTCGACCACGCTTCCTCTCGTGTGGCCTGGGTCTGGTGGAGAGACGGACCTGGGTTCCCATCCCATCTGTCACCTGGCAATGAGAAGGTCATTTCACTTTTCAGAGTGATGGACGCAATAGGAGTACTTAACCTTGAAGGTCAGTGTGAGAATGAAATGAGATGTACTTGTAGAGCTTTTAGCACAGAGATTGCACTTGGGCAATGATAGAGATCTGTAGTTCCTTAAACTTTTCCCTGTATGACCTAAGTGGAGGATCGAGGTTAGTAGCCTCTAGTTCCTGAGAGACACTTTCAGCTGTGCCAGCTCTAGCCAGTGACCCCGGGGACTGCTTTATGCCCTATTAGCTCCCAGCTACGCCCATTCCCAGGTGGTCAGTGCCTATGAAGAAGCCAAGCAGAACCAAGAAGTTGACTCAGCCGACGCAGTGCCTGGGGAAAGGAGACGTGTCTGTGCTTGGTGGTAGTTTCCTGTCTCTGCCCTCCAGAAGCTCACAGCCTGGCGGGGAGACAGATACTGAAGATGCAGGGTGGGGAGGCACAGGCCGGAACCACTGCTAGGTGTGTGGATGCATCGTGAGGGGCACATTTTAGCTGGGGCCCGATGCCTGAGGCCACATCTGCCCGGAAGGCTGGATCACGAGGCAGGAGAGTTGCACAGGCAAAGGTGTGACACTGGAGAAGAGCACAGGGAATCCAGGTGACTGGGGAGCTTTGTGGCCCGAAGAGGAGGCTGCGTGCGACATGGAGCGGGAGATGAGATAGAGGCAGGAAGGCCTTGCTAATAATCCCTCGGAGAAGTTCGATTTTAGCCTCTAGGTAGCACAGAACAAAAGGTTTTCTTTTCTGCCTTGCCACTTCTTCCTTCTCTCCCTCTGGAGGCTCTCCTCCCTTCCTGTCTTTAAATATTTTAAAGTCATGTAATATTTGACACATGTAATCAATGTAAATTATAGAGCAAACCATTAGGATGAACACCTTTGAACTCACCATTCAACTGCAGAATGAAAACTTGACCATACAATTGAAGCACTTCATACTCTTTGAAGTCTCTCACGACTTGCCTTTTCCACCTGGCATTATGTTTCCAAAACGCACCGTGCTGGGAGAAGCAGGGGGCATTCAGTCACCGCTATATAGCAGTTCACCATGGGAAGGTGCCACTTGGGGGGGGTTTAATCAGAGCAGTGCATATGGAGAAATGTGCTTTGTAGAGAGATCAGTCCGACAAGTTTTGTTACTCTTTAATCTAAAATCCTTATAGCTTTTTTCCCCTTAGTTCTGTTAAAACCACAGTCATCCTCCTTGCTGGGGCGTGGGGGCATGTCCCTGATAGATGCCATATCTTTTATATCTCTTAACCACTGAGCTCTACTGTCTACCCTTTTTTTTTTCTGTAAGAAGCAAAGGTTTGCTTTCGAGGCATCAAATCATTGTATTAAATATGCACTGTAAGCTACACAGTACTATTCTTTAATGTTACATGCATCTGCATTGACCAGAGTCACAAACTATCAGCCATCAGCGTGCGTCTCCCTCACCCCACAGATGTGCTTCAGAGTTCTTATGAAACTGGAATTTCCCTTGAAAAATGGGAGGAGCCCTGGCTGGTGTGGCTCAGTGGATTGAGTGCCGGCCAGTGATTGAATCAAAGGTTTGCTGGTCGGATTCCCAGTCAGGGAACACGCCTAGGTTGTGGGCCAGGTTCCCAGGAGGGGGCGTGCAAGAGGCAACCACATATTGATGTTTTTCCTCTTCTCTTTCTCCCTTTCCTGCTCTAAAGATAAATAAATAAAATCTTAGGGAGGAACAAAAAGAGACAAATCGAAAGTTCTTGTCCCACAGCGTTCCCATTACCCTGTGGTTCCAGTCACACAGAGCTGAATAACCTGCTGTCTGTCCGTGTTGCTGGGCACCCACCTGGCCTGCTTTCCATTCTTGCTACTTGTCAGGCCCCTCCAGGGTATGTCCTTGAGCACCGATGCTCTGGGGCAGTGAGCAGGAGGGCTGGGAGGACACCAGGCTTCCTTCCGTGGTGCCATCCTTATGTGTGAAACGTGAACCAGTCTCGCCAACGTGGTGGGGCAGCAAGTTTCTTGTATGTTCTCACTGAGGAGCCACATCAATTCTGTTCTGCCTTCCCCGCATGTCCCAAGGTGGGGCCAGATGCTTGGTCTTGGCCTCCCTGATCCCCTGGGCAAACGCTGTGAGTCCTGCTCTTGTGGTTTTCCTCTTGGGAGCTTCTCACTAGTTTTCCTCTTTTCCCTCTTTTAGCCTTGTATCATCAAGATTAAAGACTTTTTTGATGCCGAAGATTTTTATATTGTTTTGGAATTGTAAGTAGTAAGCTTTTAAAAAAAAACTTGTTTCAATTTAAATGCTTATTTAAAGACTAAGGCTGGCTTGCGTTTCTCCTCCTGGGGACCCTCAGCGTACGTGTGTGACGGTGGGGCCCACCAAGTACGTGAGGGGCTTAGTGTCATATCTGAAACCCCTCCAGTGTGTTCAGAGGAAGGCAGCTCAGAGGTTCCAGGCCCTGGATCTGAGGTCTGGGTTTCGATCCCACTCTGCAGGTGACTAGCTGACTGCCCACGGTTAGTAGACTTCACCTCTCGATCTCATTTTCCTGGTATTAAATGGGGTAATAGTGATCTGCATTCATAGAGTCGAAAGGATGAAACTCTATGAAGCCCCCAGCAGGGCACCTGGCACACGTAGGTGCTCAGTCACTGGGAGATATTATTACTCGGACATACCTGCCTTGGTGGGCTTGTCTGCTTGGGATCACAGTACCAGGTTGCCTGGCCACACCTGAGGATCTTCGAGGTGCTGGTGTATTTCAGTGGCTCTAGCGTCCTATTTTATTTGGTGTGATCAGAATAATTTTCTGTCTCATTCCTGGAAGAGGCCTGTCTGATGTCCATTCCTGCATAAATATGTAGTGTTTCTGGGAGCAGCCATTGTGGCAGACAGGCAAGACTTGGCTTCCGAGTGGCTATGCAGGTTGTCTGCTAAGATTATACAGTGAAGAGCAGTCTTGCTCAGAGCATTGGGAGAGACTGGACAGCCCTCGTGGTGCTGGAGGGGATATCTGCTGCTATTAAATAGAACGTTACCTGACTGACTGGGTCTAGTTAAAACAGTTTAATAGTAGTAATAATACAATGACAGTAACGGATACTAATTAAGCACTTAATATGAGCCAAGTACTGCTCTAAGCACTTTACATGGATCGAGTCATTTAATCTTTATAATAGCCATCCAGGTAACTTACAAGTTACTGGCGGGTTACTGCTTTTAGCCCCACTTTACAGTGAAGGAAACTGAGGAGCAGAGGGATTGAGTAACCTTGCCAAGCAGCTGTGCTGTGCCACATACGTCAATTATCTCTTAGTTTTTACAACAGTCCTCAAAGTAAGTGGGATCATCCTTATGTTTTGGGGAGGCAGAGTCAAATATCAGGGAAATAACATAACTTGGCCCAAAGCCCCCCAGCTGGGAAGTTGCAGAGCTGGGGTTTAGACCCCTCATTATCTGGTTGTGTCTACTGCTGCTGGCTGCTCTGCACCGGTCTCAGAAAACCCTGGCGTGTGTGATTCAAGTGCAGACAGACTCCTGGGCCCTGCCTCCCATCCAGCGAGTCAGGTTTTTAATAGGTCGCCAAGTGTCTCCAATGCCCACTACACCCCCTTTCCATCTTTCCTTGTTTCTTAGTTTCCATTGGGGACATCTTCGTTGTGGTTGAAGTTTAGTGCCGCATTGCCTTTACGATGGAAGTCAAGGGTGAATAAATATGGCAACTCTTTGCTTGTCTTAATGGGTTTGCTTTGTTTGTATTATTATTGTCCACCCAAGTGAGTTTCCCTCCAGGCATGACCCCCTGCTTTGCCTGTGTGTTTCAGGATGGAAGGAGGCGAGCTGTTTGACAGGGTGGTGAGGACTAGACGCCTGAAAGAAGATACGTGCAAACTCTATTTTTACCAGATGCTCCTGGCTGTGCAGGTAAGAAGCCCACAGTGCCTCTGACAGCCCACTTTCTCGTCGGCAGAAAGTGAGGGCCCAGGGATGAAAACTTGGAGAACAGAGTCTGTGTGTGTGTGTTATTTGTTCTGTTCTTGGCAAAAACATCTCCTCCTTTGACTCAGATGAGAAAGCTCTTGCTGTGAAGCTTAAGACAGAGTAAGAAAGGGAGTTAAAGAAATAAACACATGGTCCCACAAATCTTCTTTTTAGCTCGGAGGTATTTCTGGAGGGGTATTGATCTCTACTTCTTTCTGATCCTTTTCAACTCCCCCCCGCCCCTTACCTCTCGGTGGAGGCAGAGCAGTTATAAGGATAAGGTTGGCAAGTTAGGGTGATTGTGACAGACCGCTTCCCGGTGGCCCAGCACTGGGTGTCCCCTTCACATGCTGCGTCCTGCTAACTGCAGCAGGCAGGCCAGCCTGTGCACTGCCCTCTCTTTATTCCGTGAAAGTGCTGAGCGGAGGAACGGCTGATGGCGTGTTGCCTGTGTCGAAGAACATGCACTTTCCCAAACCAAATTTGGTTGTGGCAATTCTCAGCCAAGGTTTCTTCCCTTGAAAACCTACTCCGTGCATGAGATGTGGTGATTGGGACCAGCTCTCGTATTAAGTGAGGATTGAGGGAGATTTTCCTGGGGCTTATGCACCTGGGCTTACCCTCCCTGGGGGCTTCACTGGGTCCCATTCCCAGGGCAAGTGTCTTGGAAGAATTTTTGTTCTAGCCCAGGGATAGCCAGAGAAAATGGAAGCCCCTAGACAACTAACCAGTTCTCTTTCTTTATGACTTACTTACTCCTTTATATTATACCAAGACGATTAAGATGAAATGAGTACAGATCAGTGCACGTGGGAAATTGCTTTCTTAATGAAATATGACAGTGTATAAAAATGAATATACAAAGAAACATCAACATATTACAGAAGGCCCCCAGCCTTCTGTAGATGGTTTGACTTAAGATGAATTTGTTAATTCTGGGTATTTAAATAGAGTTAACTTTAAAATACTATTCTTGGGGTTGGAATAACCAAATGTGTTATTTTGGCGGAATTTTTATGGTTTACTTTATAATATGGCCTTCAAACTATATCACTGATTTATATTTTTATTGATGAAATTGACACCTTGCTCTGGCTGGTGTGGTTCAGTGGATTGAGCGCTGGCCTGTGGGCTGAAAGGTTGCTGGTTCTATTCCGGGTCAGAGCACATGCTTGGGTTGTGGGTCAGGTCCCTAGTTGGCAGTGCGTGAGAGGCAACCGATCTATGTTTCCTTTGCACATTTTTCTCTCTCTGTCTTTCTCCTTCCTTTCCCCTCTCTCTAAAAAATAAGTAAAATCTTAAGAAAAAAAAGAAATTGACACCTTGTGTTTGAAGAGTGAAATAAAATGTGCACTTATTAAGTTGTCCTTTTCATTTTTGTACTTTTCAAAAGATTTTCTTGAAAACAAATTTGTTTATTTCTTAACACTAACCCCCTTACCCAGTAGTTTTCTATGATTTGGGGGACTATGTTCATATTTGTGAGTAGCATGGCTTACAGTTTCACCCGGCAGACGTAAGGTGTGTGTGTGTGTGTGTGTGTGTGTGTGTGTGTGTGTGTGCTGTCGTCTCTCCTCACATGCATACTCGATGAAATCTAAGGGTCACACCTCCCTTTCTGTGTAGTATCTTCATGACAATGGCATTATACATCGGGACTTGAAGCCAGAGAATGTTCTTCTCTCATCTCAAAAAGAGGACTGCCTTATAAAGGTAAGAAATTTATGTTCTGTGTATGGCTATTCCAGCAGATTCTTGTTCAGAAGCTGTGTTTGCAATCATCAGGTAACAAGTAGGATCATAAAAAATTTGAGAATTTGGTCTTTCCACTTTCAGCAGTTATTTTTACAGATCAGGTGGTATTGCTTCAATGCAGATTCTAAGGGGCATCTGTTGAGCTCCACTGTGTACAAGCCACTTTTATGTTCAGAGGGAGGGAGAGGTGTCTGAATGGATGAGTGAATTTACTTCCCATTTTCTCCTTCCTTCTACCTGAGGCAGTGCTTCCCAAACGTGGCTTCCCTTTAGAATCTCCTACTGATTAAAAAGTAGTGAGAAATGAATAATATCATGACATCCATTCCGCTCCTCAGAATCTCTGAAGATGGCATCCAGGAGTAAGTGTTTTTTTCCCAAGCTCCTCAGACATTCCAGTGGGCAGCCAAGGTCCAGAAACTGGGATCTAACAAGAACCGTGCATAACTAATAAGAATCCTGGAGTGTCTGTGATAATGGCTATAATAAACCTTTCATAAGGTTTCAGAGAATACAGATAAGTTGGGAAAAAGCATGGGCCTTCAGTTTCCTCAGCTCAGGAATTTTAGTTGAAGCAAAATGAACCTGGCTGGTGTGGCTCAGTGGGCTGAGCACTGGCCTGCAAACCAAAAGCTTGCTTGTTTGATTCCCAGTCAGGACACATGCCTTGAGTTGTGGGCCAGGTTGCCGGTTGGGGGCGTGCGAGAGGCAGCTGATCAATGTTTCTCGGATCGATGTTTCTCACCCTCTTTTTCTCCCTCCCTTCCCCTCTCTCTAAAAATAAATAAATAAAATCTTTAAAGAACACCCAAGGTATTGCTTATTAAAAAAATTAAGTAACTTGAAAAGCTCAGAATTGCCTTAAATTAGACATGAATTTATCGATTCCAGATTAACAGCAGACGGGAATTGTAGGATAGAAACCGATCTAACCTGCATGTCTTTTGGGACTGGCAGACTATACTGATATTTTTATTTTATGCTATCATTAAGAATTATTCCTTCTTAGCCCTGGCTGGCGTAGCTCAGTGGATTGAGCTCGGGCTGTGAACCAAAGTGTCGCAGGTTCGATTCCCAGTCAGGGTACATGTCTGGGTTGCAGGCCATGACCCCCAGCAACCGCACATTGATGTTTCTCTCTATGTCCCTCCCTTCCCTCTCTAAAAATAAATATAAATAAAATCTTTAAAAATGATTCCTTCTTGTCTTTAATTTTAGATTACTGATTTTGGGCAGTCCAAGATTTTGGGGGAGACTTCTCTCATGAAAACCTTATGTGGTACCCCTACTTACTTGGCCCCTGAGGTTCTTAATTCTTTTGGGACTGCCGGATATAATCGTGCGGTGGACTGCTGGAGTTTAGGAGTTATCCTTTTTATTTGGTAAGAAAAATTTTCATGGCCTCAGAGTCTGGTTGTAGTTAATGAGGTGAAATCAAAAACATGTCCAGGTAGAGGGCTTGTGTTTAATGTAGGTCACTGTTTTTGACCATTGATTTATAGAAAAATCTAGTTTTTCATTACGCTGAAAAAAAAAAAGAAATCTATATATCTGAATGCCACAGAGAATGCCACTTGATTTCTTTTCCTTTCTCTCTCTACCATTGTGAAGCCTTAGTGGGTATCCACCTTTCTCTGAGCATAAGACTCAAGTGTCACTGAAGGATCAGATCACCAGTGGAAAATACAACTTCATTCCCGAAGTCTGGGCTGTGGTCTCAGAGAAGGGTATGGATATGAAAGGGTTAAACAGATTTATGGTTTGCTGAAATGTGTGTGCTGTGGTGGGAGAGGTTTTGTTTTGTTTTGTTTTTGTGTTTTCAAATTCTGTGATGTTTTTCTCCTGTCGATTCTGTTCTTATTTCCTGTTGTTTTACACCGTTTGAGAGGCAAAGGAAGGTATTAAGAGCATGGGCTCCAGAGCCAGGCAGATCTGAACCCAAGTCCTCAGTCTGCTACTCCTAGCTCTGTGACTTGAGGCAAGTCGCATAAACTCTCTGAGCCTCTATTTTCTTTATTTGTCCAGGGGACACAACAAACCCCTACTTCAAAGGGTTTTTGATAAGTGTTAAGTGTAACACACAAGTGCCTGGTACCTATTTAAATGTGCAAAATAATAAGTAACTTTTTAGTTACAGGTTTCTTTTCAGTAAATAAGTATGTAAGAGCTAAATGTAATTAGTTACTTTGTGTTTAAGAATTCAAATGTGTAACTTTGTAATTCTCAAGAGAAGAAAGTAGGAAACTAAAACTAAATGACAAATAATGTAACATGGATGATTGTGTTACATGTAGGTGTGTCTAAGGAATAACATTGTTGCAATGCACAAGCTGGCCTCCACTTGTTGCTGGCCCTCAAGCTTTCTATCCGCCAAGCCTGCAGTTCCAGGAGCCTCTCACCGCCTGAGGAACTCTCACCATCCACCCGTGGGTCTCAGGAAGAGCTGGCTCTGCATCCTGAGCGCCTTAGAACTGGGTGGAAGTTCAGCTTTAATTAGTTTGAACTTGCTTCCAGCAATGAGAGGAGGAACAGAGAGCTGAGAGGTTGTGATGTCTGAGCAGGGTGAGATGGTATTCTCAGAGCACTCTGACGAATATGGACAGTGAGGGGGAGTAGGAGGCCCTGCCTACCATACCTGCTGACTCCTCTATGACCTCAGCCCCTCTCTCTTCTTTCTGGATGTCGGCCTGTGATTCTGGCATACTTCAATTTTGCTGATTGAATGTATTTACCCTTCTCATTCTGATTTACCAAATTATCTTATTGCTTTAGCTCTGGACCTCGTTAAGAAGTTGTTGATAGTGGATCCAAAGACACGTTTCACAACAGAAGAAGCTTTAAAACACCCGTGGCTTCAGGTGGGTATGGGGCAATGCCTTGTAGCATAAAATGCATGGGCAGCCCTGAACCGTGTCTGAGAGATGAGGAAGAGGATGGAAACACAATGTTTGCTTTTTGGGCCTATGTAATGCAGCTGTTTTAGGTTGAGCTTTAGGTGTGTGGAGTATGTACATATGTGTGTGGGGGGTGGGGCGGTGGGGAGGTCTTTGTGTGGTGTTTGGGTGCAACCTTTTTTAGCTAGATTTGTGGTTCTTGGATGGACAAGCTGACTTTGTGGCCTCTCTTTGTCCTACTTGGCTTCCCTGGGTCTGCAGTTTGCTGTACTCCTTTGAGAGGCTGCTCTAACTCTGACCCCCCACCTGCAGCTGTGTTCCCCTCTTCCCTCAAACCCTCTACCCCAAACAGGTGGGATGGGCTGCATTCCAGCCATCTGCAACTTTAAATCAAGGAAGCTGGGCTTGGATTGGGAGGGCAGCTTCCCTGGGGGAGAACCTAACTATTTCTTAAGCCCAAGCAATTGGGGTATTAAGAGTCCCACTTGTTCATGGAGAGTAAGCATGCCATTAGTGCAGACTGTCACCTGTGCTTTTCAAGCATGTGTTGCCTCTCTGTCTCTGCTGGGAGTTGCGGCTGCCATTAGATTATGCGCTGACCTCATTCCAGCTGCCGGAGTTGGAAATCCTTTGTGGCTTTGCTGGGGTAATCTTTGCTTTAGAAATTACAGCATCGGGCAGGTTTTCTGATGGATGTCAGGCCTCCTGTTAAGTGCCGTTCCATTTAGCACAGCCATACCCCTTTCTGTGAACTTCCATTTGGTCTCTCTGTTTCCTGTGGGGATGGGGAACTTAACCAGGTAGTTTGAGCTAGAGGCTCATGTACTCTGGGGACCATTAGGCCAGGAACTTCTCAAAACATCCAGCCTCAGCACTGTGCTTCTGGGACTCTGGGAAGACCGTCCCCATTCTCTTTCCCTTTCAGCCCTCTGCATCTGACAGTTTGGCTGAGGTCAGCTCAGGTTGAGAACAACAAATCCTTAAAAGAAATGTTTAAAACGTAGATATATGTGTTTGGGGGTGTTGCCCTGGAAACAGCAGTCCCCTCCAGAAGAAATCTGTCAGATGATTTAGCTCTTAATAGACCACACAGATCTGGAACAGCAGGACCCAGGAGAAAAGGAATTTGGAAACAAAGGGTGCCTTTGCATGCGGGGGTTTGATTTTGATGAAAAAGAAAAACATGTCTCTTGGGCTCTTTTCACGCGCCCTAACGGGAACTCTTAGGGGCCAGATGTGGAAGCAGAGGAGTGTGCTGGTCTTGAAAGGAGAGACGGAGCTGCCGAGTTAGGCCTGGGAACAGGGTTTGCATCTGCCCAACGGTTATGAACAAGCAGAGCCTCTTTTTCTTGTATTTTTTTTTTTTGTTTGTTTCAAAAGAAAACTGTCATTAACAGCCGAGGGAAAGGCGAAGTTCAACCCAGCCACAGGGTTCTCACTTGAATACTCTTTTGTCTACATTTTGTTTTTTCAGCAAAAGGTGGTGTGAACATTAAATGAATGACAGTTCAGTGTTTATCTTGGAGGAATTCAGTGTCCTTAAAGAAATGAAATTGTTCTGTGGGGTCTGGTGTGGGGCTGAGCCATGGGAATGTGGATTCTGGTCTGTTTTGTCATTAGCGGAGCATCCAGTTTTGGGAGCATCCCTTATATCCACTTTTTGCCTTAGGTTCTCATCCTGAAATAGAGGATTTCTTCCTGCTTGCCTTTGGTGCACATTGACAGTTTAGTAGTTTTGAATATATTGGACAGTTCAAAGAAAGGGTGTTTACAGATACACATTGCTAACCTGGACATGCTAAGGGAAAGAGCTCTTACATGTTATTGCTAAATGATCACTTGTTTTACATACAGGCCTAAATTAGGCTTTTGGTCAGCTCTACATGGCTGCACCGAAGAGCTGCCACAGGAGGTGTGTTCCATTGTGTTTTTGTTTCTTTTCTTTTTTTTTTCTTTTTAAGATTTTATTTATTTATTTATTTTTTTAGAGAGGGAAAGGAGGGAGAAAGAGAGAGAGATACATCAATATGTGGTTGCTGGGGGCCGTGGCCTGTAACCCAGGCATGTGCCCTTGCTGGGAATCAAACCTGTGATACTTTGGTTTGCAGCCCGCACTCAATCCACTGAGCTACGCCAGCCAGGGTTGTGTTTTTATTTTTTCATACATTTATTCTTTCAGCAGGTAGTTAATGAGTTCTTGTGTCAACTAATGTTAGGCCTCCCTGGGTGCAAAGAGGGAATAAGATACTTTGTTGCCTTGGGGAGCTGACAGTCTGGATGGGGCCAGCTCTGACCACAATCTCTATAGAGCAATGTGTGATACATGTGGTGGTAGTAGCAGGTGCAGAGTATTGGGGATCCCTAAATGAAAGAGGGCCCCTACTCATGGGGCTTTAGAGCTTTACACCACAGGTTTACTTGGTGCAAAGGGTGTCTAAAAAGTGAGTCACCTGGGGATGATACGGGTATATTAGTTTGTTAGGCCTGCAATAACAAAATACCAGAGACTGGGTGGCTTAAACAACAAATTTATTTTCTTACCGTTCCAGAGGCAAGAAGTCCAGTTTTAGAGTCTCAGCAGATTTGATTTCTCCTGAGGCCTCTGTCCTTGCCTTGCAGATGGCCGCCTTCTCTCTGTCCTCACGTGGTCTAGTCTCTGTGTGTTCACATCTCCAGTCTCTTTTTCTGTCATGAGGGCACCGGTTATGCTGGATTAGGGCCCCACACTAACAACCTCATTTTAATTTGTAATTTACCTCTTTCAAGGCCCTGGCTCCAATTTCAGTCCATAACAATGGGACAGGGGTTTCAACCCTGACTGAGCCCTTCTGAAATGGGGGTTACTATGTCTCTTAGTGCTTAGCATCTAAGGGAAATGTTTGTTCACTGAGTGAATAGGGAAGGTGGGTAAAGTAGACAGGAGGCAAGAGGGGCATTCCTGGTGGAGGCTGTGAGTGGGTACAGGAGGAAATAAGGGATGGACCTTTGAGAGTGTCCCTGCATGAGAGGTGGGATCCTGAGGGATAGTGTGCAATGGAACCCGGATAACCTTGGCAGCCTTACAGTGTGTGGGTAGTGGGGAGCCACACTGAATGATGCAATCAACAGCGATGGCAGCAGGTGATTCTAGCTACTAGATATAGAACAGGTGAATGAACCCTCGAGCACTGTGATTTTTCTATAGCCATCAAATTGCTGGGTGTCGGAGGCCTTCACGCCTACGTCCTTCCCGCACCCACCACGGCACACTTGGCTCCGTGGGAGGAATGGAAGGGGGTTGGGTGGGAGAGTACATGGGGCTTTGGAGTCAGGCAGCTCTGGGTCTGGATTCTGTACACACTACTTATATCGGCCGAGCGGGGCTTCCCAGCTGGTCCCAAAGCCTACATCCTTAGTCATGGAGGATTCACCTTTCTGAAGGTGAGGAGGGCTGCACCAGGTCGTCTCTCAGGGCTGCCACATGCAAATCCTTGAACCCTGCAGAGGCGAGCGTCCAGGGAGGTGACGTGGGAGTCCTCTGTGTGCACTCCGTCCCCCTGCCCCTCCAGTAGGATGGAACACGGTTACTGTCATGACCTGTTCACTTGTCTTCCTTTCTCATTAGACCCAAGCCCTGGAGATGGTGGGTTTGAAGTCCTTCCGGCCACTCATTACAGCATGTGCTGGGTGAATTTTCCTAGGGTGCTGGGTTGGTTTGTTAGGAGGGCCCCAGTAACTGGCCGCATTGTTGGCAGGGGGAGGGCCAACCTCCTGGAAGGACTCAGGAGCTGCGTGGAGTCGGCCCCAGCCTCTGGCCTCCTGATTGCCATCTCTGTCAGGATCCGGGCTGCGGGTTCTGAGAGTCTTCTGACTGATAGATCGGCAGTTCTCTCTGACCCACCAAGACCTCTTGAGCCTGTGGTTTTGATTCAATCAGTGCTGACTGAGCACTGACTGCTGCTTAGACTACCCTGGGAAGGCAGGTGGCCCTTTCCCTCCCAGAGCTTCCGCAAAGGCGTGCTGCTCTGGTGGCAGACCGAATGTCTTTGCCCACTTCCCTGTTTCCAGGAGCTTCCTAGCTGTGTCTTTCTAGGAGCTTTCTCTCCAACACAGCCTGCTTATGTTTTTCATTTCTTTCTAGGATGAAGACATGAAGAGAAAATTTCAAAATTTGCTTTTTGAAGAAAATAAGTCAACAGCTTTGCCCCAGTTCCCAGCCCAGGTATTCCAGATGGTGGTCATTACGTGTAGGCCAAGTTTAAAGGGCCCATGAGCAAGGATGATGAATTTGAATGGCCTCTTTAGTAGCAGTTTTATTTTTTAGGGAATAATGTCGTAGATATTTTGTTTCAGTTTGGTCTGCTTTAGTACCCTTAGAAGATTTAATAACGAAGGATATTTTTAATACATTAGGGAAGCACAGCTAGGGATTGCCATTCAAGAAGTCTCCTGCAAGGCAAGATTAAAAGACTGTATTAGAGGTTCAGACTTGAATTTATTGAAACATTTAAAATTGGGGGAGTGGTGGATGATTTATTGATTATAATTTTACTCCTCCCAAGTTCTTTGTAAGTATAAGTTAACATCTGTTCATTCTTTGTTTGCCCTTTGGTAAATGATAATGCTCCTTTTCCCCTCTCCCCTTGCAATGATATAAATGGGAAAACACAAAAAAGGCTGTCTTCCCACAAAAGAGCAAGACTTTGGGCTCCCAGTAAAAGGTGTCGCTGTCTCTTTAAGCTTCATGATTTAGGAGAAGATGACCAAGAGGAGGCTGGTTATGCTGCTTACTGTAAATATACACCATTGAGTGATTTGAAGCCACAGGGAGAGAAGTGTCCGTGTGATGAGTACATCTGAGTCTGGGGGGCTTGCGGGATTCAGATGTCAGTGAGGACACCCCAATAATTCTTGGTACTCAGAGCTTCACATGAAATGCTCCAGAGGTACTGGGAGCATATTGGGACACTTTGATAATCTTGAATCAGCCAGTGGTTTTCTTTGAATATTTCTTTCTTTTCTTTTTTTCCAGCCCTCTACAAGTCGAAAACGGCTCCTTGAAGGGGAATCGGAGGACGCTGGCACCACAAAACGCCTGGCTGTATGTGCTGCTGTCTCGTGAACACTGGTTGAACACGAAAGAAATGTATCTTCTGGAACTCTGCTAGAAGTTTCTTTATATTTGTTTTTTGGTTGTTTGTGTTTTGGTTATAGGAAGAGTCATTTACCCGTAGACATCGATACACAATTAAAAACCTAATGGCACCTGGCCAAAGCTTTGTGCTTTGGTTTGATGATCCACTCTTTAGTTGTTATGCTTTTTTGTGTATTTGAAATCATGTGCTTTTTGTCTGTCGCTCTACTTTGCACGCACATTTCTCAGGATATGTCCCTGGTTTCACGTTGGGCCAGATGCATATAAATTCTAAAGGCTCCCTAGAAACTTTCAGGGAAAGGGGCACAGTAAAATTGGGGTGGAGTTAATAGAGACTGACTGGTTGCCAAAGTCCTCCTGAGATAGTAGGTACGTGGGTGCATGGATCTGTTTTAAATTCTCATCCTTGCCCTCGTAAAGATACAGGTCCACAGTTATGCTCAGGGAAATACACTAGATATTGTGTGATTCCACTTACGAGGCACCTAGAGTAGTCAAACTCACAGACACAGAAAGTAGAAGGGTGGTTGCCAGGAGCTGGGGGTGGGGGAAGTTTTGGTCCAACAGATACAAAGTGTCTGTTTTGTAAGATGAAAAGTTTTGGAGGTGGGTAATAGTGATCATTGTGCAACAGTGTGAATGTGCTTAATCTGAACTGGGTACTTAAAAAAAATTAAGATGTTAAATTTTGTGATGTATATTTTTCCCACAATAAAATTTTTTTTAAAAAACATACAAGACCACAGTCTTGGCACCTGAAACCTTGGCACCAGATAAGTTGTAAAACTCAGTATTTTCATGATTTCAGGAAGGGGACCTGCATGGCACATCTACTGTATTATGTGTAACAACCAGCAGAGCCCTGTAACCGAACATTTCTATTTCTCTAGCAGATTTCTCAGTAAAAGGAACAGAGAAGACTTCAAGGCATATCAGTTCAGTCTTTTCCATCAAATGAGTTAAAGGTGACTCATTTTCAGAGATGTTTCGGTTTTAGAAATGCACATAAAGCGTGTGGGTGTGTCCTGCTGGCCCAACAATGATCAAGGAGGGCCTATGTAAAGCCCCTCCTCCCTCGGTTGGTCTTGTCTAGTCCTCAAAGTGATTCTGTGGGCCAGGTCCTCTGACCACCCTCATGTTAGAGGTGAGGAACGCAGGCTGAAGGTACAAGATGACTTGTCTAGTGTCACACAGTTGTTAGTGGCAGAGTTGAGATCCAACCCAGGTCTTTTCAGACACTAATATTCCTCATTTCCTTAGTCCTATATTTAATTAGACTCAGAGATGTTGACTCTGACAAAACTCAGAAGAGACTGATGTCTAAACCTTGAATGTTAGTGTGTTAAATTATAGGTGGGTACAGCCCTATCATCTGAAAGTTGGGACACCTTAGTTGCAAGGAACAAGAGGCCCATTCAAGTTACTTCATGGAAAAGGGAATTTGTTTTCCAGGTTGCAGGTGGCTGGACCTGGGGGAGACCAGGACACCAGATGAAGCGCTAATGGCTGCCTCCTCTTGTCTCTGACCCGCTCATTTCGCTTCTCTCGTAACTTCAGCTGGTTGGTGCCACATTGTAGCTTGCTAGCCATGCCATAAAACGAGTGCCTCAGTTCAGATGCCACCAATGAGCCAGCCAGGGCAGCATCCGGGGCACACAGCGGTTGCCCCAGGCAGTGGGTAGTGGTTGGCATTTTCCATGAGAAGGGTGTGCAAGTATTCTGAGGCTTGGCTGGCCTGGGGATGAGATGGTGACTTAGGTGGTTTTCATATTTAAAGGAATGGGGTCGAGATTGCCAAGTTAGATGGGGTTTAACTCATTTGACTAATGTTAAGGCTATGGTTTCTTGGGGCATTTTTCCCTCTGGGGCAGTCAGCCAACTCTTTTCTATTTCTAGAGCACTTTTTATTAGCTTCCTCTGATTATATATACCACAGTAGGCTGAGTAATGGCTCCCAAAGATGTTCTCATCGTAATCCCCAGAATTTATGAATATGTTCCTTTACATGGCAAAAGGGACTTTGCAGGTTGGGGTCTTGAGATGGGAAGATTGTCCTGTCTTCTTGGGGTGGGCCCAATGTCATGACAATGTTTTTAAGAGGGACACAGGCGGAATCAGAAGAGATGGAGTGAAGCGTTTTGAAAACGGAGAAAGAGGCCACAAGCCAAGGAATACAGGCTTCCACTAGAAGCTGAAAAAAGGCAAGGAAATGCATTGTCCCCTAAGAGCCTCTGGAAGGAACCAGTCCCTACACCTTAACTAGCCATGTGAAACTATAAGGGAATAAACCCGTGCTGTTTGAAGCCACCCAATTTGTGATAATTTGTTACAGCAGCCATAAGAAGCCAATACGCTCACCTGTGGGGAGGTATCAGCTGCTGACCTAGGGCCACATAACATCTGCTTTATAACCTCTTATTTCTTGGGGGGGGGGTCCTCCATTCCATGAAATGGGGGAGGGGGAGATGATAAAGTTAAGAGTCCACCCCTCACTAGGAAGCTGAAGGGGTGCCTAGGGCAGGGGTGTCAAACTCATTTTCATTGGGGGCCACATCAGCCTTGCAGTTAGTTGCCTTCAAAGGGCCCAATGTACCTTTAGGACTACAAATGTAACTACTTCTTAGCAGTTAAGGGAGAGCTCGGTGCTGCTGCCAGGTAGAAACAAGGTGCCGGGCTGAATAAAACCAGATGGAGGGCTGGATTTGGCCCAAGGGCCTTGTGTTTCCCACCTGTGGCCTAGGAGCTTTCCCTGGTAGAGATCGTCCCACTGGCCATCCAGCTGAAGATGATTACAGGACTTTGCAACTTGCTCAAATGAAAGTGGAGCAAATGGGTGACAACATCAGTGGTAAGAACAATATTGTGCTAATCTGAACTCTGCATTTTCTGACTTTGGCTTCGGGCAAGTGACTTTGAAACGGGTGCAGTAAGAATACCAATCTCATATGGTGTTTATGAGGATTCAGTGGTCTATTTAAAGTGCCTGGCATGCACGTGGTAAGGGATCCATCAGTGTTGGCTTCCATCATTAAAGGTGGGAGGGTGGGCGGGGGGTAGCCATTGAAAGTTCTTGAGCAAGGAAGTATCATCTGTTCAGCTTTTTGGAGGGCAGACAAAATGGGTAGACAGTTGAGATGCCTTTGACAAAGCAGATTTGAGCAATGCCAGATCTGGGGTGTGTGATGGGGGCATTTCCAAACAACTGAGATAATTGCCACTTTCTTCTGAAGAACAAGCATTGTTGCTCTATGGTGGACCTGCTGTGTGCCTAGGTGATGATGCAGTGGACAGTCTTAATTGTGCCAGTCCTCCACCTTATACTTCTTATTCTAACTGCATCCCCATTTTTCTGGGGAAGACATCCCTCATCCCACTTGCCCCCACTCCATGTCCTTCAGGAGAACTTGACTGCACCCATTTCCTAGAGGCGCTCCATATAGCCGGGTCTGGCCAATCCTGTGATTGGCAAGGGCATGTGACCCAAATGGGTGCAATGAAAGTTAACCCTGAGATTTTGGAGGGAACTATTGGGAATCAGCTCCTGCTTTCCTGGTCAGATATGAGGTAGGACACTGGGAAGAGAATGAAGTCATCACAGAGGGAAGCAGAGCTGAGATTGGAGAGAGACTGAGGTTATTGTTTAAGTGCCTAGCTCGAGCTAGTCCTGCAATGAGGTACCACCCAGGACTTTTCAGTATGTTCCCTGTTTTATTTTACTTCAGGCTGAGTTTTTTTTTGTTGTTGTTGTTGTTGGTTTGTTTTTGTTTTTATTTGTCACTTGTACCTGGAAAAGATCAGACTAATAAATTAAACCATTTACAAACTCCAAGAGAAGCTTGGTGACTCCTTTTTCGCCCCTAAGAAAGTAATGTTTTACTAGGGAAAACATTCCCTACTCCTGTTTTTCTGCCAACTTGAGGGTTTTCAGAGAGGTTTGGGGCAGAGAATGGAAAGCAAAGATGTGGGAAGCAACAGTCCTTCCAGCTTCAAGGTTGAGTGAACCCCTCCCAGCTAATTACACCACAAGGTTTGGGAGCAGAGCCCCTTTCATTAAACTTTTAGGAGTCTTGGAAGGATAGGGCCAGAGTCCTATCAGTGAAGCTTGAAGAACTTGGTGTGTGCCAGACATTGTGCTCCCGGACACACATGCGTCGTCTCCTGAAAGCTCATCTCTGTGAGTTATTTCTGCCACTCTGCCTTTGCAAACTTAGAAATCGAGGTTCTCTGGCTCAGTCAAGTGATCTACTCAAATTTTCCCAGCTTGAAAAATGGAGGCGAGACTTAATTAAGCAAAACTGTTTTTTAAGAGGTCTTGACACTCGATTACCACTTGGTATGTCTTAGGCGCATTGTTGACATTTTATCTGGATTATTTCCTTGTGTCCTCCCAACACACCTTAGTTGTCAGACCTTTCTATTGAGGAGAAACAGACCCCCGGACACCTGACGTTAATCACGCAAAAGTTAGTAGAGATGAGGGATTCTAAGGGTCTTAATAGAGTCTGACTCTCCCAGAGACACCGGCATTCACTTGGCCAATTACTCTAGCGCACGTGCTCGCACACCTCCACGACCTCTCATCAGCTTAGACACGTCTTCGCCCGGCACTTCTTGGGGGTAATTCCCTCATGGCCCAGCCCTTCGCTCCCTGCGTACTGGGTGAAGCAGAAGGAATAGTACCTGGAAAAGGCCGAGGAACCCGGCCTGGGGTCGTCCGCAGTGCGGCAGGGGGCAGCGCCGAACGCAGAACGGCTAGCGCTCCAGCAGGGCTGAACGGGAGCAGAGGGGGTGGGTGCCAAGCCGGGAACAGCGGCCGGCTAGGAGGGCGCGAGGCGGGGCACGCGGGGAGGGGGCGCGGCGAGTGCGCGCTTGCGCGGTGGGTGGGGGTGTGTGCCGCGGGGGCGCGCGGGGAGCGGGCGCGGCGAGCGCGCGCGTGCTTGGTCGCGGGGGAGGTGGTGTGGGTTGCCGCGGCGGCGCGCGGCACGGCGGGAACATGGCGCGCGGAGCCGGCGCGCGCGCCTAGCTGGCGGGACCGTTAGCTCGAAGCGGACACGGCCCGGGGCCCGCGGGGATGGAGCAGTTGCCGCCGCCGGCGCTCGAGCCAACCCCGGGGCCGACCCCGGCGCGGAGTCGTAGGCGGCGGGAGCCCGAGTCGCCGCCTGCGCCGGTGAGTGCGTGAGGGGCGCGGGCCGGGAGACTTTCTTTGTGAAACTCCGTCGGTGCGAGCCGGGCCGGGCCTCCGCGGCTGACGAGCGCCCGCGAGGCGGAACCCGCCCCGCCGTACGGGTTCGAACCCCGCCTTGCATCGCTGGCCGGCGGGACCTGGTCTGTCGCCTGCCCCAGTTTTTGCGGGATTTTATGTGCGCGCGCCGGGGTTGCAGGGAGGTGGGGGCGGTTAGCGGTATACAGTCGGCGCCTATTGCGCGCGCTTACCTCCATGCTTGCGGGGCGGCGGGCCCCAAACCCGCGGCCCACGGGAGAGGTAGGCAGCAGCCGCTGGGAGACAGGTGTCGGCGCAGTCGCGGGAGGCTCAGGTGCAGACATCCCCAGGTGGAATCTCAGGGAGTGAGCTGTCCGTCCCAGGAAGGAAGCAAATCTGTCGGTGGCTTAGTACACAATGATTTGGGAATGTTTGTAAACATCCACCCCAGCTTCGTGGTGTGTTCGGAGTATTGGTCAGGGTGAAGGATGCTGAGTGAAGTGGACTTTGGAGGTGTGGCATCTTGCTGGATGGGGTGGGACGGCCCTGAGCATGGTGTTCTCAAAACAGCGGGGGCGTAGGAGCCCTTGATGAAAATACAGGCGTCACCACTCACCCCAGGCCCACGGACTCTTCAAGGCATGCGAGCAGACTTTGAATTTTTAACAAGCTCCCAAGTTATTACGATCAGGCCCGCTTGATAAGCACTATCTTCCTGTGAGCTGGGGCCTGTTCTGTTTATAGCTCACCATGGCATTCTGGTACCAGGTGCAGTGCTAGGCACTGGGTGGATGGTTGGTAACTGTTTGTGGGGAGACTAAGGGAGTTTCCAAAATAGTTCCTGCGATATTTTCAGGAGCTTTTTGAGATTAATGAGCGTCAGATTACTGTGTAATGTGATTTTTATCAGGTTCCAACATAACTTTTGTGACTCTTTGCAATGCCTTGTTTTGAGTGTGTTGTAGGCAAAGCAGAGGATACATTGTTTAGTATAAACCATAAACTATGTATACCCTAGCTAGGTGAAAACTTATTATGGAACAAAATTCTGAATAAAAAATTTGCATGCTCCACCCTCTGTCCCCCTCCCCAAATTTCATGTTTCTTTCTCTCCATCATATGGGAACACTAGGGATGTAGGGTTTTGTTAATTTCAGGCAGGTGAATGTTTACATTTTCATCAAAGCAAATCTGAATTATTATTTATTTGGAAAAGTTGGAGATTAGCTTAAACCTCTGAGTATTTGTCCTTTGTATATACTATTTTGAAACTGAGATTTATATTTAGTTCAGAGTCAATGCTTAAATATAATTATTTGATTGAAAATTATTTGATGTATCAGGTTTTTTATGTTTTTTGAATTTCAGTAGTTGATTTCATTTCATTAGCTTTTTTTGTTCACTGACAAAATATGAATATGTAGGAAGACAAGACTTTAGGAGTTGAGATTGCATCTAAATAAGTATTGAAAAATTAGATGTTTTGATGCTTTATTGTCTTAGTATAACATTTTTGTACAATAGTTTGTGTGGATGTTGTTATTATTATTATTCCTCACCTGAGGACATGCTTACTGATTTTAGAAAGGGGAAGGGAGGGAGAAAGAGAGGGAGAGAAACACAATGAGAGAGAAACATTGATTGGATGCTTCTCCTATGTGGTCTGACTAGAGATCAAACCTAAGCATGTGCCCTGACTGGGAATTGAACCCTCAGCCTTTTGGTTTATGGGAAGATGCTCCAACCAACTGAGCCACTCCAGCCAGGGCTATTTTAAATTTTTAAAATTGAGGTATAATTGACATATAACTTATTAGTTTCAGGTTTTCATCAGAATAATTTGATATTTGTATATATTATAAAAATATCACTACAGTTAGTCTAGTAAAACATCTGTTACCACAGACAGTCACAAATTTTTTTTCCCTGTCATGAGAACTTTTATGATATACTCTCTTAACAACTCCTTCATATACTATATAGTATTATTAACTACAGTCATCATGCTGTACATCATGTGTCCATGACTGACTTTTTATAAAAAAACAACTTTGTTGAGATAATTCACCTACCATAAAATTAAAGTCTTTAGTGTACAATTCCCAGTTTATAGTATACTTACTATATGTCCAACATCACCATTATCTGCTTTTAGAGCATTTTCATCACCCCACAAAGGAAGCCTGTACCTGTTAGCATTCCTTATTGGCCTTTCTTTCAGCCCCTGGCAATAACTAACCTACTTTCAGTCTCTATGAATTTAACTATTCTGGACATTAACCATAATTTAAAATATTTTCTTCTATGACTAGTTTCTTTCGTTTAGCACATTTTTTTTTGGAGGCTCATCCATGTTGTAGCATGTATGAGTAGGCTAGTCCTTTTTATTGCTAAATAATCTTTCATTGGAGGGATATACCACATTTTGTTTATCCATTCATCTGTTGATAGATGTGAATTTTTCTACTTTAAAAATATATTATTTGTTTGTTTTTAGAGAGAGGGGAAGGGAGGGAGAAAGAGAGGGAGAGAACCATTGATGTGCAAGAGAAATGTCAGTTCACATCTGCCTCTTGCACGCCCCCAAACAGGGACCCCACCTGCAACCCAGGCATGTGCCCTAGTCAGGAATCGAACAGGTGACTTTTTGGCTCTGAGGATGATGCCCAACCCACTGAGCCACACCAGTCAGGGCATACTTTTTGGTCATATTTGTCTCTCGGTATCTGTGGGAGATTGATTCCAGAGGCTCCCACAGGTACTAAGATCCTAGGATGCTCAATTCCCTTATATAAAATGGTATAATATTTTCATATTACCTATGTACATCCTCCTGTATATAGTAAATCATCTCTAGATCACTTATAATACCTAACACAATGTAAATGCTATATTAATAATTGTTATACTGTACTATTTAGGAGATAAAAAAAAAGAACAAGGAAAAAAGTCTCTATGTTCAGAGGCAACCATCCTAGGCTTAACTACATGGTACATGTTAGCAAAAACATAACTTTTCTTTGATTGTTTTCTTTTTAAGATAGTAGTTATTTATATATATTGATTTAAGAGAGAGAAAAAGGGAAAGAGAGAAGAGAGAGGGAGGGAAAGAGAGAAATGTTGATTTGTTGTTTTATTTATTTACTCATTCATTTGTTTGCTTCCTGTGGGTTGACCAGAGATCAAACCCACAACTTTGGCGTACTGGGATAGTGTTCTAACCAACTGACCTACCTGGCCAGGTCTTATGTAACTATTTGCAATCCATTGATGTGACACCTGTGGATATGGAGGGCCATCTCTATTATCAGTAATGTTGCTATGAACATTTATGTACAGCTTTTAGTGTGGACATGTTTTAATTTTTCTTGGGCCTATCCCAGTTGCTGGGTCACATGGTAACTCTTATTTTAACCTTTTCAGGAGCTGACAAACTATTTTCTAAGGCACTGGGCTGCATCATTTTACATTCCCACTAGCAATGTGTGAGGGTTCCAGTTTCTTTACATCCTTGCCAATACTTGCTATTGTCTGTCTTTTTAACTTCAGACACTCTAGTAGGTGTAAAATGGCATCTCATTGCAGTTTTGATTTGCATTTCCCTGTTGACTAATAATGTCAGGCATAATTTTTTGTGCTTATTGGCCATTTATGTATTCTTCTCAGGGAAATGTCTATTCAAATCTCTGCTCATTTTTTGTCAGGGGGATCCATTTTTAAAATTGAGTTATTTGTCTTTTTATTAAGTTGTAGGAATTCTTTAAATGTTCTGGATACTAACTCCTAATAGATATATGATTTGCAAATATTTTCTTCCACTTTGTAGGTTGTCATTTTACTTTTTTGATAATGTTCTTTGTTGTAAAACATTTTTGTGATGAAGTCATTTATCTGTTTTTTCTTTTGGTCTTTATGCATGTGTTGTCATATCTTAGAATCCATTGTTAACCCCAAAGTCATGAAGGTTTACCCCTATGCTTTCTTCTAAGAATTTTTTAAAAGATTTTATTTATTTTGTTTTTAGAAAGGGGAACAGGCAGGGAGAGAAACACCAAAACATTAATGCGTGGTTGCCTCTCACAGGCCCCTTAATGGGGACCTGGCCTGCAACCCACACTTTGGTTTGCAGACCAATGCTCAATCCACTGAACCACACCAGCCAGGGCTCTTCTAAGAGTTTTAAATCCTTAGCCCTTATGCTTCTGTTGCCGATCCATTTTAAGTTAATTTTTGTGTATGGTGTAAAGTAGTGGTTCAGAGTCATTCTTTTGCATATGTTGATCCAGTTGTCCCAGCACTGTATATTGAAAAAATTGTTATCTCACTGAATGGCCTTTGTACCCTTATTGAAAATCAACTGACCACATGTTAGGTTTATTTCTGAACTCTCTATTCTATTCTATTGTGTATGCTCATGCCAGCACTACAATATTAGATTACAGTAGCTTTTTAATAGGTTTCAAAATTAACTGTAAGTTCTGTAGCTTTGTTGTTCTTTTTCAAGACTGTTTTGGCTTTTCTAGGTCCCTGGGTTTTAGGATCAGTATATCAATTCCTGCCAAAAAATAGCTGGGATTTTTATAGGGAGTGTGTTTATTCTGTCCTCTCAATGATGTTTTGTAGTTTTCAGGTCCAAATCCTGCACTTCTTTCAAAAATTTATTTCTAAGTATTTTATTCCTAAGTAATTGTTGGATGCTGTTGTACATGGAAGTGGTTTTTTTAAAAATTTATTTTGTATTCATTTTTCATCATTAGTTCATTGCTATAACATAGAGGAAATACAGTTGAGTTTGGGATATATCTTTTAACTTCATCATTTAGTGGTAGAGTGATCCAATTTTCCATTTCAAATCCTCACCCCCACACCAAAATAATGAGGAAGAATTGTCTTTGAAAGCTTAAGCATGGATACAAATCTAGATTCATATTTCTAAGTTTTGGCTCTGTTACTTACTAGTTGTATGAGTTTTGACACATTTTAACTGCTATGTCTCAGTGTTCTCATATATGTAATGGGACAGTAATAGCTATCCCAAAGAAATGTTAACTAAAGAATGTAAGTAGGTATTTAGAACAATGCCTTGCATGTGGTAGGGATTTGGTATTTGTTGTTTATTTTCTTGTGTTAATTAACTCCATTTAAAAGCATGCCAAAAAAACAAAAGCAAACAAAACACCAAACCAAAACAAAAATAACCAACCCCCCCAAACAAACCCCAAACCACAGACCCACATACACATTAAAAAAACCCCCAGAAACAAAACCACAGACAAAAACCTCAAACCTCTTCCTGTACCTATCACTTTCCTGTGACCCGAGAAAACTCTGTGAGTGCTTGAGGAATAGTGAAAGACAGAGTCTCTGACACCACACTGTTGCATGTGAAAGCTTCCTCAACCTAGGTTGCACGTAGTGTGTTTGATGTGTATTTGTAATTATTATTAAAAGTAATAAATATAGCTCAAAGCTGTTTTATCCCATAGTTTTTATTTAATATGCTGTTCATTCACTACTTATTTTTCTAAAAACAAAAGTGCTTTAAATAAAATTAAATTAATTCTTGTTTCTTTTGGATGATAGCTATTTAAAAAAACTATTACAGACAAAGGTTGATGTTTGAACTTAAATTTAATAGTGCTTTTGGTATCTCTTCAGTAGGTAGAGTAGATTGCTGTTGTGTATGGGAAGAAATCAGAGAGAAGATATAACCCAAATATAATGCTTGGAATGTATCCTTTTCATTGAATGTATATTCACTATGAACCAAAGAAAATAATTTTTTACACTGGAAACACTATTTTTTAAAAATATTTATTTACTTTTAGAGAGAGGGCATGGGAGGGAGAAAGAGAGGGAGCGAAGCATCAGTGTGTGAGAGATACATTGACTTGTTGCCTCTCACTTGTCCCCAAACTGAGGACCTGATGCACCACCCAGGCATGTGCCCTGGCTGGGAATCAAACCGGCAACCTCTAGGTTCACAGGTTGGCCTCAATCCACTGAGCACACCAGGCAGGGCTGGAAATACTATTTTTTAAAAAATTATGTTTTATTAATTATGCTATTACAGTTGTCCCAATTTTTTCCCCATGCTCCTCTCCACCCAGCATCCCCACTCCCTCAGGCAATCCATGCATCGTCATTCATGTCCATGGCTCCTGTGTATACATTTTTTGGCTACTCCATTTCCTATACTGTATTTTACATCCTCATGGCTATTCTGTAACTACCTATCTGTACTTCTTAATCCCCTAACCTCCTCACCTATTCTCTGATAGCCCCCCTACCATCTGGCAAACATCAAAATGCGTTCTGTATCCATGATTCTGCCTCTGTTCTTGTTTGTTTAGTTTGTTTTTTAGATTCAATTGTTGGTATGTATTTATTGCTATTTTATTGTTCATAGTTTTGATCTTCTTTTTCTTAAATAAGTCCTTTTAACATTTCATATAATAATGGTTTGGTGGTGATGAACTATAGTTTTTTCTTGTCTGGGCAGTTCATTATCTGCTCTTTGATTCTAAATGATATCTTTGCTGTGTAGAGCAATCTTGGTTGTTAGGTCCCTACTTTTCATGACTTTGAATATTTCTTGCCAATCCCTTCTAGCCTGCAACATTTCTTGTATGAAATCTGCTGACAGTCTTTGGGAACTCCCTTGTAAGTAACTAACTTCTTTTCTCTTGCTGCTTTTAAGGGGCTTTTTGTTTAACCCTGGCATTTTAAGAAAGGTTTTATTTATTTTTAGAGAGAGGGGAATGGCAGGTGAAAGAGAGGGGGGAAAATAATCAATGTGTGAAACATTAATCAGTAGCTTCTCACACGCCCCCAACTGGAGACTTGGCCTACAACCCAGGCATGTGCCCTGACCGAGAGTCAGTCCAGCAATCTTTTGGTTCTCAGGCTGATGCCCAATCCACTGAGCCATTCCAGCCAGGCACCTTTGGCATTTTAATTATGATGTGTCTTGGAGAGGGCTTCTTTGCATCCATTTTGTTTGGGATTCTATGTGCTTCCTGGACTTGCATGTCTAGTTTCTTCACCAAATTATGGAAGTTTTCTTTCATTTTTTTCTTCAAATAGGTTTCCAGTTTCTTGCTGTTTCTCTTCTGTTTGTGAGGAGAAAACTGTCTCATTCTTTCGATTCTTTTTTCTTATTCTGATTGGTTGTTTCTTTTTTCCTTATGTTCCAAATCATTGATTTGATCCTTGGCTTTATTCACTCTACTGCTGTTTCCCTGTAAATTGTTCTTTATTTCAATTAGTGTACCCTTGGTTTCTGACTGGATCTTTTTTTATGCTGTTGAGGTCCTCACTAAGTTCCTTGACATCCTTATAACCAGTGTTTTGAACTCTGCACCAGTGTTTTGAACTCTGCATCTTATGTTCCCTTTGTTTAGTTCTTTTTCTGGAGTTTTGATCTGTTCTTTCTTTTTAAAAATTTTTTAAATTTAATTTTTAGAGAGGGGAGGGATGGAGGGGGGGGGAGAGAGAGAGAGAGAGAAAGAGAAACATCAATGTGCGGTTGCTGGGGGTCATGGCCTGCAACCCAGGCATGTGCCCTGACTGGGAATTGAACCTGCGACACTTTGGTTCACAGCCCGTGCTCAATCCACTGAGCTACACCAGCCAGGGCTCTTTTTTTTTTAAAGTACTTTTCATATATATTTTTAGACTTTATATATATATATTTATTATTTATGTTTAGAGAAGGAGAAGGGAGGGAGAAAGAAAGGGAGAGAAACATCAATGTGTGGTTGTTTCTTGAGCACTCCCTATACCGGGGACCTGGCCCACAACCCAGGCATGTGCCCTGACTAGTAATCAAATTGTTGACCCTTTGGTTTGCAGGCAGGCACTCAATCCACTGAGCCACACCAGCCAGGGCT
This sequence comes from Phyllostomus discolor, assembly GCF_004126475.2. Classification (NCBI taxonomy): domain Eukaryota; kingdom Metazoa; phylum Chordata; class Mammalia; order Chiroptera; family Phyllostomidae; genus Phyllostomus; species Phyllostomus discolor. Next base: position 56,050,646 of record NC_040915.2, on the reverse strand, counting down.
GATCTGTTCTTTCATTTGGGCCATGTTTCTTTGTCTCCTCATTTTGACAGCCTCCCTGTTTGTTTGTATGTGTTAGGTAGAGCTACTATGACTTCCTGTCATGGTAGCATGACCTAATGTAGTAGGTGTTCTATAGAGTCCAGTGGCATAGCCTCTCCTATCACCCAAGCTGGGTACTCGAGGTGTGCCCTTTGTGTGGGCTGAGCACACACTTCTCTTGTAGTTGAGTTTTGGTTGTTGTTGGCAGGTCAATGGTAATGATTTACCCAGGCCAGTCAGCTGTGAGGACTGGCTGTGTCCACTGTAGACCAATCTCTGACCTCCCTGGAGGATCCATGCAGGAGTAGGGTGGTGGTGCTCTGACATAGTTTGTAGCTGTCCACTGGGTGTGCATTACCTGGGTTTTCCTGGGTGGTGCAGTCCAAGGTCAGTGCCCACTTGTGTTTTGCCCAGTGCCACCCTGCCTAAGCTATAAAGCAATCTGAGATGGCTGCTACTTGTGCTGGGCTTAGAGATTCCCAGGCATAGTCAAGCTATGAATCTAGGCTGTCTGCTGCTAGTGCCATGTCTGGGGCCACTTAGCAAGAGGTATGGGAGCTGGGGAGTCTCTGAGGCTGGCTGTTGCTTGTTTGAAAGTATTTTGGAAGTTGTGAAGCTTGATCCAAGACCAGCCATTCACATGGACAAGCCACTGTTAACAGCTGTAAGTTGCATGGGATAGAGCCTAAAGGGATCTCCAGGGTGGGGCAAACAGTGTTAGCCAGGTTGATGGTGTCTCACATATGGCACCAACCTGCTGGCTATGTGGTTCTGAGAGAGGAGGGTTTAGAAAATGGACAGTGACCTCTGCCTGCCTTTCTGTCTGGGAGAAAACTGCCTCCCAGCTCTCACCTTGATGTCAGACACTTTAGTTCCTTCCTGTATGCCACTGGTGTTTTTCAGGCTGCTACCCTAGTGCTGGGGCTCAGAGGGGAATAAGTCTGAGTAAGTCTGTGCGTGGGCTCTTTAAGAGAAACTACCGTGCCAAGTAGTTTCTCTTAAACTACTTCTCCCACCAACTCAGTCCCTGCTGGTTTTTGTAGCTAGAAGTTGTGGGGACTATTCTTCCTTGCACTGGAACCCTAGGCTGGGGGGCCTGGTGTGGAGCTGGGACTCCTCACTCCTGAGATACCCCTTCCAAATTTTTATCCACCACATGTGGATATGGGGCCAGCCCATTCCACATCTCTACCCCTCCTACCAATCTGGATGAATGTTGTTTCTTTAATTCTGTTGTTGTCAGACTTCCATTCAACTTGATTTCTGACAGTTCTGAGTGATGATTATTGTATAATTCAGTTGTAATTTTGACGTGGTTGTATGAGGAGGTAAGCCGTGTTTACCTATGCTGCCATCTTGACCAGAAGCGTGGAAATACTGCTTTAACAAAGTTTTACTTTCAAAATCACAACTATAATTATATTTATACTGTAATTGAAAAATAAAAAAAAATTATAACCTGCAAAACCAGAGATTGGAACTCACAGACATTTATATAAGAAAATGTAAAATCAAAGTTGATCTTTACTTTAATAAACCCCCTTTTATTATTATGAAAGCTGAATGTGTGCATTGTATAAAATTAGAAAGTATGAGACAAACTCCATAACCTTACCCATACAGTGATGCTGCTATTAATACATTTTTTCCTGGATCTCTTTCTGTGCATCTTTCTAACAGTAGTTACACACATTCCCACAAATACATATAGATGTTTTAGCTAAAATAAGATAAAATTGCCCAAAATGCCTTTAATTTTTATTACATTTGAAATAATCTTTATTTAGGTATAATTTACATACTATAAAATTTAAAGTTTATCAATTTTAAGTGTATGTTTTTATGAATTTGGAAAAATATGTACAGTTGTGGTATCACCACCAGAGTTGGTAGAAGTAATAGAAAATTGTTCCTTTTTATTACTGAGTACTCTATTGTTTTTGTCCTGCAGTTTGTTATCATCCATCTGTTGATGGACATTTTGGTTGTTTCCAGTTTTTGGTGATTGTGAATAGCGCTACCATGAACATCCACAAACAAGTCTTTGTGTGTTCATCTATCTATCTATCTATATCTATCTATATCTGTGTGTACATATATATGTATTTTTTCATTAAGTACTTAATAGAGGGGTTTTAAGAGTGGAATTGCTGGTTTGTTTGGTGAATATATATATTGAGTTGGCCAAAAAGTTTATGTGGTTTTTTTCCATAAAATAAAAGACACATTTTCATTTTCACCAATAAAATTACTGATTTGGATGTTTTCAGTGTGTTGGCTATCTCCTACATGTTATAATGTTGTTTGTTCTCAATTAATGTCTTGATTTGATCACTATTAACTTCATCTGGTCATCTAGGGGGAACTCTCCAGCACGAAACTTCGCAAACCATTTTTGACACGTTTGATCAAACACAGCACCTTCTCCATACAGTGCACAGATATATATTTTTTACATTTAAGTTGCATTTTTACCTTTCTTGGAATAATACAGCATAATATGCTGAAAATATTGCTTATTTTCTTCGATCTTCAGTATTAAAATGGCTACACAAAACCACAAATTTTGGTAAGTTTTTAAAAAAATCACACTAATATGACAACTGTCACAATACAATCTAACAAAATTGTTTTGAATGAAGTTAAAGACAACTAAGTGCTACTTGAGCCATCTTATGGAAAAAACCAAACCAATTTTTTTTGGCCAACCCAATAGATACTGTTTTGAAACCCACTTCTTTTTCACTTAATGATCCCCTCAACTTTCTTTTAAAATTTTTTTCCAATCTATTCTAGAATGTACTTTAAAGTTGTTGTGTCACAACGAGTATCTAATTCAGGGCCATGCCTTAATTAGTGTCACTTAAGTTCCTTTTAATTTAGTATGGTCCCTTGTTTCATGACATTGACTCACAGTAGGGACAAAACAGGTGTCCTATCTGTCTGGTAGCTTCCATGTTTTACTTAATTTATCTTATTCCTCTATTTTCTATAAAGTAGTAGCTATATAAGCAAACTTGATGGATATAAGTTAAATATTTTTGGCTAGATTATATCATTGCTAATGTATACTTAATGTTGCAATATCAGGCTCATTTTATTATTAGTGTTTTCTTGCTGTTGAGAAAGGGCAAGCAGTGATAATGTCCCTCTATTCTTTAAGTAGAGATCAGAGATCAGACACTTTTCCTAGAGACCAGAAGTAGTATTGGGAGACTGAAAAGGCGGTAATGATAACTAGAGAATAGAACAGGAAAAGAGGGGCAGTAGGAGTCATAGTATGGTTCCAATTGCCCTCACAGTGACCACTACCAAAATCCCTTTTTCCCAAAAAAAAAAAAAGATTTTGTTTATTTTTAGAGAAGGGAAGGGAGGGATTAAGAGAGGGAAAGAAACATCAATATGTGGTTGCCTCTTGCATGGCTCTCACTGGGAATCTGGCCCACAACCCAGGCATGTATCCTGACTGGGAATCAAACCGACAACCCTTTGGTTTGCAGCTCACACTCAATCCACTGAGCTACACCTGCCAGGGCCAAAAACCCTTTTTTGATGTTATGGCTATATAACCTCTAGGAGAGAACATCTCAGTCTGAAGAACATGCATTATTTTAAATGATTAACAATGTAAAGCTAACCTGTGTTACTCTGAAATGCAATTTGTTGAGATTCTAGTTTATAATTAATTGGTGATTTGTGATGAGGAGGTGGTATTAATTTTGTGGATAAAGAAGAGATTATAGCAGGTAGTCTAAGTGACATAGGGAACCTGACTTTGTGTTGTGGTTTTGCAATTGTAATAGAGAGAGAGAGGGGGGGGGGGGGAGAGAGAGAGAGAGAGAGAGAGAGAGAGAGAGGGAGAGGAAAAAGTTTAGTTGTGACTGTCAAATAAGGGAAGGCATATTATCATATATGGGTTCCTGTTCCATGATATATATTTGGTATTTTCATGCTATCTCTTGCTAAGTTTGCTGTAGTGGAAGTTCAAAAATGACCATACTAGTGTTTTGACTTACTATGGATTTAGTTCAGAAAATGGTAGGAAAAATTTATCAACATTTTTTGTACTTACAGAATTGCACAAAGAATATCACTTTGATAAAGATGAAAATTGTTAAGATTATTAATTGTCCTCTAATGTCAGTCATCATAAAAGGAAATGAAGTTAATATTGGTACTTATATTTTGACAAATCATCAATATAGAAAGCCATAGTGCTCATTTTTAGATTATAAACACAAGAAAAAGTAGTTTTTGAAAGTGAGGAGGAGAAAGTAATGATAAAATAGATGAAAGGAAAAAGATGTATTGGAAAAGAATCAACCAAACAAGTAGAAAGTGGAAGTAAATGGAGATGGGAGCAGAGAAGAGGATAATGATTAGATTTATAGAACATTCTAAAAAAATACTATTGGAATCTCTATGTAGCCGGGATACTTTTCTTTCTATTGTGATTGAACTCTGCAGCGTCAAGTACAGCTGTGTGAAGGAGTGAAGTTATTTTCCTTGATTATTTTGTTTTAGCAGTTGGCTAGGCAGTTTGAGGAGTGTAGCTTAAAATAAGTCTAGTCTTGACATCTCAGTTCATGGCACAGAAGACTTAACATGTTAAGGTGGCAGTACTCCTCCAAATGATACAAAGATTAAGGGCAATCCCTATGAAAATTTCACCTCTTTTTTACAGAAATTCACAAGCGGATCCAAAAATCCATACAGAAGTGCAGGGTACCCAGAGTAGCCAAAACAATCTTGAAAAAAGAAGAGCTCTTTCCCCTTTCTTGATGCTGCCTTTTGACACACAAGCTTTCAGTATTGATGAAGTCCAGTTTATCTACTTTTTTGGTGTGATTTTGGTGTTATATTTAAGAAATCAGTGAGTCCTGGCTGGGTAGCTCAGTTGATTAGAGCATCATCCTGATATGCCAAGGTTATGGGTTTGACCTCGAGTCAGGGCACATACAAGAATCAACCAATGAACGCATAAATAAGTTGAACAACAAATTGATGTTTCTCTCTCTCTTTCACTCCCTCCCCTTCCCTTACTCCTTTCCTCTCTTCATCTCTTTCTCTAAAACCAATCAATAAAATAAAAAAGAAAGTGAAAGTCAATCCTGAATAATGGAAGAAAATATTTGCACACCATGTATTGATAAAGAAGTCATATCAAGAATAAATAAAGGGCTCTTACAGCTCAGTGATAAGTAGATAACCTCGATAAAAAGACAAGGTATTTTAGCCCTGGCTGGTGTAGCTCAGTGGAGTGAGCATGGGCAGCAAACCAAGGGGTCACTGGTTTGATTCCCAGTCAGGGCACGTGCCTGGATTGCAGGCTGGTCCCTGGTGGGGGCCATGTGAGAGACAACCACACATGGATGTTTCTTTCCCTTTCTTTCTCCCTCCCTCTCCCCTCTCTAAAAATAAATAAGTAAAATCTTTTTTTTAAAGAACAAAGCCAGGAATATATACAAATGCAATAAGCACATGTAAAGGTACGTACATCATTAGTCATTAGGGAAATGCAAATTAAAACCCTAAGGTACCACTTCACACCTACTAGGATGGCTAAAGTAAAAAAGATGAGACAATAACAAGTGTTGGTGACAATGTGGAGAAATTGGAGCCCTTATACACTGCTGGTGGGAATGGGAAATCATGCAGCCGTTTTAGAAAAGTTTGGCAGTTCTTCAGAATGCTAAACATAGAGCTGCCATATGGTTGGCCCTGTAAGTCCACTCCTGGGTATATATCTGAGAGATATAAAGGCTTTTGTTTCCACAAACACTTGTATATGAAGGTTCATAGCAACATTATTTATAATAGCCAAAAAGTGAAAACAACCCTTATGTGTATCAGCTGTTGAATGGGAAAACAAAATGTGATATATTCTTACAATGGAATATTACTCACCTATAAAAAGGAAGAAGTACCAATATATAATGTAGACAAACCTTGAAAACAGTATTCTGAATGAAAGAAAGTAGTCACAAAAGATCATACAGTGTAAGCTCCATTTATGTGAAATAGTGAACACAGGCAAATCCATGGAGACCCAAGGTGGATTAGTATTTGCCAGGTCCATAAATGACAACATTTTTAATGCAACCATGTTAATCTTTATTGTTTATGAGGTTACTTTGCCAAATTGTACGTAAAACAAAGGAAACTGTCAACTCCGTAAGACTTTTTCTGTGACCTATTCTGTACTAGGAACTTAGTTGCCTGGTATTTAGCTTGCACAATTTGATATTGAAGAGTATATATTTAAAAAGCACTCAGGGTAGGTTAGTACCTTTTATTTTGGAGTTAGCTGGTATAGTCTCCTTCTTCTCCCAGGAGCTTGCATGTTACCAATGTGGATTTGGAATTCAGGCACCTTTATTGAACATTTGGCCCTGTGTGTTGTTTCTTGTGCATTGCACAATTTCCTGATAAGGTACTAAAAACACTGCCACAATCACTTTTGTTCTCTATGTGCTGTTTTGTATGGAGTGCTGTCTTGGATTCTGTGATTTCAGTTTATGTAGAAACAGGATTTTTGAAATTTGTTCCACTGTCAAATAATGCTCTTGTTTAAATTCATTGCTTCCTAATCTGCACAAAAATTTATGAAAGCCACTTAAACTGTTCAGGAAATTGGTCATAAATTCCAAATATATTTTATAAAAAATAAATCTTTCATTAGGCATATTTTGAAGTTCTATGTAAATTATAGAGTACTTGGGTGGCATAAGTTTGGAGTCTGTTGGTTTCAAATTATTATAGTTAACATATTGTGCTTACTATGTATCAGACACTGTTCTACGTCCTTTGTGAATATTAACTCATTTACTCCTCACAATTACCTTATGGGTTAGGTACTGTTGTTATCCTTTTTTTATACATAAGGAAACTGAGATACAGTGAGGTACTAAGGAACTCAAGATCATGCAGCTAGCAAGCTTAGTTGCTCTGAATTCTAATTTAACAGTCTAGTTCTGGAGTCTACATTCTTTTTTTTTTTTAAATGATTTATTCAATTTCTTATATTCTCTCTAGACCATCACATTATTCCTTCTGAAACCATCACTCTTAAGTTAACTTCGTCACATGGATGATGCCATTATAAACAACACGTCCAATTAATGCAGAATAAGTTTGGAAAACCAGTTGGTGAAGCTTTTGTGGCTTTTTTTTTTCCCTTTTACAGTCTTTAGGGGAAAAACGAAAGGCTAGATGAGGCGTTGCCCTGGAGCTCTTCACACGAATGGCCTCATTTTCTGTTCATTGCCACCCACTTGGTCCTCCAGCAGCCAGCACACAATTTTCTGGCCACTAGCCTCCCCTTAAACTGCACTGTTTCCATCTGTTGTACTCAGCACAAGTATACCTCTTCTGTCCTGTTTCCCTGATGTGTTCACGCTGCCTGGTCATCCAGTGCCTATGTGTGTGTCGTCGCCAAGGTTCCCCCCGTGCTCCTGGTCCCCCAAATGGCTTCACATGCCCTTTCCCACAGAGAAGGAAGGACACCCTTTGGCAAACTGTTCAGCCATGAACCTTGTGGAGTTTACATTCTTAACTGTTGCTAGACTTACATTCTTAACTTACACTAGACTGTCTTTGATTTGAATGATCAGCAAATAGGGGTCAAATAAAACTATCATTTGCTACTAAATGTCAGACTTAGTGTATTGCAGGACAGGAATATAAGCAATTCCCCTGGGAATGTTGTTAAAACCTACTTTTTACAGTGAATTTTAAGGTTACGTTGGCACAGTAGTATTCTGGAATTCGAGTCTCTATAATGATGATAGAGTAGAGGAATGAGTATTTGATACTAAGTTTATTCTTTAATTTTATTATCAACTAAAAGATAAAATTAATTACAATGTAAGCACTTTAATTTTTAAGTATTTAAAGTTAGAAAACTTTTTAAAGTTAATACTTAGTGTAGTACCTGAGATAAATGTTTCATGACTGAATCATGGGAATTACACTGGATAATGAAGAAAAGTATTAAATGAAATGAGGCTATCTAAAAACAACTGTTTTTAGGACAATAAAGGAATGATTATTATTTTGTATGCATCTCTGAAATAAAAGGAATTATAAAATAAAGACAGTCCCTGTGTATATCTTCCCTCTTTATTGATGAAGGGTATCAGTCTTCATAGTGCAAATTAAATGTTAACTAAAGACAAAGCATATTCATACTATAGGTCGTTTCTTGATTCAGAACTTTAGTTCTAGGCCGTATTTATTAAATAAAGGTATAATTATAGTTTCCTGAAAAAAGTTTTTTTTTCTTGGTAAAAATAAAATGGATTCCAGATATTTATTTTTCATTTGAATTTCATGTGAGGGTAAAATGTAGATATATATTTAATATATATTAATTTTTAAGCTTATTCTTTATTCTTTTTTTTTAATCCTCACACGAGGACATGCTTATTGATTTTAGAGAAAGGGGTAGGGAGAGAGAAAGAGAGGAATAGAAACATTGTTGTGAGAGAGAAACATCAGTTGGTTGCCTTTCGTAGGTGCCCTGACAGGGGGACCAAACCTGCAACCCGGGCATGTGTCCTGGCCAGGAATTGAACCTGAAACCCTTCAGTTTGCAGGACAACACCCAGCCAACTCAGCCACACTGGTCAGGGCATATTCTTTATTCTTGAAAGTGATTTGAAATAGTTGAATATCTGGAGATATTTTACTGTGCTATGTTTTTTAATATCTTACTTTATTTTTTAATAATTTTTTTCACTACAGTGTACATTGACTATTTTTTATATTAGTTTCAGGTGCACAGCATAGTGGTTAGACAGTCATATACTCTACAAAGTGTTCCCCCTGATATTTCTAGTAACCAGCCGGCACCATACATAGTTATTACAGCATTATTGGCTGTATTCCCTGTTATGTACTTTACATCCCCATGACTATTTTGTAACTGCCAATCTGTGCTTCTCAATCCCTTCACCTTTTTCACCCAGCCCTTCAAACCCTCTCTTCTCTGGCAACTATCAGTCTGTTTTCTGTATCTTTGAGTGTCTTCCCATTTTATTTGTTCATTTATATTGTTCTTTAGATGAGTTAAATCATATAGTATTTGTCTTTTTCTGACTGACTTATTTCACTTAGCACAATACCCTCTATCCATCCATGCCATTGCAAATGGTAAGATTTCATTCTTTTTGTGGATGAGTAATATTCCATTGTATGTATGTACCATAGCTTTTTTATCCACTTGTCTCTTGATGGAAACTTGGGTTGCTTTCACAGTTTGGCTATTGTAAAGAACACTACCATGAATGTAGGAGTGCATATATTCTTCTGAATTAGTGTTTTAGGTTTCTTTGGATACATATACCCAGAAGTGGAATTACTGGGTCATAAGGCAGTTCCATTTTTATTTTTTTGAGAAAACTCCATACTGTTTTCCATATGGGCTGTACCAGTTTGCATTCCCACCAGTAGTGGCCAAAGTTTCCCTTTTCCCCACATTCCTGCCAGCACTTGTTGTTTGTTGTTTTATTGATGATAGCCCATCCCACAGGTGTGAAGTGACAGCTCATTGTGGTTTTAAGTTGCATTTCTCTGATGATTAGTGACATTGAGCATCTCTTCATATGTCTATTGGCCATCTGTATATCCTCTTTGGACAAGTGTCTATTCAGATCATTTGCTCATTTTTAAATTGGATTGTTTGTTTTTTGGTGTTGAGTTATATGAGTTCTTATACATTTTGCATATTAACCTCTTATCAGATATATCATTGGAGAATGTGTTCTCCCATTTAGTGGGTTGTCTTTTCATTTTGTTGATGTTTTCCTTTGTTGTACAAGGACTTTTTTGTTTGATGTAGTTCCATTTGTTTTTTTTTTCTTTTATTTCCCTTGCCCAAGGAGGTATATCAGAAAAAATATTACTAAGAGAAATGTCTGAGATTTTACTGCCTATGTTTTCTTTTAGGAGTTTTATGCTAATCACACACACACACACACACACACACACACATAATCTTAAAATATATAAATCCATTTTGAGTTTATAATTGTATATGGTGTAAGAAGGTGATCTAGTTTCATTTTTTATATCTGTTCAATTTTACCAACATCATTGAATAAACTGTCTTCACCTCATTGTATGTTCTTGCCTCCTTTCTCAAATATTAATTAACCATACAGGTGTGGGTTTGTTTATTTCTGGGCTTTATTCTGTTTCATTGATCTATATGCCTGTTTTTATGCCAGCACCATGCTGTTTTTTCCCCCCACTGCTTTTAGAGAGAGAGGAAGGGAGGGAAAAAGGGGGAGGGAGGATGGAGGGAGAGAGAGAGAAAGAGAAACATTCGTGTGAGAGAGAAACATTGATTGGTTGCCTTATTGTATGTGCACGCCCTGACTGGGGAACAAACCTGCCAGTGGGGTCTGTGCCCTGACCCAGAATTGAACCTGTGACCCTTCAGTGTATGGGACAGTGCTCCAACCAACTGAGCCACAATGGCCAGGGCATCATGCTGGTTTGATTACTACGGCTTTGTAGTATAGTTTGATATCAAGTAGCATATGAGCCGGGACTATTGGAAAAAATTGTAAAATACTTGAAATGGAGTTGGAAAAAGATTATGGGTATCTTCAGTGGAAAACTAGGCTGTCTGAAATCAGTGTAGCCTTCTGGGTTATCTGATTTTAAGAAGTTTGTACCTTTCATTGTCTTTGAACTACTTACTTTATAGTGCTTTATGTTGTAGATAACTGAGAACAGTGCAAATTATTCTTGTCTGTAGATATGCAACTGCACTTTTCAAGTTGAGGGACAATTGATTTCACTTTCCTCTTCCCCTAAAGAGGCAAGTTTGCATTAAGTTTAGAAATTCATTTCACATTTCTGATCATCTGTACATGTGTGGTGCTTTGAATTCTCCTCTGAATTGGTTGCAGTATTTTACCGGGTCACTCATTAATTAATGAGTTAAATGAAATCTTTAATGTATGTTCATTTTACATTTGTATGAGAATCATGGTTTTACCTTTACATAAATGGATATTTTAACAGGAATAAGGTTGTTGAGTGGTTTTTATTTACTGGCTCACCTCTCACAAAATGCCTGTCAAAAAGAAGAGTGTGAAAGGATTCAGAGATCAGTAATAGCCACAGGAATTTCTCTTTGTCATAATTGCTGAAAACTAGTGCATTTAAAATTTAATGATATATGATAATATAAATTATTCATGCATACATGTTAAATGCTTAAGTTGCACATATTCGTAAGTTGGTTGGACCTGAAATTTTAATAATTAGTTTGGACCTTGTGTATTTTGAATATTTGTTGTTATGAGTGAACAAGCCAAACTATTTTGTACATTAGCCGTGAAAGAAGGGAATTGGTTGTTTACCTAATAAAATGGTATTGACTTATTTATAACCATATCAAGTGAATAGAACAATATGGAAATACAAAGTTATGGGTATCAAATTTATGTTGTAAATCTCAAAATCAGGTTTTTTTTTTTTTTATTCACTTGAGAGAGAGAGAGGGAGAGAGGGAGAGAGGGAGAGAGGGAAAGAGAAACATCAATGTGCGGTTGCTGGGGGTTATGGCCTGCAACCCAAGCATGTACCCTGGCTGGAAATCGAACTTGCGACACTTTGGTTCGCAGCCTGTGCTCAATCCACTGAGCTATGCCAGCCAAGGCAAAATCAGGGTTTTTATTGAAATGTTCATAGTGTATTATCCACTGGCATGAAACTATGGCATTTAGCAAGTGAATACAGTTTAGAGCTGACTGGCCCAGCCTTGCTTAAAACAAAACAAACCAAATCAAACCTCAACAGGTTATAAAATCTAAAAACTAGGAACTGGATTTGTTTTAAATGAGCAAAAGTAATTTTGGACATAGTTCTGGCATGTCTTGTTTAGGTTTCAAGAAAGAGACAGGCCTAAGTACTAAGTAGTCTATTAGCATTTCCCAAACTGTAGGAACAAAGTTTTGCAAGATTTTAATAGGCATTCTGGGAGATGAGTAAAATATTATGTTTTCAAATAATTCTGAGAGGAAGTTATGATATAATGGTAAGATCACAGAGTCCAGAGCCAGACTGCCTGGGTTTGAATCACAGCCCTACTGCATATTAGCTTATTCCCTTCACACCCTTCCTTTTTTGTTAGTCAAGTTATTTAACCTTTCTGTATCTTGTTTTTTAACCTAAAAGTGGGGAAAATAATAGTTTCTACTTCATAGGGTTTTGTGAAAATTAAGTGAGTTAACATATGTAAAGCATTTAGAATAATTCCAGGCACATAAGTGTTCAATAATTATAGTTATGTATAATTATAATTATTGTTATTTGGAAACACTGTATATATTCTGTCTCTTTCTTGGAAACTCACTGTATATGTTGGCAAATTAAAGATTCTAAGGAAGGCTTACAGTGACCAAATTTGTTTTTCTCCAAAATATTTGAAAGTATTGGTAACTTTTTCTGGAATCAGCTAAAAGAGGTTTCAAATCTAAGAAATAAAATTTTTAAACATGCTAGTGAGGAATTTACCCCAAATTATTTATATTAATTTTCTCCAAATTGTTGGAAACTGGAATACCTTTTCAAGGATGCCTATTAAGATAATTTTAAGGAAGAGTTTGGGAAGTGTTCACTTACTTGGCCTAAGGACTGGGAATTTATTGTTAAGGACAAATAGCAACTCTGCTTTAGTGTGGAGAGCTGATGACCTCTTGTGGTGTATCTAGTTTTTTCTTAGACGTGTAGTTCTTTAAGTATCTGTGATAGTCCAATAGGACTGCCCGCAAAGACAGAAATGTGCTGTATCTGTATTGTCCAATTTGTTCATCACCAGCTACTACGTGTGCTTGCAATGTGGACAGCACATCTGAATATTTTTATTTAAATTTAATTAAGGAAAATAAAAATTTAAATAGCCACATATGGCTGGTGGCTACTGTATTGGATAGTGTAGTTCTAAACAGTTTGGGCCCCATAGTTACCTCTGTGACTTTATGTGCCTTTACTTTCTACCCTGCGCTCATCTACACTGGCTTCCTTGCAGTTCTTCAAACATGCCTGGCCCGTACTGCCTTTATTTTGTTTCCTCTAGATACATAATTCCATATCTTTTTGTATGGCCAATTTCCTCACCTTCTGATTTGTCACTCCTTGATTGAGAGAATGTCTGTTTGGGTCTGGGCTGATCCCTTGTGGTTTGGGTAGGAGGATTTTTCCCCTCTAGAAGCACAGTGCTTCACAGATGGAGGCAGTGGGTTTTTTTTTTTTTTTTTTTTTTTTTTTTCCTTTTTTTTGTGAGCAGCCTGTACTGTTATTTAAAATATACAGATTTTATCTACAATGCCTATGAGGGTGCCTAGCATATAGTAGATAATCTTAGTATTTTCTTTGGGTGTGGAGTTTTAGGTTAGCTGCTATTTCAGTTTCTTAATTTCTGTTGCATTAACTGTAGCTTCTTGAAGGTAATGTGTCTTACTTTTCCTTTGTCTGCCTTAACATTTTTCTCTTTGTGTTTTATTTTATCAGTTTGCTTATGATGTGTATAGGAGCAGTTTTCTTTGTGGTATCTTGTGGTTGGGTGAAATTCTTAAAGCAATGGGTTCAATTTCTGTGAGTTGTTGTCTTTCATCTACTCATAGTTTCAGAAAATTCTTGGTCACAAAGTATTCAAATATTGCTCCGATTCCCTTCCCTTTTCTTCTGGGATTTCTATCACATGTGTGTTTCAAGCAGTTTCTGGTCCAGCGTGGTTTCTCTCCCACAGAGGTCCCTTGATCTCATTATGTGCGGTGTTTCCCCTCTCAGGTACATGATGTGCACAGTAAAAGCCCTGAGGAATCTTCCACTGAAGCAGAAACTTAACCTTGTTCATTTCAGTATCCTGAGGATAATATTTTGGGAAATGTTTCTTTATATTACCATAAATGGAGGGAGTAGAATGCAGACACTTTCTTTTCTTAGTTTGGTTCTTTTCCATGTTGGCATTGAACCAAAATTACTACTCTGAGAGTAGGGAATGCTGTAGTACTAGAATCACATCTTTTTTACTTTTAAGCTACATATGATTCTAATGATTTTACTTTTAAAGGCTGTTATTGCCTTTTATATTATACCCCTGGCTTTTCAAATATAGATATTTTTCCTATTTATGGCTAGTACCGTTGGTGGTGGCAAGAATGGCACCAGGTGTTAGACCACCAGTGGGGTCAGACTGGACCTGGTTCAGCACCCTTGGTACTTGAGTTCTAGCTAGGAAAGAATTCAGGGCCAAGACTCAAACTATAAGAGGTTTATTTAGAAAGTCATAGTTGTAGAAGAAGTGAGCTGTAGAAGAAATGGGTTTGGAAAACACATTATGGAGGCAAGAGAAAGGCCCTTGGAGCTTAGGAGAGAGGAAGGTAAAGGTAAGGCACAGGCAGCCTCTGGGGAGGGAGAGCTCCTGCTCCCAGGAGGGAGGGAAGGGAAAGTGGACTGGGTCCTTTCTCCTCAGGGCTCCTAAGGGCAGGCATTTTAGGGGGATGTCTCAGGGGAGATCCCAGCAGCCTTCCAGACGTATCCTTTCAGGGTCGAGGTCTCTGCTGATGGATCTGCGCCAGGTCAGGGGATCTTTAGTCAATCTACCTGATCCTGATGCCAGTCTTGGCATCGCTAGTCTGGTTTTGCTGCTTTTCTGGGCCCTGAGCTGAAATACAACTGAGACCTAGATGTATTTGATGCAGATCAGAACCTCGTTGTCCTGGAGGCTTAATGCTTAGGTGCTATCCTTTGTCTCCCTTGTTTGCTCCCCCTCTAAGGGGGGATTTGACCCACAGGACTAGCAACATGCCTGGGGAGGAAAGGTCAGAGGAGGGTCCAAAGCACAGGACCAGCAATATGAAAGATCAGGGGGTCTAAACCTTGCGAGCAGGGATATGCTGACAGAGAAAAGGTTGCCCTGGAGCAGGGTCCTTGCTTTCCCAGGGTTGTCTGTAGCTTTCCACCCTGGTGACCTTCTGTACCTGGCCCATCGTCCTCGATCTGCTCACATCTGTCTGTCTACCACAGTACTACCCTTAAGTATTGCCATGATGACTTATATTTTCCAAAATGAAATTAGTCTTATGCATTGTCAGTGTCTTCTACATTGGTTTGATGATGGGGATAAAATGATTAAAAATCGAGACTGTTCAGGGAAATCCTGGTTGTTTGGTAAATGTTACAAAGTCTATTCACTTGCAAGCACTATGTTTCATGATCATAATAAAAAAAAGCAACTAACGAGAATACATTATTGGTTAGCCTCTTCCAGTATGAGGAAGTTGAGGGATGTAACTTGGACTTTCATATTTGAAACTTCTAGGATATTTTAGTGTTTCAAATTGTCTTGGAAATCTAGGACATGATATTTCTGTAAGCAGAGGAAAATAGTGGTTGTCTATGTGGGAGATTGGCTCTACCTTTCTTTCTCCTCTCAGTGGAATTTATTCTTTTTAATGCAGATACCTCTGTGAGGAGTCTGTTACTTTTGAACAGTCTGTGTGTTACATATCAGATCTGCTGTCTTTGGAATTGAGGGTCTGGACTTAGTCTTAAAGAAGATGTGAGGAAGAAAATTACACTTTTTGTTTTAATTTCAGTTAGGGCAAGCCTGCTTAGACTTGCAAACTATCTCTTTTGATACTGCTCTCTTAACTTTCTTCAGTTGGGACTCCAATGCAGTTCATAATTTTCATATTTTAAAAATGAATAACATTTCACTGAGTCGTTCTCTTTGGTTGTAAGGTCACTCCTATAAAGTCATAGAAAACTTAGTGAGTTGGAAAAATCAACATTAAAATAGGGTCTTAAATTGCCAAGATATAATTTGTAGCAGGTTTTTTTTTTTCTTTTTGGTGATCTCCGAAAACTGGCGTTTGTCTTAGAAGTCCATGGTAGTAGCCAAATTACAGGTACAGATTTGCCTTTCTAAAAAAATTCATTGCCTTGACTGGTGTGGCTCAGTTGGTTGGGCATTGTCCTTCATAGCGAAAAGTCTCTGGCTTCGATTCCTGGTGGGGGCACATGCCTGGGTTGTGGGTTTGATTTCTGCTTGGGGCATGCATGAGAGGCAACTGATTGATGTTCCTCTCTTGCATCTATGTTTCTCTCCCATACTCTGGTTTCTCTTCAGAATGCACAAATCTTTTGCCTTTTTCTATGTTTTTCTCCCTCTCTTTCTCCCTGCCTTCCTATGTCTCTAAAAATAAATATAATCTTTAAAAAAGATTCATTGATACATTAAAATTTACTTTTTAAATTTATTTAAAAAATTTTTTAATTTACTTTTAGAGAGAGAGGAAAGGATGAAGAAAGAGAGGAAGAGAAACATCAGTTGGTTGCCTGGGGACCTGGCCTGCAACCCAGGCATGTGCCCTGATCAGGAACTGAACCAGGGAACTTTTGGTCTGCAGGCAGGCGCTCACTCCACTGAGCCACAGCAGCCAGGGCTATTTTTTAGTTTTAAAATGAACATATACTCATTTCCTAATATTTGGGTAAGAGAAAATTTTAAGAAAATAAAAATAATTCATAATCTTATATTTAAAGATATTTTAGCATAGTTCATATTTTGATCATTTTTTCATTATTTTCTTGAGTGAAACCATCTTAACATGGTTGAGACAATATTATTTATATAGGTTTGTATTTCAGTCTTTCCCTTAGTATAACTTTAAATTGCCAAAGAAAAGCTTGAGTACTCTTTTGCATTCATTCATTCTTTCTCTCAATAAAAAATATATACATATGTAAGTGTAACTATGTAAGCTGATAACTACACATACACATGCACATATACATTTGTACTCAAGGCACTATTGTTGGCTGCTTTCTGGAAAGTTTATTGTCTTTTAGGGCACAAAAGTTAACTATAATGTAAAGTAGACCATGAAGAATGTCTATGTTCTCTTGAAGTTCTGACATGGAACCCCTCTGGATTACCAAAACTTTGTCTCACAAAGTTTCTTTGTTTGTAGATTCCTCTATTTGGTGCTAAGACTATTGGCCAGAGAAGTCCTGATGGTCCCGTGCTGAGCAAAGCTGAATTTGTTGAGAAAGTTCGTCAGAGTAACCAGGCCTGTCATGATGGAGATTTCCACACAGCTATTGTTCTGTACAATGAAGCTCTGGCTGTTGACCCTCAGAACTGCATCTTATACAGCAATAGATCTGCAGCATATATGAAAATCCAGCAGTATGACAAGGCCCTGGACGATGCAATCAAAGCTCGACTTCTCAATCCCAAATGGCCTAAGGTAGAAATTTGATTTACCTTCACAGAATCTTTTGTGCTGATTTTTAATTTTGATGTAAAATTTTATTGCCTCAGTGCAGTTAATATTTTAATAGCCTGTGCTTTGGCAAAATGTAGAATGACTTCATTGAGTTGGTACACTAGTGAATGGTTTCCTTTTTTTCTGCTTTGGAGTATGCTTTCTATGTCCAAATTTAATTCTTTTCCTGTGCGTTTGAGATTTGAACTTTTTTTTCACTCAGCTTCTTGATAGGACACATTCTAGTTATTAAATAGGTTTGGACATCTTTATTTTTGCACAGATGTTTTAGATGGAGTGTGATAGTCATTTTCTTTCATTTGATTTAATTACTCACTGTCACTACTTATTTTCAGAATGGTATTTGAGCAGTGAAATTTCTTTTTCTAATAAATCATTGTAATTATCTGTATTCTCTTGAATGATTTAAGGATTGAGTTATCTTTGTTTTATATACTTTGTTTTCAGTGTACCTATTTACTACCTAACTCCCAGTTTATTTTAGAAATGATTTCTTAAGATGCCACTGAAGTGTTTGAGGTATTTTTTATCGAATGCAAAACCATTTGATCCCATTCTTGGCTGTTGGGTTAACAAAGGTTAATGGCTGTTTCTTAGAGATTTAAAAAAGATTCTTAATGTCTGAATATGATGTCACAGTCATCTTACTTTGTACTTTAACTTTGGTAGGTAGTTTTTGGCCTCAGTGGAATTTCCAGTATTGCCGCTGCCTCAAAAATTGTTTAGTATTCTACAATTCCATAAAGGATTTATTTTTTTAATTGTTTTTCAAGTACAGTTGTCTCCATTTTCACCCCACCCACCCCCACCTGCCACCCTCGATCCTACTCTGTTTGGCTTTGTCCTTGTGTCTTTTATTCTTGTTCCTTGATGACCATTCCCCTTCTTTCTCCTGTTATCCCCCCTCCCCTCTGGTTACTGGCACTTTGTTCTTTATCTCAATGTCTCTGGTTATATGTTGCTTTAGTAATATAATAATTATAAATAAAGCAAAATCTATTTTTAAAAAATGGTTATATGACAACATTTGGGACTTAGAATGCTGTTTTCAAGGGACAGACCTAGGTTCAATATTTTTTCTTCTGTTAATGACATATGGCTTTGGGTAAATCTCTTTTTATTTTATTTTTTTTCTTTTTATTTATTTACTTTAATATATTTTATTGATTATGCTATTAGAGTTGTCCCCTTTTCTCCCCTTTATTCCTCTCCTCCCTACACACCCCCTCCCACACACGTTCCCCTCCTTTAGTTCATGTCCATGGGTCATACATATAAGTTCTTTGGCTTCTATATTTCCTATCTTATTCTTAACCTCCCCCTGTCTATTTTCTACCTATCATTTATACTACTTATTCTCTGTACCTTTTCCCCCCTCTTCCTCTCCCCTGCTGATAACCCTCCATGTAATCTCCATTTCTGTGATTCTGTTCCTGTTCTAGTTGTTTGCTTAGTTTGTTTTTGTTTTGGTTTTAGGTGTGGTTGTTAATAACTGTGAGTTTATTGTCATTTTACTGTTCATATTTTTATCTTCTTTTTCTTAGGTAAGCCCCTTTAACATTTCATATAATAAGGGCTTGGTGATGATGAATTCCTTTAACTTGATGTTATCTGGGAAGCATTTGATCTGCCCTTCGATTCTAAATGATAGTTTTGCTGGTTAGAGTAATTTTGGATGTAGGGTCTTACCTTTCATAACTTGGAATACTTCTTTCCAGCCCCTTCTTGCCTGCAAGGTTTCTTTTGAGAAATCAGCTGACAGTCTTTTATGGGCACTCCTTTGTAGGTAACTGTCTCCTTTTTTCTTGCTGCTTTTAAGATTCCCTCCTTATCTTTAATCTTGGGTAATGTAATTATGATGTGCCTTGGTGTGTTCCTCCTTAGGTCCAATGTTTTTGGGACTCTCTGAGCTTCCTCAACTTCCTGGAAGTCTATTTCCTTTGCCAGATTGGGGAAGTTCTCCTTCATTATTTGTTCAAATAAATTTTCAATTTCTTGCTCTTCCTCTTCTCCTTCTGGTACCCCTATTATTTGGATGTTGGAACATTTTAAGATGTCCTGGAAGTTCCTGAGCCTCTCCTCATTTTTTTGAATTCTTGTTTCTTTATTCTGCACTGGTTGAATGTTTCTTTCTTTCTCCTGGTCCACACCGTTGATTTGAGTCCTGGTTTCCTTCCTATCACTGTTGGTTCCCTGTACATTTTCCTTTATTTCACTTAGCATAGCCTTCATTTTTTCATCTAATTTGCAACCATATTCAACCAATTCTGTGAGCATCCTGATTACCAGTGTTTTGAACTGTGCACCTGATAGGTTGGCTATCTCTTTGTTGCTTAGTTGTACTTTTTCTGGAGCTTTGATCTGATCTTTCATTTGGGCCATTTTTTTTTGTCTCCCCACACCTGTTACATAGTAAGGGGTGGAGCTGAAGTGTTCACCAGTGTGGGGCAACCCACGTTGCTGTGTTGTGACGCTGTGTGTAGGGGAGGGATTCAAGAGGGAACGACACCACTTGTTCTACTCTTCACCGGGTTTCCAGTCACTTCCCCTGCTTCCTACAAGCAAATTGGGCCCTTCTGGTGCTGACTTCTGGGTAGATGGGTTTGTGTATATTCTAGGATCCTGTGGGTCTCACCAGTGAGCTCTCCTGTGACGCTGGGAGTTTTTCCTGCTGCTCCCTCAACTCCCACAGGTGTTTTCAGTCAGAAGCTTTGAGGCTTTATTTCCCCACTAGAACCCTGGGTTGTGCGGTCTGTCTCACTTCCCAGTTGTTCCTCCCGGTTTATCTGCATGTGAATGTGGGACCACCTGGTCCACAATCCACTGCTTCACTGCTCCTCCAGCTGCCTTGCCATGAGTCCTCTCTACCCTGGCTGCCCATTTCCACCCCTCCTACTGGTCTGGATGAATGTTTCTTCTTTAACTCCTTGGTTGTCATACTTCCATACAGTTCGATTTTCTGTCAGTTCTGGTTGTGTTTTGTTTTTAAATTTGTTGTTATCCTTCTTTTGGTAGTGTGAGGAGGCACAGTGTATCTACCTACACCTCCATGTTGGCTGAAAGTTCCTATTTCATTTATTTCAATTCAGTAAATATCTATTAGGTATTTACTATGGATAAGCATAGTTCTGCTACTCTCTCCTCTGGTAACAGTATTTAATTGATTTTTTAAAAATTATGCATACTGCCTTGGCTGGTGTGGCTCAGTGGATTGAGCACCAGCCTATGAACCCAAAGTCATAGGCTGATTCCCAGTCAGGACACATGTCTGGGTTGAAGTTGGGGGCATGTGAGAGGCAACCGATTGATGTATCTCTCACACACTGATGTTTCTCTCCCTTTCTTACTCCCTTCCTTCTCCTCTCTCTAAAAAGTAAATAAATAAAACCTTTAAAAAATTATGTATACTGACTTTTAAAAATTATTTTAGTGTTCTACCTCTTCTTAATGATTTTGGAAAAAAAGAAATGTATTGGTGATCTGTATTTGTATCTTACTAGCTTTTGTTCTGTAACAAATCACTGCAAAATTTGGTTGCTTAAAATAATAACCACTTATTTAGCTTAAGATTCCCTATGTCAGTTGTGTAGCTCTTCTGGTCTGGGTTGATCCAGCTGATTTCTGCTGGACTTGCTCATGTGTTTGAGGTCAGCTAGAGGCTAGACTGGTGGTTGAATCATCTAAGACAGTCTGATCACATTTCTGACATTTCTGATACTTGGTATGGTGTTGGCCAGGGGAGGAGCAGCAACTGGTGCACATGTCTCTTATCATTTGGTAGGTTTTCCTGGGCTTTTTAAAGAAGATGTTATTTATTTATTTTTAGAGAGGGGAAGGGAAGGAGAAACATCAATGAGTGGTTGCCTCTTATACACCCCCTAATGGGGACCTGGCCCACAACCCAGGCATGTGCTCTGACTAGAAATTGAACCAGCAACCCTTTGGTTTGCAGGCCAGCACACAATCCACTGAGTCACACCAGCCAGGGCTTTCCTGGGCTTCTTCACAGGATAGTTGCAGGAGGATTCCAAGAACAGCTAAAGATTGGGGGCCCCAATGCCCAAGCATTTTTTACGTCTGTATCACATTTGCCATTGTCTCATTTGCCAGAGCATATTACATGAGCATATTACATGGCCAAGCTCAGAACCACCATAGGAGAGGATTACCCAAGGACATATAGAAGGGAAGAATTTATGGCCATCCTTGTAATTTACCTCAGTATTCTTTGTCAGATCACATTAACGGTATGGTACATATTCATGTACCATCATTTATAGGAGATATCCCTTTTTAGTTAATTGTATCTATTTTATTTTGACTTTTTACCCTTTATATTTCTGTTCTGGAATTTTCTTGAATCACATCTTTTCAGACAAGTAAGTTGTGAAGTAGTTACTATCACTGTAGTGTGAATTATGACTTACATAAATAGTTATATTCTTTAAGAGTTCCTACCATAGGAAGAGAAACCTGAAGGAATAGAAGATTTTCATATGCTATAACACCATGAAAGGGAAAATTTTACAAGGGGATTTTCCCATTAATTTTAAAGCATACGATAAATATCTCTCTTTCTTCAAGGATTTAAAGTTCTTCTCATTCATTGATTGTTCCTGTTGACAGAATTCCGTCATTGGGTATAATACTTGATGACAGAATGTTATACCTTATTTGTCAGGTATTATACCTAATGACAGAATTATATGTAACAAAGAAAATGTTAAAAAATATCTTGGCAACATGTTTCATTTTGATGTACCTATATTATAATAGTAATAAGATATAATAGTTCTTATTGAATGCTTATTTGCTAAAGGATTGTCTGAATCCTTTTATTTGTGATATTAATTTTATACTCATAGTAATCTTATGGAGTAGATATTATTATTCCAACTTTATAATAGAGTATATATTTTTAGAGAATTTATTTTTTAGAGAGAGGGAGGAAGAGAGAGAGAAACACGGATATGAGAGAGGAACATGGATTGGTTGTGCCCTGTGTGCCCCTATCCAGGCACATGCCTTGACCAGGAATCAAACCAGCAGCCTTTCACTTTGCAGGATGATGCCCAACCAACTGAGCCACACCAGTTAGGGGACAATAGAGGATATTTATCCTTAGGTTAAATAACTTGTCCAGGACATCTAGCCAGTAACTGGGAGAGTTGGACTTTTTTTTTTAAATACTCACCTGAGGATGTGCTCACCGATTTTAGAGATAGGGAAAGGGAGTGAGAGGGAGAGAGAGAGAAACATCGATTATTCTTCTGCTGATTTATGCACTTATTGGTTGATTCTTGTATGTACCCTGATCGGGGATTGAACCTGCAACCTTGGCATATTAGGATGATGTTCTGACGAGCTGAGCTACCTGGCCAGGGCTCTGGGGCTTTTTAAGCCACTGTAAGCAGGGAATATTTTATTCAAAGACTGATGGAATATCACTGGAAGATTTTAACTGGAGGAATGACATGTTTAATGTATGGTCAGTCTAGTTAAAGATTATGAATATGTTTAATTTCCACACATTTATGACTTTCCAAATTTCCTTGTTATTGATTTCAAATTTTATTCCACTGTGTTTGAAGAACATATGTGATACCATGTCAGTCCTTTTAAATTTATTGAGGCTTGCTTTATGGTTTAACACATTATCTTGTCCTTAAGAATGTCCCGTGAGCACTTGAGAAAATTGTGCATTCTACCCCCCATTGCTGGATGGGGTATTCTGTAGATGTCCAGTATGTCCAGTTTGTAATGTTGTTCAAGTCTTCTGTTTTCTTTATTTTAAAAGTATTTTTTAAAGATTTTATTTATTTATTTTGGGGGGAGAGGAAAACATCAACATGTGGTTACCTCTCACTTGCCCCCTAATGGGGACCTGGCCTGCAACCCAGGCATGTGCCCTGACTGGGAATCGAACCAGTGACCCCTTGCTTCACATGCTGACACTCAGTCCACTGAGCCACACCAGCCAGGGCCAAATGCTATCTTTTTTTTTTTTTTTCCAAATTACATCTTTATACATTATAAACCCATCAGCATAGTCTTATACTTATTGCCTTATGCCATTTTTTTAAATCAAAGAGTTATCTCTTTATTGATACTCTATATTTGGTGAGACATTGTATTCACACTCTGTTTTAAATTCTTTAGATGGCATTTATTTAGTACTTTGAATATGTTCATAATAGCTAATTTAAAGTCTTTGCTTATCTCTCTCATGTCAATGTTTCTCTCTCTCCCTTTTCCTTTCTCCCTCTCTCTCTTCCTCTTTCTCTAAAAGGTCAATGGAAACATGTCCTTGGGTGAGAATTGAAAAATAATAATAAAAAATAAAGAAGTCATTGTTTAGACCACCTGGCTCAGCACTTTAATGGACTTTTGGAGATTTTGCATTCACAGTAAACACCAGGCTGATGATCGGATTGTAGAGCATTGTTGCAGGTGCCTCCACTTTGCTGTTTGTTGTGTGGACAAAGGATCTGTGGCTCTGCTGTAGCCACTAGTCACACAGATGGTGTATGTGTCACATTTCTCTTTCCCGTACCCTGGCAGCATCCTTGTGGATGAGTATGGCATGGAAGAGGGCTGTCAGCAGGAACTACTAGACATGCTCCACGCACTATGTATCCCCACCTTCCAGCTGCTAGAATAGCAGAATGGGTCCAGAGTCACCCTGACATCATGGATGCCCTGTTCAGGCCCGCCACCAGGTTTATTCAGTGTAGCCCTGTTACCTTACTGAAGAGCCAGGTGGTCATCCCTATCTTACAGTGAGCCACTGCCTGCACTATTTTGGACCACCAGGATGCCAGCTTCAGTGTCATGAGGTTCCTACGAGACCTTATCCATACAGGGGTAGCCAACAGTCGTGAAGAGGACTTTGAATTATGAAGAGAACTGATTGGACAGGTGATGAAGCAGCTTGGACAGCAACTTGTGAGCCAGCTGCTCCACGCATGCTCTTTTTGTCTTCCCCTTGCCCTACCAAATGTGTTCAAAGTGCTCCAGGGGATCATGCAGGTTGACAGAGCAACTTCTTGTTGATGGTTAGAGAATTCCTTGAAAGGTTTGTCGAAGGAGTCAACCATGGGAGCCATCAGTGACACACAAGCAACTAGCAGATAGTGCCGAGGAATGTAGACAAGTTTGCGGAGAGATAGCTTTCATTCCTGCGCCGTGCCTGCCACCCAGGAATGTCTTTTTAAATTAGAAGGCAGGAAGAAACAACGAAAAAAACAACCAA
This sequence comes from Phyllostomus discolor, assembly GCF_004126475.2. Lineage (NCBI taxonomy): Eukaryota > Metazoa > Chordata > Mammalia > Chiroptera > Phyllostomidae > Phyllostomus > Phyllostomus discolor. The sequence goes on along the minus strand of NC_040915.2, from coordinate 56,026,043 downwards.
CTCTCCCACAATGAGAAACCTTCATTTTGGGAGAGGGGCCTTCACTGGCACCAGGGCATCCCACCCGACGGGTGGAATCAGAAGACTCGTCTTTTGAGGCCATCCTGAGGAGGTCCTTTTTGGAGGTGTGAGGGGAAAATCAGCGTGGTTTTAAGAAAGATGGCTGCAGCCTGTCTGTCGTTGTGGGAAAGGAGCTGGTTTCCTGGCAAACTTGTTTCTAAAATGAAAAATAATTTTAAGGAAATAAAAAAGGAAAACTAAATTGAAATCAGAACTGAAACATTTGCCTGGTAGCAAATGACACAAGTATTCATACATGTATTTGCACACATATGCTAACATGCATGTAAGCACACATAAAAAGAAAAGTACAGACATTCTCTGAAACAAAAAACCATTTATTTAGGGAAAATGAGAATTCAAAGGAGTTAATATCTGCAATTGGAAGAAAAGATTCAGGATCATCTCTTAAGGTCTTTTATTGTTTTGTCCCCTTACTTTCCCATCCTTCTGTATCATTTCATCTCCTTTTTGTAACAAAGTGAGTAGAAGTTTCTTCTGTCCTCCTCAGTCATTTTTTACCACCTTGAGAGTGGTTCAGGCAGGGAGGAGTAAGCAAGGAGACTTTTCTGTTTTATATAGAGGGCATATCAGGGATACTAGGACCTGCCAGGGCTAAAGTTCATTGGTATCCTAACCAACTCTGACCATACCCTATTCAGTCTCTTAAATCCCTTCCAGTCCACAATGAGTTGTCAGTCTTTTACAGAAGAGCCAAAATTGGGGTGAATGAGATATCAATGTACATTCTAAGTTTTAGTTTTTAAGACTTCTTTTTAAGTTAATGTTTTACCCACAGACAAAAAAAGAGGATGGGAATATGGGAAAAAGTGTTTACAGGGATAACTGTATTTTACTAAAAAATATGAAAATTATTTCACTTCATGGGGATGAGGCGGGAGCAGGAAGCCCAAATGTTCAGGAGATCTGAACGTTTTAAAGGAGTTGCAGTTCTGCACAGGCATTAGATGTGGCGTTGTTCTCTCGGGTGTTGTAGCCGTCTCAGGAACAAGTCAGCAGCAGCAAAAACAAAACCAAAAAAGAAAACAAAGGAAAAAATTAAAAGATTTTATTTATTTATTTTTAGAGAGAGGGGAAGGGTGGGAGAAAGAGAGGGAGAGAAACTTTGATGTGTGGTTGCCTTTTGCATTTCCCCAACTGGGGGCCCACAACCCCAGCCGTGTACCCTGACTGGCGACCCTTTGGTTCGCAGGCCAACACTCAATCCACTGAGCCACACCAGCCAGGGCAGAAAAAAGAAAAATTTTAAAATTAAAAAAGACTTTGTTTAGTAAGTTTAATGTCTGTATTTTTTTCATGGGCTACACTTACCTTTTAGTGTTTTATTGTCTTTTGTGAGTTAGTGACTTTCTTGGACTAATTTTTAAAGTCTGTATTCTTTGTCATATGTAGCCACTGAAGTCTACTCAGTTAGCTAAGTGGCCAAATATTGATTAAATGACTTGAAACACCCTGACCAGTGTGGCTCAGTTGGTTTGGCATTGTACTTGCAAAGTGAAAGGCTGCTTGTTTGATTCCTGGTCAGGGCACATGCTTGGGTTGCAGGTTTGGTCCCTGATTGGGGCACACAATCGACTGATGTTTCTTTCCCTCTCTTTCTTCCTCCCTTCCCAAGTCTCTAAAAAATAAATAAAAATCTTCAAAAAAGTGCCTTGAACTAGTATGTCTCCCAGCCTTTGTTGAAGAGGGCTGGGCATGTGCAGAGCCCTGCACATTCTTAGGTTCCCAAGAATATTTTGGAGTTTTTCAAAGCCCTGTATAAACATGTAATTCTCCAAATTTTTCATTAATTTTTTTTAGTCTCATATTCACCTAACTTGTATTTCTGCTTCAGGCGGCTGTGATGTTAAGTAGTTGGCACTGACTGTGTTGACACCTGCCCTGGCTGTTTTGCCTGAGCCGTCTCTGAGTCAGGTGAAATAAAGTCCTGTGCCCAGAGCTTTCTCAGGGAGCTGCCAGCTGTGTCACACACTGGTAATTTTCTGGGGATGGGATGTTTTGGGGAGCTCCTAATCATTCTGACTCCTCCTTTGACTCTTAGGCTTCTGATTTTTACAAATATTGTGCTTGAGAGACGGTTGGTTTTCAAGTCTACCACAGGGCTAGGGAAAGGAGATAAAAATGGCAAAGGGTAAAACCCTGCAAACTTGGTATTGTTTGAGACTCAGCAGTTTCCCTTGAAGAAACACTTCTTGGGTTGCTGCAAGTTGTTTAATTTCCACAATTCTGAAAAAGTTTATTTTTGACAAGTTTTGCTTGTGTTTTTATTGCTTTTAGAACAGATTTTTGGGGAGGTCCTTACTCTGTCATTTTGGAAGTGCGCACGTGCTCTCTCTCTCTCTCTCTACACACACACACACACACACACACACACACACTTTTTGGGTGTGTGTGTATGTGTGGTAAATGTAAAACACCATGGTTAGGGAAATGGAGAGTAGGAAGGTGAAAGCAAAAGCAGGCAGACCAATGACAATGCTAACTTAGACTAGAGGAGTGGTTTAAATTAAGACTCACTGAACTGTATAACTGAAAGGCTCTCACTGATTCTCATAACAGTCATCCATTACAGGCGGTGCTGTCTCTATTTTATAGGTAAGGTGAGATTCAGGGAGATTTAAGTCAAACCTGCGACGCTTTGATTTGCAGGCCGGCACTCAATCCACTGAACACACCAGCTAGGGCAAGGAAAGGGGTACCTTTTAAGTGTTACATTTGTAGTTTTTTTTTGTTAATTTGTATACCTAATTTTTTTATTAGCTGTATAATATTCCATGTTATGAGTATGCCAATTTAATATTTTTGATTTTTTATTGAAGGTGAAGATAGAAATCTATAATAAGAGATAAGGTAAATGTAGTTGAAAGGTTTCTATTTTCTTGGGTACATGAATGAAGGCACACAGTAGTCTCTGTTTCTTTGTTATTCAAGAAAAAACTATAAACAGAGACTATAACAAAAGTACATTTTCTAGTTGGCCCCCATTTGATTGGTAGCTTTTTCTATTTGATGTTGAAGTGAGTCTCCTGTAAGTTCGCTGGTCATTGTTTACTTATCTATATATTTATTTTTTTATTTTACTGTTGTTGATTTAAGATGAAAATCAGTTTTTTTTTTTTACTGAGATAAATTTTTCTCATAAATGTGAGCCTGAGGTAATGCAGAGTTCACAGCATCTCCTTGGAAACCAGGCTTTTGTGGGATAGAACCAACTAGTTTAAGATGGATGCTTTGTCCTTAGGAAATGATGCAGGGAGTCTTGTTGTAAAGGAAATTCACGATATAGGAGCTCAAGTAGTTAAATTCTCTCTTTGTCATAATTCATTTCAAGAATGTTCTAACAACCAAGTTATAAACATATGATAAGTGACAACTTTTACTTCCAGCTCTCAGATGGTAGGTATTTATCACTAAGGAATGTGAATGCATTGTTTTAAATGAAGTGAAAGTTTTGTCATTTATACTTGACAGTTGATTAAACTGTAGAGATATGCTTTGTGAGTGATATTATTTAAAGTCTGTTAGGACACTCAGCTTCTAAAGATTTCTATTTGTCTTGTCTCCTCTAATAAAAGCTTGATAGCATTGTTTATGTTAATGAAAACAAACTATTCTAGGATTTACACAGTCATTTCGTAAAAGCATCTCAAAAATTTCAGATTAGAAGTTATGAAAGCAACTTCAGAAAACAATGGCAAAGAAATAGCTTTTCCAAAATATATTTTAAAATAATAATATTAGTAGATGGCCAATATAACCTAAGTAAAATTAATCTTTTTTGTAAATTGAAGTATTACTACCAAAGTTGGAACATTCTTATATTTGAATTATTAGAGCAACACAAAGTTTTTGAATAAGTTTAGTCATTGTTCAAATTTAGTGATTTTTTTCCTTGAAGATGAGTTTATATTTCAGAAATGTTAATCATACTGTGTCAGCTTTGAAGAGGGTTTTAAAAGCATTATTTTTACATCATATATTTTTTAAGTTACCTGTAGATAACTTTCTAGAATTTTTACATTATTACCTTCATTTCAATTCTCTGGAAGGAGTACCTTCCGGTTTAATTTAAGTAAAATATTTTTTTCTAATTGAAGGAGGCTTTTAAGAACTGAAGTCAGAATTGCCTCATGTGTTTATTAGTTTGGATAAGTTTTGAGATGTACGATGTGCTACTGTCCAAGCATTTTATTTATTCTATTTTTAAGTTGATTTAAAATAATTTTACGTGTTTGTTAGTTTGGATATGTCTTTTAAAATATACTGCTCTCCATTGTCAAAGCATCTATAAATTTTATTTACTTATATATATTTAATTTTAAAATAATGTGAAACATACAGAAAAGTTGTGAGATTATTTCAAAGGACTCCAGAATATCCTACATTTAGATTCCCCCAATAGTTAATAGTTTACCATATTTGTCTTATAATATACTCCATATCAAATAAATTGTTATTTTCTGAACCATGTGAGAGTAAGTACAGACATGATAACTCATAACCCTAAATCCATCAGTATGTATTGAGACTACTCTGATATGAAGCCACTGTATAACCATTAAATTCTAGACATTAACATTGATACAATACTGCTATTTAATCCACAGATTCTATTCAAATTTCACTGATTGTTCCAGTGATAGAGGCACTGTTTCCTTTCTGGCCCAGGATCAGGAACCTGGCAAGAAGTTTGTTAGTCTGTTCAAATAGCTAGACTGTAGGTAGTAGCATCAGGGCAGTACTACATGCTCACGAGACAAATAACTTATTTGATTGACTGGATTTTTACCACTCTTGGGTCCTTATTTTCTTTGTTTGGGGCCTGACTTTTCATCACTAAAGTAATATTCTTATCCTTTGATCTGGAGAGTCAGCCTTTGCCCATATTACCTAACCCACAGCTCACTGCTGCTAGTCTGGACTTTTTGTCTGATTCTCTTGATCCTAGTAGTAGTTTATCTCTCTTTTTTGCTCCTTTATTATAATGATACTCGTGTGTAAGGGATAAGTAACATTTTTGTGCCTTTGTCTACCATGCCAGGTCCTCATGTGAGGTGCCTCTTCTTGGTAGAACTTAGGTACAGCGTGAAATTGTTGACACTCAGAATAATTTCATGTGTCACAGCCAGCATTAGGATTATATAAAGCTGAATAGAGCTACATACCGAGAACTGTGTGTGTATATGTGTGTGTAGATTATATTCTGCCCTGAATCTTGAGGTACGCAGAATGTGCTCTGGAATTATTTTGGATTATGCTTCTGCCTTTAGGCTCTGTAATCTTAATCTGGTTGCCTCACCTACACAAACTCCTCGGGTGGTAGCGTGTCATTTCACGAGGAAGTGAACTAAGGAAATCATAACCTACCACTTGGGATTGGTTGCAACTTTTGGAATAGATCATTATAGACAGAATATTTACTGTTTGAGAATAGCTGACATTGTGATACAGATTTGTATCATTTTCCAAAAGTTGTAGGTCTATTTCCTGCATGTAAATTTATTACGATTCTAATCACTCAATGGATAAATTTTAATGATATTTGAACATAGGCATTTTAAAAGTTGTCTAACATTTAAATAGTTGGTTTTCCAAGAAGTTAGATTAAAAGGTGGCATAAACTTCTGATCAAAACTAATACTTTTACTTAATGATATAATATTAAATTTATGTTTAAAATCAATTTGGATAAAGAATTTATGTTATCTGAGAAACAGTGATTTGATTTCTCAAAAGTATTGAGAAAGGGAAATATTTTCAGTGTAATTGACCTAAAGTACACGCATGAAGAATCCTTTAAAAATCCATGTGACCATATATTAAGAGCTGCAAATTGTTAAAATGCAGCTTGCCTTTGGTTTTATTAATTTCCCAGACTTGTGCGCCCTCTTGTGTTAATTTATAGTTAAGACTGTTCTACATTATATGGCTTTAAGGAGTTTGATGAGTTGGGTAAGTACACAAGCCTTTTTGAAGAGTTTAAAAATTTTCAGGTATAATAAATATTATAAGAGGAAAATATATTAAGTACTTCCCTAGTTCTGTTCCCTACATTTACTTTCACATACCCCACATCAAATTTTATTATATTTAAGTAATGTATTTATTGAGGTATATGTCCTTGAACATTTTTTTAAAAGGCCAAGAAAATTTAATTATACTATCATTTTTATATGAAAGTTCTGTGGCTCTTGTAAGCTATGTTGGGTTATCATGCTAGAAAGTACTTGGCACACTGTAGGTCTTCAATAAATATTTGTTGAAAGTAAGAGTGGAAGTCTTATAGCTAAGTACTTGTATCTGCTTATTGACTGAAATAATTAAAATTAGCTGGATAATTGCTAACTTGATATATTCTGAAAGAGTTTTTTGCTCTGGTTCCAAAGACATCTAGAGAAGAAGTGATTTTTGATCTTGGGGTTAGTATTTATTTGAAGTAGGGCCTTTATATGTAATGGTACTTATAATTATATTAAAATCTCAATCAACAACCTTCTTCTAATTGACATGGAACTAGGCCCACCTCCCCTTATCTGGACGCTTTATGGACTGAATTACTTTTGACTGATTTTATGACTCTAACTGGACTCAGATCAACTACAGTGCAGGGTGAGGAACAATTGTGCCAAGCTGATTATACGAGCTTAGCAAATAGTGTCATAAACAAAGCGTTTCTTTCAAATGGGGGAGGAACCAAAAAAGTGATTATAAAGAGTTCATTACCAAAGGTTCAGGATTTGAAAATCCCTTGCCTGCCTACTAGATAATAAAAAAAATCCTCTTACGTTTGATTTTTATAGGCAATTATAGGCCAAATCATACAATTTAGAGATGAGATAAAGGGCCTTACATGAATTTTTTTATTATATTCTCAAATTGGATACAACTTACCTTTTAAAGAGTGAGATGTAGGATTCTTTATGTAAATCCCACAGATCTATAACTATCTAAGTGTCAGAGAGCAGTAGCTTTGTCCTTGATTTTAGCATTGATTTGCCCTGTGTGGAATCTTACCTGTGCTTGTGCCCTTGTAATTTTCATTGAATAAGCATTGAATTTCACTGGTAGTTTTGCAATCTACCAAATCACTACTTCGAAAGAAATTACTTTGTAAAAAGTTACTTATATAGTTACTTGTATACTTATATAGTATGTTTTTCTGAAGATTTGCTGCTCTGTATCACAAATAAACATACCCATAACCCTGTCCATTTTGTTCTTGTTATATATAGCACGTAGATTTATATTTTGACCGTCTTTTAACTTTGACCTTGCCACTAACTGATTTAAGAGAATTCATTTTCGATGTACCCTGGCTGATGTGGCTCAGTGGATCGAGCACCTGACTGCAAAGCAAAGGGTCACTGGTTTGATTTCCAATCAGGGCACATGCCTGGGTTGCTGGGCAGGTTCCCCGGTGTGGGGAGTGTGAGAGGCAACCACATATTGATGTTTCTCTCCTCTTTCTCCCTCCCTTCCCCTCTGTCTAAAAATAAATAAATAAAAATCTTAAAAAAAAAAGAGAATTCATTTTTGATGTACCAAATGTGTAGAGGAATTTTGCTGTCTCATCATATTTAGGAAACTATAAAATATTTTACAAGTGTTCAGTAAATAATAATTGTATGCATGGTACTATGTTGATTATTTCTTAGTTGTCAGTACTACATTTGTTTGGATTTATCTTTAAAAATTTACATATATGTAGAAGTATTTACAACTTTCAAATTGCATTTACATTTATTATTTCACTTTTTTTCTTGTTTCAACCCTTTGAGGTCAGCGTGGTAGGTATTCTTATGATGTCTTTTAAAGATGAACAGATCAGCTCCAGAGGGTTTGTGAGTTGATTAAATGAATTGATGTATGTGGGAGCTTCTTGTAAAATATAAGTCTAAAAATATAAGAGAATTTTATGATTACTTATGATGTTTTCAAATTAAAGTTTTTTAAGTCTAATATTCATTATTTCTATGTACTGTATATTTTTCCATATAAACAGATCATATCATATTGGCTAGTTGCTTTTCTGCTGGTGGCCAGTAACCCTGTTTATTTACGTAATTTTGTTAGTATTCATGGTGGGTTGGAAATAGTGTAGTGTGTATTGCAGTATAATTCCCTTCTGTGTTACTGACTACATATTGGAGGCAATTCTTAGCCCCTTCTACTATCCACCTTTTGATTAAGGAAACATGAAATTATTTAAATAAAAATAAACCCAAAAATACCAACTCAAAAGTTTGTATACGAGGTTTCTCTGGAAAAAGTCCAGCCATCATGAATATAATGAGAACAGTTTGCATGTCATCAGTGTAACCCAGCAGCCATGGAGAGTGGACTGGAATGCACATGCGTGAACAATGACGACTTCACTGTACTACTTAGTCAGTGGGGGTGGTAGATGCCCTTGAGTGAGCATGTGTGCTGTGTGGCTGTCACATTCAAAATGACTGAACTAGTAGAGCAATGAATCTGCATTGAATTTGTGTTAAACTGGAACATTTCTCTGTGGAAACTATTTGGATGATTCAGAAGGTTGTAGCTATGGGCACCTGGTGATTGGCAGCTTCATCACAACAGTAAGCCTGCTTATGCATCATGTCTTGTGCAGAGCTTTTTGGCAAAACATCAAATCACCCAAGTGACGCAGCCGCACTACAGCCCATATTTCTGCGCCCTGTGACTTCTGGCTTTTCCCAAAACTAGAATCACCTTTGAAAGGGAAGAAATTTCACATCATTGATGAGATTCAGAAAAATACAATAGGGCAGCTGATGGTGACTGGAAGAACTGTGTGAGGTCCCAAGGTGCCTACTTTGAAGGGAACAGAGGTGTCACTGTCCTATGTACAGTGTTTCTTGTATCTGGTATCTTCTTCAATAAATGTCTCTATTTGTCATAGTATGTGGCTGGGTACTCTCTGGACAGACCTTGTATACAGTTTGTTTTGTAGGGGATTGTGTTCTGTTACACTGTAATATTATCTGTTAAAAACAGGGAGTGACAGAAACAACGTAGAATGGTGGCTATTAGGGAGGGAGGAGACAGGGAGTTGTTCAGAAGGTATAGAGTTTCTGTTCTGCAGGATGTAGAAGTTCTGCAGATTTGTTGCACAACAACGTGAACAAAGTTAATACTGCCGAGCCGTATTTAAAATTAGCTAAGACGGTCATGTTCTGTGTTTTAAAGTCTGTTATGATTAAATTTTTATTGTAAAAAGACATAAAAATGTAGAGAATACAAAGTTTAATATATCAAATGTTCAGGAATCTGCTCATAGAATGAGCAAATAATAATAATTTCTCTGCAGTGACTATTTGTGGAGTTAAATTGAACTGAATCTTGGTGTTATAGCTTGGTATTAGCCTGGAGGCTTCTACAGCACCTGTATCATCTCAGGTGAAATATTAACCTGCCCTTAAGTTTTAGGCTATTGCTGTGGTTTGTTCAACTAATATGGTGGGACATTTTTGCTTTCAAATATATGTTACTTTTTTCATTCTGGTTGCTCTGATAATCGAAAGAGATTTATTATATTTAGTGACATTTCCATACTTTTACTCAGGAACCCCCTCTCCAGATGTCTGTCTGGCACTCATAATGAGCTTTTTGGAGATATGTTAGCCTTTGCAAAATTAATAAGTGATTAGCATAAGATCCTAGTATAGTCATCTGTAATATACAGTGGTTTATGGAGGAGCTCTTTAATTTCTTCCAATAATGACTGTCAAAATCTAATTATTCTAACTTCTATTAAAATGTTAGTAGATGCTGCTGTTTTGTCCTTCAGTTTGAAGATATAATTATAAAATAACCACTAAAAAGTAATTTATTAAAACAGAAAGTTTCACTAGCCAGTAGCATAGTAAATTTCCTTCTCAGTATTAATTTTCTTTTTAGTGTTACCTACTGTGCCAGTGTTACAATTCAAATAGGCAAATACTTATTATGTAACATTAAATAACTTCTTATCTCAGGAAAAATTCGTATCATGGCCCAAGAAAACTCTCATCTGGCCCCTACCTACTTCTCTGATGTCATCTTTTATCACTCACTCATTGGCCTATTCTACTCTACCCACAGGTTTTTTTCCCCCTTTTTACTCAAATATTTGCTTTTCTTGCCTGCTTTGGGCCTTTTGCATTTGCCACCTGGAATTGTCATTTCCACATATAGTTTTGGCTGGTTCTTATATTCAAGTATGAGCTTGAATGTCACTGCTTAATCTAATGTAACTACTTAACCATCTGTAGTCACATTGTCCTATTTTAATTTTCTTTATGGCTTTTCTTTCTACCTGATTGTTTTTTTTTTTTTGTCATCTGTTTTTGCCTCTTAGAACGTATGCTCTGTGAGAATAGGGAGAGAGAGCTTGCCATTTTTTTCCACTACGGTATCTCCTGTGTTCAGAACAGTGCCTGACTTGTAGTAAATGACTGAGCAGTTCGTTGTTGTGTCTTGCTTTGTGCTAGACAATTACCAAGTCCTGTGGAGGTACAGAGTCCTGTGTAGGTCACTGAGATGGATAGTTAAATAATGATAATATAAAAGTGTTAAGTCTTTAAAAATATTTATTTATTTTTAGAGGGGAAAGGAGGGAGAAAGAGAAGGAGAGAAGCATCAGTGTGAGGTTGCCTCTCATGCGCCCCTTACTGGGGACCTGACCCACAACCCTGACCCAGGCATGCGCCCTGATAGAATTGAACTGGAGACCCTTTGGTTCTCAGGCCGGCACTCAATCCTCTGAGCCACACCAGCCAGGGCCTAAAAGTGTTAAGCCTTACAGTAGAGGGACGTATACAATGCTGTGGGGCCCTGATCAGTGTGGCTCAGTTGGTTAGGTGTTGTTCCACAAAGCAAAGGGTTGTGGTTCTATTCCTGGTTGGGGCACATGCCTGTGTTGCGGGTTTGGTCCTGGGTCGGAGTGTGTGTGAGAGGCAACCTGTCTATATTTCTCTTTCACATCGATGTTTCTCTCTCTCTCTTTTCCTCTCTCTAATAAGTAAATCTTTTTTAAAAATGCCATGAGGCCGCAGATAAAAGAGTAACTAATTTCTCCTTGAGGTAGGTCATGGGGTATTAGAGGTGAATTAATGTATTATTAGTGCTCCATACTGTGGCACTTTGCAGATCAGTTACTGACTAGTTCTTGAATTTCTAACACTTCATTTAACCTTGCTATTTACTTTTCTGTAAAAAGATGGTGGTGATATTAACCTCAATAATGCTGTAAAGATTAATTGTTTAATGTTGGCTAAGTGCTTTGAAAATGCAAAATGCTATATAAGCCCTGATATTCTTAATCATATTAACAGCCACTTTCTATAATTAAGTTTTATTATGTACTGTGTTCCCGATTATTCAGATAGAAATAAATCTTTAGAAGGGATACTTTTTAAGAGAGTTTCTTTGGGAAAGGCCTAGTGTTATTTGACATGAATCTTTTTATATTGTTTTTAGTAGGAAATAATATCTGTATTTTCTATTTGCACCCGTTTCCTCAGAAGAGTAGTAATGTACTGTAACCCCCAGGGGGCAGTAGGCACCAAGAAAACTGTGTGTCAGGTAGGCTTGAACAGTGGTGCAAGTCTGTTGGTCATTACCGCCTCGCTTTAACATGCAGAGACTTCCCTTCTCACTGATGAGATAGATACTGAATGTTTCAGCGGGTATTTTAACTTTCCTTTTTCTGTAGGATTGGGTTTTCTTGTGTTTAAGAGTTTGTCTTCATCAAAAAGAGGATTCTATTTCAGGCCTTGGAGTGGAATATCTTAAGATTGTTGTATGTGTACACAGGGGTACCTCACTTTATACAATAATGTACTATTCTATGCTGTTTTTTAAAATTTTAAAAAATTAACGAATAGATTGTAAAATTAATAGATTAAATCTTACTTTAAATTTATTTTGGCAATGAGTTTCAACCTTTGTTTCTGCCATAAAGTACTAAGGGATAAGATACACTTAAACCCTAAAAGTGGCTTGCTACTTCAGTGATTCTCAATTCATGGCAGTTTTTCCTCCAGATCTTCAAGAGCTTCATATTTCATTATCTAATTAAAGAGTCCTATTTCAGAGAGTTTGGGTAAGACAGACATCTTTACAGAAATAAGGTAAATGGCCATAAAAAGAATATTATTCTTAATATTTTACCCTGTATCCCATTTATGCTGAAGGTTGTTTTTATATTAACATACCAGCAACAGTGTTTTCTAAATTATGAACACTTTGAAGATTTTTAACAGTGAAGCAGTTGGACACTTATAGTTTCTTCTGTGTGCTTTCATAATACCCTACCCTTATCCCTGCACTAAACAGGACTTATCACACTGCACCTTAACTGTCTGTTACTGTTGTCTGTATCCCTAGACTGTGAGCTTCTTGAGGGTGGGGACTTTCTCTTGTTTAGTTTATGTTCTCCAGGCCCAGTTTGGTGTCTGGTACAGAGTAAATACTCAACAAATATTGTAACTGAATGCTGGATTTGTGTAGGCTTGAGATATTTTAAATAAAAATACTTAGTGCAGGAACAAAAAGATGCCATTTACAAAGTTTTTCTGCTGTAGAAGGTGTTTGGGAGCTGTTTTACATAACACATGGTATCAGTAAAATTTTAGGAAGTTCTTACTTGAATACCTGTTTCAGAGTTTTCTGAAAGTACCAGTGGACACTTAAAACTGATTTTAGTCCTCTGTGAGAAATATAAAGATGCTGACAGGTAAGATTATTAGGGGTCTTTTTTTAATAGACCATTTTACACATTTATCAAAATCACTTTGAGGCGTTGAACTTTAATTCTGCTTTCTAAGGTTATAATCCTTCTAAACTTGGTTATACCAGCAAATGATCAGTGTACTGTCAATATATGTATAGGTCAAAAATTTGCAGTGGGTTACGGTCTGTTTCAGATAAAATTCATATATATTTTTTTAAATCTTAGGAACAACAGCTTGAACCTGTCATTTGCAAGGCTTGTCATTATTTGCCAAACCAGTGGGTTTTATAATCTATTTGTTAGGCTAGATTGAACAAAAAACAATAGGGCCTTACAGCTCTTAGCAGTTGCAGTCCATTATAATCCTTAACCACTAAGAGTTTTGTCTTAGGAGTTTTGGTTTTCATGCAACAAATGTCAATTGGGTATCTATTATATGCTGGATGAGGTTGTAGGCACTTGGGATACATCTGTGAACAAAATGAAAAAGTTTCCATCAACTGAGATGGAGCTTTCCAATGGGCAAGAGAGAAATAATCAAAACAAATGTGTGGCACAGTAGAAAGTGATAAGTGCTATTAAAAAAAGCAAGACAAAGGTATTGTTGGTAAGACAGATGGGAATGAGCTAGGTTTTATGCAAAATGTAGTGAAGATGAAAAGGCAGTGAGGAAGTTAACCATGAAGTTATGTAGAGGAAGAACATTCTAAGCAGAGAACAACTAAAGCAAAGGCCCCTAGGCAGGAGGGTACCTGGCTTATTTGAAGAAGGAATTTCATATGACTAGGACAGAATAAGCAAAGGGGAAAGTAATAGAACATTAGGGAGACCAGGTCATGTAGGTCATTGTAAACCATTATAACAACTCTGGCTTTTACTTGGAAAATGTGGAGCCATTAGAAGGTTTAGAGAAGGGAAGTGATAATCTAACTTACCTTCTAAGAGGATTGTCTGGCTGCTGTGCTGAGACTGGACTGTGGGGCATAAGAATGAGAGCACAGAGACCGGTTAGAGGCCATTACAGTAATCGTGGGAGAAATGATGGTGGTAGTGTGGAGACAGTGATACAGATATCCAGGTGTATCCAGATCCTGGATGCATTTCAAAATAGTACCAACAGTATTTTCTGACAGTCTGGAGGAAGTCAAGGATGATTTCAAGGTGTTTTGCCTAAGCAACTAGAAGGGTAGATTTGCCATCAACTTAGTGGGGAAGGTTAAGGTTGAAGTTGGATTGGGCAGATTAGGAGTTAATTTAGGATTAACTCCTAAAGTATAAATTTCAGATCCCTAAAAGGCATCCAAATGAAATGTTGAGTGAGCAGTCAAATATATGTCTGGAGTTTTAGAGAGAGGCATGAATTTGAGATATAAATTTGTATGTGAAACTATGGTACTGGATGTAATTACTGAGGGGATGTAGAGAGAAAAGAGGTCTAAGGACTGAATCTGTAGGTGACCATTCAGAGGTCTGGGAGAAGCAAGCAAAGGAGGTTGTGGAGGAGTGATGAGTAATGCAGAAATAAACAAGAGAGTGTGGCAAGCCATAGTGAACCTCATTGGGCCAAGTTCTCACTGGGTGTTAGCATAATCAAGATACTGAAAATGTAGCCCTGGTCCAGTATTTCAGTTGGTTAGAGCATCTTCCTCATATGCCAAGGTTGTGGGTTAGACCCCCCGTTAGGGCACATTCAAGAATCAACCAGTGAATGCATGAATAAGTGGAGCAACAAGTCGGTTTATCTTTCTCTCCCTCCCTTTCTTTTTCCTTTCCTCCCTCCCTCTCCTTTCTTCTCTCTCTCTCTAAAATCAGTGAATAAAAAAAAACTTAGAGAAAAATACTGAAAATGTATATATCCAAAGATGCTTTGTGACTGTATCATTTTAGTAAGTAGTGGGTTTATTTTAAGTGGGTGTGGAACTTGCTGACAGCATTCTATAAATGTCCTTTAATTGAAATTACCCCCCCCCCCACAATTTCTGTAGTTATTTGCAGAGCTTCATTGATCCTGCTAATTTATTGCATAAGCAAATATTTTGCATCATTGCTAGAGATTTGGGGAATTCTTGCAGATTTGTTCTAAATTTCTCATGGAGAAGATTACCAAGGTCTTCTGTAAGATTTAGAAATTGGAAGATGCATATAAGACCAAATAGGAAATTATAGGAACCTTTTCAAGTTCACTGTAATTTTTAATTCATTAGGGATAACTGCAGGAAGTTGCCAGAAACCCCATAGATTCTATAAAACTTGATTTACATATAACTGTCCCTTTCAGGAAAAGTGTTGCTAAGAATGTACAAGGACATTTAGATAAACTAGAGGTTGGTAATTTTATCTTTTAGAATTTAGGAAAGCTTGAGGTGGGAATTGGAGGGTCTCGTTTCAGAATATCTCAGTGCTACTTTATTTTCCTTAAGTGGTAAAAGAGAAATGAGTGCTAAGAAGGCTTAAGCATAGTATATGTGTAAGTTAGGAATGATGCTCAATGAAAAATGCAATTTTTTTCCTCTAGGCTCTGAAAACATGAGATTGATTGTATATGTGTATCTCAAATGATTTTTGAAATGTTACTTTAAAAAATCATTTATTCAGTGATTCTATGAATGAGCAGGTTTTCATGAGCCTTGGCAGCAGTGTGTAGACCTTGGGTTTAGGCTTCCCAGTCACTTTATAAAGTTAGGAGTAAAGGTTCAAAAGTCCATCCAAAGTAAATGCTTTTTCAATGGCCCTGGGATAGAATGAAGTTAGGCCTAGTACCTTGTGTGCTCATGGTGGTTGAGGGTCTTCAAGTTGAAGAAGGTATTTTGTTTTTTTGTACTTTTGTGCTGTCAGATCTGTTGGTATTTATGCTAGATACTAGGGAAGCAAAGGGAAATGAATTTGGATCCTTCCTTGAAAGGAAATAAGAATCTAGTTGGGGAGGTAGACATATGCTATTTCAATCATTGTCATTATTTTTATTTTTTAAAAGATTTTATTTATTTTTAGGGAGAAGGGAAGGGAGGGAGAAAGAAAGAGAGAGAAACATCAATGCATGGTTGCCTCTCATGTGCTCCCAATTGGGTACCTGGCCCACAGCCCAGACATGTGCCCTGACTGGGAATTGAACTGGCATCCTTTTGCTTTGCATGATGATACCAAACCAACTGAGCCACAGTGGTCAGGGCTAAAGATTGTCATTTTTAAAAAGGCTTTTCCCACTAGTCTTTACCATGTTACTCATAGTAATTTTACATTTCCTAATGTGCAGGTTCCAGTATCTGAGCTGATTCTGTTGATTGCATTGTTTCTTGACAGTGTGTTAACTTTTTTTGCTTCTTTCTGTGTCTCGTATGCTTTGGTTGGAGGCAGACATCTTGTTAGACCAGTAGAGATCAAAGTCAGTAGTATTTATGCCTGTCATGCCTCTTCTGTTGCTTGGCCTGTGTTGTAGGAGTTGTGTCAGGTTAGTCAGAAGCTGAACTGAGTTTGGTTTTGTTGTTGCTGCCCCTGTCTGCAGTCTAGCACAGCCTTCATATTCATCTAGTGTTTGTTACCTTGTGCCCAGGGTGGGAGCTGGTTTACCAATATATATATATTTTTTCAAAGTCTGATCCACCTTCAGCTTCTCTTTGTACCTTTCTGTCAGAGAGGGTCTCTTTCCAGATTCTTGCCTCCTCCCCAGAAGTAGATCTGCCATTATCTTACTGCGTCCTAACTCGGTATTGGGGGCCAAGGAAGTAGTGGTTTGGGTTGTTCTGGTTCAGTCTCCGCCTTAGGCTTTTGCTGCGTTGGGGTCCTTCTTGGTGTTCCTGACCTAAGTTCCCTCAGAGGTAGGAAATGCTCTGGATCTAGAACATTTTCCTGTCTCTTCCCCTGACATAGCTCTTTTTATGGTCTCCTTTCCCAGCTTTTGTTCTGTGTGGGAGAAGGATTCTGATGGGCCTTTGGGGCTTTTCTTGGAGCAGTTGCTTTCCTTTCTTGAACCTGCACGTCACAGCAGGCCTTTTCCAGTTTTTCACACTGCGCCCACACTTCTCCCCAGGGCCAGGTAAGGTCTCTAGGGAAGAACCTGTGAGTGGTTGCAAATTTCCCTTTTCTGGGGCTCCCAGGAGTTCTCTTCTCTCATCCTGGGCTTTTAGCAATTTGTTAAAAATTTTAGCTGATTTTTTCTCCCCTGCCATGTGTGTAGCACCTGGTATCTGCTCCAGGTAAGCAAGTGTTGTCTCCTGTTTCTCCTTGGAGGTGTCTGTGTTTCTGTAGATTTCAGGGTCGTTGGTTGTCCTACATTGAGCTCATGGGGCGCTGATCCTGGAAGCTTCATGTGAGTCCCTGTTCCAAAGTCTGGACAATGAGTCACTGTTTGCTGAAGATATTGTGCACCTCTATGCTCCAGTTCTGGTTGCCCAAGCAGACCACTGCCATCCACAACTATGAAAATGGCATGGTGGTGGCTGCATGGTCTCCACTCTCCTACCCAGAGTCAGACTTCTTGAAAGAATGGTCTTTATTTGTAGTCTCTACTTCCAGTGAGGTTTACAACCCTACTACTCTACTGGAACTTCTCAGTCTGATATTATCAGTGATCTCCTAATTGCCAAATCTAGGGGCTGCTTTTCAGATCTTCAGCCATTGCTTTCTCTTCCTAACCCCTAAAATGATACTTTCACAAAGCAATGAGAAAAAGCTTTCTAAAATGTAAATCCAACCTTTTAGTAATTCTCCATCATCTGCAGGGACATCGTTTCTGGTAGAATAAAAAGCACTCTTGCTCTAGATCGCACTGTCTAATAGGGTAGGTGGCTAGTCATATATGCAAGTTAAATTTAAATTCAAGTTAATTACAATTAAGTAAAAATGAAAAGTCAGTTTCTCAGTCACACTAGCCACATATGAAGTGTTCAATAGCCACATGTGACTAATAGCTATTATTTAGGTCAGCCTAGAAATAAAAATATTCTCATTGTCACATAAAGTTCTATTGGACAACGCTGATTGAACTCCAGATATTTAAAAAGGAAGATAGATTGACATTATACCAGATCTGGCTGGGTTGGGCAAGGGAAGCAGAAGTGATCATGCTAGAGAGCTTGTATTGTCAACCTACAGCGTCAAGGTTCCTGAGAAACTGGGGCAGCCTTGAAATGAGGAATACTTGGAAAGATCAGGAGGACCGATGGTCTCAGGAGAAACAGGAGCAACTTCTGTAATTATGCTGGACTATAGGTGAGGAATAGAAGGAATCTCATTGATTAAATGAGAGAAAGAAATGGAAAACTGCTGGAAATTTTACTTTTTTGCATTTGGTTCAGCGTTTATCTGAAGGAAAAATATGGTGTGTATTTTCATTATTAAGAGAAAAAATAGATAATTGAGAAACAGTTTCTTGGGGCTTTAATCTTCTGGTAAATGAAACCTCAAACCTGATATTAATCTATTATCTTTTTTGTCTTGAAGGAATTTTGCAAGTATAATGCTTTTGCTGAGCTGAAAGAGATATTTTTATTCTCATATTTTGTTAATAGTCATCTCTAGTCTTTAGATTTATTTTCTGTTCAGCTTATAGTCAAGAATGCTGTGACTGTTTTACTCCTGTCTGTATAAGTTATTAATGCTGTGATTTTTTTAGAGCTCCTGGATACTAATGTTTTAAGTTCCTGAACTTCCACAAGACAGGGTCCATACTGAAAGAGGCAGCTGTAAA
The DNA here is from genome assembly GCF_004126475.2 of Phyllostomus discolor. Lineage (NCBI taxonomy): Eukaryota > Metazoa > Chordata > Mammalia > Chiroptera > Phyllostomidae > Phyllostomus > Phyllostomus discolor. The sequence goes on along the minus strand of NC_040915.2, from coordinate 56,007,558 downwards.
ATGCAGATGCTGACAAGCAGAAAAACAAAGAGATTTTCACAAGGAATTATGGGTATTTAATGTAACTCTTTAGTTCACAGTTAAATAAAACTGTTTTGTTTCTATAGTACTGCTTTCTGTATTAACCTTCTGTTGTATTGAACAGCGAGTTTTAAGAATGAAAGAAGTGGTACATTTGTCATCTTCCTGTCTTGAATGTTACCTTTCAATTCTCAAAAGGCAGGAATTCTACTGTCCCAGCACAATTTGATCCATTTGAAGTAGTTTTGTACACGTTTTTACTTTTACTGAATTATTGATGAGGAAACTTCAATTTATATTTTCTCATGCTTGTGAAAGTGACAATGAATCACAAGTGAAACTGACTTTTTATACTTGCTCTATTTCCTATGTCCTTTAAAAAATGATTTTGTAAAATAAGAATACTGAAATAGTGTAGAGGAAGAAAGGGAAGAGGTGGTTCCATTGCAAGGGTGGATAAAGGGGCAGTCACTGAGATCACTAGGCAACAGGATGTGAGAAATGTAGCATTTCTCATTTGTGTCGTCATGTAACTATGGAAGAACCACCGTAGAACCTAACTTGGTATTTCTTTTTAATCAAGTCCAGCTGTTGGTCATGTGAATATACTCTCCTTCCAGTATTAAGGGTGTGTTTTCTCCTTTCCTATGGTATCTTAAATGGCTACTTACGTATCACCTGAAATGTACTCATGTGCTTTTTAGGAGCCCCTATTACACTGGTCACTTTTCTTTATGAATCACAAGTAAAATGTTCACCCCAAATTGCATATAAAAACTTTAGAACAAAGAATGTGACTTGACCACATAAGTATTCTTTTTTTTTTCTTTTTATGAATAGAGCTCTTGTTTTTAATTTGATGAGCAGGGAACTTTCCAACTCTAACCCTCTCTTTACAATCTGTCTTTAATTTGTGAAAAAGATGCATTCCAATTTTTCAGACATAAAACTGTTTAATGGATTTTTTTGGATTCGCTAGTTCTCTAGTCGTGTTGGGTTATGCTGAAATTCAGCATATGCCATTTCATGGATTCAATCTCCTTTTCTCATTTTCACATTTACATTTATTACTTTGATATTAAAAAATAATTAGATGGCATCTCACCTTAGTCCTCCTTAGATAATGCACAGTTACAGCTGTTAGACTGTTTTTATAGTGTTGTTACCAACCAGGTCTTCTCTGAAATAAATATAGAAGCATTTCAACATATTGGATCATTTAATTCATTTTACCCTCTGTGAGACATAATCTATGTGTATTTTTGCTGCTCTGTGTTTAAGCATGGAACTTTTTATTCCACTATATCTTCTTGGTGGCACTAAAAAAAGAACTATTTTTTCCCCTCTGTTTTCTGGGACCTTTTCTCCATCACCCCTTAATGTTGTAGCAAATGCTTAAGACATTCCAATCCCTACACTGGACAGAGCTTGGTCAGTTAATCATCCCAATATATTCAGATAAAATAAATCTCAAAACCTGTATAATAATCATCTATTCTTAGCTAAGAACACTGAGTAGTAATTATAGGTATGAATATTTGGTTTATAAGCCACATCATTATTACAATAATATTGCTTTTTAAAAAATAAGCCACTTAATATTATTATGAGATAAAACCACTGTGCCTGCCAAAGCATTCTCAATAATACACCCTGTCAAAAGTTTATAAAGCCCTTCATATTATTATTGGGTTGTTTATAATACATTATCTACTAATAAGATTATGTCAAGGAACATAGATACATAGGAAAACAACCATGTGACAAAAGGAAGAAAAGTCATTACAGTGATATCCGCAGATAAAAATCGTTGGATTCTACTTGTTAGTGGTATTCTGCTCCTTCCTACCTGTTGAAATTTCAAATTGTATGTATGTGTTTGAAAATTAATCATTTCCTTAAATACTTCTAATAGTTATTTAGACTTTTCTCCAGCAAATTACAATGTTATATATTTATTTCTTAGAATTTTCTGATATTATGTAATTCACTACCAAATTCCTATATTTTGACATTCTAGGGTATATTGGTTATCTCAAGGAATGATATAAACTGTTAAAGTATAATTAATTTTAGTTTATTTTATATAAAATGTTTTTGTTTTTGAGGAAGGAAACTAGTGCGAAATCAAGAAATAATACAAGAATATTTGATTTAAATAAACACTAATTTTCAGTTAGCTCTAGAGAATATATTTTGAAATGCCTGAGATTTTCGCTTGCTAAGACAGCCTTTACAATGCTTTTAGAATGAGATAGATAACTGAAACCTGAAGACCCAGTTGTTTCCTTTCAAAATGTCATATTTTATAAATGACTTATAATCTGGTCTTAGGAATTAAGACCAGATTTGTTAAAGAAAAGCAAATAGATTCAGGTAAAACTAATTATAATTCTATATTCAGTCAGAAGAGTATTTAATTCTAGATCTTATATAGTGTTTAGTATATTACTAGTATTTGGTAAATATTATTATTATTATTATTTACCTTAGAGTTACTTCTTTTTCTTTTTTTTGTAAATTTTATTTTAACCATTGTTCAAGTACAGTTTTCTCCCTTTTACTCCCAATCCAGCCCCGCTTCCAACCCACCTCCCTTCCCTCCCATTACCACCCTCCCCCTAGTTTTTGTCCATGTGTCCTTTAAATTTGTTCCTGTGAACCCTTCCTATTGTCCCCTGAAATTCCCTCTTCTCTCCCCTGTAGTGGTAAATATTATTTTATAATGTGTCTAGTAAATGCTTAAATATAGCTATGTTTAAAATTTGTGTAAAAATGACATTAGTTCTAAGCAGATAGGTAAATTCATGGGACTCCTGAAAAACTAAATTGAATACAGCATATAGGGAATCTTTTTTTAAAACTTTTACTTTATTTTCATTGTTGTTCAGGTACAGTTTTCTGCCTTTTATCCCCACCCCAGATATACGGAATCTTTGCAGAGAGGTGAAGAGGGGCTGCAAGACGGCATGGCACCAGAGAACAGAGCAGTGGTTACCGGAGGAGGGGCTTGCAGGGTGGGAGGAATGGGGGCCGGTGGTCGAAAGGTACAAACTTCCAGTTATAAAATAAATTTGGGAATTAGTTAATTAATTTATCGGGTGGCTTAAACAACAGAAGTTTATTTTCTCATAGTTCTTGAGGCTGGAAATTCAAGAGCAGGGTGCCAGAACGTTTGTGTCTTGGTGAAGGCGTCTCCCTGGCTTGCAGACGTCTCCCTTGCAGCTGTGCCCTCACCTGGCTGGGTCGTTACTGGAGAAGAGTTACATCGGAAAACGCTAGGCCCATGAATGGTGAGGGCTACCAGAATGACCAGTCGTAAGATGTGAAGGACATTGGGGAGGGGTTATGGAGGTTATAACTGACCTGGGCCTTGAAGAATGCATGGGCGTCTGCCCGGCAGGCAGAGCCATGACATGCGTGTGTTCTGGAGGCTGGGAGTCCGAGAAGAGTGGGCCAGCCTGGTCAGGTCAGGGCCTTCTCCCAGTTGTAGACATCTGTTGTTTCCTCACGTGATGGAAAGGCAAATTTTGGAAATTTAATGCACACCAAGGTGACTGTAGTTAATGATACTACATTACATATTTGAAAGTTGCTAAGGGACTAGATCTTAAATTACTCACCACAAGAAAAATAATTGTAACTATATGAGGAGGGATGTTAACTGAACCTATTGTGATAATTATTTTGCAGTATATACCTATATGAAATCTGTTGTATACCTTAAACTTCTACAATGATATATGTCAATTATATCTCAATAAAACTGGAAGAAAAGTGAAAATCTTCACTGAGGGGATAAAAAGATGGTGTGATAATAAGATTTGGAGAAGAATCACATTAAAAGATATAGCCCTATAAAAAGAAAATCAGGAAGTATAGTTATCCTTTTAGGCTATAGGATTACCTATTATTTGGTGGAGAAGGAATAATAAGTCAAAAATGTCCTCCAGTTTGGACAGAGTTCCTCTTCTCTGTGTTTTCTTATTATCCTGTATGTACCCTTGTCACTGTCCTTATCACTCAGTACTTTAAAATTATCTGTTTGCCTAGGTATACATAGGGAGGGGAGAAAATAGGTTTACCATTGTTCGTATGGAAAGTCATGCAGGTTACAATTATTACAATAGCTTTATTGATCTTGTGTTTTGCATACTCCCAACTGTAAACCTACTTTTAACACCCTTGTGTTTTAAAGAAACAATGTAAAATATGAGCAAAGATTTTTCAAAAAGATGTCTGTTACAGTATTATTTAAAAATAATGAAAAACTGAAAACAACTTCAAAGTCCTATATTAGGTAGATGGTCATGTAAATTTCAGTTCATCCATTTGAGGGGATGCACGGTGTTGGCCTCAGCCTCAGGCTGGTGGAAAGCTGGCCACAGCAGTTCTAGACACACCAGTGTCCAGAGGGTGAAAAGGAGTTCTCTCTCCTTTCTCCCCTTCAGGACTGTGAGAACCTTTCCCTGAACTTTCCTGCTACTGCCCTTATTTCTCATAGCCTAGAATTGGGTTCCATGCCCAGGCACTGGCAAGGGAGACAGGATTTATGGTGAAGAGGATTTAATCACAGTGACTCCTACAACAACATACATAAAATGTTAAGAGTGGTTATACTTTTGTCGTGGGAATAATTTTATTATCTCATTTTTATTTTCCTAGCATTTGGGTTTAAATACTGAATAAATATTACTTTAATCATCAGGAAAAAAATAGATTTTAATTAAAATGTTTATCTCTTTGTGTGTCTATGTCCCCAAGCCATTTGAGGGCAGGGCAGTGGACTATGACTTTTTAAAAAAAATTTGTGGTAACATTGGTATATACGATTACATATATTTCAAGAACCTCTTTATCATAATATTCCCAGTGCTTAATCCATGCCTGACACATATTAGGTTCTCAGTATGTTGAACTGAACCAAGAATTTAATTAAAGTTAAAAAGAAACACCTGGCTAGTGTGGCTCAGTGGTTTGAGCACTGGCTTGTGAACTAGAGAACCAGAAGGTCACCGGTTTGATTCCCAGTGAGAGCACATGTCTGAGTTGCGGGCCAGGTTCCCCACTTGGTGGGATACAGGAGTCAACTGATCAGTGCTGTCTCTCACACATTGATGTTTCTTTCCCTTCCTTCCTTTTTCTCTAAAAAGTAAATGAAATGTTTAAAAAAAAAAGCCCTGGCTGGTGTGTTCAGTGGATTGAGTGTAGGCCTGCAAACCAAAGGATCGCCAGTACGATCCCCAGTCAGGGCACATGCCTGGGTTGTGGGCCAGGTCCCCAATTTGGGGGCATGTGAGAGGCAACCACACATTGATGTTTCTCTTCCTCTCTTTCTCCCCCCCTTCCCCTCTCTCTAAAAATAAATAAATAAAATCTTTTTTTTAAAGAAACAAGTTATAAAGGAATGATAATGCAAAGATGGGATTTATTTAACTCTTTTATTCCTTTGTGGCACATATGTACACATCCTGTCCTCCTATTTTCCTGATATAATTATATCATAAATTTGTATAGATTAGAATTGATTGTTTATATTAGTGTTACTCTGAAAAGGCAATTCACAGTTAAATGATTTGGAACACTATGATCACTATGATTTCTTTTCTTTTTTTGTAAAACTTTGTTTTCTCTTAAGTTAATAGTTGTCCGCAATGTTTTTCTATGTATTTATCACTAATTCATTCTCAAATTTCTACTTCCCTAAATCTCCTCTCGTTGCATTTCAAACACACTGAGTGTCCTGTTAATTTCATCATCTTGAGGACATCTCTTCTGACTGGTTGCAGTTAGGACCAGCTGCTTGAGAGCCATCTCACATGATGGTTTGCTCTCAGGGTTTCATGTGGAGAGCCAGGCCAAAGCCTCCAACTACTCTGGATTTTTCCTTGTTTATATACTAGGAGTAGAAAGGGTGGGATTTCTTGATCCTCCTAATGTTTGGAAGGCCCTTTATTTCATAGCTCTTTCTTTGTCCCACTCCCTTGACTGGGGTTATAATGGCAGGTGGGGTATAGGGAGAGAAATTTGCTAATAAGGGAAAATCCAAAAATATTACCCCAATTATATTAGTTAATCATTTCATTATATAGCAGGAGGGATTTCATCATCTCGTTTAAAATGATTTCAACACTTCTTGAATTTTTCCAGCTTTAATAGTAAATATACTTTTCTGAGTTTGAATCAGTTATTCAGTCATGACTTGTGACATATAATCTCAAAACAAAATTTGAAATTAGTAAGCCATTAATAAAGAGCTATTTTTGTATTTTTATGGCATTTCCAGAAGTTGCCTGGATGTGCAGATTCCATTATAGTTGCTTTTGATTTGGAAGTCTTGGATCAGATCCAGTTCTTTGGAAGATGGATTATGTGAATATATAAGTGTGTTTTAAGAGTATTAAAATTTGTAATCAAGGAATCCCTTTCTAACACTTTTGGACCAACCAGTCCAAGCAACATATCTTATTAATTCTTTAATAATACCTCCTGTCAGGTATTATAATGTATCCTGTTTAGTACATTTTAGAGCAATTTAATCTTGTATGGAAACTTTGGTACATTAAAATTGCTCTTAATTTTCTTTTTCTGGAGACAGAGCACAACCATGTATTACCCAGGTATATTGTTTCTCTTGTCTTCACAGCTGAAGTGAGTCTCTGCTGTGGATTATTAAGTTGTCAGCCTAGAGTACTGTACTGCATAAGGATGAGTCTCACTGAATATAGCAGAGATTGTCGCTTTTGGTGGGAGATAACATATTCCTCCTTGAGAGTTTGATGAAGGCTATATTGAGCAGACTTCCTCTACCTTTGCACCACAATAGTTCATAAATACAGTTGTTTCTACTTTAGTTTTTTTGCATTAAAATATATATATAGTTTGTAGGCCAGTGGTTCTGAAAATCGGTGGCAGAGGTAGGGCCAGCTGAGATGAATATGGGGAAAGAGCGACCAGAATGATCTGGAATACTTCAAAATACTTTAAAATGTACATATGTCCTCTTACTTTCTTTGAGGTATTCTGATATACCTTGTTAGGTCGGTACGACTAGCTGTTTGAGAATCACTGCTAGAGTAAGCCACTGTTCTTCATGAACTGTGTAGTATTGTTTAGGTGTTAAGAGTGTCGGGAGGAAAAAGTACGGAAAACTATCTCAGACAGAAATGTAACAGTTGTCTATATGGCATTATGTTAATGTAATTTAGTGTAAAAACTAGTAAGTTTATGGTTGCTTCCTTAAAAAATTGTAGTGTCCTGGCTGGTGTGGTTCAGTGGGTTGAGTGCCAGCCTGTGAATCAAAAGGTTGCTGGTTTGATTTCTGGTCTGGGCACATGCGTGGGTTGTGGGCCAGGTCCCCAGGTTGCAGGTATGTGAAGGACAACCAATTGATGTTTCTCTCATTCATCAATGTTTCCCACCCTCTGTTTCTCCCTCCCTTCTACTTTCTCTAAGAAATAAATAAAATCTTTTAAAAAATGTAAGTAAAACCAAATTAGGAAATAAAACAATTAAGCCTGAATAGATCATTAAACTTGTGGAGTACTCTTTAATGTGGCATCTTGTTAAGTTCTTTGATATTAATTTGATTCCAGCCTTAGGTTTGAAAATATATATATATTACCTGTAAAAATTTAACGCTTAGAAATGGAGGCAGAATTGACATTATATAAAATTAACCATTTTAAAGTGAATAATTCAGTGGGATTTAGTTCATTTGAAATATTATGCATCCACCACCTCTATTTATTTGTTACAAAACATTTTAATTACCCAAAAGTAAACCCTGTACCTATTAGGTAGTTCCCCATTTCTCCCTTCTCTCAGCCTCTGTCAACCACCAATCTGCATTCTGTTTCTATGGATTTACCTATTATGGATATTTCATGTAGATCGACTCATATAACAGGTGATGTTTTGTGAGTGGTATCTTTCACTTAGCATAATGTTTTTGATGTTTGTCTACTTTGTAGTATTTACAATGCTCCATTTCTTTTTATTGCTAAATACTACTTCATTGTATGTATGTATGTGTATATCATAATTTATTCATCTGTTTATCCATTGATGGATAGCTGGGTTATTTTCACCTTTTGGCTATTGCGAATAGTGCTGCTGTGTACTTGTATATACACGGGCATTTGTTTGAGTCCTGTTTTCATGTCTTTTAGATATACACATAGGCATGGAAATGCTGGGTAAAGGAGAAAACTATTGTTCCCCTCTTACACTGTTACAACACTTCTGACATCAGATGCATGGGTTTTTCACACCAAACAATTCTCCAGTTCTTTATGGGTACCAGCTGGGTGTCCAACAGTTTAATTCCATTTTGACCCTAACTACTTGGAGTTAGCAGACTACACAGGTCAAATAATAGGAGCCACAAGGCTGCTCCTCCACTTCAGACCTTCAGATACTAATTGTGAGTCCTACACTGTCACTTGCACGTCTGACTGAATGACTATACATCAGGGTTTTTCACACTGTCCCTCTTTGGGTTTGATAATTTGCTGGAATGGCTCAAACAACTCAGGATAGCACTTTACTTACTATTATCTATTTATTATAAAGGATACAATTTAGGAACAGCAAAATGGAAGAGACACATAGGGCAAAGGATATGGTAACGGGTGTGGAGCTTCCATGCTCTCTCTGGGGAGGCCACCCTCCCAGCACCTCAATGTGTCCACCAACCTGGAAGCTCCCCAACCCCTCTGGTTCAGGTTTTTTATGGAGGCTTCATTATATAGACTTCTTTGATTAAATCATTGGTTATTGGTGATTCCATTCCATTGTTTCAACTCTCTAATCATTTGATTGGTTCTTCTGGCAACCAGTTCCCATCCTCCAAGAGCCACCTCATTAGTACAAATGCTGATATAGTTGAAAGGGTTAATAACAAAAGATGGTCCTCTCACCCCTGCCACTTAGGAAATTACTAGGGTCTTAGGAGCTCTGTCCTCCCTAGGGATGAAGAGCAAATATATATTTCTTATTATATCACACCATCACACTGGGTAATGTGGTAATTCTACATTGAACTTTTTGAGGGGCTGCCAAACTCTTTTCCACTGCAGTTTTACCACTTTATGTTCCTTTCACACTAGCAGTTTATGAGGGTTCTGTTTTCTCCACAACCTCACCAACACTGTTATTTTCTTGAAAAAAATTATTATTATAGTCCTCCAGTAGGTGTGAAGTGGTACCTTATTGTGGTTTTGATGTGCATTTCCCTAGTGACTAATGATGTTGAGCATCTTTTCATGTGTTGATTGGCCATTTGTATTTCTTCTTTGCATCAGTTTTTGGTTTTGATGATAAGAATTGTTAAATACCTTGATTCACAAAGGTACGTCATAGCAAAGCAAATCACTTCAACTCATGCTTGCTTGCTTTGCTTTGTCAGAAATTACTTGCCTTATCTAAAGGAATTCCGGTAATTTCCAAGACTTATATTTACATGTATGTTATATTGTTAGCTCTGCTCTTTAACAAGGTTACAGCACCAGTGGCACTCTCTTGGTTAGTAAGAAAAGAATTACAAATATACATTTTCCATGGAAGGTTATTGAGCAAAATCTTTTAAAATATTTCAATAGATTTTTGTCTTTTCTTGAAATACTTGGAAAGCCACTCTCTGTCAAAGTGATTGACTTTAGTGTCAAAGACGGAACTTCTCTTGGGTTTTGGCAGTCTTTGGCACAAAGGTTTGTGTGCTGGTTGGTCAGCAGTTGTTTCTCAGCTTCAAACCTACCCTTCTAACTCTGATCCTGGGGGATGGGACTCTGCAAACGACTTTTTTTTTTGCCAGCTGCTCTCTTCTTCCAGCGCAAGGTATTAGAATGAGAGTGGGAGTCAGGAAATGGAAGATGCATGCTCGTTTTCGTTTCTTGTTTGCTTGCTGCTTGTCAGTGTCATTCCAGCAAGGCTACTGCTATACCCTGGCAGTGGCAATTGGTTCGAGTCTGTTTTTACATCATCCTTGAAACCAACCTTATCTTGCCCTTTCAGAGATACACATACCATTAAGGCATTGTTTTTCAAACTCATGTTTGTGTGCCATAAATATGAAATAATTTTTATTTTGCTCAAATACACATGTCTCTGTAATGTACCTGTAATGAAGAAATTGAAAGCATTGTAAGTGTAGACACAAGGTAGTTGTTGCTATGGAGGTCTTATATGAAGCTATTTTTAGTTAGTGTGAATGAAGGAGGCTATATTTCTTATTCTCTTTCCCAAGTAGTACATGATTCTATTTTCCTTTTCATTTTTTGCCTCATTATATGTATATTTATTAAAAGCACTTAATTACTGTGCTTATTCAGTATCTTAAAGGTGATCTAAGTATCTAATTCACCCTGTTGTGTGACTATACATTTTAATGACTAATTCTGGCAATCCATAAATATGTGAGAATCTTACATGTGCCAACTATTGTGTTAAATACTCAAGGTATAATGATCTGTAATTCAGACATGCTTTCAAGGAATACTAATTTTGACAGGACAGACAACTATTAAGTAAGTAATTACAAAGCTAATACTTCATGATAGAAAAACAACAGAAGAGTATAAGAGCATATGCTGGTAAGGGGATTAAGCTATAGTTCACCTACTTGGGTGATTCAGGGAAAGCTTTTCTGAAGTGATATTTAGGACACGACTTAAAGAATGAGTGTAGGTTAGTTGGATGTGAGGGCAGGGGATATTTAGGACATGACTTAAAGAATGAGTGAGGTTAGCTGGATTCCAGGCTCAGCACTGCGAGAGCATGCGAAGACAGTGGTTCCAGATGAGGCAGGAACCATACCCCAGTAGGTTTTATGGCTCAAGTTAAGTAGATTGGATTTATCTTAAAGCCAAAGGGAAACCACTGAGGTATTTTTTAGCAGAGGAATTGTATTATATTTATTAAATACCTGCTGCATGTCAGATGCTCTTCTAGGCACTGGGGGGATACAGAGGTGAACATGGCAAAATTTCTTCTTCTTGGAATTTACATTCTGATGCAGGAGGTGCACAAATAAATACACAGTATCATTTCAGGTAGTGACAAGTGCTATAGAAGAAACAAAGTACAGTAATGAGGTAGAAAATGAAGGGGAGGTAGCAAGTTTAGGTGGAGGGATTAGGGAAGCTCATCCTGAGGTGGTTATCTGAGAAAGTCTGAGTATACATTTAAGCAGAGACTTGAAGGATGGGGGTGAGTCATCTGAAGATCTGGGGAAAGTGTGTCCCAGGATGAGAAAACAGAGTGAAAATACCTGGGTGGGAATGAGCTTCATATATTCAAGGAAGTGCAGGAAGTTTATGAGTGAGAGGACAGGTTAGGCGTGAGATCAGAGAAGTAGGCACAGCCCAAGTCTTGACTTACGGGATCTTGTAAGCCATGAAAGGAAGTTGGATTTTATTTTAAATATGGTTGGAAGCCATTGGGAAGTTTGGCGGGGGACAGTGTAAAAGGTCACTCTGGATGCTGATAGAGAATAGAGTATAAAGCAGGAAAACCAATTAAGAGACTATTGCCACAATCTAGGAAAAAAAGTGATGATGACCTGGACTGGGGTGGTAGCTGTTGAGGTGGTGAAAATAGCTGGATTTATTTTGTGGACAGAGTCAATAGAATTTGCTGAGGGCTTTGTGGGTTGTGAGGGAAAGAAAGGATAACTTCTAGGTTCTAGGCCTATGCAATCGGATGAATGCTAATGCCAACTCTGAGGTGGGGAGGACTGAAGGAGAAATAGATTTGTCTTGGAGGGGAGAAGTATAAAACCAAGAATTCTGTTTTATATGTTAAATTTGAGATTCTTCTTAGACAGCCAGGTGGAGATGACAAGTAGGTGTCTTGGTTCTTGGGAGAGGTCAGAACTTAAGCTATACATTTGGAATTTATTAGAACATAGATGGTAATTAAAGCTATGATTTGCCCTGGCTGGTCTGGCTCAGTGGATTGAGTGCTGGCCTGCGAACTAAGGGGTCACCGGTTTGATTCCCAGTCAAGGCACATGCCTGGGTTGTGGGCTGGGTCCCCAGTGGAGAGAATGTGAAAGGCAACCACACATTGATGTTTCTGTTTGTCTCTTTCTACCTCCCTTCCCCTCTCTTTAAAAAAAAATAAATAGTTGAATCTTAAAAAAAAAAAGCTATGATTAAACTTGGTGAGATCCTTAGAGGATATATGTACAGAAGAGAAAAGGTTTGAAGACTGAGTCCTGTGGCACTTCAACATTTAGGATTTGGGAGGAGGTAGGCAGGTGAGCAAAGGAGCCTGAGGAGGAGCAGTGATGTGGTAGAAAAACCTGGAGAGCATGGTATCCCAGAAATTAAGTGAAGGAGGGAATAGTCCATTATGTAAAATACTATGGTATGTCATGAAAACCATTTTGTTTATATGTGTATAGCATGGATAAGGGACTACAGAGAGGAAGACTAGACATTGTAAAATAGAATGCTGTTGTACCTGCCCAGAAAAGAAATGATATACAGTGCCTTAGACTGGGGCAGTGGCGATTGGGATGGAGGGGCAGAATTAACAGACTTAATATTTGGGTTTGGGTTGAGTGTTATGGGTCTTAGGTATAATATTTTACAAGCTTGAACTTGAAAAACAAAAGTATTTAAAGAAGCAAACAAATGAGCTAAATGCACTCCTGGCAAGCAGGGTGCGGAAGACTGATTAATCGTCACAGTGTTAATCACAGAGAAAATACATTGCAGTTACAGTTGGTTCCTGAACACTGAGTTATTTGAATAAGTATGTAGAATTTTTGTGATTGATGAAATGACCTAAAAGAGTCTCTTTTTAAAAGAATTGTAGTTTCACTAAGGAATAATGAAAGCATATTAATGTAAATAAACTTTTCTGACATTTTATACTTTTGAAGGGAAATCAGATCTTAAGCTGCTTTGGCTAATATTTCAAAATGAATTATAGCCATAATTCTGACATTATGGCTTCTTGTCCCTGAGAAATTCTTTAAAAGAATTTACTGTCTACTTGTGCAAAATGTCAATAATATCATTTATCTCTTTTTTACAGGAATGGAGTGAAGATTAACTCTTTGGACAAGGAAAAATGCCATCTGTTAAATTGTTATATCTTATTACTAGAAAACATGTTTTCACTGAACAGCTGTAGAGAAGAGATAGTTATTATTGATTTTAAGAATTTATCACACACCTATTTGCACTAAAAATATTGGGAAATTAAAAAGTGCAGATCTTATTGTGAGCAAAAGTAACATCAAAACTGGCTTATTAAATACAGACGTATGGTGAAGATTTGAGGGTATGATATAGTCATTTATAACTGTATTTTGTAAAATTAGTGAGCTTTAGGTTGGGGAAAAGGGGTAGAGGCCATGATTCCTACAATTATTTTTTTTCTTCCAATTAGCTAATCAAGCACATATTTTTTTACAAATGTGTGAGTTGTAATAAGCAGATAACCACATAGCTCTTCCTTTGAAAAGGGATCTGAACTACAAAATACCCTTGTTAAGTATTTTTGCATTTGAAGATGTTCTTTTTCAATTAATTGGCAAATGTTTGGTTACTTATATATTAACATTATAGTAGGCATTGTGGTAATACAAAAGAATTAAAATAGACTTAGGAACCAAAAGAGTAGAATCTGAATCTCAGGAGAATAGGACCATTTGTTTTTATTTTTGTGTTCCTGACACCTAGCCCAGGGCCTGTGAATAGGAGACACTTACTGAAGGTTAGTCCAGTGAATAGATGAATGAGAAGGACCTTGATGGTTGCCCTCCAGAAACTCCAGAGCCCTTAGATATAGTGAGATGAATATACAGGAAACCAGCCCGAATAATAGACAATATATTGTTATGTGCTAAATAAATAGACTTCAGAGGTATTAAAATTTGAAGGGAACACTAAAATAGTTTTCAAACATGGTATCTGGAGTGCTGTTATCAGAATTTATAGTTGTGAGGCCAGGTGAAGTCTTCCTGAAGAAAGTGGGACTTGAACAAACTCTAAATGATTGGTAGGGTTTGGATGTGAATATGGAAGGCATCATAGGTGAGGAGAACGTCATGACTGATATGGGGATGAGAAAACATGTTTATGGGCCAATGAGAAAAATGACCTTATTGGAAAACATTAAACTGTAATAAGGTTGCATTGGTAGGTGGTGTTCAGACAGAAGAGTTTAGCTCTCCAAATTGCAGTTTTGCTTTTTGCCATCAGAACGGATCTGCTGAATGCTTCTGGCCATATCCATCTGCCTGTAGTCTGCCTGGCACACTGCCTCTCAGTTATTTGTCCAGACGGTTTGACAGAGGCATATGCGGCAAGAAACGGTGCTCTGAGTGTCAGTAAACCTGCCCTTTGTGAAAGCTACTAAACCAGCATAACTGTAAGCTTTATGATTAGTGAATTACAGTGATGTTACATAAAAAATGTAACTTTATATGATGTAGGATAGTCTGGGTTTGCTTTATTATTCAGAGGTTGAGGTTATGATATCCGGCTGGAATGTCTCTCTGCTCACTGCACACCCTACTTCCTCAACACCCTGAGATGCCAGAATCAATTGATGCTTTGCCCACTAATAAAACAAATCTTTAGAAAAGGGACCATGCTCAGCTTACCGTGAGTGCATTTCTCAGTCTTTCCCTAAGATGAGGATTTAACAGAAAGGTAGGTAGCAACAGTGTTAACTCATTGAATGCTGGTGAAGTAGGAAAAATAGAACAGCACAGGCTAGAGGGACAAAGGGCAGAGAAGAGGTTTGAAGAACCAGTGACAGATTTCATCCACATTACAGTTTTGCTCAGAGCTACACCTGGAGATAATTACAAATTTGTTTAATATTATTGTAAGAGTTTGTAGTGTATTAGGATTGGATTTAGTGATTGGATTGAACTGTACACTATGGATTGGTAATAAGAAGAATTGAATTCTTATTCTACCCTTGTCTGTTTATTAGCTACATGATTTTTAAAAAGATTTTATTTATTTTTAGAGAGGGGGAAGGGAGGAAGAAAGAGAGGGAGAGAAACATCAATGTGTGGTCACCTTTCATGCGCCCCCTACTGGCTACCTGGCCTGCAACCCAGGCAGGTGCCCTGACTGGGAATTGAACCAGCAACCCTTTTGTTTGTAGCCCATGCTCAATCCACTGAGCTATACCAGCCAGGGCTAATTTTTTTATTGTTGTTGAAATACAGTTATTTCCTTGGTTTTTGAATGAAGTCATTTATTGTCTTTAATTGAGAAAATAAGATTACAGGAATCAAGTTAAGTAACCTTTGAGTTCTCTTTTAGTCCTAAAATTTTGTGAATCTTTGTGAGCAATAGAACAATGCAGATTGAAATGAAATTCATGGGTACATATAATAAAACCCCTAACAATTGCAGGTTGGATACACATACTCATTGAGGATGTGTTTATATTTCTAAAGGAGTTAAGCTATCAGTTGTTTGCAGACTATATTGGTCTTTTATAAGCTAGAAGCATCTTTCTGCTGTACTGCTCAGTACTTGGTCAGCTTTATTTTTATTTTGATTATAATAGTATATTAAAAAAGCACACAGTGTTTTAAAGAAAGTATATAATTTATGTGAGCTGTCCAGGTACAAGCATTGTTGATTGATTTTTAGTTTCTCAATAGTTTTTATTGATCTAGTAGAAGTAGAATTAGGCTGTAATGTATGAACATTGATATCTATTAACAATTCAAAACTAATACTACACCTTTCATCAGATACCTAGTTACAAGATGTCTGATTTGGTAGAGCCTCTAGAATGGTAGAATAGGTCTGGGATGTCCAACTTAGCTTAACATGCCTCTGGTTGGAACCTAGGAAGATGTTTTGGTTGGGGTCTGATGACTGGAGGCCCACAGCCAAATTTATCAATTCTTTATGCTGGAGTCAGCCTCTGCCCTGCTCCATAGCAGAGTTCACCCCAAGATTTATTTGGGGGTTACCTTGTTTTTCCAAGATGATCTGTGGCTAGTCCAGATACCTTAGGGTAACTACAAATTGTACTTCCCTCCCTCTGTCAATTTGTATCAAGGGCATGAGCACTAAGGTGGGGGGAAGAAAAATCAAATGTCACTGGATTGAGCATCTGCCCCTTGTTAGACAATATTTAGGTAAACGACTAGTAAATTAGAATTATGTGACATAAAAGAATTCCAAAAGAGAACAGCAGTGTTAGGTGATTAGAAATGGGTGAGAGACCTATAATTTTCATATGTAGTATTCTTGATGTAGTGATTGTAGTGTTATAAAACTGTGATTAAATATGTGCTCATTTAAACACTGGCTGAAGGTTAAATCATTTTAACTGTTTACCCACTGTTAAAACACATATTTTTAGAGAATGGTCTATATTAACCTTCTGTGAATGAATTTTTCAATCTTTTCCCGAGATCAGGTTATAATAGGGAGGTGGGCAGAATGAACACAAGCTCTGGTTTTGCACAGTTTAATTTTTTGGCTAGTGAGGGTTA
Source organism: Phyllostomus discolor (assembly GCF_004126475.2). Lineage (NCBI taxonomy): Eukaryota > Metazoa > Chordata > Mammalia > Chiroptera > Phyllostomidae > Phyllostomus > Phyllostomus discolor. The sequence continues at coordinate 55,991,048 of NC_040915.2, read as the reverse complement.
AGTGATGTGTATCTCTAGATTTGTTTTATGATAGTTTTTTAAAACATGCCTCAGCATTGAAGTGTCCTTAAGGATATCACATTATATCATAAGAGTCTGACTATGGAAGGAATGCAGCAGTATTACAGTGAATAAATTTTTTATGAATACAGCCAATGGATGTTAAATAAAAATGATCGTTTCTTGGATTTGGTCACAGTGTCAAGTTGTAACTCAGAAATACTAGGTTCATAGACTCGGGGTAGAAAGATAAGACATTTAGTTTGGGAGGCAGAGAATGTTTTGCATGCTTTATAAAAGAGAGACGAGACTCTTGAGTGTAGTTTTGCAACATGTATTAATGGTAGAAACACTTAGTTGGAATGAAGTATGGAAGCTTTTACTGTTTTCATTCTTTCAGCTGGTATGTAGGGAAATGATTGGTGATTAAATGAATCTTTGGCTGCATTTATGTAGGGAACACTTATTTGGCTATCATAATCACTGGACAGCACAGCCATGGGAGGCCATAGCATAACTGCCCATGTTCCGTGGTCACAGACATGCACACACACACAGATCTGTCTTAAGAAATCACTTTATTGGGTAGAACTAGAGTTCTGGCCAAGATGGAGGTGTAGGTAGAAACCCTTCACTTCCTCACACAACCAAAAGGAAAATAACAACCAATCAAAAAACAATAAACAACCAAAAGTGCCAGAAAATCAAACTTCATGGAACCCTGACAATGAAGGAATTAAAGAAACATTCAAGCAGACTGGTAGGAAGGAGATGGGCAGCTGTGGGGAGGAGAAAACCGGTGGCAAGGCCTCAGACCTCGTGGGCAGGGCTGGCTGAGAGGTCCTGTGGGCAAGGCAGTGGACTACCTGAATGAGGCAGGGCTGGCTAAATGGGAAACTAAGACTCAAAGCTAACTGTAAACTATGGGAGGAGGGTTGCCCTGGTGGGAGAAACTCCATCTCACACAAGAGTTCGTTGGAAAGTGGGGCTAGAGCCGAGCAAGCGAGCCTCATTGTTCCCTCTCTGACCCCTCCTCCATGAGCAAGAAGGGTTGCCCTGCCTGGGTGAACACCTAAGGCCCCGTGTCCTTACGACATAACAGGTGTGCCGAGACAAGGAAATGTGGCCCAAATGAAAGAACAGATCAAAACTCCAGAAAGAGAGCTAAGTGACAAGGAGATAGCCAATCTGATGCAGAGTTCAAAACATGGTAATCAAGATGCTCACAGAACTGATTGAACTTGGTTGCAAAATGAAGGAACAAATGAAGGCTACCCAAAGTGAAATAAAGCAAGATTTTCAGGGAACCAACAGGGACAGGAAGAAAACTAGACCTCAAATCAATGATTTGGAACAAAAGGAAGAAATACACATCCAACTGGAACAGAATGAACAAACAAGAATCCAAAAAAATGAAGAGAGGCTGAGGAACCTCTGGGACAATTTTAAATGTTCCAATATCTGAATCATAGGGGTGCCAGAAGGCAAAGAACAAGAGCAAGAAGTTGAAAACATATTTGAAAAAATAATGAAGGAAAACTTCCCCAATCTGGTGAAGGAAATGGACTCCCAGGAAGTCCAGGAAGCCCGGAGAGTTCCAAAGAAGTTGGACTCAAAGACAAACACACCAAGGCACATCATCAATAAGTTACCCAAGATTAAAGGTAAAGAGGGAATCTTAAAGGCAGCAAGAGGAAAGGAGAGAGTTACCTACAAAGGAGTTCCCATAAGACTGTCAGCTGATTTCCCAAAAGAAACCTTACAGGCAAGAAGGGACTAGAAAGAAGTATTTAAAGTCATGAAAGGCAAGGCCCTACATCCAAGATTTACTCTATCCAGCACAGCTATCATCTAGAATGGAATGGCAGATAAAGTGCTTCCCAGATAAGGTCAAGTTAAAGGAGTTCATCACCACCAATGAAATGTTGAAAGGACTTATCTAAGAAATTGAAGAAGATCAAAAACTATGAATATTAAAATGACAACAAACTCACAACTACCAACAACTGAACCTAAAAAAAAAAAAAAAAAAAAGAAAACCAAAGCATAAACTAAGCAAACAACTAGAATAGGAATAGAATCAGAGAAATGGACATCACATGGAGGGTTTTCAGTAGGGAGAGGGAGGGGAAAAATAGGGGGAAAGGTACAGGAAATAAAGCATAATTGGTAGGCATTAAGTAGATGGGGAGAGGTTAAGAATGGTATAGGAAACAGAGAATTCAAAGAACTTATATGAACAACCCATGCACATGAACTAAGGGGGATGCTGGAGAGTTGGGAGTGTTCAGGGCAGAGGAGAGATAAAGGGGGGAAAACTGGGAAAACTGTAATAGCTTAATCAATAAAATATACTTAAATCACTTTATTGAAGTATAATTTATGTACATTAAATGTACCTATTTAAGTGTATAGCTCAATAAGTCTAACAAATAACTGAATATTCAGATTTATATATTTATTTTGACTGTGCCATCAAGATATAAAAAATTTCCATGCACCTAGTAAGTTCCCTGTACCCCTTACTCATCAGCCCATACCTGTACCCCTACCCAAGGCAATCTCTCACCTGCTCACCATCACTGTACATCAGATTTGTATGTTCTGGAGTTTTATATGTATAGAATCACACAGCATAGACTTTTATGTTTGGTTTCCTGGCTTATCATAATGTTTTTTGAGATTCATCCCATATTGCTCTTATGTCAGTAAGTCGCTCCTTTTTTATTTTTTAAATCCTCACCTGAGGATGTTTTTATTAATTTTAGAGAGAGGGGGAGGAAGGGAGGGAGGGGAGAGAGATAGATGGATAGATAGATAGATAGATAGATAGATAGATAGATAAAGGAGGAACATTGATCATTTGCCTCCTGCATATGCCCCGACCGAGGTCCAACCCCAACCTAGGTATGTGCCCTGACTGGAAATCAAACTTGCAACCTTTTGGTGTATGGGATGATGCTCCAACCAACTGAGCCACCTGGCTAGGGCAGTCATTCATTCTTTTTTATTGCTGAATAGAATTCTATTGTGGTGTTCTGGATATACTACAATTTATTTATTCATTCACTTGTTAATTGACCTTTGGATTAGTTTTATTTTTTTATATTTTGAATAAAACTGCTGTGGTCATTCAAGTACAAGTCTGTGTGTGCATAAGTTTTCATTTCTCTTAGATAAATACCTACATGTAGAATTACCGGGTCACATGGTAAGTTTATGTATAGCTGTAAAGAAACTGACAAACTGTTTGCCAAGGTGTTTGCACCATTTTACATTGCTATCAACATTCAGTTTCTTGACATCCTTGTCTGCACGTGGTGTGGTTAGTCTTTAATTTTAGCTTTTGAATTGGTATATGGAAATATCTTATTGTGCTTTTAATTGGCTTACCCTGATTAGTAATGTTGGACATCTTGTGCTTACTGACCATAGTATATCTTCTTTGTAAAGTATCTCTTCAGTTTGTATGTTTTTAATGGGTTATTTATATTCTTATTACTGGTTAGTAAGAAGAATTCTCAATATTTTCTGGAAAATATTATTTACTCCTCATTAGAATTTTACTTGCTCAAGTTTTGAGCAAGTAAACAGTAAACAGTAAATTTTACTTTACTGTTTTAAAAAAACAGTCAGGATATAACTGACATACAACATTAGTTTCAGGTGTACAACATAATCATTTGATATTTGTATGTACTGTGAAATGGTCACCACAATAAGTCTACTTAACAGTCATCATTACACAGTGTTACAAATTTGTTCTTTCTGTGATGAGAACTTTTAAGATCTACTGTCTTAGGAACATTGAAATATATGATACAGTGTTATTAACTAGAGTCACCTTGTTGTACATTATATCTTCATGACTTATTTATTTCATAACTGGAAGTTTGTACTTTTTGACCATTTTCACCCATTTTGCCCATGCATTGTCCCTTGCCTATGGCAAACACCAATCTGTTCTCTCTATGAGTTTATTATTGTTATTAATTTAGATTCCATATATATGTTAAAGCATATGGTATTTGTCTTTTGCTGTTTGAATTATTTCACTTAGCATAATGCCCTCAAGATTCATTTATGTTGTTGCAAATGGCAATATTTCCTTCTTTTTGTTGGCTGAATAGTATTCCATTGTGTATGTATGTATATATACATTTTCTTTCTTCATTCATCGATGGGCACTTACGCTGCTTCGATGTCTTAGCTATATAAACAATCCTGCAATGAACATGGGAGTACCTATATCTTTTTAAGCCAGTATTTTTATTTTCTTCAAAGAAATACTGAGAAGTGGAATGGCTGGATTGTATGGTAGTTCTATTTTTATTTATTTGTTTATTTCGAAATGCATTTTATTTATTTATTAATTTTTAACTTTTTTTTTTTTGAGAAACCTCCATACTGTTTTCCATGGTGGCTGCACCAATTTATATTCCCACCATCAGTGCGCAAGGGTTCCTTTTTTTGTACATCTTTGCTAATACTTGTTATCTTGTCTTTTTTAATAATAGCCATTCTAACAGGTGTGAGATGATATCTCATTATGGTTTGGATTTGCATTTCCCTGATGATTAGGGATGTTGAGCACATCTTCCTGTATCTGTTGGCCATCTTTATGTCCTCTTTGAAAAAATATCTATTCAGATTTTCTGCCATTTTTAAATTGGATTTTTTTTTGCTGTTGAGTTGTATGAGTTTTTTATATACTTTGGATATTAACCCCTTATTAGATGTAATTTGAAAATGTTATCTCTGATTTGCTAGGTTGCCTTTTCATTTTGTTGCTGGTTTTCTTTGCTGTGCAGAAGCTTTTTAGTTCATATAGTCCCACTTGCTTATTTGTGCTTTTGTTGCCTTTGCTTTGGGTGTGAAATCCAAAAAATCCTTGCCGAGACCAATGTTAAGGAGCTTACTGCCTCTGTTTTTTTCTAGGAGTTTTCTGTTTTCAGCTCTTATGTCCAAGTCTTTAATCAATTTTCAGTTGATTTTTGTGTGTGGTGTAAGATAGTCATTCAGTTTCACTCTTTTTTCTGTTTGGTTTTTCAAACACCATTTATTGAAGAGATTGTCCTTTTCTCACTGTATATTCTTGCCACTTTTGTCATAGATTAAATGACCATATATATGGGTTTACTTCTGGGTTCTGTTCTGTTCCATTGTTTATGTGTCTGTTTTTATTTCAATAACATGTTTTTAATTACTGTAGCTTTGTAATATAGTTTGAAATCAAGAAGCATGATGCCTCCAAGCTTTGTCTTTCTTTCTCTAGGTTGCTTTGGCTACTTAAAGTCTTGTGATTTCATACAAATTTTAGGATTATTTATTTTTTTTTGAAAAATGCCATTGGAATTTTGATAGGGATTTTATTGACTCTGTAGCTTGCTTTGGGTGGTATGAACATTTTAACAACATTATTTTTTCCAATCCATGAGCACAGAATATCTTTACATTTATTTGTGTCATCTGAATGTTCACTCTTTCATTTTCTTAGGTCTTTTTTTTTAAACTAAAGTAAGTAAATATTTTATTTTACTCTTTCAGCCATGAGGTTCAAGGAAATTCAAGTTTGGAAATTAGAAATAATACCCAAATGTCAACCAGGCCATCTTTAGAGGTTGTGTAGAATCAGTGGAATGTGCTTGCTGGAGTAAATTTTGGCATTTTCAGTTTGCCAAGCCATGTGTAATATTTTGTCTAGCCTGTGTAGCAATTTCTGTGGTAACTGTCCAGCTTGAAGAGAATTGTCAGAATCATGAAGTCTAAACAACTGAATTGTTTACAGTACTCAAAGCAAAATAGTCAAGAACTCTTGGTTTATCACTTAACTAGTAAATCAAAGTAAATCTCATTAGGCAGCACTACAAATATCCCTAATCACTCCTTTATTTGTTCACTTATTCATTCATGCATTCAGTGAACATTTATGTAACAAACACCTACTGTGTCTCAGGAGGTACCCAGTTAAATGCTGGAGTTATAAAGATAAAGGCACATACTCTGCCCTCAAGGAACTCCCAGTCTGATCTCCCAGAGAGATATGGAAATGATGGTGTATTATGAGAAGTGCTGATAGCAAAAGTCTGTTCAAAGGGAGACCTACCATGAATTCATTCTACTGCAGTTTCCATGGTACAGGCATGTGACATTGCTCTTCCTCTCCAAATTAAGAGCTGCTTACATAGCTTTAATCAGTCTTTTCGTTCCAATGTGACAATGCGGTTCCACAGCATTCTGACAAGTCACCACAGATCCAGAAATGGTTACCAGGTTCCCACTTCTGAGCACTTAGGGGACACACAGTTTGTCCTTGCAGAGGTGGTTAAACACTGCTAACTCTCATACTTCACTCACTCAACAAGTAGTTATTAAGGAGCAATCACGGGCTCACCACTCCTAGACTCCCTCCAAGGCTATCCAAGTGGGGACTCTTCCCTTGACATATGCCCTCAAGAGTTGGACTCATTTGGTGAAACACAAGTTTGTGTCTGGAGGGTACATGAAGGAGAGTTCCTTCTCTTCTAACTTTCAAATGCAGGCCTGAACATTGCAAGGCATACTTCTGCTGGGATGCCTGGCTTTTTGTTTGTCATGGTGATTTGGGCAAAAAGGTGGAGTGTGTGGGTCTTGCTTAACAAAGGACCTGACTCACAGCCCATAGGGCGGGCAACCATCCAGCCACAGGCATTAAAGAAACAGCAAATAAATTGCCCTCGGCAGCCTCTCTTTTCTCTCTGGGACTTACGTTCTCTTTAAATAAAATGAATTTGAGATTTGAGTTTCAGCTTCTGAGTCTGACTATATATATATATATATATAAAGTTATGCCAGTAACAACACAAGGTGGTTTTCAAAATGGTGTTTTTAATGATTTTCACAGGTTGGCTTGCAGAGGTTTAGTATTAAGTGAAATCTCCTTCCCGTAATCCTGCCTTCCACGAGTGCTCACTGAGACTCACTTTCTCTCCTTGCTCATCTAGCAAAGTCAGCAACCCAGAATCCAGGGAGGTGTTTCCTGTTAGTTGCTCACCTCCATTTACTCTGTTGTAAGGTTTTTTTATCTCTAATCAGTGTTGCTGAATCCATCCCACCTAAAATTATGCCCACTACAGACTGTCAGTCAGCAGTAAGGGAAAACCTCCAGCTCTTGTGAGCAAGGAGGCTGAGCAGGACTGAAGTTCAAAACTGAGGTCTGCTGTGTTCACTTAGAGTTAATGTGTATGGTGGTATTAAGGCTTTTCAATAGAAACATTTTGCTTAGTTGCTTAGTTCATCTAAAAAACAGTGTCATAGTGTAAATTTATTATCTAAATCTTGATGATCACTATAAATTGAATTTTACAAATGCCCTCATGATACAAAATTATACGGTTCATTCTCTAAAAGTGATATTTAAAAATATCCCCTGATTTTACTTTTTTTAAATAAATTCCTCATTTAGTGTAATTCCAGAAATGATTATGCACAAAGAAACAACAAAACTGAATCTGTACAAAAATAAGAGCTCTCCCCTGGCTGGTGTAGCTCAGTGGACTGAGCGTGGGCTGTGAACCAAAGCATTGCAGGTTTGATTCCCAGTCAGGGCACATGCCTGGGTTGCAGGCCATGGCCCCCAGCAACCGCACATTGATGTTTCTCTCTCTCCCTCTCTCTCTTTCTCTCCCTTCCCTCTCTAAAAATAAATAAATAAAACCTTAAAAAAGAGAGAATCTGAACTGTTAAAAAAATAAAGAGTAATCTAAATAATTAAAAAAATAAGAGCTCTCCATTTTCCATAACACCTTATCTTTTGTGTAATGAATTTGTGAATATAAAAAAGTGTCAGTTTAGAACATTGTAAAAACATTGCTACACTGTCATAAATGCTCTACATTCTCTAGGAAAATACACCTTTGGAGATAGTACAACTATTGGGAATTCTTAATGAAATTCAAGTCCTGCATGTGCCGCAGATGCCTGCTTCAGGGCAGCATTCAAACCCTGTCTGCCCCCTTTGCCACTTCTAGAAATTGTCTGTGACTTTCACTAAGATAGAATTCTTCTTTCTTCATGTGTCATTGGTGATTTCTGTGGATGTCCTTAAAGTGACACTCTAGAAATCCTAGATAAATGTTATGAAGTAGAAAATAGAACCAAAGGCCACTCACCGCCCATTCACAGATCTCACTCACCATGTGATATGCATAATCCTTTTCCTTTGGATTCCACTCCAGCTTGGTTATGGAAATTTGGGAAGCATCAGCAGTCATGGGGATGACAGCTCCACAGGACATGGCAGAGATGGCCATCCCTACCTGGCATGTGGAGAGGCTCTTCCCCTGGGGACACGATTTGTAAGAGATGATGGATTGCAGGAGTGTGTACACCACACCGCAGACAAAACCCAAAAGGGTGCTGCTGCCATGGGACACTGGGACAGCTGACTCCTGGAAATTGGTGACAGTGCCCATTCTGAGACATCCCACCAATTCCAGAGCAAAGGACACCAAATTAAAGACAGCAGTGCTGAAATAGCTGGGTTGATCCCACTTTTCTACTATTTTGTATCTTGTGTACATCATGGCTTGAAAGAGAAGTTTATCATAAACCCCAAATACCACTGTCTGAAGGTGTTGTTCCTGTGTCACCGATGTAGGGGAGGAAGGGCTTGACATGCCTGGAGAGCATGGCGACCATGTAGGAGACGTGTGACCAGGTCACTGGAAGGAAGGGGACGAAGTCCATTCCCTTCAGGGAGCACAATGTCCTGCCACCCAGAGCGTGCTGCGCACAGCTGGGCTGGGCACCAGGCTTCTCCATGGGGCAGGAGGGAGGAGGCTCCTTGACAGTGGAGGCAGGCCTAGCCACACTTAACTATCTTTTGAATAAAACTGACATTGATAAGGTCTAATTTATTAATGTTTTCTTTTATGAATTATGCTTTTTTGTACTATCTAATAATCTTTGCCCACATGGATCCTGAAGATTTTCTCCTATGTTTACTACTGTAGAAGTGTCATAGTTTCCCTTCTATGTTTATGATCTTACTTCAGGTTAATTTTTGCGTATGGTACAAAGTAAGATTGATACTAATATTATTCCACCTGGACACCCTGGCACCTTTGTCAAAAATCAATTGACCACATATTTATAGGGTCTATTTTTGGAATCTCTATTCTGTTCTATTGATTTATTATGTCTCTCTTCTTGTGCAACTGTCACACTGTCTTGATTATTGTAGCTTCACAGTAAGTCTTGAAATCAGGCAGTATAAACTCTCCAACTTGTTTTCCTCTTTCATAATTTCTCTAACTAGCCTAGGGTCTTAATATTTCCATCTAAAATTTAAAATTAATTTCTTACCAATTTCTACAGAAAAGTTTATTGGAATTTTTACTGTAATTACATTTATTCTGTAGATTAATTTGGGTAGAACTGACATCTTGACAATACTGAGTCTTTCAATCTATGAATATGAATATGGTATATCCATTTTTTAATCTTATTTAATTTCTTTCATCAATGTTTTATAATTTTTATGTCTTACATATTGTTAAATTTATCTTTAATATTTTGGGTAATATTATAAATGATATTTGAAATTTTTAAAATTCCCAATTGTCAATTGCTAGTATAAGAAATATAGTTGAGCCCTGGCTGGGTAGCTCAGTTGGTTGAAGCATCATCCCAATATGCCAGGGTTGCAGATTCAATTCCCCATCAGACCACATATAAGAATCAACCAATGAATGCATAAATGTGTGGAACAACAAGCTGATGTTTCTGTCTCTCTCTTGAATCAGTTTTGGTTATCATGTCTCTCAAGGAATTTGTCCATTTCCTTTTTAGATGTTACTTTATTGGCATAAAACTGTTCATATTATTCCCTCACCATTCTTTTAATGTATGTAAGATCTGTAGTAATGTGCCCTTTGCCATTCTTGATATTGGTAATTGGTGCCTTCTCTCTTTTTGTCTTAGTGAGTATGGCTAGCAGTTTACCATTTTCATTGATTTTTTTTCAAGAAACAGCTTTTTGTTTAATCAATTTTCTTTATCTTTTAAAATTATATTGATATTTGTTCTTATTTTTATTATTCCTTCCCTTTATTTACTTTGGGTTTACTTTGCTCTAATTCTTCTATCATTGATTTTGGACTTGACTTCTTTTCAGTATTTGAAGATATACATTTCTCTTCAAGCACTGCTTTAGCTGCATTCTACAAATTTAGGTATGTTATGTTTGTATTTTCTACTAGTTTATATGTATTTTCTATGATCCTTTTTGTTTATCCCTTGACTCATGAATAGTGTTTTAATTTAAATACTTCAGAATTTCTGTAATAGCTCTTTGTTACTGATGTATCATTTAATATTTTAATACATTTATTTTTAATTGTAAAATATACATAATATAGAATTTACTATTTAAATCACTTTTAAGTGTGTAGTTCAGTCACAATGCATTCACAATGTCATGGAGCACTCACCACCATCCATCTCCTGAACTTGTTCATCTTTCAAAATTGAAACTTTGTTCATTAAATAATAACTTCCCATTTCAGAATGTGTCTTCTGTTGAGTATTGTTATAAAAGCTTTTTATTTTTAATTTAATTAAATTTTTATTTTATAATAGCTTTTTAAATTTGCTTGTTTGCTAATTTCACCATCTCTGTCTTTTGGGTTATATTAATTTAGTTTTCATCTGGTTATGTTTTACATTCTGCTTTTTTTCCCACAATTCTGGCATTTTTAAAACTGGATTGTGGACATTATTGATGTTTTCCTATTGTGTTTGGATTTTGTTGTGTTTACTTAAAAAGGTTTGCCTGCATTCTGTCTGCATTCTAGCAGGCAGTTATTTACAAATCTGTGTAGTTCTCTCTTCTTTGGGTATCTGGTTTGCCACGTTCAACTGCCTCAGTCTTCCTGAACTCTGACCTCTGACTCCTAGTTAGCAAGACCTCTCTGTGCTTTGTTTTGGATTTCCCTCTGTGTTCTGTGCCCCAGAATGTTCCTAGTAGGCAGAAGGTCCTAAAAGGCAGAATGCATGCTATCAAAGGGCTCACCTTATTTGTTGCCCTTCTGAGTCATTACTGCTTTTTGCTGTCTGTGTCCATTGTCTAAAAAGAGTTGTTTCCTATAGTTTGGTCAGTTTTCTACTTGTTGCAGCAGGGCATAAATGTGGTCTTTGTTACTTCATCATGGTTGGAAGTGGAAGTCACCACTGGTTTTAATGTAGTTCTTAACACCTTTTTAGGTGTGGTAAATAACATAAGATCAAAGATTTATTCTAGTAAATCTGTGAAGATAGTCTGATCTTTTTTTGTTGCCTTTTAACTAGTGTCTCCTAGTTCTGTGGTAATGGTACCCATGGTGGAATGATTCCACACTATATGTAGAAAGAAGACGGCACCTGGAAAGACTGAAGATCACTTTGCCACTGTCTTGTTGTGTGTGTCTTCAGACTACTCAGACTATTCAAATACCCATTTCTTTGTCTGTAAAATGAAGGAAGCACGTTAGGCTGACCTAAGATCTGAAGTTGTTTTTCAGTTGCAAAATCCTATAGTCTGTATTATATCTATAAATGTCACTGCAGATTGAATTCTAAGCTCTGAAAACCAGTTAAGCATTATTTAAAAATGAAAAATATGGGTCTGTCTCTGGCAAAGTTTGTTTCTTCTCTTTTTAAAAGACTTTATTTATTTATTTCTAGAGAGAAGGATAAGGAGAAAAAGAGGGAGAGGAACATCAATGTGTGGTTGCCTTTCATGAACCCCCAGTGGGTACCTGGCCCTCAACCCAGGCATGCGCCCTGACTGGGAATTGGACTGGCGACCCTTTGGTTCACAGGCCAGCACTCAATCCACTGAGCCACTCCAGCCAGGGCAGATGTATCATAATTTAACAGTCCTCCATTAGTGGATTATTTTATGCTTTGCTGTTATATTCAGTGTTATAATGAGTATATTTACTTGTAATTTTTATATTTACCTTAGATTATTATTTGTATTTTAACCTAGCTTATGTTGTGTTTTTTAAACCATGCATAAAATTTCAATTTTTATGTATTTTGATTTATTAGTATATGATTTTTTTTATGTTTGTGAGTCTTTCAAACATTTTTTGAAAGGCCTTATTTAAGATTTAAAAGATGCTTACCATTATTTTTATGTTTACATTTTTGATCAATATGCAATTTATTTTGGTGCAAGAGGATTCATTTTTATTTTTTTTTCCAAGTTGGCTACCCATCCATCTTTTCCCACTGATACACAATTTTATCTTTACCATGTCCTAAAATTTCATATATATATTTGGATTATCTCTGGATTCTCTTTTTCATTGATGTATTATATCTGTCTGTTTTTATATCATAACCATTCTGGTAACAATTATAGCATTATAATGTAAAATTTGTAACTATAGTTTAATATCTGAATTGGCTAGTACTCCTTATTCTTTTTTTCAATTATCTTCCCAGTTTTACTTGCATGTTTGTTTTTTGTTCACTTTTGTTGTCTAATTGATAAGTTCTGTTGTATTTGGGGGGATTGCATTATATTTATAAAACAAAATAATTCTAGATCAAAGAATTGATATTGAGCCTTTCTATTCAAGGTCAGATAGACCATTATATTTGTTCAGCACTGTACAGTAGCTTTAAGAGATTTTATCATGTGGACCTTCTACTCTTCTTGATAACCTGATTTTTAGGTCATTCATCTTTTTTGTTACTCCTATAAATGAATGATTTTCTCCTTTATACTTTCTAAAGTAGTTGCTTATATTTTTGAAGGCCATTTGTTTTTATGTTAATTTTATGGGCTTTTAAAAAATAGCTTCTTTAGTTCATTTCTTTGTGTTTCCATGAATTCAACCATGTAACTTTATTTCCTTCTTCTAAATTTTTAAACTTTTATTCTCTTAACTAATTGCATGGACTGTTACTTTTAGAACAGTGCTAAGTAATTCTGGTGATAGAGAATATGTTTTTGGCTTTTTCCTGATTTTGTTGGGAATGCCTCTAGAGCTTCTTTATTAAGTATGATGCTGTTTTTTAGGATGAGATCTATATAAATATATATGAGGTCTGTCCAGAAAAAGTCCAACCATTGTTAACATAATGAGAATGGTTTGCACCACATCAATGTAACCTGGCAGTCAAATACAGTGGGCTGGAATGCACATGTGTGAACATGATGACTTCACTGTACTAGTCTGTGGGGGCAGTAGGTGCTGTTGGGTAAGCATGTGTACTGTGTAGCCATCACATTCAAAATGACTGAGCCAGTAGAGCCATGAGTCTGCGTCAAATTTTGCATTAAACTTGAACATTCCTCTGCAAAAACTGTTGGGATGATTCAGGAGGCTGCATATATGGACAACTGGTGATTGGCAGCTGCATCATGACAATGCACCTGCTCATGCATCATGTCTTATGCAGAGTGTCTTGGTGAAACATCAGATTACCCAGGTGACTCAGTCCTCCTACAGCTCAGATTTGGTGCCCTGGGACTTCTGGCTTTTCCCCAAACTAAAATCACCTCTGAAAGGAAAGAGGTTTCAGGAGATTCACAAAAACATGACAGGACAGCTGATGGTGACTGGGAGAACTACGTGAGGTCCGAAGGTGGCTACTTTGAAGGGGACTGAGGTGTCATTGTGCTATGTGCAATGTTTCTTGAATCTTGTATCTTCTTCAATAAATGTCTCTATTTTTCATATTACATGGCTGAATACTTTCTGGACAGACCTCATGCATCTCTTATTATGTTGAGGAAGCAGCTATATCCTTTTCATTAATTGTGATTTTTAAAAATTTCAGACTTCTACTCTTTTGTGTTGGTTACATGTTATTGGTATTTTAATTTATGTGTCTCCTGCTTATTTATGTATTTCAGTTTTGTTTCCATGGATACTTTAGACATGTGTTTAAACTATTTTGTTTAAAGTGGTTTGTTTGAAAATGAAACAAAAAAATCAACTCATGGAGGGTGTTACAGAGATTAGAAAGCAAATAAATTCATTTCCATTGATAATAGACTGATAGATTTGCAAAATCCCTAGCATAGTGTGAATCAAAATGTTCCTGTATGATGTTAACATATTACAGAATTATGATATATGAACTTTAAATATTCTGTTTCTGTTTATATTGACTTTTTTAGCTAACTTATTTGCAATTTTTAACATACTACTCTTGGTACTACCATATGCATATTTAATAATCTGCTTATGATACCAGTTCATGTAAAAGGTAAGAACCTTGCAATAGTCTAGTTCTGCTTACCACCATCCCTAGTCTTTGTGATATTGTTGTCATATATATATAATACCATACACTATAAACCTACAAAAAATAGTGTTTTAGTTTTTCCTTTAAAGTCATGTTTTTTAAAGAAATTGAGAGAAGATACATTTTAAAAAATTTATTTTGTTTTTGTCCTCACCAAGGGCATTCTTTTTGTCATTACTTTTAGAGAGAGCGGAAGGGAGAGATAAACATCGATGTGAAAGAAACATCGATTGGCTGCCTCCCGTACATTCCCGGGCTGGGGATTGTATTTGCCCAGATCGGGTTGGAGTCCACACCCTAGGTATGTGCCCTTGACCTGGAATCAAACCTGCAACCTTCGGTTACAGGAACCATTCTCCAACCGAGCCACACAGGCCAGGGCAAAAAAGAAGATGATTTTTATATTAACTCATAAATTTATCATTTCCTGTGCTGTTCATTCTTTCCCAAAGATGTGTTTTAATTTGGTATCTATTCCCTTCAGACTGACAAACTTCCTTTAGAATTTTCATGGGGAAGGGTTGTGGATGATAAATTCTCTCAATTTTTATTTTTCTTAAAAATAACTTTTTTGTCCTAATTTTTGAAGAATGTTTTCACTGAATTTAGAATTCTAGATAGTTTTTTTTAACACTTAAAGATATTCCATTTTTTCCTGGTCTCATTGTTGCTTATATGAAATCTTCCCTATTTCAAACTTCAATATCCTGTTCTTTCCCAATCAGTACCCTAAATTTCAGATGACAAGCTTGGTGAGACTATGAATTCAAATATTGTCCTCATTCAGCAACTCATACAATTTTGTGTTTCATTTGTAGCAAGATCTGCTGTGTGTCTACAAAGAATAAGAGTCCTTTAGGACTGTCATGGAAGGCCTATGTCTCAGACCATGACTTGAGCTGAAAGCAATAGAATTGAGTTTGTCATTTTTCTCTTATAGTTGTCATTGTTGTAATTGTGAAATTGTGCTGTCCGTTGGCCACTTGAGCCCCGTAGGCACTTACTTCAGTTGGCACTTCGTTACAACCACAGGTGGTGTTTTGATTAACTTTGATACCACTGCATTCCATGGGCTATTAGTATCCTATTTCTCATTGGCAAGGAGCTCATACTTCCCTCGAAACCAAGGGCCCAAACAGATCAATCCCAGAATCCCATTTTAGGGCTCTGTTTCCTTGGACAACACCCTGTAGCAATTCTGTATCAGTCTGGGTTGAATCAAGAGACTGGGATTTAAGCAGGGGTAGTTTAATATAAAGAATTATTAAGCTATGATTACAGTGTACCTATGATTTAAATGAATTCTCTAGAGTAGCCTAAGGTTTAGGGACAGTATCCAAGAAAAGACACACTTGGAAAGGTGAAGCTTCCCCAAGCCTGGAGACCTTGTTGGAGAAGGTATACCGTAGTTTGTAGCCATTGGGTAGCAGAGAAATTCCTGGTTTGCCTGGGCCAAAACTGGCCTGCAGTTTCTAGGCAAGTGTGAAGCAACTATTGGACACAGGCAAGCTTCACACTGGTCACCTAACTCTGGTAAGGAGTCATATGGGAATGCAGGGGAAGGGAGCACCAGTGCATGCCTGGGGCTTGGAGTACAAACCTCCAGGGGAAGGAGCAAGCAGGGGTTGTGACATCTGCATGGTCAGGAGGCCTAGAGTGTTCAGTATCTGTGTTGAGAGAGCTGCAGAAAGGTAATTACCAAGCTGAGCTGGGGGCTGTCTGGGAATTTGTTAAGGGACTGAATGTTCTTAGCACTTGGCTGGAGCAAAGTGCCACCAGATATCCCCATATTGACACGACTGATGTGTGCAGTAGCCAGAAAAAAAATCAGGAGTGCCTCTTCCTCCTGCAGTGGTCCTCTAGCGCCCTCTACTGAGAAAGCTCAATATCAAGTTTACTGTCAAGGAGAATTCCATGGGTTATGGCAGAGCAGGTATTGAAGGGTGAATTTAGAGCTTAAAGACAGTAAATTAATGACAAAAAAATTCATCCTCTAACTCCTCAGGCCAGTAAGACTGTGACTTTCTGTCTGAGTCCCAGCTGCCCTTGCGCTGTGTGGACTCCGAATGTTCTCAGACAAAAAGCCATGTACATGGAATTCTTGGCAACTGCAGTTCTCTTCTTTCAATGGTTGACTCCTTTCTATCTTCTGTCTGATTTTGGTTGTGAATTGCCTTTAAATAGTTATTTTTAAAATTTTGTTCATCATTTACAACATTTGTTTTGGGAGGGTTTATATAAGCTACTCTGCCATGGCTAGAAGTGGAACCTGTATTTTTATTATGGAAAGAAAAATTTAAGGTGGTGAAAGAATATTTGTTAGAATAATTATATCTAACATATATTGAACATTTACCATGTATCAAATGGGATATTTTATTTCAGCCTTAATACTAGACAGTAATTATTGCTAGTAGTGTTTCAGATTGAGGATATTGAAGCTCAGAGAGTTCCTTATTTTACAGAGATCATATGGCAGAGCTAGTAGTTGGGTGCAAATGTGTCCCACTCCACAGTGCATGTCCCCTTACCTACAGATGTGAGAATGAGCACAACTTTGCTCATAGTGTTGGTGTAAGAAGCCAAGAAAATGTTCTCTAATTAGTGTTTTGACTAGAATTCCAGTCTCTTAAGTGCAGAATGGTATACCATCTCATTTTTGTGATTAATTCTTATGGTACATGGAGCATAGTAGATGTTTGCTAAATCGGACTCATTTCAGCCTAAAAGCCATACAGATGTCTGTAAGTACTATATTATGAAGTTATTAATTAAAAATGCTTTTAGGGTTTAAACAGGTCTCTTAATGCTTAAATATGTTGTTGGTTTTCAGATTTACTTTCATGTTCCCATGAAGCTTTAATTAGTACTCAGAATACAAGTAAGAATCTCCATTATATTCACAGCATCCACACAGACTCCATTTGTAGTATTAATGTCCTCTTTGCTCAAGACCTTATGGAATTTAGATAATCCAACTACTTAAACATTTTATTTATAAAAGAAAAAATGTGTTGTATAAATTTAAGTGTTTTCCCTTCCTCAAAGTGATCCTATTTTTAATTTTTTAAAAAAGATTTTATTTATTTATTTTTAGAGAGGGAAGGGAGGGAGAAAGAGAGAGAGAGAAACATCAATGTGCGGTTGCTGGGGGCTGTGGCCTGCAACCCAGGCATGTGCCCTGACTGGGAATTGAACCTGCGATACTTTGGTTTGCAGCCTGCGCTCAATCCACTGAGCTACACCAGTCAGGGTGTCTATTTTTAATTATTTAAAAAAGATGTAAATGTATTTCTGCCTAAAGGGTTTGTCCTAGAGAATAACAAATAAAAATAAAACTTTGGATTAAAAACTTTTAATAACAGCAAATTTTAGTTACAGATTATTTAAAAGATACATTGAGTAGAAAGAAATGTTACAGGTAATATAATCCCCCAGCAATAAGCCCTCTAAAGATTTTTTTCCTATGATATGTCTTGAACATTTTTTCATGGCAATAGGATTTTTGGAAAAATATGATTTGGAATGATTAAATACTATGTCCGTGTATGCGCGTATTATAATTTTACTATGATTTATTTAACTATTTTTCTATTTGGGGACATGGATATTGTTTCCAATTTTTTAACATTAAAATAATACACGAATCTTTGCCTGTGCTTATTCTTTAGTATAAATTCCCAGAATTAGAATTACATGGTTAAAGAGTGTTATAATTTTTGTGGCCAACAATATGTAATTCCAAATTGCCCTCCAGAAAGGCTATACTAATTCATATTTTCAGCAGCAGCATATGAGAGTGCTTATTTCACCATGCCTTTGCCAATGCTGGAAGTAATAATTTAAAAAATAACTTCATATTTTTGGTGAGGTAAAGAATGGTTTCTTTGTCAATTTGTGTTTCTTTGATTTCCAGTGAAGGTAACATTTTGCATACAGTTATTGGCTACTATTAATTTTTTAGGGTAAATTACTTATTCACGATCATTCATTAACCTTGGAAACAACTTTTTAAAATTTCAAAGACTATTAAATTGTTTTAATGAGGGTGAATTTTGATAAAATTGAAAATTATTCAGCATCTGCTTCTTCACAGTCTTCCTCTTCCAGGTTTTTCTACTAAGTACTATTTTGCCTTTATACAGATTTAAGAAGGCAGAGGAAAAGTGGGAAAATGTGAGATAATCAATGTAAGGCTCTTGGTGTATTGTGCTTGGCATTTATTAAGCACTTTATAAAAATCATTAGTATTGCCATTGCCTTTATTGTTATTATCATTAAAATGTAGTGTTTCCTATTGGATTTCTTCAGGTCCTACTTTTTAAGATTTTGGCTATTTGTGTTCTAGAGTCAGGCAGAGTTGGCTTCAGTTTGCTGCTTTACTACTTACAGATGTGACTTTCAACAAATTACCAAATCTCCCTGAGTTTCAGTTTCCACCTCTTTAAAATGGAAATAATTGCATTTATCTCACAGGTTTCTTGTGAGAGTTAAATGTGAAAATGCATGTAGTGTTCAGCTCCATGCTATCACATTGTGAGTGACCAACAAACCAATGCTGGTATTTGAAAAAATATTCTTCATTTAACAGGATAAATGCCACCAATTTTGTTTTCTTACTAAAAGGAGCTTTCTGAAAATAGTATTTCCATCAAAGAAGTAACTTCAGTAGAGGGAATTTCAGAAGTGTGGCAGGTGGTAAGGGGAAGTTTTTTGAGTAAGGAGCACTGTTTGGTAGGGTGGAGGAAGCCGAGGGGAAGTAATCATATTTTTGAAAAGGAAGAAGAGAACTCACTAATACATAGTAAAATTTCATGTGAAAGTTCAGTTATTCTTAAGCTCAAAGCTCTGACCTTTATAGCTGCCACTGTTGTGGCTCGTTTTGAATGGTTAAAGCGTGCTCAACAATGACTGTGTAGATGGGTAGGAGAGGATTAAAAACTATTGAATAATGCCATCATTAACTTTTTATTTTCCTATAGCAGATCCTTTAGGGAAGTGCCTTACTAATGAAGCTAGTAAGACTGATTTATCTTAATGTAGATTTTGTCATAATAGGTTATGATTAGTCTCCATTGTTCCCTGACACATAGTATTGCAGACTTAAAAGTTTTTTATTAATAGTGGTTTCTAGAAGGTATAGGGACACCGCCATATAAATATCACTTGGCTGGTAAATTCTCATTCTCCTGTGACTCAACAGACTTCAGGCTTTGGTAAATTATAAGGAACTGAAACAAATTAAAATGGAGGGACAAGATCATCATTATTTCATTCCTTGTTAAATATTAATATGATTTGTATAATTTGTGTTTTGTGGCTTTCAGTTAAAGGCAACTTTTCCAATTCTTTGTGATTTTATTTGGCTTTAAAACTTACACTTTTATTTTGTCCTGTTTCTTAGATTTCCAATTGGCTATCTTTATTAGCCAGACATTTTAATTGTTTACTTTTCTGATGATAAAATAATAAAAAAATTAAAATCATTGTTCTTTTTTCTTCACTTTACCTAAATTGTTACTTAACCTAGGGTAAATTGCTTAAGTGCTTCTTAAATTTTTCTCTAAAAATATCCCTAAAGACAGAGTCTATTACTGCTTCTTGGAAAGTTTGGTCAGAGCAGGCTCTTGTGACTAGATGAATTCTTTTTTAAACTTAGTGATGTGGACTTTGTTTTTCACTTACTCCATCGCATATGGGTGTTTGTGTTAGTAACAGATGACTCAGGCTTTTTTCCAGTGAGCGAAACTGATGCTGCAGGATGCACCATGTCTTTTCTGTGGTTTTCTGGGGTTTCTTGTCTATCACTGCCTCTTTGCCAAGAAGTTCTCATATCAGTTTGGGAAGGACTGCTTACAGAAGGTTGTTTCTACCTTTTGGATAAAAAAATTTGAAGGAGGGCCTACTAGAAAATTATAGAGGATCTTTTACAGAGGTTTCATCCAGAACTTGCCTTGGGTCACATTCAGGCTGTTTAGTCTTTTTCTTGCCTCCTCTAGGGCATTTCAACAATAGGCTTGGCATTGAACCATGGCTCCACTGTTTTCTTTGTCAGCTATATGATCATGAATAAGTCACTTAATCTTTCTGAGGGTCTGTGTCCTTGTTGATACAATGGGAGTAGTGCTGCAGCTGACTCGTCAGGCTATTTCAAAGCTAGATGAGACAATGCATGTAAAGTGCCAAGCCCATAGAATGCACTCAGTGACTTCTCCTCCTCGCCTCCACCTCCCCTGGCTTCCCTTTGAGAGTCCAAGAGAGCACAGCCAGAGCAAGTTCTGCCTTGTCGAGGTGCCTGAAGGGTAGAAACCTGTGACTGCCCAGGTGGAGTTTTGATGATCTCAGTGCTACACAGAAGAATGTCTTCTGGGGTCCGACCAGTCCAGTCTCTGTGGTGGCAGCCGATTCAAGCTGTGCAGGTTTTCTGTTTTAAATGGGCTCACACCCTCTTTACTGAAAAATTTTCTGTTAGTAACAGGAAACACCCAGATAACCTGGCTTTCAATAGCACGGAATCAAATGGGAATGAACACACCAAGATTTACCTGTGAGGTCTCCTAGCAAACAGAATGGGAAGGCCCCAGTGTTTCTGAATTGTCTCTTTGGATTTTAGAGTCGGCAAGCCTCATTAGGGTTATAGTGAGAAAAGATCTGTATAAATGTGTCATGAGGTTAAACCGAATTATTTATTTTAGGATTAATATTCTACACACCTGAGAACAGGGAAGGCTAAGTGCCCTTTTAGTGGCACTGAGCAGCTTCATATTGTACCTGCTTTGTTTTTGACATCATTTTAGGCACTGGTGATATAGCAGTGAAGAAACAGACCTAGAGTCTGTGTTACTGAATTTTCATATTTATACATTAGTTGGAAAGACAGACAAATAAAATAATATAGATTGTGAAAGATGCTGAACAGTCAATACAAAAAGTGTTAGAGAGTAACAGGAGAGACCTAACTGAGGTAGGGTAGACATTTCTGAGATTACTTTTAACAGGAGGCCTGGAAGCTAAGAAGCATCTAGCTTTGTGAGGAGCCCGAGCATGAATGCTTCGAGGTGAGAGAAACTGTGTATTCTCTGTACTGACAGGGGCTCCAGATTGCCATATAGTGCTCAAGAGGCAGAGTTGTAGGAGATGAAATTGGGCAGGCAGGGGCAGAACATATAGGAGCTTTATTTTAAGATTAGTAGGAAGCCATTTAATGGATTTAATTAGGAAGTGGCATGACCTGATTTGCATTTTTAAAAGGTCACTCAAAGCTACAAGGAGAATGGAGTGTAAGGGGACCAAAAGTGGAAATGGCGAGATGTGAGGCTATGCTGGTGTCTCAGTGTCATGTGCTGATACCTTGGAATTTGGAAGTAGCATTAAAGATGGAAAGAAGTGCAAGTATAGGCAATAAATTTTGCAGGTAGCATTTATAGGGCTTGCTAATGGAATATTGCTGTAAGGAGAAGGAAGAAGGCAAAGAGGACTTAGAGTTTGTTTTGTGTGTTTTTTTTTTTTAAGATTTTATTTATTTATTTTTAGAGAGAGAAGGGAGGGAGAGAGAGAGAGAAACATCAATGTGCGGTTGCTGGGGGTCATGGCCTGCAACCCAGACATGTACCCTGACTGAGAATCAAACCTGCGACACTTTGGTTTGCAGCCTGACTTGGAGGTTTTTATACTTAGTACCTGTTGGGGAGGAACAGACTAGTGAAGGACACAGACAAAATCAGGGGTTCTCTTTAGCACGTGTTAAGTCTGAGATACCTCTGGTATCTCAAGAGGGGGTATGAAATAGGTGATTGGAATCTGGAGTTCAGAGAATAATAGGTCAGGGCTGGAGATTAAAATTAGTGTGTAAATGATGTTGAAAGCCACGGGGTTAGGTGGAATCACTATGGACCATGCGCAGTTTAAGCAAGAGGAGAGGGCATAGCATTGAGCCCTGTGGGACCCCTGCGTTTAGAGATTGAGCTGAGGAACCAGCAAAGAAGACGGACAGGAAGCTGCTAGTGTGATGGTGCAAATGCTGGAGAGCACAATGCCATCGAAGCTGAGAAAGACTGTAATTTCAATAAAGGGTCACAGTCAGATGTGTCAAAGGCAAGTGAGAGGTTGAGTAAGATGACTTTAGAGAAGCGACCATTGCGCTCGGCAATAGGGAGGAATTTTTGACTTTGGCAGGTGGTTTCTATGGAATGGTTTTGCCAGGCATTATATTCATGTGAGGGGGGTGGGGTTTGAGAAAGTTGGGGGTTAACCAAATTGGGTGACAGTATTTTGGGTGGGGTATACCTGTGAAGGGAAGCAGAGAAAGGGATGATATTTAGTATTTTACATGCCTAAGTACTGTACCTGACTTTATCCCAAATGTGTGAAGGAGGCATGAAGGTCACATTGTTTTAAAAAATGATTTCATACTGAGAGGAAGAGGGGAGAGAGAAAGAAACATTGATTGGTTGCCTCCCGTATGCTCCCGTATGCACCCGAGGATCCAACCGGCCACCTTTTGGTGTACTGGATGACGCTCCAACCAGCTGAGCCACCTGGCCAGGGTGGGCACATTTTTTTAAAGCTAAATTTCAAGTTAAAAACTAACTATACACGGGTCTTTAACTTCAGTTTTAGCTCTTTGTCAGAACGTGAAAAATAATACCTGCTGCTGCAATCTTTTCTGTGTAAATTATTCAGATTTTATTATTAACCAAGGAAATATGATACTGATTTATTAGAAACCTAGGTAGATATTCATTTACTCTACATTCTGGTAAGTTTTTGCTCTGCTTGCCCTATGAGCCATTAAAAGAGATATTTAAAAATTTCCACAGTAATTGTGAATTTGTCCACTTTCTCATTTCAGTTTTGTTTTTGTATTATATATTTTGATATGTTATTGGGTTGTGTTACTGGGTTTTTCCACGCTGGGTGCTGGCCCTGCCCTGGTAGAGGCCAGGCCCTTTCTTGGTTCTGGACTCATGCAGGAAAAATTTCAAGACAAGTCCAGGTGAAAATGAGATTAAGTTTATTAGAACTTGGGACAGTGAGGCAAAGGGTGGGCCTCTAGAGACAGGATGGGGGTAAGCCTGGGACCAGCTGTCTTTACCCATTGCTCCCCTGGGTGCAAGTCTCATCAGGGCCCTTAGAGCTTAGGATAGAAACACCAAAGTACACATCTGAGGAAAGGGTGGTACAGGAGCAGATTCAAAGAATAGCTTGGGCTGGCCTTCTTTGTCATGAGGATTTTATCTGTTTTCTGTAGTAGGTGGGAATTTTAGGGGAGGTCCCAGGAGAAGATTTCAATATTCATTAGATTTCTGGGTGTGTTATTTAGTATGCTGATGTAATAACATTTTCTGGTTAATTTTACCTTTATCTTGGATTAGTCTGGCTCTAATAGGTGTTTTGTTATCTATCTCCCTAAGGTGATTTAAACCTCCTGCTCTTAGATATCTTTGTTTAGTGAAGCTAGAGTCTTGTGGTTTATCAGGTGGCTGTCATTTACCTGTTTCCTTATTCTACTTGCCAGGGAATTTTCCTAGTTTCTTAGTAATCTGCCTCAGATTGTATTAGCTTTGGCTGTGTAACCACCTCAGAAATCTTTGGCATGTAGCAATAAACACTTATTTTTAGCTCGTGGGCCTGGGGTTGACTGGGTAGATCTACTTCAGGCTGCAGGTTGCATTTGGTTTTATGTCATGTATCATTGATTTGCAGCCCCTGCTGATGGAGTAAGGCTGTCAGGGCATTCCCTTCCTATGGTAGATCACTTAGCACAAGACTCAGTCATAACAGTGCAGATGCATTTAAGGCCTTTGCTTGTGGCATGCTCCCCGATAATGCTCCCCATTGGCAAGATACATGGCAGGCCCAACATTAAAGAGAGGGGAGAATACCTTAGTGGGATGAAGAGTAAAATTTACATGTTCTGAATAAACATTTTCCAGTCTATCATATGGGTGTATATAGATTTAGAATTGTGGTATCTTCTTACTGGATTAATTTTTAAAGTTACTATAAAATGTCTCTTGTGATGCTACTTTTGTTAAAGTCTTACATTCATGTAGCTATACCAGCCTTCATTTAGGTTGTGTTTAAATGTTATATCTTTTTCTATCCTTGAACTTTTGATCTTTCTGTATCTTTATATTTAAAATATATAACTTGTAAGTTACATAGTGGGTTTTATTTCACTTTTGTCAATAACAGCTTTATTCACATATAGTTTGTATACCATTATATCCTTTTTAAAAACATTATTTCTTTTTAAAAAATATTTCTTACCTTTAAATTATAGTTGACATACAATATTATATCAGTTTCAGGTGCACAACCCTTTGATTAGACATTTATATAACTTATAAAGTGATCACCCTGATAAGTCTGGTACCCAACTGACACCATATGTAGTTATTATACTATTACTGACTATATTACCTGTCCTGCACTTTACATCCCCATGACTTCTGTAACTACCAATTTGTAGTTCTTAATTCCCTTACCTTTTTACCCACCCCACCAACCCCTTTCCTCTCTGGCAACTGTCAAAATGTTCTCTGTATCTGTGAGTCTGTTTCTGTTCTGCTTGTTTATTTTGTTCTTTAGATTCCACATATAAGTGAAATCATCTGGGATTTGTCTTTCTCTCTCTGACTTATTTCACTTAGCATAATAGCCCCTATGTCTATCCATGTTGTTGCAGATAGTAAGATTTCATTTTTTCTTTTTATGGCTGAGTCATTGTTCACTGTGTATATGCACCACTTCTATCTATTCATCTGTTGATGGGCACTTAGGTTGCTTCCCTATCTTGGCTTTTGTAAATTATGCTTCAGTAAATATGTGGATGTCTTTTGGATTTAGTGTTTTGGGTTTCTTTGGATAAATACCCAGATGTGGAATTGCTGGGTCCCCCTTTGTCTCTTGCTGTCGCCTGTTTTTAAGTCTGTTTTGTCTGGTGTAAGTCTTGCTACCCTAGCTTTTTTAAAATTCCATTTTCTGAAATAACATTTTGTATCACTTTACTTTCAATCTGTGTGTATCTTTCCATGTGAAGTGAGTCTTGCAAGCAGCCTATGTAAGAGCCTTGTTTTGTAATCCATTCAGCCACCTATGTCTTTGGATTAGAGCATTTAATCCATTTGCATTTAAAGTAATGGTTGATAGATATGTAGTTATTGTGATTTTATTATTCATATTTCTTATTCTTTTTTTTCTGCATTTTCTTCTTTTTTTAAGATTTTATTTATTTTTAGAGAGGGAAGGGAAGGGTGGGGGAGAGAGAGAGAGAGAGAGAGAGGGAGAAACATCAATGTGCGGTTGCTGGGGGCTGTGGCCTGCAACCTAGGCATGTGCCCTGACTGGGACTCGAACTTGCGATGCCTGGTTCACAGCTCGTGTTCAATCCATTGCGCTACGCCAGCCAGGGCTCTCCTTTTTCTTCTTAAAGATCTTTTAACATTTCTTGTATTACTGGTTTGGTGGTGATGAACTCCTTTAGCTTCTTCTTGTCTGGGAAATGCTTTATCTGTCCTTCAGTTCTAATTGATTCCTTTGCTGGGTAGAGTAATCGTGGTTGTAGCTCCTTGCTGTTCATCACTTTGAGTATTTCATGCCAATCCCTTCTGGCCTGCAAAGTTTCTGTTGAGAAATCAGCAGACAGTCTTATGAGAGCTAAGTTGCAAGTAACTACTGTATTTTGCTGTGTATAATGTGTACTTTTTCCCCAATTTTTTTACGCGAAAAATAAGGATGCGCATTATACATGGGTAGTACCTGAAATACATTGTCTCTGTTCTTGTGTTTTGTAATTATTTGTTACATAAAATTTCTTGTACCATAATATATTAAAAAATAAATGTTAAAATTTCTTTATAATACAGAAAACCAGTATCTAAATAGAAATAAAAATTGAATTAAAAATTAAAACAAAAGATTTTTTTCCTGAAAGTTTGGGCCAAAAACATGGGTGTGCATATGGCAAAATATGGTAACTGTTCTCCTTTTTGCTGCTTTTAAGATTCTCTCTTTGTCTTGAACCTTTGGCATTTTAATTACTATGTGTCTTGATGTGGGACTCTTTGGGTTCATCTTATTTTGGGATTCTCTGCACTTTTTGGACTTGTATGCATTTCCTACACTAGGTTAGGGAAGTTTTCTAACATTATTTTGTTTTAAATAGATTTTCAATTTGAAATTTTTTTAATCCTCACCCAAGAATATGCCCATTGATTTTAGAGAGAAGGGAAGGGAGGGGGAGAGAGAGGGAAACATCAGTGTGATAGAGAAACATCAAATGGTTGCCTCTCATAGGTGCCCTGACTGGGCGAACCTGACTGAACCTGCAACCTACGCATGTGCCCTGACTGGGAATTGAACTCTCGACCCTTTGGTCCACAACACAATGCTCCAATTAACTGAGCCACACCTGCAGGGTGGTTTGCAATTTCTTGCTGTCTCTGTTCTCCCTCTGGCACCCCATGATGCAAATGTTGGTATGCTTGAAGTTGTACCAGAGGCTCCTTACACTATCCTCATTTTAAAAAATTTATGATTTTAGAGAAAGAGAGAAAAAAGGAGAGAATGGGGGTTTGGGGAAGGGAGAGAGAAACATCAATTTGTTTTTCCATTTATTTATGCATTCATGGTAGATTGTTGTATATGCCCTGACTGGGGATCAAACCCACAATCTTGGCTTATCAGGATGATGCTCTAACCAACTGGCCAGGGCTACCCTCATTTTTTTATTCCTTTTTTCTTTTTGCTGTTTTGATAGGGTGTTTTCTGCTCCCTTATTGTCCAAATCCTTGATTTGATTCTCTGCTTTATCCCCTGTATTGTTTATTTCTATAAATGTGTTCTTCTTTTCAGTCAGCGTATTCTTCATTTCTAACTGGTTGTTTTTGTTTTTATCTCCATTTTTATTTCCTATTTCTTTGTTGAAGTTCTCACTAAATTCCTCTACTCTTCCCCTAAGTTCATTGAGCATCCTTATAACTAGTGTTTTGACTCTACATCTGGTAGATTTCAGGTCTATATTTTGTTTGGTTTGTTTTCTGGAGTTTTGTTCTGATTCTTTCATTTGGGCCATGCTTCTTTGTGTCAGCATATTGACTGCCTCCCATGTTTGTTTCCATGTATTAGGTAGAGCTGCTGTGTCTCCCGGACTTGGTAGAGTGGCGTTATGTAGTAGGTGTCCTGTAGGGTCCAGTGGCACTGCCTCCCTAGTCACCTGAGCTGGGAGTTCCAAGCGCACCCCCACAATATGGACTGTGTGCACCTCCTCTTGTAGTTGAGCCTTGATTGCTATTGGTATATTAATGGGAGGGATTTACCCCCAGACTGATTGGCTCCACGGACTGGCCAAAACCACTTTGAGGATCTGCTATGCAGAGGCTGATCGCACAGAGCAGCTAAAATACTTTAGCGGGATTCAGGTACCCTTGTCTGCATGTGGAGGTGGTTGGGCCTGAAACTGTTCACTGAGTAGGCTTACTCTGGGGCCTCCTGGATGGCGCAGGCCAGGGTCATCTTCTGCCTGTCCCCTGCCTGGGCCACTAGCATGAGCTACAGAAGGATATGCAGATGGTGCTGGGCTTGGAGGTAACTGGTAGAGGCTAAGCTGTGAACCAAGGCCAGCTGCTAGTAGCACTGGGCCTGGGGCCACTTAGCAATAGATACAGGGTATGCAAAGATCAGATGCTGCTTGTTTGAGAAATTCTAGGAAAGTCCAAAGAATGAGCCAAGAGAGGCCATTCATGTGGAAAATCCATTGGAAAGGACTTGAATGGATCTTTAGGTTGAATGGGATCTCAGGGAATCACCAGCATAGGGCTACATTGTTAGTTAGGTTAATGGAGACTCAGATAGGAACCTGCCCGCAGACTCTGTGAGAGGAGGGCCCAGCAAAAGAACAATGGCCTCTGCCAGCATTTCTGTCTGGGAGGAAGCTACCCCTCCGGCTCTCATCTTGATGCCAGACAATTCAGTTCCTCCCTGTTAGTACCTGGTGACTGTCGAGCTGCTGCCACTGGAGCTTAGAGCTAGTGTGTCTGAGTAAGTCTGTGTGGGTCCTTTAAGAGGAACTCCTGGGACTATAGCAGCCCCCTCTTACCTGCAATCTCCGCTGTTTTTTTACAGCCAGAAGTTATGGGGACTTTTCTTCCTGGCACCAGAACCCTGGGCTGGGACCCCTGACTCATCAGGGGGGACCTCTGTAGCCAAGAGATCCTTCTGATTTTTAACCAACACATGTGGGTATGGGACCAGCCTTTTCTCAGTCTCTTCCCCTCTTACCTGTGTCCCTGTGGCTTCTTCTTTATATCCTTTGTTATAGGACTTCTGTTCAGCTAGATTTCAGGCAGTTTTGAATGATAGTGGTACTGCAGTTTAGTTGTAACTTGAATATCATTGTGGGAGGTCCTGAGTATCACATCTCCCTATGATATTGCCATCCTGACCAGAAGGGCCCATTATATCTTTGTAAAGTATATTAATGCAGAGTTTTTCAGCATATTTACAAAGTTATGTATGCATTATGACTAATTACAGGGTATTTTGTTTCATTCAAAAAAGAAATCCTGTACCTGTTACCAGTCATTCTCCATTTTCCCCGTGTCCTTGAACCTCCCAGCTCTGGGAACTACTAATCTTATTCTTTATGTATTTATCTGTTCTGGACATTTTGTATAAATAGAATCATACAGTATCTGGTCTTCGACTTCTTTCACTTAGATTGTGTTTTAGTCTCATCTGTATTTAGGATATAATAGGGCTTTTTAAGTATTTATTTTTTGTTCTGCTTCAAGTCATTTTCTAGTGGCTTCTTTCTAGTTCATCAATAACCTGCTGTTAATTCATCTATTAGATCCTAATTTCAGTAGTTTTTCATTTCTATTACTTTAATTTTATATTTTAATTCTTTGTTGAAGTTCTCAATTTTTCTCAATATTTTCCATCTGTTTCTCCATTTTTTAAAATGTATTAATTATGGTACTTTAAAAGTTCTTATTTGCTAACTCTATTTTATGACTCACCTGTGATTCTCTTGTTTGTTTTTTCTCTTGGTTGTCTGCCTCATCTTTCTTGGCATATCCAGTAAATTTTGATAGAAAGGTATATATACATTGTGTATAAAAATTGGTGCATCTGCAGATAATGTTTTCTTCTGGAGAAAACATTATCCTCTCTTTCTTCTCTTTCCTCTGCTATGCAAGTAGAGTGGGGCTTAAGCATTTTCACCCAGAGGTTGAGCTGAGGCTAGCCTTCTAGAACTTTCAACTGAGAGCTCTGTGTTCACCGTGGCTTCTTGCCTTAATGGGTTCTGAGCTCTAATTCATTTCTCCTCAGCATTCTGAGACTGCTGAAAACTTTTTCCTGCTTTTGAAGGCTTTCTGCTTAGCCTCTTAGTCCTACACTATTTGGCAAATGTCTTGAGGAGAAAGTTGGCAATGTATCAGGCTTATTTCTCTACCTTTCTCTTCTCTCTGGATCTTGGCCCCTCAAGTTTCTAATTTTGTTTTACTGGCCTCAGGAGACAGGCAAAAGCTCTGCTTGTTTCTGTTTTCCAGAAGCAACCTTTTGTCTGGAGGAAAGCCTGGATGGATTCTCAGCCTCTTGACCTTTGCCCAGAATTAGCGATGCCCCCAGGGACAGAGGGGCAGCAGAATGTTCACCCACCTCTCAGTCCTTTTCTTTTCTCTGGAGTCTTGGCTTCTCTGATTCTAGTTGCTTTATCAGCTCTGATGCCGTTAAACAGGCAATTAAAAAATACTGTATCTGAATTTTTTGGGAAAAAAGTATATATTCCCAAATACACCCCCACACACATATGTATGCTTTGGTCTGCCACCACCTACTACATAAATACCTAAAATCAGTGGTTTGGTCTAACTGGGTAATCTCATTCATTTTGTTTATGAGTGAATCAGCAATGTTGGTCAAAGAAACACATTAACTTTTATAGTTTATTTATATCTGTGCAAGTGACTTCCGGTTTTTCACCGTAAGAAGGTAAAGCGTTGATATGGATTACTCCAAACCTTGGAGATGGAGATTTATTTATAAGATGTATATGTGAGACACTAGTTTGTGAAAGACTCATATAATTGTAAAACATTTCAAAGATTTCAATTGGTGCTTTTAACTTTGTGAGGATAAGTGCTATTATCTTCCCATTATTCAAATAAAAGTTGAGCTTGAAAAGACTGTGACTTGTCTTCTGTCTTTCATTTGTTGCTTTTGGGTAGGATTAGGTTTCAAACTCAGTTTATATGATCCCAAATCCAGTGTATCTCTCCACCTGCATGCATTTGGAGCTCTAGAAACTGACGTTTGTGTAAATCACTTTGTCTTACTGCCTAATAGAGTACTGTATGGTATTATAACTCTAAAGCAGTGTGTAACACAGGTATACTCAAAGGATACACTTTCTCTCTCTTTCTCTTTAATTTGTCCTAAGTAGAATATCAGCTCACAAATCATTGTGTCTTGCTTTGACAGTTAACATTTGAAAGTGATAAATTTTGCTTTTACCATGTCTGTTTTTCCTCATTCTCTAATTTAGTAAAATGACCAAAGCAAAATCGAAGTGCCGGAAGGGGAATAAGACCCTTGAAGGGCTGTTTTCTTCTATTCTGTACAGACTCAGACCACTGTGAGGGTTCCTGCATCTGATGGTCAAAATATTTCAGTCACCTCCTCCTCTGTCAGCTGCCACTTACCATGTACTCAGTGTTCACTTGTTGGTGAAGTAAAGAGTTGAAGGCATTTCCTTCCTGCGGTCCTACTTAGAATAGTCAGCATGTTGTTTTAATAAGTATTTAATAAGTATGCTTAAGAAATTTAAATGACTTTATGTAGTTTTCTCAGGATAAATTGTGGGACTCTAGGTCTATTGGGAAGGGACCTTTCTGAAGTCTGGTGGTTGAAGTATTCTGTAGCCTGTAAGAATTTCCTTACCATAGAGATAGCCTTGTCACCCACTGTTATACTGGATCCAACTGGAAGTTCACTGGCTGAGATTCTGTCTCCCGTAGGCTCTGCCTGGAGTTCTCTGTTTCTATTCCTATTGGGGGTGAAGGGGGCGGGGGTGGGTATCTTGACTACGTTTTGTGAATTTTTTTTCTTTAGATTGCTAATTTTGTTGAAGAATGTCGTATCTTTAATGGCGCTGTACTTTGCCTGTAGTTGTGAAAAAGCTGATTGGAAGAAACTCTTTTTTTTTTTTTAAGATTTTATTTATTTATTTTGAGAGAGAGAGAGAGAGAGAGAGAATGAGAGAATGAGAGAGAGAGAGAGAGAGAGAGAGAGAGAGAGAGAGAGAAACATCAATGTGCGGTTGCCGGAGGCCGTGGCCTGCAACCCAGGTATGTGGCCTGACTGGGGGAAGAAACTCTTTAGCTACATATTTACTTGTTTTAATATTTAGGACCCGTTAATTTTTACTTTTGGGAAGAAAATTTTATCTCTTGGTTTTAGGGAACTGTTGTCCTCAAACATTGGACACAAACAGAATGACAGAATTTTAGAAATGGAATATATCAGGGAGTCCACTAAACATGGGAATTGGGGAGCAGTTTGAGTTACATATATTTTAATCCAATAGTTAGTATATATCTTTCATCTTAGTCAATAGATTTATCCTTACTTTTGGCTGTCAAAGAATGGTAGATTTTTTATTTTATTCTGTTTATGTTCATATTATAGAAACTATAATTCTAGTCCCAATCTTCTCTGCTAACTAGCCCTTAGAGGATTTGAGCTGTATCCTTTTACTGTAAGTCTCTTTAAATTTGGTCAGTTTGATGTAGAGGAAAGCGTTAGAGTCAGAAAACACCTGATTGGAAAACCTAGCTCTTCCACTTACTAACTGTGCAACCCTGGGCAAGACATGTATTGTCTCTGAGCCCAGGTTCCTTCCCTAGAAAATGGGTTGTGGTGAGTATTATCTACTCGTTACAGAGTAGTGAGTTGTAGTGAGTATAATTGATAGTATTCTATTATCTTGGAGCAGGCATGCATTTTACAATTCAATCATTGATTTTTCAGAATCATTCTTGTGTCTTACATTTCTAAATAGATTGTGGTTTTGAAATGCTCAAATAGTTCTTCATAGTATCACAGTGTCTATCAGACTGCTCATGTTTCAGAAAATTCAAAGCATCACCATAGTAGTTTACTGTTTACATTAAAATATGGATAATAAAATCATTTTTCTAAATCACAGGAATTCATTGAAATTTTCTTGTAAACAGGAATATGTTACTCTTCATTTTTATAAGAAGAATGTAATAAGTTTGTTATGTAATACCTGACTTATTTTATGATTTACATAATTTCAGACCTCACAACATACACCATATACAGTGGCTAGCCTGCATCTCAGCCTCAAGTGAGAAGTGTTAAATGAACAGATACTGAGGCTTTTCTAAAGAGTGCTTTACTTTGTTGTGTTGCCCAAGGATTAGGTTTCTTGACATTTACTTTAAAACCCTGAACAGTTTGTACTAAGAGCTCTGCTGTTTGTTCAACTACCTCCGTAACCAGCGTGTTGTGAAGCAAGACCCCACCTGAAATCTTTCAGCAATACTTTTTCAGTTTTCCTGTACTTACACGTGTGGTTGTATATAGAGACCAATGGGAAATACGATTATTTTTGTGAGTGATATTGCTTTTTCCTCCAGTTTTTTTCACTGTTTAAAAAACAATTAAGAAGGACCTTTAATACCTCTTTGAAAATAATTATGAAGGTTTTTAACTCTCTGGAATCATAAAACCATAGAATCCATTATATAATCATTTTAAAATCTTTTAAGTGGAGTTTTTAAATTAGAAAATCAGAATATTATTGAAAGCTTTTCTTTGCTGGAAAAGCTGCTTTGATTTTTATTTCATAATCATTAATTAAAAATATCAGTTACATGAGTTATGATTTACAGCTCACATAGTAATTTTACTCTATCTTCATAAGAAAATTTAATCTCTTTCATAAAGAGATAGTAAACAGCACCTGCCAGAGCACTGTAGTGATAAGAGCCATCAAGAGTGTATTCACTCTACTATGCAAAACAACAGTGAAAGAGTTAATAAAAGCTGAATACATTACACAATTACAAAGGTTTTTATTTATTAGGGGACAGGGAGTGTATGGAATACATGGGATGAAACATTAATAACCTCTCCATTCTGCAGGACTGACCTGTTGCGTTGGAACTCCTCTCAGCCCCGCTGGGACTGTGAAACTGTGTTTTGGTGGTCTATAGGAGAGGTTCGACTTGGCAAATGTAGTGGTGAATGATGTCATTGAATGCATACCATATGTATTGAGAGTAAGTGAATGCTATTCTCACTGCCGTGCGCAGGCATATGTAAGTGTTGGAATGGAAAAATCATTTTTATGAAAATACAGAGAAGTAAAACAAGAATGTTCTGTCCTGGGCCTGATCAAATCACCAGTAGCTGCCAAGTACGAATACTCCCTGTAAGGTTTTCTCTTCTTAATTCTCCAGCTTCCGGCCTTTTGTTGGCTCTCAAAGTAGTCCATTCTGAAGGCCTTATTCAGCATGTTCTTCCTATTGATATGATATGAACACCGAATGAAAGTCCCATTTTCTCTATTTAAGTAAAGCTGGGAGAGTATTTTAGTGTGCATGGTTTGCAGCAGATGGAAAAGATTAATTGATTTAGCTAACTTGCCAAATTTTTCTCTTTTTCCCAGCAGAGAAGCATTATCTGAGAGATTTGTACTGCTAATCATTTTCCCACTTGTTAATATATCAGAAAGGATATAATTGTTTTGTTTTAATTATTCTCATTACTATTATTTAAGACATTGTGCTCTAATGGTACAGTTATGGATATGTTGAATAAATAAAGCACCTGATTCCTATTTTGAATGCAGTGCCTGTAAGGTAGAATAGAAGAATACGTGGAGATGCAGAAATGTGAAGTACCTGGTATTTTATTCTTAAATTTTTGTTAACAAGTCACACTGTCCTTAGTAAAAGTCCAATGTGATTTTTCTTAAGCTTGAAATCTTAAGCAGTGTTGTATTATAACCAAGACCACCTTATATAACAGTATGATTTTAAAGTTATCTAAAATAAAAGCAATATTTGCTCATATAGGACATGAGAACACATAATAAATATAAATAATAAAATATAATATTTTGACAGAATTCTGTTATGCTTTTGATTATTTCCTTCTAGTTTTTTTCTGTATATGTACACATGCATGTGTGCAAGAACACATATGTATGTGTAGACGTGTATATTTTTATTTTATTAAAATTTGGAAACCCTCTGAAATTAATACTTTCTGGACCATTTTTATTTGTGTATCATGAGATTTTCTCATGTTATTAAAATGTTTTTAGAAATCTCATTTTTAATGAGAAATGAGTTTTTGTTTTAAAAAGGAAATGCTGCCTTTTGGACTAGAAAATGGTCAATATACCCTTCTATCAGCTCCTAAAATTTGATCCAAGGAAACAGTGGGTAGGATTAAATTGTGAGGTGGCTGAAGCTATCACTTGACACATTAACTCTTATATGGGCTCTTTTCATCCTGTATCAGGGCATGACTACTATGGGTATAAAGCAAGAGCTAATATCATCCTGACTTTGCATTAGAAATTCAAAGGGTGGGCTGATTAATAACCACTATTTATTGTGTTGTTCTGAATATGAATATTGAAGAAATTTCCAGGTGGGACTATTTAAAAAATTATGAAAAACTAATATGGACAATTACTTTTTTCAGTTAAAAAAGTTTTATTTAAAAAATTTTCAAACATATACAAAGTGGAAACAATAGTACAATGACTCTATATTAAAAATTCAAAAATGATCAGTTCATAGACAATCTTATTTCATTTTTATGTCACTCTACCCACCCCGCCTCCTGCTACACACACACTGGATTTTCTTGAAGCGAATAACAGACTTTATATCAGGAAAATATTTTTATTAAGAATATGTCTTCCTTCAGAGCTGGGAAGGGGTAACCCCAGGGACTGACTGTTACAAAGTATGATTCAGTGTCAGAAAAATATTAGGATGGAGAGGAACTGTAAATTTCATGCAGCAAACATTCACTGAATACCTGTTATGTTGAAACATTGTACTAGGTGCTGAGGATGTGGATTTAAAAGACTTTGACCATGCTTTCAAAGAGTTCACTTTATAGGAGTGAATACACTCTATGTAATAAACACTACATTTTTATAATGCAACAGAGCAAATGTTAAGTTTATATACAGGGTTTGGCAAAAGTAGGTTTACAGTTTACAAGGAGGACAAAAGTAGGTTTATGTGAAACAGATTGTTCTTATATTATTATTTGTTAATTATTGTATTATTTTTCATACAAACAACTGGAAACCTACTTTTGCCCCACCCTGTTTATACATTTGTGTGTGTGTATATCAGTATATATATGAGATGAATATATACATACATACATATACACACATATATGTATAGGATACTATAGGAATACCTAAGAGAATTATGTAGTCCAAGGCATAAAATTACATACAAGTATGACTAATAGTTACTCTTTGTGTGTCTTGCTTTTAGTTGTTTATGTACAATTTTTAAAGTCTTTTCATGAAGGTGGTTTGCAGAAAGAGATACCTGAAAGAGGTTAGTGAACACTTTGGTTTGCATTTATTGCGCAGATGAGAGGGGAAATAGTGTTTTTCTTTACTGTATTCCTGCTCAGGTTACTGTAGAACATAGGAAAAGAAATGTATGTTGTTATTGCCAGGTTTATATTAAAGATCAAAGTCTGTAACTGTAGAAAATATAACAAATTATCGATTTACATGAGTTTATTGACTCAAGTGTAGTTGTGAGTGAATTGCAGAAGCTCATCTTTCCAGTATTGATCCACACTTTAAATGGTGTATTTGTTCATGGGGCCGACTCCGCAGGAAATGCTTCTTTCTGGAGCACGACCCAGAGGAGGCCCGCCAGGCTCTCATGGGAGACGGGCAGTGACTGCGAACTGGAGTTGTTAGATCAGTGCTCAGGGTCCGTCACAGGATGCTGCTGACTGGAACTGATGACTACTTATTAATGTGCATCAGGCGGTCCCATTATTTATTAGCATTTTGATAATCTGTGAGATTTTTAAAGGCCTTAGCAAATACTATTAAGACATATTTAGCTAAAGCCAACATTACCTATGTGAAACATACTTACTGAGAATAATAGATTAACATTTTTTATAATATTTTAAAGCTTAGAGTTTGCCATAATTCCTAACAATTAAGTAAGTTAGCCTTTTTTATCATTGTTTCATTGATATGGAAGCTGAAGCCTAATGATATTAAGTGACCTTTTAAAATTTACCTAATAAGTGGTAAAGGTAGGGTTCAAACTCATGTATTTATCAACAAATACTGATTTGGAAAAAGCACTAGGGATAAAGTTGTGAAAACTCATGGCACTTACATCCTAAGGGAGAGCCAGATATTAAACTAATCAATCATGGGATTAATTATTTAACTACAATTGTGATTGATGATGTGAAGGAGCACAATGCAGAAATGAGACCAATGCAAAAATGCATACAAAACAGGAAGACTGGACCTGGTGTGGAGTTCCCTGGAGAAGTATTTCACCTGAATTCTGAAGAAGGTGGGGGAGTGTTTCAGGTGGAGGGAGCATCATGGGCAGTAGTACTGGTGGAGAAAAAATATTGTTAGGTTGAGAAACTGAAATTAGGCAAGTATGTTTGGGTCACAAGGAATGAATGAAGAAGATGTCTGTTGAGATCGTTAGGGGTCAGTGTCCGAATCACATGCTTTTTAACAGAAAAATTCAACAAATTGTTTAATGCCTACCATTTATGAGATGATGTGATGCAGTACGAAAGAGTACAAAACCTTCAATCTAAATTAGAAAATAATAAAAGTGCTGCTAAGAGCCAGCCATGGACTTTTTTTCTTTTTAAAGATTTTATTTATTTATTTTTAGAGAGGGAAGGGAGAGAGAGAGAGAGAGAAACATCAATGTGTGGTTGCTGGGGGTCATGGCCTGCAACCCAGGCATGTGCCCTGACTGGGAATCGAACCTGCGACACTGGTTTGCAGCCCACGCTCAATCCACTGAGCTACGCCAACCAGGGCTAGGTTACTTGTTTTTTTTTTTTTTTTTTTTGTCATTGTTGAGTTGTAAGATTTCTTTATATATTATGAGCATGAAATCCTTATTAGATACATGATTTGTAATTATTTTTTCCAATTCTATAGCTTGCCATTTTTACTCTTGTGGTAGTTCCCTCTGATGTGCAACAGTTTTTAAGTTTTATATGGTGTCATTTGTCTATTTTTGCTATTGGTGCTTGTGCTTTTATTGTCATATCCAAGAAATCCTTGGTAAATCTACTGTCATGAAGGTTTGTTCCTTGCGTTTTCCTCTGGAAATTTCATAACTTTAGGTCTGACATTTAGGTCTTTAATCCATTTTGAGTTTTTTTGTATATGGTGTAAGATAACTCTCCAGCTTCATTTTTTTGCATGTGGATATCCAGTCTTCATAGTACTATTTGTTGAAGAGACTGTCCTTTCATCATTTTGTGGTCTTAACACCCTTGTCAAAGAAAATTTGGGCCATATACAACATTTGTCCTGAAAAAGTCCAGCCATTGTTACTGTAATGAGAATGGTTTGTGCAACATTCATGTAACTTGGCAGCCAAGGAGAGTGGACTGGAATGCACATGCATGAACAATGATGACTTCACTGTACTAGTCAGTGGGAGTGGTAGGTGCCATTGAGTGAGCATGTGTACTGTGTCGCCATCACATTCAAAATGACAGAGTGAGTAGAGCCATGAATCTGCATCAAATATTGCCTCAAGCTTGAACATACTTCCATGAAACCATTTGGATGACTCAGAAGGCCACAGCTATGGGCAACGAGTGATTGGCAGCTTCATCATGACAGTGTGCCCACTTTTGTGTCACGTCTTGTGTAGAGTTTTTTGGCAAAACATCAAATCACGGAGGTAACTCAGCCCCACTACAGCCCAGATTAGGTGCCCTGCATCTTCTGCTTTTCCCAAAACTAGAATCACCTTTTGGAAGGGAAGAGATTTCAGACTGTCTATGAAATTCAGGAAAAAAACAACAGGGCAGCTGATGGTGATTGGGAGAACTGTGTGAGGGACATTGTCCTATGTACAATGTTTCTTATATCTTGTATCTTCTTCAATAAATGTCTCTGTTTTTCACACTACATGGCTCGATACCTTCTGGACAGATGTTGTGAGGGTTCATTCTTGGGCTATTATGCTTCATTAGTCTATATGTCTATTTTATGCCAGTACCTTCTGTTTTGAATACTGTAGCTTTGAGGTATTACATTAGGTTGTTTATTTGGGGACTTTCTTCTTTTTAAATTTAAATCTTTACTGCTTATGAACTTGCCTTTGTTGTAAAAGTTTTATTTGTTTATTTTTAGAGAGAGGGGAAGGGAGAGAAAAAGAGAGGGAGAGAAGCATCAATGTGTTGTTGCCTGTCACATGGCCCCTGCTGGGGACCTGGCCTGCAACCCAGGCATGTGCCCTGACTGGGACCAGAGACCCTTTGGTTCACAGGCCCACACTCAATCCACTGAGCCACACCAGCTCAGGAATAAACTTGCCTTTTAGTACTACTTTTACTATATCCCATACATTTCAGTATGTTATGTTATATTCTCATTTTCATTTGTCTCAAGATATTTTCTAATTTAATTTGTGATTTCTCCTTTGATCCATTGCTATTCTTGTGGATATGTAATGGTATATTATTGTGGTTTATGAGGTTTAACTCTTCCGATTAATTAACAACATTATGCATCTTTTTCTGTGCTTTACTGGTCATTAGTATATCTACTTTTGGAAATATCTGTTGAATTTTTTTGCCCACTTTTTAATTGAATTGATTTTCTTTTTGAGTCACACAATATATTCTGGATACAAGTTCTTCGTTAAGCATGTTCATTGAGAATGTTTTCTATAGTCTGTACCTTGCCATTTGATTTTCTTAATGGCATCTTACAAGGAATAGATGTTTTAACTTTTGGTAAAGTCTAATTTATCTTGTATTTTCTTAATGATTCACGCTTTTTAGAGTTATGTCTAGAAAGTGTTGTAGACTCAAAGATTACAAATATTTTCTCCTAGATGCTTCATGGTTTTAGCTTTTATATCTGGCCTATGATCGACCCTGAGTTAACTTTTAAGTGTGGGGTGAAATGAGGTTTGAGGTGCAGTTTATTTTCCATGTAGATATCCAGTTGTTAAAGTGTTATTGGTCAAAAAACTATGTTTTCTCCCACTGAATTAACCTGGTGATTTTGTTCAAATTGAATTGATTGTATATACCTGGGTCTACTTCTGGATTCTTTATTCTGTTCCTTCAATGTATGCATGTATCATGACAGTAATCTCACACTGTCTTGTTTGCAATCTCTGGATACTAAGCCTTGAGGTCAGATAGTCTGAGTCCTCTGACTTTGTTCTTCTTTCCCCTCAAAATCGTTTTGGCTATTTTAGATTCTTTGCATTTCCATATAAGTTTTAGAATCAGCTTCTCAGGTTCTACAAGCAACTAACTAACACTTTGATTGGATTACATTGAATCTATAAATAAATTTGGTGAGGACTAATGTCTTAATAATACTGGATCTTTCAATCCACAAACATAGTGTATACTTATACACTCCATTTATTTAGGTCTTTCTTAATTTTTCATCACCAGGGTATTCCAGATCCAATATGATCTAACCTCTGCTAAAATTTTCAGCCCCAATTCTTGCTACTCCTTGCCTCTAACTTCTTTTTCCATGTACACTGAATGATTCATGACTCCATTCACACACCATGTTGTTACATGCTTTGAAACTCATATGGTTTCCTTTCCTGGAACACCTTACACATTGCATTTTCATATGATTAATAACAGGGTCCGGAATCCGACAGCCTGGATTTGAATCTATCTAAAGCTTTTAATATAGTGCCTTTCTCATGATAGTTGCTCAAAAAATGTTAGTTTCTAAGATGCTTATATTCCCTGTATCCACTAGACTATAAACTCTTTGAGAACAGTGACAGTTTTATTGTATTTTGTGTGTGTGTGTGTGTGTGTGTGTGTGCACAGTTAGTGCCTCATACAGTGCTTGGTATGTAGTAGGTGCTCTACACAAGTTTGTTTCATGAGTTTTTGCAAAAGGTCTGGAAATAGGCCCTGAGGAATATGATTCACCATGTTTAAATTTCACACCAGTAAGAAATATTCCTCTGGCCTTGAAATTTTATCAAATAAGATGCCTTGTTTTTCATTTTGTGAGCAAATTACAGGCCACTGTAATGGAGTAGTCAACATATTTTTATTCCAGCCACAGAGTGCAGTGCCTCAAGTGATCTGTTTCTAGTTTATCTTCCCCTTGTCTCATTTTGTGCAATTGTTAACTAAATCTTTATTTTATTCTTTGTACAGCTTTATGAAACTTCAGTTTTCAGGAATCATGCAGAAGATTCTTACTGCTAACAAATAAAAATTGTTACTGTTAATGAAAGTTATGGGATTAGTGTGGTAAGGAATTATCTATTATAAATTTTGAGGTTTCTGCGTATTGTAGACTTTCATGTAATTAGCTGTGTCCTAGCAAGATCGTATATTATTCAACAGATAAAATTGAATATTAAGGATAAATTAGATCTATGTTAGACTACTACTACTTTACCATTTTGTAATCATTTTTTCTTTGTAATGATGGGTCCTTCTATAAGAAAAATATTTTTGAAAGATTATTGCATGTAGCTCACATCACCTCTGAATTCTTCCTATTTTGTGAGCAAGCTTGATAAAGCCATATGGACATAATGATTAAAATAAATGACCTTAAACACACTGATAGTGGAATTCTAACACCAAAACGTGTGAGTGGATGACATCAAACAAATGCTGCAGCTGTCAGCGAGCTCATGGTGGTCTTTTAGGTCAAGGTGGTGATGGTTCCTTTTTGGAGACTTCTCTCACTTTTGCAGGCTCTCCAAAGGGTTTAACATCATATCAATTAAAGAAATATTTATTTAGTACTTATTATTTGTATTGTTTGGAAGGATGTTAGAATTAAGGTATGTCATTATTTTTAGCTTTATTGAGATATATATAATTGACATAAAATTGTAAGATACTTAAAGTGTACATCACAATGATTTGATCCACATATACATGTGAAAGGATTCCCTTCATCTAGTTAATTAACACATTCATCACATCATATATTTATTTTTGGTGGGAACATTTAAATTCTGCCTTGCAAATTTCGGTCATGCAATACAAGGTTATCATCTATACAGTTGCTATGTTTTACATGAAATCCTCAGACTGTACTCATAACTGAAAGTTTATGCCCCTCTTCCTAGCCTCTCCCTATTTCTTCTACCCGCAGTTCCCTGGCAACCACTTCTACTCTCTGTTTCTTTGAGTTTAACTTTTTTTTAAAATTTCATATATGTGATACCATGCAATAATTGTTTTCTGGCTTATCTCAGCATAATGCCTTTAAGAGTCATCCATGTTGTTGCAAATGGCAAGATTTCCTTTTTCATGGTTGAATAATATTCACAATATATTTGAATATATATCACATATTTTTTATCCATCCCTTGATGGACACTTAAGTTGTTTCCATATTTTGGCTATTGTGAATAATGCTGCACTGAACTTGAGAATGCAGATATTGATTTGATATTCTGTTTTCATTTCCTTTGGCTATATACCCAGAAGTGGATTGCTGGATCACATGGTAAATATATTTTTAATTTTTTGAGGAACCTCTGAACTGTGTTTCATAATAGCTGCACCGATTTACATTTCCATTGAGAGTGCATAAGTGTTCCATTTTGCTCCACATCCTTGCCAACCCTTGTTTCTAATCCTTTTGATAAAGGCTGTTCTAGTAGGTGTGAGGTGACATCTCATAGTTTTGATTTACCTTTCCCTGATAATGAGTGGTGTTGAGTACGTTTTCATGTATCTTTGGCCACCTGTATGTCTTCTTTGGAAAAGTTTCTATGTAGTTTCTCTACCTATTTTTTACTCAGATTATTTATTTTTTGAGGTTGAGTTGTATGAGTTCTTTATATTTTCATCTTAATCTCTTATCAGTTATATGATTTGCAAATATTTTCTCTAATTCAGCAGATTGCCTCTTCATTTTTTGATGGTTTCCTTTGCTGTGAAGAAGCATTTTCTTTTGATCCAGCCCCCATGGGGTATGTGTGAGTGTGTGACCCCTCCACTTCCACAGTATGTGTGCTTCATTTTTTCCAGCTTTACGCATGTTGACATTATGTGGCTTTAAAGTGTATAACGTGATGAATTTATATACATATAAGTGATAAGGCATATTATATTATTCAAAACCATATCGTTGGACCCGCTGGGATGGCTAAAATTCAAAAAAAGGCAGATAATAACAAGTATTTGTAAGAATATGGAAAAAGAAGAACCTTAGTACAGTGCTGTTGGGATTGTAGGATGATGCAGCCACTTTGGAAAACAGTTTGACACTTTCTCAAAACATAGAAAGTTGTAATGTGACCTAACAATTCTACTTCTGGAGATATGCCAAAGGAATTGAAAACAGGTACGCACAAAAAGTTCACAAGGATGTTCACAGCAGTGTTATTCATGACAGTCGAAAAGTAGAAGCCACCCAGGTGTTAATCAGCTAATGAACAGACAAACTGTGATATGTTCAAATAATGAGTATTATTCAGCCATAAAATGGAATGAAGTATCGATACATGTTACCACATGGGCGAATCTTCAAAATATTTTTTAAGTGAAAGACACTAGATCACATATTGTATAATTCCATTTATATGAAATGTTCACAATAGGCAAATCCTTAGAGACAGAAAGTGGTTTAATGGTTTCCAAGAGCTGAGGGGGAGGCAGAGATGGGGACTGACTGCTCACGGGTATGGACTTTCTGGAGTGATGAAAGTGTTCTAAAGTTAATCGTGGTGATGGATGTACAACTCAGTGAACATACTGAAATCATTGAATTGTACTCTCTTGTATACTTTAAAAGGATGAATTTTCTGTTGTGTGAATTATATCTCAATAAAGCTATTATTTAAAAAGTCATGGTATTAGAGTTTACCTAATGGGCTAATTGAGATTGGCAGTTTTATGTTATCTTATCTATGCATACTGTCTCCACAGCTATATTTTAAGTTCTTCCAGTACAGGAGCCATGAATTAGTACTTTCTTCTATATCTAGGGCCTAGCAATCTCTCTGTATGTTATATGTATTCTCTCTCTCTATGTATATATACATGTGCACACACATATACACACGTATTTGTACACATAGGCATGCACACACATACACATGCACACATGTATGTGCACACATATATCTGTATGTGTATGTGTGTATATTTACATATATATATCATATATGTGTATGATTTTAGCTATTTGAGTCATCTCTTTTTCTTAGTCTATGTAAGAGTTTGCCAATTTTGTTTATCTTTTCAAAAAAAATTTACTCTTAGTTTTATGGAATTGTTTTGCTTTCTTTTTGTATTTACTTATGCTATAATCTTTATTTCCTTTCTGCAGTTACCTTTGGGCTTAGTTCTTCTTTTTATAGTTCCTTGAGGTATAAAGGTAAGTTGTTTATTTGAGATATATATTTTTAAAGATTTTATTTATTTTTAGAGAGAGGGGAAGGGAAAGAGAAAGAGAGGGAGAGAAATATCAGTTTGTGGTTGCCTGTCATGCACCCCCTACTGGGGACCTGGCCCGAAACCCAGACATGTGCCCTGACTAGGAATTGAACCAGGTGACCCTTTGGTTCTCAGCCCACACTCAATCCACTGAATACACCAGCCAGGGCAAATATAACTTTCTTTTAAAGGGAGTAGCATTAAGCTTGGAAGTTTAAATCCCCTGCTGTATTTTTTGTTTTTGGTATCTCTGACTCATGGTGTCTTATTTCCTTAAATGGTTTGGTGATTTTTAAGCAGCATTTCCATATGAATGGCTGGTTTTGGCTC
This sequence comes from Phyllostomus discolor, assembly GCF_004126475.2. NCBI lineage: Eukaryota > Metazoa > Chordata > Mammalia > Chiroptera > Phyllostomidae > Phyllostomus > Phyllostomus discolor. The sequence continues at coordinate 55,946,699 of NC_040915.2, read as the reverse complement.
ATGCTTCACAACTTTCTACATCTTCTCAAACAAACAACAACTAGCCTCAGGGAGCCACCAGCCCCGTGCCTCTTGCTAAGTGGCCCCAGGCCTGGCACTAGCAGCAGCCAACCTATATTCACAATTTAGCTTTGCCTGGGAACCTCCAAGCCCAGTACAACAGCCATCTCAGATTGCTTTATAGCTCAGGCAGGGTGGCCCCAGCAAAACACAGGTGGGGGCTGACCTTGGTCTGCACTACTTGGGAAACCCCAGAGCCTGTGTTCCCAGTGGACAGCTATAGACCATGTTGGAGCACAACTATGAACAATGAAATGGCAAAAAAACAAAACAAAACACCAAAAACCCATATATATCAACAATTGACTCTAAAAAGAAAACTAAGCAAATAAGAACAGAGACAGGATCATGGATACTGAGAGCTTTTCGATGGTTGCCAGATGGGAGAGGACTGTGGGGGAATAGGTGAAGAGGTGAGGGGATTAAGAAGAAGAAATGAGTAGTTACAGAATAGCCATGGAGATGTAAAGTATAGGAAATAGAATAGCCAAAGAACTTATATGCATGACTTATGAACATGAATGATGGTGTGGGGATTGCCTGTGGGAGTAGGGGGTGCTGTGTGGAGTGGGGCAAAGGGGGAAAAATTGGGACTATAATAGCATAATCAATAAAATATAATTTAAAAAATAATAAAAATTTCTTTAAAAAGACAATTTATTAGTACATATTTATTTAAAGGTAATCCTAAGGGCCTAAATTGAGGCTTGTAGATTTCATGTAGGATTTACTTTTATTTCTGTCAGAAACCAAGGGCTGTGTACACCTGAGACCATGTTAATGCTATTCAAGAGTCTTGGCTTAATTTCAGGAGGGAGATTCTGATTCTCTTCATTCAGGTTTCCTTCCTCCATGCCTCTCACTCTCTTTCAGTTCATTGTTCCTTTCTCTACCTTAGACCTTTCCCTTACTTACTCAGAAGCTCAGAAATACATAAAAAATATTTTTATAGCATATCCTGGATGTAGTTATATAATAAAGGTCTTTTTTTTTTGTTTGCCATGAGCAAAAGTCCTAGAAAATCATTCCTAAGAGTATTGAGAGACATTACATACACTTGAAATGTTCATTCTAGGTTCCATTGATAATAATGTTATGTTATATTCATATAATGCAGATTTATTAAGAGTTCTCATATGTCTTTTCTCATTTAATCTCTATAGCAGCAAAGTTTAAAAACAAAGGTAGGCATGGGTACTGTTAAAACTAGTCATTTCCAAGAATGAGGGATTGGCTTTATAAATCATAATCAGGGCGGATATTTTGATATTAGTATCTGTAACATGGTGTCTTGTTTCTTGTATTTTACTTATTTTCATGTAGCAACAGAGAACATGCTTACAATGGATAAAGAAAATAAAATTGTATCTTTTATGATTATAATTGTCAATTACATATTCATGTGGGTAACCATTAAAAAAAATGGACAGGGCAAAGGTAAAAACACTTGGTTTAAGGTGTTGGGATTGCGGAAGTTTTGCTCATTTCATTCTAGTGTTGTTCTTATGATTGTACAGTTAAAGACATCTGAAATGTATTCAAAGTATATTAATTTCCCAGTTCTCATTAAAATCTATATATTCACTTATACAGAGAAAGAAGTCTAAGATGGGTGTGTGTGTATGTTTATTTACATATCAAAATCTTAACCACTGTTATCTTGGTAAGATTTCAATTGATTTTTAAAAATGTATACTTGGATTTTTTCTTAATATCCAGTTTTTAAAAGTAAGGGTAATTTATTAATTTTATAATTATAAGATGATAAAACTGTTTTGGTTTTGAATAAATGTCCCATGTACTATAAAAACTAGACTTTGATTTTAAAATTTATATTTTACTGGGGCGGAGGGTAGAAAAGCTTATGTCCAAAATAAAAGTAAATTTACAGTGACTCCTTCTATAACTCCTACCTCCGTAATGAAATTACATGACAATTGAAGACTACATTTCTCAACTAAATGTTCAGTGAGAGTCACTAAGCTTCAGAAGTTCACATAGTATACTAAAATTTTTGACCATTTAACAGTAAATGTCAAACATTTAAATTTCCCTGACTTGTATACATTATTAGAGTAATTAATATTTACTGAGAAAAAAGCCAGGTACTATATGCATATGATATTTAATGCCACAATCATCTTTAATTTCACAACCATGCATGATGTATCCTTCATTTTGTACATTTACTGAAAATTGAGACTCAAGAGATTAAATAATTGGGGCAAAGTCATTTAACTACCAAGTGGAAGAGTCAGAAATTAAATCTAGCTCTGAAGGATTTGAAAGGCTTTGCTCTGTTCGGCATGGTCTCCCCTGAACAGTAGGTCCTCCCTGCCATTTATCTTATTTGGTTTGCTCTGTATTTATATCATTTTCACCTGGTGCTTGGGTATTTCAACAAAAAAAGATAATGAAAGATACACATAAAAATTGATCAGTAATTCTCTTAAGATTTGAGGGACCCCTCCCCCTTTTGTCAGTCTTCAAATGGTTAAACTTGATGAAATACTAATGAAGAATTACAGAGTTATTTGTTTGACTTTGCCACTCGGGACACTTGGCAAATGAGACAATTCATCTCAGTGTGCAGCGAGTCTCATTTCTTAAAGAAAATTAATTAATGCAGTTTGTCTTCCTCCTATATCTCTGAGTATAGTATAGTCCTTTTATTATACCTTCACTTTCCTGCTGTACTTTTCTTCCCTGGAAATACCTGTTTTTCAAGGCTCTCTTGTTTCTTTCAACCTGATAAGTAACAGCAATCTTCCTCAGTATGAGTGTGTATTTGTAATTTTTAGTACACTTTAGACAAGACAGAAACATTTGCGCAGTATCCCATAGGAAAAAGATTCTGTACTAAAGGATTTCAAAGGCACCAACCCCTTTGAAAGAGTGATTCAATCAATTTTCTATCATAATTGTCTTTATTACTTATTGTCTTCTTTTTGGCAGGATGGATAAGTATTGTTTACACCTTACTACAGTTGTCTTGCAGCATAACAGCTCATTACTTAAATTTATTAACAACATAATTTTGTTCTTAATATCTTTAAATTTTAAAAAATAATAATATCTGTGATTTTGGGGCAATTTTTAAAAGTGGGTTTTAAATAACAGGAAGTTGTTTTCTATAATTTTAAGTTACAAGCAGAAATGCAATTTCTTTTCAGTTTGTTACTCAGTCTCTTTGACGTATTTTTTCTCTATTTTCACAGTGTGAATGTAATTTTTCTCTATTTTCTTACTTTAAAGATAGAATGATTACATGCTCATTTTCTTTCTCTTTTGGTATTCATCTGAAAAAGTGGGGTTTCAGTAAATCTAGCTTTTAAATCACTTTTAACACTTTTCCCCACCCCACAGACCTAGCAAGGAATCAGTTTGAAAAAAATAGGATTGTTATCATCATCTCCCATACCAATATTGTGTAAAATTTTTTAAATTATGTGGCCTGAACATGGAGAATTTGCATGAATATATTTAAAGTAACAGAATGCAAACAGATATGGGAAAGAAAAAATGGAAGTGAAGTGAATTAGGAATTAAGCAAATTCCTATGTTAAGATAGCAGTATGTATTTTTATATTAAAATTAAGTGAAAGCAATATAAAAGTCACTGTTATAGGTTATAGTGGTTTTCAGATAATTTTGTATTATTACATAGGGCATATTGACATCTGTATAGCTGAAGATGAAATGTGAATGGCTTGATTCAGTCATGATATGAACTAGTTTACCAATGGAAGGGTTTTAGTTTTCCTAATTTTTAGTCTTTTCTAATTTTCCCAGCAGATTAGGTTTTAGAATTATCAGATCATTTCATTCATTCACAATCTTCAAAAAAAGTCGACTCTATATATATTACAGAAATACTATTCCATCATTTGCCTCTGTGATAGCTGATATGTGGCAGTTGAATGAATGGTAACTTTTAAAATGAAATAACCCTGTCATAATGTCATGGCAGAAAACTGACAGGACAGTAAAACTATACTGGACTTTGAGGGGCATCCTAGAGAAAGCAGTTTACAAAAATTTTTATTAGGGAGATTCACAAATGCCATGCTATGCCGTACACTTACGGCTTAGTGTTGAGTTGAAGAGGCAGATCAGACACATAAATCATGTTTGAGGATTTTATGATAATCCAGAAGAGAGTCTTCAGATTTCAGAGAATAGGTCTGACAATGGTCTGTTATTCTTTTCTCTTCACCTTTTGGTTACTTACTCCTTTTTTTTATACTTTCATTGAATTCCTTCATTGTAAATCTATATAGTTTTGTCATTTGAGGCTCTTTTGGGTTGGAGTAATGGAGTGTTTTCCTTTCTTGTCCTAGTCTATCACAAGTGTAGTATCTGGTAGAGGACCTGGGGAGCAGGGGAAGAGAATAATTATATAGAGTTAGAATTAGGGCATGAGTAGAGGGGACATTTTTGGGGTCTGTACCCCACCTCTGAGGCTTCCAGAGAGGAGTCATAAGAACTTCAAATATTAAACATGACAAACCATGGAGTTTGCCTGTTCTTACAAATAAGTTTGACATTCTGAAGTGCTGGAATCATAAAGCTTTAATTTTTTTTCAATTACAGTATACCTTCAGTTTTATTTCTCATTGGTTTCAGATAGATAGTTAGATAGTCTCATACTTTACAAAGTTCATAAGCTTTGAAGGTAATGGATGATGACTGTTGCAGAGCTTTTGATGAGCAAAGACTAAAGGTTATTGCTTGTCAATCTTTACAAAGTTGAATTATATAATATGAAAAAAATAACCTTATATTAACTATTCACCAATCCTGTTATAAAGTAGTATATTCTATGTTACTTTTTGTATGTATAGCCAAACATTTCAGAAGTTCTTATATTTCTTCAGTAGTTTTTAAAGTTTTGTATTGGATCACATACTTAATAGTAAAATATAAGCCCAATTTCTCCCTCCAGTGGTTATGAGTTTAGTTTATGCTATACAGTTCTTTCATTATGCAGAGATCCTCTGGTATTGTCCTTGACCTTGTGGCAGAAAATATTATTTTAGAAGATTACCCTTTTCTGATATCAAGTAATAATTAGGTAAGTTTATATCACAACTATAAATAAACTTTTTGCTTACTTAAATTTAGAAGAACTCAAAATTCAAATGGTTAAGATGGCAAGTTTTTTAGAATATTTATTTAGCTGATACTAATACTTGTCTTGAAGAAGAATGTCCAGGTTCAAATTTCAGCTCTGCTACTTACCTACTAGTTGGGCAAATCACCTAAGCTCTTTTTGTTTAGATCCTACATCTGTAAAATGTGGATAATGATATTTCTTACCTCATAGAGTTGTTAGGAGTATCAAATGAGATAATATGTAAAGCATTTGGAGCAGGGCCTGGTTCATACTAAGTCCTCAATAAATGTTAATATATATATAATTAAGTAATATTATAAGTATATAATTAAGCACAGCATTTTCCTCTTTTCCACAGTTTTGTTTGCTTTGGTTTCAGTTTCATGTGGCCAAGTACAGTCCAAAAATATTAAATGGAAAATTCCAGAAATAAGCAATACATAAGTTTTAAATTGCATGCTATTATGAGTATCATGATGAAACCTCGGGTGCCCAGCTCTGTCCAGCTCAGGACGTGAATCATTCCTTTGTTCAGTGTATCCACACTACATATACCATGTGCCTATTGGTCACTTAGTAGATGTCTCAGTAGATGAATAATACTGAGTTGGCCAAAAAGTCCGTTTAGTTTTTTCTGTAAAATAAAAGACACATTTTTCATTTTCACAAATCACTATAATTATTTGAATATTTCAAGTATGTTGGTTATGTCCCACTATTGGCTTCTAGTGGGTAGAGGCCAGGGGTGCTGCTAAACATCTTCTAGAGCATAAGACAGCCCCACAGCAAAGAATTATTTGGCCAAAATGTTAATAGTACCAAGAAACTTTGCAAACCACTTTTGACATATTTGGGTAGTCACAGCACCTTCTCTAAACACTGCACAAATCTTTTTTTTTTTTTTGCATTTCAGTTGTGTTTTTACCCTTTCTTGAAATAATAAAGCATAATACACCAAAACTGTTGCATATTCTATCTTCAGTACTGAAATGGCTGCACAGAAATTCACCAACTTTAATGTTTTTTAAAATGCACACTAATATGACAGCTGTCACAATACAATCTAACAAAATTGTTTTGAATGAAGTTTAAGACAACTAAGCACTGCTAGAGCCATCGTACAGAACAAACTAAACAAACTTTTTGGCCAACCCAATACTTTTGTGGTATCACAGTGCTTGTGTTCATGTTACCCTTCTTTTACTTAATAATGGTTCCAAAGCACAAGAGTTATACAGATAATTCAAATATGCCAAAGTGAATCTATGAAGTGTTTCCTTTAAGTGAAAAGGTGAATTGCTAAGAGCTGCAGTAAGAACAGATCTATCCATGAAATTGTGAAAAAGAAAAAAGAAAATTTGCCCTGGCTGGTGTGGCTCAGTGGATTGAGCACTGGGCTACGAAGCAGAGTGTCGCTGGTTCGATTCCCAGTCAGGGCAAGTGCCTGGGTTGCAGGCCAGGTTCTCCAATGCGGGGAGCACAAGAGGCAACCACACGTCTCTCTTCCTCTCTTACTCCCTCCCTTCCCCTCTGTCTAAAAATAAATAAGTAAAATCTTAAAAGAAAAAAGATTTTTTTTTAGTTTGCTGAGAGACATATAGACAGAGTCCACATTTACATAACTTTTATTACAGTATGTTATAATTGTTCTAGTTTATTATTAGTTATTGTTAATCTCTTGTACCATATTTATAAATTGAACTTTATCATAGGTAGAAAAAACATAGTACATATAGGGTTTGGTATTATCCATGGTTTAGGCATCCATTGGGGGTCTTGGGATGTATCTTCCCTGGATAAGGAGGGACTGCTATGTATTTTAAACATTTTATAATAAAATTTCCTTCATTAATTTTAGTCACTATTTTTTGAGCACTTATAATGTTCAAGGTACTGTAGAAATGCTCTGGAGATGGAGATAAATTATGTACAGATTCTGCCTTCCTGTTGATAGGGGATGGAGTAGTAATAATTTCAACTTGTAAAAAAAACACTATGTCCATAGGTTCTTTGTTCATGTATTCATTTATTTAATAAATATCAAATGTCTGCCATGTGATGGATTTTTTCAGTTACTTAGGATATAACAGTAAACAAAACAAACTAGATTTCAACTCTCAAAGAACTTACAATTTAGTGGGTGCAATCTACTTAAAAATACACAAGAAAAGTTCTTCCAGACAGTTATAATGCTCTAGAGAAAATAAAGTATTTGATGAGCTAGAGAGTGATTTGGTCTCACTGAGGAGAAACATTGAAAGTGAGAACTGAGTGACAAGATGCAGTTAGCTTTGTGAAGGTTTGGGGACACAGGTTCCTGATAGAGGAAGCAACAAATACAAAGACCCTGAGACAGAGGTGAACCTGCTGTGCCCGAGGTGCAAAGAGACGGGTGAGCTGGAGCACAGAGAAGAGGTATGGTAGCAAGTGGTCTTGGCATTTGGTAGTGACCAGGTCACGAGAATTTGTAGTAGGGTATGGCTAGGTGTTCTGATTTTGAAAGATGACTGTGACTGCGCTGTGGATTATAGGGGGTCGGAAGGGAGATCAGTTAAGAGGTGAGTTCTATTGCAGTAGTTTGAGTGAGTGATGGTGATGACTTGAGCTGGAGAAGTAGCAGTAGTGAAGGCAGTAGTGAGACAGGGACAGATTTCAAATATATTTTGGCTGTAGAGCTGACAGGACCCAGGGATAGGATGGATAGAGGGAGGATGGAAAGATAAGAATGAATCCTAAGTTTTGGCTTTCAGTGATAGTTGGATAGAGGTGCTATTTATTTATTTATTTTTAAAGTTTATTTCTCACTAATTTAAAATATTTATTTATTTTTAGAGAGAGAAGAAGGGAAGGAGAAAGAGGAAGAGGGAATATTTATGTGAGAGATCGGTTGCCTTTTGTATGCGCCCTGACTGGGGACTGAACCCATAACCCAGACATGTGCCCTGACTGGGAGTCCAAGCTGTGACCTTTTGCTTTGCATAATGATGCCCAACCAACTGAGCCACACCAGTCAGGGCAAGGTGCTATTTATTGTAATAGGAAGACTGGAAGAGGGACAGATATGGCAAGGAAAAATATAAAATTTGCAGGGGAGAGCAATGATGGGAAAATTGGGACAATTGTAATTGAACAACAATAAAAAATAACAATTAAACAGAGAGAAATATAAAATTGGCTTATCCTTGTGAAGTTAAGATTCTCTGAAATACCCAACTGGAAATGTTTTGGATGTAATTGGATACAAAAGCCCCCACACCGTAGTAGAGAGGTTAAGACTCAAGATATAATTTGGGAGTTATAAGCAAATAGGTGCTGGAAGGGAATGAAATCCCCTGGGAAGAGAGTATAGGTGGAAAATATGTTTAGACTTAGTATATTTCTGTATTGGAGAATTTTGTTCTAAAGGACATGTTTGCAAAAAAAGAAAAGTCAATTAAATAGTTGATAAAGTAGTTTTGAGTTTAGATTGGAAAAATAGTAGAGGCAAATTTTAGGTGAAGAAACTTAAGAGATTTGATTTGATTTTAGCTAGGATCTTGGGTTTTGTTTACATCCTTGGTTTGTCCATATAAATAAAATATTAAGAACTTAAATGCAGAACATTAGTCATATTGTTAAGATCTTTAACTATCATAGGGAACTTTGAGCCATTCAATCCTATCTAGGTTAGAATCCTACTTTACTCTGTGTATCTGTATGATCTTTAACATTTACTTTGTCTCTCTAATTCTTCATTTCTCTTGTGTAAAATCTGAATAAAGGTGCTTTTATCCTTATTAGATATATATTTTTCTCTATATATCCATATATGTATATATGACATGTATGTATACTGCTTAATTGTACCGGGCATTTAATAAGCATTCAAAAGATAGCTGTATGATATTCTGTGCTGTGCTTATAACTTTTTTCTGTACATTACTACCCTTCAACATATATTTTGTTGATCTAGAGTTCCTTAGCAATTTAGATTGTGATCCTTGGTTTGGAGTGTAAACTTCTGTTTAAAATGGGGCTATTCTCTAAGGTAGGATAATGGACAGTCATTTTTCACTCAACTGAATCAACTGAAAGCCATCCGATACACTGTGTCACTGCAGCTGTGTTTGGGTTCCTGAAGAAGAACCCGAGTCTTTGAGGCTTCCAGACGTACTATTCAAGATTCCTTTCTTAGGTTGGACCATAGGCATGATTCTTCCCCTTCCCCCACCCCAAACACTTTCTGAAAACTGGTATCCAGAAAAGTCAATAACGTGCCCAAGGTAGTAGGGCCAGAAGCGGAACTGGGGTTCCTAACCCTTAGCCAAAAGTATTTGCTCCATGTTTGGGGTTTAGTAGTTTATTTGAGATATTCATAATTTGCTAGTTACAATTTTCTTGGAAATTGATGGTTTGAGATTATAGAGTCCTGACATTCCACAGCATTTTATTTGATGATTACTAACTGTAATCCTATCAGAAATATAGGTATGTTGCTACATGGCATACTAGTAATCAAAAAAATTCACCAGATCAGTTTATTTTGTATTGGACAAAATAAAAAGCACAAAACTCTATAAAGTAACCAGTCTGAATTAACATTGAGAATAAAGTCACAAAGGGAACATTATTCAAGCCAAAAAGATGAAAGTATTTTGGAAAAATGCTATATAAGAAATGTTTCATGAAAAATCAATGTTTCACTGACTATCGCAGTGTCTAAAAGTATCTAGTGATCTCTTTTCATGTTGTTCATGTATCAGGCCTTTCCTGATTACCTTATATTAAATATATCCTCCCACAACTCTCTGTACTCTACTCTGGCTGATTTTTTCATGTCATGTGCCACCACCTGACATGACATTTATATGTACATATATTTGCACATATAATTAGTGATTAGCTTGTTTATTATTCCTTTCTCAGAAGAATGTAAACTTCCCAAGAGCTGGGACTTTATCTGGTACATGGTTGGTGCTCAGAAATACTCGCTTGTCTGTGGAAATAGTTGGGCAGCTTTCTTTTTTTTTTAAGATTTTATTTACTTATTTTTAGAGAGAGGGGAAAGGAGGGAGAAAGAGAGGGGGAGAAACATCAGTGTGTAGTTGCCTCTCATGTGGCTCCCCACTGGAGACCTGGCCTGCAACCCAGGCATGTGCCCCGACTGGGGATAAAACTGGTGACCATTTGGTTTGAAGGCCTGCGCTCAATCCACTGAGCCACGCCAGGCAAGGCTTGGGCAGTTTTCTTAAAAAGGTAAACGTAGCGTTACCCTACAGTGTCACTCCTAAGTATAAATACATGCACATACATGTTTATAGCAGCAGTATTCAAAATAGCCAATAGGTGGAAATGTCCATCAATGGGAGAATGGATAAAGAAATTTATACAATGAAATATTATTTGGTCATAGAAGAAACGAAGATCTGCAGGAGGAATGAACGTCAAAAACATTATGCTTAGTGAAAAAAACTCAGACACAGAGGATACATATGGTTCCATTTGTATGAAGTGGACAGAATAGATACACCCATAGAGACAGAATACAGATCAATGGTTTCCAAGTGGCTGAGGGAATGATAGGGCTTTACTTTGGAGTGATGGAAGTGTTCTGGAACTAGACAGAGGTGCTGGTTGCACAACATCGTGAGTGTCCTCAATGCTGCTGAATTATTCACTTTCAAATGGCTAATGTTATGTTATGGAAAACTTTACCTCAGTAAATTATTTTTAAAAGTGCTTGCTTGCTGAAGAATGAACGTGGTCAGTCTGTTTTGAGTTCCTGAGGTGTGTAGGGTATTGTATATAAGATTGCCAATTACTAGCTCTGCTACCTGAGCACAATGGGAGAGTGGGTACAAGCAATGATTAGACTAAAATTCTGCAGAAATCTTTGATTGATAGGAGGGAAGGGAAACATTTGACTGACATAGGGCACACTTGGAACAGTAGTTCCTAAAACCTGGTGTAACACGAGGGACAGAGCAGAGTAAGATTGCTGGTGCACACAGAGTCTCTGTGACTGTGACATTCATCTGTCAAGTTCAGAAATGCTAATTCTTTGGCTCTTACCTTCCCATGAGACTGGCTGCCAGTATGACAGTGTTCATTTTACCTACTCTTCCTCACTTTATTCTTATTGTCGGTTTTACATTACAGCTGAAATCTTTTCAGCTTGGAGATGCGGTAGAAGCCTGGCAGCCTCAAACCACCCTGTAATTGGCTATAAGTATCACAGTTGAGTGACATGATCTTTCTTTCCAGGGGACTGAAGGAGGAGAACAGTACCAAGAAATTAATCCAATTCTCTCAACATTTGTATCAAGTCATTTTATCCCAGCAGCTGGAAAAGCTTGCCCCTCTTCAAAATAGAACAAATTTCTAATTCCATCTGTTCACTTAGTTTCATTCTGTAGCTTTGTTGGGCTCTACAATGATTGTCATATGCAGACTTCATGAATTGTGCCAATTATTAGAATCTAGAAGTATTTGGATTATTGTAAATTATAAGCAAGCATCCAGACCTGATGTCTTCTGTACTGAAATACAGCCTTTTGTGTATGTTCTATAATCACAAAGTGCTTTAAAAATTTCACCTATATTCCATTTTTTGTTTATATTCCCATGTGTTTAATTAATAGCAATGGTTTCTCTATTATAGGAATCTCTCAGAATGGGGAATAATCTAAGCAGTAAGTCCAGGATTATTCTCAAATGTAGATTGTAAACTGCTTTATTATGGAAATTAATATTGAACAACTAAAAATTCTACAGTATGTCACCTGTCATGTAAGTGACAGAATTTAAAGTTAAAAGGAAACATTTCATTCTTTAAAAGTACCTATCTTGAAATAGCTAGATTTTTGTGTTGGATAACTTTTATAGATGTAATGCAATATATAACAACAAAAAAAGAATAACAGAGTAGTATAGTGGTTTAGGGCACAGGGTTTGGGATTGGACCTGAACTTGCATCCTGTCTCTGCTATTTGCTGGCTGTGTGACCTTGGAGAAATCATTTAACCTCATTAATTCTTTGTTTATCCATTTATAGAATGAGGATGATCATCCTATCTCTGTGGTGTGTAAAGCCTTTTAGTGTGGGGGACCTCATCTTGCAGTGTCCCCTGGAGTCACGGATGAAATGAGGCTATCAATACAGGATCTGCTTGGGAAGAAAAGGCTGGCTAACCTCTCAGAGGAGAAGAGCTCCACGGTCCTTTCTCCTGGGGCTTTTATTGAGAACAATATGTGCAGGGGTATACAGCACACATGCAAAGCTAATCAATCAATGTCTGAAGGCCACAGTTACAGAAAACAGATATTATCTATAGATAACAACTGAGGAAACACAGAGATCTGCCTCAGGTCAAGGTCTGTTAGACATGCTGGCCCCAAAGGGTCATTAAGGTATGCCTCATGAGACTAGGAGTTCACTCCTTCTGCTTTGGATTTAGATATCTGATTCATGGCAACAGGGCTCCACAAAGCAAAGCAAGCCTCACAGGGTGTAATGCATTCTTTAGGCCAGATTTCCCACAGGAACCCTGGATGATAGTATCGCATCATGCCTGCCTCCCAGCATTCCTAGTGTTCTGGTCAAGACTTACAAGCCCTATAGAAGGCCTGGTTTACGTGGGGCTACAATTCCTGATACCACACAAAGTGTTCGCCAACACTTTAGAAAATAAGACCTGATGTTTTCGGGGCTGATTATTTTTTTAAATTAATATTTCAAAAATAAAATGGTGGGGGGAGGTGGAAGTGAGGGTAAATGGGGACGGAAAGAGACTTGACTTTAGGTGGTGAGCCCATGGTGCAGTGTGCAGATGATGATCTACTGAGGTGTGCACTTGACACCTGTATGGTTTTATTAACCAGTGTCACCTCAATAAATTCAATAAAAGAAAAGAAAAGTTTGCACAGTAACTTCTGTTTTTTTGTGCCTGTGAATACTTGCCTACATATTCTCTTTTGGTTTGCTTTCCGCCATAACTATTCTCACCATTGTCTCATTTGATAAGAAACAGTCTTAAAAGCATAAAGAAGCATTAAAAGATTTTAAAAAATAGGCTAATCTAAGAATGAAATGCCTTTTCCTCCTGTAGTGTCTGGAACCTCAGCTTTTGACTTGGTTCCTATGTATGTATGCAAATGAAACACTGAAGAACTGTAGAAAGGACCTAAATAAAACTTTGGTTTTACCAATCATCAGATTGTTAGTGTGTTAGAGAAATGTGCCAGACTGCTTTTGACAGAACCAGAATGAAAGGCTTTTTAAACAGCATGCCAACTACTAATTAATTTTCTGAACATTTCAAGATCCCTACTGAGTTTATATTCCTAAGCCTTTCTGTGGAGTCTGTGACCTGATATTATTGCCAGAAAGTTGATGGTGAGGTCACAAGTGTAAAATGTGAGTTTTATGGCAAGATAGTTGGCATAAAATCTTACAATCTATGTATAGCTTAGTTACACGAGAAACAAGTGTATGAAACACAAGAGAAAGAAAATTGTTGGATATGTTTGCAAAATTTTCCCCAACTCATTAAACAAACGCTTTTAGAATGAATGCTTGTAGCAGCACTGTTTTCCTCGTATACAGCCTTTGTGAGATTACTGTGGTAATCATTGTGACTGACAGTTCACATCTGGAGACTTGTAAAATCTGCATATTGATAACCCCCATTTGGCTTTGCCTCATCTTCTGTAATGTGAGCTTGCTGCTTGCCTTTTTCTCTCCCTCAGGAAGGAGATGCTCAGTCTCTTAGGTAAAAATCTTAGGTAAACTATCTTTTATAGTTTTATTTTTCATTTCTTATATTATTCAATAAATGTGTAAAAATATGAATGAGTTCATATCAGTGGAAGCTTGGAGGAGAAGGGAAGAAAGAGGGGGTAAGACAAAGGGACTGGAATGGATGTTCAGGAGAGAGAATGGGAAAGGAATGGGTAAGCTGATAGTGGATGGCAGGGTGGCAGCGATGAAGAGACTGGGAGTGTAGGGCATGGGGAGGGGGAGGGAGAGAACAAAGACGATTATTTTGACATTAGTGTCAGTGAGAATTTACATAGTTCTCATTTTAAGCTTTAAGATTCTGATTATTACCTGTTACCTATTGCTTTTTTGAAAATGTTTATTAATTAATTATGATTTACCAGTTCTAATGCTTAAGTCACTAAAGGTTTCATTTCAAATTGGGGAAATCAGAGAAACCTACCAGCATGGAAATTCTCTGACATGCAACAGCAGTGATGAGTGTCAAATCCCCATCGTTTTGTGATTGGATAAGTCTTTAGAGTCCCCCCAAAAGAAACACATTACCTTTTGTATGAGAGTGAGGTTACATGTGCGTAGCACTGAAAGGCACCCTAATGGGTTATAGTCATTTCTGACGCAAACAACAGAAACGCAGAGGCTGTTATGGAGAAACCAGCCTGCTTGCAGTTAGCAACCTAAGCCAAAGGGCTCTCCTCATTCCATCTACTGTTTTATATTTTAAGAGAGATACTTTGAGTCAGCTTGCTGCTCATCATTGAGTACCCCTTTTGGTTGTAGTTCTGTGAAGCCATGTCAGAGGTTTTTTTTCTCCCTTGTAACTTAGCCCATACATGTTACTTTGACTTGTGCTTTTGAAACTTGTTCAGTCAGCCATGGTTTGATTTCTTTCTTCTTTGAGCACTTGCAATGGGTCAGCTGTATGCTGGATGCTGGGAAATGAAAAGTGAGCAAGAGAGGAGGGCCCCTGCCTCATGGAGTTTATATTTTGGGAGTGTGGATGTGGTGAAACAGAAAATAAACAAATGAATGAGCAAGGTAATTTCAGATGGTGCTAAGTCCTGGGAAGACAGTAAATCAGGCTGATGTGATAGAGTGACTGGGGAGAGGGTCTGTTTTAGAGCTGGTAGTCAAGGAAAGCTACTACATTTTAACTGAGGCCTCAACAAGCTTGGCAGAAGGAGTAGTAGCTGGTGCAAAGGCCCCAAGGTTGGTTGGGTTGGATTTTTTAAAAAAACACTTTTTATTATGGAAAATCTCAAACATGTAGAAAAGTACAGAGAAAGTATAATGAACCCTTGTACTCATCATTAGTTTCAATGGTGAACCTTCCCACTCTACCCTCATGTTATTTTCTAGACATCATATGGTTTTGTCTAATATTTCAGTGTGTTTCTAAAAGATAAGGACTTTTTAAAAAGATGTGACAAGAATGTCATTATCATAACTGGAAGAAAATTAACAATGTTTCCCTAATATCATTGAATACTGAGTCAGTGTTTAGCTTCTAGTTTTCTCAAAATGTATATTGGTTATCTATTGTCACAATTAACCAGTGTAACAACCACAAAACCTCAGAAGATACGAGAATAAAGAGTCTGGGGATCAGCTGGGTGGTTCTGTATCTCTAAGCTGGGCTTGTATCTGTGGTCAGCTGTGGGTGGACTAGGTGATTTTGTTGGTCTTGCTTGTTTTGTTTTGTTTTCCACATATTTAGGGTGTCAGCTGGGCTCTCCTGATTCTGCCTCATATGTCTTTTCCTCCAGTAGGCAATCTTGGGCATATTTTCATGGTGAAAGCAAAGGAGCAAGGGCAAAGCCAAATTATACTGAAGAGCAGGTGAGAATGAATAAGTGCTTGTCAAGCCTCTGCTTGCCTCACCTTTGCTAAGATCTCATTGGCCAAAGTCAGTCAAAGTTGGAGGGGACTATGAAGATGCAGAACAAAGTGGGATGAATTCAGGAAAGCCATTCAAGCTTATGAATGCAATCAAGCTAATAAATTCTGTAAATGATTTTCTTTTACATTTTGTTTGAGTCAGAATTTAAATAAAGTCCACACATTGTGATTAGTTGCTATTTTTAGGTCATCCCACCTTTTCTTTTTTTTACATTGTATTTTATTACTTAGAAGAGAATTTGGAATTTCTAATAAATGAAAAGGTCAATGGACTAGAATGTAGTAATGAGGGATAGAGTGATAGGCAAGGTTTGGAGAGCACAGTTTAATTCACTCGGTGCCTTGTGGATCATGGGAAGGAGTTTGGGTTTTATTCTAAAAGCAGTTTTCAAGCCATGCTGGATTTGGTACTGGGAAATACATGATCTGATTTATGTTTATTTTGTTTTTGATAAACCCTAGGTACATTTACATGTGGTTTAATACTCAGATGAGTTTTGACAAATGTGTATACTCATGTAACCACTACCCCATTCAAAATGTCACACATTTCCATTACTCCAGGAAGTATCCCCTTGCTCTTTTGTAGTGAATCTCTCCTCTTCCATTCTAGTGTTCACTGATCTGATGTCTATCATCATAGATTAGTTGTTCAGAATTTCATATGAATGGAATCATACTAATACATTCTTTTGTATCTGGCTCCTTTCACCCAACATAATGTCTATACAATTCATTCATGTTGTTTCAGGTATTAACGATTCATTTACTTTTGTCGTTATGAAATATGTAATAGTTTCACCAGTATACAATTTATTTATTCACCTGATGATGGACATTTGGTGTTTCTAGTTTTTTGGCTATTATGAATAAAGTTGCTATGAACATATGTATACAAGCAGGTCTTGCTGTAAACATGTTTTCAGTTTTTAAAAATTAATTTTGGGGTTGTAAGATCTTTTTTTAAATTATATTTGATTGATTATGCTATTACAGTTGTCCTGATGTTTCCCCCTTTGCCCCCCTCCACCCAGCACTCCCACTCCCTCAGGCAATACCCCCGCCATTGTTCCTGTCCATGGGTCATGTGTATAAGTTCTTTGGCTATTCCATTTTCTATACTGTACTTTACACCCCCGTGGCTATTCTGTAACTACCTATTTATACTTCTTAATCCCCTCACCTCTTTACCCATTCCCCCACACCTACCTCCCATTTGGCAAAAATCAGAATACTCTCTGTATCCAGGATTCTGTCTCTGTTCTTGTTTACTAAGTTTGTTTAAATTCAATTGTTGATATATATATATTTGCCATTGTATTCATAGTTTAAAATTTTTTAAAAGATTTTATTTATTTTTTAGAGAGGGAAGGGAGGAAGACAGAGAGAGAGAGAGAGAGAAACACCAATATGCGGTTGCTGGGGGTCACGGCCTGCAACCCAGGCATGTATCCTGACTGGGAATTGAACCTGTGACATTTTGGTTTGCAGCCCGCGCTCAATCCACTGAGCTATGCCAGCCAGGATTGTTCATAGTTTTGATCGTTTCCTTAAATAAGTCCCTTTAACATTTCATATAAAAATGGCTTGGTGATGATGAACTCCTTTAGTTTTTTCTTGTCTGGGAAGCTCTTTATCTTCCCTTCAATTCTAAACAATAGCTTTTCTGAGTAGAGCAATCTTGGTTGTAGGTCCCTGCTTTTCATTACTTTGAATATTTCTTGCCAATCCCTTCTAGCCTGCAAGATTCTTTTGAGGAATCAGCTGACAGTCTTATGGGAACTCCCCTCTAAGCAACTAACTTCTTTTCTCTTGCTGCTTTTAAGATTCTCTCTTTATCTTTAACCTTTGGTATTTTCATTATGATGTGTCTTGGAATGGGTCTCTTTGCATCCATCTTGTCTGGGACTCTGCTTCCTGGACTTGTATGTCTAGTTCCTTCACCAAATGAGGGTAGTTTTCTTTCATTATTTTTTCATTATTTTTCAGTATTTTTCATTACGTTTTCAGCTCCCACCAGTGTTTTGCCTGGGGCCACCCTGCCTGAGCTATAAAGCCATCTGAAATGACTGCTACTTGTGTTGGGGTTGGAGTTTCCCAAATGAAGCCAAGTTATGAATCTAGGCTGGCTGCTTCTAGTGCTGGGCCTGGGGCTCACTGAGGCCAGTAGATGCTTGTTTGATAGGATTTAGGAAGTTGTGAAGCATGAGCCAAGACCAGCCATTCATATGGAAAAGCAGCTTGGGTGGGCCTGTAACTTGGGTGGGGCGGAGGCTCTGTGGATCTCCGAGGTGGGTCAAATAGTGTTAGCCAGGTTGATGGTGTCTCAGATGTTACACCAGCTTGTCAGCTCTGTGTGGGGAGGGTTTACAAAATGGACAATGGCCTCTGCTCGCCTTGATGCCAGACACTTTAGTTTCTCCCTTTATGCCTCGGGTCCTTTCAAACCACTACCCCAGTGCTGGAACTAAGAGGGTGTGACTCTGAGCAAGTAATTCAGTATGTGGTTTCTTTAAGAGGAACTGCTTGAGGCTTCAGAAGTTTCTTCCACTGACTCAATCCCCACTGGTTTTTGTAGCCAGAAGTTATGGGGACTTACCTTCCTCGCATTGGAACCCTAGCTGAGGGGTCTGGTGTGGGGCTGGGGCTCCTTGCTCCTGAAATATTCCTCCCGAATTCTTATCCACGATGCATGGGTGAGGGACCAGCCTGTTCCACATCTGTGCTCCTCCTACCAGTCTGAATGGCTGTGGTTTCTTTAATTCCGTAGTTGTCAGGCTTTCATTCGACTCATTTTCTGATGGTTCTGAGTGATGATTGCTCTATAATTTAGTTGTAATTTTGATGTGGTTGTTTGAAGAGTCGACCCATGTCTGCCTATACTGCCATCTTGACTGGAAGCCATGTTTTTAGTTTTCTCGAGCAAATACGTAGGAGTGGAATTGCTTAATCAAATGGTTTAGTGTATTTTAATTTTGTAAGAAACTGTGAAACTGCTTTCCAAAATTGTACTACCTCATTACTAATCAAGGAAATGCAAATTAAGATATCAGTGTGTTACTACATTCACGTAATAGATTTATATGTGTCACATAACACAGTTCTGTGGGGGGACAGTTATCACTAGGAACTCTTACACTTTGCTAGCAGGAATTTTAACTGATATAACTGATTGTGAAGGCAGTATAGCAATAGTTTGATAATTGAACTTTATACTCTACAACCCAGCAGTTTCACTCCTAGAGAAATTCTTGTACAAGTGCTCTAGCAGTTATGTATTAGAGTTTTGAGAGTAACACTATTTATAATAGTGAGAAACTGCGCATTTTCACACAGTTACAGTACTTCACATTAGGGAACATGAATTAACTACAATTACATGCATCATTGATAAAGTTAACAAACAAGCAAAGCTACATAATATTTTGTTCAGGCATAATGTGATACAACTATGTCAGAAAAGACAAGATGATGATGCACACAGCATTAAGAATATTTTCTTAGGAGGCAGGTGGATAGAGTGACAGGTAGATGCAAGTTATTAGTAAAATTATGATCTTGGATGGTTTTCTTCTTTTTTTAAAGATTTTTTAAAAAGATTTTATTTATTTATTTTTAGAGAGGGAAGGGAGGGAGAAAGAGAGAAACATCAATGTGCGGTTGCTGGGGGACATGGCCTGCAACCCATGCATGTGCCCTGACTGGGAATCGAACCTGTGATGCTTTGGTTTGCAGCCTGTGCTCAACCCACTAAGCTACGCCAGCCAGGGGGATTGTTTTATAACAAATATAATATTTAATATCTCTTGGTATATCAAGTATTACATTTAAAAAGATCATACAGTTTAAACAATTACTCTGGCTTTTGTGTGGAAGGATGGATTGTAATAAGGCAAAAGAGGGACTGATTTTGTTCAAAGCAAAATTTTCTGCAAGTATTTCAGGAAAAAAATAGTTTGTGCCTTTTCCTTGGAAGAATACTATATTTGACAGGAATGGACAGGCTTGGCAATCACTTGAGTTAGTGATTCTTCATTCATACTTCTTTAATGTGTATGACCAAATACCCATGACACAGGTGCTTAGAAACTTGGAAACAATGTAAAGTACATTTATAGCATTAATTAATCACTTATTAATTCATTCAGTGTCTGACATCTCCTTACTTACAGAATTTATTATCACTTAGAATATAAGTAGCAATAAACCTTTATAGATGGATTGATTGAGTTTGATTCTTTATACGTAAGAGCCAACTAAAAAAGTATTGTTTTTTAAAAAATTTTTATTGATTGATTTTTTTTAGAGAGAGAGGAAGGGAGAGAGAGAAACATTTATTTGTTGTTCCATTTATTTATGTGTTCATTGGTTGATACACGTATGTGCCCTGACTGGGAACCTTGCAACCTTGGCATATAAGGAAGACATTTTAACCAACTGAGCTACCCAGCTAAGGCCTAAAGTATTTTTTAAATCCTTCCTTTGGCTCCTCCTTAACTCCCTCATTTAGCTCCCTCCTTAGCTTCCTCATTTCACCTGTTGTCAAAGGACTATTGTTATCATCATTTGGGGAATCCATTTGTTTCTCACCTTTTTGGATCTTCTTTTGCCTGGATCCCACATCTTCATCTTTTTTGGTTTACTCTCTTGTTTTGGTAGAGCACATTCTTTAGTACCTTCCTAAGAAAAGGGGTTTAAGAGACACATATTACTCTCACAATTAATTTAATGCTAGTTCAGAAATTATTTTCCCTCAGAATTTTTAAATCATTGGTTCATTGTTTTCTCATTTGCATTGTTGCAGTTCAGAAGTCCTGATTCCATATTCTTTGTATGAAGGAAGGCTGGGTTTTTTTCCTTCTCTTTCTTAGAAGCTTACTAGACCTTTCATCTCCAGCATTCTGCAGTTATACAACAGTATGCCTTAATATAGATCTGTTTTGATTTTCTATGTTCAGGGAAGTTTTTAGAGAACTTATAGGCACATAGTTTGATGGATTACCTTTTCTGCTTTTTTCTGTTCTCTCTTCCTCGAATTTCTGTTACTTGAACCTCATGGACCTGTTGTTTAATTTTTTTCATCTTCTTAATTTCATTACTTTGTTATTTTGCTCTACCTTCTGGGACATCTCTTCTACCTCATCTTTCAGATTTTCTATGGAATATTTAATTTCTTCTATATATTTTTGTTTTAAATTTCTGTTTTAAAAACTGAGATATTTCCGTATACCATAAAATTTACCACTAAAAAATTACAATGCACTGGTTTTTAGTTTATGCACTGGGTTGTACAACCATCACCACTATCTAATTCCAGAACATTTCATTATTCCAGAAAGGAACCCCTACCCATTAGTCATTCTCTCCCCCTCACTCCCCATCCCCGGGAACCACTGATCTACTTTGTGCCTCCGTGGTTATACCTGTTCTGGACACTTTAGGTAAATGGAATCATGCAGTGTGGCCTTTCATTTCTGGCAGAATGTTTTCAAGGTCAATTCATGTTGTATTTTGTCTTTTTTTTCCCCAAATGGTCTTTTTAAATATACTCCATTCTTGTTTTGTTCAAGCAGTCTTTTCTCTTATTATTTTTGAAGGTATAAATGATAATTTTTTGAAAATTTTATTTATGTACATATCCTCTATTTTCCCTGTTACATTTTTTTTGTTTATTTTGGTATAATTTACTTTTTATATTAGATGTTTTCTAGAAAATGTCTACTATCTCTTATTCTGCTTAGATTTAAGAGTGAGGTACAATAAAACTTATGGAAGCTACCTAAGCAAGGTGAGAGTGATTGAGTGTAGTTTTTACCACATGCTGCTCTTCCTGAGCTGTAGAATTCCTTTGGGTCTTTTGTTTTTCTTTTTTCTTTTTTGGGTTTAGTCAGATTCATTTGTACCAACTCTTCCCTTTTCTGCCTGAGGATTTGTTTGGCTGTCAGTGTTATGAGAGACAAACATGTAAGTCTTTAATTCATCCACATGTTTTCAGTATGGAACCCTGTAACTGAAATTGCCTCTCAGCACAGAGACCTCTGTTTGCCTTTTTTTTTTTTAAAAAAAAGGATTTTATTTATTTATTTTTTGACAAGAGGGAGAAAGAGAGAGAAAGAAGTATCAGTGTGTGGTTGCCTCTCACACGCACCCCCTGGGAACCTGGCCCGCAACCGAGGCATGTGCCCTGATTGGGAATCAAAGTGGTGACCTCTTAGTTCGCAGGCCAGTGCTCAGCCCACTGAGCCACACCGGCCAGGCCTGTTTGCCTTCTTCCAGCTTTCTGCCACAAGTAGAAGGGATAGTCCTCGGAGTTGACTGTTTCTTAAACAGACTTTTCAACTGCCTTTTTGCTTCTAACCTGTCTTCATCTCAGCTTCCAGAGGTACATGGCACTGCCGCTTCCTGAACCCAGAAGAGATTCTGCAATATAAATTGGGTTGTTTCACAGCTTTTCTCACTGCCTTCAGTTTTGGTTCTGCTAAGTCAGTTATCACTTTCTAACTTTTAAAACTTTGCTGCTTTTGCCTCTTCTGATCTTTTTTTCATTGTGAGTTTATGTCATTTATAAAATCCTTTTAATGGAATCATTTTAGTGGGATTTTAGAAGAGTGGAGGCCTAATTGCATGTATTTAATCCACCATGTTAAACTCATAGTAATTATTTTTGGCAGAGTATTAAGAGAATTGTGTTAACTTGTTAGGGCTGCCACAACAAAGTACCGCAGACCGAATGGCTTAAAAAAGGCTTTTGTTTTCTCACAGTCCTGGAGGGTAGAAATCTGAAATCAAGGTGTCGGCAGGATTGATTTCTTCGGAGGTGCCCTCCTTGGCTTGTAGAT
Organism: Phyllostomus discolor; assembly: GCF_004126475.2. Taxonomy (NCBI): domain Eukaryota; kingdom Metazoa; phylum Chordata; class Mammalia; order Chiroptera; family Phyllostomidae; genus Phyllostomus; species Phyllostomus discolor. The sequence goes on along the minus strand of NC_040915.2, from coordinate 55,924,027 downwards.
GCCATCTTCCACCATCTCCACGTGGTCTCTCCTGCGTGCCCGTCTGTGTCCTGATCTCCTCCTCTAAGAACACTAGTCGTATTGGGTTAGGCTCATCTATGTGACCTCATTTAACCTTAATTACCTCTTTAAACATTTATCTCTAAACACAGGCACGTTCTGAAGTACTAGGAGTTAGGGCTTAAACATTCAGCCCATAACAAGTATATTTTTTAACATTTACAAACTGAATTGATTTTATTATTTTCAGCTTGAATACCTTTTTATTTTCATTTCATGATAGTATAAAGAAATATTTCATTTTTTAGGAATAATTATAGGTCAATTTTTATTTTTGAGCTATGCTTTCAGCTAAAGCTCTTTTGCCATTCTTTTGTAAGAATTAGAAACTCACCCAAAATAGCTTAAATAGTATTTTTCTTGAGTAGTCTAAAGTCATTCAAATTCCAAATCCTTTATGACCCTTTATATATGTATACACATATATGTATATGTGTATATATAGAACCATATATACTTGTATATAGAACCATATATACACATATAAACATATATACATATATGTGTATACATATATAAAGGGTGATAAAGAAAGGATTTATATATTTGTATATACACATATTTACCTTTTACTATTTTCCTTTCTCTAGAAGCAAATAAGATTTTCACTGTTCTGAAATTTCTTCATATGATGCCTTGATGTGAGTATTTTCAATCATTTCATTGAGTACTTGGTGGATTTTTTTAAATCTGAAAATTAATATCCTTTGGAATTTTCCTGAATCATTTCTTTCATGATTTCCTTCCCTTGGTTTTTTAATTGCTTTTTGTTGGAAGGTTTGTTATACAAATATTGGCCCTCCTGGACTGGCCCTTGAATTTTCTTCGATTTTTTATCTCTTGCCTTCAAATTTGTTTTATTTTACTTTGGAGAGACTTCCTTAGTTTTTTCTTACTATCCTCATGATGAGTCCTTAATTTTTATTTGATATTTAATTTCCAAAAGTTCTTTTTTTATTCTCTGAAGTGTTTTTTATTTTGAAAGTAATCTGTTCTTATTTCGTGGTTGTAGTTTCTCTTTTTATATATTTGAGGATAGGCATACATATTTTATTTTTATCAAAATGTAATCTACAAACATAAAAGCATACAAAACAAGATGTATAATTTATCATTTAGCAAACACCTGTGTAATTACCACCCAGGACAAGCAGTAGAAGACAGTTTTTCTATTCTTTCCTTTTTACTTCCCACCCCCGACAAGAATTATTTCTTTACTCCTTGAGGCTCATACCCCCCACTGGTAAAAGAACAATGATGCAAGTCAGTCTTCACCATTATTCTTTTTGAGACTAGCAGCCATTTAACAAAAGAAATGTCATTGTATTTAAAAAAAAAAAAAAAGAGTGATAGGGATATCAGAAAGAAAACCATCCAGGGTGGAGAATTGAAACATGAAAAGTAGATGTGATGTTTTATGTAAATTAATATAAAGGAATGATAGATATTAATAGATGCTTTTTCATGTTTCTTGGTTGGTTGGAGTATGGTGTTGTATATTTGGGGCTTTAATTAGTTATACGGGAAAGAAAAGCAAAATCTGTGAAGGAAGGTTTTTGATATTAACTTGTGTCATCCATTTATCAACCAACCATACATCATTTATTAAGCACTGAAGATTCCAAGGTGCATGAAGCACTGTCACTACCCTCCAGAGGCTCAAAGATGCTCTCTGACTTCAAATGGACCTTTCTCTAAAAGGTGGATCCTAATAAAGGTCAGACATAAAGCTTTAAGTTTCTTCCCAAGCAAAGGAGATGTATGTGAGCCTGGCCTGGCGAGAGACTGGAATATTATGTTAATATTCTCAGCGTTCTGTTTCATCTTACGCAGAAATCACACTTCACTGATTCTAAGGTTTAGTGGATTAGAGGAAAATCTTAAACCAGAAAGTTAATTCAAATCCTGTATTAACCCATTTGATCATTTCACAGTACTACTGGATGATTTGTAATTAGTGACAAGCATTTAGAGTTCATGGGTAATCCTATTTGGGTGATTGCTCTCCTCTCCTGACCTTCCGTGCTCCCTGTTGTTTCCAAGTGATAAATGGGTCCTTTGATCGTCTGTTGATCAGGGCACTGCTTTTTCTTCATCAAAAGATACAGGATCTTCCCAATTTATGTTAAGCATGCATTTTCCTCTCTAGGTCTCTTCTTTTGTCATAGTCGTTTCTAACTGAGTATATCTTTATTTCCTACGATTTTTAGCTCTAGCATTTCAACCTGGATTAGATTTCTGTTAAGTTAGGATTTTGTTTTTCTCTATCACTAATCAAACAATTTATAACAACATCTTGTCTTTTCATGTAACTTGAAGCCTGAGGAATCAGAAATTACAGCACTATAATGACCTATCGTATAAAGGTACTACAAGGAGGGATAACACGTTTTGGAAAAAGAACTGTATATACATATTATGAAGAAGGTAACTAAGAGACTGATAGGATAATGATTATTCACAAAGTACAATTCCTCAAGTTTTGAAAGATGAAGGGATTGGTGATCCAGCCTCTCATTGTCGAAAATGGAAAACTGCTTCTCTCACTTTACTGAGATCTAGTGATAATGTTGGGAGAATATAATTTCTGTATTGAGCTTTTCAGATAGGGTTGATTTGTGAAGCATATTTTGGATTCTCTGTTGATCGTCTAAATCTGTTAGGCCTTAGGCTGAACTGCAGGGAAAATCTGGTCACTTCATCTCCAGGTTTTGAATCTCACCTTCTCTGTGTATCCACTTCTCTTATACTATTCTCTGCGAGCTAAAACACCCTCCTTTTTCATTGCTAATGTGTGGATTTTCCCCATACCAACAACCAAATATCTGATTCTCCAGATGCCACCTGGGGGTCCTACTAACTACAGAGAGTTAACGCAGACCCCGCAGGCTAAGAGCTCAGTCCCACAAGAGTGTTCCCACCTCAGATGCCAGTTACAAGTCCCAGCTTGCCTGTACTCCTAAACAACTGAAAATAAAGTGGGGGTTCCCATGACCCCTCCTCAGGTTTGATAACTTGCTGTAACAGTTCGCATAACCCAGGGAAACACTTTTTGGAGGAGATATTTAGGGCAAGGTATGAGGGAAGGGGCACAGAGCTTCCAGGTCCTCTCTAAGCGTGCCACTCTCCTAGCACCTCAATATATCACCAGCCCAGGAGCTTTCAGGATCTCATCATTTATATTTTGTGGAGGCTTCATTTTGTAGGTTTGATTCATTAAGTGCATGGCCCTCAGTGGATTAACTTAATCACCTTAGAGGTCAGAGGGTGGGGCTGAAAGTTCTAGTCCTCTAATAATCAGGGCGGTCTCTCTGGGGACTGGCTCCTGGGGACTAGCCATCTCATTGGCACATAAAAGAATCTTACCACCCCAGACATGCCAAAGGCTTTAGGAGCTGTGGAGAGGAATTTAGGACCAAGTCCAAATATATATTTCTTTCTTTTTAAAAATTTTTAATTTTTTCAAATATATATTTCTCATTTCTTATTGTATCACAGTCACCTTGCTGAATTTTGCCTTTTTAGATGTGTTTTAGGTTCTAGTCTCTTCCAGTTTCCTCCTTACAAATGTACCTTTTCTCTGTCCTATTCTTTAGGACCAAATACAAAAATTGTTACATTATTTTGTTGATAAAGCCATGTTGATGTAATTATATTGGGGAATTCCACTTTCAGGTAGAAAGAGTTTCATTGTAAGGTACAGCATGCCAAAGATAATACCTAAAGCTACAAGAGTGACTATTGTGGTAGAATTTTGAGGTCACTGTTTCCAACTTTGTGGCAAATATAGTTTTATCTGGAGATCGTGCATTATGGTTCTCAAATACACTGCATAGCTTCTTATACTTTGACTTTATTGGGCTTGCTTTACATCTTAGCTAAGATTCTGGTTGGCCTAGCAAAATATTGATTTATTGTAATGAAACTCTGGTATCTCATGGAACCTGATGGCAAGATTTGCAAACTAGGTCACTTGAGGGAATGAAATAGAAAGCAGTCAGGCCCTGGCTGGGTTGCTCAGTTGGAGCATAGTCCTGATACCCAAGGTATGGGTTCAATCTCTGGTTAGGGCACATGCAAGAAGCAAGCAGTGAATGCATAAATGGAACAACAGACTGATAGCTCTCTTTCTCCCTCTCTCCCCATATCCTCCTGCCTCTCTCCCTCCATTCCTCTCACTCTAGAATCAATTAAAAAAAAGCAGTTGGGAATTCATGCAACCATTTTCTTTAGTCTCTCTGTCTAGGGCCAGATGACCTCTGTATCAGTTTCTTGTTGCTGCTATAACAAATGATTGCACACTTAAACAGTAATTTATCCTCTTCAAGTTGAGGAGGCTCAGAAGTCTGAAATCAATGCATTGGGGTCAAATCAAGGTTTTGTCAGGGTCATGTTCCCTCTGGAGGTATTAATGTAGGTAGTTAGCTAGATATTAATAAAGTAAGAAAGCAAAGGGAATCAGATATTATTAGCTATAATTAATTGGGGAGCATAAGTTTGCTTGGCCAGAAGGTTAAGGGAGGAGCTTCACACACTCCTCAGGGGATCACAGCATTGTCCTGCCAAGGATTAATACCCCTCCCTTCCCCACTCCAGTACCGAATTGTTGGGGGAGACAGGGGAGGGGGCAAGTATATATGCAATAGAAATAAAAATGGTGCAGGGGGAGGTGCTTGACCATAGAGACCTGTCAGTGCAATCTGAGAATGGGATTAATTGGCTAGGGAAGGACCCATCAGAAGCCCACAAAAACTTGGGAAGTTGGTTGGTTATTTTGAAGAAGCACGAGGTCCATCCTAAACCTGAGATAATATAATCCAGCTTAACAAAGAAGTATTCCCTCTCCCCTGCCCCCATGCTTTTCTCTCTCTTGCCCAGGAACACACCCTTGCCCTGTCTGTTCGCACAGGCCTAGCAGCCATGTAGACTCAAAATGCGGGCTCCAGGTGGGAGCCTTTATACAGCAACACAGCTGGCAATAGCTCTAAGCTGCCTGGACAGGGACTGAGACTGCTAATACTGGAACAATGAAGCAGAAACTCTGGACACTGGCCTTTGTTTTGGTCTTGCTGAAGACACAGTTGGATATTTTCCATGTTGGGACAGATGGGGATATGACACAGAGGCAGCCTTCTATTTCCACCCACATAAATCTTGCCACACCTCATCCTCTCTCGTGGCCTCCTGGACTGCTTTTCTGGCAACACCACAGGGACCCCACTTCCTGGACCCTAGCACCACTAGCTTTAGGGGAGAACATGTTTCCTCCCCTTTGCCATCTTCTAGAACTACATTTCTTGCATTCCTTGGCTCATGCCCCCTTCCTCCATCTTCAGAGCAATATGACATCTTAGTTCAGTCATCACATTGCCTTCTTCTGTAGTAAAATTTCCCACTGCCCCTCTTTTTTAAAGGTATTTCCAATTATATTTAGTGCCTACATTGGATGATCCAGGATATTCTCCCCATGTCAAGATCTTTAATTTTCTGACATCTGCAGAGTAGTTTTTGCCATATAAGATAACATTCACAAGTTTCAGGGATTAGGACCTGGATATCTTTGTGAGCTATTGTTCAGTTTGCCAGTCTTTTGTCATTGCTCTTCTATCTGCAGTTGTTTATGCCTTTTCTCTCTTTTTCTGAAGACCGGCTTTCTCTTTTTTTTTTGGTATATCTAACACACAATGGTGGCCTTAGGTCCTGGGTTCACAAGAAAATAGTCCAGACTGATAGAATAGTAGATAATAGAATTGAATGTCAGTTCCAGATTTCTAAAAGAGCTTTGAATCCCTGACTTGGTCAGATGTCCAATTCTGGTCAGCTTCCTGCAGCAAGGGGGGGGGGGGCAGATTCATGCAGAACAGACACGCTTCAGACTCTCAATCTTATTGAGGAGGTTCAGTTTTCAAGGTAAGAAGGATAAATGGGGGTCTAAATTGAAGTTGTTAATGTAGCCATAACTAGAGACAGAATAAATAAATGTTCTTGAAAATCCTAATCGGAGTGTTTTGGTTGTACCAAGAAGGACGGATCTAACAAGGAATGACAGACACTCAATGATTATTATCTCTTTGCTCTCAAAATCAAATGAGAGCCTGCCCAATAACTGTGCATCAAAAGAGAGAAACTTTTTAAAATAACATTTTATAATTATCTATTATTATCTTTTTGGTAAACTCAGATGTATGAGAGAAGTAGATGATGAAAGAAATGATAGTCCAACTTAGGGGAGGAGTAGGGCACATACGCTGAGCACTACATGGTCGTGTGTCTTCTGTTCATATTTCCCTTGAGAGCTCTGACTTAAATAGCTTTTGCCATCACTCTAATAAATAGATTCTGTGGGTCTTGGGATTGTGACCTCGACCTTTCCTAGTTGTATCGTGCACCTGAAGATACCCCTCCTTACCCATTCCCACCATTTGTAGACCAGCTACAGGTTTGCTGTAGGGATCCATTCAGCTTCTTTGCAGAGCACATTGTGTCTGTTGTCCCCCAAACATTCTCATATTCTTTGAGGATGTTTTTCTTTTGGATTATATTTGCATAGCATTCTTTCTTTCTTTAATTTTTTTTTCTGGGATATTTCAGGCTTATTTTAGGAAATAACAAATTCTAAGCTTGTGAATGCTTGAGACATCTTTATTTTATATCTGCTTGTCATGTATATTTTCTAATATGACAATTTCATACAGAAGACTAATTGAGGACCCATAATTGATGGCACTTGAGATAGAAGAAAATGACCATATTCAACAGTATATTGTTAGTCTAGAAACAAATTGCTACCACAGCTGCCTTACTGAATAGGCTCACACGATATGTCTGGTTGGATCTAGATGCCAACAGACCAGTAAGTACTGAATTATGATAGTAATTGAAAATCAGTATTAGATTTTAACAAATAAAAGCCTTGGTGTTGTAATTTTTATTGAATTTTCAAGAATTCCAGTTATTAGTATGGATTATTCTTTAAAAAATGAAATAGGATTTATACTAGTAAAATGCGTGTGATTCCTATTTTTGGTAGTAGATACTAATTTTTCACAAATTGAGTAAAATGCTCATTTAAAAATTGTCTTCCTAATGTATTTTAAGTATATTACTTAGCAAGGTTACAGCTGATGTTGACATAGGTATATTGGATGTTAGAATGCTAATTATGGTAAATTGGGAAAAATAAGTAAAAAGGGGCTATACTAGGAAACTAATGAAGGGTGAGGGGTAGGTACTGCCAAAGCCTGGCCACCCATAAAATGCAGAAGTTGTGGGTGCTGACCCACAAGTATATACAGAGTGCTAGGCTCTAAAACCATCTGGCTTAATGCATTTATATGAGTAAATTAGAGATGTAAATGTAGCCATGCAGGATTAATCACACATCGTGCAGCCCTTTCCGGTCTTAGTGCCAGATCACATCTCTCATTCTTGGTACTGTGTGTGATTTCTTTAGATTTTTACTTTTGTTTGGTATACAGTCTTTTATGCAACATTAAAGCTTTACAGTGGAATTTTTTGATGCCTGTACCTGCAATACGGAGGAAGGATGTTAAAGAGGAAGAAGGAACAGAGAGCATCAAATCAGCATTGTTTTATTTCCTTTCATTGCTCAAATTCACTAAAATCCTTAGTAAATTTACTGCTGCCTCTAAGTTAAGAATCTCTTGGCATTTTCAAGTACAACCCTATATTTTCTGACATTTTTCTTTATTTATTGCCCCCAGCTTTATGAGACATAATTGAATACTACATTATATATGATACTTACATATTATAAAATGATTACCACCACAGCATTAGCAAACATCTTTTTCATGGCCCTGGTTGGTGTGGCTCACTTGGTTGGAACATTGTCCCATAACCCTGGTCCAGGTACCTACGGGGTGTGACACTGGTCTGGGCACGTGTACAGGAGGTGACCGATTGATGTTTCCCCCTCACATTGATGTTTCTCTCTCTCCCTTCCTCTCTCTCTAATAACACAATGAAAAAATGTCTTCAACTAAGTGTTAAAAAAAAAATACTGTCATGTCACATAATTACCTGTGTGTGTGTGTGTGTGTGTGTGGTGAGTAGATTTAACATCCACTTTAATAGCAACTTTTAAGATTATGATACCATATTGTTAAGTATGGTCACCATGCTAATACATTAGATCCCAAGAACTTATTGAACTTATTCATATTATAACTGGAAGGTTGTATTTTTAACATTTTTTTAGTCGATATTCTTCATGTCAAGAGTTGAGAGACTTTTGAGTGAGAAACTGTAAATTGACTTGCCTGAGGTCACAACTTAAGCCCTGGTGCTCAGAAACAATGAAATGTAATCATTCCTGCGACAGAAATTGCTAACTTCTTTTTCCTCTGTAGCAATAAACTTGGCAATTATTAACTGGACCTTTAGCCACCCAGAATAAAGACTGTATTTCCCAACCTCACAGCTAAGGTGTATTGATGAAACCAAATTCTGGCCAGTGGGGTGTAATCAGAAGTGTGAAGTACAATATCTTTATAGGGAGGGATGTGCTTTTCTTCGTGTCTTTTACCTTTCTACCTTTCTTTCACCTGGCTGGAATGTGGATAAGATGGCTGGTGCTTAAGTAGCTACTTGCACTGTTGTTGAAAGCTATGTGTTGGTGATGGAGGGAGGCATACTAGGGGAGTGGATCCTTGTGATAGTGAAGATGATAGATCAGCCTTGGACTCCTGATCTCAGGACCTTGTTTATATTAGAGAAAATTAACCTTCTCTTAGTTAAACCACTGTTATTTTGAGTCATGTAATATATACAGCTAAATCTAACCCTGACTAATATAATCATTCTAAGACTTATTCTCTGCTTATTATAAAGTTAGAGAATTGACTATTTCTAGAATTCAGATATGTATTTTTAAAAATTAAAATGTGGCTTCTGGTTTTCTTCTTATCTATATCTAACCTATTGTATTTCTGCAATTTTCCTACATGCATAAATCACCCTAAGAATTGTATGTCACTAAGACAGCTGAAGAAAATAGTTTTCTCCCGAATGAGAGAAACCAGAGTTTGTCAGTAAACCTAGGTCAGTAACCAGAAAATGTAAATCTACGATGTTTTATAGTTCTGCTCATTATATATGATCATTGGACACAGAGGTGCAGAAATACAGTAAGAAATGGAAGTTTTGGGGAGTCTATAAAATGGAAAGCATCTGGTGTGAAGTCTATAAAACACCACAATATCAGGTCATTTCAAGTTCTTTGGTAAATTGAAATTTGGCTTAATATAAATGGCTTCCAAGTGGTATTGCTTCCTTCTGTTCTGGAAGAGGATATTAAAACAGTGAAGAATGCTATAGTTCAGTTGGATGGGTGTAAAAATTCTTGGAGGGTCAACAGTGCATAGTGTCATCTCTTCCAGTTTTGAAAAAGAAATGGTAGTCGGGGGGTAGGAACTAGAGATAGTAGAAAAAGTAAAATGAAATACAATTCTTGATACTGATAGAGAAAGATATATTTTATTTTAAATTCTCCTCTAAAGAAGATACAAGTTTGACAATATTTTCCCTTCTGAAGTGAGCAAATGAAGATCAGTAGAATCTTATCACACTGTAATGTAGTCTTTTTTTCATAATAAAAAAACATTTTCTGAAGAAAATGGAAAAGTAAGCATCCTTAAGAGACTATAAAAGATATGCATCTCATCAGGAAAACAGAGGTGCTAAATTGGCACCTGGCTTCCTCACCAGCCTTAAGGGGGCACAGACATAACAAAGCCTCATATTCCTTGAGCACTTCCTTCCACCGTGCTCTGCCAGAGTTCTCCTTCGGATCCAGTCCCAGATGCCATAGCTTTCTGTGTGCTTTTGGGTATTAAAAAATTAATTTTGGCTTAATTTAAAACTCCACTATTATATCCAACTTAAAGGTCTTCCTTTCTCTTTTTCCAGAGCCAGTGGCCCAGGCTTCATCAGGAAAACTTTTCTTCCCCATCTTTTCTGGGTCTCTGGCTCTTCCAGTGTACCAGCAGGAAGGAGATAGAAAGGGTTAAATGTCTCTTGCTTTATTGGTACAGTTGTAGATCACTCCCTGTTGATGGCTGCAGTTTCTTCAGTCATCATTGGCAAGTGTGCAGATGCCAGTTCTCTTATGGGAGCACGTGTGTGAATATTTTGAAGACCTTTTAGGAGCTTCTCCATTGCAGTTTCTTAATAGGAGAGACTAAGCTCTAGTTCTGTCTTTTCTATCCTCTCTGTGTCCTCAGTTGTGGCTTTCTTATCCATTTAAATGTTTTTTATTACTATTTTGAATTGCACTCTAAGTTCTTTTTAAAGACTTTATTTATTTTTTAGAGAGGGAAGAGAGGGAGAAAGAGAGAGAGAGAGAGACATCAATGTGCAGTTGCTGGGGGCCGTGGCTTGCAACCTAGGCATGTGCCCTGACTGGGAATCGAACCTGCGACACTTTGGTTCGCAGCCTGTGCTCAATCCACTGAGCTACGCCAGCTAGGGCTGCACTCTAAGTTTCTAAAATATTGTTTTATTTTTTTCTTAAGCTCTGATTTAAAAAGAAATAATTATTCTCAAACTGAGTTTCGTGACCTTGGGAAACAACAATATTTTCTAGTAGAACACATTAATGATTTTATTTATTTATTTTAAAATATTTTACTGTTTATGCTGTTATAGTTGTCCCAGCTTTCCCTCTTTGTCCCCCTTTACCCATGTATTCTAAGTTTTTTGAGGCAAAGCTTTAAAACAGATTTTTTTGTATAAAATTAAGACAAATATTTATAGCAAAGATATTTTATACCTAGAAAGTCCAAATAAGTTGACCAAGATACTAGAAAAAGTAACAGTTCAATAAAATAAGTAGCATTTCACCCAAGTTAGAAAATATAATGTAACAAAAGCGGCACATTTATCAGAGCAAAAATTACTTAAGAATAATGCAAATAAGAACTATATATGATTTTATATAATTATGGCAGTAAAAATACCAACTAAATTTGTCCTGAAATTTGACAGGATTAATTTGACAGGATTAATTTATGTGGAAGAAATGTTAGGTTAGAATAGCAAGGGTTGGGATGTAAAGTACAGCATAGGAAATATAATGAACAATATTGTAATAGGTATGTATGGTGCCTGGTGGGTACTTGAAATATCGGGCGGATCACTTTGTGAAGGATATGACTGTCTAATCACTGTGCTCTACACCTGAAACTAACACAAAGTAACACTCATTGTAAACTATAATTGAAAAATAAAATTTAAATACAAAAGAATATCAAAGATTATTTTCCTTATTTAAAAAAATAAAGCTAATGAAATGGGATTAATCTTGCAATATAATGCATATGTTTTTAAAAAGCAGTAATTAAAACTGTATGATGCTATTTGATTATTATAAAGATTTAATACTTGCCCTGGCTGGCATAGCTCAGTGGATTGAGCACAGGCTGCGAACCCAAGTGTCACAGGTTCGATTCCCAGTCAGGGTACATGCCTGGGTTGCAGGCCATGACCCCCAGCAACCGCACATTGATGTTTCTCTCTCTCTCTCTCTATCTCCCTCCCTTCCTTCTCTAAAAATAAATAAATAAAATATTAAAAAAGATTTAATACTCATAACAATAATTACGAAAAGAATATAGAAATTTCTATGGAAAACACAAATTCTGGACTTTCAGATATGAGATGACTACTGGTCATTAACACATGGCTGTGTTCCAAGATGCAAAAGTGCCTTGGTTTGGTTTTGTTTCATTGATTGGCATTTAAGTTTCTCTTCCAGGTGGATCTTATTATGACACATAGAATAGTAACTGTGTTTTAGGAATGGAATTTTAAAATTTTATCTTTGAAGTGGTCATGGTGCTAAAATTCATGGGAAACAACCTTTTTACTACTTTTTTGCGGGGGGCTTTGAGAAAAGTTTTGTGTGCAAGATTTTTTTTAACAGCTTATAGTCATAGAAGGGATATATTAAGCGAGCATATGTTGTTATAAAGATTAGTTTCATCTTTATTTGGCCTCATTAGCTTTCGTTCTGTTTCATTGGTCCTAACATGTTGAAACAAGACACTACATAGAGCCGTGGTGTTCTTAGTAGAAGGCTATGAAGTATTGACATACTTGATTATATCTTTCAAATGTACTATAGACAATTAAATTATAGAAAATGATTCTGTGGTGTATACTTATAATAATTTTGTATTATCAACACACATCTGTGAATAAAATAACCCATTCAACTAAGAATGTTGATCTGTTTTCTCAACTTTTCATGCTGATATTAGTTTGCTAATTTTTTTGTTTTTGTTGTCTGGTACTAGAAGACAAGTGGTAGCTCATGTGAAAGACAAAAAAAATAGAGAAAAAGTTTTAAACAGGGGATCATATATTTAATTTTTTTGTGATTGGGGAAAGCCGATGACATTTTTTGTTTTAAATCCTCACCCAAGGATTTTTTAAAAATTTATTTTAGAAAGAGGAAAGGGGCTGGTGTTTGGGGAAAGCGGTGATGTGGAGGGGAAGGAGAGAGAGAAACATCAATGTGAGAGGGAAACATTGACCAGTTGCCTCCCCTGTGCACCCTGACGGGGGCAGGGATCGGGCCCTGCAGCCTTTTTGGTGCACTAGGTGATGCTTGGCCAGGGCAAGCTGACCACATTTTTTCTAACAGCTTTATTGCAATATAACTTTTCTAACAGCTTTATTGCGATATAATTCACATAAATCTGCATAATTCATCCCTTTAAAGTGCATAATTCAGTAGTTTTTTGTGTATTCACAAAGTTGTGCAATCACTATCTAATTCCGATAAGTTTCATCTTCCCCAAGAGAAAACTTGTATTGATTAGCAACTACTCTTTATTTCCCTTACCCATCAGCCCCTGGCAATCACTGATCTACTTTCTGTCTCTCTGAATTTGCCTGTTTTTGACATATCACATAAATGGGTTTGTACAATACACGGTCACTTTCATTTTTAGCAGCTTTACTTCTGAATCCAAGTCTAGAAATACCAGCTTTCTTACCAGAGCAAGTTTGAGCAAAACTTCTATTTTATTGTTAGACTGGATTCCACATCCCATGAAGTGGGATGATGCATGAAAATGTAGATTTGATGGTGAACTCATCAACCCAATAAAGGGAACATTTCAAGGAGATGCTCTTTTGTTTAGAATTATTAGTATTACAAGAGAGAAATGCTTAGGAGAAATGTGAACAAGAAAACACCTTAAGATACTACATGAAAACAGAAGGTCTTTACAAAGACCTTTATGTACTAAGTCTTTACCCCTATTTTGGTGGATTTTTGCTATTTGATTTTTGCCTTTTATACTATGTAGCGAAACACAGCTGGTAACATGAAAAGTTACTGTTTGTATTGTGTTCTCCGTGCAGAAGACAGACAAAAATAGTGATAGGTGGCATAATTGATGAGTTTATTGTGGAAGCAGGATCTTCTGAATTACTGCCCATGCAAGTCAGCTAGTAGTTGTCTTGTATGTGCATTCAGAACTCAAACGGAAATTCGTTATGATCTTAATTGCTGTTGCTTAGTTTGGTAACCAGAGTGTCCACTGTCTGACCTAAACATATACTTTTGAAATAGGAAGAAAAGTCCCTTTTATGTTTTTATGTGGATGGCCATGAAAGACAGCACTTTTAAAAATTAGCATATGAATGTTTTGACTATCTCACTTAAGTCAGCCTGTCAGTTTGGCAGCTCCGAGACTGTTATTCCTGCCTTTTCTTTCTTCATTTTCATGTTTTGACAAATGAGATTATACTTTTGACAAGTGATTTGTACTTCATCTAAGGATCTCAAAGTGTTTTAAATTTATTTATTAAACTATCCAAAGATCATTTTATCCATCCATTTCTGGGGAATATAAGTTTCTCTCTAATACAAATGAAAATAGAAAGTGATATAGTACAAGAATTCTTGCAATAAAAACATTATTAGACAGTAATTATTTTTCAGAATCATGCTCATGTTTTCAGAAGCTTTTATTTCTTTCATTTGAACACCTGCAGACTTAAGCCTGAGCATAGTACTGATTTAAGGGGAACAGTTTCTTTTTATGTCACTTGGGAGAGTGTGTCTTTCAGAAGTGAAGGTAATTATAAGTATCCCTGGTCTAGATAAATGAGTAAGTTCCATGCTGAAAATTTTACTGCAAAAGTAAATATTATATGTTTAATCTTATAGCTGACATTAAATTTGGCCATTCATTTGATGAATATTTAATAAGAACCTAATATGTGCTGGGAATTGTTCTAAGTACTGAACTTTCAGTGGTGAACAATACATATCCCACTCCACAGCCCTTACAGTCTGTTGAGTAACATAGAGATCAAATGAGTAAATAATGCAATTTCAAATTATAAAGTGTGGTATGAAGAAAACAAAGCAAAGTAAAACCATATATAGTGAATGTAGGGAGGGGAATTAATTTTGGTCAGGAGGCCTTCCTGATGACTTGCTATTTGAAAATAAATTTGAATATTGAGAAGAAAATACCTATTATGGAGGAAGAGAATTCTGGGCATTCGTAACTGCAATCACCAAGGTCATGAAGGGAAGCTTAAGAAGGCAGGTCTGGCCACAGCACAGTTAAAAGAAAGTGTGGTAAGAGATGAAAGTGAAAGAGAGAGGCTATATTAGTAGGGGCTTGTAGGCCATGGTAAAGGTGTTGTATTTTATTCTTTTTGCAAAGGAGAGCCTTAAATGGGTTTTGAACATAGAAGATGCATGATCTGATTTACATTATAGGAAGATCATTCTGGTTACACAGAGAAACTGAATTACAGGAAGCAAGTGGAAGCTATTGTAGTAATCCAGTTGCTATTAACGATATCCATAATGAAGAAGGGGTAGAGGTGATGACAAGTGATAGGATTTGGGTTAGAATTTGTAGGTAGAGAGCTGAGGACATGCTAATGAATTAGATGTTGGGGGCGAAGAAAGAGGAATCAAGGGCAATTGTAAAGTTTTTGTTCTGGGCTGCTGAATCATACAGATGCCATTAATTGAGATACAATAAGATTGAATTAGGACTAGATTCTTGCGGGGGCAGGGAGAATTGAGAATTTTGTTTTGGCGATGTAAGTCTGATATGTCCATTAGACATCCTGGTGAAGATGTTGAGTAGGCAGTTAAGACTGAAGCTCAGTAGAGCGGTGGCTATTTGAAGCATAACTGTGGGGAGTCATCAATTGAGATGGTATTTAGAAGCTTGGGACTGACTGAGATCTTGGAGGGAGCAATTCATGGCAGAAAAGAAGACAGAAGACTCTGCCTTGGAACTCTCCAGCACATACACATATCTGTTTGTGAATATATTTTCACGCAAAAAACATTTGTGTCCTAATAAAAACAAAATCATACGTTTCTGTGTGAGTCAGTGAGGGTTCTTAGTTGCAAGTAACAGTGAATAACTATGACTGTTTTTTTTAAAGATTTTATTTATTTATTTTTAGAGAGGGAAGAGGGGGAGAGAGAGAGAGAGAAACATCCATGTGTGGTTGCTGGGAGTCATGGTCTGCAACCCAGGCATGTACCCTGACTGGGAATCGAACCTGCGACACTTTGGTTCACAGCCCATGCTCAATCCACTGAGCTATGCCAGCCAGGGCCAACTATGACTGTTTTAATCAAAAGGTACCTGGATCTCAGCCAGAAAGGTTCCATAGCAGCTGCTGTGCCCTGGGTGACAGAACTGGGACCACCACTCCGGGAGTTGCATTTTGGATACCATGATGAGTTCCACTGGCACTCATGATTGTAATAACTGGGTGTTGCTGTGGCTACTCCCAGAATAAGTTCTCTCTTTGACTCTTCTTTGGGTCACTAGTTTCACAGTCAACGTTCTGACAAAGAATTGAACCTATGTGTTGGGGAAAGTAATTATCTGACCTTTTTGGTTTCTGTCATGAGAGATATTTCCTCTGTCTCACCAAGACTCAGATAATGAGACAGAAACAGAAGATGGGAGTTCAGATACCAGGCAGTTCAACAACTAACATAAAATAGTGTCCGTTTTGTGAATGTAATCCAAGATTGTTTATAAATTCATGAAGTTAAGCAACAAGTCATTAGAAGGCCTTCAAATGGGTCTCAAGAATAATATTTTATCTCTAATGACTTTCTTTTTTTAATATTTTTAATTTTAATTGTTGTTGCAGTACAATTTTCTCTCTTTTACTTCCATCCCAACCCACCCAACCCTCCCCTCCTCCCTCCCATTTCCACCCACCCCTAGTTTTTATCCATGTGTCCTTTTTACTTCTTCCTGTAAACCCTTCCCCTTTTCCCCTGAAATTCCCCTGAAACTCCCTCTCCTCTCCCTTCTGAACACTGTCAGACTGTTCTCTATTTCAGTGTCTTTGGTTATATTTTGCTTGTTTCTTTGTTTTGATCTTTAGGTTCCTGTTATAATGACTTTCTTTTCTGATAGCCTGTTTACTGCCCTAGGATAATGAAGAAATCCACTTTCCCTACATTTTATTTAGTTATAGCCAGAGAAATATAGCCTCTTTTGGTTAAAAGCACACAAATAAATAACCCCCCAGTTCAAACATCTGTTACAGTAAAACAGATATTGAAACACCCTATACATAATTACTACCACTGCACTCTCATGATTTCTTTAGAAAGGTTAATAAATCAAAATGGCATATTTTGGCCCAAATATCTGACCACTGAATTTACTCCAGATAACATCTATAATTTTTAAAACATTTTTATTGTATTTTTTCCATTACCATTTTTCCCCATTACACCACCCCAACCCCTGTGATCAGCACACTGTTGTTCATGTCCATGAGTCCTTTTTCCTTTTTACTCTATACATTTTAATGAAAGATAACATATGCTGAAAAATTTCCCAGGTTAATAAATTATATAACAACAAAATGACACATGTTAGCTACAAACCTGGCAGAGAGAAGTATCAAGATGGTGGCCCAAGCCCTGGGTGGGTAGTTCAGTTGGTTAGAGCATTGTCCCAATACACCAAGGTTGTGTGTTTGATCCCTAGTCAGGGCACATACAAGAATCGACCAATGAATGCATAAAAATAAGTGGAACAACAACTCAATCTTTCTCACTCAAAAAGAAAAAAAAAGATTATAGCCCAAAACATTATAGTCAATGGATCTGATTTATATGTGGAAATTTGTAGCATAGTCATAGCATTCTTATGATAGAAGATTAATTGCTTGCTAAAGAGATAAAGTATTTCCAGGTTAAACACCCATGTCCTTTAATAAATATCACTGGAAAATAATTGAATGCTGGACTTTTTGTTTGAGTGCTAGATTTTGTTGTCTTTCTTTAAAGAGTATTGAACTTTGTTCAGGCAGCTAAGTTACTTGTAGATTAAGTTTGCTGTTTTTTTTTTAAGTTTGCTTTTAAGCGTTGCTAGGTTGAGTTTAGAGTGTACTTCAGGCTAGTTTACCTGTCTTCTATAAAGACATGACTTTTCTGAGGTCTGAACTGAGTGTCCCAAGTGTTCCTTTCTGGCCGGTTGGAACTCGACAATCTTACAGCCCTGGTGAGCCCTGGTGGTTGTTCTAGCCTTGTGGAGTTTCACCCTACATTGTGCGAATTCATATTCAACCTGAACTCAAGAAGATCACCATGTTGGCTTCTGGAGTGTCTGCGTAGCCCTCTTAGAGTTCATCTTCCCCATTTCTTTACTCGGAATGTGCCAGCTACTTTATCCTCCAGACTTTGATCTCTGTCCCCTCAACTCAGCAAGGTCATTGTTCTCTGTTTAGGATCCCCTTCCTGCTCTGTGGTCGAGAAAGTGTTTCTAGGCAGAAAGCCAGGGTGGTCACAGAGCTTACCTCGTGTAGCATTGTACTGCTTGTTGTCTGAAACAGTATGAAAACAGTATTTTTTCTGTATTTTATCCAGTTTTCTAGTTATGCCTGAAGAATAAGCCTGGATCCAGTTGCTCTGTCATGAACAGAAGCAGAAGTCTTATTAGAAAAATGATTATACCACTGAAATACATGGGCATTAGTTCTTGCAGTTTGTGGCCCTTAAAATATAATCAACACAAAAATCTATGGTACAATGAAGAAAGAAAAAAATCAGGATTAGCATAGTAAAACAATCATAACAACAATACTAAACCTATAGCATCAGTATAGGAAATATTGTATGTGTGTATAATTACATATGTAATTTAATCCTCCCAACAACCATATGTAGGTAGGGGCTATTGTTATTTCCATTTTATAGAGTTGGAAATTGAGGTACAGAAAAGTGAAGTAACAGAAGGTCACATAGCTAGTGTATGGTGGATCTAAGGTTTGAACCAGGCTCTACTGGCCAAATAAAATCTGCTATCTCAAGGACCTAGGCAAGTCTCCCACGCATCCTTACCAGGCAATAAATTATATTGTGTTTAGAAGTATAGTATTCAAGATTTTATTATCCTTACCCCTCTTTTTTTTTAAAGATTTTATTTATTTATTTTTAGAGAGGAAGGGAGGGGGAGGGAGAAGGAGAGGGAGAGAAACATCAATGTGTGGTTGCCTCTCACACACCCCCCTACTGGGGACCTGGCCCACAACCCAGGCATGTGCCCTGACTGGAAACTGAACTAGCGGCCCTTTAGTTTGCAGGCTGGTGCTCAATCCACTATACCATACCAGGCAGGGACCCTTACTCCTCGTTTATCCTCTTGCTCCAAACTCCATCCCTGGGGGAATCATTTTTTTTTCTTTAGCTGAAAGCTTTCTACATATCATCATTATATGAATGACCACCAAATCTCTTTACAGTTATAGCTTTAGATATACGAGGTATGTCTGAAAGTCCAACTGTCGTTAATATAACAAGAACCATGCACAACATTGGTGTAACCTGGCAGCCAAGGAGAGTGGGCGGCAATGCACATGGGTGAACAATGGCAACTTCATTGTACTAGTCAGTGGGGGCAGTAGACGCTGTCCAGTGAAGATGTATACTGTGTGGCCTTCGTATTCAAAATGACTGAGCTAGTAGAGCAACAAATCTGCATCAAATTTTGTACTAAATTAGAAAATTCTTCTGTGGAAACTATTTGGATGATGGAGAAGGCTGCAGCTATGGACAACTGGTGGTTGGGAGCTTCATCAGGACAACGTGCCTGATCATACATCACATCTCCTGCAGGTTTTTTAGTGAAATGTCAAATCACCCAGGTGACTCAGCCCCATTACAGCCCAGATTTGGTGCCCTGTGGCTTCTGGCTTTTCCCAAAACTAAAATCACCTTTGAAAGGGGAGAGATTTCAGACTGTCGATGAGGTTCAGGAAAATACGATGGGGCAGCTAATGGCGATTGGGAGAACTGTGTGAGGTCCCAATGTGTCTACTTTGAAGGGGACTGAGGTGTCATTGTCCTATGTGCAATGTTTCTTGTATCTTCTTTGATAAATGTTTCTATTTTTCATATTGCATGGCTGGATACCTTCTGGACAGACCTCCTAAAACTTTAACTCCAGACTGTAACTCCACCTACCTATTCCATTCCATACCCTGTGTATCTCTTATCACTACCCCAGACTCTGTAAGTTGCAAACTGAGTTCAGTATGTACTTGATCTTTCTGTGATTCATACCTGTTAGTGAGGTAATCTCCTTTTCCTAAAACATGATGAAAATTTTGGCATCATCTTTAAATCCTTCCTGTTCTGTCCCTTTTATGTAACAGGTTTTTAGGACCTGTTTTACTTGTTAAATGTCTTTCGAGAAAGTTCTTTTTTCTGTTTCTGCTGTTGTAATTCAAGGTTGCTTTTTTCCTTACTGATGTTATTTCAACAGAAACTTATTTGGCCTTCCTGTCTTACTTGTTCTATTTTTTCTGTCCTTCACAATATTTCCAGAGTTAGTGTAAAACTCAAATAGATTTGCCAGTACCTTGCTTGAAATCCTGTGCTCACTCATTATTGTATTCTAAGTCAGGAATTGAGAACAAGGCTTTGGAGTACAACTGACTTGAATTTTCTTTTTACTACTTTCTAGCCATGATTCTTTGAGAATTTACTTAACACTTTAGTCTTGATTTCCTCTTCTATAGAATGGGCATAATAATAGTCCTCCTGGTAAAGTATTAGGAATAATCAACAACAACAACAAAAGTGTAAAATACTTGGCACATGATAAATGATAGTTATTGTTAGCATTGTTAAGATAATAGCATTCACAGCCCTCTACTCTTCACTCCACTGCTTGTTGTCTGGTGTTGCAGAGTTCAGATCTCTTAGATGACTTGCTAACGTGGTCCCCATTTGCATACCTCCCTGTTTTGGCTCTGTTCGTTTAATACGAAGCAGTCCTCCACAAACCCTTTCACTGCCTTTTGAAGGGAGTTATGGTGCTCCCTCTCCCGTAAAGCCTTTTTTAGTTACCACAGTCAGAATTAATTACTCTTCGGGGCTTCCATAGTGTTAATGAGAGAATACGTGATTAGTTATGCCATTCCTCTAGCTATTAAAGAGTCAAAGGAATAGCAAGATCAGTAAGTATTTGGAGCTGTTATGGTTATTTTTATTAGTTGTGTATCTATTTTCTCCTTCGACCCCCACCACACTGCTGTCTCCTCCAGGACAAAAATCATCTGATTTATTTTTGTCTCCTCTAACAGTGCCCAGTGTAGTACCTTGTACATAGTGAGTACTCAAGTCAGTGTGGGTTGAATGTAAAGCATTGGGCTTCAGCCTCTCTGACTCTGCCTGGTAGTGGAAGGAAGAGAGGTGGGTAAGGACAGAGGCGATTCTCTCCCGATATTGTGGAGCGGGTTTCCTCCCTAGCAATGCGAGCACGGTCCGGCATCAAATGGCTGTGTGGCAGAATTCTTGCTGTAACAAGTTACTTTAGATTTCTTGTTTTAGCAAAGCAAGGCCACTCTTGTTCTGAAAGTTCCCAAGTATATGAAGTATCACTAACAAGGCAAACTTTTTTGGTCTCAAACCTGCTTCTACCTTTATTCCTTTACTTTTCTAACACCTACCTCTTCAGATACTTGAAAATAATTTAGAGGTCTTTAGGAAAATTAATACATTTTCCAAATACTGTTTCACATTGAGTTTAATATTCCACTTCTGAAGCACAATACATTTAAATAAGTATAAGGCCTGCTTTTTCAGGTATTTATGCTATGATCCATGTCAGACGTATCACTCCTTAGGAAATCTTGAAGAAATTCACAACAGTGAAAAAAGCTGTGTTTTCCTCACTCATTCTCCTTTTTTTTGCATTTTGTTCAGATTTGAATTGGCAAGTAGTTATTGAGGAAAATGCTATTTTAGTAGGCTGTTACAGTGTCCTCTTTTAGGGAAGTGATTTGCAAAGTGCTATGTTAAAAAATGAAGGGGTGGTAAAAATGTTTTCCTGTAGCTGCCGATCTGACAAATTGTGTTCTTACAGTTTGGTATTGGATCTTTGAAACAAAAGGCTAAATTACCATTTTGAACTGTATTACCTTGGTAGCTCTCTATAAATAATTGTAATGGATAAAATATATTGGTATAATAGTAATCCCTTAAATATTTCAGGTAGAATTACTGATTCAGTTTGGAATAAGCAAAATAAATAAATAAAGACACAAAAAGAAAAAAGATGATTTAAGGTAGTATTGGTATTAAAGGCTTGTAGGTAATGATCTTCTATTATGTGTTCCCTATTAAATGAAAGCTGCAACACCAGACTGCAGGGGAAGAAATGTGATACAAATAAGTGACCCAAAGGAACTGTACATAAAAAACTGAAAACCAATTTAAAGCCTTGTATCACCTTGAAGTTTTAGATTGATTCTGTCTTTCTCTATAGAATCATAAATATATTTTCTGTCTCTCTTTTCCTGATAAAACCCACTGTGCTCAAACCCCTTTTCCCCCAATTTAAATAACTTTGTATTTTATTAAGTCCAGTAATATCTGAGCAAGGGAGATTGCTCGTCAGACCACAGACCATGCATGGTATGCATATGGATTCACAGATGCCTTCAGAACACCACCCCACAGATTAGGAACCGTGTAGGTCCCTTAATTTACATATAAGAAAGTGGAGCCTTGAGTGGTTCAAGTCAGCAGTCACAAATTATGACTTGTAGATGAAATTCAGACCTACAGGCATGTTTTGTTTGGCCTCTTAAGATGCTTTAAAGTTTTTGAGCAAACAGTTAAAAATCAGGAAGTTTTTAGCTTCTTGTAAGATTAGGGGATCTGGAACTGTTGTGGTGATATTCCTGCAGGGCATTAATTGACTAGAGTTACCTAGCAGCTACCTCTTTTACATGATTCATGCATCTCCAGGTTAGCAATTCTTATAATTCCCTTTTGTCTTATACCTGATTCTCGTTCACTTATTCATTCACCTGCCTTGCCATTTTGAAAATTTTTGTTACATAGCAAGTCAGAGGCAGAGTAGAAAGTAGAACCTTTTCTCCTGATCCCTAAGCAATTGTAGGGTTTTGCTGTCATCATTCAGGCATGGGTTTATAAACCCTGGGTTCTTGCCCTTCCATTGCCATCGACTCTCCATGTGGCATCGAACGGGTCGCTTAGCCCCTCCGACTTTCAGTTTTGATGTCTGTCAAATGGCCATAATAAACATTTAATCATGTAAGCAGTTTTAAAAATCTCAAGGCTTAAGCCCTGGCTGGCATAGCTCAGTGGATTGAGCGCGGGCTGGGAACCAAAGTGTCCCAGGTTCGATTCCCAGCCAGGGTACATTCCTGGGTTGCAGGCCAGAACCCCCAGCAACCGCACATTCGTGTTTCTCTCCCTCTCTCTCTCTCTCTCTCTCTCTCTCCCCCTCCCTTCCCTCTCTGAAGATAAATAAATAAAATAAAAAAAACCTCAAGGCTTATATTAAAAGAGCCTCATAAAGTCATAGTTCATATTTTGTTATATGTTAGATTACTTAAGAATACTCCTCCCACCATATTCTTTGCCTACTGTTAATCTCTTCAGTGCCCTGCATTCTACAGGATAAAATCAAAACTTCTTTGCCTTACAATATTCCCTACCACTTGGTTCCAACATACCTTGCAAAAATATCCTTTACTTTGTGTGGAATGGAATTTTATTCATTCACTGTTCATTCTCCACACAGCCCCAACTCCCATTCCCCATTCTTTTATCCCCTGAATATTGAGACCTTTGCTGTGCCAGGCACTGTTTTGAGCCCTGGGGATTATAAAGCTGAACAAGACAAAGTCTCTACCTCTAACACTCTTACATTTAAGCCTTATATTTTAGGCAGGTCAGTATCTTGTGTCTTGAATCTTACATATGCTTGCTTCCCTTGCTCTCACTATTCTCCTTTTTCTCTCTCTTTCATTGCTTCATTTGATAAATATTGATTGATTGCTTATTGTGTCAGGCACTATTCACTGGTGTTGGTGTTATGACAGAGCAAAGTTCCTGCTCCCTTGGAATTTTTGTTTTTGAGGGATGACTAAGACATTAAGTAAATAAAAAATATATATGTAATAAGGGCTTCGAAGTAAGATATAGCAGTGTAGAGAAGCTGGAAAGTAGTTGTGTGTGAGTCATGGCGTTTCTGTTTTAGAAAGAATGATGAGAGGCAGCCAAGAGGGTATCTAGAGGAAGAGCGATTCAGGCAGAGGGTGCAAGAAGTATCTGCCCGCCGTAATCACAGGCCAGTGAGGTGGCTAATGTGGAAGGGGCTGAGGGAGAAGTAAGAAATGAGTTCTGAAAGGTAGAGGGGTCCAGATCCCAAAGGGCATTCCTAGCCATGCTACCTTGGCCTTATGCTCTAGAATGAGTTGTATCTTCTCTGCATTTTTAATTCAGGTTCCTTTGTAAAACCTTCTTGCCTATCCCTGTGGACCGTAATTTCTCATTCTAACTCCTGGAACATGTATTGACCATGTAACTCATGTGTTGCTTCACTGACTAAGGCAATGCCTGGTTGTCTTCTTATAGGTCCTCTGTTCTGTCCTACCTTCTTTACAACTTCCTCCAGCATAGGGACTCAGTTTTCATCCTACATGGTGGTTTCTACCTCATTGGTTGGTACTTAATATATGTTTTGTAAGGTTCTGGCCTCAGATGTCAGTGATAGGAATTTGAAAGCAATGTCTAAGAACGAAGCAAAAGGACTTGGTTACAAATTAGATGTAAGGAATGATATTAAGGTTTTAGCTTGTGATCCTGGAAGAGTGACAGTGCTATGGACAGGAAAAGAAAAGTTGGGAAGATAAACCGATTTGGGGATAGATGGATGAATTTGGTTTGGAATTTATTGAACTTCTCTTGCTAGAAGTATGTCCAAATTAAGCTGTGCAGAATGATCGGCTATGTCGGAATGTATACAGAGTATTGATCTTATTTGTGACTGCTGCCTGCTGTATGTAATTGCAGGAGCATGGACAGGCTGTTACTCATTTCTGGTGCCTGGAACAGGGACTGACCAATAATCGGTGCTTAAGTCATAGGCACTTAATAGTTTTATCAAGACGAGAGGTAAGGCAGCATGTAGCATGTCATGGGAAGGGCTTAGGCTCTGGAAACAGTTCGTCATAGGTCTGAATTTCAGCCTTGTCACCTTCTATGTGTTGTTGTGTTGGTTGGGCAAGTGACCCCTCTGAATCTCAGTGTCCTCATGTGGAAAATGAGGACCTTCCTTGCAGGGCTATGAGAGAATGACTGTGGGCATGAGTCCTGGCATACAGTAGTGGCTTAAGAAAGCATACCTATTTATTCAGCTGTAACTGTTAACATTATTATAAGAAAGATAATGCTTTCACCATTAAACTTCAGACTCTTAGGTTTAGAAAAGATCTCAAAAGTAATCTGTTTTAGTTAACTATTTTGGCTATTTTAATGACATTTATATACATCACCCAGTCCTGCCAATGCATACAGAACTGTGAGAATGAGGGACACACTGCTGGAACATTGGACTCATGGTGTATCCCCGTTCCTGTCATTTCATGCACCAGGTAGTCTCCTGGTAACTTCCACTGCTCTTCATAGTCCCCGCTGTCAGAATCGCCTTATGATGGCACAGGAGTTGATAGACATGTTGGATAACAAATAGTAGAATTGCATAGTACTTTTTGTATTTAGAGTGGTATCTCCTTAAACAGGGTGGAATCATTTTACAGAAGATGAATGAAACTCAATCTCCATAGATATATTTTTTATAATAAGAAATAATGTTAAGTTTAGAGCAGAGTCTATTCTTGATTTTTTTTTTATCTTGTCAGATACCTGAAATCTTTTTGTTCAAATCACACATTAAGATTTTGTAGCCTTTTGGTCCAGAATCCTTTCCCATTTCCTTTTTCTCTCAGTGTAACTCACAAAACTAAGTACATCTTTTGAAATGTTTTCCTGGTTTTGTATGTCTCTCCTGGCTCTGATTCCTTATGAGCTGTTGGGTACCTCTGAAACGTATGTTTTACTTTTTGGTTTGGAGCAGATGTCGTGGCACTAAGACCCAGAAACCGTTTGCTCTGTGTGGCTGGAGCTGGGCAGGCTGTGCTCGCACTGAAGGGAAGGAAGTCATTAGTGCAGACTGAGCTGTGGAGTTGGGTTCTTGCAGGATTTCCTTCCAGCCTTTCCCCACTAAGGTTCTTGGGAATTAAAAAAAAAAATCTAAACACACAAACCAAGTTTTCCTATTTACAGTGTTTAGGGAAGGTAGGCATTTGGGGAAGCAGATCCTTTTCCCAAGTTATCCAAGAAGGAAGAGAAAACAGCGTAAAGAAGCTCTGATTACAGATCTTTGGAATTTTCTTTGCTAAATTTTACAAACGAGAAATACACCCAGAATTTTGGGAATTGCTCCAGGCTGCGCGTGAGGGTTTGATTGCTTGTCTAATCTTTTTTTTTTTTTTTTTTTTTGAAGAGGAGAATTCGCCAAAAGGGGTTTGGATGGCAGAAGCCCGGCTGGGTTTCTGCAGCAGCTCGTGTTCTCAAGCTCTTCTCTGAGGGAGGGTCTCTGCAGCCGGCTGGGAGACCCTCTGCCACAGCTCCTTTTGCTGGTGCTGGCCCGGGTGGAAAATGCCCCCCTTTGGCAGGAGTACGCTGGCTGCTGGGACTTCCTAGCCCAGTGGGAAGTGTGTTTGTGGTTTGGGGATACTTTTCATTGAACTGACGGCGAAAAGACTGGACTCTCCTGGGCTTTTTCCCTTTGCAGTGAATATGGGAAAGAATTAGGGGGTGGGAGGGAGGCAGCATGACTTGCAGTCGCTGCTGCCCTGCGTCTGCCCCCAGCCCCCAGCCAGCATCTTGATGTTCCACATATCGGCTGTACAAATATGATGAAATGGCAGCCCCGGAAGAAGGTAAGTGTCCTGGAGTGGGGACGGGGCCCTGATGCCCTACCCAGGGAAGGGTGACAGGGAGTGGTGGCCCTTGGGTCCCTCCACCCCTTCCATAGTTTGCTGGGCTGGCTGGTTCAAGCAGTTCCGTTCCCTTAGGGACTTGTACCACTCCCTTAGGGACGAGTTACCAAGTCTGGTCTGTGTCCACTGCCCGCTTAAGTTTTTTCTTCTTCGTAAGCCTAGACTGAGTCTCAAGGGTGACAGCTCAGAAACACCCGGTGGCTTTAGAAGCCTTGGAATCAGGGACATGATTAGCTTTGCAGGAGCCTGCCAAGAGCTGCCAGGGTCCAAGGACTTGGTGACGCCCCTTTCTCTGGGGGACATTTGGGACTGCACCCCCGACACATTCCAGAGTCCCTGCAGGTGGGTGTTGTTGTAGCACCTACTTCTCCAAAGGGGTTAATAGGCTCCGAGCCGCTGGCAGCTGCTTCCCCAGGGCCCCGCTGGGGGGCGAGCATCCCCAGCACAAACTGCCCTGCAGCTGGTTCCGGCTATGGAGCCTCTTGCCCGAGAGCCTCGGGCCCAGCCCAGAAGGGCCTTCTGCCTGCGGGCTCCCGGGCGGTCATGTGGGCCCTTGAGTGAGCATGCTACCCATTGTGTACCGGTGTGTGTCTGTGCATGTCAGCCTGCACGGGTGTGTGTGCATCGATCGTGGGGAAGAGGGGGAGGGGGCACTTGCTTTTTGCAAGATTATTTCCTAATATGGCTCCTTTGTTGAGAACTCAAGAAAAAAAAAAATCCAGTGGTTCTATCAAAATAAATTGCTATTGGTCCCAGAAATAACGTTTCTAAATGTGGGACTGGTCCTTACCCCAGGACGTTCAGGGAGAAAGACAGCTTTCTTCAAGTTGTTGGCAGCTGTAGGTTTGGCTAGGGCTCCCTTTTGCTAACTTGTCTGACTGGCGCTAACTGTTAGATGAACCCAGGGGTTCACTGCACAGCAGGACCTCCCTCTCGCCACCCCCCCCCCCCCAATACCTCCGTTGGCTGTGGTTTTTATTGACATTCTTCTGGAGGAAAACATAGCGAACTGAATGTGCTGTGCCCTTCCCCTGCCGTGACCTGTCTCTGTTAGCAGCTGCTTGGTGTTTTACTTGAACTAGCTAAACTGACTCTTTCTTTGTAGCATGATGTGTGATACCATGTTTTACATCAGAGCTTAAATGGAAATCGTGTGAAATGCACGAGAAGATATTGTGCATTTGTTTTACGGAAAGGCTAACAAACCCTGCTTCAGTGTAGCCTGGTGAATTGAAAGGTTTTGTTTGATATCTAATTCATACAATTTTGATCTCTCATACTAAGTCATTTGTACCTTATCCTGAAGTCAGAATCTCATATATTAGTTCTCACCATAGAGCTTCTTTCAGTGAGATAGGTTTCATTTATTTTAGTTAGGAGATCCATGTATCTTCCCCCCAGGTCCCCATTAAAATCTAAGTTAGGTGAGGAAAACCCATAGGAAAAACCATATAATTAAGCATTTTAAACAGATGCCGTGTATTCCTGAAGCCACCCTCCCCATTTCTTCTATATTTGTAAGTTGAATATTTATGAGTACTTTTAAGATGTCTGCAAACTATACATTCATAAATGTCTGTTTTTTCTATTTTACCCAATATGCAGTAACTCATGTGGTTATGTGTGGAAACCCCTCTGGGTACTGGTATTGCTTGAACCATGGAAGTATTATTCTTGGCAGTCAGGTGGCTTTCTGGACTCTGGAAGATTCTGTTTCAAGTGTTAAGATTCACTCTGCAGTATTTACTCACTCTCTGATGCTTAAATTGCTATACCAGAAGGTTGTGTTTCTTCACTGTATTTATAATCCCAAATCATCATGTTATAAGGATCCAGATATAATTCTGCAGAGTTCATAGAAGATTTATAAATAAGCTGAGCCATCAAATACTGTATGACTATTTGGTGGTGGCTTGAGAACAGTTCTTGCTTCTATATTGGAAATGGAAGCTTCCTTGGAAGAGACTCAATATTAAACTTTGGTAGGGCACCAGTAAGTCTTTACAAAGATTAGGTTTATTTTCTCTCTCTTGCAAGAATACTCACATGATCAGATCATTGCCATGGTTTCTGGCTGAGTCTTTTAACACATTTGTAGTGCTACAGTCACATGCCATGTGTTTTACCAAACTGTTTCATAAAAACCATTTACACTACCGATAAGAAGTGAGACTGCATTGATGTGATTTTAACAAAGCTAGGCAGATCATTCACAGAATGCTGCCCTAAGCAACCTCTGTCTGTAGCTGGACATCATGACTAGGACTGGTTGGTGACTTGCTATCATGGTGCCCGGTCTGCCTCTACCAGTGCTGGCTTTTGTTAATTCTGGTCTCACTGTAAGAGAATGACCACAGGTTCTAGGTTTCTTTGTTTCCAACTGAGCCTGCAGCTGGAGTATGTGATTGAAGGGGAGCTCTTCACTCTGCTTTTCTCTGCTTACTTGCTGGGTTAAGCTAAATACTAAAATTCAGGATGTGGGCTCTGGAGGATTCAGTTAGGGTCTGCTACCTTTGCACAAAAAAACCCTCTAAAGCATGATTAGTCATATTCTACCTTTAGGACCAGTGAAGAGCTTAGGACCCGGTCTTCCAGAGAACAGTGGGACTCCTATCCAGAGCCCTGTAATTGCCCTAATGGCAAGATTCTATGCAGTTGTGATTGCATCATGGTAAGAATGGCATTTAATATCATGCAAATAGCAGGTACCATTTTTTAGGTACCTGCTCTATGCTAGGCATCTCTGCTTGATTTATATGCATTCATTTACTTCTTATCTAATGAAGTAGTAGGTGTTATAAATTGCATTTTGCAGATAAGGAAATAGATACAGAGAGGTGACTTAGGCAGAGTCACACTGCATGGCAGCATCATAGCTAAGATTAGACCAGGCCTTATTTACTGCAAGACATGTTTTCTCCACCATTGTACTTGGGAATTTTGATGCCCAGGGCTCTTAATCCAAGAAAGATAAAGCCTGAGAGATGAGATGATCCCAATGTATGAAAGTTAGCCATAGCTTTGCTCCCCCATTTCTAGATACCTGCACCAAGACACTCTGCTTCCCTCCCCTTCTTCTTGAAGACACAATGATTTTTATCTATGTCTGAATTCTTGAGGCATTTGCAATTTATGCCCTTTTAGCCTGAAGGTCTTTTATTGATAGTAACCTTTGTATCTCTTTACGTAGTAACTTTCTCTCTTTATACATCCTGCCTCTCAATTGTACTTCAAGCTCCTTGAGTACAGGAACTGTATCTTACACTTATTTTTTGGTGCCAAAGGTAATATAGTTGCTCAAGTATTTATTTGATGTAAAAGTATATAAGAACTATTACTTTGTAAAACTTGTATTTTTAGACTTTATCCTAAGAGGTGGTATAAACTTGAAATATAAAAAGGTTCAAAAGACTTTAGTTGATTCATAGATATTAGACTATGGCGGATTATTAAAGAAACCAAAATATTTGAGCACTCACTTCTAATCCTTGGTAGACAACGCCAGGGAGGGAGGGGACAGGTACACTCTCCACAGAACCCCCGAGGGAGTCCTTGTTAAGACACACCACCAGGCTCCATGGACCAGGCTCCTGATCTGTGTCAGGATCCTTTTATTAATACAACCTTGTTGGCCTGGCAAAATATACTTTCCCCCGCCTTTACAGTAAGAGGCTATCATTGCAGCACACTCTTTTTTATCTTGTATTTGCAGAAATGATATTAATTAAAGTGTTCCTCTCATAGGGACATGTTTGTTTACAATTCTGAAGTGATTGATTTCTGCTCTTTAAAATCCAAGGATTAGTATCAGATAACACTGTGTAAGTAAGACTGCAGTCAAAATCTTCAGGAAAGCTACTGCTGATTGGATTTTTTTTATTGCTTATCTAATGTATTTTACTGTTCACACATAATAAAAGATCATTAATAGGA
Organism: Phyllostomus discolor; assembly: GCF_004126475.2. Lineage (NCBI taxonomy): Eukaryota > Metazoa > Chordata > Mammalia > Chiroptera > Phyllostomidae > Phyllostomus > Phyllostomus discolor. The sequence continues at coordinate 55,893,664 of NC_040915.2, read as the reverse complement.
ATTTGTCACATAAGCTACATTAATAATGTCATTTTAGAATCATATGATGTATTTATCTTGTTATACTTGTCACATTAATATAATGTGAATCTGGCTTCTTAAATGACTTCTCTGATGGACCTTCATTAAGAAAGCTTGTTTGGAAGCTGACATGTAAGGATTTTGTCTTATAAATTTATGTTCTGGAATAGCTTATTTCTTTTGCAAAAGAGTGCATTTCAAATCCCTTTACTTTCTCAGTGATAAAGTATTTTCTTTCTGGATTAGGAAGCTGAAGTCTCAAATTTTGGTGTAGCTATACTAAATTGCTTAGTTACCTGCCTGAATGCTGTGCTGGTTGTTATTATTAAATTATTCACCCTGAGTCACAGTTTGCAAAAATAATCAAGCATTGTGGACAAAGTAGTTTTAAAGAGAAGTCTTAGAAATTCCATGCTAAAGGTCTCTCTGCAAATACGTTCTATGTACCGTTCCCAGATCAGTGCAATCAGAAACCCAGGTTTCGGTTGACAGTTCCCGTGACTTGCGTGCCTGGGCATGTCATTTCATCTTTCACTCCCGCTCCCCACTGTTACAGTTTAGCTCCCCACTGTTACAGTTTAGCTCCTGATTATCACTCGCTGGATCTTTTGCAAATGGCATCTGAATGATTTTCCATTTTTCTGTCTCTTCTTTAGTTTGTTTTTTCCTCATTCTTTTCAGAGTACCATATTTTTCAGACCATAAGATGCACCTAGGTTTTAGAGGAGGAAATAGAAAAAAAAATTTTGAAGCAAAAAATGTAAAATATTTAATAACATAATATTTCACCAATGTAAATGTAAACAGAACTGAACAGCAGCATTAACAACCATTATTTCTCCCAAATTTTGGGGGGGGGGGAAGTATATCTTATAGTCTGAAAAATATGGTAATTGGTACACACACAGACACACACACACACACACACACAATACACACACACACCCCTGCTCCTGTGGTTCATCTTCCTAAAGTCCTGCCATGTCTCTCCCAGGGCTAGTAGAGGTCTCCAAACTGGGGCAAGCCCACCTTGGCCTAGAGGGTGTGCAGGAAGATAACTGGGTTATAGGGGAAATATGAGAAATTCTGTTTTTTAAAATGTATTTTTAAATAGAAAAAAAATAAGCTTTAGTAATCTTTTAAGATTAGCTCGACACTTGTGCCCTTATGTTTTCAGATGCCACAAGGGGTTCTTAATGGGGCCCACTCAGTGTTTATGTCAGTCATTTATTTACCTACATTGTACTGTGAATTACTGTAGTTTCCATAATAAAAATTCTTGCCTTAAGTGATTAATTTTGTTAACAAGAAGAAGAAATCAAGAGTGTAGTGTAAGTTCTGTAGTAACAAAGAGGATGATGATCTCTGAAGCTAGACTGCCTGGGTTTGAATTCCAACTCTGTCTCTTAGTAGCTCTGTAGCCAAGTTACTTAAACCTCCCTGTACTTCAGCTGTCTTATCTATTTAATGTGAATGGCACCTAGCTCTTAATATGACTTTGAGGATATAAGTAAAATGCGGACAAGGAGTGCCCGGCATGTAAGTGTGCTTACTGCGTTTTTCCTGTTAGTATGATTGTCCCCTGCAATCTAGTTGGATATGGTTTACCATGCTTCTTTACACTTGCGTGTACTCCTTCCTTTGCCTAGAATGCCTTCCTCCTACTCTATTTAACTTGTCTGTCTTTTGCCACTGGTTATGCCTTAACCACTTCTCTGTATGAATTCATCTATAATTGCTGGGCATAGTTGGCTATAGCCTCCTTCAACCATATTTGTATGGGACGCACTCATAGCCCTGTCCTGCAACTGTTAGTGTGTATGTCTGTTTCTACTGTTGTAAGGTTTTGAGGAACAGGCACAGAGCGGGAACTCAATGAGTGAATCTTTGAAAAAATGTAATACACTAATGGCATAAATTACATTTAATGAAAAATGTAATGCAATTATGGATAATGATGTTCAACCAGTTGGCAAAATTCTCATACTTGTCCATTATTGGAAATGCCTAACTTGCAAGTTTATCTCTATTTATTTTTCACCCTCTCAGAACACCATACTCACTATGAGTACGGGCAATTTATTAAAAGGATAATATTAACTAAGCACCTATTAAAAATAAAGTCACAGTTATGTGGTAGTAGTCATCATTTATGTACTAAATGCAACCAAATTGTACACTTCAAGTGGTTAATTTTATATGAATTTCACCTCTATTGAAAAGAAAAAATTATAGTTATTTTTGATGTTTCTCACAATTGATCATAAGACATCAGTGCAGCGACACCATGGTTGTAAAACACTGGAAAAAATCTTTATTCTCTTCAGCCCTAAATATTTTTGATTTTGTAGAATTGGTGGGGAATGGTCATCTACAGAAAACTATTTCCAGGAACGTTTGGGAAGCTGGGAATTGTTGACAGATTTGATAAGAAGTGAAGGAAGTCAGAGATGAGGAAACTTGATTTGATACCTTTACTGTTCAGGAGCTAGTCAATAAGTAGTGCCAGTGTGAGAGGCTACAGAGTTTAATTAGCCCAACTTCAAGAGAGGGAGCCAGCAGCCACCTTCATTTTGCTAGTCAGTCATGGTGGTGACACGCTGTGGAAAACACAGTGGAAGCAAGAGAAAACCTGAAATCCCTGTCAGCTTTAGCTTCCACAGTAAATTCATTGTATCATTAATAATAAAAATGTTGTGTCTCAACTTTAAGACTTTGCTTTTATTGATGTGCTAAAACTGTGTAGTTTTATTGAAAGCTATAAAAATTATATCATTTAACTGACATTTTCAGGTTTACATGAGCTTTTGTCCTGAGCTTTCTTCTAAGAGGAGTATTCTCATATAATGGAGCCCTTTAATTATGAACACTGTTATTTAACCTGTTAGTCTTCTTTATAATTTTGAGTATTCTGTTTTTTTTAGCATATACCTTTTGTGTAATAAACTTAGCATTTCCAGAAAAGTTGCCTGAAGTAAGTTGGATGGCAATTGTCAAAGCTGCACATGAGGCTTTTGATGATGGTAGATGTCTCTCAGTTTGGACTGTGGAAGGACTGCAATTTCTCTTGCTTGTTTCTGGTCATGTAAGCCAATGTCCATTCATGGATGCACCCATGTTTCCAGCATTATTTAATTTGTGAGAGGTAGTATTTTAAATTTTCATCATGTTGGAGGACTGAGACTTGTAGAGGCAGAGATTTTGAGGCAGTTCTGAGTTAGAGAGTAGTTAACATTTGGAATAGGATCAAAGTAGAGTTGGGAGACCAGGAGGCTATTGTGTGAACACATTGTGTTTGGATATGTATTCTCCCAAACATGCTGTGTACCCAGACTTGAACCTAGACATGTGGTAGTGGAGAGCAGGGAAGGAAGAAACCCACGAGGAAGTGCTGTTGCCCAACCTGGAATAACTTTGTTATACTCTTTATTGGCATAAAAACACTTGCTAGATTACAAATAGTTTTTTTTTTAAATGGATAAATGGCTCCTTATTTTGACTTATCCATTGTAGGTGTTCCTTGTTTTAAGGAAAATAGAAGTACAATATTTTGAATCTGAGAACAGATTGAATTTCACCTGTTTTATATAACTTAAAAATCTTGAATGTCCATTATTTATTTGGATCACTAGTTCATTGCTCTAATAATTAATTATTAAGCATGTTAGACATATTTTATACTTTTAATATTTGTAAATGAATATAACAGGGATCCATATACACATTTTCAGGATCATGCTACACTGTGGTATCTGTGAAAACCTATGTGCTTAAACCCAGATCTGTCGGATATTTTTGGAGCTGTGTTTGTGGAGTTGAGACTCCCAGACATAAATGAGATTGCTCTGGTTTTGGGGAGTAGAAAGAGAATGTAATGGTGAGTGGTGGTGAACCCATGATCATTTGGTGGGCTTTAGACCTTTATGACTTAATAATTAGATTTTTTCCAAGGGAGGGTGGGCTGGAGAAATAAAAGATAAAATGCAAACTATTTAATTTTGTTGTTAAGAATTTTGGTAAAGAAATTAAGTTGAATCATGTGGATTGCTGATGTATGGCCATCTTTTACCAACAAAAATAGAAATTTACTATGATTCAATTAATTTTGGGGGGTTGGGAAGGGTGGTGGTAAATATTGAAATTATCATAAGACTATAATATATTTGAGAAATTAATTATGAATTTTAATATTCCATAGTCACCATGGTTTCCATGGAAAGTTGCTACACTAATATTTAATTTACCTGTGGTATTCTTGTGAATTTCCTGTTAACTCAAATTTAATTCAACTGCCAGTCCTTGTTAAATTTCAACCATTTTTATGTGAAATTTTCTAAAATATATTACACATTTTTTGCCTTCTTATGCAGAAGGTACTAAGTATGATTTAAACTTCTTCTGATTACTCAGGATTATTATCACAAACATGAAATTATTCTACTTTGCTATAATACATCAACATTATAGGAGATTTTAAAGAATATAGAATTATTCCTATTTTAAATGACCTCAGATTGTCCTTTTGTTCCTTTTAAAATACTTTCATGCCTTCTTTGTACAGTTTTTATCTTTCTTTACATGTTGCCCAAAGGAATCCTGCCGTCATGTGCCTTCCTCTTTCAATTCTGTTTTATATTTCTTTCCTCTCCGTGGTGGGCAAGAGATGCCACTGAACTGAGCCTTAGCTGTGACTGAGGTGAAAAAGCAAGTAGACACTGAATGAGGGTTTCTGTTAAGAATGTATGAATTTTACAGTGTGAGTTGTGGCTTTTCATTTTGACTGCTTAGAGATTAAAAAAAAAAACAAACCTTCACTTTCTGATTTGAGACTGGGTTTTATATAGTTGAGATGGTTAAATAAATTACTTTTTAAATAAGTGAGCTATTTATTACACTATTGATTCTTGGGGATACATGGTCACAGAGACTGAATGAGTTGTTAAATAACTACTGTACTTTTCTATTTTCTGACAATACTTTGATGTATTTGGCCTGGCATTTTTTAATTTATAACTTCTTTAAATATATACAAGCAATAAAATGCTATGGTGGAAGGAATTAGTATCAGTAGTTTATGTGAAATGTAGAAATGTATATTCTAGGGAATATATGTGATTGCCTTTCAGAAGAAACAACCAAGGAATATGGGATTTATTTAAATATTAATCAGTTACATATTAATTAACCCACACATTTTTTTGTGGTACAAATATTCTTTATTTTAAACAGTTCTTTTTATTTTAGCCTAGACTTTTGTTAGACAGTCTTTATGATACTGAGATTAAAACATTTTTAGAAATGAAAGGAAATTTAAGGAGCATTTAATTTTACAGATTAGAAAGCAGAGTGCCAGTAGGGTAAAGTGACTCCTTCAGAAGAAGCACATAGCTCTTCAGAGGCTGGCCCTAGACCTAAATACTTGAAGGAGAGAGTCATTTCCATTGTGCTGTAGGGCTTCTACTTCTTCTCTAGGAGTTCAGACTCCAGGATTGGGCTTATGCATGTGTGCGTGTGTGCATGTGTGCGTGTGTGTGTGGAAGTATATATAAGAGACAGTTATATGATACACTTTGAAGGCACAAGACATCTATTTGCTTTCAGACACATCTTCAGGGACTTATTTTCCTAAAATCCCTGTGTGCTTTGCTCTTTGTTAGCTTTGTTGGTCTGTCTCCCAGCAAGACATTCAAAAATGTCTTAAAACCTCTTGAAGTAGTTGGTAGGGAGGGGTCACAGTCACTGAGAGTAGGGAAGAAGCATCATTAAGGGGGTCTGTGTTTTGGGGGGACAGGAGAAAAAGATAGTTGAGAGTGGAAATCGAGAGATATTGACGACAAACTTCACATATGTCATAATTTCAAGGGAGGACTACCTCTAGGTCAAAGTAAGTGATGCAAATGGACCAAGAGTAAAAGGGAAAATGAATGAGTACTATTAATAAAGATGGTATAGCTTTACTTATGAAAAGTAAACAGGTTATATAGGTTAACACAAATGTGAAACAGACCTCATTGATAAGTAGATCATCGGAATGTACTTATCACTGTTCTAATTGTTTGTGATTAAAATTTCTCAAGAAATTTTAATGAACCATTTAAATGTTATCTTATTCATAGTGGTAATGAAATAAACTATTTAGAACTGGGATTCCCAGCCTCCCTTCTCCCTGTCTGAGGACCTCTGTTGCATTCCTGCCTGAGCTCTGCCTCCTGGTCCCCCGATCCCCACTGCCCTGCCCTGTCAGCCCCAGCCAGGGAAATATTGTCTTCCATGAAACCAATCCCTGGTGGCAAAAAGGTAGGGGACTGCTGATTTAAAAGAATTGGCTATTATGGAACCAGGATTTCCAGTAAACCATTATAGGTATGGGTAAATTATCTGTGATGATTTGAACAAAACTCTCTGACTTTACTTTTTAAAGTGGATTCATAACATACTGTTGTACTGCATCATACTGTATTAAGAATGAATGAGAATGTAAAATACCTAAAGCTAATTTTAAAATTATTATGAATCTATAGAACATACTGATATTTATAAGTTGACTAAAATAGGATAAACTGTGGAGTAGATTTATTTATATTTTTGTTTAAAATTAATATGTAAAAATTCTAACTTTAAGAGATATCAGTTAGCCCTGGCTGGCGTAGCTCAGTGGATTGAGCGCGGGCTGGGAACCAAAGTGTCCCAGGTTCGATTCCCAGCCAGGGTACATTCCTGGGTTGCAGGCCAGAACCCCCAGCAACCGCACATTGATTTCTCTCTCTCTTTCTCTCTCTCTCTCTCTCTCTCTCTCTCCCTCCCTTCCCTCTCTAAAAATAAATAAATAAAATCTTTTAAAAAAAGAGAGATATCAGTTAAAGGAAGGATCTTAATTTATAGGTTCTTGACTATGTAAAATTACATATGCAAATATAATGAACATTTATACTGCCCAAATAAACCAGGGAAAATAAATAGGTACAGAGGTTATAATATCTCCATGATAAGTTTTAAACACTAAATAAAATGTACAAATTTTGGTTAAATAAAACCAGATATTTGTTGAGAGCTTAAAATATACATGATTTCTTAATGGGCCCTGTAGTTATTTTAAAGGCTGTTTCAATGATATACTTCTAAAGGGAATAATTTGATTTTATTCACTTTTTCTTTTTTTAATATATTTTATTGATTATGCTATTACAGTTGTCCTATTTTCCCCCCTTTATTCCCCTTCACCCCGCACACCCCCTCCTACCCATATTCCCTTACTTTAGTTCATGTCCATGGGTTATACATATAAGTTCTTTGGTTTCTTCATTTCCTATGCTATTCTTAACCTTCCCCTGTCTATTTTCTACCTACCACTTAAAGGGAATAATTTTAAAAATCAAATTTCTTTTAAATGATTATATTATTAAACACTTATTTATTAGAGATACAAGTATTTATAAACTACATTTCCTTTGGAAGGGAGGGAAAGACAGGTTGACAAACACCTGAAATGTGAGGTGGCACATGTTAAGTATTACTAGAGAGAGTGACTAAAAGGAGAGGTCACAGCTGAGTTGGTGGAAGAAGAAGAGTTCTGAGTTTGGGATAAGAATTAGTAGACCATGGACTTCTGGCCAAGATGGAGGTGTAGGTAGATACAGTGTGCCTCCTCACACAACCAAAAGAAGGACAACAACAAATTTAAAAACAAAAAATAACCAGAACTGCCAGAAAATTGAACTGTATGGAAGTCTGACAACCAAGTAGTTAAAGAAGAAACATTCTTCCAGACTGGTAGGAGCGACAGAGACTGGCAGCTAGGGCAGAGAGGACAAGTGGCAAGGCAGCAGCTGGAACACCAGGTGGGCAAGGCAGCAAGCAGCTGGCAGAGCAGGTAGTCCCACATTTGCGTGTGAATAAACTGGGAGGAACAACTGGAGAGCGAGGCAGACCTATCAACCCAGGGTTACAGTGCAGGAAAATAAAGCCTCAAAACCTGTCTGGAAAATTCCTATGGGGGTTGTGACAGCAGAAGAGAACCCCAGCCTCATAGGAGAGGTTGTTGGAGAGACCCACAGGGTTTTAGAATGTACATAAACCAACCCATCCAGGAATCAGCACCAGAAAGGTCCAATTTGCTTGTGGGTAGGGGGGAAAGTGACTGAAAGCTGGCCAAGAGCCTAGCAAGTGGCATTGTTCCCTATCAGACCCCTCCCCCACATACAGCACCACAACTCAGTAATGTGGGTTGCCCCACCCTGGTGAATACCTAAGGCTCCACCCCTTACTACTTAACAGGTATGCCTAGACAAAGAAATATAGCCCAAATGAATAAATAGATCAACGCTCTAAAAATAGAACTAAGCAATGAAGAGATAGCCAACCTATCAGATGCAAAATTCAGAACACTGGTAATCAGGATACTCACAGAAATGGTTGAATATGGTCGCAAATTACAGGAAAAAGTGAAGGCTATGCAAAGTGAAATAAATAAAAATATACATGGAGCCAACAGTGAAAGGAAGGAAACCAGGACTCAAATCAGTGATCTGGAGCAGAAGGAAGAAATAACCATTCAACCAGCACAGAATGAAGAAACAAGAATTCAAAAAAATGAAGAGAGGCTTAGGAACTGCCAGGACAACTTTAAACATTCCAACATTAGAATCATAAGTGTGCCAGAAGGAGAAGAGGAGGAGCAAGAAATGGAAAACTTATTTGAAAAAATAATGAAGGAGAACTTCCCCAATCTGGCAAAGGAAATAGACTTCCAAGAAGTCCAGGAAGCTCAGAGTCCCAAGGAGTTTGGATCCAAGGAAGCACACACCATGGCACATCATAATTACATCACTCAAAATTAAAATAAGGAGAGAATCTTAACAACAACAAAGAAAAGGAGACAGTTACCTCTACAAAGGAGTTTCCATAAGACTATCAACTGATTTCTCAAAAGAAACCTTTTAGGCAGGAAGGGGCTAGAAAGAAGTATTCAAAGTCATGAAAGGCAAGGACCTACATCCAAGATGACTCTATCCAGCAAAGCTATCATTTAGAATGGAAGGGCAGCTAAAGTGCTTTCCAGGTAAGGCCAAGTTAAAGAAGTTCATCATCACTAAGCCCTTATTATATGAAATGTTAAAGGGATTTTTCTAAGAAAAAGAAGATGTTAAAAAATATGAACGGTAAAATGACAACAAACTCACAACTATCAACAATGAACCTAAAAACAAAAACAAACTAAGCAAACAACTAGAACAGGAACAGAATCACAGAAATAAAGATTACATGGAGGGTTATCAGTGCAGAGGGAGAGTGGGAAGAGAGAGTGGGGAAAATGAGGGAAAAGGTACACAGAATAAGAACATAAATGGTAGGTACAAAATAGACAGGGGGAGATTAAGAATAGTGTGGGAAATGGAGAAGCCAAAGTTCATGATGTACATGAACTAAAGTGGGGAGGGAATGCTGGAGCAAGGTGGGAGGGTGCAGGATGGAGGGGAATAAAGGGAAAAAAATGGGGCAACTGTATGAGCATAGTCAATAAAATATACTTAAAAAAAAAAGAATTAGTAGACCAAAAGACTGCATGGTGGAGTGGCATTTCAACTAGACTTGGTGGGCTCATTTTTACCAGACAGAAACAGGGAGGCCATTCCAGGCAGTGGGAATAATACAGGGAAAGGCAAGCTCTGAGCATGTTTTTATAACATGGTAAGGAATCCCAATTTGGCTGGAGAATAGACTTCAAATGCCAGCTGAAATCCAGATGGTAATTGGCCCCAAAGATGGTGAAATTAGAGTTTCACATGCTTATTCTCCTCCTAATGCTTGGTGAGTAACTGTTTTTTCTCACACTTTCTTATTAAAGGGAAATGAAAAACTGAGTAGGTTCCAAATGATGGGATTTTATTTGGCTCTGCAAGGATTTTTATAAATACCAAAGCAGCTGTTTACATGTTTTTCATGATTGCCCTATGCCTATCAAAAGGAATCTCCTCATTGTTTCGGGCATAAGTCTACATTTGATTCAAGTTTAATCAACTTGAATGTTTGCCATTCTCATTTGTTTGTACTCCTTTGGGTAGGATTGGTTACCTGATGATAAAAATATCATAAATTTGGAATTCCAAACACTTCCAAATTCAGAATGTCATCTCTTTACTACACATACTATGTAGGACTGTTAAACAATCAGTTTGAGGTCTGTAGCACAATTCACAAAGCAAGGATATCTCCTGTATTTCCAAATAAAGTATTTGAAGAGAATGATCTTTGCAGAATGTGCTATAGTGGTAACTTTAGAGAGTACAAGATAATTACTTGTAATTATGGCAATTTCTGTAAGGGAAATCATCTTAATTTGTTCCTACTAAGAAATAGAATTGCTCTACTCATAGCATTTGAATCTTTTTAGGAGATTAATGCTGTGTGCCTTCATTACTTTGAATGGACATTACAGCTTTTCACTACATCTGAAATTACCCCTTTAATTCAAGCTTCTGTTTGAATTTCTGTTAAATGCAGTCTTCATTTTTAAAAAATGATATTCCAGAGCCCTCGTTGAAGAGGACTTACATGTCCATGCTAAGCAAATTGTAAAAGAATAGTACATCTCTACTAGGAGAATGAATTTCCAAAGAAGTCACAGTCTGGATGGTGAAAAGAGCCTTTCACTCATACTTGGAGCAGTCCCCTGTCGTGCTATTCCCTGAAGATTTTAAATTTAGATGGCCTTAAGGCTGATGGGTAATTGCTATGGCTTAAAAGGAATGCTCTGTCTCTGGGCATTTTTATGAAGACAGAATTCTGACTACTTCTTTATTTTTAAGTATTTAATTATACCATTTGGGAAAGGTAACTTGTATGTAGTAAAGACAGAAAATTGGAAGGGGAAAATGGGTTTACACCAGACTGTAATTAATTGGAAAGAATATTGAACAAGAAATGATGGACATATATTTACATAGGTGACAAAGGTGATAAAATGGGAAATTCACTCATTGTTAGGCTGTGATTGTCCCCCAAAATAAATGATTTCAGTCTTCAGAGCTGCTGGGGTGACTTAAAAAATTCTGTTTTTCAATTAGCACCTTCACATTACAGAGGAATTTCTTTCGGCTTCAGTGAGTTGAGGCTGGTGCTGTGGTGCTAAAATTTCTGTCTCCCCTGATGCCAGCCACAATATTCAGCAGCAATCAGAAACCATACTTGAGAACCGCAGCTTTTAGGCAGATCAGACAGAGCTAGTGAGATGCAAAAGCCACCAGTGACTCGAGGGTTCTTTGGTTCTGAAGTATCCTGCCCCTTCTACTACGGCCTGAACTTGCAGTCGAACTTGGATTAATTGACAGAATGATTATTTCAATATATATTTATTGAGGGTCTATTATGTGTCAGGTGCTGGCTATTTATATCACAATAAGGAGGAAAAATGAGTAATGCTTAATGGTGACTATTTAAAAATTTGGAGTAGTTCAGGTTTTCCTTATGAATGTTTACTAAGTAAGTTAGTAATTACTGAATTTGAGAGAACCAACTAATATACTAACTACAGGCGCTCTAATACTTTATGAAGTGTTAGACCTTGGGGGTGCAGATTGAGATATAATATGATCCACATTCTCAGAGAGCTTACAGTCTAGACAGGAAGTCAGATGAGAAAATAATTTTTTCAATACAATATGATAACAATGGTACCACGTCCAGGGTGCTAGGGGAGCACTGAAAAGCAAGAGAAAGGAGGAGGAGGAGGTGCGGTGAGCTAACCATGGAACTATGTGTAGAAGTTGTCTAGGTTAATAACCACCATGTATTTCTATAGAACAGACTTTCTCACAGCTTAATCCCTTCATTTTTATTACAGTGATTTTGAAAAGTAAATAATTTAAAATAATCTTGAAAGGATTTACCATTATAATTTCATTTATCATTTCCATGTTTATCGTATTATTGTTCATAGCTTGATTTCCTCTGAAATACTTTTGGAAGATAAACATGCATTTCTTACATAATCTCCTCTAATTAGATTAGTTTTCACAATTGGATTCTTAGTAAAACAGGTGCTACCTCTAGCCCTTTTTAATGTTTATTTTTTTGCCTTATGGTGTAGTGTACTTTAAAATATGTTAATATATAGACCTTTGTAATATATCAATACTAATTTTATCTTAGTTTATTTTAAATTTAGGAAATCAGTTCTTAAAAATGCACTAGAGTCACTGAGGAAAAAATCTATAGTTAATTACAGTTAGAAGTGTACACATTGCTTCTTTTGGAGATTCATTAGCATATTGTGAGTGTTCTCAGAAGTTCAAGAATTAAAAAAGAAAGGGGAGGGGAAGAGAGACTTTACCTTTATTTAACCAAGTATTTCCCAAATATTACCTTTTTAAAAACAATATGGGTGGGTGGGCTGGAATGGGAGTAAATGGGAGAAAACTGTACTTGAACAATGATTAAAATAAAATAAAAAAAATGAAAATATATTTGGGGAATTGCTTTCTTAATGTGTCTTTGTTTTTGGATTAGATATAAGAATTCATACACATAGTATGGAAATACTCTTTTCTTTTTTTAATTTTTTTTAGAAATTTACTTGTTTTATTAATTATTTTTTAATCCTCACTGAGGATATGCTTTTTTTTTAAAGATTTTTTATTTACTTATTTTTAGAGAGGGAAGGGAGTGAGATAGAGAGAGAGAGAGAAACATCAATGTGTGGTTGCTGGGGGTTATGGCCTGCAACCCAGGCATGTACCCTGGCTGGGAATCGAACCTGGGACACTTTGGTTCCCAGCCTGCGCTCAATCCACTGAGCTACGCCAGCCAGGGCTTGGAAATACTCTTTTCTTATGGCTGAATTTAATTACAAAGAAATAATAGAAGAAAGAGGCAAGAGGAAAATAAAATGAGAACTATAGGAATAGAGTGCAGTGTGAGAAAAATTTTGGTAGCAGCAGTAAAAGGTAAAAAGGAAACTTATCTTGTAAAATTTATAAAATGTTATTAAAATGTGACATAGTGAAATCCATTTTCAGGTTCCTGGATTTAGTATTTCTCCAGAGATATGAAAATATTGCTAAGTACTTTTCTCACATTTAATTTTTTTACAGTGCTTAAAACCTTTCCCTACTGTTTTTCCTGAAAAATATTATGAGGGTTTTACTTTATTATTAAAGGACTAAATTTTTAACAGTGTAAAGTTAGATAAGAGGGCGTAGTTCCCTTCAAGAGTTTCACAATGGGGAAAACATTTTCTCTTCCTGACTTGTTAAGGGCAGATAAGTTTAAGGTGGCATAAAAGGAGTCGCTAAGTGCGACGCTGCTCGAGGTCTGGTGAACTCCAGCAGAATGTCTTTGTCTTCAATGAAGGTACGGATTGTTCAGTTATTTAGTTACTTTTTTGTTTTTTGATGGAGTGCTGTTATTCTTTTGGACCTCTATTGGGATAAAAAGCCATTTCTGAACTTGATTAGAGGGAGGTCAGGGAGGGCCTTTGATTCTGTTCTTCCTAGCCTTGCCATATAACTTAGATAAGAACAGGAGTTGAGTGGGAGGAGCACATGCTTAAGTCTTGCCAAAATATTCCAATGAACTCTTGCAGGGTGCGCCATCAGGTAATCACTGTACACCAAAGCAGCCTTAGGAAAGAAACTTGGGAAATTGTAAAGATCTTTTGGGGTTACAATGTAGCTATATTTGGAATTAGAATGGCCTGATAAAACTCTAGCTAACTATATGAAGATAGATTGAGAAACCATGTAAGTCAGACTTTTTATTAAATTAAATTAACTCATAATATTCTCTGCTTAGTTTTTTTTAAACTTGTCATACTGGTTTTTATTTTTATTTTTGCATATGTCATCAGCTGTAGTGAAGAGAACCAAAGGAAGATTTTGTTGTTGGTTTTCTCCACTTCCACTAGATTGGGTCATTCATTGAATAAACATTACTAAGTACCTTTGAAATTTTTAAAATATTTATTTATTTATTTTAGAGAGAGAGGAAGGGAGGGAGAAAGAGAGGGAGAGGAACATCAGTGTGAGAGAGAAACATTGATCAGTTGCCTGTCATCCATGCCCTGAAGGGGGACCAAACCTGCAACCCAGGCATGTGCTCTGACCGGGAATCAAACTGGCGACCTTTTGCTTTTCAGGATGATGCCCAACCAGCTGAGCCTCACTGGTCAGGGCAACCCTATTGAATTTTTATAAGGGAAACAGCATACTTCATGGTGGCAGTGAGATGGTGACAGCTACTGTCAAAGTGAATAGACCCCAGGGGAAGGTGAGACCGAGGACATATTGTTGGGCTCTTGTTTCAGTGAGGAAGTTTCTTACTCTTTCTCCATCATTCCTGGTCCCATCTCAACTTGCCCATACTGAACTCATTCCTCAAGGCCTTACTCCAATCCTCCTCTCCATGAGGCTGTGTGAGATCCACCAATTTGGGATTAATCCCTTCTTTCACTGTACCATTTTGCTCTGAGTAGAGCAATTATTGCAGTTTGATGAACTGATCAATGAATTGATTGGTTAGTTTATTCTTTCCATGTGTTTGTTACTCAGTGGATAAGCTCCATGACGTATCAGGGAGGGGGCTGATTAGTAAGACTCCACCCCTATCTTGAGTGAGCTAACTGTGCATTGCTTATTGCTTGTTTATACTGGTTTCTGCACTAGATCGTGAACCCCTGCAGAGCAGTGAGGGCTGTTATTCTTCCTCTTCCACGTGCCCAGCATAGTGCCTGACTGCGCAAGGCATTCAGCACGTGCCTTTGAATGTATTGAATTTGTTTTTGTTTCTGGCACACTGATCTGAAGATTCATGGATATTGCTCCATTATAGTTGAAATTTGTATAAGAGGCTTGTATAGAAGGAAATCAAGGTTCTGACAGCTTATATTAAGTGACATATCCAGCTGGATTTAGTAAGTCAGTAACAGATGAATTCATATTCTGATGCTTTTAATGTTAGTTTGCAAGCTATTGAACTATTGTGCCTTTCTTTAGCTTATTTTAAATAAACGAAATAACTGAAGAACTATGTTTTAGAAATATAATTTGTAGTAGAAACAAAGGGTTGGAACTTTGTTTATATGTACAGTGATTTAGTAAGCAATAGAGTCAGATGTCAAAAGGCTTTTAGGTCACTGGTTGAGTAGCATTGTGGTTTATTATTTACCTTTCGCCTACCACAAATGTTCCTCTAATCCAAGAACCCAGAGTAAATGTTTGCTGAAAGTCTCTGCGCTGCCTAAACAATGAAATATTCACATGTTTCAGTGGTAGCAGAATTGACCGGCCAACAGCTGCCAGCAGGCATTTCTTACTGATCTAATCCAGGAGGCTTGTGAAAGGGGAACATATGGATTGGGGCTCACTGGAAATTAGCAGAGTTTTAAGCGTTTGACGAAATGTGGTGATAGTTTGGTATGGCAAAGCCCAGAGGTGAGAAATGACCTCATATCAAAGCCTAGTGCTGAGAACGAACTTTACTGGAAACGCTATGACACAAACACAGAGTTAAGTACAAGGTGCCTTTACCTCGTACTATATTTAAGGGAGTTATCAGATGTATACTAAGGCCTAGGTAAGGAGATAATACTTCAAAATTATGTAAAAAGGCATGATTTCTGCCTGGGTATAGTTGGGAAACATATATTAATATTCAGTTACAGTACAGTATTCTAAGTATTCTGATGGAAGCATGTACTACAAATCATGGGAACACTAAGAAAGGAATGTGAGGGAAATAGAAGGTTTCCCACACTTGAAGGTTTTTGTTTCAGGCAGGGCATCACCATAGGCAAAGGCAGGAAGATGTGAAACAGTAGATTACATTTATTTATTTACTTATTTGTTTGTTGTAAGAGCACGAAGTATGATGGACAAGTAATTATAAGAGCTTGATTTCCTGTACTCCTTGATTTTTTTGGTACCAAAAAAAAAAAGGTTACAAAAATGACAAATAATAAGGGAAATGAATTTTTCTCCAGGTCTTGATAGTATTTCCTAATGTTTAATGCAGTAATGAGTGAAAGGACAACCTTTTATTGCATCTTTTTATGTGCAGTTCTTTTATTAGGTGTTTTTCCAAGTTATTTCATGAGGTTAATTTTACATAAGTCAGCTACACCAAAGAACCTGGCATTTCATACGTAACATTCAAGACTTAAATTGTTCTAGTGATCCCAAAGAGTGATGTAGAAATTTGTGATCTCGATAAAGTAGCCAGTGGCCCATGTCCCACCTGTGAGTTGCTTAGCTAATGAGTGAGCATAGCTGGCTACCTAGCAACCTCATATTAGATCATTTTATTTTTCTAAAAAATATTTTTTTATTTTTAGAAAGAGGAGAAGGGAAGGAGAAAGAGAGGGAGAGAAATATCAGTTGGTTGCCTCTTGAACATGCTTTGACTGGGGACAGAACCCAAAATCCAGGCTTGTGACCTGACCAGGAATTGAACTGGTGACCTTTCACTTTGTGAGATGATGCCCAACCAACTGAACCACACTGGTCAGGGCTGGACCACTTTGTAAATATACACATTTGGGTTGCTGCTAATGTAATTTGGCTTCTCCCTGCTATCAGTGTCTCCCATCCCCCTCTTTATCATGATAGCTAACGTGCTACACAGTGGCCACCACCAGCACTTGGAAGCCTTGCTCTGGTTTTGCAGACAGACAAGGTTAACGTAGCTACTGTAATGATGTAACCTAATGGAATTTGGTTTATTTGCATGACAGGATTTATTTTAATGGCATATAAATTACTTTAGTCCAGCATTTATAGAACCATTGAAGATCTGAAAAGGGTTCCTAAACTTTTCAGTTACATTTTAGTACATTTTGCAGGGAAGCTATAAGCTGCAGTATCTTTTACAAATGTGGGGAGTTAGAATGATTTAGAGGTCCTTTGGAATGTCAGAGACCTGTAACAGTTTTAACTTTTTAACTATTAATCTGGGTTCTTTTTCACCTCAGATATATGGTATGTAATACCTGTGTTTCTTCATTAGAAAACACTGTACTATGCTTTCACTATTTTGAATGAAGATGTAAATGACTGGAAATAAAACCACAATTTGTATTATCCATTGGTAGAATTGTTAACAATGTTAAAGTACATTTTAAAAGTATATCATTGAATTTTAAAATAAAAATTAGACTTTTAGTGTTCATGAAATAAGGGGCTTTCTCTCTGAGTTTTTAAAAATGCTTTTAAACTTGTTATAGAAACATGGATAAAATTTAACTTATGTAATGTTATTGAATGGTAAAAGGTGCAGACCACAAAGAATTTAGAGGTATACAAAGAGTTTAGAGGTATATGAGATTTTAAATCACAAGTGAAAAGATGTGAGGATAAGTGTTTGTGGTGTTATTATGTGTTTCCAAAATAGGCTTTTGACCATTAACCCCTGGAAGGCCCCTATACACCTGCCCACTTATGGATGGGGTATTTACTGCTCACCACAGCTGTTTAGCTGGGAGGCCATTCAAGTATAAAGTCAGAGGAAAACAGCTTTCTTTTCATATTTTGACCATTACATTACTGCTGTTATTGTGTTGAGTATAACATTTTGTGCTTTGTTGACTTAACAGAGATACTTACGTTCATCTACTTCTCTCCTTTTCTCTTAAAAATAATCATTGGAGTTTCTCAAGAGAAATCCAACTGATGACCAGAACGCCCCCATCAAATCTGTTTAAAGCTTATATGAGACCACATTTCTTGTTTTTTGGCTTTTTTTTCATTCATTATACCTCTTCTTGATTTGAAGTAGCAACTATTGGCATTTTGGTAAATGCCCTGAGCAGTTACGTAGTTCTACCAGTTCTTGTGTAAATGGCATGTCTTCTTTAAGCAGATAATTGGCCATAAATTAATAATTATTGCTAAAATATATGGAAGAAATATTCCAACCTCATTAGTCACCAGAGAAATATGATACACCTTTTTTTTGTAATTTTCTTCAGAAAGCCATTTTACCTGTTAAAATGGAATCAAAACAGTACATTTTGAAGGTTTCCCTATATTACTTGAGTTATTTTAGAATGAGACAAATTAATTTTGGGGGGTCAAGTTTTATTCATTTAAGCAAGTTTTCTGTCATTGTTTTTTCAAATAGGTTTCTAATTTTTTGTTCTCTTCTCCTTCCAGCACCTCCATGTTGTGAATGTTGGTACACTTGAAGTTGTCCTGGCGGCTGCTTACACTATCATTTTTTTTTGGATTCTTTTTTTCTTCTTGCTGTTCTGATTTGTTGTTTTTTGCTTCCTTATATTCCAAACATTGATTTGATTCTCAGCTTAATCCACTATACCGTTGATTCCCTATAAACTGTTCTTTATTTTAATTATTGCATCCTTCATTTCTGACTGGATCTTTTTTATGCTGTTGAGGTTCTCACTAAGTTTCTTGAGCATCCTTAAAACCAGCATTTTGAAATCTGCCTCTAGTAGTTTGTTTGCTTCCATTTTGTTTAGTTCTTTTTTTTTTTTTGGAATTTTATTCTCTTCCTTCATTTAAGCCATGTTTCTTTGTCTCCTCATTTTGGCAGCCTCCCTGTGTTTGTTTCTATGTATCAGGTAGAGCTGGTACATTTCCCAGGCTTGGTGGAGTGGCCTAATGTAGTAGGTGTCTGGTAGAGTCCAGTGGCACAGCCTCTCTATTACCCAAGCGGGGTACTTGAGTGTGCCCCCCTGTGTGGGCTGTGTATACCTTCCTATTGTAATTAGGCCTTGATTGCTGTTGGCATGTCCAAGGTCAGCCACGGCCTGTATTCTGTTTGGGGTTACACATCAGAAGCTACAAAGCAATCTGCAGGTGCTAGGCTTGGAGGCACCCAGACAAGGCCAAGCTGTGAATCAAGGCTGGGTGCTGCTAGTACTGGTCCTGGTGCAACTTAGCCAGAGGTATGGGGCTTACTGAAGCCAGATGCTGCTTGTTTGAGAGAATTAGGAAAAGCTGAAGCAAGGGCCAAGACAAGTCATTTGTATAGGAAAGCTACTGGAACCAGCTTGGATGGCCCAAAAGTTAGGTTGGTCAGGACCTCAGGGAATCACCAGGGTGGGGAAAACAGTGTGAGCCAGGATGATGGAGTCTCATATATGGCACCACCTGCTTCTGCTATGGCTCTGTTGCGGGGCGGGGCTCAGAAAAGGAACAGTGGCCTCTGCCAGCACATCTCTCTGGGAGAAATCTGCCCCTCAGCTCTCACCTTGATGTTGGGCAATTGAGTTCCTTCCCTTATGTTTCTGGTGTCATTCTATCTGCTGCCCCATGCTGAAGCTCAGAGGGAGTGAGTCTGAGTGAGGCTGTGTACAGGTCCTTTAAGAGGAACTGACAGGGAGTCCAGCAGTTTCTTTCTTCCATAGCCTCAATCCCTGATGGTTTTTACAGCCAGAAGTTATGGCACTTTCTCCTCCTGGCACTGGAACCCTGGGCAGGAGGAGGGCCTGGTGTGGGGCTGGGACCCTTCACTCCTGAGCTATCCCTCCAGATTTTAATCTGCCACACGTGGGTGTGGGACCAGCCAGTTCTGCATCTCTGCTCTCCGCCCCTCCTACCAGTCTTGAAGTAGTTTCTTCTTTAATTCTGTAGTTGTAGGACTTCCATTCAGCTTGCTTTCTGACAGTTCTGAATGATGGTTGTTCTATAGTTTAGTTGTAATTTTGACATGGTTATGTGAGGAAGCGAGCTGTGTTTACTGGAATCTTGACTGGAAGTTCCTGTGTTGTGTTTCTTGGTTTTGTGACTATAAAAGCAGAATTAGAGTTGCTTTCTTTCAACTGCTTGGGGAGAAAAAAATATCCAGAAGGTCAAAGAGCTAAGGTGTGTGCCCTCTCTCTTTATTAAGTGTGATTTTTGAGAGTTACCACAGCTGCAGGGAAGAGAAACTACCAGGGAAGTACTTAACTTTCACCTGGTGTTTGTATTGTATTTAGTAATTTCTAATTGGTATGAAGTTTAGAAAAATAAAACTATTTACTCAAAGAATTACATATGAAGTTTTGTATTATTCCCATGCTTTCGTTTTACTGCAATCTTAGTTAGTAGCGAATTAAAAATAGATTTTTAATATGGAGGGAGAGAAGTAGGCATGTTTATTACTCAAGATGAACAGTTAGTCACTCAGCCAAAAGCTTTCATCTGTCTTCTCACACAATTAAAACAAAATCTATTAGTCCTGTCAATCAGCAGTCATCTGGGGTGATGACAAGGGCTGTACAAACCCTAGTAGCAGCTGCCAAAGAATCAAAGATGTAACTTCTCAGAATCAAGCTAGCCTAATCTGAAACACTATAAATCAGCCTTTCATAATATCGGTAACTTGGTTGCTGAACTTCTGATAAATCTATACATTACTATCCTGTAATATGGATTTTGGGCCATTTTCCTTTCATGTAGAATCACGTGTAGCTCATTTTCTTGAGAATGCACTGAGCCTTGCTCTCATTTTAGAGTTGCTACTGGGAAAATAGCGTTCTAAGCTATCTGATTATTTATAATATTTGGAAGAAGTGAAACAAAGAGAAACTGTACAGTCTTATACTTAGACTATGACTCAGGCTTTATTTAAAGTGAAGTAAACAGTTTCTTTTGTTATGGCCAATGTGCTCATGATTGAGGCATTGAGTGTTCCAGTTTAACCAGAACGCCAGCACACCATGTCTAGGTGTTTTTCTGTTCTCTGTTTTTTGTTCTTGTTGTTACACTTAAGTTATTGATTTGCTGTTTAATGCTTTCAGCAAGGGTGTTAAATTGACAATGTTTCTTAATATTGTCCTAAGACAGTAAAAAAGGCCAAAGTTCTCCTCTGGTTTGTAAGTTTAGTTCAATTAAACAAATATGTGTGGAACATTTACTTTAAGGAAGAAACTAGATGCTGGAATAGGTTCAGAGATTTCAGTAGGTGAGGTCCCTTCTATTAAATAGTGGTTAACTCCTCATCATGGTGACCAGTGCAGACCACCTAGGGTGACACAAGACGGAATATAAGAAACAGAAAGTGCTATGTAACACAGGGGACAGACCAATTCCTGCTGAGGGGTCAGAGGAGGCTTCTTGGAAGAAATAACATTTTAATTTGTCATGAGAAATGGGTGGAATTTCAACAAGTAGGTGTAGAGTCTAAAACTATTTAAAAATAATGATATTCATTTTTTTCAGGTAATGAGTTTGAAAGAGGGAAATGTTGATTAAATGAAAAATTATGGCTTTGGTTAGTTACACAAATTTTTTAGTTATGATTTCATGTTTAATGGTTTTTTTTTTTTTTTTCAGTTCTTAGGTTCTTACGAGAGACAAACATTCAGTAGAGAGGCGATCCCTAACCCTGGCCTGGATGTGTCATAAGTTACATGTTTCTGGACTCTGCTCCTAAAGAGCCTGCTTCAGTAAATCTTGGTGGAGTTCCAAATTCTGATTTTAAGCTCCCTGTGATTCTGCCTAGCCAGGTTTGGAAGATAACCCTCCTCAAGAGCTTTCATTGCTCATTAAAAATACAACCTTCCTTTCATTTCTAAGTTCCCCCCCAAAAAACAAAACAAGACCAGTGGACATTTTTAGTCTATGCTTAGTTATTTGATCCTTGAAATTTCAATATTCAGGTGAGACTGGAGTTTATTGTTAGCTGTAAACACATGGGTGCTCAATAAGTATTTGTTGAAGAGATGAAAGTGTACTAAAAAATTTTAAAGTTGTATTAGAGAGTACCCCACAGTAAATTCCTTTAAGGGGCTCACCTTGTTTTGGTTCATTTTCTCTGTGTTTGATCACAGTGGTTTATAATGCTCTTAGATTTTTTGGAAAAGCCCCTCAGGTTCCTTGTAGCCCATGCTTGGACCATGCTTTGGCAGCTAAGTTCCTGTAACAATACAAAGGACAGCTAGAGTAAGTCATATTGCTGAGGATGTCTGTAATTTTAAGCCTTCTTCTGTAGTCTGTATTTTTGTTTCTTTACTCAACCAAAAATCTGCTTTCTAGAGATTCTCAAAAGGGAATGTATGCTTATGAGTATTTCGAAGTTCTAAGCAGTTCAACTGCTGTCATTGGGGGTTGAACTGTGCAGTGTATTTGATTTGTTACAGCATCTTTATTCTACTCGCTCAGCATTTTCCCGGCAGTTAATTACACAGTGGCTTTAGGGTGCATTCCATAAGATGCTGAAGACACAGCTTTGCTGGAGTCTGACACACTTTCCTCCTTGGTTACATAGCTAATGGCCACTTTGGGATAATTAGTGAGAAGAAACTCCAGTGGCCCAATTACTGTCTTCTCAAGGTTTTCCCTCTTAATTCTTCTTTGCTCAAATCTTGAGAGATTGGCTCCATTGTAGATTATCTTGAGTGCTGTTTAAAATGGGGTTTTCTTAGTTACAGTCAGAGGTAAAAGATCTGTATTTTAGTGTGTTGGGAGTACTGTAAGAAGTTGATTGTACTTTAGAGAAACCATAGAGTAATACCACTCAGAGCAAGAGATAGCTAATATTTTCAAAGCCACAGTAATTTCTGGGTTAAGACTCATAGCAGCCGTCCTCATCTATCAGTGAGAGGGGTTGCGGTTTTAGGCTTAGAGCTATTAGGGTTTCCAAAGCTCCGCCTGCTGTGTAGATGAGTAATCAAACGTTGTGCCACTTTTCTGTCAGGAAGCTTGACTTGGGGTGTTGTAACTTACTAATATAATGAAAATGCATGTGCATATGCCTTGGTAATAAAACTATATGAACATGTCTACCACAGTATTTGGTAGGTCGATAGAATCTGAGTTGTATAAATCCTGAGTCATGTAAGTCAGCCATATGTTTGCCTTTTAAAAACTTCTTTCCAACATAGAGCACAGAGATTTCATTTTTTCCTAAGGTCCGTGTCAACATAAGGTACTTCTCATTGGAATTGTGCAAGCAAATGTCTACTTCTGAGTTTCGTCGAAATGAGGGAGAAAATGACTATGTTAAAAGAAACTCCTTTGAAAAATTGCTTTATGGAAAGTTATTAATATTATGGCTGTACTGTGGATGTGTCATTTACTATGAATGTGCTCTTTATATAGAGAGAAGGTATTCAGTGAGTATTTGTTGACTGAGTGAACGTAGTGAGGTTTTATCACAGGAGTTCTAAATCTTTCCTTTCACTGTGGTCTTCCTGTTTGATTCCCATGTGCACGCTCTCTTCACAGAGCCCGTTACTATCTCCCCCGGCCTTTGTTCCAGTGTGATGTGCTGTGCCTTCCCAAAAGACTGGTGAGGGTTGGTAGGGGTAACTTAAAAAAACCTTACAGAGATGAAAGCGAGCCTAACCATGTTGCTGGAGCTCACCCTAACTTATGTTTTATTGAAGCAGTAGACTGATGGACATGAGAAAGGAATTTTCTAGGAGTATAACAACAATAACAACAACAACAACAACAACAACAACAACAACAACAAGTTCTGGTTTACAGCCTGGCAGATCTCTGTCTGGTTGGTCTCTGGCAAAGTGAAAGTTCTCTGGGCGTGGAAGGGGAATACTATATTCAGTGTGTAATGACCACATGATAGTCAGAGGACTTTCACGGTTTCAGGTTGATGCACGGAGGGACAGCGCCTGCTGAGACTGTTGACAATTTTGTAGGAAACTGTGATTGTACCAGTATGATAGATTTTCTCTAATATCCTGTCAATTAACAAATAGTTTTGCTCAGAGGAAATCTGTCAAAGGGCAAAGGAAAAACAACTCATCAGTCCAAAAAGTAGTGCGATCTGCTATGGTGTAATTAATGGACCACAGGTGGAGAATAAGACAATTGAATATATTCCTTATAACCATTGAGATCAGCTTCTCCAATGTGTTTAGAGTTTTTTATACTTGCATAATGAAAAATCAGGCCATTTAAAAAAAAAGTAGAGCCTTCTTTCATAGATAGGGGGATATTTAGGAAAATTTAAATTTTAATCTGGAAATGTTGGAACTTCTTTAAAAGAAAGTATTTAGGTTCTCTCCTTCTTACTCAAGGACTTCTCAAGAAATTCTGTGCCCTTTGTAAATATATACATTCTTAAACTTTTTATTGAAGGTTTCAAAATGTGGAAAATATATACATTTGTATCTGCAGTGTTTTAAAAATTTATTTGGAATTATTTTGGCTCTTTTAATAAGTTGCATTATTATTTGGGTTTTGCCCAATTTTGAGCATGAAGTGCCCACTAAAACACTCAAGGAAGAGTTACAACTGTAGCAGCATAAGCTTTTTCCCCGGTGATGTGACCCCTTTCCTTTTGTTGGAATTGAAGTCAGCAGGCTGAGGTTTGCTAGCACATCTTCTGTGTCCTCGCTTTATGATCACAGGCAGATTGTGTATCTTGTCAGAGCCTCAGGCTTCTTATCTGTAAAATTGGATAAGAACCTTGCCTGTCTCAGAGGGCTGTTGTGAGGATCTCAGGGGATAATATATGTGAAAGCATTTGGGAAACTGTGAAGCAATACCTTATTATCACTTCTGTAAAAGGGAGTCTCAAATCATATTTACCTTTTGGTTGCTGTGGTCTATTATAAATAAATCTCTATTTAAACTTTTAAAAATTCATTTCTAAATGTGATTTCACCATAGTTCAGGAGTCACAATGAACATATGTTCATTCTGATTCAATAAAATGATAGATTTTTCTTTTAAATCCGTACTATATATTTTTTTTTCTAATAAAAATTAAAATTGCTTATCTGCATGCCTCCAAAGGATAGTCTCCACTTTTCTGTAATTGTTTCTCCGGTTAAAATTTCTCTTATTTATCTCACGGGAATGTCATTTATCTGATATTATCTTACATTCCTCTTGTCATTTAAGGAATGTGTTAATTAAACTTAGACTCAATACCGACCCCGGCACATGACGCAGACCCGCCTCCCATCTGACATGCTTCCCTATGTCATTTTCCCGTGTGATCTCAGAGCCACTTCTCAGGCCATCTGGCAGCGCTCCTATTGGGCCAGTCGTAATTAAACTTGCGATTTAGACTCTGACACCCGGACTCAGATATCCTGGTTGAGTACAGTTTTAGATCATTAGTTTTTCCATAATTCAACAAATTATGCAATTAAAATATTAAAAGTAAATCAAGTCTGTGCAACCTGATTACATGTTTTTAAGTTGTAAATAAGTTGTAAATAATCAGTTGTACTGATTATTGTTTACTATATTTATTTCAAAGGAAGACATTTCTTGAAGTTTCTATACAAAATTAGAAATTGTTTGAACTACACAGATTGTGAATTTTTGGACAACTATTAGAATTTTGCTCCCTTTTTGGTGTTTAGACCATTGCATTTTCACTTTTCCTCCTTCAGGGACTGGCTCACATCCCTGTTTTGTCTTTCTCTCTTCAATTCTTCTCCCTCCCCACCTGCTAACATACACGTTTGGACAGACAGCCTTGGCTTTTTTGATGCTTGCTCCTGTTCCACCCCGACTGTCTGCAGTGCCCCTTCATCTCCCAAGCACATGCCTCCAACGGTTTGTCTCCAGTGAGAATGCTTTTCCCACTACAGGCAAACTCCGTTGCAGTTTCAACTCAGAACCGACTGCTCAACCCTGAAATACCTCCGTGTCACATGAACTGTCTCCTTTGAACATCAGAAGCTGGGGTCTCCCCAACTGTCCTTCAGCTTACACTATTCTAGAGGGTTGCAGTTAGTATCCCAGATGTTTCAAATATTCCTTCTTGCAGGCACTCCCCAGTTGCAGTCCGATCAACTTCAGATTTACTGTTGCTCTCTAGAGAGCTACGCTGCATCTGTGTAGGGTGTTTGTTTCTGAAAGGTCATTTCCTGGTGTGAATTCCAACCAAAGGAGATCAAGCCAGAATACAGCCTTTTTCCTCTCGTGTACTCATTTTACTTGGAAAAGAAATTAGGGCACCATTCAGATTTGCTGCAAAGCACAGAAAATTAGGCAATGATGTGGCATATTAATGATTGACAGGCAGAAATAGGTGAAAATAAGAAGAATAGTTAAGCTCATCTAAGTTTTGACATGTGCCTGGGTTTCATAGTGAATTAAATAGAGAATTGTTTCTGAGTTTGAATTAGTAGTATGTTCTTCTTATCATTTATAATATGTCCTTTAAAGTTTTATGATATCTTGGCTTTCTACCTTTTTGTTGGTTTTAATGTCATTTGGCTGTTGTCATATTTTGCTTTTGAACAACCCAAAGCAAATATTACTCCTCTTAGTTCGCTGTCACCGTCATCATCAGTGAGAAGGAATGCAGCTCACGGGAACAGTGGGGGAAGTTACCCATTGTTTTCTTCTGAAGCTTCAATCTTAGTTAAACATTTCTGAAAACACAGATTTGTTTTAGCATTTAAATAATTTTGGCAAGGTATTTTGAAGTATAAGGCATTACTCCTGTGTTAAATATTTAAAATAAGTTCTCCTGTAACAAAATTGATTTTCTTTAACCCTTATAGCTGCCTTCCAGGCTGCTTCTGGTACCAGTATAAGTACCAGAGTTCATTGTAGCATTAATGTTTTATCTCTGTATTTCATGAAAGTAAAATCCAATTCATGTTTTTCAGTAATACATCAGACACTTAGAAGTAGTCAGATGGCAAAGGAGTCCTGAAGCACACTGGTGCCTGGATTCTTCAGAGAAGCCCAGCTGAATGTGCTCCCAGGCATCAGAAATCTAAATAATGTGGCAAGTGGGGTGATTTTTCAAACAGCTGGCAACCAGAGGTTTAGATAACATACATTAAATGGAGAAAGTTTGTCTACAACCGTTTTGTATTCCTATCTCCTTGCAGCCCACCTGACCCATTCCCTGCCTATTCTGTCAACAAGTCACCATTTCTTAACACAGAAAGTGTTATAGAAGACTACAGTGTGTGCTAATACTGGAAAATGAACAGAAGAGCAGTAGGGTAAGAAGCTAACTTAGAGCAGCGCTGGCACTAAAGAAGGAGGAAAACATTGTCAGGTGGAGGAAGGATGAGGGAAGGGTATATCTGTCTGGCACAGAATTGTGAAAACACCTGGCTCACCTGGTAGGAGGAGAAGATCACTGTGGGGGATCTTAATTAGTTTGGTGGGAAGTTTAAGGAGGCAAGGCAGGAAAGATATTGAAGGCTTGTTATGCCAAAATAAGGAGTTTGGGGGTTTTTTTAGAAGCCAGTGAACATTCAAGAAATTTTTTCCAAATTTGGTAGAGAACGTTGACCGTCTGTTCTGTTTCTCTTTCTCTTGCTGCATGGTAGAAGATGAACTGGCCAAAAGTAGCTCTGGAGAAGGGGTAGCAGGAAGATCTGCTGACCACCTGAAGCACTTTGCAATAGTTCTACTCAAGGGGGAACGAAGCTGGACTGAGGTGTTGATTCTGACCATCTGGCAGAGCCTTCACTCGTCTTCGACATGACAGATCTTCAGGCGTCCTTTATCAAGGCGTATTTTGGGGGGACTTAGGAAGTCCTAGCTTTCCTCTCCAACTAGAACAGAGTATAAGGGTTAGTGACTACTCAACCTACTTGTAGAACTTGCCTTACTATTCTCTCCTCATAACTTTTATGTGACTGTACTCTTCTTATTACTCTGAAATTACAGTGGTTTAAAATATTTGATTATTTTGAAATAAATCCAGCAGAGTTTTAGAACTTTTGGAAAGCAGGATCCTGGAGACTTGTGTGTTATAATTTTGTTGCCAGATCTCAGACTGGCAACAAAGGACTTTAGTTTTGGTTGTTCTTCATATCCTTGTAAGGAAAACAAGTGTTTTGGGTATAACATTTGTTTCTGCTTGTGTACTACTACCTAGCAGTAGTCATAGTTCCTGAAGTGGTTGAAACTACTCTTTTTTAAGGCCCTACTTATACTGTCTTTGCAACCAGAGGAGATCATCAGTAGTAAAGGCCATTGAACTGACATTACAACTGTTGCTGTGAAACTAGTGCTTTCCTGCAGCCATCATTTGATTCTAAGTCTTTTGGGAGAGGCCGTAGTTCTTATTTAGTCATCAAGGAACATGGCGCTCCTTATGAGCACTGCTTTCTGATGAACTCTTGCAGGAGGGACACTTTTTGCAGAACCTCTTTGAGGTTCTGAGGTTGGATAAGGTTGATGTTCTGAACCAAAATTCTTTTCCAAGACTGTGTTTTGGGAATGGATTATTGGAAAAAGCTTGCTTTTAGGTTACCAAATACAATAAGCACAACTCGACAGAGTGGGAATGCCTTCTTTAAGAGTGGAATGACTCTGCAGTTGCTTTTCCTGGCTCCAGATAGCTAGGATCCCCAGGTGTGGCAGTCACTGGCTGCAGCTGGTCTTGAGAGACATTTTAAGGGTGACAAAACATCATAAAAATGTAATACTTTTATCCAAAATCTGTTGGAAGAATTTGATCTGGAGTTTTGCTGAATATGTTTTTTTTAAAAAGGTAATGTCTTCTAAATAGATTTTCATTAGAATATTTAAAAATTTACCTGTAAAGAAAGAGAATTTAGTCCATTACTTTTTTTACAAACTTGGAAATAAAGGAATTGAGAAAAAATTAAGTCTTACCCATAGCACACCCAAATTACTGTTTTAGAAACAGTTGTTCAGATTCTTTGTTTTGATTTGTTTTAATTCCATCCAAGTAGAGGAGAATTATTAATGAAAAAATTGTATATTGAATTTTACATTATTAAAGATGAAATTTTTTCCTTCAAAAAATTGAAAAAAGAAGGACTTCTACCCCATATATTCACTTTACTTGCTAGATCATTAAATTATTTTTCTCTATTTCTAGACATTTTATCTTTTTATCCTCACAAGTATATCCTAAACTTTTAATTTAAATACTTTCCTAATTGTATCTTTCTGAATACCAGTTTTGGTATCCTCATATCCTTTAGTGTCTCTTGGCTACTCCCCCTTTTTGAATGAACTCATTCTTTTTGAATCCCAGATGACATAATTGATTACTAGGGTTTGTGCTTAAATGTCACAATTTCCTTTTCTTTCAGTCTATGTTATTTCTCACAATTAAATGTTCATTAGAGTGTCATAGTTTATTTTTACACGTTATTAAGCATGTTTATAATAAAGAGTAAGTAACTTTAAGATGAATGTAGATACACTGGAGCATGCTCAGGATAGCCACTGCAGGCAAGATGGTGGAAGATGGGCAGCTTTTAAACTATGTCCAATAAGGAATGACAGAAAGAAATGAATGTGTTTAGTAATAGTAAGAGGCATGTAATAATGTCCTCAAATATTTGAAGGATTATTGTGTTTCACATTGTCTTAAAAGGTGTGTGAGGGGTACATTTTATGGTATTTGAATTATACCTTTAAAAATATTGCAAGGACCAGTTGGTGGGAATAACAGGAACATGTTTTGGCTTATTTGTCTCACATAAGAGAGAACTTTCAGGTAGAATGGTTTCAAGATAGGAAGCCCTCCCTCGGGAAGTAGTGTTTTCTGTTACTGGAGGTGCTCCACTTTGTGCTGTTGACGGGGTCTAGGCATCAAGTGGGAGGCTGAATTAGGTGACCTCCCTGCACTGTATTTCTTTGATGCTGAAAGATGCACTTTTCCCAGCTCTTCAGTAATATAGGACTCACTAAACAATAGGCGTGATTATGAGAGTGACCTCTCTTTTAGTTTTAAGTTTAGAACCGTATGATTTAACAATTGTTATTTTTCTTCCAATGATTATCACCAATTTTTTACAGTAGGAGAAGGGTGGAGTGAAACTCCCACATCTTGAAGGCGGATATTGTATAACATTGTAAGGAGGACAAGGAAGCAAGGATAAGAGTCATAAATTGCAGCTGGAAGCTTGGAACTGATTTCTTTACCCTGCGGTAGCTCAGAAAGGATTCGGCTCCAAGTTTAATGAATAATGAAACACGATCTGAAGAAATTCTATGCAGGAAATACTCTGTTGCCTGGTTCTTAAGAGACTTCCAGTAACTGTGCCTTCTGCTCTACGTGAGAAGCAGTTCTCCTTATTCACCTTCCCTTTCAGTTTGAGGTGATGGTTCAGAATTTGCTTGAAAAGTTCATTTTAATTGTAGGTTAATTTCCAGCACATGTTGGTAGCCTGTGGTCAAATGCAGAACAGATGTAGAAAGCGTTGGCTTTCAGACTGAGCTTTTAAAATGAAAGTTGGGACTTCTCCTCAAATGTTTGCTGATTGTGTGTATTATGAAATGAAACATTACCATGAGAATTACAGAATCTTCTAGGGACCACAGAAAACACCTGATCGAATCTCCTTGTTCTTCCTGAGGAACTAAAACAATTCACTGGGAAATGGGACTGAAAATTTGTGTTTGCCACACACAATAGTGATCTTTTAGGAGCTTCCTTAATTTATTATTATTTTTCAATCCTTTGCAACTTTAAGGAAGTCCACTTCCTAGCATTTTATTAATTAGGTCTACTATATAAAAATGTGTTTACAAAACAGGAAAAACAGACACTATAGCTGAGTTTATTATAATTTGTACATAATGT
This sequence comes from Phyllostomus discolor, assembly GCF_004126475.2. Taxonomy (NCBI): domain Eukaryota; kingdom Metazoa; phylum Chordata; class Mammalia; order Chiroptera; family Phyllostomidae; genus Phyllostomus; species Phyllostomus discolor. Next base: position 55,863,190 of record NC_040915.2, on the reverse strand, counting down.
GACTGAAATCTAAGAGAGATAACTAAGAATTCATAAATATCTTTTCTGGGATGCTCTTATTGAACAGTACCAACTATATCAGCTACTTATCATTGCAAGAGTTAATTGATAACCTGTGGCCTTAATTTTTCTACCCAACTCACTTCCCTTAGAGAGGATGTTGACTCTGTGACATTTGGTTAGGTCCCTCCGGCTATGGTACTTGGCCATTGTACCAGATCCAATAGGATGGCCCCTCAGGAACCAAAAGTGATGGGCTGTGTGAGAACTAGAAAACTAGGGGAGATAAGAAATTTGTCACCAGGGTGATTCAGTTCTTATATTCATTATCTGTACAAATCACAGTGCATATTATATTTCAAAAGCACCTAGACTACAGATATTATTGTACCTTGTAACAACTTAAAGTTTCTTCTTTCTTACAAAATAAGATTAGAACTCTGAAAAATTTAATCAGTAGTTAAGTGGATTACTAAGCTACACCTACCTTGACCCTTGTCCTTATAGAAATCAAAAAACATTCTGTCATGTCCAAACACCAAAGCTCTGTATAAAACACTGTGTGTATACATAATAATTCTTTCATATTTCCAAACCGTGGAGCTCAGGGAGCCTGGGCATACCAGACAGGCATGCTGGGGAAAGTCCTTTGTTCATTACAACCTTGGAGAAATAAAAACCCCGAATACCATAAACCTTGGAAATGATCATTTGCTATACTTGTGTTTGTTTTCATCCCTCCAGCTTTCTCCAGAAGTATATTTGTTCCGGGTATAGGAAAAGACTACACAGGCTGGAAGGAAACTTTATTACTTTCCTTCCTAGTTAGGCTAGAAAATAAGTTAGAATAAATGAATTTACACTAGTGTGCTGTGAAAAAAAATTGTTTTTATTGATTTTTTTTTTTATAGAGAGAGGAGTTTGGGGTGGGGAGAGGGAAGGAGGAAGAAAGAAACATTGATTTGTTGTTCCACTTATGTATGCATTCATTGGTTGATTCTTGTATGTGCCCTGACCAGGGATTGAACCCACAACCTTGGCATATTGGGATGACACTCAGACCAACTTAGCTACTACTCCAGGGCGAGTGTGCCATTTTTTGACATATTTGCTCTCAGTAGACAGGTAAGGCTTTCTATGAAGTACCAAGAAGGATTAGTATTTATTCAGTTGCTAAAACATAAAATATGTTTCTTTTGAGTTGTTGCTTTTTTTAACGTCTCTATTTTCCTTCAGGTAGGCCACATACATAACTCCTTAACACAGGTTAGAATTTCTAGGGCATGTACTTCCTCAGAGGGCCGAAACTGACCCTTTATATATTTCTGTAAATTTGTTAACAGCCTTTTTAAAGGTTTAAAGCATTTCCATGAATTAACAGTAAACTGGAAACCCAGTTTTCAAGAGGAAGTGAAATGTATAATGGAAGTCCGTTGTCAGCCCTGTTTCTTGCCCAAGGGACCGGTCTAGTAGAGGTAGAACGTAAACTCCCCCAGGTTAACTGGAAGACTGAGGTAGACCTTGACTTCTGATGTTCTCCTTAGACATTAACACTTTGAAATTCAGACTTGTTTCTGAGCTAAAGCTTTTCTTCCCATAATTAGATGTTTACTAGCGCCAGGTTTTGAACTTTTAATGTAGCAGATGTTGCCGAAGTTTCTGATTGTCTTCCTGGGTGTCTCTGGGATTGTTTTGCCGGATGCCAGTGGAAAATGCATTCTAGGCCCACAAGGCCGTTCCTCTGCTACACAGCAGGGCCAGGCTCTTCTCCATCTGTCTGTCATAGGCTCCCCCTGAAATTCAGGAAAGCGTTTGCCGTGTTAACTCATTAACAACTGTTTCAAAACAGTCTGATTTCTGACAGTTGGTACATGTGGAGATACCTAATTAAAATAATTCCAGTCTCGTTAATAAGTGTGGTTTCTAGTTGCTGCGGGATTATTGCTATGAAACACAAAGGGCATGTTCAGCTGAGTGAATCGTGCTTGTATTCTAGTCCCTTTACCAACTTTATTGTAATTTAAGAGTTTAAATCTTTATTTTTAAAAATATTTTCATCTCAGTGAATGAAAGAGGTAACTGGAGAAATGTTAGGAAGAAGAAGAACAACAATAACAGATGTAGCACTTGTAGTTCCCAGGAGATTTAGCTACCCAGAGAAGTTTGCAAAAACTGAAATGTTGGTACATGCTGAAATAGCCTCTTGTCTGAACTATCCTTTATCACTATCTTTTCCACAGGTCCCTTAGTTGAAATTGCTCTCTTCTCCCTCTGAACTCAAGATTGCTTTATCTATATCCTTCTTATGGTAATTTCTTCTCCCTGCTGTAGCCATTTATATACACATGTTATATAAATGCCTCTCCTTGAAGGCAGACTCTATGGCTGACCTTTCTCTTGTTTCCCATGAAGCCTAGTTTAATAGCTCGCACACTGCTGTTTACTCAGTAATATGTGCTGAGTGAATGACCAATATTTAATCTATTTTACATAATTGTATTCCAAGTCTTGAGAAGGAATATAGAACCTGTTCTTAGATGTAGGGATGTTATTTTTTTTTAAGACTCTTTTTTTTTAAGATTTATTTATTTATTTTTAGAGAGGGAAGGGAGGAAGAAAGAGACAGAGAGAAACATGAATGTGCGGTTGCTGGGGGCTGTGGCCTGCAACCCTGGCATGTGCCCTGGCTGGGAATCGAACCTGCGACACTCTGGTTCGCAGCCCACGCTCAATCCACTGAGCTACGCCAGCCAGGTGGGATGTTATTTTTAAATTTCAAAAACATTAAGTTAAAATCACTAAAAAACTTTTGCATGCTGAATTTTTTATCAGAAACTGACAAATGATTCTATTAGCAGAATCAACAAAATCTTGCAGACCAAATACCAAGTATATCAAACCTTCTTCAAGAAAACCCTGCGTGGAGACTTCTTCATTAATTGAACACCACTCAGAGCTATCACTGAAATCGCCTGTCTTGGCAACACACACACCCATACTATTAAATGGTAAACTCATGGGGAAATGGAAAAAAAAAACCTGCCATGCATTTAGGAGGTATAAGAAAGTAAAATTCTTGATCAGCCCCTGCTTCCTTCAGTCATTGTCATTCATAGCCCTGTATTACTCTGAAAACAAATGCTGCCATTGCTGTCTGCCCGTTTTCTGACCGTTGGTGGTGATCGCAATAACCGTTACTTCCTGAGAGTCCATCTTCCTTAAAACTCTGCCCCTGCTAGATAATTTTCATAAAACGAATGTAGGGATAAAACGGACAGCTAATAATAATGTTCTTAGTAAGAAGTCATAATAGGCACACCTGAACAGAAAATGGGAAAGAGAAACAGGAGTAGGTGGGAGAGAGGATGAATGGAGAAAGGGAGGATGCTGGAGGCCAGGTGCTGGGATACGGCTCTGGGTGAGAAGCAGCAGGGGGAGCAGGATGGGCTGCCAGGCAGGCCAGTGTGTGGGGGGAACAGTGGTCCACACCCGCCGACATTTCCGTGTTGTGTGTGTGTCTTAAAAACAATACGCACACTCCAGTTGTCTCTATGTTATTAATATTCAAGGTATCTTTTTGTTAGTGCTGTGTGTCTCTTGCTTTTGGAACCTGTCATTTTAGAAACCAAGAGATCAAAAGCCAAGTCATAGTCGCATGAAGATGGAAGCTCGTTACTTTAGCTTTTTGGGCTGATGATTCTTTATTGAAAATAAAGGGTCTATCTTCCCTGTTGCCTTTCTAGCTCCTACTGACCCTCTTAGACCTGTGTTGTGAATGGCGGCAGGGATTGTTTTTATGACAAAATGAGACCCATCACTGCTTTGAACCACACAGAGTTGGTTACCTTTGATGGCAAGAAGCCAAGGAAAACCTGTCAAACACTCTCTTGTAGTCTCTCACACCCTGTTATCTGTGAAGCAGAAAAAACGAGGCATTTGAGAGACAGGACGCTATTTAACAGCTTTGATTGGCTGACATGTATGTTGGGAATCAAAGATGCCTCGATTCAATGCTTCTTCTGAAGCACTTGGGTATGGTAGCTGGAGGAAGAGCAAAATGGGCCTTTATGGAGATAGCTGAGTCAGGATATTATCTGTACAGATGGTTAAACAGGAGGTAACATGAACACATGGTAATCACGCTTTGACTTTAGAATCTGGTGTTGTGTTTAACAAGGGATCAGGGCAATTGTCCACTTAATGAATTGAGGTGTCACTTTGGAGCGCATGTGGCCTTCACTGCTACACCTCCCTTTGGACCTTAGTATCACTAATATTATAAGAGGGTAACAGCTTTGTTCATTACCCACTGGTATGTGGCTAGAACAAAATGTTGTGTCCAATTGTTTTTCTGTGTGTCAGCCTGGTAGTAGTGGTGTTGGGGATCTAGCACCAGTGACACTAGATGATTGGACAGTAGAAAAGAGCAATGATTGTATTCTGTGTTCTTTCTGGTAAATTTGGCAAGAGTCTATTGTAAATTTCTGGGTATGTCTCTTGGTTTGCTTAATAGCAGACTGATGTACAATTAAGACATATAAAAGCACAGTATCTGTAACCACTGAGACTGATGACTTTCATAGGTAAATTACCTTTTGGAAACTAAGAGATTTTATAGAAGTTGTATAAACCTTATTTGCCTGTGACCCCCAAATAATTAGACTTATAATAAAAAGAAAATCTGAAGTCTTGTTTGTAAGGGCATAATACTTGAAATTCTTTTCTAGTTTTATGGATGGAACTAAAACAGAGGCATAGACAAACTGGAGGAAGTTACCAACACTAATGATAATAAATGCCACCATTTACCAACTGCCTCTTATGTGCTAGACACTGCGCTGACACCATTACCTACTCCATGTCCTAACAACGCTGCAGAGGGTGTTGGAATGACTGTTTTACAGAGGAGGAGACTGAGGCTCAGACTGGGTCAGTACCTTGCTGGTGATAGCAGAGTTAGGAAGTACCTGTAGTGATCTGGAATTTGAACCTGGATCTGACAGAGGTGTGCTGCACAATTTCTATAGTTGCATCTTTTAAGATGAAAAAAAAATTACAGGCAGGCCTACAAAGAAGTAGTGCCAGACTTCTAAGGCCGAGCTTTCAACACGTTGTTGAAGATCACAAACCAACAACATGTGATGATCAAAATGAATTACAGAATGAGTTATTGAACTAACACTCTGGGGTAATTTCAGGTAAAGGAAATTATTAATAGCTGTTATTTTTACACGTGTCACCACAGGATTTTTAATGAACTGGTTTTCTCTGCTCTGAAAATGACAGTGCTTGTAAGCACTGTTGCCTCCTGTCACCACATTAGGCATTATTTGGTGCGGACACCAGGAACTTATTTTTCTCCTTCATCTGTCTCCCCTGCTACTGGAAACAGATGTTCTCCTCAGCCGACCATCTCAGTGCTTCCTATGACAAGCTCATGTAACGTGCTGGTATTGTGTTTGCTCTCCCCACTCGACTACTTCGGGGTTTAAACAGAAGACTTCAGTCTCCGGTGCATCAGCACTTATAAATTGCTGTATCTCTGGAGCCCATATTTAAGTGTAAATAGTACTGAAATTAGACTTTACATTTGGACAAGTTTAGGGAAGTTGACCTGTAAGCAGATGGGTGGGAGATGTTGGCTTTTATCTAAGAAAAGGGTCAACACCTGAAAATTATATAATGTTATTAACCAGTGTTACCCCAATAAATCTGATTTTTTAAGAATCCTGTGTCTGAAACATAACAGCTAAGAATTAAATGCACAGACCTTTTCCAGCAAGTTGATATTTACATTTGGCATCGTGGATCAGTCAATAAGTTGGTTACGTCTATGTTCCGCTGTAGTCCAGTGATTTAGTTTGTTTGATGGATGACTTCATTAGGAGACTTGAGCCCATTGAGAATATTACTTGAGCTGGGTAAAGTGATAAGTCAGTTGTGGTGGTAGTGATTCTTTCCCTTCCTCCTCTCCTTTCCCTCTTCCTGCTCCTCCTCCTGCTTCTCTTTTTAAGGACATTTTATTATTTAAAAAATCCTACCAATATGCTAATAGAGAGATACCATTAGTTTGATAATAATTATCCTGACATTGGGAATGTATGACATGTGCATGCTTATTGCTCAGAGCTTAGTGCTTTCTCCATCGGGGACTGCACCAGATATTTGGGAATGGATGAAAGAGTACAAATATGTTTTTCAATTTGGCTTCTCTGAATTTCTTTTAAGCACATTTACAAGTTTTGGTTTTTATTTTTATTTTGTCCATAGTACTTAGTGAGCAACACCCTGATTCCGCTCATCTAAGGAGGTGCCTTCAGTGGAAGGGCCAGTGCTGCTACTATATAGCTGCTTTTCTCTCATTGGGTTCTTGACTGGCTATAATGTGCCTTCGAGTTTTCCCTTCTATCCCGCCCTCTCCCAGCCTAACTTTCTGCTTCCTTTCTAGACTGTAAACTGCTCTGTGTTATCTTTCTTATCAAATCCCCATTTTTCCTGCCCTTACTGCCCCTATTTTCTTTCCCAACTCAAATGTAAACAGGAATTGTATAAGCTGAAACATTCATTTAAAATAAGAATAAAAGTTCTGCCTTTTCTATGATTGATATATATTTGTATTTTTTAATGTAAGGTATGAAGAAATTGGATTGGATGTTGTTAGATTTCTTACGTACACATGCTTGTCTAGCATATAGAGGGCTGAAATAGTCATACTAGAAATATATTAATAAGTGGCCAGGGGAGTTGGTGCTACTGCTTTTACCAGCTGGACTATCCTACATGTTTCAGCTAATATTTACATATTAAGTCAAAAATTCATTCAGATCTCAATCAGTGTGAATAATATGGCCTCTGATTTGAAAGTTTTATTTTTTTCCAAATTGAGGGTGAGCTGCTTACTAAGTCAAGTTATTGTTTTGTGTTAAGTGTCTTATGTATATGATAAAGAAATGTTTCCAAGGACAAGGTGGTTGTATTATTGTAGTTGCTGCTGCTGCTTCTACTACCATTACTATTGTATAAAACTATACATATATTGGGACTTAGAAGGGGGGTCCTGCCACTTTTTTAGATCACAGACTTGAGGAATGCAGGCTAGTAAAGGGAAGAAGGCAGATCATATCTGGCTTGGGAGAGAGAACTTGAAATAAAAAATGGTTGATTCTAGATTTGATGCTAATTTGGACAAACCAGCTGCCCATCTATCTGGGATTCCTAGATTTGGGCTGGGTGTCAGGTAAGATGGGAAGTTATTGGAATAGAAAGGTGAAGGTGTTAAAAAATCAGGCATTGGAAAAGTAGGTCGAACATAATGTTATTTTGGTGAAGATGTGTGTTTGAATATGTGTAGATGGGGCAAAGGGGAAGACCTAACAGGATGTATCACTGCATCGGAAAGTTAAATTAACACTGCGATGAGAATGTGAAAGTTGATTTAGAGGTATTTTTGCTCATCTGTATTTTCTAGTTTTCTACCATGCACATGCTTCTGTTATGATTACAGAAGGCTGCTTTGAATTCGGCTGTCGAAGAGGAGGGAAGATCTAATAGAGTCTCCTTGTGGTCGTAGATGAAGATGACTGTTAGTGCGGGGCCGAGGGAGGCCAGACGAAGGGCCAGGTGCCTCGATGGCCTAAATCCAGTGCCTTTAAGAATAGAAAACATCGAGGAAAAAAATGCTTTCTACTGACAATATTTACGATGAATTTCTCCATTTGTGTGCTTACGAGAAACTTAGTTTCCTAATTATGTTTTAGAGTGATAATAATACTCATTTTTATTTTCAGATGATGCACAGATTATGCTGGAAAGATCTAAAAAAAACATAGGCTGGGTGTTTGGGGAAGCCAGCCTGGGATTTAAATTTTACAGAGATTATGCAGAGTTCATGGTACTGACAGTTTGGCAGAAATCCTCAGGAGTTACGAAATTTCAAACAAAAGCTGACAGGAGACAGTTGGCTGGAGAATGAAAAAGTCTGGTGGAGTTGAAGTGCATCATGTATTAGGATCATCAGCAATGCAATGAGTTTTCATTGCTAAGTCACTAAAGCTAGAAATAAAAAAAGAATTGTTTTGTTTTCTTTAGTCCATATTTAAGCTTTAAAAACACATATTTGAACCAGCTATTGCAGTCTTGTTTTTCTAAATTGGAGTAGGAAGCAGGATATAGAAATGATAAATTGGAATTAGAAGAAGGAATATTGGCAAAAGGCCGGAGGTACTCCAGTGGTAGGGAAGTCATGTTTACTCTGGGAAGAGTATCATTATGAGGCTGTACCCTACTTGGGAAATAGGTTTCAAGGCCAGTACCTAAAGTGAACAACGGAATAGTCAAAATATCTTAAGAAATTTCTTTAAAAATGTCATGTTAGAGGTCAGTTAATCAATGCAGAAGGTTTTTCCTCTACTGTTAGAACAAAGCAACATTTCTTTGGTGAAGGCCCAGATATACGTACTTGGCTTGTGGTTTTGCGCCATGCTGTTTAGGGAAAAGTAATGCTTTATACACTAGAACCACCCTCAACATGGGGGCCAGTGTTCTAGCTGGACAAGGCTGATACTGCACCATATAATGCCTGTGTTTCTGGTACATTTACTCCTGGGGCAACTGGAAAATGGGCTCTCAGGTCATCGTCTGGTGCCTTTCAGATGTTTGGTCCTGGTTCACAAATTCTGAGGATGTGTGGGATTCTAAGGGTGATTTGGAGGGGCTGCCTGAGACTTGGGGTATATTCAGGGTCCCTGGATTGAAAGGCCTCTGAGATATTAGAGGAGTCTTTCCAAAGTGAAATTCATGTGACCTGAATTTCCTTTGTACCGTCTGAGACACTGTATTTTATAGTAGGATGAACACTGAATGAGAGATCAAAAACTTGGTTCTATGTCACTACTTATTTCCTCTGTGTTCTTAGGTTAGTGTTTCTCAGCTTTTTGGTTGTGGCATAGTTTCTGAGTTTTGGTGACAGAATTGAAGGGGATAAAAATCTCAGAACAGCACTAAACAAACCAGTAACAATTTCAGCTGAGAGGGTACACTTAGAGTATCACCGAGTCTCGGCATCTGTAAAAGCACCCTTGTTTAGCATATGTACTCGGTCACTCTTTGAGCACTGCTTTGCTGTTAGAGCTGGTGTTGACTGCTTGACTGTGCTCACTCATATCATTGCGATGCAACAGTGTCTGTGGTTTCATTAAATCACTCTTTCTTTGGCACTTGCTCTGTGGGGTGTTACTCCTCATGCCTCTTATTCATAGCAAATCTGTACTCTGAATCTGTGCTCTCGTTTGTTAAGAGGGGAGTGTAAGAACTGTCTTACCTACCTCAGGACTGTTTTGAGGATCCATGAAGTGTAAAGGAAGAAAAGTTTTATAACACTTTGTATAAAGTTATGAAGGGTTTAAGAACTATGAGTTTTGATTGCTTGTCTCCTTGCCTTATTAGACCATAAGTTTGTTGTAACTATAATTTAGACTGGGTTTTTTACTTTGTTCTCAACTCATCTCGTGGCTCAATGTTTGGCATATAAAAAATAGTCAATAAATATTCATTAAATTGAAATTTTAAGTTATTTTTATTCTTTTTAAAAAAGATTTTATTTATTTTTAGAGAGGGAAGAGAGAGAGAAAGAGAGAGAGAGGGAGAAACATCAATGTGTGGTTGCTGGGGGCTGTGGCCTGCAACCCAGGCCTGTGCCCTGACTAGGAGTCGAACCTGTGACACTTTGGTTTGCAGCCTGCGCTCAATCCACTGAGCTACACCAGCCAGGGCTAAGTTATTTTTATTCTTTTTTTAAAAAAAGATTTTATTTATTTATTTTTAGAGAGGGAAGAGAGGGAGAAAGAGAGAGAGACACACACATCAATGTGCAGTTGCTGGGGGCCGTGGCTTGCAACCTAGGCATGTGCCCTGACTGGGAATCGAACCTGCGACACTTTGGTTCGCAGCCCGTGCTCAATCCACTGAGCTACGCCAGCCAGGGCTATTTTTATTCTTAATATTGGATTGATTTACCACATAGCCAGCCTCTTCTGTGCAAAGAGACTCCACTGTGGACCAGCAGATCCCATCCTGTGCACAGAGGAACAAGGTGAGTGGCTGGTGCCTCTGGTGGGTTTCAATGGGGGGCAGGGACAAAAAGAATCAGATTTAGGTGACCTTTTTGAGAAGCATTCTTAACATAGTCAGCGGGATTATTGCACGGCTGCTGTGTGCATGTAAGTGCAGCATTTTGTTTGGTTTGAGATGTTCTGAGTGGTTTTTATTATTATAGTATGTCAATTTGAGGCTCTTCCACAGCCTTATAGATTTCATTTTCTTTAATTGGGATGGGGAGGGAGAGAGAGAACAGCATTAACTTGGCATTCTTGCCTTTTAGAGCTGTGGGTTATTGATTCAGGGGCCAGGAATAGTAATGCTGGGAAGTAAAGGTTCCCCTGGGAGCATCGATGTTAAAGGGCAAAGGGAAAATGATTAGAATTTAAATCTCCAGGCTCCACTGAATTTGTGGCTTCATTAAAAAAAGGGGTGGGGGGAGGAGGAAATGATCTGGGTTGCTGCTGTAGGCTTTGTTTAACACTTGCATCCACCAACTGATAACCCTGAATTATACAGCCTTTACAAGTTGAGCTACATGGCAAAGTGTGAACAGCCACCCAATGGACAGACCACTTTTACTGCCAGGCGTCATTGTGGGCCATACTCAGTTAGGGTCAATCAGTTATAGCGGAATGTCTCTTCTTTGTAAGGGAGATTGTAACCTTTGGCTTTGGCTTTCTTTGAGCCAGTGAAATCTCTTCTGCCTCTTTGCGAAACATGTAATCACCAAATTACACACATACTCTGTTCTTTGATGTATCAATCTTTAGAAATTCTACTTCCCTAAGGTCAAGTTTTTCCTTTTAGACTATTTATCTGATACCTAGTATTGGTTCTTAACATTCATTTATATCATTCACACTTATCATGCATTACTGTATTATTATTCTATGAAATGAAATTTAGTTTATCTTCCAACTTTCAGCTAATCAAAAAATATTTTCTCATGGAATGCATGATTTCATTGTAGAGAGGCCCTGTGTATGGTGGTTAAAGGCATGGGCTCTAGAGCTAGAATGCCTGGGATGGACTCCTTCCTCTGCAGTTTACTAGTTGGTAGTCGATCCTGACTATTATTTAATCTCTGTACTTCAGTGTCTTCTTCTGTGCAACGATGATATTAATAATGCCCACCTCCTGGAGTTGGTAAAGGTTAAATTGGGTAATAAATGTAAAGTGCTTATTACAGTGCCTGCCAGTATTTAATAAGTATTACTATTAATTTGTTGTTTTCCCAATGAATCTGCCTCCCTAATGATTCTATTTCAATAAATATTTAATGTAGCACGTATTTGCTAAGCATATCCAAATGGGTGGAAAGGCTGCCAAAACTGTTTGAGTTTCAGGGGAATGCCATCTTGGTGTTACAGATATGGGACAATTCATAAGAAGACCAGAGAGAGTTAACTGACTGACATAGTTGCTAAATTAACATATACATTTCAGAAACCTGCAAAAAGTTCCTATCAATGATCTTTTACCAGTGCTTCAATTTATTTCAGAATCTGCTTTAAGATACAGATTTGTTTAAGCTGCGAGAAGAGGCATCATTGGTGCCCAAGAGTCAGTAGACCTGGGACCACAGCACTGTGACCTTGGACCAGTCACTTCCTCATTGTGAAATCTGATTTTCTCGTGTGAAAGTGAGGTGGTTAGAGCATGGATCTTTAAAGTACCTTCAAGCTGATATTTTAGAATTCTGGAATTTAGAGCCTAAAGGTATAACTTGAAGGTGCTTTGTTCTTTGTCTGAATTAGCCATACTTGTGAACATTTCTCAGATTCTGAAAAGTATGAAATTTTTCAGTGACTTTTCTTATTTTGTTTGCTTTGATGCAAGATAAGCCACTGTTCATATCCAAGTGGTGATTAGGCCTTGGGTGCATGGTTTTTCAAAATGTTGCTTGTGTTTGGATATATTTTGTAATGTAAATATTTTGGTTGATCAGCATATGTCAGGGGTGAAATAGCCCTACAAGGACATAGGGGTTGTTTATACAAGATTTATATAAATACACAATAACAATGACTAGTGGGATTGTTGCTGTTTTATAAAGGAAAATGTTTTCTGGCACTATACCTGCCTCCCTCGAGAAGAAAGAAAGAGGGAGTGAGGAAGGAAGGAAAATGGATTTGCTCTTTAAAAAAAAATGTATGGCAGATTTGTGTGTGTGTTGGAAACAGATCATATTACTGTTACCATGAAAATATATACACACATGTGCACATCTCTAAATTGGATTAAAGGAGCATTGTCAGGCTTGATTGGGGATATAGTACAATGAACTTCTGATCTCCAAATTTAAATGAAACTCAAGTCTCTGCCCAGGAACTTGAAATTAAAGATAAAGTGTAGAAGCTTTCACTTAAAATGGTATGTTGGTTATGGATTTTGTTCACAATAAGTAGATCATGTAGATGGTTCAGTGGGAGTCACAATTACTGACTGTTACAGCTCCAATGTGTATCTGACTATTTTAAGGAGAAGATAGACGAAATATTGGGCATCCAGGAATAATACAATATCCTGAAGCCTGCACTATTGAAATGCTATGTGTTCTACATGCTATAGTTTCACGAAAACAAAGCAGGAGACCACCCTCATTTTGGAGATTGGGCAGTAGCCCAAGCAGCTGTGAAAGTGAATAGAAAACTGTCCCTGTTTGTCTCAGTTTTTCCATTCATTTTGTCCAGAAGTTTAGCATCACCAAGCAGAGAGGGTCACATTGCTTATTGGGGTTTGAGAGTCATGCTGATATTATTGCAAAGTAGATATTTTTATAACAGTAAGTTGTATCTTATATTAGCTGTTTAAGTAGTGATTTTGGTGTGGTACATAGAAACCTTAGCAGGGAAGGACAGACTCCTTATTTAGGGCTGAAGATTTTGAGGAATCCCAGAATTTGGACTTTATATTTAATATCATGGGAACAATGGCAAAATAAAATGTTTTTATTGTTTTCAAAATTAAATGCAGTAACCTGTAAGTGTTCTGTTCAAGGCATTGTGCTAGTGACTTTGGATCATCAGGTATTTTACTATAACATGATATATGTATATTCTACAAAATTGTACATTGAAAATAATAGGGCTTATGGGAAAATAGACTAAGTGTAGATTACTCAAAATCTATGCAACTTTGAACCATGGAACCAGAAAAACCCAAAACCCCAAAAGCCAATAGATTGGACAGCTCAGGTAGGCAGCTCAGCATGAATAGAAGTTGCCATAGATATTAAAAATGCACTAAAAAAAGAATTTTAAAATGCTGACTTGCAGAAATGTGAGATAATGCATTTCAAAGTGGAGCCCTGAGCCAGTGGGGTCACCATTAAGGTGAGTGCAGAAGGAAGTTAAGACTTGCCCCGAGACGAGGACCAAAAATTATGCCTTCTTAGCCTTGCGTGCAGGCATTCACTTTTCATTTTTCTTATGTAGAGGAAAGAGCTGTGCAGAAGCCTAGCAGAAGCCATTTTACTTCTCCCTCTGAAGGTTACAATTCTATTCTACTATTTTAGCTCCTCTGCCCAAGAAAAAACCACCCATGAACCATGGGACCAAGTTCCATGTTTCACTGACATGAGCTAAACGGGGCTGTAGAAATGTTGTGTAGCAGAATGGGCTGTAAAAGTGCACATATGAGCCCCGCCTACATGGATTTGATCAACTACTTGAGAATATGAGAAATAAAGTTAAATGATGCAAGGTTTAAAAGTGGCTCGAAGAAATACTGTAAGAAATAACAAAATGCTCTAGGAATTTAGAGATGGGCAAAGAGCTCTTTAGAAGGGACAGTTTAGGACAAGGTGGGTCATTGATGTTAGTGTCTTTTTTAACCCTCTAACTTTCCATGTGGAGCTAAATAAAAACATTTAACTTAATCCTTCTGAGGAGTTATACAATTCTTAAAATTCTATAGCTGTTAGGTATTTAGTGTTCTCTCTCACTCGTATTTCCTACCTTTCTCCCTTTTACTCCAAGGCATTTAAAAAAAATCTCTCAAAGTAGAGTACTTTCTGGAGTCATGGTGTATAAAGAATACCTGCATCTGACTCAGTTCCCACTCAAAGACACCTTCTCTAAGGATGAGCCTTCAGTCTTCTCTCTGTGGTGAGTAACTTGTGATCATATAGTTGGTAGGTTCGATTTAGCAGTCTTTCTGAATGCTGTGTGTGGAGCAGCACTGTGCTGATTGCTGAGTAAGATGTGGTCCCTGTCCGTCAGTAGAGTGTCGAAAAAGAAGCATAAACAAAGGAACGTGAAAGTGGAGGAGAAAGAGAGAGAATGTGAACTTGTAAAACCGTGGATGTCTTCTTGTAAAAAATGGGATTTGAATTGGGCTTAGAATAATTGCAAGATTTTGTCTGACGTACTTCATGAGAAAGTACTTTGGCAGATGTGGAGCAAAGAATAGATGTAGGAAAGTGCTGAATGTGGTCAGAAATAGTGAACAGAGTTGTGATGTGGGTGGAGTAAAGTTTGCATGGGGGCTAGCGGATGGGTGTGTTTAGTTCAAGATAAAGTTGGAAAACTAGGTTGGAGCCAAATTGTGGAGGTCTTTGGATACCAGACTGAAGAATTTGATTTACTCTCTTTATAATGGGAAGCCTGCTAAAGTTTTGAGCCAGGAAATACATGATCAGAGTTTGAAAAGGAAAAAAAAAACCCCCTCATAACAGTTGAGTGCCTACGTATATACATTGTTACTAACATATGCTTTATATCCTTATTTTATTTACTCCTCATAATAGTCCTTAAAAGTAGCTATAGGATGTTTGGAGGGAATATGTAGGAACTCTCTGTACCTTCTGATCAATCTTGCTGTTGACCTAAAACTGCTTTAAAAAAGTAAAATCACAATTTTTTTACTCTAAAGAAGTGTTACGGATGGAGATTTGAAAGAACTTAGAGACTAATGGGAAGAGGATAAAAAGGGACAGGAAGTATTGCAGGTGCCCATTTAACTGGGAGAATGTCTTCGCTTGGTCACTAAATGTTTAATGCGCCCCTACTTGTTTAAGCAATGGGTTTTCAGAACTGAACAAAAAATAAAGTCCCTGCTTTTGTGGAGTTTATATTCTAATGTATGGGAGAGGGTTAATGCGTAAATGTATTGGGATGAGATGCAATTTTCTGTTTGGTAGAATAGGAAGGCATTTCTTGAGAAGTGATGTATGATCAGAGACCTGGAAAAAGTAAGAGAAAACCCATGTAGCTTCTGGGGAAAAAAAGGAGTAGAAAAGAGTAGTTCTGGTAGAAGGGCCATCTAAGGTAAAAGCTCAGGGAGGACTGTGCTAGTACTCAGTATAGGAAGGAGAACAGTTTGGCTGGACTGGAGGGAGTGAAGGGCACAAGAGTAGAAGATAAGGTCAAAGAAATTGGGAGGAGCGTAGACCATGAAGCCATGGTAAAGGCTTTGGCTTTTACTCTAATGGGAGAACATTGGAGGGTTTTGAACAAAGAAGTTCCATGTTCAGACGGATGCTCAAAACGATTATCATAGCTGATATGTGGAGAATAAATTATATGGGCACAAGGGCCAGACCCATGAGACCAGCTGGTAGGTGCTGTTGTAATGTAGGCAAGACAAAATGATGGCATGGACCAAGTGGGTAGTGATAGAGTGGTAAGAAGTGGTTGGGTTCTGGATCTTTTTAAAATCCTCACCTGAGGATATATTCATTGACCCTAGAGAAGGAGGTCGGGAGGAGGGAGGGAGAGGGAGAGAGAGAGAGGGAGAGACAGACATAGATGTGAGAAATATCGATCTGTTGCCTCCTGTACACGCCCCCACTGGGAATCAAACCCGCAGTCTAGGTGTGTGCCTTGACTGGGGATTGAACCTAAAACCTTTTGGTGCACGGGACAGTGTTCCACCATCTGAGCCACCTAACCAGGGCTGGAATTTTCTTTTTTTGAAAGTAGGACTAACTGAATTTGCTGAAGGATTGGATATGGAGTATGAAAAAAAGAATGGAACTAAGTTAATTTTGCCTGAGCAACTGACATAATGGAGTTGCCATTTTTTAAGAAAGGAGAAGAATGTGGATAAAGGGGTTTTGAGGAAAGGAAGTTGGAAATAAGAGTTCCATTTTTGATGCCGTTAGACACCTAAGTGGAGATCTGAGTGCACATTTGGAATTTGATGGAATTATGAACTTGAGAGTTGTAGGTTGTAACTATAGTCAGTTACACTGAAATCACAAACCATAAATGCGGATAGGTGAGGGGATGCGGACAATTTGGGATAAACACATCACTTCTGTGGGCAGAGGACAGTGTCTCAAGCTCAACAGTGTTATTTTCATCAAAGAAAGTGTGTAAGTGAAGCAACAGACATGGAGACAAAGACAGGATCAGAAACCAGGAAAGGGAAACAAGGTGGGATGGCTAGTTGAATGAATGACCTCAACTGCTCTTTCTTCATCCGTTCTCTTGTTTGTAGTACTTCCTAACTGGAAAGATGTGAGAAGGATGGAAAGACAATAAAACTCTTGAGGCCAAAAGAGAAAAAAACGTTTCAAGAGTGAGGAAGTGACAGGTCAAGTAAGGTGAGACTGAGAACTGATCAGTCTGACAGCACAGAGGCCACTGTGAGTTTGCTTAGAGAAGTTTTGGTGGAGAGGGTTCAAGAAAATGGGAGGCTTAAGTAGTGACAGGAGAGATGGCATCCTGCGTTTTGCAGTTCTGTTATTGGGTACGTGAACTTTTGGATGATACTGTCTTTGTGACAAATTTGTCTTTTTGTAATTATAAAATGTCCCTCTTTATCTTTGGTCGTGTTCTTTGTTTTAAAGTCTACTTTATCTAATATAACCATTTGCTATAGCCACTCGGATGTCGATTTGGCCTAGTTTGACTCTCACCCTCGTTCGATAATTAATATTTTTAAGGTGAAGGTGTCTGTACTGCGTTTGCCTAATGTCATGCACTCTAGACCACCTGCCCATTTGCTCGTTCACTTGTGCTGGGTAGCTGATGCAGGAGCACTTACCGAAGGTCAGATCCATAGACAGTCCTGTCCAAGAATCAAGTCTACTCTGTTATCTATTCTTTGAAGACAGCGCAAGTGAATATCATGTTTGTTGTGCCTCATTCATATCAGAAACAGCTTCGGGGGTCCAGGAAATACACAACTAATGACTTGGAGAAAGCAGCTCGAAGCTCTCACCAAGTTTAATAGAGTAACCAAATGCCTTGGAATAGTTGTCACGATTGCTACTATGATACTATAGAATAGTATATTCATACTTGTATCTTGAGGGAAAATGCAGAGAATTCACTTAAATTTGACATTTGGTTAGTTTGGAGGATGGTTTGCTTTATTTCTTTTGATAGCCTGGATCAGACCAGCCGTCACGTCCTTCGTGACTACTGTGCTCAACCCTTAATAAGGTTTCTGTTGCTACTTACAATAGAGTAATTAAGTCCTTTTACTGGGTCTGTGATGCTTCCACGATGCTTACCTTCCAGCTGTAAATCGGAATGTTGGGCTGGCCATCCACTGGTGTGCTTTTTATTCTTTAGCCAAGTAATTAAGCATAGACACTTTCTCTTTCAGTACCTCCTGCCAGTGCATGTCACATGTACTTAGGGTAGCCTGGAGATTGAAGGGATGCTTAGTTTTTAACCTAATATACTGAGGTATCTGAGAAATATGTGTTTTGAAATATAAATAGAATATAATTTTTAAGGAAAAAATAGTCTTTAAATCTCTCAGTTTTCTTTGGCAGAAGAATAATATTAACATCTGCTTACCGAACTGTGGTACCCTTAAAAGAATTGGAGGTGGTCCAATTTCCAATAAAATATTGGATTAAGTGACTTCACTTGAGTTTTTATTATTTTTAAGTACATTTTTAAACCTCTTTTCTCCCTGTAATTTGCAGTTTGCATTTATTTGCAAGCAGTGATTTTAGTTTACATGATGAATCACTCTCTATACCAACATTTGTAGGATACCACAAAAAAAATATCATCAGGATGAAAATGCCAGGTTACCAAAATGCAGCAGACAGGAAGGCACCATATCTTAATAAGGTAGCTCCATCTTTGATTCTTATTTTTGGAAGAGAGAGAACTGATATCAGTGGGCACTGGTCTTGTACCACGAGCCTTACATATTTTCTCTCTTTTAGGTTTCAATAAGCCTTTAAGAGAGGCTCATTCATTCCATACAACAATCTGCTGAATCAAGAAGGGCAGATATTATAATTTCTATTGCCCTGGTTTGGAATCTTAGATAGAGGTTTGTGAGTTGCCTATGACCACATAGTCAGTCGGTGTTGGAGCTGGGTCCAGACCCCATATTTCTCATCCCTAGTCATTCTACTGGGTCTCCTGATACTTTTATTTTATTATTATTATTTTTTTAGTTTAATGATAGAGTTGTAAGAAACTTTAGTGGTTTGTTTTTCTAGTTAGTTCAGCCTTTTCACCTAACATTCATTCTTTCAACATCTGCAAATCTAGTGCATGTATGTGTCTAATCCCAAGGTGAATACCATCCTACTCTGTAGGACAGGTGAGGTGGGCATGGAACAAATGCTAACAGAGACATTTAAGTGTTGATTTCCAAGGACCCAGAGAAGTAGTGAGTCATGTAAACTTTCCCAATGACATACTGGGAAAGCCAAGACTGGGGCACTCATTTGCAAAAGTGGAGAAAATAGTCCATTCTTCTTAGACTTGTTATGAGGATTAAATAGATTATCACATAATCCATGGGTAAAGTATTTAGAATAGTATCTGACACAGAGTAGCTAATCAGTAAATATTGGTTTTAGTTTCTTGCTTTTTCTACTCCATACAACTGCCTTTCCAGATTAAAGTGGGTAAGAAGGTTGAGTATTAAAAACATGGATCTTATGAGCAAGAACAGTTGAGGAGAAAGCATGTTTTTTCTTAAGGGAACTTAAGCAATAAGTTATTACTGTTTAACAGAGGGATTGATTATAAGTGATTGAATTTCATACAGCGTGCTCCTTGTTCCTAGCTCCTCCTATAGTTCTTCTGTGTGTAGATCCCTGAGTTTGTTGGGTTAATGTAGGGATTTATTTTATTGTCTGTTGTATGAATCACAACTTTGGGAAGGAGGTATTTTTTATTTTTCTATGTAGATCATGATTTTTATGCTGTTCCGGCAGTATTTGATAACCGTATTCTCCCATATACTCCTGTCCAAAGCAAACAGAACACAATTGCTTTTCTCCCCTCCAAGATCTAAAATGTGTTCACTTTGTACTTAATCCACCTATATTAACAGTGGCACTTTTAACTTTTGTTGGAAGTGACATGCTAACAGTGCTTTCTTCTTTTAAAAAAAACCTTCTATTTTAAAATAATTTTAAGCTTATAGAAAATGTCCAAAAATAGAATAGAGAGGTCCTATATACCCTTCACATAGTTTTCTTTTCTTTCTTTAATCCTCACCTGAGGATATGTTGATTGGCTTTTTGGAGAGAGAGAAAGGGGGAGAAAGAGACAGACAGACAGACAACAACGTGAGAAACAACAATTGGCTGCCTTCTGTACATACCTGACCAGGGGTCAAGCCCCCAACTTAGGTATGTGCCTTGACTGGAAATTGAACCTGCAACCTTCTGTTGTACAGGACAATGCTCCAACCAACTGAGCCACCTGGCCAGGGCTCACATAGCTTTCTTTAATGTGAACATTTGAATAAGCATAGTATAATTATCAAAAGTAATAAATTAACACAGACACAGTACTGTTAACTAATTACAGCCCATACAAATTTCACTATTTTTTTTTCACTAATATCCTTGTGTTGCTCTAGTATACAACCCAGGATCCCACATTGCACTTAATTGTGGTATCTTCTTAAGTTGCCTCTAATATGGGATTTGTCTTTGTCTTTGTCAGTTTTTAATATTTTTTAAAAAAGATTTCACTTATTTATATTTAGAAAGAGGGGAAGGGAGGGAGGAAGAGAGGGAGAGAAACATTGATGTGAGAGAGAAACATTGATCAGTTGCCTTTTGTATGTACCTCAACTGGGGACCGAACCCACAACAGGCTTGTGCCCAGATCAAGAATCAAACTAGCGACCTTTCACTTTGCGAGACGACCCCCAACCAACTGAGCCACACCAGTCAGGGCTCCTTTACCAGTTCTTGTAGTGTAAGTCTGCTGATGATAAATTCATTCAGATTAAAAAAATGTTTAAATTTTGTTTATTTTTGATTGTGGTAAAATACACATAACAAAATATACCGTCTTAAGTGTACAGTTCTGTAGTGTTAAGTGTGTTCACGTTATTGTGCAACCAGTCTCCAGAACTCTTTTCATCTTGCCAAACTGAAACCCTACACCCTTTAAACAACAGCTCCCCACTCCTGCCTCCCCGCATTCCCTGCCAACCACCATTCTACTTCCTTCTCTGAATTTGACAAATGGGTACCTCATATAAGTGGGATCATATTGTAGTTGTCTTTTTGTGACAGGTTTCTTCACTTAGCATAATGTTCTTAAGGTTCGTATTTTATGTAACCTGGACACGTGTATCCAAGTTTCCCTTCCCCTTAGGACAGAATAATATTCCCTTGTATGTGTACACCAGACTTTGTTTATCCACTCATCGGTCGATGGAAACGTGGGTTGCCCCCACCTTTTGGCTGTTTGTGAATGATGCTGCTGGGAACATGGGTGCACACATACCTGTTCAGGTTCCTGCTTTCAGTGCTTTTTGTTTATACCCAGAAGTGGAATTGCTGGATGGTATGGTAATTCTATTTTTAATTTTTTGAGGAACCACCATACTGTTTTCCATTCCAGCTTTCGTGTCTGAAAATGTCTCTTTTTTGACATGATGTTTGAAAGATAGTTTCACTGAGTCTGAAGATTTCTTTCAGGGATTTAAAGATGTTGCTCCACTTGTCTCTCTTGTATTGTTTCCATTGCGAAGTTGGCTGTCATTCTTACCTTTGTTCCTGTGTAAAATCTTTATCTTTTTCTCTGGTTGCTGTTAAGATTTTTCTTTATTAATGTGTTTAAGAAAATGAATGATGATGTGCCTTTCTGTAGTTTTTATTACATGTTTTTATTTAAAAAATAATTGTTTTTATTAAGCCTGGAACATTTTCAGTTTCATATCCAGATATTTTCCTGCCCTCTCCTCCCCCTTTTCGCCTTTGGAGACTCCATTGTACATATTCATTAGGCTGCTTGAAGATGTTCATAGAGCCCACTGGTGTTCTGTTGAAACTCTTTTACTTTCAGTTGTTTCAATTGGTATGTCTTCAAATTTACCACTATTTTCTTTAGTTTCTAATTTGCTGTTAATCCCATTTCCTGCATTTTATTATCTGAGACATTATGTTTTTGTGTCTACACCTCTGATTTGTATCTTTTAAAAAATATCTTTTAGGTCTCTCCTTAATGTGGTCATGTTTTCCTTTATTTTCTTGAAGATATAGAATATTACTATAATAACTCTTAATACTCTTTTCTGCTAATCTGTATCATTGCTGGTTTTCTATTGATTTATTATTTTTCACATCATGGGTTGAATTTCCTGCTTATTTGCTTGCCTGGTAATTTTGGATTGGTGGTCAGACATGGTGAATTTTACTTTGTTGGATTCTAGGTATTCTTGTATTTACAAAGTACTTTTTTTTTAAGGTTTTATTTATTTATTGTTAGGGGAAGGGAGGGAAAAGAGAGGGAGAGAAACATTATTGTGTGGTTGCCTCTTGCACGCCTCCCACTGGGGACCTGGCCCACAGCCCAGGCATATGTCCTGACTGGGAATTGAACTGGCAACCATTTGATTTGCAGGCTGGCACTCAATCCACTGAGCCACACCAGCCAGGGCTACAAAGTACTTTTAAACTTTGATGTGGAGCTTTGTTGCTGTTAAATTACTTGGAAATGGATTGATCATTTTGAGGCTTCCATTAACATTTGTTAGGTGGGACCAGAGCAATCTTTTGACTAGGCTATTTTTGCCTCACTGCTGAGGCAGTCCTCGTCAGAATACTTCATGGAGGATTTTTCATTGTGGCTGATGAGAAGACTATTTATTTATGGCTCTGCATGAGTTCTGGAGAGTGTTCTACCTACTTCTTTCTTGTGGTCCTCTCCCCAGCCTTGGACAGCTTTCCATGGATGCATGGATCAGCTCTCAGATGAATACTTGGTGTGGGAGGACCCTCTGGAGATACCCAGTTTTCTCTCAGTGCAGCCCTCTCTTCTCCAGTGTTCTGCCCTGTGAATTCCGCCCACCATGGCCTCTTGGAACTCCCTACTCTGTTATTTCAACTAAGAGAGACTGCTGGGCACTTGTTGGGTTCCCTTTCCCAGAGTTGCAGCCTGAAAGTCTTTATGCAGTGAGCTTGGGCAGTCATAAAACTTACTCTCCTCTCTCTTGTTCAGTGTCTGAAACTTATTTTTTTTCTTGTATATATTCCACCAGTTTTTTTTAAAGATTTTTAAAATTTATTTTTAGAGAGGGAAGGAGGGAGAGAGAGAGAGAGAGAGAGAGAGAGAGAGAGAGAGAGAGAGAGAGAGAGAGAGAGAGAGAGAGAGAAAAACATCAATGTGCAGTTGTTGGGGACCCTGGCCTGCAACCCAGGTATGTGGCCTGACTAGGAATTGAACCTGTGACACTTTGGTTTGCAGCCCGAGCTCAATCTGCTGAGCTACGCCAGCCAGGGCTTCCACCAGTTTTTTTGGTTGTTTAAATAATTAGGTAAATAAGTCTTGTCCCTGTTACTGCATCTTGCCTGGAGGCAGAATTTGAGTAAGTTATTTAATCTCCCTATGTTCTAGTTTACTCATCTATAAAATGAAGAGATTATGGATTTGTGAGAATTAAGTAAAATAATAGGCATAAAGCACTTAGTATAGTTCCTGGCACATACTAAGCACTTAGTAGATGTTAATTGTTATTACTATTGGCACCAAAAAGGGGGAGAGAATGTCTTGAACCAGTCTGGGAAACTAGGAACACGAGCCAGTTCTTTTCATTCTGATTCACTTTCTCTGATCTGTAGGTATTAAAAAACAAGAGCTATTAGTGGAAGCGTCTTTGTCTCCCTGTCTGCTTTCTTTTCTTTCCTCTTCTTCATTTTCTTCATTTTTATTCTTTTCTTTCTTTTTTTCTTCCTTTTTACCAGGCCTAAAACATTATTCTTAATACTGTAATCAATATGGAAGGTAGTAACGTTGTCTGAAACCTACCTTTTTTTTTACAGTCACAATTGTATAGCTATTAGGTGTACAGTAAGTAGAGTCAGACTTAGATTGAAATCCTTACTCCCCCTTTTTTTAATCTTCAGTTTAATTATTCTCAGTTGCCTCATTTTACAAAAAAAAAAACCTCCACATACTTCACATAGCTGTTGTGAGAATGAACTGAGTTGATGTATATAAAGCCCTTTAGCACAGTGCCTGTCACATAATTAGGGCTTAGCTTTCCCAGTACTCAAGTTCACACCAGAGATCTAAAACTGAAATGACCATATTTAACTCCAACTTTCCAGGCCTTGGTTTCCTTTTAGTGGGCTTTTATTTGTATTATACAACTTAGTAATATTTGTATATCACTTTATAGTTTACAGAATGTATTCACATACATTATCTTATAGTGCTTGAATCTTCGTTTCTATTTTCCAGTGAAGAACCTCAGACTCGGAAAAGATAAGCAATGAACTTATAGGTAAACGGCTAGTAAATGTCAGAGCCACAGCTAGAGAGTGATGAGGGAACTGTTTAAGTGTTCTTTGCACTATTCATGTGGCTTCCTAGTGAAACATTTTACCTGTGTCTAGATTTACATACTGTGACATCAGCAGTGGATTTTATATTCTTTCAGGTAAGGGTCATAAGTTGTCTTACTCTTTTTATTTTGCTTAGTGGCCAACATTCAGTGTAGGAATTTTCTTACATGGTATTTATGAAAAGAAAAGCAATTTTCTTTTGCTTACTCCCCAAATAAGAGTGATTATTGAGTAATTAATACACATTTCTGTAGTGTACTGTTAAATGGCAATTCTTTCTTTAAAATGTAGGAGTGTAACTCTACTCTTGAGTGATCAAATATCTTCTATGTAGGTAAATTTACTGAATTTTCTTTTCAGGATAAAGCTTCTCTAGAATCACATCAAATGGAGCTATTATTTGCCAATTTCATGGAAGTTATACTAATTGCTTTAGTAGATTCCACTTACAGATCAAGTGTCTTTGACTAAATGTAATTGCTTATGGCTATATTTTATCAAAGCAATAAGCTCAAAATAACTTCCGTGGAATTTAAAGCATAGAAGAGAGGTAGGATGTATCAGATAATGGGCACTTTCTACTGTTGCTTTTGAAAAATAGTTTTTATTTTGAAAAATGTCCATGTTCCTACATGTTGCTTTCTGGGAAAAACCCCAAAAAACAAAAATAAAAAAAAACAAAAAGCACCTTCAACTTTTATTTCATAGTTCTTGTCTACATTTTTGTATCCTTATGGGGAGAATTTTCTCTGGGGCTGTTAATTATATGTTAATCATCATGGCCTATTCGTGGTAATTGATTTTTTCCCCCTTCCCTTGTATTAAAATAGCTGTACTCTTGTTAAGGAGGCTATTCTGATGAATTTATTTTTTAATTTTTTAATTTATATTGCTTGTAGATTTAGGCAGAGGATTGCTATCATTTTCAGAAGCTAGTATTGATCAAGTCATCCTGTAAGCTTCATCTAGTTATTTGGTAGTAGTCTTATCTATTTCTGTATCTACTGGCTATATTTTATTTTAGCTAATAAGTCTACATTTGGCGGTCCTTGCTCTCATAAATAAAATATCTAGTGAGTGCAGATGTTAAACAGTAGTATTTCGGAATGTGATAGGTATCTGTGGACTCTGGGGTTCATCCTCTGTTCTCCAATGGAAGGGTCTGTCAGTAGCCTTATAACGCCCTAGGATGCTAAGTGTTACTGCATAAGTAAAGCATCCTGAGCATTTGGGGTCCTCTTGATTTTCTCATGTTTTGAAAGAACATTAGATGCTTATAAGCAACGAAACCTTTGTGTACCATATGAAGGAAGGGCTTCGGGGAAGTATCTGAAGAGGTTTAAAATGAAAGTCAAACTCCAAGGTTCTTTTTTTAAAATTGTAAAATAGGAATAAAACTTGCCTTATATTTTGATTCTTTTTATATGTTGAGCACCTGGCGTATACCTGGCATTTAGTAAGTGCTTGATAAGTACTTGTGATTTGAATATGTCAAAGGATCCGGTAAAGAAGCTGAAGGTACTCACAAAGCATAAAGTTATCTTTGGGGCTGAGCTCACCAATATCCAATGTTCCCGTACTCTCTCTTCTGCCTGCTCTTTGAGTTCTTCGCCTCCACTCTGTGTATTCTTCACCCCTCAGCCTTTTGTTGTATCCTAGAAGAAGCAGGGGTTCAGGCAAATGCAGACTTCAGCTAGAAACATGGACTGTTTTGCTAACTCACATTTTACTGATGGAGGCGTTCCTAGTTTTGGGAATGGCCTGTGCAATGTCACTTGGTCAGTCACTGTGTGGTCTCGATCTTTGTTCTCCTGACATCAGTGTTTGCTCCCTGTAGCACACAAGTCATGCTGCTTTTCACAGTGCGGATGTTTGCTGCTAGGACGTGTTGGCAGTGGTGAGGGGTCGCTGAGATTGATTGAGAGGAACAAGGAAGGAGAAGGAGAAGGAAAAGCTGACTGACCATCAGCATCCAAGAGTCCCCTGCCTGCTCCTTCTGTTGGGAACAGTTATTGCTCCTATCCAGTACATCAAATGAAAAGCATAATCTTGGGAAAAATAGACATCAGTGTCTTATACTTACTTTCCTCAAAAAAAAAAAAAAGGTAACTAGGACAAACCATGAACAATAGTGATGTGGGGAGAGGAAGTGGCAGCTGGCAGAGGGTTCAGGGAATATGGCTGGGACTGTAGGGAGAGAAAAACATGGTCGTGTGGGTGAGCGAAATGCTAAAGTTCCAAAGTGGCAGCAGTTTTACACTGAAGATCCTGTAATTATGTGCTTGCGTGTTGGATAACAACATCCTGCAGTGAAATTACTATAGAGTTACTCTGAGTCTGAAATGCAGAGTGTCTTCAATACATGTGTTATCATAGGATGGGTGCTACATCTTAATTTTTCAAAAAAGGAAATTAGATGTTTTTAGTAGCAGCTATTCACTAATTTTATAATTAGGATGATCAATTCAGAGTAACCTGACTAAATCTATCACTTGTCAGTTTTGAGGGTTTCCTGTTTTCTGAACTCTTGAAAGAAAAATGTAATGGAAGCAGGTGGGCTGTATTGGTAACTTCTTAGATGCAAACCACCTATGGAAAACACTGGTAGCAAGAGGGGTTAAATTGACTACGTGTCTGCATGCACGT
Source organism: Phyllostomus discolor (assembly GCF_004126475.2). Classification (NCBI taxonomy): domain Eukaryota; kingdom Metazoa; phylum Chordata; class Mammalia; order Chiroptera; family Phyllostomidae; genus Phyllostomus; species Phyllostomus discolor. The sequence continues at coordinate 55,836,705 of NC_040915.2, read as the reverse complement.
TGCTTGGCCTGAGGTTGAAGTTTATCCTGGGTTTCTAAGTTATGGAACCTTGGACTTTGCACTCAGAAGTGACCATTTTACAGTTTTAATGATAGTTAAAATGAATCTGAGTAAATAGAGTTAACTGCAGTAGTGCCTGAATCACCTGGGGATATTCTTGACAACACAGATTCTGATTCGGCGGATCTGGGACAAGACCTGAGTTTCTGCCTTCTTATCAATTCTCAGGTGGTGCTGATGTTTCTGGGCCAAGGACAACATTGGACAGATAACACGAGTTTATGGTATTGCTTTGCTGTCTTACTCTCCTCCTTCTTTCTGTAGTTCTTTTTCTTGATCTAAGTGTCTCTCCATCTGTTTCTCTCTCTGTTCTTAGCTTCTGTCTCACTGTTTCTAACTTACCTTTTCTGTGTATCGCTGTCTTTTAAAAAAATCTCTTTCTCAGCTTTCTCCTTCTCTACCTTCCCCTTTTCTATCTCCCCTCTAACAAACTGCCTCTCTGCTTATCTCCTCGTTCAGCCTTCTTTCTCTTCCCCCCTCTCTCTCCCCCACCCTTCTCTCTTGAGAACATGTGTACGTGCATATGCACAAATGCACGTACACACATATTCAGCACATTCACAGTTACAATGGAGGGCACAGAAATGTTCAACAAGAGTATGTGATGATGTTAATGATGTAGTTCCCATTTTGAGTCTAAGCCAAAGCCTCTTTCTCCTTGTTCTCTGAGATAAGAAAAATGCCTAGCGGTGGCGTGTCTGAATTTTTATTCACCATTGGGATTTTGGACACTGAGACATCCTTCCAGAGGTGAACATGGCTCCCTCACAAGTATTAGAAAAGCACATAAATTCCCCAGGCTGGTTTTGTCATTACACAAGGCTATAATGGTAATTCAGAATCCAGCCATTTTGGCTGATAAGCTTGATTCCTCTCCATAATTTAATCACATCCCTTCAGGTAGTCATACTTCTTATAGTCATGCATGTACTTACCCCCAAGATTCAGTCCTGATAGAGTCCTGGCCAGCTAGCTAGTAATTTTGAACTAATTATTTAAACCTTGGATATTGAGCTCCTCATTTGTAAAATAAGAGAGTTGAACTATATGGTCTCCAAGGTTCCTTTTAGCTATGACATTCTATAATTTTAAAAATCATTAGGTAAAGAACATTTCACATATTGGTTCTTCATTTGTTCAAATGATTGGATCATTTCCATATATATATATATATATATATATATATATATATATTTCTGTAGAATGGAGCTAAACTTAGTATGTTGTGGGTTTGATTTAAAGATTAATCAATACATTGCATTCATTTTTCAATGATCTTTAGTAATGTAGGTACTAGGTAATATAAGAAAGATATCATTTTTATTTACTTTAGAACACATTATCTAACTACAACAGAATTTTCTTCCCGGTTGGTTTGCTTGGGCTGTTACTAGACGTGATTATATTTGTGGAGCTACTTGGAGCTCTCACTGTCTGGTTGTAATGTCTAACACGAAGTAATCTGAAGCCACCAAAACCCAGATGAGTGTCTTACTTTTCAGTGTTCTGCACTCTCTCTATTTATTATCACTAAACAGACGTGCAATCAATAACTTATAAGATATCATGGATCTTAGAAACAACCATTATATTTTATTTTGATTTCGGTGGAGCAGAAGTGAGGATAGAAAGTAGAATTAGGGCCTTGATGAGCTGAGTTCCTTATGTATCTGTGTCTTTTCTAAGTGGTCCCTGTACTTGTTAGATGCAGCATGCACATACTGGTGCTAGTCTTAGTGTCCCTTGGATTCAACATCTCAAAGTTTCACATGTATGTTTCCTATCAAATTATTTAATTTGATAGGCGATTATGTATCTTCTGAGATAAGCCTTGATTTTTTTTTTTTCAGGGAAACCTTTGGATAAATATATAATTGTAAAGGTAGTGATAATACAGACTGGTATGTGCAATCGTGTAAATATTCATTTATTCAGAACAGGTATATCTCGCTTTAAAGAAATGTAGCAAGTAGAGAGGGTTTAACTGAAGAGAAATTAATGAGGGCACTATTTACAGAGGTTTGGGCAGGATTAAAGAAATTGAAAAAGGGTAGTGATGTATCTGAACCAGCATCCCTGGGAAGCTGTCACCACTTCCCCTAGGCCAGGAGAAAAAGAGCGTGTAACATTGTTACTGAAGCCTGATAAGAGGTGGCATTGTTGAAGAGCTGTGTAATAGAAGCTGTAGCTGCAGATGAATGAAGGCGCTGAAACAATTGCAACAGGGGAGAGGGAGCTCCCAGGTCGGGGAAGAGGGAACAGGATTAAATACTCTGATACCTCTCTCCTCTTGCATTCTGATCTCTTTTTTTGCCAGTACTTCCCATTTGCTGAGTTCAACCAGAAGCCAAGCGGCTAAGGGAGCCATAGTTGTCCAGAGAGGCACACAGAGGGAGCTGACAAAGCAGGCTGGATAAGGAAGGGGTAGGGGCGGGGGGAGCAAACAAAATAATCACAGAAAGGGTAGCATCTATCCTTTAAACTTTTTACAAATAATTTTCACTATGTCTTATAACTTTAAGAAGGTGGTATTCTACACAAATGCTAAAAGCCAAAATTAGCTTGTTCTATAGATTTTGTTTATTTCTGTAAATCTTTATTACATTCAAGGAAAGGAGACATGCTGGTCATGTTGACATTTTCTTTTAAAAGTGATGAGAGATATTTTAATTAAGCATGCATCTTTGAAGAACCCATGAGTTAATTTTTAAAACATGACCGGCTCTCAGATGCAATACTTGGACTGTATAAAAAAAGGATTCTTTCTATTTTAGCGCCTGATCTTTTCTTTTGAGTGATGTGTTGCTAATATAATTATTGTACTTGTTAAAGCTGGTTACACAGCCCTGGCCCATGTGGCTCAGTTGGTTGGGCATTGTCTCAAAAAGCACAAGGTGCACCCGTTCGATTCCCAGTCAGGGCATGTGCCTGGGTTACAGTTCCGTCCCCAGATGGGGTTCATAGAGAGGCAACCGCTGATTGATGTTTCTGTAATTGATGTTTCTCTCCCTTTCTCTCTCATATGTGTTAATAAGATAAGATAAATAAGATAAATATGTGTTTTATTATTGTTCTCACTGGTTTGCTTGATTTTGCTTGGTTTGTTTTTTTATTGTGGATTTTTGCAGAGCTCTTTTACCATGAGTATAAGTTCTTTTTCAGATACATGCTTTATAAAGATTTTCTTTCAGTCTCTGGCTTATTTTTTAAAAATTATTCTAATTGTCTTTTGAGGAGCAGCAGTTTTTAATTTTAAGTCATTTTTTTTTCAATTTGTTATTTTATAGATTGTGCTTTTTGTGTCATATGTAAGAAATCTTTGCTTATAGTTTCTCCTAGCATTTTATAGTTTTAGGTTTTATATTTTAGTCTATGGTTGATTATTGATTTTTGTATATGGTGTGAGGTATGGATCCACATTTTTTTTGTCATGTGGATATTCGGTTGTCCCAGCACCCTTTGTTCAAAAGGCTACCCTTTCTTCACTGTACCGCCTTTGTGCCTTTGTCTGAAAACAGTGAAATTTTCTTATTGTGCTTTCCTGCTTTCCTGCTGTGTCATTCAAAACTGTGGAGAAAAAAGAAGAAACAATAAAGACCAAACTCTTTGGAAAATAAACAAGACCTTTAATAACATGGTCCCAGTTTAACTCTCCTTGTTTGTGTCCTTTTACCTCGGTTTCACCACGTGGAACTGTTCTCGGCTCCCGAACTGTGTCGTTAGCTTTCATGCCTCTGTGCTTTTTTATAGGATCTTCTGTCTGCCTGAGATATCCTTTTCCCAGCGAAGCATCAAGTTGTTTAAGTCCATCCAAATTCTCCCTCTGAGAAACCTCTCATTGCCTAAGCTAGCTGTCGCCAAGCACTGTAGACAGACCTCTGCTGAGTCCTTTTTACTTTCTATTGTGATTACCTTCCTGTCTGCCTTTCATAACAGGCTGTGAGCGCCTAAGAAGACATGGAGACAAGGGTCACGACTAACTCATATTTGTATCCTAGTGGCTAGAGCTCATTATGTAAGAAATGATAGAAGATTGGGTGATTGGGTGAGGAAATTAGAAGTGAATATTTTAAGGGAAAAACTGGTTGAGAAAAAAATACATTGTATTTAGATTTGGTTTACCTTTGTGAGCAGAATGTCATGCAGGCTGTTAGGAATCTTAGATAGGACTGCATATTTATTTGAGTGTTTCTTTAATAACTACAGTCTTCTTGGTTGAAATTTGGTATTGTTTCTTTCATAGTTAAAAGCAGTTAGTAAATGACAGAGGAAAATAACTAAAGACCGTAATCAAGAAAGGTATGTTAAAAATGATATTTCCAACAAACATTCATGTAAAAGGAGAGGGAAGAAATTGTTGAACTAACTGCTGCTAAATTGTGGCACATGCTTTCCTTTCGGGTTCAGTTTTATGTAGTATAGCACATAATCACATGCAAATTGGTGTTTAATAAATATATTATTAATATGTGCCATAGTCTATGTTGTGCTTTTAAGCCACTTGTGAGTAACAGGCATTAAATACTATTGCCTTTTTATACATAGTTTTTAAAAATTCTTCTTTTTTTCTTTTCAACCATGAGGAAGAAACCATTATTTTTTTTAAAGATTTTATTTATTTATTTTTAGAGAGGGAAGGGAGGGAGGGGGGGAGAGAGAGAGAGAGAAGAAACATCAATGTGTGGTTGCTGGGGTTATGACCTGCAACCCAGGCATGTACCCTGGCTGGGAATCGAACCTGCGACACTTTGGTTTGCAGCCCATAGAAACCATTATTGTTCTACTCCACATATATAGAAACAGAGGCACAGGGAGATTAGTAATAGCCCAAAGTAAGGTGGGATATTACTGTTATTATTAAGTAATACTATTACTTAAGTAATAGTAACAATAATAGCCCATGTGGAGGGGGAGGATAAAGACTGGATTTGAATCCAGATATTTGCTCCAGAGCTGTAAACAGCACCTCTGCTGCTTCTCTGATTGGACATTCTCTGTCTTTGGGTGGGGCTTGTTTCCTTTCTTTCTTTTTTAAAAATATATTTATTGATTATGCTATTACAGCTGTCCCATTTCCCCCCCTTTATTCTCCTCCACCCTGCACACCCCCTCCCACCCACATTCCCCCGCTTTAGTTCTTGAGTTCTTGTCCATGGGTTGTACATATAAGTTCTTTGGTTTCTATATTTCCTATACTATTCTTACCCTCCCCCTGTCTATTTTCTACCTACCATTCATGTTACTTATTCTCTATACCTTTTACCCCCTCCCCCCACTGATAACTCTCCATATGATCTCCATTTCTGTGATTCTGTTCCTGTTCCAGTTGTTCACCTATGTTTTTTTTTTTAAAGGTTTGGTTGTTAATAGCTGTGAGTTTGTTGTCATTTTCTTGTTCATATTTTTGATGTTCTTTTTCTTAAATAAGTCCCTTTAACATTTCATATAACAAGGTCTAGGTGATGATGAACTCCTTTAACTTGACCTTATCTGGGAAGTACTTTATCTGCCCTTCCATTCTAAATGATAGCTTTGCTGGATATAGTATAAAAATTCTTTTGTTGGTCATTTTTTTACTGTTGTTCAAATACAGTTGTCTCCATTTTCCCACCACCACTTTCCCCTGCCCCACCCACCCCCATCTCCCACCCTCAATTGTACTTGCCCCTTGGCTTTGTCCATGGGTTCTTTATTTATGTTTCTTTCTTTCTTTCTTTTTTTTTTTCCCTAAAGAGACAGAGAAATATCAGTGTGTGGTTGCCTCTCACACACCCCACACTGGGGACCCGGCCAGCAACCCAGGCATGTGTCCTAGACTGGGAACTGAACCGGCAACCCTTTGACTTGCAAGCCAGCACTCAACCAGTGAGCCATACCTGCCAGGGCTATTTATGTTTCTTGATGACCCTTTTCCTTCTTTATTCTCCATTATCTCCCTCCCCCCTCTCCTCTGGTTGCTGTTATTTGTTCTTTATTTCAATGTCTCTCATTATATTTTGCTTGCTTGATTGTTTTGTTGATTAGGTTCCATTATAGGTGAGATCATATGGTATTTGTCTTTTACCACCTGGCTTAATTCACTTAGCATAATGCTCTCCAGTTCCATCCATGCTGTCGTGAAGGGTAGGAGCTCCTTCTTTCTCTCTGCTGCGTAGTATTCTATCATGTAAACGTACCATAGTTTTTTGATTCACTCATTGCTCTTTTAGCACCTAGGTTGCTTCCAGCACTTGTTTATTGTTAATTGTGCTGCTATGAACATTAGGGTGCATGGTTCTTTTGAATTAGTGTTTCAGGATTCTTAGGATATAGTCCCAGGAGTGGGATTGCTGGGTCAAAAGGCAGTTCCATTTTTAGTTTTCTGAAGAAATCCCATGCTGTTTTCCACAGTGGCTGTACCAGTCTGCTTTCCCACCAACAAGGTGCTAAGGTTCCCTTTTCTCCACAACCTCACTAGCGCTTACTGTTTGTTGCTTTGTTTATGATGGCCATCTTGACTGGTGTGAAGTGGTATCTCACTGTGGTTTTAATTTGCATCTCTCTGATGGCTAGTGATGCTGAGCATCCTTTCACATGTCTCTTGGCCCTGTGTATGCCTTCCTTGGAGAAGTGTCTGTTCAGGTCCTTTGCCCATTTTTTAATTGGATTGATTGTCTTCCTGGAGTGGAGTCGTGCAAGTTCTTTATGTATTTTTGGAGCTCAAACCCTTGTCTGAGGGATCATTGTCAAATATATTTTCTCATACCATTGGTTCCCTTTTCATTTTGATGATGTTTCCATGCAGAAGCTTTTTATTTTGATAAAGTCCCATTTGTTTATTCTTTCTGTTATGTCGCTTGCTCTAGGGGTCATATTGGTGAAAATATTGCTGTGTGGAATATCTGAGATTTTCCTGCTTATGTTCTCCTCTAGGACTTTTTGGTATCATGACTTATATTTAAGTCTTTTATCCATTTTGAGTTTATTTTTGTGTATAGTGTAAGTTGGTGGAGTTTCATTTTTTTGCATGTAGCTGTCCAGTTCTCCCAACACCATTTGTTGAAGAGGCTATTTTTACTCTGTTTTATACTTCTGTCCCTTTTGTCGAATGTTAATTGACCACAGAAACTTGGGTTTATTTCTGGGCTCTCTATTCTCTTCCATTGTTCTATATCTGTTCTTATGCCAGTACCAGGCTGTTTTGATTACTGTGGCCTTGTAATATAGTTTGATGTCAGGTATTGTGATCCTTCCTACTTTGTTCTTTTTTCTCAAAATTGCTGCGGGTATTTGGGGTAATTTATGGTTCCATACAAATTTTGAAATTATTCTTCTGTATCTGTGAAATATGTCATTGGTATTTTAATAGGGATTGTGTTGAATCTATAAATTACTTTAGGTAGTATGAACATTTTGATGATGTTAATTCTTCCAGTCCATGAACACGGTATAATACTTCCATTTATTTGTGTCTTCCTTAATTTCTTTCTTGAAATTGTGTACTTTTTTGAGTACCGGTCTTTTACTTCCTTGATTAGGTTTATTCTTAGGTACTTTATTTTTCTTGTTGCTATAGCAAATGGGGCTTTTTTCCTGATTTCTGTTTCTGATATTTCATTGTTGGTGTACAAAAATGCCTTGGATTTCTGAATATTGACTTTATATCCCACTGCTTTGCCAAATTCACTTATAGGTTGAGTAGTTTTTTGGTGGAGTCTATAGGATTTTCTGTATACACTGTCTTGTCATCTGCAAACAATTAACAATTTTCTTCCTCCTTTCCAATTTGGATGCCTTTTACTTCTTCTTGACTGATTGCTGTGGCTAGGACTTCCAATACTATGTTGAATAGAAGTGGTGAAGGCGGACATCCTTGTCTTGTTCTTGATCTTAGTGGGAAAGCTTTTAGTTTTTGCCTGTTGAGTATGATATTAGCTGTAAGTTTTTCATATATGGCCTTTATTATATTGAGGTATGCTCCGTCTACTCCCACTTTGCTGAGTGTTTTTATCATAAATGGGTGCTGTACTTTATCAAATGCTTTTCTACATTTATTGATATGATCATGTGATTTTTGTCTTATCTTTTGTTTATGTGATGTATTATGTGTATCAATTTGCAAATATTGTACCATCCTTTCATCCCTAGGATGAATCCTACTTGATCATGGTGTATAATCTTTATGATGTATTGCTGGGTGTGGTTTGCCAATATTTTGTTGAGGATTTTAGTGTCTATGTTCAATAGTAATATTGGCCTGTAGTTTTATTTCTTTGCTGTAATATTGGCCTGTAGTTTATCTGGTTTTGGGAGTAGGATGATGCTGGCCTCATAAAAAGAGTTTGGTGCTCTTTCCCTTCTTGAATTTTTTGGAATAGTCTAAAGAGGATAGGGGTTAGCTCTTCCTTACATGTTTTGTAAAGTTATCCTGTGAAACTGTCCAGTTCAGGACTTTTGTGTGATGGGAGTTTTTTGATTACTGCTTCAGTTTCACCAGCTGTTATGGATCTGTTTAGGCTTTCTGCTTCTTCTTGGTTCAGTTTTGGATGATTATATTTTCCTAGAAATTTGTCCATTTCACCCAGGCTTTCAAATTTCTTGGCATATAGTTGTTCATAGTAACTTTTCCCCAATATTTTGTATTTCTGTTGGTTGTAATTTCTCCTTTTTCATTTCTAATTTTATTTATTTGGGTCCTCTCTCTTCTTGATGAATCTGGTTAAAGGCTTGTCAATTTTGTTTATCTTTTCAAAGAACCAGCTCCTGGATTTATTGATCCTTTAAATTGTCCTTTTAGTTTCTATGTCACTTAATTCTGTTCTGATCTTGATTATTTTCTTCCGTCTACTTGCTCTGGGCTTTGTTTGTTGTTGTTCCTCCAGCTCTTGTAGTTGTAGGGTTAGGTTGTTCAAAATATTTCTGTCTTTTTTAGGTAGGCCTATATCACTAAGAACTTCCCTCCCAAGATGGCCTTCACTGTGTCCCATAAGTTTTGGACTGTTGTGTGTTCATTTTCATTTGTTTCTAGAAACTTTTTGATTTCTTCCTTGATCTCATTTTTCAACCCATTTATTTGCTGTCCAGCCTCCATGAGTTTGAATATTTTTGAATTTTTTCCTTGAGGTGGGTTTCTAGTTTCAAGCCTTTGTGGTCTGAGAAAATGCTTGATATGATTTCAGTTTTCTTAAATTTATTGAGGTTTGTTTTATGTCCTATCATGTGGTCTGTCTTTGAAAATGTTCCATGTGCATTTGAAAAAAATGCGTATTTTTTAAAAGATTTTATTTATTTATTTTTAGAGAGGGGAGAGAGAGAGAGAGAGAGGGAGGGAGGGAGAGAGAGAGAGAAAAACATCAATGTGTGGTTGCTGGGGGCCATCACCTGCAACCTAGGCATATGCCCTGACTGGGAATTGAACCTGTGATGCCTGGTTCACAGCCCACGCTCAATCCACTGAGCTATGCCAGCAAGGGCAAGAATGTATATTTTGTTTCTTTGGGATGAAAGGTTCTATATGTATCAGCTAAGTCCATTTGATCTAATGCATTGTTCAGTTCACAATATGCTTTTGATATTTTGTTTGGAAGAGCTATCCATTGTTGACAGTGGGGTGTTAAAATCCCCTACCATAATTGTGTTGCTGTCTATATATTTCTTGAAGTCTTCAAGGAATTTCCTTATATATTTGGGTGATCCTATATATTTGGGTGCATATATGTTCACAGCTTGTAAAAATTCTTAATCCCAATGGAAAGGATTTAATTAGAAATGTTTGTATGATCTAATTTTGGTACCATTTTTACATTGTGTTACTCAGTAATGTTTGGCGTATTTCCTACAGACTAATAAATTCAAATTGAAGGGTGAAGTGATAAGAAGTAATACACAGACAAATATGTATGTGTACATGTGTTAATAGCCACACATAGATTTTAATTTTTACTTTTTTATGAGAATAGATTTCACCAAAGAGAATAAGATTTGTGTTCTTCCAGCATTTACAGAACAGCCTCTAAGCAGAGGCCCTGAGCTCATTAGTGTGAATGGAAAGAATCACCCAAGGGAATAAGATAGATATCTTGTATTTGTATGTATGTTCTCATGTATGTTTTCTGCTCCAAATAGTTTCCCAAAGCTTGCTTCTGTGTTTTCCGGTTTATGTACCTTCTTCCTGGTAGCTAAGCTGTTAGGAATGACACTTATGTTTCAGAGCTACCAATCATTTCATGACCTTATTTTCTAATTTTGAATATCAACTAAACAAATCTATCATATCAGAGTTCGTCATGTGCACTGATGGTACTGAAAGAAGATTAATGTTTTTGAGTTTCAGACTTAATATTCCTGTCTCCATGAGAAGGGTACCCTTGTACTCAGCTTTGAGAATGTTGGACTTTGTTCAAACAAACAAAAGTATAGGTGTAGTATGAAGGATTCGAGGGCAGTGAAATTACTCTGTATGATATTATCATGGTGAATGCATGTCATTATACATTTGTCCAAACCGATGTAACGTGGAATACCCAGAGTTAATAAACTCTAATGTAAACTATAGACTTTGGGTGATAATGATTTGTCATTGTAGGTTCATCAGTTGCAACAAACGTACCACTCTGGTGGGCAACGTTGATCCTGGGGGAAGCTGTGCCTGTGGGGGAGCATATGGGAAATCTCTACCTTCCTCTCAATTTTGATGTCATCCTAAAACTACTCTTAAAAAAGTCTTTTTTTTTTTTTAAAAAAAGCCCTAACAAACACAAGAAAATGTGTTTCTTCTACATTTAGAAGAAAATGCCATCCCAATGCATATTTTACCAGTGTTCAGAAAATAGTAATTTTATGTAAAAATATTATGATGATCCTAATTAGTGTTGGAAACTAGTGTTATTACAAGCTCTCAAGTGAGAAGTTCGCATGGCCTCAGGCACTGTGGTCACAGTGCTCTGGCCCGGATCCTAGGAGAGGCTACAAGCTTAGTGAAGCAGGTAGGATTCTAGCACTACACTGTGTCTCTGTTCTTTGTGTCTAAGCAGACACTTTTAAATCTGTTTTATATATTGTGCTTCTGGTTAAGATTTTGTTTGAAGAAAGATATTGGGCGCTTTGTGATGATGATGCTGTTGGAGGGAGGGGGAAATGAGGGAAAGAATGAGAAAGGGAGGAAGAGGAGGGAGGGAGGGAAAAAGAAAGGAACAGAGACGGAGGAGGAAAAGTAAATGTTTTGGGTTAAGGATCAGATGTTTTAGAGGCAGACCTGACTCTGCTAGTTCCATGTCATCTTGGGCAAATGACTTCTGGGTCTTGATTTCCTCTCTTGCAAATGGGAAGGTATACAGTATCTCTCTGTCCTGTGCATTGCTTGAAACAGGGGCAACCTGAGCACACACAGGTCAGGGCTCTTTGCCCTGGCCCTGCCAGTGTCACATCCTGGAGGCCTAATGGTCTTATGAAGAGACGTGGTATCTTGACATTGGTAAGAGGCCATTCCATTGTCTCAGAATTTGCCTCTGAGCTGAATACTACCCACCAAGCTAGTCTGTTGTGATTTATAAACATAGTTTTTTGGTTACCAAAGTGTACCTGCTGGACATTTGGCAGGTGACACGTGGGCTTATCATGGTCCTGATTCTGTTTCTTGTGATCTGCCCTTGTACTACATATTACTTGACAGGCAGGTGAGTGTGATTGGATCCAGGAAGAATGTCTCCCAAATGTCTTAAGCACTAAGAAAAACTCTGAAGCATATGCAGAAGCACTTAGTCTCTAACTCCAGTAAAATGTGTCTTATATGAGGAAAAATAGACTATTGGATTCCGGCTGGGCAGCTCTTTCCCTAACACAGTCACTAAACCAAATTTGCTTGATCAGTTCAAAATCTGACTTGAGCAGCAGTCAAGGACAAAGGTTGTTTAAATGGTGGGGTACGTGATCAGAGTCAAGCAAACCATTTTTTCCTGATATTATCCTGCCATAACACCTAAGGTAGCTACTGGGAATAATGGAAGAGTTTTTTTTTTTTTTAAAAAAACTTCTTTGCTTATCATTTAATTTTTGTTATTCCAATCTATATTCTAGGATTCAGTCCATAGGCCCAAACCTGTTAGTAATTAAAATTGTACCACTGTTTTTTCTTCTTGCAATGGGGTGCTCTTATTAAATAATCTGATTATTAGAGTTATCATTATTGCGATCTTAGGAGTTGATTTTGTTATACAGCTCAGTAATTTTTTAGGTTAGAGGAACCAGGTACTTCTCAGGTAAGACCCTGTGGCATTTTACTTGGAGGGGTGAAGGCAGGAGACGTGAGGGCCACATGGAAAGAGGGGGAGCAGAATAGTAGATGAGCATGGAGCCAATAATAACGAGAACCCACTAGGAACTGAACAGAAGCTACTAGTGAAGAAGGAGAGGAAACATAGTGGTCTTCATTCACTCACTGACTGGAATTCTTCCATTCTAGGTCAGTGGGGACATTGGTAATTCAGGCTGGAGGCAGACCGTCACTTCAAAACAATAAGTTCCTTGGCTTAAAATGTTTCATCTACTGCGCAGGAGCATGAATTTTGTGGTATATGAGGATATTACTGGTTTAGGACAAGGCTCTCTTTCCTAAGTGGAGGTTCTTGGTGGGCCCACTATTAGCAGGCCAGCTGATTCCTCTGGTGTTGCACTGCAAATTGCTGATTAACTGCTTTTATGTATGCAGAGCTGACAAGTTGCCTCATTTAGAAACAAACAGTAGTGCTCTACAGAACTAGTCAGAAGTTCAAATTGACATTTAGAAATTGTAAACCCACAGACTTCATGACACGTAATGCTGTCAGTTTAAATTATTGCATTTCTACCTAGAAATAGGATAAAAAGAGCTTGTAATATGGCCTGTGACCAGTGTATTAGGGAGAGATTCTGCTCTAGTGAGCTGAGAGATTGTGCTATTTGGATCTAACATTCAGTTGCACTTCTTTTTGCTTGGATATTTTCTGGGTGATCAGCCAGTGTGAAGGGTTGACACTGTGAATGGTTGTAACAAATGCATATTAGTTCAACCAAAAAAAAAAGCTCTATTCTTGCTTTTAGGGGAGAATTTTGAGAAATTGAATTAGGGAACAAATGAGTTGAGAGTTTAATTCTCACAGTACTTTATGTTAACATGAGGAAGCTTAGCAATAATTTCACTAACTGGAAAGATTGGAAGAATTATATAAAGTATGTGGAAGGAGAGTAAAAAGAGTCAGGTTGAAGAAACTAGCTCCGTCTTTGATTTTGGTATCTCCTTATCATCCTGTTATAAGTATCCATGTGGCATTTTGATGGGTTTGCCTCCAGCCAAATCAAGGAACAAGCTCTCCTGTAATGAAAGTGTGTTGTAATGCAGGGTGGCATGGTCTCACCTGCTGGGTAGCATGGTTTCACCTGCTGGCTCTGGAGTCCTTTGTGCTTGATTGCTGGTGACTTGGGGTGGGATTGGGGGTGGCACAGAATCAAGGTACATGCATACTGGATGGGAGAACATTGGAGGAAAAAAACTAACTTTGTACCTGTTACCTTTTCCTTTTTTCATCTACATATTTATATAAAGCTATTGAATTCTAGGATATAAAAAATTAATTGAATTTTAAAAACTATGACTGGTAATGACATAAATGATTTCTACCTAATAACTACACCAGTGGCCCATGTAGAGAAATGGTCACTGTTCCAGCTTCTCTCATCTGCCCTTTGCTGAGGAAGCGTATTACACTGGAGGGTCCCACACTTGGAGTCAGGAGGGATGGTTTTAATTGTACATTCTGAGCCAGTTTTTCCATCTGTTAAATGAGGATACCTATTCATCTCTATTTATAGGTTTACTGTGAGACTATAAATGAAATTGGAACTCTTGTGAACTAGGATGTTTTGTGCAGCGGTAAGGTGGTATTACGAATACTTTGTAGTATAGCCAGTGCAGCTACATAAGAGCTCATGCTCAGAAGGAGGTCCTGTGCTTAGAATTTAAGGCAATGTGACCATTGTCTTGAAATTCTGAATAACTGTATCTTTCAATTTGTGTTTTGTAAATGAAGTCAGATGGGGCAATGGAACATGTGCTGGGGCATGGAACTGTTATGATCCAGACTTTTGTTACTTCTTACCTCCCTGCGATGAATTCTGAGCTGCCCACTCCCCTGCCACTGCCCAGAGACTGCTGCCACCCTCTGTCCCTGGCAGAGACTTGGGTATGGGCACAGGAGAAGTGGTATTTGGTGTGTCTCCTACACACGGAGTCATGGGTGGTGCCTCTGAGAATGGGCATTGCCTGGAGAGCATCCTCATGCCCCAGGGAGTACAGAGTTAAGTATCAAATAAAACAACACCATAACCTTTTTAGAGAGAGACCAAAGACAGTCTCTTTCCCTGTTTTCCAACAAGAGGACCCACATTTTCATTTTGCACTGGTCTCTGCAGATGATGTGGCTGCACCACAAAATATGTAACCAGGTCCAAGTATACTGATTTTGAAATTCTGCCGTCAGAGCCCTAGGATTTCTCGGGGCCCCTTCAAGGCCACCAGGAAATAGGTAATAGTGACTTTGGCGGGAGCAGTTTGATAGAGGTGGAGCAGGGAGTAGTGCATAGAGGATTGAGTGAAATGTGAAGGTATAGACAACAGTCGAAACAAACCTATTCACAAGACTGGCTGTGAAGAATAGGGAAGAGTGGGGGATAAAATAGAGGGGAGGGTTCTTTCTTTATTTAGTTTTTTAATTTAAAGAGAACTGAGCATATTGAAATGTTAATAAGAGAAAGTCAAAAGGGAGAAATTAAACAGTTTCTAATATATTTACTGAAAATTCATCATGTCGTTTTTCTGTACAGTCTCGAACTGAGATTCAAATGTTTTCATTCCAAAGCAACAGAAGGTGCCTTCGAGTCTGTTCTTTATACCCAAATAAGAGGAGGGTAGTGTAAGTCTCCTTAATGTGGCTCAGGGCCATCATATTTGTCTGCCTTTTCAGCTGTCATGGACTGGTGCTGGAGCAGAAGGCTACACAATCCCTTCTTCTTGACTCAGTAGTACAGCAGGGTGATCTTTCGCTCTGCACAATGTGTTTGGGTGCGAGATCTGTTGGGGTTTTGAATACTCAGCTGTGCAGCATGCTGGGGGCACCTGTCATGTTGGCTCCTTTAGGTATCTGGCATAGCTTTTGGCACTGATTACTGTTCTTTTACTCCCTAGGGAATTAAAATTAATCGGCTCCTGCTCAAATAGAATATTTAACAACATTTGAAAGTGCAGTAGTCCCTCTCTTATCTGTGGTTTCAATTTCCATGGTTTCAGTTACTTGTGGTCAACCATGGTCTGAAAATATTCAATGTAAAATTCCAGAAATGAACAATTCATAAGTTTCAAATTGTATGCCATTCTGAGTGGTATGATTATATCTCTCCGCCACTTCAAGATGTCAGTCATCCCTTTGTCCAAAGTATCCATGCTGTATATGCTACTGCCTATCAGCGACTTTGTAGCTGCCTCAGTTATCAGATCAGTTAACATATATTTTGAGAGAGAAGAGACCATTTATCATAACTTTTATAACAGTATATTGTTATAATTGTTTTATTGAGTTATTGTTAATCTCATTTATGAATTAATCTCTATCATGTATATATGTATATATGTGTGTATAGATATATATGTACACATATATGTATATATTCTAAAAACATAGAATACAAGTGCATAGGTTCAGCATGTGGTTTCAGGCACCCACTGGGGGTCCTGGAACATATCCCTGTGGGTGAGGGACTACTGTAATGGATAGAAGCATTTTGGATCACTATATTTTTGTTTATCTTTAAAATGAGAATAATAACCCCTACCTCACAAAATGTCAAGAAGATTAAATGAAATAAGTTGTAAAATGCTTAGTACAGTGTCTAGTACATGATTAGATACTTGAAAAATATTAGTTCCTTTTCTCATCCCTCTTTTTCTTAAAAAATTAAGTGTTGTGTGGATGTACTTTTCTTGATGCAACAGGGGTGGTCACAAAATTATGTGCAAAATCAATTTAAAGTTGTTAATTGTGTTGGATGAAATTTCCATTGAAAGCAAGTGTTCAGTGATAATTCCTTTACTGAAGATGGGGGGGGACTTTTGTAATGAAAGTATTTCCAATTTATTTTTTTAAATGTTTTCCTCTCTAGCATTTATTTAGATAAAGGCAAATAGATTTTAACTTCTATATCTCCCTTTTCTTACCTGTAAAGTTGGGATAATAATAACATATAGCACAGTGTTGTTATGAAGTTTATTCAAGAATGGTGACTAACATGTTGTAAGTGCTCAATAAATGCTAGCATAATTATTTTTTTCTCCAAATGCATGTTTTCTGAGATTATTTAAAGATCCTGTGTTTTTAAATACTTGCACCTATGTTTGTTACAGTACAGTGCTATTATCCTTTATTCTTACAGATGTTTAAGATATGTTTGTTTATATCATAACATTAGAAAAAAGTGTATTGTGAGTCACATATCACTTCTGTTTGTTTATTTATTAGGGTAACATATACATATCATACAATTTAGCATTTAAACCTTTTTTTTAAAGAGATTTTATTTATTTAGTTTTAGAGAGAGGGGAGGGAAGAGAGAAAGAGAGGTAGAGAAACATCAATGTGTGGCTGCCTCTCATGCACCCCCCCTACAGGGGACCTAGCCTGCAACCTAGGCATATGCCCTGACCAGGAATCGAACTGGTGATCCCCTGGTTTACAGCCCATGCTCAATCCACCAAGCCACAACAGCCAGGGCCATTTAAACCATTTTTAAGTGTACAGTTCAGAGGCATTAAGTACATTCACAATTGTGTGAACCCATTACCATTCTCTAGTTCCAGGACTTTTTCATTACCCAAAACAGAAACTTTGTACCCATTAAATACTAACTCCCTATTCCTCCTTCCCCCAACCCCTGGCAACCTCTGTTCTACTTTCTGTCTTTATGAGTTTGCCTTCATAACATTATATAAGGAAGAGTATATACTGTTTGCCCTTTTATGTCTGGCTAATTTCATTTAGCATTTTCAAGATTCAGCTGTATTGTAGAATGTATCAGAATTGCAGTCTTTGTATGGCTGGATAATATTCCATTGCATGTATATACTGCATTTTGTTTATCCATTCATCTGTTGATGGACATTTGGATTGTTTCTACCTGTTGGCTAATGTGAATAATACTGCTGTGAACATTGGCATGCAAGTATCTGTTTGAGTCCCCACTATCCATTTTTGTGAAATATGTTCGTATACCTAGAAGTGGATTTGTTGGATCATATGGTAGCTCTATGTCTAACTTTTTGAAGAACTGACCAACTGTTTTCCACAGTGGCTGCCCCATTTTATATTCCTACCTGCAATGCACCACAGCTCCAATTTTCCCAGATATTTGCCTACACGTGGTTTTCTTTTTCCATGTTTTGATAATAGCCACCCAAATGAGCATGAAGTGGTTTTGATTTTCCTAACTAATGACATTGAGCTTCTTCTCATATGCTTGTTGGTCATTTTTATGTCTTGGGGAAATGTCTGTTCAAGTTCTCGGCCCATGTTTATACTGGCTTGTTTGGTTTGTTGTTGATTATAGGAGTTCTTTATGTATTCTGTATATTAATCTGTTATCACAAATATGATTTGCAAATATTTTCTCCAATTCTGTGGGTTGTCTTTTTACTCGCTTGATATTGTCCTTTGTTTCATAAAAACATTTAGTTTTGATGCTATTCAATTAGTCTATTTTTTTTTGCCTATGCTTTTGGTATCTTATCTGTGAAAACATTGACATCCAATGTCATGAAGCTCTTCCCCTCTGTTTTCTCTTAAGAATTTTATACTTTTAGCTCTTATGTTGAGGTATTTGATCTGTTCTGAATTAATTTTTGTATATGGCATAAGGTAAGGGTCCAACTTCATTCTTTTGCATGTGGATATTTAGTTTTCCCAGCACTATTTTGAAAAGTCTTTCCTTTCCCCATTGAATGGTCATGGCACTCTTGTAGAAGGTCATTTGGCTATTTACATGGGGGTGTATTCCTAGGTTCTCCATTCTGTTCCATTAGTTTGTGTGTCTGTTTTTATGTCAATGCCTTATTGTTCTGATTACTGTAGCATTGTAGTAAGTTTTGAATTGGGACATAAGAACCCCTGAACTTTGTTCTTGTTTTTCCAGGTTGTTTAGGCTATTTGGGTTTTTTGAAATCCATACAAATTTTAGGATGGGATTTTGTTCTGTCTGTATTTAATACATTCATTTTAATTTAAGAAATACTAGGCTGAAAAAATTGTTAATACTCCAAAAAATACAATCCTTAAGGCTTCCTATAGTTGCCAATGTATACGATAGTAAAAAATATACTAAGTTGATTTATAATACTTTTTAAAACTCATACTCCATGTGTACAGTGAGACTGTGATACAATGAAATTGATCTTTGTGTGTAACTTTTTAGGGATGCCTTATTACTTTAAAGCTATATCACTATAGAGTCATATAGTGATTAAGAGGATGGCTTTTGAAGGCAGACACACCTTTGCTTGAAACCTGGCTTTGTTATTCACTACTTGTACGTCTTTGGCCAAGTTATTTCTCCTTGAGCCTGGGTTTCCTTATTTGTGAAATGAAAACAATAGGGTTGATTTGAAAATTAAATGTAATGACATATAAGGATTTTAGCACAATGCCAACCACATTTAAATACTCAGTAAAATAGCTTAAAAGGAATTTAGGCTAATGTGTTTTTTTTTCCCATGGGTTCAATCCGCTATATTGTTTTATTTATTTTTTTATTGAATTTATTGGGGTGACACTGGTTATAAAATTATATAGGTTTCAGGTATACCATTCTATAATCCATCATCTGTACATAAATTGTGTGTTTACCACTCCAAGTCAAGTCTCTATCCATCACCAGTTATCCCTCCTTGGGTAGGTGTCTGATAATGGAAGAGTGGGCAGCTGATGCTCTGTGTTCTGCCATCTTTGCCTCTAACAAGCTTTATGATTGGAGATGATTCTGGGTTGTGATTTTCTCATTTGTGAAATAAGATGTCTTCTAATGTATAATTCTTTAGTTATATATTTCATTTTCTAACTCTTATTAGATGCATTTCAAACTATCATATTCCATATTCCTTGTTTCAACTTCTTTTTCCTATCTTTATCTCCTGCCTTTTCTGTATTTTAGGTGATTTCCTTGTGTTACTCTTTCTCCCTTTTTTTTTTAAAGATTTTGTTTATTTATTTTTAGAGGAAAAAAGAGGGAGAAAGAGAGGGAGAGAAACATCAATGTGTGGTTGCCTCTTGCATGACCCCCACTGGGGACCTGGCCTGCAACCCAGGTATGTGCCCCAACTGGGATTGAACCTGTGACCTTTTAGTCCACATGCCGGTGCTCAATCCACTGAGCCACACCAGCCAGGGCTGTTACTCTTTCTAGTCACCAGTTATCAGCTGTGTATTGTTCAGACTACCTGTTTAAGGTCCCTGCCCCAAGTGAGGTCCTCCCTTCTTATTTTTAGAATTTTTATTTGATTAAAAAAAATCTGCCTGTTCATTTTTTATACTAATCGTTTTTTTAAAACTTAACTCCTTTTATCTTTTTCAACATTTTAAACAGAGCTGTTTTTAAGTCTCTTTTAGTTTGTTAAATTATGCCTAACGCTTGTGGTCCAAATTCTTCCATCTACATTACCACGCTGGGTGGAATTTTTCCAGTCCCTATTTCATGGGCAGATTTGGCAACTCTTGTTTTTATTCAGGTAGTTCATGCCCACTGAGCAGCATGCTTGAGGCCTGCAGCCTGGGCACCTCTCACAGTAGCTGAAGCCTGTGGATTGATTCCAATATTCACTATTCCCGGGAGCTTTATTGGCTTTGGCTCCTGCTCACCACTGTCTTTTTTTTCCTCTTTGTTTCTAGCACTTGGGAGATTTCCTTTATTTGAATCTGAGCTCAAACATGTAGCCTAAAATGATTCTCATGTATTCTAGCCATTCTGCATTTTCAGATTGAGAGCCGTGTCTTTCCTTAGTAGCCCAGTACATCATTTTTTCCATGTTGCCTGGAAGGCTCTGCAAATATCTAGACATGTATATGCATATGTCCCTGTCTAATAGGTTTTTAGAATCTTTGATGAAACATCTCCTCTTTTTTCAGCCCTAGCTTAGTACTTTGCAAACTTGGTTGGTGCTCAGCAACTAGCTGTTGAATGAGTGAATGAACGAGATCTCAGGTATTGGTTTCCAGTTTGGAAGTTTATAGACTGTTAGTGAAACTTTAAACTTTGTTGTTGCTAAATTTTTGTTTTCTTCTGCCTTTTTCTATTTTAAATGAACTGTGTATAACCTATTTTAATTAAAGTGAATGATTTAGAGGGTGAGCCATAGAGGGGAGAATACGCAGAAACTAAAACACAGCAGAGAGATGAAAACTGCATCAGGAATTAGTGATCCAAAAAGGGAGGAAAATATCAATAAATCACTAAAAGATATTCTTAGACAGAATCAGTGAAAAGCCCTCAGGGACCTTCTGAAAGGAGAGAGCAGTGCTTATCAGCTACCCCCTGTATCAGCCATTTGTGTTTTTCCAGGAAATTCAGCTTCTTATCTTTATAAGCAGACTTTGATAAAAGATTGCCGACTAAGTAGTGTGTTTTTTTTTTTTTGACTTCCAAAGCTGCTCTAATTTTCTCATAAATACCAAGACAATCTCACTTAAAATAAGTGCCTCCTTCCATCCTAGGCAGAGCCTATTTTCCTGCTCTTCAGCTTGAGGAGGGTTAACATTGGCTCTGGAAGAACATCTGCTGGCCCCATATTGACACAGGAATAAATTATTCAGCATGTAGTATTTGGGAATTTAAAAGCTCCGTGATGAATTCTACAAAACTATATTATGTCTCTGACATTCTAGGGTTTCATTATTTTGTCTTCAATTATTCACAAAGGCTTTTCACCTCTCAAAGCTTCTGTGGAATTCTTCAGATCAAATGAGCCCAAGGCTTTGAAAAGAGGGAAGAGTATATTAAGACGTGATGCTCCTTTTTGTTTTGGTAGTATCTTTCTTTCCAGGTGGGCTGAACAACCCTTTCTCTACACATATGCAAGTGAGACCTGTTTGTACCGGCAGCCAGCTCTTCTGTCTGTAGAACACAGGCTGTCAGGAGACCTTCTCTGTGTGTGGTGGCGCCAGTCCCTTCCTGGCAGCTCTGGAGAGCTGTTTCTTGAGGACTATAACAGTAATTCTTAAACTTATTTACTATAGAAATGATCTGTTTTCTAAATGTGCATAGAATGGTGCTTTAAGATCTAAAGCTGGGCAAGGGTTTCTCCTAAATGCCTTCTGAATCATTCTGTTTCTCTACCATTGCTGCAGTAACTCCGGCCCTCTTTGTTTTTGATTGCATGGTTGTGATGGCTTTCCACTAACTCAAGGATTCTTGTGCTGTGCATGCATGTGTGTGAGAGTGAGTGAGATAGACCCCCGTAGCAGTCTGGTAGAGTCTGTGATTACAAAAGGACTGATAACAGAAATGCAGTTCTGTCCGTAGAGTCCAACACAGCTCAAAGTGTGAAATATCTTCCAGATTAACTCAATCCAGGCCTCAAAAAATATTCCATCAAAACTAAAACTTTCCATTCTTTGATTAACCCCAAAGCAATTTTTTAGAGAGTTTGAACAAAAGAAATTAAACCATGAAAAAACCTTTTTCTGAGAAACAGATAATGAAATACTAGTAGTACTTTAAAAAGATTAGAGATCAAAATAAAGGTCCAAATATTCTTACAACATTTCTGTTCCTAAAATTGCTAGTGAATCTGCTAGATGCACAGAATTTATAATAGGAAAGTAAGTTGATATAGCTATGTATGCTATTTGGAATGTAGCTGATGTTTAAACTTGCCACTTCAGTACTGCTCTTATAGCCTTCTGTAGTGGTTGTTTTATATACAATGTGTGTGGGAAGGGACAAGGCAAGGTGAACGATAATGGAACTGTTTTTCCCCAGTGCTTATGTCTCTCTTGGCTAATGAGTTAGGTATGAAAAGAAGTACATTTATTTACTCTTTTCAACTTCCCAGGTACGTACTGAATGCATAGGCTGGTATTGTACTTGAAGATAACACTATTGTCTCAACTTCGTTGTAACATAAACTGGGTTGACTTTTCAGAAGTGTTGGGTACTCTGAGGGATTAATGGTAACACACTGGTGTCCTGTCATTTATTCCCCCCACCCACACTTTTTTTAAATGGTTAGTGGAGAGTTAATTTAAATCTTTTCTGGGTTACAGGAAGAAATGATTTGTTTTCATATTTTACCCCAAATACATAATGGCATAAGTTATAATAATTGCTTACATTTGTATCTGACTGTTTATAGAAAGTTTTTACTTATTTGATCTCAGTTTATCCGCCCAGTGATCTGTGACACAGGTATGTTAGGGCTTACTTATCCCTGTTTCACAGAAGGGGAAGCTGAGCCCCAGAGATGCTGTGACTTGCCTAAGGTCACAGGGTAACTAGGTGGCAGAGCTGAAATGGAAACTTGCGCTTTTTGGTTACTTCACAGTGTTCTTTTTTTCTGTGACTTCCATCAGTGAGGGTTTGCTCTTTGCTCTCTCTGCAGAATCCTTTTGTACTGCTCAGGCAGATGGATGGGCGTTTTTTCAGTCTTTGTAATGGACATGGATTATGTCCCCATCTGCTTGGTAGGAAATCAGTGACTATACCCGGCATTGTCCATGTAAAATATTAAATTGCATCAAAACTTATGACATTTAAAGTGCATTTACAATGTAGTTAAGATAACAATTTTGTCTGTTCCTATGTAATTACAGAGGTTTTCAGTCACTTCAATTTAGCAGGCTGGAAAAATATGACCTCTGGCTCTGTGGCCTTTTCATTTTGTGAGTGTGAGTGTGTGTGTGTGTGTGTGTGACTAATGAACTTGGGGAGGTTTCATTACTTTCTGCCCTGCTTTTCCAATGGCTCTAATTGTCTCCGCTGCAGCCCCCAGGCCTCCTCCTCCTGTCTGCTGTCAGCAGTCAGGATTTCCATGTGACACAGAGCAGCAGATTATTGATTTTGTGCTTCGTGTCAGGGCACTGTGTGTGTCACTTGCGGTGGGCTCGTGGGCATTGAGTTCATCAGCGATTATGCGCAGGGCCCACTTTAGCTCGAGTGTGGGAGGAAATGTCAAACAGGAAAGGGCTGGAATTATTCTTTTAAGAGTTAACATCGGGGAATATATGCGGGAGAGAAACACTGGCTGTCACTTCTCCTTCAGTGTTGCACTTTGATTTCCACTTGGCATGTTTAAAGAGCCTGACATTCCATTTCTTTGTGTTCACTTGAACAGGGAGTGTGGGATCAGAAGCCATCGATTCGTTAGCAGTAGTCTATAACTCTTAAGTAGCATTCGATCATGGATGAAGGCTCCACATGTTTGGAAGCCAGCTCCCAAACAGTTGGGTGTATCTGCAGCCTGTGGAGGTCTGTCCTGTTCTGATTCAAATGTGGAGAATTTGGTCTGGTTCCACTAGGCTTTAGGGAAGCCTCTTCTCCTCTCAGGTGGGAGCTAATTCAAAGGACTTTAGGAAATCTGTGTGCTTTACCTTGGCTCAGGTAACCCCTGGTGGCCTGCTGGGTGAGACCATCACCTAGTACCCTATGGGAGCCGCAGCAAGTCCTGAATATCATCTCTCTACCTTAGTCCTTCAGCTGCATTCGACCTTTTCTGGTGGGAGGCACATAAGAAGACTTGAGGGCCACAGTGCATGTGGGCAAGGGCTAGAGGTATATCTGTTGCTTTCATGTTCTTTTTTTGACAACCTGAGACCACATGTATGAGTTCTGCCATTGTCCCCAATGTCTAAGAGAGTAATGGTTGCTTTCTTCTATAAATTTTACCTGAGGGAGTCTTCTAGCAGTAGGTGGGCCATTGAAAATCAAGGTACAGGTAGTAGACTAACTTAGGCATGTGCCTGGTTCTTTCCTGCTTGCTTCATACTCCCGTGGCAAGCCTTCTTTTGGTTTTGATTGGTTGATACCAATCTGATAGCTCTCAAGGGTGATGCCAAAACCTCATTGCTTTAAGTCCCTCTCCTAAGATGCATGAGATGGCACAAGTACTGTTCTTCCTGCCACCCTTCTCAGTGGGCCTCACCTGCCTTGAGTGATGATCTGGGCTTTAGGTGCTTTATGCATGTACATTTTTGCTAAGTAACATATTGATCATTGCACCTCAAGCTACCTGTGGTAAAACTCTGATAACGAAACTCCAGAAATGAAATTTGAAATTGCATGGAGTGCTCTGTCAATGAATAAGAGCTTGAAGTAGAAAGAGCTGGAGGAGCATGTGCTCAGGAGAAAAGGGCAGTGACTTTCAAGAGCTTTTCCTGTAAAACCTTTAGTTTGTTTTTAACCTGATTACTTCATTAAATATTTTTTTTGCTTGCTTGTTTCTTGATTTCTAATTCTTTTGTTTTTATTTTTGTTTGTTTTTTTTCCTTTTTATTTAAGTTGTTTTTTGTGGCCATGCTAAGCAGTGTGCTTGTCCAGTGCTGCGCCCCAGCTCACCTGTAACACCCAGCACTCCTGTAACAATAGACTAGGCATCTTAATTTCACCCTATGCTCTCCCTGCTCTTCTTCCTCTAAATTTTCTTCATTGTCTGTGTGTAAAAAGTCTTGTATGTTATAGAAGTTGACCATCTATCACGTGTGTACCAAGAATGGCTGTTAGGCAGTTTCCTTGGATACTTGAGGAGATTATTTCCACCAGTCTCACTCACTGTTACTTGCAAGGGCTTTTGTCAGCCAGTTGCCCTGACAGGTGGTAGCTTTCGGATCTTTCCCTGATGTTCTGTAGCTCATTGGTAGCCATCTTGGATTCCCTGTTCTCAAACTCTGGTGAGAGTTTGGAGCTGGTGTTCATCCTCCTGGTTTTTGGAAGTTTCCAGTGAGCATACAGTAGACCCAGCGTTTCAAATAAGAGCTGTTGGCCAGCACGTTTTCATCCAGCTATTCAAATTGCTGTCCCTGATTCAATCTGACAAGTTAGAATGAAAGCAATGCAAAACTTTGGTAACTCTTTTTGACAATATTGGTGGTATCTGGTATAAAGAATGATGAATTATGAACCAACATGTGGAGAGTTAGACCTGAAGTCACGTCCCAAATCTGCCACCTTATGGCCTCGGGCAATTTATTTAACCTTCTGAATCTAAATTTCTTTTCAGTAAAATGGACTAATAATACTTACATCACAAATTGTTGTAGAAATTAAATCATGATATATATGAAAAGCCTGGCATTTGATGTTTATTTTCCTTTCATCTACACAAACCATCTCTATCACTGACTCCCACCCTGAAGATTTAATAAGAACTTAAGGTTTATAAGGCAGAATGAGTGATTCAGGTTAGTTATATGAAATAATTTCTTGCCTATAAATGATTATTTTTTTCTTCTGAGAAAAAGTTTTAACATGGAATGAATTACCAATTATTTTAAACACTTTAATATAAATTTGTTTGAAGTGAAGATGATGAACCAATAACTATTTAAGATCCCCTCAAGCACTATAGTTTTATGATTCTTTGTTGTTTTTGAAAAGTCAATATGATATCCCTTTCTGGGTTTTAAGTTCTGATTTCTATTCACTAATAGTCTTTGGAAAAAAGGAGTGAGCTTCATAAGGAATTTTTCTTGTTTATGTAACCGGAACATTAATGTTTTTGTGATGATGTTTTCTCTTAAAAATAAAAACAACTGAAAATGAGTTTCTTTGCCAAACTCTCAGAGTTGCTTCGCCTGGGGCTCTGTGCAGGCAGATCCATAAAAGGTCATCACAGGCACCTCCGCTGACTCGGCATCTGTCCTTAGCTCTCTGGGAAGAGCCAGGCCAAGGGGAACGGGGGAACCAGAGGGCCGGGGAAGGAGATGGTTCTGGACTTGAGGATTCAGTGGTCCCATGTACTATGTAAGGATTTTTTGGGGGTGATTATTAGCATTTTGGCAGTATTTTTCCTTCCTGGGGGTTTTTATTTTGGTGGTCCAGCTTTGGAAGTTCTGTTGCCTAGCACTTTATTGGCTGTAATATGACATATTCCTTTGCGGTTCCAAATATTTGTGGCTGTTGTGGGTTTTTCTTTTTAATTTTAGTTCCTGTGGTATTAAGACCAGCTGGTTAAAGTTATTTATTTTGATATGGAAAGGTATTATGACTAAACTGTGCTGAACAGAACTTGAATTAGGGAAGCAGCATGCTACAGTGGAAAGAGTAGGTGCCTTAAAAGTTAGATATGAATTTGAATCTCAACTGAATTGCTTAAGGAATGTGTGTGATGGAAGGCAAGCTGTTCAGCCTCTCAGAGGCTCCCCTCCCTCACTGGAAAAAATGAATTAGCAATTCTTATGTTTCGGGGTGGTCGAAGCATTCATTTATGTATGTATAGTTCAGTCCATCTTATTACCCACCTTTTCTTCTCCTTCCTCTTCCACTCCTCATTCGTATAATAGTCTAGCCTGCGACGTGTCAGAGCCTTACCAGCAACTGTGAGCAGGACAGGGGAGGAAAACCCTCCCTCCCCTCTCCGGGTTTAGGTCGGGGAGACTCATTTTCTCCCCACTTGGGAAACTTCCCTGTCCCAGTGGTGCACTATACCTTATTTCGTGCAGATTATAGAATTAGGATGACTTAAATTTGAAATGGAGCTCTTTTAGGTTGTTAATTGTAATAATCCTTATCACTAATAATATCAGTCAGAGAACGGAGTTATAGTTCCTTTGAATATTCCAGACTTTCACCAGGTTAGAGACTCATTCATACAATTTCCTTAATGCTTTTTGGTTCTTAGGTTTGGCAGGTGGTATCACGGTTCAATAGTAGCAATAAGGTATTTGTCGTATGTTAATTTTGAAACATATTTCAAAAAGATCTTGACAGCAGATTCTTTGGATCAGGAAAAAAAATGCTAAAACATATTTGAGTTGAGATTTTTTTAAAGAAAGCCTGTTGGAATTTGCTGTTATTTTATTGGTAATGTTACTTCAGGGAGTATATGTTTCATTATCCTCTGTGGTCATTTGGTCTCCTTCAAGACACAGCTTGAAGCCACTTGTTTTGAATACAGCCTGGCTTTTGTGTTGTGCTGTGACACAGCACCCTATACTGCCGGGCCATCGAGTGGTAGACGTTCTTTCACAGGCGTACACCAGATGCCAGATGACTAATAGAATGACTAAGGCTGTTTTAAAGTAGTAAATGCTATTTGTTTCTATTGAACTTTATAATATTACTAAAGAGTAACAGTGCACATATACATATGTGGTTATGTTCATACATAAACAATCACATATATTTAATGTTGAGGTTAAAAATAATTTTCCTTATCATTTCTTTAAGCTCCCAGGGAAATTAAAAATACCAGAACATTGGGTTAATCCAAGTTTTTACTGTTTATGTAATTTTTTAAACAGGTAGGAGCTAGTTTTATATCAGCATATGAGAGCTGTAGAGCAGCTGCATGGGTGTGCAGAATGCATAACTCAGTGGAAATGTCGCTGCAGACAGAACAGGCTCCAGGAGATGTTTATAGATGTTTGCACATGTTCCACGTTAGGTTATATTCATCTCCAGTGCCGCGCTCCACACAGCTCACCAAAAGGACTTACCTGTGCTCCGTGAAAGTAACCCTTTGGCATCTCTGAATTAGACTGAGAACACTGTTATTCCTTTATACCAGAAACTTTTAAAGTCGCATGTAATTTTCCCATCCAGGTTTTTCCGTCTAGTCTGTATTGTATTATATTTAATTCTACATTTAAACAAATTTGTGGATTATACATTTTGGAGATACTTTCTATATATCATTCATAAGGTGTTGTGCCTTTTTCATATGTACACATGTGCATGTATGTTCCTTTCTGCTATCAAGTAGAAGTTGTCATAGTGAAAATATTTCGTGTGTGTGTGTGTGTGTGTGTGTGTGAGAGAGAGAGAATAGCCTGGTTCTCTAGTAGCAGAGGCTGATGTGAATTAAAAGGTGTTTGGAATTTCCTCTCATGGGTCTAATAAAAATTTTAGACTAAGTCTGAGGATGTGTATGTTAATTTCTCACATTTATTTGAAAACTACTTTATACTTTGAGTTAGTCTAGTTTCTCTTATCTGGTTAGTCTCCCTTGTATAATCAGTAGTTTGCTCTATAAATTAAATATACTGCATGGATACATTTATTTGATAAAATTATGGTTTGACTTCATCTTTGAAATATAATTTGATTAGGTCTGTATGAGTTCTTAACACATGATTTTACATATGTGCATCTATATGTAATTACATATACTTTTTGTGTGTATCATACACATATAAAATAATAAATGTCTTAAAATAAACTTCATCTTGCTTTGTCCACTGTTATCTGTGAAGAGTATAGAACCAAATTTTAAACCAATTTAAGCTAAAATAAAAGGTTACAGAAAAATCTAAGTTTTGTAATAAATGTATGTCTGAATAGAAAAATATTGGTAATACCTAAGCTAAAATGAAATACAAATACCATATGATTTCGCTCATATATGGAACATAATGAACAAACTGAACTAACAAGGAAAATGAGGACAGACTCATAGATGGAGAGAGAGCAGGATGACAGCTAGTGGGGGCAGCGGGGTCAGGAGGTGGAGGGTTTGAGCGAAAAGGAAAAAGGACTCATGGACATGGACAACAGTGTGGTGACTGCTGGGCTGGGGAGGAGTATAAGGGGACTAAAAGGTCATGTAAAAAAAATTACAATAAAGGTAAAAGTAATTTTTTTAAAAAATTTTATTTTAATCATTGTTCAAGTACAGTTTTCTGCCTTTTACTCCCATTCCTGGAAAGAATAAATTTTTTAAAAGTTAAAAAACAAGAAAGTAATGATCTCTGGGTAATAGGATTAAAAGATTAGATAACTTTTGTTGTGCTTTAATATTTTTCTTAAGTTTTCTAAAATGAACACATTCTTTAATTATAATAATATAAATCTTTAAATGTATTTTTAATCTCTTTGAAAGAAACATTTTTAAACTTTTGGTCCACTGTTTAGTTGAGAAATATGTGTTATTTGATTAATAGTGTATTAGCATAAAGAACTTAAAAGTCCAAATTGCAAACTTAACTGTAAAATAATTTTAGGTAATATTACCTTTTTATTTCAATATTGCATTAGTTGTGTTCATTATGTTTGGAGAACATAGTTCTGTGACCCAGATCATATGCAGCAATTAGGAAATTTAACACACATAAACCAAAGAGAGATTACTTTTTATTACAGAGTTTTTAAGTATGTCCAGAGTATGAATACATGCCAAAATTTGCTAACATTAAAATGTTTTTAAGATATAAGCTGAGCTAGTTCAAAATTGCAAAAACCATTAAGAAGAAGAGAATCAGGAAGTCTGACAAATGCCAAAAGAAACATGAAATCTACCTCTGTTATTATGACTTTGGAATTAATTGAGCAGCTTTTTCCCTCCTCTATTGTTTTGATGTATTGGCCTCCAAATGCCCACAATTCTTGTTTGCATTTATCTTTGATTCATCTTAATTAGCCAGTTGAACAAAGACAGTCCCCTTTTTACCTCAGCGATAGATGCATCTTAGGACCCTCAGGGCATCAGTATCAGGGCTTGTTTTCTTGAAGATGCTACATGTATTCTTTGGAGATTTTAAAGTAAAACATTTTCTCTTAATAGTCATCTAGTGTAATTTAATATTTCAAGGTGAATTTAATGCAGGAAAAAGGCACCTGAGCAATAAAAAGTGTGATATTTTCAGAGCACTCATTAACCTGTAAAACGTTATTTTCTCTGTTCTGGTCATTTTATTGAGGACCTTGAATGTAGACGCTGTTTATTAGAATCCTGAGTGCATAAATCAATTTTGACATTTTCTTTGGTCTAATGATAATGTGGCTTGTTAATAATTACGGTAGTAACTTCCAATTAATGAGAATTGTGAATTCAGATTGGGTGCCTTCTAATTAGTACTTTGTCGTTTTACTTCATCAGAGAATTGTGTTTGCTGGTCTGGAATTAAGGGAAGAGTTCCATTTGGCAATAGGTGGTTCATTAACACATGGGAAGAAAGGGACCGGCTCACACCCTTCTTGCCAATTGCAGGCGTTTTTGTTCAAAGGAAAACCTTGCCCTGCTTTGCAGTGGACAGTGGTGGCAGATTTCTTATCCAAAACTCTTGCCAGATTTTCTTAGGAAAAAGATATTCAAAAAGGAGACATTGAAGTGAAACCCAGTGTGGTATTCACAAGGCTCCGAACAATAAGGAAAATAGAAGTACTAAGGAGAAATTTGGGGTGCCTGGGCAGTTAGCCATTCTATAAATAATGAAAGAAGATCACATTTCATAGCATACGATTTTAGAATGTTACAGTTGTAAAGAACCTTAAGAGATCACTTAACCTTAACCTTCCCTTTAGAAATGATGGAATTGAGGCCCAGAGAGAGAAAGTAATTGAAATTAACAGGTTGTCAGCACCAAGTCTAAGACCAGCCCAAGGTTTCTGTCCAGTGTTGTAGTTCACTCACATATATTATTACTGTCTTAATTACTGGTCCATCAGAAAGATTGAACTAGTCTAAATGCTTTGCAGGAAATGTGAAAATTGAACTAGAGGCTGGAAAATATAGTGATTTATTTTCTCTAGGTCTGTCAAAAGTTTGGTACAGAATTATGCCAGAGAAGTTAAACTTCTTTCACTGTAACAAAAGTGGTGAATAAGTGTAAGGATTTTAAAATTTGTCACATAAAAATGCTTTTTAAATTAAATGTCACTCGGAATAAGGAGCCTAAATATGTAATTTAAGAGGTGCAGCTCCTACAGAAGTGTGGATAGAGGCACGAAATGATCAGGTCAGAACTGAATATTGGCAGAACAAAAAACTTAGCCTATTCATTTCTACATGGAAGTTATCCCCGAGCATCCTAGGGCAAAGGGGCATTCTTACCTCATCGCATGAAATGCTTTCTCTGCTGTTGCTGTGCGAAACAGACAGCTGAAAGGATCAGGTTTTGAGTGGGTACTGATGTCTCTAGACTATTTTGATTTCAAGTACACTGATATGTGTACACTAAGTTATATCTATTTATGTTGAAATCTAGAGACTCCGCTGTCAGGGGAGGATAAGTGAATGAGACAGCAGGAAGAGATCAACTTTCTAAGCCTCCCTTTTTTGTATTTATTACAAGGTGTTTTTACAGTTGTTACTTTTCTCTACCTAAAAAAAATTTAGATTGTTTGAAATAAGTAAACTAAAATTTGAATGACTTTCACAGACTAAGTTGAGCTTTTATAATTTAAAATTCTATTATTTTTGTTTGCCTTGGCCCTGCTTACTGTACTTAAATATTTCTTTAGGAGGGACTTATTCTGATCTGTGATTTCCCTGGCAAAATCAGTGTAAGCACTTGAATTTCAAATGCATGTTTTCATATTTAAATTACTGGTACTGTTCTTTGCTATAAGAAGAGCTCATGAGAAGGAGCTATAGTTCATGAGGCTAGTCTCTTGCAGTGAAATTAGAGGCTGTTAGAACTATTGGTCTTATTTCCAACTGAATTAGTTAACTGCCTGTTAAGGTTCAGAGCTTATTGACCAATAGGCGTTTATTACTCTGGCCATAATGACACAGTGATTTCCATTAAATTCCAGAGTTTATAGAAATAAAGTAGAGATCTTGCAAAGAAAGTGGTTAGTGGTTGCATTTAATTATTAGGATTAATTAGGCATTAAAATGTGGATATAAAGTGTGTTTTAAAAACAAGTATTTCTGTTTCACTGCTCTGAGCCAATTGTGCTGAAGGGAATGAAGATGTTGTTGTTCTTTCTTGAAAATACAGCTGGTTCTCTTGTTTCACAAAGTGTATACGCAGTAATAGCTGAGCCGTGTCTTCAGAAAGTAGTTATCAATGTTACAGAATTTGGTAGTTTAACATTTGGCATTAATATTCAGAATAATTTTGAAAATAATCAACATGGTTGCAATGGGATGTTAAAGTAGTCACCCAAGAGCTTAAGAAAATGATTTGTCTTTTTTCAAGGACTTTTAATGTGATAATTTCAGAACCTATATTTCCATCACTTCTATATTTTTATTTAATTATAGTCACAATTTTATAATTAACAAGGATTCTTTTAAAAATTTATTATTGAATTTATTGGGGTGACATTGGTTAATATATAGGTTTTAGGTGTACAATTCTATGATGTATCATCTATATATTATTTTGTATGTTCACCCCCCTCCCCAAGTCAAGTCTCCTTCCATCACCATTTATTCCCCCACCCCCCTCTTCTACCTCCCAACCCCACTCTGGTAATCACCATACTCTGCTGTCTGTGTCTATGAGATTTTTTTGTTTGTTTAAACCCTTCACCTTTTTCACCCAGCCCTGCAACCCTCCCCTCTGACAACTATCAATCTGTTCTCTATGAGTCTGTTTCTATTTTGTTTGTTAGTTTATTTTATTTATTAGATTCCACATATAAGTGAAATCATATGGTACTTGCCTTTCTCTAACTGGCTTATTTCACTTAGCAGCATAATGCTCTCCAGGTCCATCTATGAAGGATTCTTTACATAAGATATCAATTAAATTAGGGACTTTGTGCATCGTTTTGAACTTGTAGTGGTTAAAAATGTATCTTAGGTACTAGTTAAAAGAACATATTAAAAAATTAACATATCCTGAAAGAAGGCAGAAAAAAATGACAGATTATGAAGTGGAACCTAGTTTTTAAGCATTTGGGATTTTATCCATTACATTAAAAATTGATATGGAATCTGAATATTCATCTCTGAAACCATTTGAAATGATAAACTGTAGAATTAGAGCTACTTCTCTATAGCAGACTCATTTGCAAGTGTCAGCCAACATTCCTTTCAAACAATGTGAAATGGGTTTCTTAATTTGGTTTAGAAGTGTGGTTTCAGAAAGTTGATGTAACCCAGTTCATTTGCATTTCCTCTGGACAGGATAAATCCACTTCAGTGATATTAGTTTGGATAATTTCTCCCCAAGGGGCAGTGCATCTTTTTCAAACTCAGATATCCAAGAGCATTATGGATAAAGCTTTCTAGGTTAAATTTGTATCTGTCCTGGCTGGGGAGCATGCTGAGCCATATAAAAGATGTAAATATGGATTTAGGCTCTCTGGATTTCAGTGTCTAAGGAAAGGAGGGATGAAAGAACTGAGAATTTAAAAGACACTGAGTTCAAGGAATGGATTTAAAATCAGTTGGGATTGAACATTTAGGAAAAGCAGAATGAGAGAAGGTGTGCTAGTGGTGTGGAATTCTTTAGTTAGTAAATATTTATAGATAGATAGATTATGTATCTATTATAGGTTATAGTGTATAGATATGAATAAACAATGATTCTTGCCTTTGAGAACTCATTTTCTGTTAATTTGTTTGTTCATTCATTCAGTAGCCATTGGTATGTACTCAGTGTCAACACCACACTAGCTATACACAAATGAAAAGGCATTGTCTCTGCTCTGCGGGAGCTTTTAGGCTGTGAATCGTGTTCCTGACATTCCCGTTTGGAGCACAGAAAAAGTGCGCCCTTGTGAGCACTGTTTTAAAGGGAAGCTGTGTGCTGTAGGAGTGGACACATGGCTCCAGAGCTAGGTAGTTCTGGATTCGAATCTCTATTCTTACTTACAAATTATTACCTTGGGCAAGTTATTTAACCTTTGGCAGCCTCAGGATCCCTATCTTTAAAGGAAGACATAATAATCTACCTTGCAGAATCATTAAGACTAAATAACATTCATTAAGTGCCTGTCACATCCTACCAGATATATCAGTTGCATTTCTTTTCTTTTCCATAATATTGCTAGTTCTGTAAACCAGTGGCATTAGGTCGTTGTGAACTGGGTGAATGATATAGCCACCCTTTATAGTATAATTTCTTTTTATAGAAAAAAATGATTAAGACGTTCTAGCAATTGACTTTGAAAATAAACTTTTATAAACCAATTCCTGTGGAAGTTGGGGAGGACCCATATTCAATTTTTACGTATGCTTGTTTGTATGTTGCTTTGGAACATTTCTTTTTATTATTATTTTTTACTTTTTAATTTTATTGTTCAGTTACAGTTGTCTCCTTTTACCCCCACCACTGCCCCCTACCTCAGCCAAACCCATCTCCTTCCCTTGCTTCCACCTCCCTGCCCTGGTTTTGTCCATGTGTCCTTTGTAGTTGTGCCTGAAAACCCTTCCCCCCATTATCCCCTCCCATCTCCCCTCTGGTTACTGTCAGATCGTTCTTAATTTCAGTCTCTCTGGTTATATTTTGCTTGCTTTTTTCTTTTGTTGATTAGGGTCCAGTTAAAGGTGAGATTTCTCTCACCTATTTAATGTGCAGCTTTTATGTGTGTGTGTGTGTGTGTGTGTGTGTGTGTGTAGCTCCAAGTTTATTACATGTTTTCTAAAATCTGAGATTATGATCTCTTGTATATTCCTGTAGCACTGAATACTTTTATACATACTAGATAGCAAAGACATTTTTTAAATTAAATTTATTGGGATAACATAAATTTCAGGTGTACAACTTTATAATACAACATCTGTATATTCCATTCAAAAACACATTCTTGATGAAAGGCGAAACAGAAAAGATGCCAAAAATGAATTAAAAATATGAAGTCATTTTGATTCAGTGATTTAAAACTTGTCAACAAATAATACCAGAAAATGTTTCAATTTTTAAAAAGTCAGACTAAAAATAAAGAAGTTTTATAGAATGAGAGCTTTAAATGAGGAAGAGAACAATGTTAGCAATGTGTGAGCTTTGGAAGAGGGTGTGGAATCACATCATTCCTGCACAAAAATACCTGTCAAACTGTATACCAGAATTATGTGGTGTAAGAGACCCTGATAGGTCAAAGAAGAGCATTAATTTGAAACTATTTAGCCAACTGAGGCACCAATTGTCTGTGAATGTTGCTCTTTATGCATGATTACCAAGACATAGATTTATTGATAGAGTTATGCTGTTGTATTTCATGGTTGTGCTTGTTTTCAAATGATTTTGTAAAATATAGATAATCCCAATGAACAGGTAATTTTTAACACATTAATATTATACCTGAATAAAATCTCTGCCCACTTCTCAATAATTTATCAAAATAATTTATTAGGTTTCTAGGTATGTAGGAACTGCTATGCTATTCTGATGGTTTTTTTGAAAGGAAATTCATCTGCCCTATCTCTGCTGGGTTTTTTTTTTTTTTTTGGAATTGCTGCCATAATTTCATAAGAATGCATCACCAGTAGGACTATTATGCTGATGAATGAGAGCTCCTGCGCCTGTTGGCAGGCACTAAGTAGGCTCTAAGCAAACTGAAATTCATTGAATCTTAGCAGGGCTATTAAGAAAATAAGTGCAAATTGTCAGGAGAAGAGAGATTTGTTCTTTAACATCATCACTTGACTCTTGGGTAAGAAATGTTAGGCAAGAAAGAGACTGTTTCAATTTGTCATCCTCCTGAGACCTCAAGATGTTATCTGCAGTGCTGAAATAAACCATTCCTTCCTATAAGCAGAGAAAATGAGAAAATGGTTTATGCCCAGATTGGTCCATTTAGTTAGGAGGACAGTCACATAAATAACTACTAAAGAAAACAAAAACAAAGAAAGAAAATGGGAAACCTGAATCCCTGGCATAGACACTTTCAGGATTAAAGTCTCTGTGAATACTATGTACGAAACCGAATTCTCTGTTTAAGACGACTCTAATGGGCTCAGAGGCAGACATTGTGAACTTTGACCTCTCTTGACCTTAGTTTTTCCATCTATAAAATGAAGGCCATTTTCTTTTTATGTCTCATAGGGCACATAGCCAGATTAGCTCATGATTGAGAGAAAGCCCTGGCATCAAGGGGTTATTAGCAGTACGTAAGATCCTGGATGTGTACCAGCAGAGAGACAGCATATATATCAATTGCACTTGTTGTCATCAAGTCCTTCCTATTTATTATGTTTTTGTGATTTAGTTATTTTTCTTTTGAAAAATCCATCTATTTATCTCTCAATCTATCTATTTAATCTATGGAGAAAGGAGAATCTTTGGGAGTAAGTCATAGGACACCAGTGAGAAAGTGAGGAGGCAGCATGATGTAGATGAGAAGAGCGTTGATTTTGACATCAATCCACCCTGATTGAGTTTTTTTCTCAGTAGGCATGCAACTTTTTTTGCTTCTCTGACTCAGGTTCCTCATTTGGGTATAATAATGCCTACTTTCCAAAGTTGTTATGGGAGTTAGTGAGTCATCTTGTGCCATTCTTTCCCAATGTGGTGCCTTTCTATAAATTTTTAGACTTAGATCTCTGTATGTACAAAGAATCTTATTTGATTTTGATTGGAATTGCATTAAATCTATTTGTGTTTGTTCAGTTTGGGAAGTGTTGATGCTATACTACATTTAGTCTTTCAATTCATGAATATGGTATGCTTCTCCACATGTATAGGTCTTCAATGATTTCTTTTATGAGTATTTTGTAGTTTTCAGAGTACTCATTTTACACATATTTTGCTAGAGTTAATCTAAATTTTTAAAGTTTTGGAGCTATTGTTAATAGTATTGTTTTAAAAGTTCAGTTGCTAGTTGTTCTTTGTTGTTATATGATGGGTTTTTGCTGTTAATCTTGTGTACATTGACCTTGCTATATTCATTAATTAGTCCTAAGAGCTTTTTGCATTTTTCTTCGGATTGTCCATGATGATAATTATATTGGCTGCTTATATGAATATCTTTATTTCTTCTTTTCCAATTTGTTTGCTGTCTATCTATTTAGATAGACTTACATTGCATTACCCCTCCTCCCTGTTGTGTTATTTCTCATCTCTGAAGAACTTTCTTTGCATGTCTTTTAGAGTAGGTTTATTAGTAACATACCATGTTCTTTTTCAGTTTTTCTTCACCCAACAAAATCTTTATTTCAGCATCATTTCTCAGGATGTGTTCCTGAAGGACTGTAGAATTCATGGCTCACAGTTTCTTTCTTTCCACACTTGAAACATGTCTTCCCATTGCTTTCTGGCCTCAAGGATTGTGATGAGAAATCTGTAATCATTGAAATTGCTTCCCTACATGTAAGATGATATTTTTCTTTGGCTGCCTCCAAGATGGTTTTTTTTTGTTTTTTGTTTTCAGTAATTTCATTTTGTTGTTTCTTTGGGTTAATCCTGTTTGGGGTTTGCTGATGTTCTTGATCTGTAGGTTTATGTGTCTGCTTATGTTTTTCACAAAAGGTGGAAAATTTTCCGCCGTTGTTTGTACAAAGTTGTGGGATTTTGTTGTTGTTTTTGTTGTTCCATACTCTTTATTGTCTCCTACTGGGACTCCAGTGACATAAATGTTAAACCTGTTATTATTACCCAACATATTCATGAGACTGGTCATTTTTGTTTTTCAGTTATTTTTCTCTCTGTTGTTAAGATTGGGTAATTTATATTAATCTATATTTGAATTCACTGATTCACTTCTCTGTCATCTGAATTCTACTCTATTGAGCCTATTCTTAAGCATTTTACTTTGGTTATTATATTTTTATTAAAATGTTTTATATATTTTGTCCTATCTTTTATTCCTTTCTTGATAATGTCTGTCTTTCCATTTGTTGCAAGAGTATTTACCTTACTTCGTATAATGTGACTATAACAGTTACTTTAAAATCTTTGATAATTTTTACTGCAGTTTCATCTCAGAGCTGGTATCTGTTGGTCACCTTATTTCCTTGTGAGTTGAAATTTTTTGGTTCTTCATAGGCTACATAATTTTGCTTATATCCTAGATGTTTTAATATTATCCTTTGCATCTTGTTTATATTTAAGAAAAATGTGGGTTTTTTTATTTGTTTTAATAAACAATTTACCTGGTTAGGTTCAGACTGTAAGTCCCAACCAACATTTTGTGGACTTTGGTTCCAAAGTCAGAGAAGTTTTCAGAGCCTTTGTAGTTCTACTCGGATCTTTTGTATGTGTCACTCAGTGGTCAGTCTGAGAATTACGAGGTAGTCTCCTCCTGCACTCTGGGGACCAAGCTCTGTGATCATAAGGAAGGGTCCCCTTCCTCAGAATTTTAGAAGCCTGCCCAGCAGCTGCTGCTATTGCCATCCCTGCCACTGCCAGCTTGCCCTGGGTGTGGGGTGGGAATAATAGAAACAGGCTTTTCCTTATTCTTTCTGACCTTTAGGATTCCTCTTTCTTGCTTCTCTGACCAGAAGAGGAGGACTTGACTTGGAGTACTTTATGTTTGGACACAGAAAGTACTACTTTTTCATTTTGAGTTGCCTTTGAATCCAAGCTGGGCAATACCAGATGGGAAAAGATAAGCAAGATAAAACCAGAAACCCACTGCTGGTTTGGTACTGCTTTGAATTCTAGTTTCCTTGCCCAGTTCATCTGCTATCACTTACTGCTCAGAGTCCTCAGAGAGCCATTTCGTGAAGTATTTCCAGGGTATGGTTTCTAGAAGATTGGATGCTTACTCCATCTTGCTTAGAAATGGAGCCCTTTCTCTTTTGAAAACATATAGAGTGTATCATTATATTTTTGAGCTGGTAAGTATCAAGAGGCAGATGTTTTTCTTTCTCTTAATTTTCATTGTAATGTGTGGCACCCTACTACACATGTGCCAATGTAGAAAGATCACATAACATAGGAAGGGAAAAGAGGTAGGCTGTAAAGCTTATCATTTAGAAAAACATGTGAAATATTTGTGCAACTTCTTTTTGGTCCCTGCTCTCATCACTTACTCATGCTCATGACGAGTCATGCTCTCCATGTCCCTCTCCCCAATATGTATATTTTCTGGAGACTTACGGCTAGCTAGCAGTTGAAGCAGTTGACAAAAGTAAAGATTGCCAGGGTTTAGGCATTATCTCTTAAGCTTTGCTTTCTCAAATACCTAAAGTCAGGAGGGAGGGACTATTCCAAGGTTTGGGGCCATAGGCAGAGTGGTGATGGGCGTTTTTAAGGGTATCACACACCTGTCATTGCTCAATCTAGGGATGATGGGCATTTTTAAATATTTCCTTTCTTTTTTCTCTCTGAAATTGTGTGAACTCTTCATTTTATTTTATAATTTTTCATATCAAAATAATTCTCCATTGATTGTAAAAAGGTGCCACTGTGACACAGGATGTTGATAGTGGGGGGAGGCTGTACATGTGTCAGAACAGGGGTTATATGTGAACTCTCTCTACCTTTTACTCAGTTTTGCTGTGAATCTAGAATTACCCTAAAAATCAAGTTTATTAATTAAACATATTCTCTCTGAGAAACTTCAAATAAATTTGACATTTCAGGAGATATGTTATTGTATGGTTTTGCCCTTACAGACCCTCATTTGAATTTTAATTTAATGAGAAAAGCAAGAGTTGATAGATCAGAAAAGTCAGAAAGATCAAGGAGTGAGTCACTAATGGTGGAATTTTATCTGCTTAAGGAAGCTTTATGGAGAACTCCTATATCCCAGTATGTAGCACTTAGTGGCAATAATTTCTGATAAGTTGCTCCTGGAGGGAGTGGGTTTCCATTAATATGTCATGGTTTGGTGTATCTACATTTGGGAGGTGAGATGCCAAGTGCTGTTTTCTAACAGTGAGAATTCAGGACCCTTTAATTCCCATGTTATTGACTTTAGTGTTTTTCTGAGCCCACCATTGTTCCTGCTCACCTTAATTTTTTTTCCATTTTGCTTCTGGTCTTAACCACATTCCCTAGGACTAGCTATGTCTGTGAATGTGACCAAACAGAACCAGAGGTGTGACTGCCTGCCACCACAAAAGCCAAACTCGTGAGGCAGGTGCTTGTGCCAAAGGGAAGAGGTTTATTTAGGTGACACGCAACCTGGGAGAAGGGGTCTCCTGTCTCAAAGACCATCTCAATCTTCCTGCTCAGGCCTGAGGTTCTTACAGAGATAGAGGGGAAGGGCTTTTTTCCCCATCCAGTTTCTTTCTAGCTTTCTGTGATGACCTATGTATTCATCTTTCTAGCTTTCCCTGCATGTTTGGGCCCTATCCATTCATATTTCTAGCTGTTGGCGCACTTGGTGTAAGGACCTCCCCCATCCACCATCTTGGCCAGTGGGCAGAGACTCCCCCAGTGCTCCCGGGAC
The DNA here is from genome assembly GCF_004126475.2 of Phyllostomus discolor. Lineage (NCBI taxonomy): Eukaryota > Metazoa > Chordata > Mammalia > Chiroptera > Phyllostomidae > Phyllostomus > Phyllostomus discolor. The sequence goes on along the minus strand of NC_040915.2, from coordinate 55,796,436 downwards.
TGACTGTTTTCTGGTAACACGTGCCCTGTGTTCCAGTGTGGGGGGAGGCTTAGTGGGGCAGGGGCACCAAACTCATGCTGCAGCCAGATGATTTCTTGGAGAATGTTCAGGAAACTCCCCCTGGTTTTTATCTTGGCACAACTTGATACTCTTCTGCCACACCCATAGAATGAAGGCATGACATGCAAAGATCAGACCCATTGCTCTAGGGGACTTCAGACTTCTTTCATTGTTTATTTTTAAAATTTAGAAGAGGAATTCCAGATTATGGTGCATACATTTCATAATCTGACGTGTGCTTTAACATTGGGTATCTCTCCAGTGCTAGGAAATGACACCTTAGTTATTTAACTCCCGGTTTTCATTTCATCTTTTAACTTCTGATCAAATTTTGAATTTCTTTTAAAAATATGTTGCCCTAACACTAGATACATTAATTTAAAAGTAATTTCAGGAAAAGAAATAGCCGATGTGACATGAAACAATCAGGATTGGAGCACATTTCTTTTAGAAATTGATATCAAATGTACCAAAAGCCAGTGCTGGGGAGAGAAGCAATTCGCAGCTGCAGATTTGGTTAGAACATTATGTTGAGGCCATTTGGGCCTCTGACTCTGGGTTGCAAACTAAATAATGGTGTTTTCTAAAATAGCCTCCAATCTCTTGCATGTGCTTTCAGCATACAATAAGACAGACTAGTAGAAAACAGAAGTGTAGTTTTCTGTGGAGATAGGAATGATTACTCCCAGCTGAGCAGGTGAAACACATTGCTACATGAAGAATGTGTTCTTTGCTGATTCTCAAGTTTTATTTTTATTTTTAATGTAAAGTGTCAGCAAATAGAAGCAAGAGAAAATTCACTTGAAAATGTCACAAAATAAAAGAAGCATAGCAAATTGTATTTCAGGTAAAAATCCATTTTAGCCAGCAAACAAACAACATTGGCTGAAAAGCTTGCTGATGGCTCCTTTTGTTTCTCTTTGATTTAAAGCCTCATGCCTGTAATCTAATTAACATCGAACTGAGTTGCAAGTACAGTGGCCTGTTTGGTTCAATAATAATACATTTTTATGAAAGGTTAATGAAATGAATTTTCCTTCCATCCAATTCATTAAAAATTGTTCTACAATCAACGGTTGCTAATGGAATAGAGATTAAATATTCATGTTCATAAATTTTCTGTGTCATTTCTGATTTTCCTTCATTTCTGCCTCCATAGGTTGAATTTTGCAAGTATAAGAATTCCCAGACAAAAGGCTTGATTTAGAGGTTAATTGCATACTATTAATTTTTTTTTTTTTTTATCGAAGAGGTGGTGTAGAGCAGTGGAAACAGTTTGGCAGCAGGTCTGCCCCTTCCACAGCTGTCTGGTATGGGGCAGGTTTCACGATCAGCTCTTTTTTGTAACAGTTGTCATGAAAACTTCGTGCAGAATATTGTGAGGTTTATTGATGAACCATGGGAAGCACCTACCACAGTGCTGGGCAAAGATTGCCATTCCTCAAATGATAGCTATAAGAGGTTTTGGAAAATAAAACACCTACATGTATGCATGAACCTCTGATAATGTATAGTGGCAGCTCAGATGTGCTGAGACCAGGCTCCCGCATTTTGTAGTCATCCTAGTAATCAGTGTATTAGGATAAACTCAGAGACGAAGGACTGTTTCATGTTTTGACAAATACATTTTTGGTCCTCTTTTCCACTTAGGCCAAAGAACCTTATTTAACGTGCACAAAAAGTACCCACTCTGTTTTATGTTTAGTACGTGATATCAGTTAGCAGCTATCGTTGTCACCCTTTGAGGTCATCAGTATCATCCTCTCTGTAAGAGAAAGTAGAACCTATCAGAGAGATGCAAATTAAAACCACAATGAGATACTTCACACCAGTCAGAATGGCCATCATAAACAAAGCAACAAATAACAAGTGTTGGAGAGGTTGTGGAGAAAAGGGGTCTCTAGTACACTGTTGGTGGGACTGCAGACTGGTACAACCACTATGGAAAGCAGTATGGAACTTCCTCAGAAAACTAAAAATGGATCTGCCTTTTGACCCTGCGATTCCACTGCTGGGACTCTATCCTAAGAACACTAAAACACCAATCCAAAAGAACCTTTGCACCCCGATGTTCATAGCAGCACAATTTACAATAGCTAGGTGCTGGAAGCAACCTAGATGCCCATCAGTAAATGAATGGATCAAAAACTATGGTACATTTACACCATGGAATTCTATGGAGCAGAAAGAAAGAAGGAGCTCCTACCCTTTGCAACAGCTTGGATGCAGCCGGAAAGCATTATGCTAAGCAAAATAAACCAGGCAGTGAAAGACAAATACCATATGATCTCACCTTTAAAAGGAACCTAAACAACAAAACAAAGAAACAAGCAAAATGTAACCAAAGACACTGAAATAGAGGACAGGCTGACAGTGACCAGAGGGGAGAGAAGAGGGAATTTCAGGGGAGAATGGGAAGGGTTTACGAGAACAAATTTAAAGGACACATGGACAAAAACTAGGAGGAGGGTGGTAATGGGAGGGAAGTGGGGAGGGTTGGGTGGGTGGGCTGGATTGGGAGTAAAAGGGAGAAAACTGTACTTGAACAATGATTAAAATTAAAAAAAAGAAAAAAAAAAAGAAAGTAGAACCTGAAGTTTTGTTACTGTAAAGCAGTCAGTTGGGGTGGCAGGGGGAGGTTCTGCATGGAGTGTGTGGAAAGCTAGCGAAGTAACTGGGTAGAATAAAAGCCACTTCCCACCGCATACCTGGAAGTGGGACCAGGGGAAGGCAGGCACATACTCCACAGAAGTCAAAATGGTACAGTGGAAGGTTCTGGACTGAAGAGGCCTGTCAGTCTAGCTTGAGGAAAGTAGAAATTGGTTGGGGAGGTAGACCCACTTGAAGCACGCAAAAGTTTGGGAAACTGATTGGCATTTTGAGAAGGCTCCTTGTCTGTGCCACACCCAAGCTAATATAATCCTGGGGCAATAGAGAAGCACTGTTGCTTGTGACCTGGAGAACAGATGTGCTCGCATGCTCTCTCTGGGCCACAGGAACCACGGCCTCCAGGAGGGAGCCTCTCGCTCGGGTGATGCACTCACCAGTGCATCGACATGCTCTCTCTCCTGGGAGCACGTGACTGTGAGGCCCTGGCCGCCGCATGACCCACAGCTATGGCCACGCAGTCTGCACACGCAGGCTCCAGAAGAGAGCCTGAGGTGGACAGCAGCTGGGAACAAGCTAAGATGCCTGGATGGGGACTAAGACTGCTCCAAAGGGCTGTACTGTAGAATGGAGCAGGAACTCTCGATACTGGCTTTTGTCTTGGCCTTGCTGAGGACAGTTGGACTTTTTCCGTGGCAGAAAGTTGAGATGGGCTTTGAGATGGAAGTTCGCCATTCTCCCAGGCTGTGCAGCACCCAGATAAAACTTCCTTCCTTTTGTACCAGCATCTGCCTGACCAGTTTGGCCTTTGTGGTGACAGGTAGCTGAACCTCCGTGTTTTGTTTGGTCACCGCTGGGCACACAGCTGCAGTGTAACTGGATTTCAGTGTCAGCCACATGAATCTTTTCTCTTCCAGCACATCCACCTGGGGGGTAAGCCACATAGCCTTAGTTCAGAGGTTTTGCAGTAGTTACTTCACTTGTTTCGTATATTCCCCTTCACTTCCCAATTTGGATTTGTGTTTGGAGGTTTGTTGTTAGAGGAAGATCAAACTCTAGAGCTGCACTATCTATTCCATCACCTACTAGCCACACTTCAAGTATTTTAAATGAAATAAAATTTAAAATTTGTCACACTGTTCACATTTCAAATGCTCAGTGTCCACATATGGCCATCTAGAGGTGACCGTTATTAGAGAACAGTTCTGTCATTGAAGAGTACACTATTAATTTCTCCTTGTTCTGAATGAAACATACACATCAAACACAGAGCAAAACTAATTTGCGTGTATGTGTCCATACAGGTCCCTATTTGATGCAAGATGGGAAAAACTTACTGAGGGCATGGGCCTATGCCTTCACTTTTATGTCACATTTTTAAGTTACAAGACCCATGTCACATTGTGGCATAATATATAATTTACAATATATAGTAAATTTTATAGAAATAATATGTGTATATTTATATTTTGCTCACATGATGGATATCTATTTTAAGTACTACAAGCAGTCTTTTATTTTACCATACAATTTATGCATTCCTTAAAAAGCATATGAAAGTTAAACATATGAAATATCAAATACAAAAATATTAAACAAAGATTGACATGTTCAATGAATGGGGAGTCTTAATTTCTAGAGAACCAAAAAGTCTCATATTGTGCTTTCCTTTTGAGAATTATTATTTTTTTATTTTTATTTATTTATTTTTAGAGAGGGAAGGGAGGGAGAAAGAGAGAGAGAGAAACATCAATGTGCGGTTGCTGGAGGTCATGGCCTGCAACCTAGGCATGTACCCTGACTGGGAATCGAACCTGCGACACTTTGGTTTGCAGCCCACGCTCAATCCACTGAGCTACACCAGCCAGGGCGAGAATTATTTTTTATATATTCCTTCATTTTATTCTTTTCTATCATGACTGAGTATAGTTAGTTGTTCTGTGTATATCTAGGGATATTAAAAGGTTTTGTGCTTTTGGCACCCTGTAATAATTTTCATTTTTTAAAAATATTTATTTTTAGAGTGAAGGGGTGGGAGAGAGAAAGAGAGGGAGAGAAACATTGATGTGAGAGAGAAACATTGATCGGTTGCCTCTCGTATGTGTCCCAGCTGGGGACTGAACCTGCAACCCACGCATGTGCCCTGACCAGGAATCGAACTGACGAGTTTTCACTTTGCAGGATGATGCCCAACCAACTGAGCTACACTGGTCAAAGCTAATCATTTTCATTTTTTGACCCAGTTCTGTTAAATTATAGATTAATGCCGTTTCTTTCTAAAAACTAGTATCAGCATTTCTGTTTTCCCCATTTAGCATTTTTAAATAAAATGAAGGAAATTCAGTAGAATAGTTATATAATTTATAAATATTGTTTAAAAAGATGGTGATGATGTGGTAGCAGGTGATATGATTGGCTAGCAGGTAGGTATACCACTATGTTTTAATGACAGGTATTTATTCGTCAGAAGATGTAAAAACAAGTTGAAATTCAAACAGTGAGAGACAGATTAGGAACATTAAAATACACATATAAAGGACGCATGAACAAAGCCAAAGGGGGGTTAGGATTGAGGGTGGGAGGTAGGGGTGGTTGGGGAGGGGAAAGTGGTGGCAGGAAAATGGAGACAACTGTACTTAAACAGCAATAAAAAAAATGTACAGATTAAACCGAAGGCATAATATTTGTGAATGGTCGAACTAAGTAATAGACTATGTATTATATGTGTAAATGAATACTCTTAATTTAAATATTCTTACATGTATTTGTTCTATGTTCTGTTATAAATATAGGTATGTACCTCTGAGCATAGTGGTTTACCTCTTAAGTCATTTGAACTGCAGGAGAGGAGGATGTTAGGTTGTCGGGTTTAGTGATGCTGCAGAATTGTGCATGAGGAGTGGGGTGTTCAGAGGGAAGACTTAGAGGTCTTTCATTGCTTCCAGGGGCACGCGAAGGGTGAATAGCTTACTCTTTCATGTGTTTAGTCTTCGAGGGTTTTTACTTTAACCCTTTCTTAGTTTTTTGGACTGCTTAACAAAATATCGTAGGCTGGGTGGCTTAAACAACGAACATTTATTTCTCACAGTTGTGGCGACTGGGAAGTCCAAGGTCAAGGTGACCTCTTATTTGGTGTCTTCTGAGGACCCACTTCCTTGTTAATAGAGAGCTGTCTTCTTGCTGTATCCTTACACGGTGAAAGGGGAGAGGGGGCTCTCTGTAGTCTCTTTTATAAGGGTGCCAATCCCACTCATGGGGGTGCCCTTCTCATGACCTAATCTCCCCTCAAATCCCAACCTCTAAATACCACTAAATTGATGATATTAATTTTGGAAGGACACAAACATTTAGTCTATGGCAAACTCTCTGAGGTGAGAAGAATGGCCACTTAATAAAGAATAAGTACTAACAGTTTTGACAACAGGGCATAAATACTTCAGTAATTAGTTAAATTTTTATTACTGTTGAAGTATTACAAAATCTAAAAGTAGTAAACAGTTCTGCAGGTAGCAGTCAGGACATTTATAGCTTTTTATAGTCTTTCCCTCTAGACTGTGATCACACTGGAGGTACAAGTGCTATCTTTGTCACTTTGTATTTGTGGTACATATCACGGTGCCTGGAACTGTAGATTTTTAGGGAGTATTAGTCGAAGGAAGGAAGGGAGGGAGGGAGGGAGGAAAGGAGAAAGGAAAGGAGAAAAGAAGGAAAGGACTTACTCTTTTAAACCATGTATTTGTGAGATGGTTTAATAGCATGTGTGGAATAACCACTGAGGGTTCTTTGTGGTGAATGACAAAAAAAGTAAATAAATAATCACTGAGGGTTCTTTGTGGTGAACAACAACAAAAATAAACTAGGCATCCCACCTTTAGTCCAGTGTAGTAACTAGCTCCCTATAAGCTTCTCTTCTTGGCTAAAACTTCAGGTTAAAACCACTATTCTTAGGGTTCAGGTGCTTTCAACAGTCAGTTCTTGTTGCCCTTCCTTCTCCATCTGTGACATAACCAGTGACCAGAATGTGGTGTCTGCGGGGGGTGCCGAGGCAGAGGAATATGTTTTCTGAGGTTGGCTGGCCACCGAGCGTTCAATACTGCTTCATAGGCCCTCCTTCCCTTGGCATGCGGCACACATATTACCTCTGTTCAATCCTGAGTGACGAAAAATTTCCTCTTCCCAAGATGAAGCAGCTTCCTTCGAGACCTCTGATTATGAGTAAGAGGAAAATTAGTAGCAGGAATCAATAGGGCAAAGCAGGTAGGCTGTAGCAGATTATATCAGTTTTCTTGTAGCTAAGGCAAACCACTGTGAATTTCAGCACGTTTGACCTTTGCTTTGGAAGAGGCTGGCAGAGGGTCCTGTGGGTGGCTGCTGCATCTCCCAAGACCCGATTGTGGCAATTTCTTTTTGTCAGGTGGTTCAGATTTTGTCTGGTAGCCTAACAGCACTGAGTTTCCCAGTTGCCGACAGTCTGTTATGGAGCAAGGGGAGGAGTGAATGAAGCAGTGATAAGAATTGAATAATAGGATACATGTTGGACTACTTACATTCTGTTAGTTTATAATTAGGTGTTCTTGTTCAGATTCTTTTCTAATTAACTAATAATCAAAAGAGCTAATCATATTGAGTGCTTCCTCTGTCAGGCACTGTGCTGAATTCTTTTTATTCTATCACAGTAACCCACAATCTAGGTTTTATTATCATTCACTTGAACTTCATAGTGGCGTAGCTTTCACAGGAGTATCAATAACTAATTTTTATTCAACAGTATTTGCACATGCAATGAATATTGCGCGGAACGAAGTGGGAGAGCCACAGTCTGAGTTGGGAACAGGGGTCTGTTGGAGCTTGACTTACTACGCTGTGTTGGCAGGGGTATAACTCTAAGCTTTCACTGAGAAAAATCTTACAAAGTTAGGCTGGTGATTGTGCAAGGAAATGAGGGAAGACCAAGGGAGACCTCTGAGCCTTCTACACCTTTTCAAATTTTCTCCTGAAGAAAGGAAGCCAAGGTAGTGGGCAACAGGGTCCAGCCGTCACCGTTCCCATCTAATTCCTGAGTGTCCTAAGAAGACAAAACACGCGCACTCTTCTTCCACTGCCGTGTGAACTTGATGCCATAACTGGCGTGTAGCACACGTTGCCTACCTACTCAATAAGCACATAAGGCATATTTTTCAGTGATTTCAGTTGGCAGACAGGGAAATTAGTTGTTCTCTCTGTGAAATAGTGAATGATAAAGTTTTGCTTTAAATATATAAGAAATTATCAAAACCCATTGCAACTAAGATTTTTGTTATTTTAGTTTTATTGAGATATCATTGACATATAGCACTGAATAAGTTTGTTGTACAGTATAGTGATTTGATTTACATATATTGTAAAATGATTCCCATGTAAATTTTTGTATTTTTAAAAATATATACCAGAAATCAATAACTGAGGACACCTTTTTTCTCTATATAAATTATAATTATGGTTTATAGGTATTTGACATGTACATATTATATAAATAAATTAAAAATCTTTTAGTTTAGCTTTAATATAGCATTTCTAAAGTTACATTAACTCTGGTTATTTTTAGTTGGAATGTGACATATATTGCATCTTGCATCTTAGAAATCACCTAAAATGTGAAATGAAAAGGATAGTGAAAAATGTCCATAAAACACATTAAAGATTAAAACAGTGGCTGAGCCCCATGAAAGGAAGTGATCTTATGAATTAGTAATGAAAGTACATTTACAGGTTATTGTCTTACTGGGGGTTTGAGTTTTAACAGCTGCTGCTGGTTTAAACTAATAGAAGTCTGAATAGCATGCAATAATCTATGAGTATTCATTCTGTTTATGGACTGTTTCTTAATAGAAACACTGAATAGTAGTACATATCTTAAATTATGTCAAAGGGTAGTTGTAAAAGTGAAACAATAAATATGTTTGTAAACGTTAAATGTGCTCTCTCACTCTGTGTTATTGTGTATGTAATGCAAAATTATAGAATTACTAAGTTTAGTGAGTAAGTGGTTTTAGGAATTATCTGAAACTTCATTTAGATCCCATGGATACAATTTGTGACAACTCAAAGTGTATTGGACTGAAAAGTCAAACATGTAGTACTGTAGAATGTTTAAGGTAAATGGGAGACCAGGTATTTTGGAAGATGTTATATGGAGTGGATACATTAATAAGTCGCTTTTACGTGTGGGTTAATCAGGTCCAGGGTCCTTTGCTGGTTATCCACCAGCAACTCTTCGTTCATTGACTTGTTTTTACTCTGTGTGCTCGAAACCAAACTGCACTTTCTTAAGACTGTTCTAAAATGTAAATATTTTGTTCATTTTCCAGCCCTTTCTGCAATTAGCTGGAAGGAAGGATGTTCTGCTATAATCAACAACTAATACTAGTTATAAAACTAATCCAATGAAAGAAAATGACAACAATGTTATTTTGTTTCTGAGCAAAGCACACATATTTAGATATCAGCTTTTTTTTTTTTTTTAAATTTTTATTTATTTATTTTTAGAGAGGGAAGGAAGGGAGAAAGAGAGAGAGAGAGAAACATCAATGTGTGGTTGCTGGGGGTCACGGCCTGCAACCCAGGCATGTGCCCTGACTGGGAATCGAACCTGCAATGCTTTGGTTCGCAGCCCACGCTCAATCCACTGAGCTACGCCAGCCAGGGCTAGATATCAGCTTTTTAATACTATGTCTGAAACAGTACATTAAATATAGCCATATTATACTATTCATTATTAAAATTTTAATAATAATCATTGATTTTTCCATTAATTATATAAAAGGGAAAATATAAAATAAGTGGAATTTGAGTACCTCTTGTTTATCTTGCACTGTACCACATACTTTGGTGAGATGTAAAGAAATCTCCCAAACCCTGTCCTTGAGGAGCTTATGCTATTAAAGGTGGGATAAGAAATACTTTTTAAATTGTCAAAAAAGAATAAAAGCAATATGTGAATAAGTGTCAAAGAATATGATAAACTGTATGTGTTCTAGAAGTGAAAAGCCTGGTTTAAAATATAATTTGCCTGGAAAAAGTATGCTTACATTTTATGATGTGGGAAGAAGTTAGATTTGATTACAAACTATTACCAGGTTTTTGAACTAAGACCATCTCAGTCTTAGCTCTGCTGACCCGTTGTTCTAATGAAGAATCAGTATCAGCCTTGTCGGAGCACGGTGTGTAAGTAACGCGTGCATTCTGTTTTCTTCGTTTTCAGGCATACTTCCGACAGGGTGTTGCCCTCCAGTATCTCGGACGTCATGCCGATGCCCTGGCAGCCTTTGCATCTGGACTGGCTCAGGACCCCAAGAGCCTCCAGCTTCTGGTGGGGATGGTGGAAGCTGCCATGAAGTCTCCCATGAGAGGTGAGCAGGATACAGCATTAGGTCTGGCACGAGTGTAAAGTAGAGTGTTTCTGGCTTTCGAAGACTTCAGATGTGGGTGTTGAGAACTGATGAGTTGTCAGATTTGCTACGACTGTTTATTTTATTTATTTATTTCTAAATTTTAAGGTATCTTTATTAAATAGAAAAGTTACACTATGATTTTTAAAAATATTTTATTTATTTATTTTTTAGAGTGGGAAGGGAGGGAGAAAGAGAGAGAAAGAGAAACTTCAATGTGCAGTTGCTGGGGATCATGGCCTGCAACCCAGGCATGTACCCTAACTGGGAATCGAACCTGTGACACTTTGGTTCACAGCCCATGCTCAATCCACTGAGCTACACCAGCCAGGGAAAAGTTACACTATGATTTTTATACACCATTGAAAGCAATGACTATTTTGTTTATTTGTCTAAAGTCAGTAATAGATCCCATTTCTCTCTCACAATGTTTTTCTTAATTTATTTCCAGGAAATAAATAATAGGGTAGATATTTCATATTTCTCTAGATCTATGTACTGGGAAGAATTTCAGCGCATGAAGAAGAAATAACAGAACATTTTTAGATACTAACAATTTATCCTTAGAACTTGGTTAAATTTGGCTTTTTCTCAAAGTTCTGTGCTCATCTCCAGAGAAATAAGCTTCTATTTTAGTAGCCCTAAAAGAGGTGATATATTTTAGACACAGGAAGATCAAGAGTCACAGTCAGTAGCTGACAGTGAGCCAGAATAGGATGGTGTAAGGCTACTGGCCTAGAAGTTTGTGGAGCTGGACAACATTCTGGACTTCTGTGCTAACTATAATATACGACTGTGGGTCAATGAATCGACATCTCTGGATTTTAGAGCTACCTGAAGATTCCTCGTGTTTTTTATAGTTCTAAGATTCTGTACCTCTAAATCATAATACCACTAGTAGTAAATTAATTTGCTTAGTTGGGCCAATATGCCATCTAGAAATAATAAAATAAGAGATGACATTAGTTAAACATGCTAATACTTCATAAAAGGAAATAGATGTAACTGTAGGCTGGGTGTGCAACATTTTTCAGAGGAGCATTATAAGGTTAGGTTGAATTAAAAGGAAAAAGAGAAACATGCTAGTTTAAATGGTTTTCTCTTATTATTCTACTTTATACTGATTAGTATTCTGGAAAAACAATGGACTGAACATGGTGCTGTGGAGGTTAGAGAAGTTCTAACGCCCAAAACAGATTGGCTTCTCTGTGAGGGGCATCATCTTTGAGGAAGACTGGGACTCGTGGGAAGACTGGACTGAAAGTGTACACCAGTTGCCATTTTTGCAATGATGGGGACACTAAGGTAGATTTATGACAGACATAGAGTGGAAAGCTAATGTTTTATATTAATTAGATTATGTCAAGTAGAACTCTGTTTTTGTTTCTGAAAAGGGATATTTTTGAATTAACCTAACCTTTTTGATAGCAGTAACATTATACATTTTATCTTGATTTGAAAATGTTTGCAGCATTAGAGTGTTTTAATATACTGGCTAATACAGTATTTGACTCAAAATGTATGCTAAGTCAAAGTTTGATTAACTAGCCTGGCTGGCGTAGCTCAGTGGATTGAGCGCGGGCGGCGAACCAACGTGTCGCAGGTTTGATTCCCAGCCAGGGCACATGCCTGGGTTGCAGGCCACGGCCCCCAGCAACCGCACAATGATGTCTCTCTCTCTCTCTATCTCCCTGCCTTCCCTCTCTAAAAATAAATAAATAAAATCTTTTAAAAATAACAATAAAATTATTTTAAAAATGTTTGGTTAACTAAATGGTACTCTTACGGCATCTGGGCAATTCATAGGCATAAAACATATTTTCCTGAAAGTCAAAGATTTTGTGTTTTAGAATACAAGTGGGTAAGGAAACCTCTGAATGTGATTTTATAACTCCACACAAAGCTGAGTCTTTGCTTCAGGAACCTAATGGCTTCTCCCACTGGGGGACCTGCTGTTAATAAACTCTGACTTACAGCAGATGCGCTTTAGAGCTCCAGGGCGTAGGGGGTGGGGGTGGGGTGGGTGGACAAAAAAAAAATCAATTTGTCTCCCCTTTCCAGTTTTCTAATAGTTCTCCCATTCTCTCCCCACACCCTTCCACAAGTATTTTACATGGAACATTTTTAATTTAGCTCATGAAGATATCACTTCTTTATTTTGAAGTGTTTCTGCTGTTGCCTTAGAATATTGGAGTGAACATGTTGAGATCAGCAGAATCATACTTACTGTTGTGCCTTTGAAGCAATTTGCTTAGATAAATGTAAGGAAATCTTCCCTGCACTGTGAGAAATAGCTTCGTGTGCTGTCACCCTTAGGGTTTTCTGTGCTGGTTCTTTCCCAGCTTGCACTGGGTGACCTAAGGCCGACCCTGGAGAAAGCTGCATCTTACAGGTGCCTGGAGCGCTTCGGTATTTTCTTTTCTTTCCTTAAGGCAATTTAATCTATCTCATTTATTTTTAGCACTGCCTTCACCACTGCCTTTACTCCAGGTGGGCTTTTCTTATTAACATTTTACGGAGACACTGTTTCTCTTCACGGTGGTGTTCTATGCATCATCTCACATCCTGATGACCTACCTCTCTTTGTTTGTCATAGGATTGTAATGCACACAATCTGTCATTATTTGCTGCCCATTTTTTACCCATTTTAGTTTAGCCTCCTGCAGCTTCCTAAGTTTCTGCCGTTGTCGCGTAGCGGTGCAGTCCGGGTCGCTTCACCTATAGGTCTGACCTGTTGTGTCAGTTGTTTTTGTCGTGTAATTCTTACGCGCAGCAGAGGAAGCTGCCCAGCGCAGACGCTCCTGGAGGCAGACAGAGCTCCCACGGCGTGCACCGCTTTCCTGGGGCTCGGCCTTTTTTGGGAGTTTCAAGGTTTCATTTTTTTAAAAAGGTAGGGCCAATCTATATTAATATACCCTTGTTCCCAAATAAATATGTTACATTTATCCACATTGAAAGTTACTTGATTTTTAAAATAGTGTTGCTGCCTGTATTGCTAACTGAATTCAGTCTGTTTTTCTTTATTTTTATGGTTTCACTCATGCTCACTGACCAGATGTCAGTTGAACTATTGGTCCTGTGGTCATGTTTACGACATTATATATAATGAATTTTCTTTAAATCATTAATGATAATGTAAAAATAAGTATAAATATAAAATGATATTCTCTTTTTTATGACTTTTCAAGTTATCCTGTTACTGTTTTCCGTTTCTTCTTTTTAGATAGTCTCACAGCAATTTTAGTTCATTGTAGCTTGTAAATGTTTATGCAGATTTGGATGGTGTAGCATAGTACTACTGCCAACCACAGATTTAATAATATAATTACAAAGTGAGATTGAGTTTACCTGTCTTTGTTCTAAAGACACCAGGGCTGCCTCCTGCTGAGGGTTCTCTTGTGTATTTCCCTCCTCCTGTTAATTCAGTAATCTAAAGACTATTACATTTGTGGACTATCACCTGTCATGGTGTTTCTACCAGCTCCAGAGGATCCAGGGAAGCTGATTTTATGAAGTGCTGGTGGCAAATGGCTTTTGAATGTATAAGCTTTTTCTCAGAGTCAAATTGGGGCTCACCTTTTACTTACCTAATTGCCCACGCTTGGTGAACTCTCTCAGGTGGCAGCTACTTTTCACAGTAGGCCTCTTTCTGAAATATTATGTTAAAAAATATAGACTACCCCCACCCCCCACCCCCCCCAAAAAAGGAGACTGGAATCAAATTTCAGCACTGTCACTTGCTCTTCCATTGATCAAGCAAGACTGCTCATTCTCTCTGCACTGCAGTCCTTGTCTGCAAAGGGAAATGGTAAGGTCTGCCTCCTAGAGTCAGACACTGGACTGTGAGGGTGGGGGACCTGTAGGGTGCCCTCCCCTTTGCAGCGCGACACCCTTCTTCTCACCGAGGACTAGAGGCAGCAGCAGTAATAATCCTGCACTTGTATTTATGGCAGGCGCTGTGCTGTGGGTGCAGAATGCACACTGCACAGCGCACACGGTCCTTTTCCTGAGTGCTCGTGGGAGACCTTTCTCCAGCCCTCAGTTTTAGGAGAAGCCAAGTCTCTCATGAGTGTTGATGGTCTGGGGATTGTTAAAGTGATCATGTACACCTTTCCTTTGTCCTCGGAAGCATGGAGCCCAGGGTCCTGGCTGCCTTTGGGAAGTGCGTCTGGCTGTCTGTGTGCTGAGTTTCATTGTCTTACCCCTGCTTTCCACTCACGTTGATTTCTGTGTTTTCCTCCTTATTGCTATAGAAGGCATTTGAATCTTTTTTGAATGAAGTAAAATATAAATAAATACACAAACCCAGAAAAATGTGAAGTGGCTTAGATGAAGTGCAAAATGTCAGTTTTTCTTTTCTTTTCTTTTTTTTTTTTTGAGGAGGGCTAAGTTTTGCTTTTAGTATGAACCCAAGCATTTTCAAATTGTTGTGAAATATATGTGACATACATGTAAAATTGACCATTCTAACCATTTTTAGTTATAAAACTCAGTGGCATTCCGTACATTTACAGCATTGTGTGCCCATCACAACTATCCACCTCTAGAACTTTTTCGTCTTCCCAAGCTGACAGTGTGTGTACCCATTAAACTGTAGCTTCCCACGCCTCCCTCCCCACTGCCCCTGGCAAACACTGCTATTTCTGTCTCTCTGAATTCGACTACTCTAGGTATCTTATGTAAGTGCAACCTTACAATACTTGTCTTTTTGTGACAAGCCCAGTGGTTTTTAACTTAGTTTCCTCTTTAGGGAGTCAGCTTAGGAAAGGTAAAAATTAAAATTATGTGACTATCGTGAATCTTCTAAATTTTATTTTTTGGGGGGACTACTTTACCCTCATAATACTTTGCTTACTTCTTACCTTATCAGTAGCTGCTGTTCTCTCTTCGGATCCCTCTTTTAGAGATCCATCCCAGGACTGTTTCTCCCAGTCTTCTGATTGGCAGTTCAGTAGTATGTTTTAGTGGTGTATCTAAGAATAACTGGTAGTGGTCTCACCAGGTTTTTTGGGAAAGTTGAAGCCTTTTCAGTCATAATGCTAGGGGAATGTTATAAGGATAATTTGAAAGGTTCCAGAATGTTTTATAGTGCCTTAGACAGATTGACGTCTCTAAAAATGTTAGTGACCTTGAAGGTGATCTACAGGAGACAGTCCTTTGTGTCATTCATTTGGAATAAGGTGTTGTGCCTGTTAAATAGACTTTCTTCTCAAATTCTGTAAGTTTTTTAAAATTCTAAATAGGTCTGAAATTTATCCCTTGTTTTCCATCTATTTTCTCATTGCAAATACAGAACTCCTCCTCTAACTGGATTTTCTGGCTTTTTCTAAGCCAGTCTGTGCTTTGCTGTCCTTTCAGAAGGACCTTTCTCCTAACATGTAAGTCTGCTCTGTCTTACTCGTCCTTCTGCATTTGCCCCGTTGTCTGGAGGACGGAGGCTGATCTCCTTGGTGTAAGATAGCCCACCTCTCTTTCATTCTCATCTCCAGCTTCTAGAAAACAGCTGCTTCATTCTATCTGCAGTTTTTGGAGAACACTGGCTCATATCTCCATTTTCTATGAACACGTCACTTCCTTTGGAAAGAAATCGCATTCCCAGACTCACCCAGGTAGAGTTAGCACCTTTTTCCTCTGAGGTCCCACAGCACATCCTACCAATGCGAAGAACCCTGGATTGAAAGAGGCACCCTTATTTTATGCATTACTAAGAAAAAATGCTGATAATTAAATAATGACACAATTCTTCCTTATCACTTAACTTTTTGTTTTTATATAAACTGAGAGCTCTTTTAGGCCCATTAGGACGTAGAAGCAACAAACCATTATGAGGCACCATCAAGTTCAGAGATATTAAACCCCAAATTCAGAGATATTAAAATGTGAATAAATGCACATCTCAGAACTGATGATATATAGTATAGTAAGTCTTCACTTAACATTGTCACTAGGTTCTGTGACCTTAAGCAAAATGATATATAATGTAACCAATTTTACTATAGGCTAATTAATATAAATAAAAGTTAAGTTCCTACAGAAGCTCATCAATGCTACAATGAAATGACAGTGAGCAAAATGACGTTATTTGAGGAACTGCTGTATATCTTTTAACAGAATATGATTATTTATTACTAGCCTCTGCTACATTCCTAAAAACTTTTTAAGTATCAAGAAATGTGACTTTGTTCATCTTAAATAACTAAAGCCTTTACATTTGAAAAAAAACATTACTGGTTTTGATGAATGTTGCACAGGTCTTTTACCTTTTTATGGCGTTGGTTTGACATTGGCTATTTCATATATTATGTATAGTTTCTAGAAAGAAAAACATCTTAATAGCAATAGGCTTCCAGATCTCTGTTCCATAGGGCCTGGTAGAATTGTAAAATCAGTGTGTTTGCTAACAACCTAAGTTTACTCTAGAATAGGAATTAGACTCATAGAATTAATATAGTTGGAAAGAGTCTTAGAGGTTACCTAATCCAGCATGTATATTTTTATACATTAAAAAAGTACTGTACAACTTTTATTTGTCCAAAGCATGAATGAATGCTTTGGGTGAATAAAAGTGGAATGCTCGGGTTGTATAGCTGCTAACTTGAGCTTCTGATTAGTGAGTATGGACTAAAGAGACGTAATTATAGCCAAAAATAGAGAAATTTGACATTGAAAAACTTTTTAAATTTATATAAAGTGAAAATTGTGTGTGTGTATGTATACACACAGATGCACGCACACACATGCATATATTTATACATACATGTACACACATGAACATACCTGATGACATGCAGGCTCGTGTAACCATCACCCAAATTGCTATCTGTACATTTGAAAAAGTGAAGAGATGGTGGCTACATGGCTTTGAAATCCAGATCTTTTGATCCTTAGCTCAGCATTTTCTCTGTTTTTCCATATTGGTTTTCTTCCCTCTAGGTATTCTCTGTTCCACTCACGCTGGCCTGTTCATCAGTCCCTGTTAATCCATGTACCTGTCTCCTCCTGGACATTTGTTTAGGACAAATTTTCTACCTAGAATACCCTCCACTCTCAGAAAAAATGCAGTGGCTTGTCTAAATCTTACCCTTTCTTCAAGAAATCAAGTTCTGCTTCCCTGAAGCTTTCTGATTACCCCTGATAATCACTCCCTTTTCCAAACTCCAATAACGTGTACTGTATATGAGTTTGCAGTATAATTTATCTTTTAATGTATTTATATTTTCTTTCCTACATACTGCAAAAGGAAATCTGAATTTTTTACCTCTTGTTTCTTCAGTTTTATTTTTATTCATTGAAAATTTCTACAATTATTTCTTTTTTGGAGGGGGGAGGGGAATGTTCCTAGCATTTCCCTTAGTCCTCTGTGGAAAATTTCCCTCAGTCCTCTGATTTTCCATTACTGGGTAGTTTTAGAGGTTCAGTTAAATGGCTGTTGTTGTTTTTTTTAACTTAGCCATGGTTGCCGTGATTTAAACAGTCAGCAGTGGGAGCGCGGTGTCTTTGCCAGCCGTCAGGCACCAGGGCTTCAGGGTCTCGGCACTCTTCCTGTGTTGGGGATTCCTTTCTCACCCTTGCCTCCTGTCTCCCACTGTAAAACATCAGATCCCAGTTTCCCACCCTCCTTGGAAGCTGGGACTCCACCTTTGATTCAGGAGCTAAAGGCTCAAACAGAATGTGTTTTGGTGGTGGTGGGCAGCAGTGGCGGCACCCGTGGTGTAACGGTGGCATTCAGTGGCGGTGGAGGCAGCACTGGAAGCTTTGCTGTCTAGTGTTTAGTTGCAGCAGTTACGTTGCCCCCGCCAGGAAGCTCTTGTGACATGATTTTGACTGTGGGCCTGGAAGTCTGGTTGCCCACCCTCCCAGTAGCCACACAGTGTATTTCTGCTCTACTTGAAACCAGCCGGGATTGGTTTCTTTTGTGAGCAGCTCAGAGTTTCCCTGGTGTGGTGTCACAGCGCCCGGACTGAGAGGCCTGCGGTGGGTTTGTGTCTTGGTGCTGTCCCACACTGTCTGACCTTGGGTGAATCACTTGAATGCGCAGATTCATTTCTAAAGTAAGGGTATTTTCAAAGTCGTTTAAGATCTAAAATTCTGTTATTTTTGCTTCTGCTAAATTGGCCAGTGCTAATGTGATTGTCATCGACTACAAAACCCATGGGTGGGTACCACCAAAATTCTGCTCACAGTTCTTTCAGTCTAGTATCGCTCTTTTCTATTACAGCAATTCCAGGGTTCTTGCACTTGTGTTTAACCCTGTCGGTTAGCTAGTATTTACTGGTTCTACGTATTGTTTGCACCTTGACAGGTGTTAAAACGGTCTTTGTTTTCTGTTCAGAGATCTGATTGAGAGGGAAAAGTTCTTTAGGCAGCAGTAGCCTTCGAGGTCTACATGGCAGTGTTGATTCAGACAAGAGCTCCTTAACAGAGAGTTGAGGTTTCAAGTCTAATGTAAAGATTGCACTCAAATGCAGTACTGTTGCCTGAGAGAGTCACAGTTTAAAAAGGCCAACCTTTTATATAGTTTTATACACGTGCACAGTGGAACAACTGGTGTGAAATAGTTTTTCAGGAAAGCTAGCCACAAATGTGTTATAAGTGCCACTTCATTATAGGGGTATAGTCATTATCTCTGCAGTTGTCTTTTAAAAAAGGAGGAAGGGGGAGAAGGAGCGTAGAGGTCATCCACACTCAAACCTGACTTCAAATAGGAAGAATTTCCTTTGGCTTCCTGACTACTAACCTGTGTCTTTGCAAACATCACATGAAAATAAAATATCAACATTACTGTTGTCTTCCACCCTACCTTAGTAAACTCAGATAATTTCTTTTTGGTTTCATCTGTCACAACAAAATTGATGGTATTTTTCTATTTGGCCGTACCGACCTCAGAAGCAGCAGTGGACACTAGGTGCCCAGTGAGGGTGACAGGTGTTTTGTTGGGAGGGCTTCTTACTGCATCTTCCAGGGAAAAGGTAGACAGGGTTTATTAATCAAGTCATTCAGATCCAGGTTTAACAAACATTTGTTGAACTCCAAATACGTTAGGGACTTTTAGGTATGTAGCAATGGCAAGTTTTTTTGTTTAGTGCCAATTGCTATGGAGTTATAATAAAGCATTAAACAGTCCTACAGTGGTTTTCAGATTTAGGTGGGAAAATATTCTAAAATTAACACACTTGGAACAATTCTAAAATAGTTAAGGGTCAAGCTTCACTAGTAACTGTAAAAATGTAGCAGTTTAGATTGAAAGATTAGTGTGGGCCAGAGGACTGGGGATACCATACAGAAGAGGTAGAACTTGAAGAATATGTGTATAAGTAGTTTGAAAGGGTGACAGCGGGACAGAGAAAGAAAAACCATCCAGGCAAGGCGTGTGTCAGGTTGAAGAAAGACCAAGAGCGAGGGAGTGTGGCACCTGCATGTGAGGGTGAGGAGAAGGAGTTGACGGGACTGGGGGTGCTACAGAGTCACGTGGGTAAGTGGACAGGGAGGGTGGTACTAGATTAAAGGTTGGAGGGTTTGTACTTGAAATGGACCACAAAAAGGTATGATAAACATTTGTTTCTAGAGCATCTTAGAAAAGATTGTTGTGCATATCCTCCTATATTTTCTTATTTTGTTTTGTTTTTCTTCAGACTCCCTCGAGCCCACTTATCAGCAGCTCCAGAAAATGAAACTGGACAAGAGTCCCTTTGTGGTCGTGTCTGTGGTTGGGCAGGAGCTCCTGACAGCTGGCCATCACGGGGCCTCTGTGGTTGTCTTAGAAGCTGCTCTGAAGATTGGCACCTGCAGCCTCAAGCTGAGAGGTTCTGTTTTTTCTGCCCTGAGCAGTGCCTACTGGTCTCTTGGAAACACAGAGAAGAGCACTGGATACATGCAGCAGGACTTGGATGTAGCCAAGACCTTAGGTAGCGTTATGCTTCTCTCCTCTAATTCCATACAGAAAGCTGGTTAACCTGGAATGAATGGGAATGACATGTGCAGTGACGACTGAGTGTATCTCTAGAGTATACTCCATTTAGAGTACTCGGGTCTTTAGGGCTTTTTGTGTAACAAGGTACCAAGGTTCCCCAAAAGCCCAGAGATGTGAACTAACATATTCATTTTTTTCCTCAGAGATCTGGGCTTACAGATGTAATATCTCAAATGACAGTTTTATTGGGTGAATCTTTTGCCTTAAGTTTCATTTTTGACTACATCAGAACACACCATCATTTTGTTGGAGGAGATGGTGCAGTGCAGTGGTTAAGAGTGTCGACTCGGCAGCCAGGCTGCTGTGTAAGTGTGACCTTCAGCACGTTGCCTCAGCTCTGTGTGCTGCCATTGCCTCACTTGTACAGCGAGTGTGGCTTGTAATTATGATCATCGTTACTGTGATCACTCAAGGATCTGCAGGACGGCAGTAAGGGAAGGGATGTGGTGAACCATCAGCATACTTGTAAAGAAGGAATATATGGCAGTCGGTTTGGCGTCAAATGACTGAGCCAGCAAGCTGATGGTTATTCGGGACCAAAAGTCATTAGCAGAGCAATGAAGTGACTCAAAGAGCAGCTGGTTTTTGTCAAGGTTTTTAACCTCTCATTTCCAGGACATTTACGTCCCTGGCTGCAGTTGTATGGCAGCATTAGTAGTTGTTAGCCAGGCATTTGAGTTCTAGGACCGTAACCTCCCACATAGAGTATTACGGAAGAATAAAGGCCCCTTCTAAAAGAAGGCAAGTGAAACCTTAGCTAGTAAGTCTGTGGCTCTTAAGTGGTCATTATATAGTAAAATAAGCTATAACTTAGAGAAGTTTTATCTTTTTTTAAACCCAATCAGGTGACCAGACAGGAGAATGCCGAGCTCATGGGAATCTAGGCTCTGCATTCTTCTCCAAAGGAAATTATCGAGAGGCTCTCACTAACCACAGGCATCAGTTGGTGCTCGCCATGAAACTCAAGGATCGAGAGGTAGGAAGTTTACCTGCAGACCAAAATTACTTTTATTTATTTATTTTTGAAGCATGGGATGTTTTTTGCTGTTCAAAGTGTTTTAAGTACTTTAGAATTTTACTTTCAGAAGTGAGTGATTATTGCTGCTATCTTTCGTCAACAACCAGGTGTGGGATGGACATCTACCTCCCGTTGGCCCTAGGGATGTAGAGATAAGTAAGATGGTTTCTGACCTCAGCCTCTAACGGCTTGGTCCAATCCTTGTTCTTATGCTCTTCCAATGTGCTGTGGTGTAGACATACATAAAGTTAGAAAAAAATCTCTATCATCGTGATATATTCATTAAATAAAGAAGCATACATTATGTTTTATTTGAGATGAACTGGTATTACTGCAAACCCTTCACTTTGTTTCTCTGGTAGATTTTTAATTAAGGTGGTAAGTGCATATTAAGTCTGATTGAGAGACCTGAATTGTAATGATACAGAAACATTACCCTAGTCTTTATTAGAGAAATGAAATGTAACATTCTCAGAGACTTGGTATCTAGTAGATGTGACCTGATTAGAAAGTACTTGTAGAGTGGAAAGAGGTGGAGTTTAGGGATAAGACAGACCTGGTTTTGAATTGCTTCTCTAGCACTCTCTAGCTCTAGGATCTTGGGAAAGTTATTACTTAACTCCTTTTTGCCTCTGATTTTTATTCAGCAAATGACGAGTCCAACTTATTTCATACACAGTTGTAATAGGATTATTAATAATATATGCAAAATGCCTAGCATGATACCTAGAATTCCAGGTATCTAGAATTCTATACATGGTAGCTTTTAATAGAATACTTCTAATAGGGAAAAGAAGGCTAATAGCAAAGGCAACAATACATTTACAAATCAATCTATATGTTGGGAAATGTATGTAGTTATACCTGTATCTCAGAATTTCACTAAGGGACATTATAGTGATTAATTATATTATTTAAATGACCAGCATCTTCAAGTCTCTAGAACAGTAGGAAGGACGTGAGGGAGAAAACTGTCTGTGCCGGAATCTCGGCTTGGGAAGACTGAACCTCTGCAACGTTTTCTCTCATCCATGGGTGTCAGAAAAAGGTCTTTGAAAGCCACCAAAGTAGAATATTAAAGGCCATGAACTTTTGGCAATTTTACTCTCAAGAGAATTACCTAAACACTTTTCTCTTTGCCAATTTACTCTTAGATTATAAACAATTCTGTCAGCCAGATGATCTGATTTCTTGATGTTAAGAAAATAAAAAGAGGGATCAGACTTATTTATGCTCTATTTTCCTAACCTTTAGAATATATGTATTAGCTCATCTACTGGATAGGGTAAGAAGACTTTAAATTAAGGGCATGTGATTGTCATAGGTATCAAAAAAGAGAAGTGAAATTTTTCTGCCTCCCCTCTTCTTAATAGTGTAATTTTCTATAGCCTGTGCTTTCTGGGTTGTATAAACCATTGGTGTACAGTGTTATAAAGAAATCACTGAATTACAAGGATGGAAGAGACCTTGAGATAATGCTGGTCCCAGCTCTCTCCCCCAAACCTTCCCATTTTAGAAGTGACCTAGCATCTGTCCCTCTTCTGTTGGCCTGTGCTGAGCTACCACTGCCAGTTCCCAAACCTGCCTACTGGGAAGTCCTCCTTGTCTGTAGGTTGGAGACGCTGAGGCTGCTTTTTAAATCTACTTCCTTCTTTTCCAGGGGCAGATAAAGAGTGTCCGGCTACTGTAATTAAAGGTCTTCTCCAAGTTGTGATTATCAAAATCTGAATAATTTTTACAACCCTCTTGTGGCTGTCCCCATCACTCTGGCCTACTGTGGCTGCCAGTTGGCCATAGCCTGACCGCGGCAGAGGCCTCGTTCTGGGATGTTCTGCTCTCTGGCCCGTGCTCCTGCTCTGTGTTCCCGAGGCACAGTTATCTGATTTCTAGACTGACCCATGGAACTCATCTTTTCTCTCACTGCATGCCTCTTCTCTGGACTTTTAGGTACCATTAACTCTCTTGATAAATGGTATGTTATTTTCTTACCATTTCTCTCATTTTTTTAAGGTTGTATCTGAGTGCTGCTTCTAGCCTGCAATCAACTGGAAATCTTTACTTCCATATCCCCAAAACCAGCCACCAGTGTTAAGACTGGAGTTAATATTGGTTCAGAACTTAAAGGAACATATAAAATGTCTAAAGGGAACTATTGCAATAATACATATACTTCTTAGGTACAAAGTTTTAGTTGACCAATCTTCTGGGATTTAACTCAGCTAAGTGTGATGTCTGCTCACAGAGCACCTAAGGTGTGCGAGCACTGTGCTGAGGTTCAAGGTCTAGGCGGTGGGTGTGGGGTCGCTCTCCTTAAGGGGTTTCTGTTCTCTTCGAGACAGAGCTTTCACACAGCAAGAACATTAAAACTGCCTGAGCAATAAGTGATGATGTTTTCTTAATCACTGCCAAGATCCTGGAGTTCTGAAGGAGACAGAGACTGTTGTAGACTTGAGGAAGCTTTGTGAGACGGGAACTCAAACTGGCCCCTGAACGGGACATGGAGATTGGCGTGTGGGGTTTGAACACTGGTCAGCGTGTCGGTCACGTTTTGCCGAGTGATAAGATCGTTCATGCCTTTAGCAAAGGTCAGGTTTTTTGCATGATCTTATTTGGTATAGTTTACAGGCTCTCAGTTTTTATAAAAGGTAATATTTATTAGTTTTGTTCAATTACATAAGAAATAACAGGAGAATAACCAAGAGTAATCCTACCATCCTGTTAGTATTTTGGGTATATTTTTTGGTCATATATGCAGTTATAATTGTTTATATCTACTCAAACAAAAGTTGAAATCCTATTGTAATACTGTTTTATAACTTGTTTTTTATTAATATTTTCAACTAATATTTTGTTTGTTTCAATCCTCATCTGAGGATCTATTTTTTAAATTGATTTGAGAGAGAGAGAGAGAGACAGACAGAGAACCATCGATGTGAGAGAGAAACGTCAAGTGGTTGTCTCCTGTACATTCCCTGAGCGGGGATCTAACCTGCAACCTAGGCATGTGCCCTGACTGGGAATCGAACCCACAACCTTTCGGTGTATGGGGTGATGCTCCAACCAGCTGAGCAACTTGGCCAGGGCTTTCCACTAATTTTTAAATGTGCCTTCATTTTATTTAGTGTTCTACTGCTGAAAGGCTTTATTATAATTTATTTTATCTGCTCCCATACTGTAATTTTTGTTCTTTTCTACTTTTTTTTTTCTGAATTATTGGGTGAATTAGAGCTTTGAGAACTCTCTCAAAACACAAAAAGCATCCCAAAAAGCATATCCTTTTGAGTATAAAAGGTTCAGAGAATTTACTTTTTTATGATTATCCTACTCTTGCATTGCATCTGTGACCTCAAATTGTACCTTGGTTTCCCTTTGCATTATAGTTGATTCTTGAACAATGCTGGGCTTAGGGGTGCCAGTTCCCATGCAATAGAAAATCTAAGTATAACTTTTGTCCCTCAGTATCCACAGGGACCCCCCCGAGATACCACAATCTGTGGATCCTCCAGTCCCTTATATGAAATGGCATTGGAACTGCATCCAGCTGTCCCTCCCCATTTATGGATTTAGAAAAACAGCACTTTCGATCCACGGGTGGTTGAATCCACTGATGTGAAACTCAGGGATGCTGAGTGCTGACTGTGTATCTATTGGCAAAAATCCACACCTAATGGACCCATGAAGTTCATACTCAGGTTGTTCAAGTGTCAGCTGTATTTTGATACTGAAATAAAATATGGAAAACTGCCTTTTGAAGCAAAACTTAATGCTGTGAATGCTGTGATTGGCAAGGATACCAAGCTGCATCTTTCCGCCTCTTACATCTTTGACTGTAATGCATTTTAAGATTATTCCCACATAGCAAAAAAGCAGCCTGAAACCACTTTGTCCACTTACCTTAAAGAGGAAGAGGGCCCTGGTCAGCATGGCTCAGCGGGTTGGGCATCATCTGACAAAGCAAAACGTCGCTGGTTTGATAACTGATCAGGGCATGTGCCTGGGTTGCTGGCTGGTCTTGTCCCCGGTTGGGGCTCATGGGAGGGGCAACCATTCAATGTTTTTCTCTCACATCGGTGTTTCTCTCCCTTTCTTTCTCCCTCCCTTCCCCTCTCTCTAAGTAAGTAAATAAAATCTTTTTATAAAAAAGAGGAATAGGGTTTTTCTTAATACATTACTCAGATATATAATAGAGGAGGTGATACTTTCTCCATAGGATTTTTTTCATTCTAAGTAACCTTCTATCTGCCTTAATGGTTTCAAAATTAATTTTGGGTGCCTAGAGAGACCTTCCTGTGAGCTAATATTAATTGTCAGAAGAGTACATAAATTATATTGTACTAGAGATGATGTTCTTTATTCAGGGAATCTGATATGCAAATATGCTGATGACTCTGACTTTTTTTTTTTCCTCCATCAGTCTAATTTCTCTCCTGAGCTTCATATTTCTTTATTCAACTGCTGCTTGGACAGCCATCTTCAATTCAATGTTCTTGACTTAGCCCTTAATCTGTGCCTACACCTACATTCACACTTGCCCTATTGCCACCACCACCTTACTCTCATGTTTTGTTCGTTAACGGGGTTCCTTCTTTCTACAGTAGAAATCTCTTTTCTGGCTCCTTTCTTCTGCCGTCTTTTGCCTGGACCTTTGTAACAGCCTTCTCTAAGAACTTTTCATACCTTTTAACACTCTCCTATAAGCAACAGAGAGAAAGTGTCTTCTATTTGGAACTATGAGAGTAGCTTGACACTGCCGCTGTAAGTAGATAATGCCTTTCAAGTGTTTGAGAGTGTGCGCTTGGATATTAGACAAACCTGCACTGGAACATTGGCTTGGCTACTGAGTAACGTGTGACCGTGGAAACTACATAGCTTTTCTAAGTGTGATGAGCGTGTGAGTTTCCAATTCTTTGGCTATTATGAAAAAGCTGTTACAGACTTTCTTACAATAGGTATCTTTGATAGACATCAGCACTTATATCTGTTAAGTGTTTAGTCATACATATGTCTAGATTTATTAGATTTTATCAGCTTTCTAAAGTAGGTGTACCAAGTCATGTCATCAGCAATGTAAGGGATTTTTAAGCTTTAATAAAAAATAAAGAAAAGATATATGGAAACACAAATGTCTAGGTAAATAACTATATGTGTAGAGGAAGGAAGTGATTTTAATGGTAACTACTTTGCTTTTTGTTGTGAGAATTAAATGAATTCATGTAAGGTACTTGTTTAGCACAGTGTCTGAGATGTAGTAAGGATTCAGAAAAGATGCTACTGTTATTGGCATTATCATTGTTTTCATTTAATGATTCATATGAAAGTTGCATATGCCTATGTCCTATTAGTGCTTATTTTAGTGTAAAATTGTTTTCCCCCGCATATTCAAGTAAACTGGGCACCCTGGGAAAAAGTGCTGTTTATGTTGTTAGGTAGCTTTGCATGCCTCTTGTCACACTGGAGTACGTAAGTGTTTTAATTTGTGAAATCTGTTCTAACTCTGCCCTGATTCTAGTTTCTACTCTCTCCAGTCCATCACCTACAGAGCTCTGAGTGAGCTCTAAAATTCCTTCTGGTCATGTAATTTTCCTGCTTAAAAGCCTTTGGCAACTTCCTGTTGCCTCCAGGATAAAGCCCAAAGCCCTTCATGATTCTTCTGCATTACTCTTCCCGAACTGCTCTGCGTACCATACACCATGTAGCCTGTTCCCGCGTCTACTCGCCGTACTTTGCTGAACATGCTGTGTACTGTACCCTTCACGTCTGTACTCATTCTGCCCCCTTTGCATGGAAGACCTCACCTTTGACCCCTGAGCAATGTTTTCCTTGTTCAGCTTTAGTTGAATTATCTCTGCCACACAAAAGTTCTCTTTCTCAATTTCTAACTTTTCTATCTGATATTATACAATGTTAATGAAACTCATTTTACCAATCCATTTTTCTTTAGTGGTTAGTACATTTTATGTCCTATTTAAGAAAATGTTTGTATATCTCTAAGTCATGAAGGTATTCTCCTATGAGGCTGTATTGTTTTGCCTTTTGCACTTAGGTCTGTTGCTACTTGGAATTTACTTTTGTGTTTGGTTTGGGGTGGGGGTCAAAGTTCAGTTCACTCCTGCATATGAAAACCCAGCTGACCCAGCACCATGTGCTCACAAGGCTGCACTCTGTGCTACTTCTGTCAGAAGCCAAGTACGAGGTACATAAGGACTCTCTGTTCTGTGCTTTTGATCTGCTTATCTATCTTTATGCCAATAAAACATTGACTGATTATTGCAGCTTCTTAATGTATCTGGAAATCTCATTATGTCAACCTACAGCTTTGTTTTTCTTTGATTGCTTTGCCTATTTCAGGTTCTTTACATTCAGATATATATATATCTAAAGATATATATATCTAACCCATATATATATATGGGTTAGAATTAGCTTATAGTTCCCCCTTCCTTTACTCAAATATCCTGCTGCAGTTTTTATTGGAATAGCATTGAATCTATAAATATATATGAATCTTATAGTCCATGAACATGGTATATTTTCCCATGAACTGAGTCCTTGTAAAATCTCTCCCATCAATGTCTCATAGTTTTCAGTGTACCTATGGCGTACCTTCCCCTCAGTTTTGTCCTGGGTCGTGTGTGTGCACGTGGGCACACATACATGTGCTGCTGTACACGGCGTTTTCTAACTGCACTTTCCTCGGCCCCCTTCTTCTGCTGAGATGCTCAGGGACCCTGGAGTTTTGTCTGCCCAGCCATCTGTATTCCCATCCTGCCTTGTTTCCATTATATTTTATCACCACATAAGTAATATGTGAGTTAGTTATTCATGTAAAAGATAAAACACTATCCTTTCTAGAAGTAACCCCTGTTGCCAATTTTAAGTGTATCCTTCTAGACCTGTACTGTCTACTCTGGTAGCTACTACTACATGTGGCTATTGCACATTTACAATGTGAGTAGATATACGTAACACTATGTCATTGCAGCATTATTTACAAGAGCCGAGATATGGAAGCAACCTACGTGTTCCTTGGTAGATGAATGGATAAAGAATATTATTTAGCCATAAAAAAGAATAAAATCTTGCTGTTTGTGACAACATGATGGACCTAGAGAGGGTATTACGCTAATGAATAAAGGAAGTCAGAGAAAGACAAATAAAATGTGGCTTCACTTACAGGTGGAATAAAACAAACAAACAAAACAAAAAGAACAAAATGAAACAGAAACAGACACACAGATACAGAGAACAAACTGATGGTTGCCTGAGAGGAGGGCTGCAGTGGGATGAGTAAAGAAGGTAAAGGGGAGTAAGAGGTAAAAACTCGCAGTTATAAAATGAATAAGTCACGGGGATGTAATGTGCAGCACAGAGCATATCGTCAATAATATCGTGATAGTGTACCGTGACAGATGGGTACTAGACATACTGTGGTAACCGCATCATAAGGTATATAAGTGTAGAATTACTATGTTGTATACTTGAAAGTAATATAATATTCTGTGTCAACCATAATTTAAAAAATGGAAGTAGTTTGAATTGAACGTGCTTTAAATGTAAAATGCACACTGAACTTCAAAACTTAGAATGAAAAAAGAATATCAAGTAGCTTGTTATGAAGTTTTTATATTGATTACAATATAAATGTAATATTTTGATACATTGGATTAAATAAAATGTTACTAAAATTAATTTCACTTTCTTTGTTTTACATTTTATGCAGTTACTAGGAAGTTTTTTAAAAATATATTTATTGATTATGCTGTTATAGTTGTCCCATTTTTTTCTCCACTTTATTCCCCTCCATCCTGCACCCCATCTCCCACCAGCCCCCACCCCTGCTTCATTCATGTCCATGGTTGTACATGTAAGTTCTTTGGCTTCTCCATTTCCTATACTATTCTTAACCTCCCCCTGTCCATTTTGTATCTACCATTTATGTTTCTTATTTCCTGTACTTTTTTCCCCATTCTCCCCCTTCCCCATCCTGCTAATAACCCTCCATGTGATCTCCATTTCTGTGATTCTGTTCCTGTTCTAGTTGTTTGCTTAGTTTTTGATTTTAGGTTCAGTTGTTGATAGTTGTGAGTTTGTTGTCATTTTACTGTTCATATTTTTTATCATCTTTTTCTTACATAAGTTCCTTTAACATTTCATATAATAAGGGCTTGGTGATGATGAACTCCTTTAACTTGACCCTATCTGAAAAGCACTTTATTTGCCCTTCCATTCTAAATGAAAACTTTGCTGGATAAAGTCATCTTGAATGTAGGTCCTTGCTTTTCATGACTTTTAATACTTCTTTCTAGCCCCTTCTTGCCTGCAAGTTTTCTTTTGAGAAATCAGCTGATAGTCTTATGGGAACTCCTTTGTAGGTAACTGTCTCCTTTTCTCTTGCTGCTTTTAAGATTCTCTCCTTATCTTTAATCTTGGGTAGCTTAATGATGATGTGCCTTGGTGTGTGCTTCCTTGGGTTCAACTTCTTTGGGACTCTCTGAGCTTCCTGGACTTTCTGGAAGTCTATTTCCTTTGCCGGATTGGGGAGGTTCTCCTTCATTATTTTTTCAAATAAGTTTTCCATTTCTTGCTCTTCCTCTTCTCCTTCTGGCACTCCTATGATTTGGATGTTGGAACATTTAAAGTTGTCCTGGAGGTTCCTAAGCCTCTCCTCATTTTTTTTTTGAATTCTTGTTTCTTCATTCTGTTCTGGTTGAATGTTTATTTCTTCCTTCTCCAAGTCATTGATTTGAGTCCCAATTTTCTTCCCTTCACTGTTGATTCCTTGTATATTTTTCTTTATTTCACTTTGTATAGCCTTTACTTCTTCCTCTATTTTATAGTCATACTCAATTTTGTGAGCATCTTGATTACCAGTGTTTTGAATTCTGCATCTGGTAGGTTGGCTATCTCTTCATTGCTTAGTTCTATTTTTTGAGCTTGATCTGTTCTTTCATTTGGGCTACACACACACACACACACACACACACACACACACACACACACATATTTTTTGTCTCAGCAGGCCTGTTATATTGTAAGGGGCAGAATCATAGGCATTCTCCAGGGCGGGGCAACCCATGTGGCTGAGTTGTGGTGTTGTATGTGGGGGAGGGGTCCAAGAGGGAACAATGATGCTTGCTCAGCTCTTGGCCAGCTTTAGGTCACTTTCCCCACTACCCACAAGCAAGTTGGGCCCTTCTGGTGCTAATTCCCAGGTGGTTGGGTTTGTGTGTGTTCTAGGACCCTGTGATACTCTCCAACAAACTCTCCTGTGAGGCTGGGAGTTTCTCCCACTACCAATTCCCACAGGTTTTACACCCAGAGGTTTTGGGTCTTTATTTCCCCGCACTGGAACACTGGGTTGTGCGGTATATCTTGCTCCCCAGTTGTTCCTCCCAGTTTATCTGTATGTGAATGTGGGACCACCCAGTACACCTCACCTACCTGGCCCTCCAGCCACTGCCTGGCTGTGCATTCTCTCTGCCCTGGCTGCCTGTCTTGCCCCTCCTATCAGTCTGGATGAATGTTTCTTTTTTAACTCCTTGGTTGTCATACATCTATACAATTTAATTTTTTGGCAGTTGTGGTTGTTTTTTTGCTTTTAAATTTGTTGTTCTCCTTTTGGTTGTGTGAGGAGGCAAAGTGTATCTACATAAACCTCCATCGTGGCTAGAAGTCCCTAGGAAGTTTAAATTATGTTTGATTATACAGTATGGCTCTAGCCCATTTTCTTTTATGGTTTTGTATTTCAAATATTGGAATATGATATCATTTTCACTTAATAGTGTTGAACCTCCTTTCATGTCAGCATATGCAAATCAATTACATTTTTTTAAACTTCTGTGTAGTGAGATGTATTATGGATGTACCATTTACCTGCTGATGGAATATCCAGGGAAGCTTTTTATTTTGCTTTTAAAAATATGGTCACAGGAAAAAAAACCCCACCTTGTATAAATCTCTTGTGTACATCTAGGATTAGAGTCATGTCTAACTAGTGGGACCTCTGGGTGAACAGGTACCAAATGTATTTTAGATTAAAAGATTTTTCCCAAAAAGGTCGTTCTAAATCCATAAAATTTAATATCACTATTAGATTTTTTTTCAAATTGATTGGCAAACCATAGCCAGAGTGATACCTCAGTTTCACATACTGTTTATTTGCTTGTAATGCTGGCCTTCTCCCCACTGTTTAACTGACAGCTCTGGAGGGAAAGGAGAATAGCTTGTTCACATTGGTAGTCGTTAATTCATTCATTCAGCACGTGTTTGCTGGGTGTTTACTGTGCTCCAGGTGCCATTATGCTTGTAGGTGTAAAGGGGAATATGTCATTGTTTTTGCCCTCAAGGAGCTCAAACCTTCTTGCAAACCTCCTGTAGTGTTCCAGTCCAGTGTTGATAAATGCTTTTCGACCTGTAGGAAAAACATTGAGGGCTTACCATAGGTACCGAGTGCTCTCCTCTCCTTGGTTTTTGTGAAAGGTGGTCTTTGTTTTACTCAGAGTGGAAGAAGCAGCTTATGAAGCCCAGTAGTAAATATCAACTAAGCTTCTCATCTTTTCATTATTGCACTTATGCTGCTGTGAATAACTAAAATCTAAAATTCACATGCATAAGGATACTTTTTATATTCTCATAATGCCTGCCACATAAACTATCTTTTAAAATGCAATTTCATTTGTTCTGGTCCTGAAGATTAAAGGTAAATCATAATCATTATCAATATATGACACCTGTGGTTTCACAGGAAGTCACTGACCCCCCCACCCCCCAAAAAAGACCATTTGACTTGGTGAGAAAACTGAGCCTTCTGGATTTTCTTTAGGATGTGGCTACAGGAAATTCATTAGATGGCTTTCAATGACATCATCCTGACCATAGCACTTTCTCCAAAAACAATGCTATTTTTCTTGGACCTTTTTGCAGACATTTTCTACGCCATGTATATTACTGTATTAGTGGTGCTAATATGAAATCCACACAAGAGTTTATGGGGTGTGTGTGTGAGGCAGAGACAGAGAGACAGAGAGGGGGAAAAGAAATGCAGTGAGATAATTGTTTTACTTTCAGTAGTACAGGAGTGTGGTTTAAAAGGTAAAAAGCGTTCCATTTTAGCTGAGAACCATATCCTCATAGGGAGTGTTAAGTTCAGGAAGGGAATGCTTGACAGCCTTTTCAGTGGTGTGTGTCACAGGCTTTTGGGAAACAAGATTGCGAAGCTGGAACTCTTCAAATCACTGCAGACTGTAGGATTTGGAAAGCGGACGCTGGTGAAGAATGGAGATAGGATATCAATTTTTTGATTTTGCTTTTTGTACTTCCTATTATGTCAGCCTAGCCAGACCCTTTGGGCCTGTAGTGGGTAACAGAATGCTCTCTTTTTCCTACTGATAAAATAGTTGTTACCTGGTGAATATGTGTGTGTGTGCAGTAGTGCATCCTTAACTGTTGTTTTGCTTTCCATGGTTTCTTTAACTGTGGTCAAGAGTGGTCCACAAATACTAAATGGAAAATTCCAGAAATAAACTGTAACTTTTAAATAGCATGCCATTGTAAGTAGTGTGGTGAAATCTTGTGCCTTCCTGCTGTGTCCTGCCTGGGACATGAGTCACCCTTTGTCCAGTGTATACATTAGCTACCTGTTGTCACTTAGTAGTTGTTTTGGCTATCAGATTGACTGTTGTAGTGTAGCAGTATGTCCAGGTAACCCTTATTTTACTTAATAATGTTGCCAAAGCACAAGAGTAGTGGTGCTGGTAATTTGGATATGCCAAAGAGAAGCCATAAAGTGCTTCCTTGAAGTGACAAGCTGAAAGTTCTCAACATAATAAGGGATTCTGTCATCTCACATCATCATGGGAGAAGAGTGAATGCAGTACAGTAAGATAATTTTGGAAGACCACATTCACATATACGATAGATTATCATTGTTCTATATTATTATTAGTTATTTTTAATCTTTCTTTGTGCCTAATTTATAAATCAAACTTTATGATAAATATGTACATATGAGGCCAGTCCAGAAGGTATCCAGCCATGTATTATGAAAAATAGAGACATTTATTGAAGATGATACAAGACACAAGAAACAGTGTACAGAGGACAATGACACCTCTGTCCCCTTCAAAGCAGGCACCTTGGGCCCTCACACAGATTCCCCAGTTGCCATCAGCTGCCCTGTCATGTTTTCATGAACCTCATCAATGCTCTGAAATTCTTCCCTTTCAAAGGTGATTTTAGTTTTGGGAAAAGCCAGAAGTCACTGTGCCAAATCTGGGCTGTGAGGGGGCTGAGTCACCTGGGTGATTTGATATTTCGCCAAAACACCCTGCATGAGATGTGATGCATGAGTGGGTGTGTAGTTGTGATGAAGCTGTCCACCACCGGTTGCCCATACCTGCAGCCTTCTGAATCATCCAAATAGTTTCCGTGGAGGAATGTTCAATCTTAATGCAAAATTTGATACAGATTCATTGGTCTACTGGCTCAGTGACTTTGAGTGAGAAGGCCACACAGTACACACACTCACTCAGTGGTGTCTACCACCTCACGCTAACTAGTACAGTGAAGTTATCATTGTTCACACATGTGCATTCCAGTCCATGCTCCTTGGCTGCCAGGTTACATCAATGTTGTGCAAACCATTCTCACTGTATAACAATGGCTAGGCTTTTTCTGGACAGATCTTGTATAGGAAGAAACATATTATGTGTAGTATTTAGTACTATGTGCAGTTTCAGGCATCCCTTGGGGATCTTGGAACATACTGCCTGCAGTTAAGGGGTAACTGCCGTGTATGTAATGCATGATATGCTTACATATCATTCTGCCCTCAGCTGTTCCATTTTCTTCAAGCTCTGTTTTATCATCACTCTACCTGTTATATTTTTGGTTGTCCTCTTTCAGCAACAGCATGTTGTAGTCTCTCCCTCTACAGAGTAGAAGGAACTTCAGACTAGGAATTGGGAGATCTAAATTTGAATCCTGATTTTGCCACTACCAGCCATATATTATAGGCAGACCTCTTGGTTGCTGGTCCATCGTCTGTAAATAGGAACACCAGATCACATGATCTTTGGAGTGGTATTGCCCAATGTAGTAGCCATTAGCCACATGTGGTTACTTTAGTTAGAATTACAGCAAAAAAAAAATTCAGTTCTCCAGTCACAATAACCACATTTTAAGAGCTCAATAGTCCATGTGTCTAGTGGCTGCCACATTGGACAGCACAGAAAAAATTTATTGTATCAGTTCTATTGGCTAAGTGCTTTTAGAGTCTTGTATAGCTCTAATCTTTAAATTAATCAGAAGGCAAAAGTGCATCATTGTCAATCATAGACCACCTTCACTTTTTCATAGTACCTGCTGTTTGTACTAGAGTCAGATATGTTCTTTTTAGATACAAAAGGAAAGAGGGGAGGTTCTGCTTCAAATAATGGCAAAGAAGATCATTTCAGCCTAGCCACATATAACAACTACAAGCTGGAGAGTAACCTAAAGCAGGCAAAATTTGGAGGAGAATTTAACACTTGGAATAACACTAGACGAATTATCTGTTTCTTAATATCTTTATTTACCACCGTGCCAGCACCAGATCTCACAGTGTTATTAAAATATGTATAGAAACTTGTAGTTTTATTGGTTGTGGAATCAGAGGACAGAGTTTGGGCTCACAATAGCAACCGGAAAGTGAGGAGCAAATCCTGGGAAGGAGAGAGCTACATAGGGGAGCCCCAAGTTCTATAAGTTATGCCCAGATTGCTGGGTAACCCCTGAAGTAAGCATTTGAGGGCACATTCCAAGCAACTCAGCCAAGGCTGAAAGAACTGGATTTCAGCTGCTGCTCACTTCAGGGGAAACAGCTTGTGTTTGAGTTCGTTGGAGTTAACTGTCTGCAAAAAAAAAAAAAAAAAAAGTTGGTAACTCTCTCGAAAAATATAACAAAGCCCTGAGTGTCTACAATGTATCATTCACAGGGAACAGTATATATTTCCAAATTTTTATACATACGATGAACCAGAAAATGATTCGTATTCAAGAGAAAGGCACTCAATAAGGCCACCCCCAAGAGAACTCAAGTGTTGGAATTCATGGGTAAGGGTTATGAAAGAGTTATAATTATGTTCAAATATGGAAAGTAAAAACGCTCATAATGAATGAATAAATAGAAAAATCTTAACAGAGGAATAGAAGTTATTTTATAAGAAAGTAATGAATATAAAATGGAAATTTTAGCACTGACAAATATGAACTCTGAAATAAAAATATTCACTATATGGGTGTAATAGAACATTGGAGATGACAGAGAAGAGGCATAAACTTGAAAATAGGTCAGTGGAAATTATATGTTCTAAATATCATAGAGAAAATAGATCAAAAAGAATTAACAGAGCCTCTTTGTATTGGGGGGCAATATCGAAGGGTCTTACATATGTTTTGCAGAAAGACAAGATAAAGAAAATAATGGAAAAAACAGTATTTGTAGAAGTAATGGCTGAAATGTTCCTAAATTTAGTAAAAATAAATAAACTTACAGATTCTAAAAACTCAACTAACCTTGAGCAGAGTAAATAAAAAAGAAACCATACCTATGTACTTTATAGTGAAACTGCTCTAAACCCGTCATTTAAAAAAGAAGATCTTGAAAGTAACCAGGGGCAAGGACATCACAGAAGGAGAGAGCGACAAAGCGAGTGACGGCCCACTTGCTATGAGAAGTGCCGGAGTCCAGGGGACAGCGCCGCAGGACTTTCAGAATGCTGCAGGAGAAACTGAGAACATCTGTTAGCCCAGCATTCAATAACCAGCAAAAATAGTTTTCATGAATGACAGCAAAATAAAGACATTTTAAGATAAGTCAAAAGGAAGAAAATTATCAACAGACCTGCACTGTAAGAAATGCCAAGGGAAGATTTTCAGGCCGATGGAAAATGATGTGAAATGGAAACTCAGATCTTTAGGAGAAAAGGAATAATGCAAATTAAATAAATAATTATAAATAAGAAATATGGTGGAAAATATAAAAGGATACTTTTACATTGTTTTCTCATAATTTCTTTGATATGCATGTGACTGTTGGAAGCAGAAATAATAGTAGATCTGGCATATATGGATATAATTAATACATTCGATTGGAAATGTTAAATATTGTAACCACTTTGGGGAAAGGCCTTGCAGTTTCTTTAAAATCTAAACATTACACTGGCCTTGTGGCCCGGCAAGCCCACCCCTGGATGTTTGCTCAGAAACTGAGCACGTGCGTCCACAGAGTGACTCACACAAGGGCGCTCACAGCACTTTATTTGTAGTCGCAAAGTCCGAGAGGAGCCAGAGTGCCCCTCAGCAGAAGGGCGGGCTGTAAAATGCAAGAGACATGCAGCAACATGGATGAATCTTGAAAACATGAGACTGTGTGAAAAAAATACAAGCATAAAAGAGCACATGGTTTGTGATTCCATGAGCAACACGTTCTAGAACAACAAAACTGATCTGTGGTGAAAACAATCAGATCAGTGGCTGTTGCCTTTGGGCAGGTGTCGGGGCAGGGAGTGATTGGGAAGGGATATGGATGGAGTTTCTAAGGTGATGGGGATGTTTTATCTTTTAATATATGTTGGCTACATGGGTGTATACTTTTGTCAAAACTCACTGAATGGTAACATTTAAACTTTATGCATTTCACTATATGTAAATTTTTTATAAAAGTAAATATTGAATTCTATTTAGTGATAGACATGCTGTAATATTTAGGAAGAAAGTGCACTAATGTCTGAAATTTACTTTATGTAAAAACAGATGGGTTGATGAAACCATGTGTAGATATGTGATAAAACACATTTATTAAAATGTTATGACTGCAGTATCTTGATGTGGATATATAGGTATCACTGTACAGTCCTTTCAACATTTCTGTGTTTTTGTAATTTCTCAGCATCAAATGTTAGAAAAAATAAAGAGGATTTGGTGGTGAAAGAGTGATGAGCAGTTAATTCCAGTGACCAGACTGCTTGGTGGAGACTAGATGCCTGTCTCTGAACCACTTCCAGCCCCACCGCCCCAAGAAAACAAAAACACGCCGCTGCTCCCTTCTGCCTCCTGAGTGTACGTGTGGGGCATGTTCTGGCTCAGCGTCACAGCGAGATGTTCATGTGTGCGTGAAACCTGTTTGAGCAAATGTCAGAGACCGAGGCATTGAACATCACTGGCCTCGTGGGACAGCTGGGTGGTGTGCGTGGAAGGGCGCATCGGCAGTCTAACCGTCTCTGCTTCAGTGAAGGTGGGAGTGCTCCCCTTCGCTGCGTGGCCAGTGCCTACTCTTAGAGCTGTGGCTGTGGCCAGCTGCCTCTTCCTTGCCAACAGGTGGTAGGTGGGGGCAGTGAGTAAGATTCCATCTCATGGAAAAAGTACTTTTTATGCAACTCACTCGAAATCACCACAGCTAACCCTTGATTTTATCCTAAGAAAGAGGAATCCTATAGAAATAAATTGACTTTCAATTCAACAGTGAATTATTTTTTATTATATTTAAGAATTATTTTCTTTTGTGATTTAATATGACATTTCACTTCTACAGATCCTAAATTAGTCGAGTATTTTCTTGATAATGATACAGTTTGTAGAATATTAACTGAGTCCCACTCATTTAAATGATGACCAGTGATAAAAAAATTATGTATATGTGATTATTTACTATTTACAAATAAATTTCTTATTTTCTTATACATTTTTATATTATTCTCACAAAAACCCAGAGCAAGTATTTGTGTTACAGGAATGGATTTTTAAAAAATTTTTAAAATTTTTTATTTTAATTATATTTTAT
Organism: Phyllostomus discolor; assembly: GCF_004126475.2. Taxonomy (NCBI): domain Eukaryota; kingdom Metazoa; phylum Chordata; class Mammalia; order Chiroptera; family Phyllostomidae; genus Phyllostomus; species Phyllostomus discolor. The sequence goes on along the minus strand of NC_040915.2, from coordinate 55,758,535 downwards.
TGATTATGCTATTACAGTTGTCCTGTATTTTCCCCTTTTGACCCCCTCCAGCCAGCACTCCCCCCCGCTCCCTCAGGCAGTCCCCTCACCATGTGTGTGACATGTGTCATGCATGTAACTTCTTTGGCAACTCCATTTCCTATGCTGTGCTTTACATCCCCTTGGCTATTCTGTAATGACCTGTTTGTACTTCATAATCCTCTCACTTATTTACCCATTCTCCCCCTACCCCATTCCACCTGGCAACTGTCAACATGCTCTCTGTATCCATAATTCTGTGTCTGTTCTTGTTGTTTGCTTAGATTGTTTTTAGATTCAATTATTGATAGATTTGTATTTTTTGCCATTTTATTCATAGTTTTGATCTTTTTTTTCTTAAATGAGTCACTTTAATATTTCATATTTTAGGTTTGGTGATGATGAACTCCCTTAGTTTTTTCTTCTCTGAGAAGCTCTTTATCTGTCCTCCAATTCTAAATGACAGCTTTGCTGAGCAGAGCAATCTTGGCTGTAGGTCCCTGCTTTTCATGACTTTGAATGTTTCTGGCCAATCCCTTCTAGCCTGCAAGATTCATTTGAGAAATCAGCTGACAGTCCTATGGTAACTCCTCTCTAGGCAACAGACTTCTTTTCTCTGGCTGCTTTTAAGATTTTCTCTTTGTCTTTAACCTTTGGCATTTTCATTATGATGTGTCTTGGAGTGGGCCTCTTTACATCCATCTCTGTGCTTCCTGGACTTGTATGTCTATTTCCTTCACCAAATGAGGGAAGTTTTCTTTCATTATTTCTTTTTAAAGATTTAATTTATTCCCTGGCTGGCGTAGCTCAGTGGATTGAGCGTGGGCTGGGAACCAAAGTGTCCCAGGTTCGATTCCCAGCCAGGGTACATGCCTGGGTTGCAGGCCATAACCCCCAGCAACCGCACATTGATGTCTCTCTCTCTCTCTCTCTCTCTCTCCCTTCCCTCTCTAAAAATAAGTAAATAAAATCTTAAAAAAAAAAGATTTAATTTATTTATTTTTAGACAGAGGGGAAGGGAGGGAGAGAGAGAGGGAGAGAAACATTAATGTGTGGTTGCTTCTTGCGTGCCCCCTACTGGGGACCTGGCTTGGAACCTAGGCATGTGCCCTGACTGGGAATTGAACTGACGACCCTTTGGTGCGAGGGCTGGCACTCAGTCCATTGAGCCACACCAGTCAGGACACATTATTTTTTTTTCCAATAGAAAAACAATTTCCAATTTCTTGCTCTTTCTCTTCTCCCTCTGGTACCCCTATGATGCGAATGTTGGACTTCTTGAAGTTCCACAGGCTACTTATACTATCCTCATACTTTTGGATTCTTTTTTTCTTCTTGTTGTTCTGATTGGTTGTTATTTGTTTCCTTATGCTCCAAATCTTTGATTCTCTATTCTTTTACTCCACTGTTTTTTCCCTGTAAATTGTTCTTTATTTCAGTTAGTGAATCCTTGATTTCTGACCAGATCTTTTTTATGCTGTTGAGATCCTCACTTAGTTCCCTGAGCATCCTTATAACCAGTGTTTTGAACTCTGCATCTGACTGATTGCTTATCTCCATGTTGTTTAGTTCTTTTTCTTGAGTTTTGATCTGTTCTTTCATTGGGGCCATGTTTCTTTGTCTCCTTGTTTTAGCAGCCTCCCTGTGTTTGTTTCTGAGTATTAGGTAGAGCTGCTTTGATTCTGTGTCTTGGTAGTGTGGCCTAATGGAGTAGATGTCCTGTAGTGTCCAGTGGCACAGCCATTCTTATCACCCAGGCTGGGTACTCAAGGTGCACCCTTCTTGTGGTCTGAGTATACTCTCCTCTTGTAGTTGAGCCTTGGTTGCTGTTGGCAGGTCAATGGGAGGGATTTACCCTGGCCAGTTAGCTGCAAAGACTGGCTGTGACCACTGACCACCAACCTCTGTCCTCCATGGAGGATCAGCTGTGCAGGGCAGAATGGTGGTGCTCTGTCATAATCTGTAGCTGTCCATTGGGCGGGCTGACCCTGGGGTTTCCCGGGTAGCGCAGGCCAAGGTCACCCTCCACCTTTGTTTTCCCTGGGGTCACCTTGCTTGAGCTGTAAAGCAATCTGAGATGGCCGCTACTTGTGCTGAGCTTGGACATTCCCAGGTGAAACCAAGCTGTGAATCTAAGCTGGCTGCTGCTAGTGCTGGGCCAGGGACTCCCTGAGGCCAGCAGTAGCTTGTTTGAGTGGATTTAGGAAGTTATGCAGTTTGAGCCAAGACCAGCCATTCATAAGGAAAAGCAGCTGGGGTGGGTCACTAAGTGGGGTGGGGCGGAGTCTCTGGGGATCTTCAAGGCAGGTCAAACAGTGTTAGCCAGGTGGATGGAGTCTCAGATATGGTACCAGCTTGCTGGCTGGGTGGGAGTAGGGTTAGGAAAGGGACAATGGCCTCTGCTCACCTCGGTGCCAGACACTTTAGTTTCCTTATTTGCCCCTGGTGTGGAGCTCAGACAGAGTGAGTCTGAGTAGGTGAGTCTGTGTGTGGGTTCTTTGAGAGGAACTGCTTGAGGCTTCAGAAGTTTCTCCCACCAACTCAATGCCCACTGGTTTCCAAAGCCAGAAGTTGTGGGGACTTATTTTCCTGACCATGGACCCTGGCTTGGGGGCCCTGGTGTGGGGCTGAGACTACTCACTTCCAACATATCCCTCCCAAATTTTTATCCACCACACATGGGTGAGGGACCAGCCTGTTCCACACCTGCGCCCCTCCTACCAGTCTGGATGAATGGGATTTCTTCAATTCCATAGTTGTCAGACTTCCATTCAACTCGATTTCTGACAGTTCTGAGTGATGGTTGTTCTATATTTTAGTTGTAATTTTGATGTGGTTGTGCAAAGAGGCAAGCCATGGCTACCTACGCTGCCATCTTCAGGAATGGATTTTTAGATAGTTCAATATACTTAAGTAATTTCCTGGAGAGATGGGCTCCCTGGGCTATGCCAAAAGCCTTTTGCTTAATAATACATGTGGTACCATTATTAGGGACTGTGGACTGAACCAAGAGCTTGCTGAGAAATTTGAGCACAATGAGTCAAAATTAAAGAACTCAGAAACAGATAAAATCTGGTATATTCTGTAGATATGTACAGCATTATCTAGGGACTAAGAGGAATTTGAGTACTCTTAGTCCTAAAAGTACTAATGACAACCTGTAATGCTAAGATGCTGTCATTTCTTATGGTGGGTGGCAGGGTTCCCTGGCAGAACAGTGTCTAGATTAATCACATTTTCCTGATTTTTAACTTTGGACTTAACTCTTCTGGAGACCATGGAAACTTGGAGAAACGGAAGCAAATTGGATGGTATTATTCCTGCTTTATAGATGATAAAATCATGGCTTAAAGAGGGATGGATGATTTTGCTTTGGGCCACACAGCTTTTAAGTGTTAGAATCATTGTTTTGGAAAACAACATGAAATACATTGTACTTGCTATTTGGAATAGGATTTTTGGTACAAATCATCAATCCTTGCTGAAATGAAACCTATTCTGTGTGTCCAGTTTTAAAAAAATTATTTCCATTACACAGCAACAAAAACTATAGTACTTTACAGTTCATTTAAATTTTGTAAGGACATCACTAAGGTTTGTTTAATTTTATGTCATTGTGGGTTAGAACAACTAAAATCTGATGAGAATAGATTGTAAGAACAATGCTCTTCCTATCTACTACTACAGATGATACAAATTAGGAACCCTTTCTTTCTTTCCAGTTTAGTTCTCTATAAAAAAGCCTGTTTCCAAAGCACTAATCAGAATCTTTTATTCCTGAATAAAAGCACTTTCCTGTAATTACCATAAAACACATATGGATTTCAAAGTTCTTCTTTTATACAGAGAAATCACATCCCAAAGAATTTATCATTGAATTGCTTATTGCTTTAATTTCTTAGTCCACATTCTTCTGCTGACTCACTAACCAGGTGTCCCCTGGTTTCTGGGGGTGTGTTAGAGCACGTCTTCAGCCTTCCCGGGAAGACAGAGGTTGAGAGTGCCATGCCGTGCTTCTTTTGAATTTTATCATTTCAATGTCTGCATACACTTTACTAAGCAGTTAATTAAGGTAACTGATTCTATTTAGAACTTGTAATAATTGGTTAAGCCTAAATTTTTACCTTTTAACTATCTTTTAGGAGGTTTTACTAGACACACCAAGAAGCTTAAGTGATTACAGGATGAATAAAATGCTTAGGCCCATAAACATTCCCCAAATCTCCCACAGTGTCAGGCATGTGAGGAAATAACCATGCTGATGTGAACTGATAAGCAGAGCGTGGGTAATACCAGACAGACACTGGCTGAGTCCTCACTCTGACATTCGTCCAGTTGTGTGACTTCGAGTAGGTTACTGAAGCTTCTTTAAGCCTCATTCTCCTGATCCATAAAATAGGGCTGATATATGATCAAGTACTGAGCACAGTTTAGCATAAAGCATGTGGTCGGCTGTTCAGTGAGTATTAGCTGCCACAGGAGTCACTGCCACCACCCTCATCATCTTCATTATTATCTTCTAGCCATGAATGCTTTAGAGAAATTCTGGTTACTATGTATACTTGACCGTATCATAACCACCTATTTAGCTAATCAAATCCTATTACTGATTCAGACCCACCTCTTTTCTGGGCCCAAATCAGTGAGGTACTTATTTTTCCTTTGATGTATAATTTTACTGTCTTACTTGACCCCAGTAGCTTAGGCTAGCCAAGATGTGAGTGCTAGTCCGTTTGAAGTATCCCTGTAATAAAAACAATGGCGGGAGCCTCTCTGTGGTTGCTCTCTTAGCCATCTGTAAAACTGTCCTCTGGAGCCTGTCACTTTCTGTAGGTCACGTTGACTATGGTAGTCCAGTGCTGCCCCAGCTGGGGGATCAGAATCACTGGGCAGCCTTTCTAAATCAACCTGCCAGATCCCACTGTTTACCCTACCTGCTGATTTGATGTTCTCACTGTCATAATGGAGTGGAGTGGTAGACAGCATAGTTTGAGGAAAAAAATTTCTTAAAAACTTCCTCTTCTCCCACAATAGCTTAAAAACCTACTACTTTGCACTACTTTAGAATATCTTTACTCTTCTCCAGAAAAGCAGCAATGGTGCCATCTTTCATAAAGGAGAGGAAGAAAAGGGCTTCATGTAAGAACAATTATAAGGTCTAGTTTGAGATACTTCTGTCACCTGGCTGGTGTGGCTCGGTGGATTGAGTGCTGGCCTCTGAACTGAAAGGTTGCGGTCTCGATTCCCAGTCAGGGCATATGCCTGCCTGTGTGGTGAGCCTGGTCCTCTGCTGGGGGCATGTGAGAGGTAGCTGACTGATGTTCCTCTCCGTCCCTCCCCCTTTCTAAAAACAGATACATAAAACCTTCTAAACAAAAAAGATGTGTGTTAGATGAAATACTTCTATCCATGACTGTCTTTTCCAAGGCTCAGCAAAGTCTGGTAAGAGTTTCCTAAATTACTGAAATGGAAGAATATTCAACATCTGTAAAGCCCAGACTGGGTTTCTGGTTCCTAACCTTGTTCAGTTTCAAAGGTACCTGCATTGCATATGGGAGCTGGGAAGAAGACGACTCGGAAGAAAAATCAGTAAGCCTGCTTTATTAACAGTTTGTATCACAAACCATGTACTGATTGTATTTTTTTAGGGAAACTTGTGGTAGTGGGAATTGAAGAGCCCTCTCTTTGTTCCAAGTGAAATATGTATGAGGTACAAAAGGTCTTTGCTAAAGTTTTCATGCCAGACTCATAGACTTTTCTGAAAGTTGTCTTAGAAATGTAGAATTTCTTATAAAATGTATGTAGCACAGCCTAAATAGTCTATCCTATTTTAAAGTTCTCATTCTTCTAGTCATTGTTTAATGTTCAGTCTATTGCAAATGGACCCCTTATTGTGAGATTCAAGGATTTGTATTTATTTTCTTGATCCATCCTATCAGATTTCTCATTACCTAATATATCCTCACTAGCATCTTTCCTGCAATCCATGCTCTTTTTTTGTTACTCTTAATGAATAATTCTTTTGTTCTGGTCTTAGATTTTTTTTTTTGGTTTTGCTAATCTTTAAAATGTATTTCTTTTAGAAACAAATGTTTTATGAGATCAAATTCCCAGCCTGGCCCTCAGTACCTTCATCACTTTATAATCTATAGATGAACTGTAAGCTTATTTAGTTATAAATCTTAGCTCTAGAAATTATATCTCTCTCTATCTCACCCTCTCCCCTCATATATATATGGTCTGTCTGGAAAAAGTCCAACCATTGTTAATATAATGAGAACAGTTTGCATGACATCGATGTAACCTGGCAGCCAAGGAGAGTGGACTGGAATGCACATGTATGAACAATGACGACTTCACTGTACTAGTCAGTGGGGGTGGTAATCACCATTGGGTAAGCATGTGTACTGTGGGGCCATCACATTCAAAGTGACTGGACCAGTACAGCAATGAATGTGCATCAGATTTTGCATTAGGCCTGAACATTCCTCCCCAGAAACTATTCAGATGATTCAGAAGGCCACAGCTATGGGCAACTGGTGATTGGCAGCTTCCTCACAACAACACACCAGCTCAGGCATCACATCTTGTGCAGGGTTTTTTTGAGAAATGTCAAATCACCCAGGTGACTCAGTCCCCTTACAGCCCAGATTTGGTGCCCTGAGACTTCTGCTTTTTCCCAAAACTAAAACCATCTTTGAAAGAGAAGAGATTTCCCCCTGGCTGGCATAGGTCAGTGGATTGAGCTCGGGCTGTGAACCAAAGCATCGCAGGTTTGATTTCCAGTCAGGGCACATGCCTGGGTTGCATGCCATGGCCTCCAGCAACCGCACATTGAAGTTTCTCTTTCTCTCTCTCTCTCTCTCCCTCCCTCCCTTCCCTCTCTAAAAAATAAATAAATAAAATCTTAAAAAATAGATGTTCAAAATCACTTAGTAAACAATCTAAAAATAGACATTTGGTATTAATATCTATAAAAAAAAGAAAGAGAAGAGGTTTCAGAGCATTGATGAGATTCGGAAAAATATGGTGGGGCAGCTGGTGGCAATTAGGAGAGATATGTGAGGTCCCATGGTGCCTACTTTGAAGGGGATGGAGGCATCATTGTCCTGTGTACAGTGTTTTTTGTATCTTGTATCTTCTTCAATGAATGTCTCTATTTTTCATATTACATGGCTGTATACCTTCTAGACAGACTGATGTGTGTGTGTGTGTGTGTGTGTGTATAGATATATATGTGTGCACGCGCACACACACACACACACACACACACTCTTTTTGAATTAGTGTTTGTGGAATAAATACCCAGAAGTGGAATTGCTGGGTCATATAGTAGTTCTATTTTTAATTTTTTGTGGAACCTCCCTACTCTTTTCCATAGTGTCTGCTCCAATTTACAATGCTGCCAGCAGTACCTGTGGATTCCCCTTTTCTGTATATCCTTGCCATAACTTGTTTTTTGCTGTCTTTTTTTACAGTAATTATTATGACAGGTATGAGGTGATAGCTTATTGTGGTTTTTATTTTCATTTCTCTGATGATTAGTGATGTTGAGCATCCTTTCCTATGCCCATTGGCCATCTGTATGTTGTCTTTGGTGAAATGTCTACTCAGGTCCTCTGCCCATTTTAAAAAATTGGATTGTTTGTTTTTTTTTGATGTTGAGGTATATGTTTTGAATATTAACACCTTAGTGGATATATCATTAGTGAATATCTTCTCCCATTCAGTAGGTTGCCTTCTTGTTTTGTTGTTGGTTTCCTGACTCATGCTAAAGGTTTTTAGTTTGACATGCTCCCATTTGTTTATTTTTGCTGTTGTTGCTTTTGCCTGAGGAGACATATCCAAAAAAATATTGCTAAGACTGATGTCAAACAGTTTATTGCATATGTTTTTTTCTTCTGGGAGTTTCATGGTTTCAGTTTTATTTTTAAGTCTAATCGATTTTGAATTTAATTTTGTATATGATGTAAGAAAGTGCTCTATTTTTATTCATTTTGCATGTACCTGTCCAGTTTTCCCAACATATTTTATGGAAGAGACTGTCTTTTCCCCAAGGTGTATTTTTGCCTCCTTTGTTGTAGATTAATTGGTCATATAAGCATGGGTTAATTTCTGGGCTGTCTAATCTCTTCCATTGATCTATGTGTCTGTTTTTGTGCCAATATCATACTGTCTTGATTACTGTAGCTTTGTAGTATAGTTTGAAATCAGGATGGAGCATGATACCTCCAACTTTGTTCTTTCTCAGAATTGCTTTGGTTATTCAGTGTCTTCTCTGGTTCCATATAAATTTTAGGATTATTTGTTCTGGTTCTATGTAAAATACCATTGGTATTGCTGTGACCTGCAACCTAGGCATGTGCCCTGATTGGGAATCAAACCTGTGATGACTGGTTCGCAGCCCGTGCTCAATCCACTGAGCTGTGCCAGCCAGGGCACCATTGGTATTTTGATAGAGATCGTATTGACTCTGTGGATTGCTTTGGGTATTATGGACATTTTAGTAATATTAATTCTTTTAATCTGTGAATGTGGTAAGTCCTTTCATTTATTTATGTCTTCAGTTTCTTTCATCAATGTCTTATAGTTTTAGAGTACATATGTAGTATCTCCTTGGTTAAATTTATTCTTAGGTATGTATTTTTTTCTTTTCATCCAATTGTAAATAACATTGCTTTCTTAATTTATTTTTTGATAATTTTTTATCAGTGTATATGGGAATGTGACAGATTCTGAATATTAATTTTGTCTCCTGAAATTTTACTGAATTCATTTATTCTAATAGTTTTTGGATTGAATTTTTAGGGTTGTCTATATATAGTAACATGTCATCTGCCACTAGTGACAGTTTCACTTCTTCCTTTCCTATTTGGAAACATTTTATTTCATTTTCTGTTTCTTTTTTCCCTTCACCTGAGGATATATTTTTATTGATTTTTTTTTTTGAGAGAGAGAGGAAGGGAGAAAGAACAAGAGAGAGAGAAGCATTGTCGTGAGAGAGAAACATCAATTGGTTGCCTCATGTATGCTCCCCAATCGGAGATTGAACCTGCAACCTAGGTATATGCCCTGACTGGGAGTTGAACCCACAACCTTTTGGTGTGTGGATGATGCTCCAACCAACTGAGCCACCTGGTCAGGGTTCATTTTCTTTTTTGACTGCTGTGCCTAGGACTTGCAATACTATGTTGAATGAAAGTAGTGAGAATGGGCATCTTTGTCTTGTTCCTGATGTTAGAGTAAAAGTTTTCAGCTTTTCACCATTAGGTATGATGTTACCCGTGGGGTTGTTATATATGGCCTTTATTTTCTTGGGGTCTGTTTCCTTTATTCCCACTTTGCTGAGAGTTTTTATCATAAATGGATTTTGGGTTTTGTCAAATGTTTTTTTCTGCCGTCTGTTGACATCATACGATTTAACCCTTTATCTTGTTTATGTGGCATATCACATTGATTGATTTGCAGGTATTAAACCATCCTCGCTGCCCCAAAATGTAAATCCCACTTGATCATGGGGTGTGATCTTTTTAATGTATTGCTGAATTCTGTTTGCTAGTATTTCATTGAGGACTTTTGCATATATGAGGTAAGTCCAGAAGGTATCCAGCCATGTAATATGAAAAATAGAGAGATTTATTGAAGGAGATACAAGAAAAACTGTACAGAGAGCACAATGACACCTCTGTCCCCTTCAAATAAGCACCTTGGGACCTCACAGTTAATACTAACTGCCACCAGCTGCCCCATCATATTTTTCTGAATCTCATTAATGCTCTGAAATCTCTTTTCTTTCAAAGATGGTTTTAGTTTTGGGAAAAAGCAGAAGTCTCAGGGCACCAAATCTGGGCTGTAAGGGGACTGAGTCACCTGGGTGATTTGACGTTTCTCAAAAAAACCCTGCACAAGATGTGATGCCTGAGCTGGTGTGTTGTTGTGAGGAAGCTGCCAATCACCAGTTGCCCATAGCTGTGGCCTTCTGAATCATCTGAATAGTTTCTGGGGAGGAATGTTCAGGCCTAATGCAAAATCTGATGCACATTCATTGCTGTACTGGTTCAGTCACTTTGAATGTGATGGCCCCACAGTACACATGCTTACCCAATGGTGATTACCACCCCCACTGACTAGTACAGTGAAGTCGTCATTGTTCATGCCTGTGAATTCTAGTCATTCTCTTTGGCTGCCAGGTTACATTGATGTCATGCAAACTGTTCTCATTATATTAACATTGGCTGGACTTTTTCCAGATAGACCTCATATGTTTACTGGTATATTGGCCTATAATTTTTTGGTTTTTGGTAGTTTCTTTGTCTGGTTTTGGTATCAGGATAATGATGGTCTTGTAGAATGAGTTAGGAAGCAGTACTTTTGCTTCAATATTTTGGAATATTTTGAGAGAAATAGGTATTCTTCTTTGAATGTTAGTAGATTTCTTCTGTGAAGTCATCTGGCCCTGAACTTTTATTTGTTTGGAGTTTTTGATTACTGTTTCAGTCTGGTTACTAGTAATTAGTCTGCTCAGATTTCTGTTCCTTTCTGATTCAGTCTTGGGAATGTGTACATTTCTAGGAGTTTTACCAGTTCTTGTAGGTTGTCCAGTTTGTTGGTGTATAATTGTTCAGAGTGTCTCATACTCCTTTGTGTTTCTGTGGTGCTAGTTATCATTTCTCTTTCATTTCTGATTTTATGTATTTGGGCCTTGCCTCTTTTTTTCTTGGTGAGTCTGTCTTAAAGTTTATCAATTTAGTTTTGCTTTTCAAAGAACTAGCTCTTAGTTTCATCAATCTTTTCTATTGTCTCTTTCAACTCTCTGTTTCATTTTTTCCTCTCTGATCTTTGTTACTTTTTTCTTATACTCATTTTGGGCTCTGTTTTTTCTCTTTTTCTAATTTCTCTAGGTATAAGGTTAGACTGTTTACTTGAGATTTTTCTTATTTCTTAATATTTTATTTATTTATTTTTTAGAGATGGAAGGGAGGGAGAGAGAGAGAGAGAAACATCAATGTGCGGTTGCTGGGGGTTATGGCCTGCAACCCAGGAATGTACCCTGGCTGGGAATCGAACCTGGGACACTGATTTTTCTTATTTCTTGAGGTAGGCCTGTATCGCTCTGAATTTCCCTCTTAGAGTAATTTTTGCTATGTCCCATAGCTTTTGGATCATTGTGTTTCCACTTGTCTCAAATTAAAAAAAAAATCTCCCTCTTGATTTGTGTGTTAACCTGTGGGTTGTTTAGTAGCATGTCATTTCGCCTCTGTGTGTTGTTTTTCCGTTTTCTTCTTGGGCTGATTTCTGGTCTTATATTGTGGGGATCAGAGAAGATGCTTGACATGATTTCAGTCTTCTTAAATTCACTGAGGTGTGTTTCGTGGCCTAACATGTGGTAAGTGGTCTGTCCTTGAAAATGTTTTATGTGCACTGGAAAAGAGTGTGTATTCAGCTGTTTTTTTTTAGTGGGTGAAGTGTTCTAAAATATCTATTAAGTTCATTTGGTCTAATGTATTATTTAAGGCCACTGCTTCCTTGTTGATTTTCTGTCTGGATGATTTATCCATTGGTTTAAGTGGAGTGTTGAAGAACCTTACAATTGCTGTATTTCTGTCACTCTCCCCATATACGTCTGTTATTATTTGCTTTACGTATTTAGGTGCTCCTATGTTCTGTGCATAGATATTTACAAGTTACCTGTTGGACTGATTTCTTTATCACTATGCAATTCCCTTTTTTGTCTCTTGTTGCAGTCTTTGTTTTAAAGTCTTTTGTCTGATATATGTATTGCTACCCCATCTTTCTTTTTGTTTCCATTTGCATGAAATACTTGTTTCCATGTCTTCACTTTTAGTGTGTGTGTGTGTCTTTTGATCTGAAATGGGTCTCTTGTAGGCACCATATGCATGGGTCTTTTTTCTTTTCATCCATTCAGCCACTCTATGCCTTTTATTGGCGCATTTAATCCATTTACACTTAAAGGAATTATTGATAGGAATGTAGTTATAGCCATTTTATTTATTGTTTACAGCTTGTTTTTGTAGTTTTTTTTGTTCCTTCTTGTCTTGCTTTCTTGTCTTTACATTGATTCTTTTCTGTAGTGGTATTATTTTGGTTCCTTTCTCTTTATATATTTATTTTTTTGGTATATCTGTTATAGGTTTTTGGTTATCTTGAGACTCATAGCTAACAAGCTAAGTTTATAGCATCTATTTAAAGTTAATGATTGCATACTGTCAAATGCATTACAAAGCACTGCATTTTTTGCTTGCCCCCCATGTTTACATTTTTTACCTCACGTTTTAGAACTTTTGTGCATGTGTACCAATTTATTATTGTAGTTGCATCTGACCTGCTGCTTTTGCCTTTTAAACTTAAAAGTAACTTTATAATTGGTTGATCCACTACTTTTACTAAATGTTTGCCATTATCAGTGAGATTATATTTTCCCTACATTTTCTTACTTTTAGTTTTGGCCATTTCTTTTCTGCTTAAAGAAGTCCCTTGAGCATTTCTTATAGAGACAGTTTAGTGGCGATGAACTCCTCTAACTTTTGCTTTTCTGGGAAACTATCTCTGCTTCAGCCTGAATGATAACCTTTCCGGGTGGAGTATTCTTGATTATACGTTTTTCCTTTCATTACTGCCATTCCCTTCTGACCTGCAGGGAAAATCAGCTGCTAGCCTTCTGGGTTTTTCTTTGTAAGTAAGTAGCTGCTTTTGACTTGCTGTTTTTAAGATTTTCTCTTTGCTTGTAACTTTTGGGATTTTAATTATGTTGTGTCTTGCCGTGGACCTCAGCGGGTTAACCTTGTTGGGGACTCTGTGCTCCGTAGACTTGGATGTCTATTTCCTGTACCTGGTTAGGGAAGTTTTTAGCCATTATCTCTTCAAATAGGTTTCTGTCTCCTTCTCTCTCTCTTCTCCTTCTGGGACCTCTATGTTATGAATATTGGTACACTTGTTCCAGAGGCCTCTTAAACTATTCTCATTTAGAAAATATTTTTCTTTGTGTTTTTCTGATTGGGTGGTTTATATTACCTTGTCTTTAAGGTCACTGATTTGGTCTTATGCATCATCTAATCATCTAATCTGCTGTTGATCTCTCCAGGGTGTCTTTTAAATTTTTATTTTTATTGACTTTTAGAGAGAAAAAAGGAAGCGGGGGAGAGAGAGAGAAGCATCAAGTTCTTGTTCCACCTATTTTTGCATTCATTGGTTGATTCTTGTATGTGCCCTGACTGGAGATCAAACCCACAACCTTGGCATATCAGGATGATGCTCTAACCAACTGAGCTATCCAGCAAGGGCCCTCTAGTGTATTCTTTATTTCAGTTATTATAGTCTTCATTTCTGATTAGTTCTTTTTTATACTGTCTGTCTATTGAAGTTCTCACTGAGTTCATCTATTCTTCTCCCAAATTCACTGAGCATCTTTATAACCAATGTTTTAAATTCTTTATCTGGTTGATTGGTTGTCTCTGTTTCATTTAGTTCTTTTTCTGGGGCTTTGTCCTATTCTTTTCAGGAACATATTCCTCTCTCTCCTCATTTTGGCTGTCTCTTTTTTTATTTGTTTCTGTGAAATAGATGAAACAGCAACCTCTCCTGGTCTTGAAGAAGTAGCCTGGTGTAGGAGCTTCCCCTTTGTAAACTGCATGTGCTGGATGCCTTTGGTAGGCCAGCTGGTGCTGGAGTGGGCATGGGCTGCAGGGAGTCCCATAGGCATGCTGTGCCGGGGCCGCCTTGGCAGGTCAGTTGGCTCTGTAGTTAGAGCTGGCTCAGGCCTCAGGTAATCCCAGGGGCAAGCCACACTGAGGCCCAGTCCTGCGGCTGAAGCAGAATCAGCCTGAGAGAAGGGAGCAAGCCCACAGGAGCCTATAGCTATAGCTAAAGTGGGTGCTGGCTGTGGGATGTCTAGGGGGCAGGGTACTTTCCTTAGTGGGCTGGCTGTAGCTCTATTGGGTACAGGCCATGGGAAGTTCTGAGGGCAGGACACTCAGAGGCTGTGTTGGCAGGCCAGACGAAGCTTCAGTTGGAGCAGGCTGTGAGTATTGAGAGGCCCAGGGGCAATTCCCACTGGAGACCGGAATTGTAGCTGAAGTGTGTGTGGACTGTGGGAAGTCCAGTGCAAGCTGAGCTGGGGCAGAAGCTGTAGCTATAGCATGTGCAAGCCTTGGGAAGTCCTGAAGAAAGCTGCAGAGGTTGGTGTGGGCCTGGGCACTGGGGCGCACTGGAACAGCTGTGGCTGGCCAGCTAGAGCACCTTGATCAAGCTGCTGCCTGTGCAGTCAGGGTGGGAGGGGAACATACAAGTGACACTCTCGGGTGCCTCTGATCCAGGAGAAGATTCTTGCAGTTCACCTCCTGCTTGTCAGATGCTCTAGGTTTAGTAAATGGATTTCCTTCTTGTACAGTCTAGGTGCCATTTAATCCAGCGTTTTTTTCCTGTGCCCAGTTGTGGGTATGTCTGCACAAGGCTCCTGTGTGCTTCTTCCCTCCTGCAGGTCAGTGCGTTGGGGCTCAGGCTCCCATGATACTGTGTCTCGGTGCCTTTCTTACCCTTTTCTGTGTGGTCTCGTTCTTGTTTGTTTGTTTTTGCAGAAGCTGTGCGGTCAGTCCTGATTTCCTCTCCAGGCGGCATTGCTCTGTGTGTAAGTGTAGATTTGGTGTGTTGGTGGGAGGAGGTGGGTTCAGGGTCTTCGAACACTGACATTCTTCATCTCAGATGAAGAATTATTATTGTTGATTCTTCGAAGATGTCTTTTCCCCACTTCTTGCTTTTTATTTTTTGCCTTTGGTTTTCTGCACATTTGCTATGAAATTGCCTGCATGTGGTTTGCCTTGTATTTATTCTGTGAGGTTTGCTGAGCTTCTCAAGTTTGTGGCTTGATGCTTTCATCAGCACTGGAACATTCTCAACTCTTATCTCTTCAAATATTGCTTCTATCCCATTTTTTCTGTCCTCCTGGGACTCCAGTTGCATGTAAGCTATGCCTTTTCATCATGTTTCATCTGTCCTTTATGCTTTACACTGTATTTTCCATGCTTTTTATCTCTGTGTATTTCCCCATAGATCTTTTTTCTGTCCTATAATTTAGGTCACAAATATTCTCTTTTTAGCTGTCTAACTTGCTAGTAAACCTATATGTCACATTAATTTCAGTCATTTTATTTTTCAGAATATCAATTTGATTAATTTTTATAGCTTTCAGTTCTCTGTTGGGATTCTCCATCTTAGTATTGTTTTTGAACATATTAATTACAAATATTTTAAATTTATATCTAATAATTCATGGGTTTGTTTCTATTTTTTCTCTTGGTCCTGTTTTTCTTGTGCTTGGTTCCCTTTTTTAACTGAATGCTTGTCATTGTGCATGAACATATTACGAGATCTCAATGATATTATCTTCCTCCAGATAGAATTTTCTTTAATATCTGGTAAACATTTAGAACAGGAGTAGACACCCTAATTCAGTCAAGAATGAGATATTTCAGAGCTGGGTTCCATCAGATCAATTTCTGGTTAAACTTTACTTCTAAGCTTTAGTCCTTCAACAGCCCCAAGTTTAAGCTTTGAGGTTTTGTACTTACCAGGCCCCACCACTCTGGTGGGCATTGAACTTCAGTTTTTATCTTACACATACCATGGGAATACTATCAATGTGGCTTATTTCAGTGACTTTCTAGTTCTTCCTCAGGTATATGCTAGTTGTGAAGTAGTGAGTGTCTGGACAGCAAAGATGGCCCACACTCTTGGGCTCACTTCTCTGTAACACTGGTTGAATTTTGACTTTCTTGGTAATCCAGAGCTTTAGTTTTTATCTCCTTAGTCCCATGTGATTGCTGAAAATTCTGCTAAGTTTCAGTGCTTTATAATAGCCACTTTGTACTTGACCTCTCAACCTTTTTCCCATAACCTTTTCAAACTGGAATGTTTCTCCAGAGGCTGTTAGATGCACTTCATTGAGTTTCCTTTTGTCTAGGTTCCTGGTCCCTTAGGTCTTGAATGCTGTGAAACCACTCCACTGTCTTGAGATGGATTTTTAAACCCAGTTTTTCTAGATGTTTTCAGCAAATGAATTCTGCTACACAGTAGTCTGCCATAGCTGAAAGTAGTTTATTATGGACTTTTTTAAAACTAATGAATATTTGATTCCTTATTATTTTGAGTTAGAATCACAACTTTGGATCAGATAAGGATCTTAGAAAGCACCTCATTTACAGCTGAGACAGCAAGGGCCCTGAGACAGAGAGACCTACCCAAGGGTGCACAGCCCATTAGTGGCCGTTCGCGTGTCAGGGACTCCCAGCTTCTAGTCCACTGGGGTTTGCACTGAGTCAGTGGTAAGGCAGCATTTGTGTCTTTCCACTGAGGTCATACCATGTTTAACCAGCATTATATAAAATCAACTCAACCTTGACCTGGTTGAGTGATGATCGTGCTCTGACAGGCTTCATGTTACGAGCAAAGAGCTTGCATTTGAAAGATGTGGAGACATTGTCAAATTGCAGGCACATTCATGAAGCCTTATCTATGTTATTAATACACCCACACTTAAGACTCTGAAGTTTTTTCCCTTTTGTTAGACTCTATACGTGAAATGAGTTTTTTCAATGTAAAGAGGATAATTCATAAAGAACACTACCAGATTATGCCTGTCTGTAGCGCTGTGGAGAAGTACGTATTAACCCTATCAACTCAGTGGGTGTGTTGGAGAAGAATAAGGTGATGTGACTGTGGAATGACATGTAGTCAGAGTGCCAAACCAGAGAATATTGTCTTGGACTTACACAATTTACTTTGAGAATGTTTGAATAATCTTAATCTTATTTCTTTTATTAGTCAAGTTAATAGCTTCTCTTAGAAAGTATACACTTACTTTTAAAGTCAGAGGATACACTGTAGAATGAATGGAGCTGACTCTGGCTAATGAGTTTGATCTGGCTTATGGATCCCATAGAGAAGCCATCGACAGTAGCTCTGTGGTAGCATAGCTTGATTGCCTGGTTTCTAGTGGTATATAGAATGTATAAAGTAACATTTGGGTTGCATATCTTTTTGCCCCTTAGTTTTTACGTTAGGAAAAGTGAAACATAAGAAATGGAAATTGCTAAATAGAAAAGGACATTAGTGCCCTGGTTGGGTAGCTCAGCTGATTGGTGTGTCATCTCAATGCACCAAGGTTGTGGGTTCAATCTCTGGTGGGGGCAAGAAGCAATCAATGAGGGAAGAGACAGGTGGAGCAAGAAATCAGTGCTTCTCTCTCTCTCTCTCTCTCTCTCTCTCCACACACACACACACACACACACACATTTATGTATATGTACATACATATACATATATATGTATGTGTATACATATGTATATGTATATGTATTTCATATATTTCATATATGAAATTTTCCAGGTTCAATGAATAAAAATTAAAATAAAAAGAGAAAAGGACATTAATGGGGAATAAATATTGCCTAGCATTTGACTTTTGTACATCTGAAAGCCACTTTAAACTTTTTGGTTTTTAGTTTTTTTAAAATGACCGAGTGTGATCTATACTTGTTGACAGTCTGGAAAAGAATTCTAGTATTGTTTTGGGCTCTCAGCTTCTCCAGACAAAGTGCATTTGTTAGGCAATGTCTGATCCAGGGATTCCTGCTATTTAATAGTATTGCCAGAGCCATAATTTTATGTGCTTGTGACTTTTCTCATTCTTCTCTATTTTGTTTTAGAATGAATGTAACCCCAAGGAGTAACATTTCTAATATTTGCCCTTTTTTTAAATGCAGTGGTAGGATTCAAATGCTTCCCCAATGTGTCTCATTTTATCTTTTGCCTTTTGCTTTATTTTCCGCAAGAATTAAAGGAATAATAAATGAATATAAGGTAAGCAACAGGAAATAAGTCAGTGATTTCTTTGTATCCAGTCCCAGGGACACTTAAGAATTCTAGACACTGAATTTTAGAGGTGGAAAGGAGGTAGGGAGATCGTTCATAGCGCTCTTCCCATTTTCATAGATGAAGAAGCCCGGGTACATGGGCTGCGCATATAGCTGTTTAGGAGTGGATTTAGCACTAGTCCGCAGGCCTTCTCATTTCTTATCATCGGTCCCCGTTCTTCCCCGTGTGTGTTCTTCCACTTTGAAGCCAGGTTGCTTTGGTGTTTATCATTGTGCAGCTTGGGCTGTATCTTGGGCTTTTTTTTCCCCCTTTTCTGACTTACAGAGATTGTTGTCACTTTCCTGTGTGAGAACCCTGCTTACCTCGATTATTAAAAGTAAGCTTATAAAAGAAAAAACAACACATGGCCCTCTCTCCCTCACACACCATTTTATAAATATCTTTCTTCATCCAAATAGTACCACACTTGAAAAATACTCTACTTTTCCATACTCTTCCTGATTAGCATAAACTCAGAGCCAGTCATTCTGAAAGCTTCATCCCAAAGTTACATGTAGAATGGCATCAAGTAAATTTGGCATTTCATACAATGTCTTGTTCACATCATAAGCTGTTTTATTGTGTTACAGAAATTAGTGTTGGTACATTATGAAAGAAGTTGGTACTTATGGGAAGTCAGCTCATCCCTCAAGACAGTGTTGGTAAATGTAGCTAAATAGGTCTGGCAAGAATGGGCAATGTACAAAAATAACTTTTAAAGACAAAACTGGGAAGACTGTTGAGAGACCACAAGGGCTTAAAAGCAGAAATTAAGAGGAAAATGAAGAGAGCAAAGCAATGTGTTTCTTGTTGGGCAAAGTTCCCCGAAGGGACCCTGTATTCAAATACTTTTTGACATTGCATTTCAATCCTTAGCTTCCAACGGCCACCGATACCACAGAGACCCAACAGTTTGTAATGGTTCCTCCATCTCCTGGGCTTCTAGATGCCTCCTATTACAGCCCCACATTTAAAAATAGCAGGGAAATGAGGGAAAATCATAAACTAGCTATAATAAAATTAGTGCTTGCGTGAAAGACTAGTGCCAGAGAACAGCTTTTAGAAGGCCTCGTGCTGCCAGGAGGCCGCTGGATACTGGCAGTGTTCAGGCATTCACTGGCCAGCACGCTGAGACCCTGTTTGGGCATTTTATTAGAGTGTCTTTTCTTCATGATGAGTGTAAAGAGGTTTTTTTAAGGAATAGAAAATAGATCAGAAAAATATTTTATCATAATGAATACATGTGTTACTCTTTCTTGCCAACATAGAAAAGTAGAAATTAAGTAACTTTGACTGAAGAATATTACTGTTTTTCTAAAAAAAAAACTGGTTAAGTGAAAGGCATATAGATGTTTATATAAAGAACACCACCACCGCTAACAAAAACAACTCTTTATTAACCTGTAAATGGGGAAAAAGTAGGAATTAGACATGAACGTATGGCGAATGAGGATCAGTGCGTTTCCCATTAAATGCATACTTGTAGAAGATCTGGAATTCTCATTATGACTTGAAAGGAAAACTGATTCTTTTAGAATCCGATATTTTCAAACTAGCATGTCACAGAGCCTGCTCTGGTTCAATGGTTCTTGCTACTAAGTGTGTATTACCGTGGCTATTGGCTTTCATTCCCATGTACATCACTAACGCAGATGCATCTTGAAGTCAGTCTGCTTTTCATGGGCGTGTTCAGTGGTCCGGATGAAAATATTTTTTCACCTAACCTCGTGACTCAACCTCTTGAAAGGACTGTTGTTGGCCCACTCCTCCTACCCTGTCTCTGCTGTTCCACCTGCAGTCCTTTCCTGCACCCGCTGCTGGCAGTAGTCCGGGTAGCATTTCCCTGCCACACTCTTGTCTCCAGCCACCTTGGGAAGAAGGAGCTGGAGGATTTCAGTGTTAATACTGTTATGAGGGCCATTCTAGTGAGAAACCTTGGTTAAATATAAAAAGTTGGATTGACATCCAGAGCTCTCATTTTATTTTTTATTTTTTAATGTAATCTTTATTGTATTTTTTCCATTACCATTTAGTCCCCCTTTACCCTTTCCTCCTAGCGGTCACCACAGAGCTTTCATTTTAAGTAAACTCTGCACTAGGGCTGCAGGGGCCAGACCATTAGTCCGGTTCGTATACTCCATTTGCTTCTTAATCTCTTGAGTGTACAGAGCATGTATTTGCATTCTAAATGGACAGAAAAAGAGCCTGTTCTGGATGGTACAATAGGCTTTGACATGCCCTTTAGGTTTAAACAATGTAAAATACTTGATATTAAATTTTGAAAATGTCAGTAGGAGGATTTCACTGCAGCTGACCAGCTCTAGTCCCAAAGGAGATCTCTGTCCAGTACTCTTACACAGGAATATGGGATAAAAATCATTTTAGAGAGATTTCAAAAACAATTACTAAAACCTTGAGTAAAGACATTTGAATTTAGAAACTATAATGTATGTTATTTGCTTCAATGTATCGAGAGAATGCCTGTTTCTGATTAGGCACTGCAGGTTTAATTTGTGTGTGCTGATTGGACAACGGGCTTCACAGTGCGAGGTTAACATATACGGTGATACTCCTCCACAGAGCTCGACACATTTTATGTGTCGTAGCACATTCACTTTTATGACTCTCACACATCCGTGTTTTCTTCTTGATATCCTTTACTTCTATTGGTTACAGAAAGAATTGGACGTAGGTAAGGAAAGGATCACAGGAAAGCAATGACTTGGGTCTTCCTCCCACCACATATCAGGAACAGGTATTTTTCCATGCCTCGTTCCCGTTGCTAAGTGTGGTTTGCCCTGGCACCTAGCTGCGCTAGTGTCCTGAGTGGCTAGTGCAAGGAATGAATTTCCCAGCTTATGAAGTTTTTTCTAGACTGATAGGCCAAGATTAGACTCTGGCCTACTGGGGAAGCCTTTCTAGGACACAGGAATAGAAATACAGCTGCTTTTCCTTCTCTCTAGAAACCAGTGTTTCTGCGTACTTTGCCAACTGGCTTCTTTCAAGGCATAGAATAAAAAAATCACAGAAATTGCAAATAGGAAAGATACTTTAGGTCATTTAGTGTAGATTTAGTACAGTACCCTGCTGCTCCCCACATGCACCTAGATAGTCAACTGTTATACAAGATAATTTTCCCTAATGGATATAATCTTAAGAACTCAATATTCTTGATGCCTTCTGATTTTGAGTTTAGAAGTAGTAAAATAGGAAAGACCCCATATTTGATGCAACTCTATTAAAATCTAACTGCTTACAAACACCAGAAGAACAGCGATTTCCCAAACCCTCATTCAGACACACACAACTCATGTCATTGTTGAGGTGTTGTCATGTAATCATTCATTCTGGTAGGGTTTGGGCTTTTATAGGGTTACTGAGTACACAAATTTCACATGCTTAATAAATCATGTATATCACTTTTCTGTTATTATGGTAATGTTGTATGATATAAAAACAACCATAAAACCTCAGTAGCAAACAACAATGCACATTTATTTTTGCTTACATATCTCTGATGAGAGCCAGGCTCAGTGGGGTTTACATGTCTGCAACCAGCTGAGGTCAGCTGGTGGGGCTCGGTAGCTTCCCTGGTCTCGCCCAGCCTCTCTCACATGTGTGAGACCTCTCCGGGACAACTATGTGGAGTGGGCTCTGTCCCACCTCTCTCATCCTCCTGTGGGTCACCCTTGGCATTCTCTCATGATGAAGGCTGAGGAGCAAGTGCTTGGCCGGCTTCTGCTTGTATCACATTTGCTAACATCTTATTGGCCTAAGCAATAGAACTTAACTTGGGTCAAAGTCAATATCTCATCCTCAACAGGGGGAATAAAGAATTACAGCTGTCAGTGCAATCACGCTACCACATTGTGATGGTTTAATTATCACATAAAGGAGCATGACTGAAAGTCATACACCCAGGTTATAAATACCTTAATATGTATTATTTTCAATATGGTTGTTTTAGGGAGTAATGAACTTACTGTCCATGTCTTTAGATGGAAGACTGGGACAAAGGGTGACTAGAATCAGCTTACCTGGCACTTTCACGTTTTTGTTCCCATTTAATTCCCACAAAAACCTATAAGAAGAATTATTGTAATAACTCTAATAATTATTGCTATCCCTGAAGTATTTGGGCTGGCTCACCTCTATCTGGGTACTACTGAAGAAATGTTGATGACAACTTTTAAAGGCTATTTTCTACCCTAAAATTTTTATGATTCAGTGGTTACTACATAGTTTTTCTGAGTACATATCTCATTTACTATGTTATCTTGGCCAAAATGACTTTGACTTTTTGTTTCAACATTTCTCTCTCTACTATTTCTCTTGTCCAGGAAATGTAAAATTTTTTAAATTTAAAGTTTTATTTTTCAGCCCTGGCTGGTGTGGCTCATTGGATTGAGTACTGGCTTGTGAACTAAAAGGTCTCTGGTTGGATTCCCAGTCTAGGGCACATACCTGGGTTGCGGGCCAGGTCCCCAATAGGGGGTGCATGAGAGGCAACCACACATTGATGTTTCTCTCCCTCTCTTTCTCCCTCCCTTCCCTTTTGTCTAAAAATAAATTTAAAAAATCTTTAAAAATTATTTTATTTTTCAATTATAGTTTATAATCAATATTATTTTATATTAGTTTCAGGTGTACAGCATAGTGGTGAGACAATCATATACTTTATAAAGTGCCGCCTCCCCTCAATATTTTAAGAACCCACCTGGCGCCATACATAGTTATTACATTATTATTTACCATATTCCCTATGCTGTACTTTATATCCTGTTACTATTTTGTGACTACCAATTTGTAGTTCTTAATCCTTTCACCTTTTTTACCCAGTCCCCCAACCCCTGTCCCCTCTGACCACCATTGGTCTATTCTCTGTATCTGTGAGTCTGTTTTTATTTTGTTTGTTTGTTTGTTGGTTGGTTGGTTTTGTTCTTTGATTCCAGATATGTGAAGCCAAGAATTTGAAGTTCATAAATAAGTTAATAGAGGTCAGTCATCAACAACCTGGCATAGGAGATGATTTTTTTGAGTAATGCTGCTGGTCATTCAGTGAACCTGTGGCATGAGAACAATAGCTACTATTGACCAAGCCTCTCTTGTGTCCTGTGGGATACATGCAGTGCCCCCTCTGATCCTCACAGTAAACCACAGAAGTAGGGAGTGTCATCTCTGCTTTGCAGATGTGGAAACTGAGGTGCCGTCTTTGAGAATACATTTCAGCAGGTGATCTGGTGCCCATCTCTTCTCATGTCTTCCTTCCACAAAGACTGGGAGGGAGAGAATTAATGAGCAGTGATAGGCCATTTGAAAAGCTACAGTTACTAGTTCCTCACATAGGCAAAAAAAAAAAAAAAAAAAAAAAAGGATTTTTTGCATGACCCCACAAAAGACCTTAGCTTGAAATTATAAGTGAGCAATCCATTAGTCTTTTAGTTCCATTAATTGTATAATTTGTGGAAGTTGCTAATAGTACTTTCTCAAAATCACATTTAAAACATGGGCACAGATAATAAACGTGTGTTTAATCACTTTATTTCTTCCAGATTATTTGTGAAATGTCTGTTGCAGATTCTATTTTACAAATACTGTGTATTTACATAGTCTTATTTCCAAGGAACTCATGAGTGAGGTATATTATTTTGATGAAATTATTATTTTGTAGGTAAAAAAAGAATGTTGGTAGTTTCATATGGTTTGACCTTCATAGTCAGTACTGTTATCTGTGACAGAAAAGGTGGAATCACTCAGAAATCACTAGAAATAGCTTCATCCTAGACCTTGCTCTTAAACGTCAAACCTGTATTTCTGACTGTGTTCAAACCTATATTTCAGGGTGTGTCATAGGCACCTTCAATTCATCAGGTCTAAACCCAGGCTCCTCCTCTCCCCTACTGCTATGTGATTTCTCTGATTCTCCTGGCTTCCTTGATGCCCATTGCAGAGCTCTAGCAGCCATGCTAGCCTCTCACACTGTCCACAGCCAAGGCAGTCTTCAGGCCCTATCTAAGCGTGAGCTCTCTCTCTCTCTCTCTCTCTCTCTCTCTCACACACACACACACACACACACACATATTGATATATATCATACATATATGATATATATGTAATGATCTACATTTTAAAATATCCTTTATTCTCCTTCCCAGGAGACCCTCATCATCTTCCCCTGTACCCATTTAATTTTTTTTTGTTTGCTTATTTCTACATTGTTCCACAAATGATGGAAGGGACAACAATCTCTGAGTTGGTCCTTTTGCTGACTCTCTCCTTTTGACCTATTCTCTCTAAGACTTCAGAGCAGAATTTTAAAGTGCAAATCTAAACACAGCATTCCCATGTATCAAGTCTACCAATAATTCACCACAAATCAAAGTCTAATCTCATTATCCCTGGCCCTTCCTGATTCAGCTCTTAATTGCCTTTCCAGTATCGTTTACTGCTGTTCTGTTTGTGGATCCTATCTTACAGCCCAGACTAACCTCCTCTCTTTGTCCTGAGATCAAGCCTCAGATCTGCCTCGTCCTCTCTGGTCAGCCTTCCCTGAATGCTGCATCAACACACTCTCTTGCCAGACAGACTCTGAGGAGGGTTTATTGAAAAACATTATGTGCCCCAGGTTCATTGATCTATCAGTGTTACTCCATTAAGAATAAAAAACACTATATTCTTTTACATTCTTTTGTCTATTTTGTTCCGAGTATATATGAAAATTGACACAGGAACCTATTGAATACTGTAGATGTAGGAAAGTAGGATGATTATATGAAATAAAAGGCAGACTGCATTTGTATGCAGTGAAATTGTCCCAGTTCAGAATTGAATGTTCTTATTAAAAAATAATGTACACATTTCTGATTTTTTTGCATGCTATCCATTTTTTTGTGTCAGTAGCTGTGAAATATTTCACACTGTTATATAATAATGTATATGGAACACAAATATAATAAATTTTATTATTACATTTTTAAAAAATTGAGTTATAATTGACATATAAATTATATTAGTTTTAGCTATACAACATAATGATTCAATATTTGTGTGCATGTGAAATGATCACCACAGTAAGCTTAGTTAACACCCATGACCATACATAGTTACAAATTTTTTTTGTATGATGAAAACTTAAGATTTACTCTCTTAGCAACTTTCAAACATGCAGTACAGTATTACTAACTATAGTCACCATGGTGTACAGTACACCCCAAGACTTATATATTTTACAATTGGAAGGCCCTGTTACTTCAGCCATCCCCCCATTTCCCGCCTCTGGCAGCCAGTCTGTTCTCTGTGTCTGTGAGCTTGTGGTTGTTGCTGTTCTAGATCTCACGTGTGAATGAGACCCTGCAGCACTCTTCTTTCTTTGTCTCGCTTACTCTGCTTAGTGTAACACCCTCGAGGTCTGCCCACGTTGTTACAAGCGGCAAGATTTCATTCTTTTTATAGGATATATGTTTTTTTTTTCCCCTCACTTGTCCACTGATCGGCACTTAGGTTGTTTCCGTATTGTGGCTATTGTAGATATACTGCAATGAACATGAGGGCATGTATATCTTTTCAAATTAATGTTTTTGTATTATTTTGCTAAATAGCCAGAGGTGAGACTGCTGGATAATAGGGTAGTTACATTTTTAATTTTTGAGGACCCTCCGTACTGTTTTCCATAGTGGTTGCACCAATTTGCATTCCTACCAATGGCGCACAAGGGTTCTCTTTCTCCACATCCTTGCCAACACCTGTCATTTCTTGCCTTTTTGATAACATTTTACCAGTTGTGAGGTGATATCTCATTGTGATTTTGATTTGCATTTCCCTAATTTGCTGATTAGGGATGTTGAATGTCTTTTCATGTATCTGTTGGACATCTGTATATTCTTGGGAAAATGTCTATTCAGATTTTCTGTCCATTTTATAGTAGAATGGTTTAATTTTTTGCTATTGAGATGTATGAATAGAGTTGATATTAAAAAAAAAACTAGACTGGGACATTAACACAATGAATTCTACTCAGCTGTAAAAAAGAAGAAAATTTTACCCTTTGTGACAGTATGGATGGACCTGGAGAACACTATGCTAAGTGAAATAAGCCAGTCAGAGAAAGACAAATACCATATGATTTCACTCATATGTGGAATCTAATGAACAAACTGAACTAACAAGCAAAACAGAGACAGACCTCATAGATGGAGAACAGATGACAGCCAGGGGGTGAAGGGATTGAGCAAAAGGAAAAGGACTCATGGACATGGACCAACAGGGGGGTGATTGCTGGGGGTGGGGTGGAAAGGGAACTAAATGCTAATAGAAAAAAAATATAGTAAAGATTACATTAAAAAATGAGTTAGCTGCTCGATCTTTCTAAACTTTTGTTTATTCACCTGTACATGGGAGATAAAAACAGAAAATACTTCACAAGACTATTAAGAGATTAAATGATTAAATGCTTGTAACATGCTAACATCATGCAGAGTACACAGTAAGGATACAGTATGTAGATGTTAGTTATTATTATTGTTTATTTCTTGATGCCAGAAACTATGTCATTTATCCTCTTATTCATCTCATTTAACATCTGATGTAAAGTTTCACCATGACCCCATATCCCATGGCTTCCTTAAAAACCACTTTGTACATCTTAACCCGTATTCTGGAATTCTTCAGACTGCCCTCTTTGCTAGCCTGCTTCCCTTTCTTGTCTTTGCCAGTTCTGATTGGTGACACGCCCCTGCCTCCCACCCCTTGTTTAGGCTCTGAGACTTGATCCCCGCTCTGCACCTGCTGTGTTTACCCTGTTGTCTACATTAGATGCTCTCACAGTGCCGTGAAGAGCAGACCTCTGTTAGTCTTTCTCAGGTCTCCTGAATCACCCCTCTCCATGAGGAAGGCCATGGTTCTTTATAGCCAGCTGGGGCTTGTGGGATGACAGAGTTGTCATCTTTACCTGCCCTTAGGACAGAAAAATCAGACTCCTCAGGCTACTGTTTAGTCAATCCCTGCCTTAGG
The DNA here is from genome assembly GCF_004126475.2 of Phyllostomus discolor. Classification (NCBI taxonomy): domain Eukaryota; kingdom Metazoa; phylum Chordata; class Mammalia; order Chiroptera; family Phyllostomidae; genus Phyllostomus; species Phyllostomus discolor. The sequence continues at coordinate 55,731,580 of NC_040915.2, read as the reverse complement.
ACTTAACTGAGTGATTTGTATATAATATGTGACTCCTTGGGACCCTTAACTAATGGCAGTCTTATGCCTTCATCTCTTAGTTTAAGGTTTCTTCATTAAGTCTGATTTTATTTTATACATATTTTTAACTTTAAGAGGCAAGTCTCAGTTATTTGTATCAGAGATGAAGCTATAGAAATAGGCTGTTTGTTTGTATTAGGTTTCAGTGACTTAGAGATATTGTGGACATATGAGATTTATCTGAGATACTTTGATGTGAATGAGAGAAGATCAGAGAAACAAATTGGATAATGAATTTACTGCTTTGAAAAATGTAACTTTAATTTAGCCTGCTGTAGTGGGAAAACTCTATTTTCTAGTGTAGTGGCTCAGAACTATTGTTTGCATAAAGTCTAATTTACAAAGTTAGTAGCCGAGATAAACATTTGTGTCATGTACAAATGGCTGCAGGGCTGTATTAGTTGTCATAGTTCAGGCTGTAGAACTACTCTTAGGTGACAAACAAGACCACTGACAGGTCTTTGCTCAAACTGATGACCTTAACTTTGATTTTCTAGTTGCACAGTATGTCGAGGGAGGATTTTAGCCCTGATTTTGCTTCCAAGTACTGATTCCCTTCTCATTGTTATTATTCACTGTAGCAAGAAAGAAAAAGGATAGATATCTGAAGTCTAAAATTGTTTCATCTGTTTTTCATAACAAGTTTTGTTGATTCTGTGTAATACGAGGTTAGTTAGAATTTTTCTATTAAAATGTTCTGATACAGAATCTTAGACTATTAGATCTCAAAGGCCCTTAAAGATCATCAAGGTCCAGTATGTTCTGTTCTGAGTTCTAAACTGTGTTCTGTAAGATGTTAGAAGGTGTTCCAATAATAAAAGGGTTTTATGGGCATGTAGGTGTAAGGATATCCAGGGTTAAAAAAGGAAGCTTAATAGGCTTTTTTCTGTAGGAGTTCTTAGAGCTTTAAATGTGCTAAGGTACTTTGTTAATCATAAAAGGGTTATGTAGGGAGGGTTAATTAAGTAGAGAGAGTGACTCAAATTTACTGGAATTCTTTTTATGTGGAATTCCTATTAACATCTATCAGAAGGATCCAGTTAAAATAATAAGACAGAGTATGCCTATTTGCTGCTGAAAACCATTGAAATATGTTCCATTCTCACACAGAATAAAAGCCAGGATTCTTACAGTGGCCTCCAAGACCTTTGAAGTCTTGAGCTCCTGACTTTCTCTAATGTCTTTTCTTTTGACTTCCCGCCCGGCTTTGGGCACACTGGACCTTCCCAGTGAGACCTGCTTGGATTATCCTGTGCCAGGATTCCCTACCCACCTTCCTGCTCTTTTTCTCCATAGCACACAGAATCTTCTATTATACCAACTCTGTCAGTTGCCATATTTGATTTTTCATTGTTTCCTCCTACTGGACTGTGTTCAATGACCACAGAATTTTTTTCTGCATTTTGTTCTCTGTTGTATCCCTAGCATCTAGAATACTGCTTCACAAATAGTAGACACTCAGCAATTATTTGTTAAATGAGCTCATTGTCAGAGAAATCAAGAGTCTAAAAAATGGTGTTATTCTGAGGCTTGGAAGAAAAGCAGATTTTTATCACCTCCATATCAAGTGGGCCAGATGGGAGACAAAGGCACAGGCATGGGCAGAGCAGGAGATCCTCCCCAAGAAGTCCCTGATGAGCAAACAGGAGTCACGTTATAACCTTGTGCAGTGAACGTGGTGACGTGTTCCTTGTCACCAAGGGTCAGAAGGGGAAGAAGCAGGACATTAGGAATGATGCTTATGAAATAGAGTAGGTGATGTTGCTCATCTTACTGTGCTACACTCTCCTGTAATTACAACCAGTGTCACTTGAAAGGACAAGGGCAGACCTCTGGTGTGGCCTGACAGTGAACCCTTGGTTCGGAGCGGAATTGGTCCTGAGTCCTGGAAACACGGGCCTGCTGCCCTCTAAGCACATGTATTTACGGGTGCCAGACCATGCGGAGCAAGTTGTATAAGGAACAGTGAGTTTTACTTGGGGGATGCTGTTTCTCCAGTGAAGGATTTTGCTGTTTTTGTTTGATTTTTAAATTTTATTAAAAAAAAAAACAAACAAAACAGGCTTAATTCACTTTTCTTTTTCTTGTATAAAGTTGTGTGGTGGCCGCAGCTGGAGCCTGGGTTCTCTGCACAGAAACTCTGGGGTCGGTCTTTATGCAAGACGGGTGTGAATTTCTGACAGGGAGACTTGGTTAGGGGTGAGCTACCTGTAGGTCTTGGAGATGACATCAGAGGTGGCCTTGATGAAGCTGCCAGGGGGGCAGTGCAGCCCCTGGCCAAGGTGTAACACTCATTGGTACCAGCCATCAGCATCAGCTTCCTGGGCACAGAGGTTGAGACAACGCCGGTAACCCTAGAGGTGGAGATGAGGCACGCTAACACGCTGCCACAGTGGCCAGTCACCTTGCAAAGGGACAGTGTGAGACTGTGATCCTGTACCCCAGTAGTGTTGCCCCACAGGGACAATAGAGAGCAGTGGCTACTTCCTTGGAGCACTTAACACCCAGATTGATGTGTTCATTGGAATCCCCAAAGGCGACAAATGCCTTGACTGGCTCCTCTTGCCAGCGTGGGTCTGCTTTTACACCACCGTAATCTTCAAAACCTCATCCTGGAGGGATGCCCCCAGGAAAAAGTCTAGGATCTTAGATTCCTTGATGGGCAAGAAGAGATAAATCTCTAAAGATTTGACTTTCATGTCCTTGACCAGGAGGCCCAGGTTGGTAATGAGGATCTACTCCTTGTCCTTGGCCTTGCCTCTTAAGCTCTGAGGACTCAGCCCTGGCCAACCCTGGCCATGACCTAACCCCCACTGCCAAGTCCTCCTTGGAAGCTCCCACAGTCTCCCACTACAGGCCCCCAGGCCCTCCTGTAGCACCTGTGTCATCCAGCCTTTTACGTTTCCTCAGAAGAGAAGTGTCTTGTTTTGTTTCTGCAAAGCTTATTCATTTGGTTTTGAGATTTTGATAATTTCACCTTTTATTTTCCAAATCCATCATGTTAACAATGAATTCCTTTTTTGTTTCAAAAAATGATACAACACGAGGTTGGAGACTCAGTACTATAATAATAATTCTAGTTCCTGCCCCAAAGAAATAGAGTTTTATCTTTTAGCTGTCTGGTTTTTGGGATTCCTTTCTATCGCATATTTATCAAAAAGGAATAAGAAAAACTTTTGACCCCATTCTTTTCCAGATAGGTAAAATACACCACTTCTGTTTTCTTAGCTAAAATGAATACATTAGTGTCCTGGAGAGTTAGTCCAAAATTTGTCTCCTTTAATACAAAATATTCTGGTACAAAATCACAACTACTAGTTTTCTACTTTTACTCCTGCTTCATAAAAGTGAATTGTTTAGAGGTATGTTATGTCCCACGAGATTATGCTTTAGGGCATGATTGCCCTAAACAAAGCACAAGTTCTACTATTCCTCATAAATTATGTCTTCCACATCTGTTCTTGTCTTTTCTCTGAAGCATTCATCCAAGGGAACATAGCATTAACTGAAAATACCAGAATTGTGGGAAGACGTTTTCTGATAAATGCATTGACAGTTGATTTGTTGTGATTAGGGGAAAACCTCAGGAGTAGAGGGTTTGAGGCTAAAAACTGACTTTCTGTTTTTACCGCCAGACAGTGTCTCCTTCTGTCCTTTTCCCCTTTCCTTGCAATTTCCTCAGAGAAATCATGTGACCCTGTCACTACAGTTTTTAATGCCAAATATCTAAGTGTCTTTAAAATGCAACACAACACTTTTAAAGGCAAATAGTGAAGTAGTTTCATCTGACATTTCCATTATAGCTGCTCTTGGAGGATTCTTGACATCCTACATAAAGGCGGCTAGCCGATTTTTTTTTCCTTAAATCATGATGCAAACCCATTGAGCTGTCTTTTCATATTTGATGCTCCATCCATTGAACATGCAGCACATTTTTTTCTTAGAAATGTGATTTGATCAGAGGATATCTATAACAGTCTGGACTAGATTTTTCTAGCATTTGTCTTATATTTTAGAGATACAGTCATTTCTCATAGTTTTGTGACATTTCTAAGTATTTCTAAACTAACATCAATTGCTTTGTTATCTCTAGGACTCTGAGTCCAAACTGAAAAAAAATAAGCCCAAAATGTTAAATTGCCACATTACCGTCAAATTGTTGTTTGTGTTGAAATTAAAATTGCATTCTTAGACTTTGTATATACCATTTGTTTTTACATCTTAAAAGTTTTATTAAATTTATTTTTACTCATGCATTAAATATTTCATGAATACCTATTATGGGCTAGGAACAGTATATGATTCTAATACGAAGATGTACAAGTTTCAGCCCCTGTCTTTGAAGGGCTCACAGTACACAGAGAAAGGCAGCTGAATAAAAGGAAAATTACAGCAATGACAACAATAACAAATTCTTTGACCACATCTCACCAATCGGCACCCCGGCGGTGGACAGCCAGACTGCCTTCAGCTTCCCACAACCACAGCAGTGCGTCCATAACGTTTGCGTTTGTTCCTTTCTGGGCCTGCAGGACATTTTCTTTGGAATATACACACAGGGGTGGCAGTGTGAGGTCGTAAGGTATGCATATAGCTGATGAAACCAGAAAGTGCCAGATTGTTCCCTGGAGTGGACATACCAGTCTGTACCTGCACAAATGTGTTCCCACTTCACACAACTCCAACAATACCCTTCACATTCTCCATCATTCTAACTTGTATTGGTCTAAGAAGTGTGACATGCTTTTTCCTTGTTGTTTTAATTTGTACCAATGAATTTGAGCATCCATATGTATTCTTGTTAGCCTTTGAGTTCCCTCTTGTATAAATGGTTGGCCACTCTTTGTTGTTGTCGGGGTTGCTGTCATATTGATTCGCAGGCATTCTTATGTGCTCTTAGAGTTCACGCCACTTGCCAGTATTAGACATTGCAAATACCTCCTCCTGCTGCTGTCTTTACTGTGACTTTGTGCAATTATTTGTACGGTTTATTGCACTTTTTTCTTGTAAAAATGGATGGGAAATTTAAATAGGAAAGTGCTAATCCTAGGGGAAAAGAAAGATATGTAGGTCTCATAAACGAATACAATTGAGATGAGGATGGAAAATACTTGGCCCTGCCCAAAATAGTACTTCTTTGTCTTCAATTTGATTGGTTTTTGACTTCTCCTGATAAATGAAGGAAAGCAGTAGGACTAAAGAACAAACGAAAAATGCTGAACATACATCTTTGAAGATCCTATCTAACAGCTTGGATGTAATTGTAGAACAAGAACTTTCCTTAACTTGAAATTCATTGTTTGACCTGTACACATTCAGCCTTTGTTCACATTTTTCAAGAACAAATTACACAGCAAAAGTAGGGCACAGTTCGTCCGAGAGACCAGTTACAAAGGCATTGCTAAGTAACCTCTAGCGCTTTAGGGCACTAATTTTAGCTGTAATGTGTTCATAAAATATGTTTGGTTTCTGCTGAGAAGGGTAGAAGATAGGAGGATTAAGAAGGGGTATAGAGGGCAAGTATTTTATTCTTTGGGGGAAAACTGGGGGAGCCTTTTACTCAATGGTGTTTCACTAGTGTAAAGAAGAAAGATTTCTATGAGGACAGCAATGGTAAAAATCAAGTAAGACTTCCTATAAGGTTTGCCTAAAGAGTTTAAATAGTATGGATAAATGATATGCAATCACTCTTTTCTGTCTTTAACTCTTATCTTAAGCCCTCTCTCTTCATCATCAGCCTTATGAGTGTCTTGAGGTCTCTTCTGTCTCAGAAAAAAATTTCCTTCAACGTTGTGTCCTTTTTAGCCACACACTGTGTCTCTACCACCAGTGTAAGCCACATTTCTTAAAAACACAATCTACACTTAATACCGACCCTTCTTGGCTTTCTGGTTGCTCTTTCTTTTAAAAAAATGTCTTTAATCATGTTAAAATACTTAATTTTATAAGCTTTTAAAAATTACTGTCAAATCAGACAGGACAGGTTAGGTTATCCTGCGATGACAACCAACCACAAACGTCTCCATGGCTTAGAACAGTGAGGTGTGTGTTTTGTTCATGCTACATATTCTTTGCAGGTCACCGGCGAGGCTCTGCTAACTGTAGTCACTCAGGAACCCAGACTGAGAGATCAGCCACCATCTCGAGCACCACCAGTTGCCATATCAGAGCCAAAGGAGGGTCTCGCACTGGAACCGACACATACTTCTCACCTACATACAGGCCAAGAGCTATAATCTTATGTGCTCAGAAGGCACAGAGCTGGAAATATCTGGTGTTAACAACAATGACAACCACAGTTACATTTTGTCACGTTTTCAAGCTAATAATTCTCCGTTTATTGTGTCTTTTTACTCCCTCTTTGTGAATGGCTCTCTTGTGTGGTCTGTGCTTTTTTTCAAATTGCAAGATCAGCTTTATTGGGAGTGATTGTGGAAGTGTTCTCACTGATTAGCTTTGCCCTTGCTTCTGCTGAAGAAACTCAGGGGTTTCCGTGGTCTAGGATTTGTTCTTAATGTTGATTTCTGGGCTTGAGAGTTCACATGATTTGGAAGATTTAAATTCAGACACCCCAGCTGCTTGTCACACAGGCTGGCCAGGGTTTTGATTTGTCACTGGATATAGTGTTTCTCTGCAGAAGACATGACAAATTTTCTGTGTCTTCCAGGAATAATTTTTCTAGTCCCTGTTTCATGAAGGAGGAAGGCCTTCCCAGAGTCTTTGCTTTGTACAAGAGTTTCAGTTCTGGTTTTCTGCCTTCTGTGAGCGTAAGGCCGGTTTCCTCCCTCCCTTCAGGCATCATTCCTCATGGGTTGGTCCCTGGGCCATAGCCCTATTGGCTCCATACTTGATGTTTTAGGTTTGAGTTCCCAGTTTCTAGCACCTGAGGAATTTCAACGTGTTATCATATCTGACATTTCTATGTGCTTTAGAAGGAGGTCCCCATCTAGGCCTCAGTCACTCTTCAGCCATTATAGTGTATCTTTTCTTCCCCTAATATACTCAGCATTGTTGTTGTTTTTTTTTTCCAGTGGTTCATGATTAAATTCCATTTTATCAAATTCCAGGGATACTTTTCATTGCCTTATCTTACTAGACTTTTTCTGCATATTGAGTATTCCTGAATAAGCACTCTTTTTGAAATGCTCTTTATTCTTGGCTCTTTTTCTCCTGCTTCTTTTAGTACTTTGTAACTGTTTCCTCACTTTCATCCCTGGGCTTTTCCAAATACTAATTCAACTCACCAAAATGTTAATCTTCTTCAGTTTTATTTTTTCTATATTCTTTCTTTGAATGAGTCCATATAGTTTCATGACTATAATTATTACCAAATATGTATTTCTAACCTTACCCTTTCCTTTCCTCATATATTCAGTGGTCTGCTGGACATACGAATTTCAGTACCCCAAACTAAGTTTGTCTAAACCTGGACTCAATACTTTCCCCTCAAAATAATTTCTCTCCATGAATTCCTGACATCACTTAGTAATATCAGCTCCCAAACAGGAAAACTGTCCCCTCATCCTAGATTCCTCCTCTCCTTTAACCTCTCATGTAGTCAGATTCCAAGACTTGCTGTTTTAGCTCCTAAATATCACAAAAATCAGTATTCTCCGCTCTATCCCTACCACCATATACAGTTAGGTCTTCATTATTTATTCGTTTGGTCATACAACCAATTGATATTGGATACCTACTATGTGCCAGGTACTATATGCCAGGTGCTGAGGTCACAGTGGTGACAAAGACAGCAAAGTCCCTGCCCCATGGAACTCATTCACATGTAAGAGTGAACAAATAAATATATAATACGGTGTTAGATAGCAATAAGTCAGTGCATTGCAGTGACATTCTATTGTTAACTAGTGATTTAGATAATTTACAGGGTTAGTTTTTTGGAGTGTGAATAAAATTTGTCTTGAAGATCCAATCTATAATTAAAGCAAGTGCCAGAAAATGCCATACTATCAGTATTTCTCTGAGTTTTAGATATGCAAAACATAAATTTACTTAAGTAGTTTAGAAATCTGAACAATCATTTCCATTGAATTATTGAAATGTCTTCTTTTAAATGATTATTTGATTCTACAGATGTTATTTTATGTGGTGGCTTGTTCTTTTAGGTATATTTAGAAAATTTTCCAGAAGTAGAAATATATACTGTCTTTCCAAAGTATTTACATTTTCTTTCCATTTAATATTTTGTTTTTCAGTTGATTCTCTGAAATACTTATGTACACCTTTTGTAGGTGTTTTTAAAATGATGCTTTTCTGAAAACAATGACAACAAATCATAGTTTTTGAATGAGCACTAGAGTACTCAAATCCTCTTTTGGCTTGTAACAGGAAGGTGTTCATTTGGGTATCTTCATATCCACCTTTTACTGTTTTTTGGCTTGCTGGGGTACATGATGCATTAGCCAATGTATTTCTAAAACCAATGGCTGAACCATATAACTCATAACTTCTGATGGAAGAGGAACGGAGGGGTTGAACATTGATCTCCTAGAGGATAGGGCCAGTCTGTGGCCTTGGAACACAAATTCGAGTTTCCCCTAATGTCTGTATCTTTAAAAGACTCCAGCAGTGCTGATGGAGATGAAACTGGCAGTCTGAAATGAGGAGGAAAAAGACCCCAGCATTTAAGTTATTGCAAATGAAGTTTTTCTGTGGCTTCAGCGGCTTTCATTTAGATAAATGCTTCTAGGAAGATGAGGCAACACCATTTGCAGTTATGGGTTTAATCATGGCAGTTAAAGCTTAACTACCTGGCTTCAGCTTGTGGAGATATATATACCACCATACGCCTCTTTCCCTCCTTCCTTGATCTTGCAGCCGTTCTCAACGCAGCACATGTCAGTAGTTGGAATGCAGAAGAGCAGGTGTCCCAGGTTACAGGTGGTGATCGAAGACTTCATCATCGTATTTCTCAAGTGATGTTCTGGGGCCCTGTTCTTGTTGGGGAGTTAGCTGGTCTTAACCATTGTCCCTTATTATTACTACTGAGTAATGAGATGGAAGTTGTTGAAAATCGGTTGCAATTGCCCTATCAAATAATTTGGAGCAAAAGACAGAAATGAAGTTACTCCAGTGTTGGCCTGAAGCTGTTCTGGAAGAGAGTCGTAGCATGTTACCATGTAGCCCTTTCATGTGCTAAATATTTTATACTGAATATTTTATGGCCATTTTTGAGTTGTGTTGTCACTGCATATAATACAATTTAATCTCCTCTTCTGAAAAAATGAGCAACTGAGCAGAGAATGTCTTACAGCTAGCTGACATGGCTAATAACTAGTTGTCTTGGTGGTCCGGGATAAATGCTGATGGTGCTGGGTGTGTGTTTGGCTTTTAATCACATGGAATATAGTGAGAGAGAGAGATAAAGCTTTTCATTCAGGATATTTTTTAAATGGATAGTGGAATGGAATCATTCTCTCATAGCCCTTTCCATGTTTCAAAGCATGAGTTTTCTCATGTTTTCGCATTGTTGGTTAGGATAAATGTTATCATTCCATACTTTGTGTACACAGCTGAAAAAAGGTTAAATAAATTGGTTAAGATTGCTCAATTAATTACTAATCATGTGCCACCATATATTTGTGAATCACTTTACATTTTAGTTAATAATTAATACATGTTATATTTTTGGTGGATTCCATACCTGACAGTGTGAGTCAGGTATGGAATCTACCTCGCTCATTCCCAGCTATTCTTCTAAACCTGGTGCTGGCAGGTGTTTTCAGTAACAAGCCAAATGGTAAATATTTCAGGTTTGGGGGGCCAGACAATTGCAATTATGCAGCTCTGCTGTGGGAACATGAAAATAGCCATAGATAATAAACAAATGGGCACGGCTTAGTTCCAATAAAACTTTATTTACAAAAATACGTGGTAGGTGGGATTTGTCCATCCCTTTCACTAAACCAGTATTTTCTAAACTTCCCCTTACTGAAGGGCCTTTCATGGTTTCCATCTATGACTCCTTCCAGTTCCCTGTGTTTTGAGAGTTGGACTTTCAGACATAGCTAATATTGAATTATAATGAGTTCACTCTCTCATTTTTTAAATTAATGCTAATCAAAAGTTCACATGGCCATACTTCTTAAAAGCTGTGACCATTGAGTCAGATATAGCATTATGACGCCCAGAATCCAGTTTCTTGTCAAGGGCACCTTTATATAGATGATGACTTGAAAGTTAGATAATGCTATCATTTAAGCCTTGGGACTTGGGCTAGTTGACTGCCCCCTTCTTTAGCTGCTGTGGTCGGTTACACACCAACCACAGAAAGGGGCCCACCTTGCCATCAGCTTATGAGGATAATCCCTTAATGGCTACAGTTGTAGGTTGGTATCCCAGCCAGTCTCTCAATTGCTATGCAGCCTCACCAAGCTAAGTTACCCACCCCCTCCCCTCAGATTGGTCCAAAGATAACCCTCAATATCATTTGTGATGATGTACAGTTATTTCCTTAGTGGTTATCTTTTAGCATTACATATTAAAATGTGTCAGTGATTCAAATTCAAGTATTAATATTTTTGTTAGGTAATATGTACTTTTAAAGTTTAAGAGAACTTGGCTTATTAAATTTAATGGGTCAGCCTTATGATTCTTAATATATGTAAGTGAATAGTTGATTAGACATAATTTTGAGTTAGAACTGTAAGTTTGTAAACAATATTGGAATATTTTATAGAGCCCAAGAGTCATCATATTTGAACATTTATTTAAAAGAATTACCTACATTTTTTGAAAGGTTTTATTTGTCAGTCAGATAACCAGAGAATTTAAAAGTGAACTGAATATATTAAATTTATAAATGTAGTTTAAAGCATTTAATTAAGTGAGTTTAAGTTAATGTTATAATGGCCTTTTTTAAAGTGATAGTATAAAGAGAATAATAAGAAAACTAAACTTGAAATCTTAAGAGTGAATAGAATTTGAGTTGTGAATATGACAAGTGGACAAATACACCAGAGCGCCTGAATAACTTTTTGTGCTTCCATCCTTTCGGATGTTAAAGAGAAAACCCTCACACTAAACGCTGAGCATGGATGATCATCGTGCTGGCACTGTGCTGACGGAGTTCCAGGGCAGAGAAAACACGCGGCGCTCAGTTAGACCGCGAGGCCACCGGCTCCTCGGGGCTTTCGAGATACTGAACATGGCTTGTGGATCTCAGTGACTTGTCTTCCAGGACCATGACTTGCCACTTACTTATATCAGACCCCTCTCTTATGTGTGGAATTAATTTCTTCACTGAGTGTGAATTGAAATGTTATGCTTACGGCTGAGAAGGCCTCATTTTAGTCACAAAAAGAGGAGTGAAACCTCCAAGATGCTGTTCCGAGGACAGTGAATTCGTCTCAACGTGGATAGTGAGTGAGTGGCTGATCTTCAGGCTTGACCTCTGAGGTAATGTCTCAGAACTGAGTTTTCAATAAAATAGATAAAGAATTTTTATTACGTTTCCTGAGCTGGAAACACATCCATCCTCTCATTTTGCTGGACAATGTGTTTACCATTAAGGGCCGGCCGGTCTCTGTGAGAGCTCGAGGCAGCCAGGAGGGCATGCAACCCTGCCGCAGGGGGAAGTGAAGCTTGGCCGGATCCCAGTTGCATTACAAGTCCTGGTGGAGGTGCTGCCCTTTTGCCCTTGTCCTTGGGAAATCCATCAGCTCCTAGAGCTGCTAGAGATTGCAAGACATTATCTCATTCAGCCCTCTGACTCCAACTAGGAATTTACTTAAATTACCTCTGGCAAAGGACAATGTCTTCATGCACTACTTGTATAATTCAAAATTAATTTTAAAGATGTGTTTTTAAAAATTACCTGTGGGAGGTTTTGTTCTACCTACTCCTACAATCTGCTAACCTATGGGAAGTAACGATGGTAAAGATAATTAGACCTTACATATTTTGAGCCTTTACTCTGTGCCAGATACTGAAGTAAAAACTTGCTACGCAATCACTTATTTAATTCTCACAGCTACCCAGTGGGGCAGATACTGTTCTTGTCTTCATTTTTCAAAAGAGAAGACTCAGAATTGGAGCTCCCAAGTGGAAGAGCTGGGACTTGAAACCTGAGTTTGTCTCATTTCAAGAGCTGTGTTCTTAACCTCTGTGTTATTCTGCCTTCACCATCTATGGTACTTAGTTTGTCTTCTAATTGTGTTTTTCTTCTGGGAGAAAATAATTAGGCTATATAAAGAATTATATGACCCAGTGAAAACTGAAAGATTTGGGGGATTAAGGAATTAATGTTATTCCTATAAATCCTACCTGTTATTAACATGTGCAGTGTATATGATTGGAAGGAAGTATTACTCACATGGTAAAATCAGTATAAAAGTAAGCAGCTTGCATAGTTCTGTATTTTCTCCCTTTGTCACATATCCCATATTGCTTTAAGTTTTAGTTTTTTCTTACTGTGTGGAAAAGTGGAGAGGCTAGACTAGTGAATTGTCAAGCCCTCATGGAAAGAGTTAGGAAACAAACTTATAAGAGAACAATGATTTGAAATAAAAGTGTGGACTTTTATTGTTGGCCCCATATGAGTTAGAAGGCTTAACAATTTACAAGGCACTTTGGGGAGGATCCTTTCTCTCCCCTGAAGTGAACATCAATGGAAAGCACACGCCAGCGTGGCTTCAGTGGGTGTGTATTGTGAAGGGCAGAGCTGCAACCTGAAAAGTGGAGTCACTTTTGAACTGAAAAAGAATTACCTATTTATTTGGTTAGTGCATATAATAGGGTATATGTGGTTTATCTTCACAATATTTTTGTAGTTGGCAGTATTGAGAATTGCATTCTGTTTTAAATTCTGATGTCCTCCTTAATTTAAGAGCACCTCTGGAATTAACTCTCATTTCTCCGTGGCATATAAAAGTCTGAGAAAGTAGTAGAGATTAAAGTAAATTCAACCCCCAGCCTGGCCTCTGGTTTCCAGGCTGGCTACGGTGAGAACTGTCAGGGAGATAGATGGGGGCTCTAAGGTTTCCTGGAGTTTTCAGCCATGTGTGGGCACCACATGTGGTGTGTTCAGTGAATACAAATACAAGAACACATGCTGTTTCCATTAGGGACACATCAGACCCCTCTCTGTCCCCAGCCTTACTGCAGAGTTGAATGGGTCATTTATCATAGGCCACTTACTGATACTGACTGGTGCTCAGGCCCTGCTACAAGTAAGCAGCAAAACAGTGTGACTTAATTCTTCTAGAATGCTTATCATACAGTGATATTATTTCTCAACAATTCAGAAATTCTTATGCAAAGAAGCAGTTTAATGAGCTGCTTATAGAGTGGAATGTATTTAAAATGCAAATCTATGTTCCCTAAACCTTTCAATGACGAAGAGTCAAAATCACTCAAGACTGGCTTCCACCTTCTCTGCAGCCTCATCTTCTTTGCCTTTCGAAGGCTGAACTGCTATTCGCTTTCACATACATAAGTTTTGGCCTTGCCTTGACCTCTACTTTGTTCCTTTTGTTGACAAGACCTCTCTCTGCCTTGTTTGTCAAAGTAAAGCATCTCATTTTATAAGACTTAGGTCAGCTATCACCTTGTCCAGCAGAGCCTTCCCTATTTCTCTTCCCCCAGGCTGGGTGCAGCATCCCCCTCTGAGTGCTCAGAGGATGGTGAGATGTCATCTGTCGTAGGTAGCTCTCCTCGCACGAGGAGAAAGATGTCTCTGTCTCTGCCTCACTGAGTGAGCAGCCTCCGGTGCCCAGCCCGGTGCTTTGAGCAGCGAGGAGGCAACCACTACTGGTTGTTGAACTGAGTTGAACTGCCTTGTAAGCAACTCCGAGCCCCACTCAGGCACAGTCACATATGATTCTCATTACATTCCTTATCCCAGCGCCTTACACACCCGCACCATGAGAAAGTTCATACTGAAGAACTGGCCGCCAGTGCGACTCCCTCAATTTTCCATGACTGAAGAGCCCAGATACACAAACTGTACAATCTGTTTTCCTGCGCCAGTGTTGTCATGAGAAACATGACGAGTGCTGTTTCCAGTGGTCCTCGCAGGCCCCCAGTAGTCACATCGTTTATTGTCTACACTTTGGAGGAAACTGCTGACTTAGAAAGGGTGCCTGGTATCTGGACGATCTTAGAGATTTCCCTGTTTGATTTGGCGTGGCTGCCCAGGGTCGGACAGATCTTGTGCTCAGCCAGCATTCTCATGGAATTTCTCACTGCTTCAGTGTGGGATTGTATGCTGTTTACTTTCAAGAAATGCGTTTTGTTCCCAACCAGGTGCTGCGACATGTGCAGAACAGTTTAAAAAGGTATAGCTTAGCCCTGGCTGGCATAGCTCAGTGGATTGAGCGTGGGCTGCGAACCAAAGAGTCGCAGGTTCGATTCCCAGTTAGGGTACATGCCTGGGTTGCCGGCCATGACCCCCAGCAACCGCACATTGATGTTTCTCTCTCTCTCCCTCCCTTCCTTCCCTCTCTAAAAATAAATAAATAAAATCTTTAGTTAAAAAAAAAGTATATCTTGTCCCCAGCTTATTATTTCATTCTATCTTATTATTTTTACTAGTTTGCCATACTTGGTCTTTCTTCTCCTTGTCATTTCTTGAAGAAGCCACATAGTATAACGTTAAAAATTGGAGCTTTGGCGTTCGAGACCTAGGGTGAAAGCTGGACGTCACCACTTGCTAGGCTGTGATTGGCTGGTACCAGGCTTAGCTCCCTCGAGCCTCAGTTTTCTCGTTTGAAAATGGGATGGTTCCTCCGTCATGAGGAAGGAGAGGATTTAGAGAGAACGAGCACTGCGATCACGACTTTATGCAGTTGTGCCAGGGTCTGTGTGGGGTGTGAACTACTGACGTGGGAATGAGTAAGTAGCAGTTCCATGGTGTTACTTGAAAGGTGGCAAGATTAGCTCCTCGAAGAATCACAGAGTGTTTAAAGACCAGAAAAGAGCCTTAGAGACTATCTAGTTTGATTTCCCTTAAACAAGGTTTAGACTCTGATTATATCATTAACTGTATTGTCCCAGATTCACTTCCTTATCTATAAAAACAGGGAAATTGTTAATATCTATTTCTCTACATTACAGAAGTGGTCTAAAGTTGAAATGGAGTTATTATTATGTGCTAGCAAATACTGGCATTAGTATTACTGTAATTAATAGGAGATACATAATCTCCCTACTGCATTTTGGTTTTATATTGAATATAGTTAAAGTCTATGATTTTTTTCCCATCATGAATCATGGAAGACTGTTAAAATAGTTATTCAGTTCTCATACATCTGTTAAAGAAAATTTCTGCTTCTAAACATTATCAAAACCCCAAAGGGAAGCTACTGTTCCCTGCCGTTTGTGAATGTAAGTATGACTTCAGAAAAACAACTTTCCACGATATAAAAATGATGGTCTGGCCTGGTTTCTTTTTCGACATTCTGTTCTAGTGAGCTCTAAGGGCATCTGAATGATAACTGCTTTCTCTGTTAATACATAATGTCTCCACTTGAACTTATCTTGCTTGTAGGCATGACACAAGCAACATCGAGGCTGGGCGCTCTCGGCAGCCCTCCTCCTAGGTGTGTGTGGACAGCCAGCTAGATCACTTTCACTTCACTGAGCTGTGAAATTGACACCAAATTGTGCCATTAGCTTATTTCTGAAGGGTATGTTGTGCTAGATGTTCTCTTCTTGCTTGCATGGTACATGAAAAAAATGACAAGATAAAAATGTCCCATAAATGAACATGAGTGAGGAAATTTAGATGTAATTTGTCATGAATTAAAACATTGAATAATGTATCAGGAGTCCCTGGAAGCAGAGGTGCTGCGAATTCAGAGCATGTATTTAGTACTTAGGGAAAAGAAAATGTAGAGCTTTGGGTTTCTCTTTTGAAGCTTTTAAGATTTTCCTTTGCCTTCTTTATACCCTGCGAGCAAGGGGACAGTCTCCTTTGCAGTCAAGTCGTTGAGTAGCGGTTTTCTACATGGTCGCTAATATCGGTGTGGTGGTGTGTTTATGGCGAGCCTTTTCCCTCCCCATAATTAAATCCTTCTTTGTCTACCGCTTGATTAGAAAATTGAGAAAAATTATTTCTCGGTCAGGTCTTCCCCTACAGATGAAAGGTGGCAGAGGGTAGCTGTAAATGTGGTGATGGGAAGAGAGTTGTCTGGATGGAGCCCACGTCATCCTTGCGAAAGTGCTCTATGTGGGGAATCAGTGGCTCTCTGTCGAGCTTTTGTGCTTTCTCTTTGCTCACCTCCCCCAGGCTTTCCCTCAGCCCTACTCCAGTCCTGCCTGTACGCCTTCCCTGCTTCATTTTCCTCTCGGAACCGATCATTGTCTACCTCGTTGCCACGTGTACTGCTTCTTGACACGTTATATGTTTCACATTTTAACATCTCTGAAGTTGGAAGGCGTCTAACAATCAATGACATCTTTGATTCTGAAAAATAAATATGTATATCAGTTTCTTTATTTTTCTCACTAAAATGTAGGTACCATGTGGGCAAAGAGTTCTGTTTATATTGTGCATTCTGTGTCTCTAGTGCCTATAACTGCCTGTCACATAATAGGTGCTCAGTAGTTATTTGTTGAATAAACTGTCTAAGTTCAAGGGGTTTGGGGAAAAGCTATTCTGCATTTTTCCCTCTATCCTTGTTTCATCCTCCCCGCCTCTTCCCAACTCCTGTGCACCTTTGTCATAGCCTACTTGTCTTCTCTGGGCCAGAGGACGCTCTCATTTTACCTGGCTCCAATCCCACGTACCTTGTGAGAGCACTGATGCAGGGAGCTGGGGTGTGCATTGGGTAGCTGTCTGTTCCCTGTTCCCTATTCCCTGAAACTCCAGGAGTTTCCCTGCTGGCTCAGATCTCACTTTGTCTAGCTCTGTGGTTCGCAGTCCTGACAGGAGCATCAGCGCGCACACTGTGTTAGGGCAGCGCTTTTCACACTCTCTGCGGCTAAGGATCCGTTTGAAATTTCCAGTCCATCACAAATGGACACAATTTGTAAAATACAAAAGAAAAGCAAAAACAAAAACCCCACAAAAAATGAAATAATAGTTTTTAAGAGGACAGATACACACTCCTCAATTTGTTAATGGTTAAATAGATGTAATATTACTCTGAAAAATTGATGGAACCGTTTCTAAATGCTTATTCTCAATGTCTGCATGTATCTCGTTGCAGGCCAGTAGCAGCGTGCAGGTCAGGGCCAACCGGTGGACTGCAGTTCGAGGGGCTCTGCGTCAGGCTGTGATTGGTGTCGGTTTAGTCCTAGCACAAACCTGCTTGGTTTTACTTCTGCCTTTTATAGATGTTAATGTTCATAGACACTAGTTACAATGGGAACTTATCTAACTCAGTTCAGCACTGGTAATTTGTTGGTTAATAGGAAAATTCACTTAGGATAGAAATCATAACAAGTGTACGTACGGGCATATTGTTTCAGCTAAAACAAATTTGAAAAGACACTGACCCAGCAACTGGAAGTTGTGAAACTGATGCCTTTTCCTTAATGCTGGCCTTAGAGTTCAGCAGGGGTGTTCTCACATGCGCAGCACTCACTCGTCTACAATTTCAGTTTCTTCAAAGAGATGCAAGAACTGAGTATATCATTTGTAAAGAAATCTGAATGTAGAACATCTAAAGATTTTTTAATTTAAAAAGTATTTTATAATTTCACTTAGAGTGAATTTGCCTCAAATTTATTCTTTCTAAAGAATTCAGTGCCATTTTTTGAGAAACAGAGCTTTGGTTTTATACTCACAGTTCATCAGTTTACCTTGAGTTATGTAATTATGCAACACATCCACATGGCATAAGCTGGTTTGGGAGCAGTCGTGATGCTCTTGGTAAGTGTTCCACGCCGTTAGGTGGAGCAATGGTGCTGGGGAAGGCTGGAGGGCAACAGCAGTCTCAGGGGGTCGGCGTGCCAGCGCACCGGACAGTGTGTTTTACAGAGAGAGCAGAAAGCAGGGGCTACTGTGTGCATTAGTATGAAGGTCCCTAGAAATAGTGTCTGCTGTGCCATTTTATTAACCAGTACTTTCTTATCTTCAAACTACCACTTTTAAGTTTCTACTGGTGCAACTGCAATTCTGTTGAATGAATCTGTTTTTGGCCATCTTATTTATGATTATAAATGCTTCATTCATATCCTTACCTACAAATGAGCCTGGTCTTTTTGGTGTATAACTGTAACATGTCCCAATCCTTTGTTTTATTTCCCTTTCTCCAGTTCCATGATCACTTTCTTACATTGTTGTATGCAAACTATGGTAAGTCCTGTGCCTGAAACATGAAAGGAGAGGAAGTCCATTTTTTGTAACTTCTTATTTTTACATAATTCTGAACTTACAAACAAGTTATAAGAGTAGTACAGTTGATCCTTAAACAATGCAGGTGTTAGGGGTGCAGACTTCTGATGCAGTAAAAAATCTGTGTGTAACTTTGGACTCTCCCCAAACTTTGCTAATAGCCTACTTTTGACCCAAAGCTTTACCAATAACATAAACAGTTAATTAACACATATTTTTATGTTATATGTATGATGTACTATATTCTTACAATAAAGTAAGCTAGAGAAAAGGAAATATTATTAAGAAAGTCATAAGGAAGAGAAAGTACATTTACTGTAGTTAAAGAATTTGCACATATGTGGACCTGCACAGTTCAAACCTGTATTGTTCAAGGTCAACCTTAAAAGAATTCTCATGTGCCCTTGACCCAGGTTCAATAATTATTTTGATCGACTTATTTTATCATATCTTCTCTCTCTCCATATACTTTTTATCTTGAACCTTTTGAGAGTAAATTATGGGCATTTACCTTTTATCCTTAAACACTTCAACTTATATTTACTGAGAATAAGAGCTTTCTTTTTTTTAACATAACCATAGTGTGATTATCAAAATCAGGAAACTTACAGTGATTTAATAACAGTACATTATTAAATCCACAGCTCATATTCAGATTTTGTCAGTTGCCCTAATAATGTTCAATCTGGCTTTTTTCCCCCCAGGCCCAGGATCCAATCCAGGATTATACATTGTATATAGTTTTTGTCTCCTTAGTCCTTCTTTAATCTGAATAGTTTCTCAGCCTTTCTTTCTTTTTCATGGCTTTGACACTTTTTGAAGAGCATCGGCCATTTCTTTTGCAGAATTTCCCTCAGTTTGGGTTTGCCTGATGTTTCTTCGTGGTTAGATCTCAGCTGTGCACTTTGGGGGCACAAAGCCCCCAGGAGTGATGCTGGCTCTTCTCAGTGTGTCCTCTCGGGGACCACGTGGCATCAGGGTGCTCGTTCCTGGGCCTGTGAGCTCTGATCTCTTACCTCAATTGGAGCCTGCAAGGTTTCTCCACTGTGCAGTGACTTTTTCTTTATAATTTCTAAGTAATTTGGGGGAATGTGCTTTGAGACTAGACTATGTATATTTCATGTTTATTTTTTCTGGCTTTGTTAGTTGACATGGACAAGAAAGAAGAGCGTTCACTTTTCCACCCTTTATTTATTCATTTGTATCAGTATGGTCTCATGGATTCTTATTTTATTTTTTATTTTGCTAAATAGGTTACAAGTCTGTATCTCTTGTTATTTAATTTGATTTGATGCTCAAATGGTCCTAGACTTGGGAGCCCTTTTAAGCTGATTCCTATGTCCTTTTGACATGTCTTCATTATTCTTTGAGTTTTTCTTCCCTTTCTGGTTCCACAAGATGTTCCAGGCTCCGTCATCTGCTCTCACTGTGCAAGTACCAGAATTAGCCATTTCTCCAATTATCCCTGGTTCTTTTTAGAGGGAAATGGTTTTAAGAAATCATGATCTCAACCAAAGGTGTGCTCATTTCTAATAAATTATCAATATTCCTCTCTGTAAACTAAGCTAGAGGAAAAAATAAATGTGTATATGTGTATATAATATCTATATCTGTATATATGCTTGTGCATATAGAAATGTAGAAATAGATACATGTTATATGTGGGCGTACATATGCATATGAACATATTATATATGTAGCTATTTTTACATTTAACGCTATGAAAAATTATGTGTTAACAATCATGAGACCCTATAGATGCCTCCAGTTCCAGTCCAAACCATAGCACAGTTCATTCTAGTCTGTCTTCTTTTCATATTTGTAACTCCCTTCTTGAGCAGTGAGAAACCTGACTTCCATTATCCTCAGTGTGTTTTCTCAGTCCTTCAGTATAGGGAAAGTTGTTTCAGAAGCACTAATCTACGCCAGTATGAAAAACAAGTTCCCTAAATGGAGTTCAGTAGTTACTTAGGGTTGTTTTTATCTTTGCCTGAGGCACATAGTCAAAAGTTCAAAAGCTTGATTTACACTTTTCCTTGGTTAGTTCCTATTCTTTAATATAGTCGTGTCACTCATTCGAAATACAGTTAGATTCATTTGTTTCTCTTATATAGTGAATGGAGTTTAGGGGTGCTACTAAACATCCTGCAATGCACAGGACAACCCCCACAACAATTATCTGTCTCTGAATGTCAATACAGGCATGCCTCGTGGATGTTGTAGATTCAGTTCCAGACCCCTGCAATCAAGTGAACATCCCAGTAAAGCGAATCATATGAATTTTTTGTTTCCCGGTGCACATAAAAGTTACGTTTCCATTGTACTGTAGTCCCTTCAGTGTGCAGCAGCATTATGTCTACAATATACATACCTTCACTTAAAAAATACTCAGTGCTAAAACTACTAACCTTCATCTGAGCCTCCTGAAAGAAATGGCGCTAATAGACTTGCTTGATGCAGGGTTGCCACAAACTCTCAATTTGTAAAAAGCGCGGTATCTGCAAAGCACAGTAAAGCAATAAACAATAAAACGATGTATTCCTGTGGTGGTAAAATCGAGAAACCCTAGTCTATAAGCAGTGAGAGGTGACGAGGACATAGAGGGTAAATCTCAGGAAGATTAGCATCTCCTTCAAGGAAATTACTTCAGGAGCTGTTGTTATAGGCCCTCGGGCAAGGCAAGAGTAACCCTTTGGGGCTTAAGTTCCGCAGCTTCATCAGAATACACCCATATGTCTTCGTTCGCTTTTCAGGGCCCCATTCCTCTTTCCTGATCGTCCCTGCGAGAGCCTGGCAGAGTGCCTGGGGGAAACCCCTTATGTCTTCTGTGTTCCCAGGGGCTTTATGCTATTATGTGAAGCCTTTAATAGTTTGTGTAAACGCTTTAGTTTAATCTGTCTCAGGTAAGCAGATGTCAGGCTCTGTTTCTCTTTGTGGTTGCTTGTCTGTCACTGGGTTTCAGGTTAGTTGTCTGCCCTGTGACCTCCAGGTCTGATAGGTTCGAGAAAAGACCTTTATCTGTACTTTGTTCAGTCTTTTTTTAAATTGTAGGGTGGAGTGGTACTCTGTCCAGTTTTCTGTTTTTCTGAGCGGAAATCAGAAGTCATTAGCCACATTTTCAGTCACATGTGGCTACTGGTTACATTACTGGGCAGAGAAAGTTCTAGAATACCGATATTTCTATCATTGCAGAAAGTCTACTGAATGGCATTGTGTTAGATAGAAGGGAAACTGGAGAGATGAAAAAGAGAGAAAAAGAGTAAAAATTCTCCTTTGGTCATAATGGAATAACTAGGACTAGACGAGTTCTTCCACTGTAAACAACTAGAACGCTTGCCAGTCTCCATGAAAACCACTGTTTTCAGACATGGAACCAATAGTGTGGGACTGTGATCCCAGGGAGAGGAAATAGGAGTCAGACCTCACAGGTACCCTGGTTTTACTAAGAAGGACTTTATAGGTCATGGTGCAAGAAGCAAAACCCACACAGAGCACAGTAGTCTCACCGAGTGGAAGAAAAAATAGACCGTAGTTTGAGGAGTCGAAGTATCTGGAAGTTGTGGAGCAGAGACCGGAAGAGGTGACAAAGGGAAAGACCTCCAGAAAGCAAGGCAACATATGGATCCCTTGAGTCTTTGGATGAACACTAAGCTGTATTTGCACAAGGTTGGTTTCCATAAAACCAAACAAAAATAACTACTGGGGAAGAAAAACCCAACTACTTGGGGACTATTGAACAGCTACCAGAACTGCCACAGGGCTAGACTGGGAAGACTTTATGGAACACCCAGAGGGTTTAGTAGAGACCCTAAAAAAACTAGGAGTAGGATAAACGTCCCTGGTAGGCTATGCTTTGTGCTTCCTAACAAACTGAAAAAGAAGCCTCGAAATAAACTGATCTGCAAGTAAGTGATACAGATGATGGAATTAACAGACGAGTAGTTTAAAACAGGTACTATAAATATGTGCAAGGATTTAAAAGAAAACATGTGATATAATGAAGAGGGAAATGGAAGTTATCAGAAAGAACCAAATGAAATTTCCAGATTGGAAAAATATAATATTGAATATGAAAAATTACTGGATGGGCTTAATAACAGATAGGCACAGCTGAATAAAAGACTTTAAAAAAGAAAACCCCAAAGATGGAACAGCAGAATCTGTCCCAACTGAAGGAAGGAAAGGTGGCCAAGGCAATGAACAGAGCTTCGGTGGTCCGTCGGCCATGCCCAGGGGTCTGTCATATGTATAACTGAATTTCCAGAATAAGGAGTACAAATACTGAAGAAATAATTACCCAGGAGTTTCTGAATGGCATGAAGATTGTACAACCAAGAAGCTCAGTGAACCCCATCCACGCAGGAGAAGCATAAAGTAAACCACACCAAGGCACACCATTGCCAAACCGTTGAAAACAGATCATCAAGAGAATGGCTGAAGAGCAGCCAGAAAAGAAAGACATTAAATACATAGGAACAAAGATCAGAATGATTGTTGACTTCTCACCAGAAGCAATATAACCCAAATAACCAATAAAATGATATCTTCGAAGTGTTAAAAGAAAAACAGAGTCACCCTAGAATTCTATATGTAGCAAAAATATACTTCAAAAATGAAGATGAAATAAAGACATTTTTAGTCAAACAAAAGCTGAGAAAATTGTCGCCAGAAGACTTCCACCTAGAGAAGTGTTAAAGGAAGTCATTCAGGTGGCAGGAAAATAATAGCATGAGAAACATCGACAAAAGAAAGAAAAGAGCTTAAAATGCAAATATACGGATAAACAGGTTGACTTTTGCCCTATTTATTTAAAAGATAATTGAATGTGTAAAGCAGAAATAATAGCAATGTATTTTGTGGCTTATAACATATGGAAGTAAAATATGTTACAATAACGGCTCGAAGGACAAGATGGGGAGAGGAAGGCACGCTGCCGTGAAGTTCTCATGTTACATGTGATACAGTGTTCATTCAGAGCAAAAGGTGTGCACTGTGAACCCTGGCAGGCTTTCTCAACTGGAGTTCCTCCTCTCAATCACAGAACACGGAAAGTTGAGTAACCATTGTCTCTATTCTCCTAAGGATAGACAGTAATTAGTACCATTTTACCATACATGGAAGAGTTAAAACATACCTCACAGTGGCTGCCTCAGGTCATCGGGCCTTAATTCTGCCACAGACTCCCAGTTGAAGAGAGCTGTGACAGCAACCACAAAGAAAGGGGAGGGGGTTGCAGGGGATGAGAGCGAGAACACTAAGAAGCCAATAGAAGAAGGAAAACAACATCCTAAAAGCTGGTCACTTGATAGGGAAGAAGGAGAGGGGAGAAGGAACAGAGGGGAGATGAAGATTCTGGGATGTAGTCAGTCATCCCGAGTGTCGGAGCCACTCCCAGCTGCTTGAGCGCTCTGACCTTCCGTGAGCATGTTTGTCCTGCATTGCCGTATTCCTTTTGACTTGACGCCAGGGAGCGCAGTTCTCGTGTGTGGGGTGAGCAAAAGTAGGTTTACAGTTGTTTGTATGAAAAGTAGTGGATTAATTAATTAATACTATAAAGCTAAACTTTGTGTTTTGCATACTTCCAACTATAAACCTACTTTTGCCTCACCCTGCACAGTCCTCAGGTTTGTGTTGATAGGAATTGTCAAGTTGTGTAACCCTCCTGGTGGTTGGTTCCTCTGCACATGTCACACTCCGGTGCCTGACCTCTGGAGCTTCCAGGACTTGAGACTAGTTACTCGACCATATAGTTGTTCTCAACAGGAGGCAGTTTTGCCTGCATGGGACATTTGGTCATGTCTGGCGACATTTTTTTGTTGTCACAACTCAGAATAGGCGCTACCAAAATCTGGTATGTAGAAGTTAGGGATTCTGCTAAAAAGATTCTGCAG
Source organism: Phyllostomus discolor (assembly GCF_004126475.2). Lineage (NCBI taxonomy): Eukaryota > Metazoa > Chordata > Mammalia > Chiroptera > Phyllostomidae > Phyllostomus > Phyllostomus discolor. The sequence goes on along the minus strand of NC_040915.2, from coordinate 55,707,331 downwards.
TGCGTAGGATATTTCTATACAACAGTTATTCAGCCCCAAATGTTAATAGTACCACGATTGAGGAACCCTAGTCTAGAAGCAGTGAAAAGTGATGTGCGTGCAGTAAGAACTCAAGGAAGATTACATCTTCTTCAACATAATTGCTTCAGGAGAGGCTATTCAGTGTATGTTGTCGGGCAAAGGAAGACTAACCCTTGGGAATCCGCGTCCTCAGTTTCATCAGAATATGCCTTCATTCTTTTTCTCAGGGTCCCATTCCTTCTCGGTCAATGCCATGATTAGTTTTCAATACTCTGAAATCTCGGTTCAGAAAATAAGGGCTTCTTTCAGGACAGTCGTAGAAGCTTTCAGGTGTCTTGTTCTGACCTTGGGTTGGGAATTAATTAACTGGTTAATTAATTAAAAACATTTTATTTTATTTTTTTAGTGAGAGGGAGAAAGTGAGGGTGAAAACATTAATGTGAGAGAGAAACATCAACCGATTGCCTTCCATACACACCCCAGGGTGCTGAGCCCACAATCCAGGCATGTGCCCCAACCAGGAATCAAACCAGCAACCTTTTGGTTTGTGGGATGATGCCCAACTAACTGAGCCACATCAGGGCTGGGCTGGGAATTTAAAGTGCTAAGCTCATAATTTTCTTTCTTCTAGTTCTCTATCATACTTAGAAGCAAACAATCAAGCCTTCAGACTTAATAATTTATTTTCTTTTATATGGCATAAGATTGCCCAATAAAGAAGTGTTGTTCTTCATTGGTACTTGAGTTCAGGTGACTACGGGTAACATGTTGATAGTCTGTCATGCCGCTGTGTACCATGAACTATGAGTATTCTGTTTAACACTGGCCCTGGGGCCACTGATGCCTATAAGTACAGTCAGATCAGAGAGCCATTCTGGATTCCCTTTTATTCTCTTACCTTGGAACTCTGCTTTCAGAACCGATAGTTGTATCAGTTATGCAAGGAAATCTGCTATGTAATTTAGGGGATAAGGGATTTAATATAGGAATTAGACCTTACACAGATGTGGGAATAGCTAAGGAAATGAAGGCCCAGAAGCAGAGGATCATGGAAGAGTCCCTAGAGTGTCCCCCTGAAGCACTGGCACTGGTAGACAAGTTGGAGCTGGTCTACCGGACTCTGATCAGCTGAGCACGCCCAGCTGCTGATTGAGATTGTGCAGGGGGAGTTCATGGAGGGGTCTCTGGGGAAGCTGTCGCCTGTTTGTAACTGCTGCCAGGTGTGTGGGGCTGGACCTCAGACTCCTGTCGGCCAGCAAGACCAGCAGATAGGACGAAAACCTGGATGTGGAGCAGAGGAGGAAGACAAGCCCGAATGTGCCAGGCACCTCTCTGTCTCCTCACTGTCGTATTAGACCGTGAAGGCTTTCAGAGCAATAGCTACTGCTTCCTTTTACCTCTCAAATTTCTCACAAGGTTTTGTGGCCTGAAATCATACAAAAGAAGGGGATTCTAGACAACGTAGTTCCAAGCTTAACCAGGTGAACAGTAGAACCTATATGGTTTCAGATTTTTACATTTTTATCTATGATCGATTTTGAGTTTATTCTTGTATGTGGTCTGAGCGATGGATGGAATTTTATCTGTTTCCAGAAGCTACCCAGCTTTCCCCAACAACATTCATTACTGCCTCAGTGCCTTGAGATGCTGCCTTATCATATTCTAAATTACTGTTTGTGCTCGCATCTATTCCGGATTTGTATTCTGTCCCATTGTTCATTTCTCTGTTGAGGTGCCACCACCACACTGTTTTATTCCAGGGACTTTCACCGTGTCATTATATCTGACAAGGCGAGTTTTCCTTTGTAGCTGGAAAGCTCACATTTAAATGTCACTCTTATCTCACTTTAATTAGAACCTCACTTTAATCAGTGCTTCACCTTGAATATTGGGAGTTAATAACAGAAAGGTGAAATTTGAGATTTAGAGGCCAATTAACTTTGCCACTGATTACCGTGGACCTTCAGTGGGAATGAAACTGCTCCCCTGCACAGAGGCAGGCGAGAGCAGCAGGCCACGCACTGAACACTGGTGCAAATGTTACTTCCTTCCCCGGTCTCTTGGTCTGGCCTATTTTAGAGTGGAAAACAAAACAAAACAAACCATAAGACCAATGAGGATCTCATGAGAATAACGAGAGCAGCAGTGAAGTCTGGACTAAGGAAGAGTCATCTGAGGGCTGTTGGAGGCTTTGACGCTGACCCTCTGTGACTCTGGGAAAGTCGTTTTATTTCTTTGGGCTGTTACATCGCAGGGCACCATATCTGGGCTATATTGGGGCTGAGTCACCTGGGTGATTTGATATTTCACAAAAAGACTCTGCATAAGACTTGATGTATGAGCAGGCACATTGTCATGATGAAGCTGCTAGTCACCAGTTGCCCATAGCTGCAGCCTTCTGAATCATCCTAATAGTTTCCACAGAGGAATGTTCAAGATTAATGCAAAATTTGATACAGATTTGTTGCTGTACTTGCTCAGTCATTTTGAATGTGGCAGCCACACAGTACACATGTTCACTCAACGGCATCTACTGCCCCCACTGACTGGTACAGTGAAGTCATCATTGTTCACACATGTGCATTCCAGTCCATTCTTCTTGGCTGCCAGGAAACTTGGCTTCTTGGTTATATCACACAAACCATTCTTTTTATATTAACCATGGCTGGACTTTTCCAGACAGACCTCATATGTGTGTATATGTGTGTGTGCGTTTTCCTAACATATCTCTTAAGAGTTCAAGGATTTTATTTATTCCTTTGTTCCACTGTGTATGGTTAAATGTTTCAGGGGATCTCAGCCTCTACCTAATTCTGCACAGTCTTGAAGTGAAGATGAGGCCAGCATAATAGACGGTGGAGTTTCAGATCCTAGTGAATGCCCTTTCCCCTAACAATTCTAGCAAACTCTCCCACTTAGCCAGTGATGTATTGGGCTGTAGAATGCACATTATTTATGGCTCCTTGTGCTCTTGTAAGAAATATGAAACATGGTTTCGAGTGGGGTGATGTATTGCTGGTGAATTTTTAATGTCTGAATGATATTTGGAGTACACATATGTTCAACTAGGTAATCAACCCCTAGGCTGTTTTATTTTTCACTATTTCACTAGTTGTATAATGGACACACATTTACATATAAAACAATATGGCAATATTCTAGAAGAGTGTATATAAATAGTACCTTAATTAAGATGTGTGCATTTTGTGAGGTATAGAGACATGTTCTTATAATGAAGTAAAATTAAAATATGAGCATAGTTATGTAATATATATGGTACAATTTAAAAGCAGGAAAATATGAGAAAAATGATCCAAAATTCAAATATAAATTTGGAGCATTTTTGCCTACTCTCTCTACCAGTGTACTTGATTTTATCCAAAATTATCATTGAAAAAAATCCACAATTTTAAGTCAAATAATGTATTATTAATAAAGCAATGAAGGAAATACAATTCCAAATTAAGGTGAAAAAATTTTAGGTACATAGACAAAGTACTGTCATCATGGGAACTCTAAATGAAAGAAAGAAACAAAACACTTGAGTCATGAATCTGCAGGAGACGCTCGTCAGATCGCTCATCTGTTCACATGCATGTTCCCTCTTGAGCCACATGCAGATGTCAGTGTGCTCCACCACTCAGCTGGTTACTGAATTACATTGAGTCTCAGTTTTGGCACTTGTAAAATGAAGATTGTACTTGGGTTCTTTTGGTTTCAAGAAACAGAAATTTATGAAAAGAATTTAAGAGAAAGGAAGTTTATTGTGAGGATACATGCCCCTGGAATGGAAAGGCCAGTAAGGACCACCTGCTTTCTGTATCTGACAGGCATTAGTGTCTCTCTCTGCTGAGATCTCTGCTGCTCTCTGAGAATCGTTGTACCATTATTTGGCCTTACCATAAGCACCCACGCTCCCAAGGCTACCTCGTGAGCCTTCTCTTTTTCTGCATCCTTTCAGCTTTGACTTTGCTCTTAACCATCTCATTCTCTTAATATTTATTAAAGTTCTTGAAAGTGGTTTAATCTGATTGGCTGGAGCTCCTTTTTCCCATTCCAGACTACAAAACAGATCATTGGTCATCTAATTGATTGGTTCTCTTTTAGTCAGATGCCCATACCTGGTTGAGTCAGCTGTGATGAGCCGATTGAAATACTGTGGCACTCAACATTGCCAGCTGTGGCTCTCAACAGTGATAAAGAAGCAGTTTCCTTTAAGAAGGACTTGTGGACTGGCATTCCCCATCACTGGCTTGTCTGATATAAGAAAATCAATACTTGACTTACATGGTTAAAGGTTAATAATTTTAAAAATTATTCATGGCTCCCAATTTTCTCCTGGTTATTTTCCCAAATATCATAAACTACTGTGGCCTCTAGGTGCATAAGTCTAGAATAACTATTTAAGCCTTGTATCAAATCAGGAAGGAAATTTCCCACATCTGGTCAAGATGGCAGCACAGGCAGACATGGCTCGCCTCTTTGCACAACCATGTCAAAATTACAACTAAAATACAGAATGACCATCATTCAGAACCATCAGAAATTGAGTTGAATGGAAGTCTGTCAACTATGGAATTGAAGAAACCACGTTCATCCAGACTGGTAGGAGGGGCACAGATACAGAATGGGCTGGTCCCACACCCACATGTGGTGGATAAAAATTTGGGAGGGATGTTTCAGGAGTGAGGAGTCCCAGCCCCACACCAAAGCCCCCTAGGCCAGGGTTCCAGTGCCAGGAAGATAAGTCCCCACAACTCCTGGCTGCAAAAACCAGTGGAATTGATTCAGTGGAAGAAACTTCTGTAGCCCCAAGCAGTTCCTCTTAAAGAAATCACATATGGACTTACTCAGACTCACTCCCTCTGAGCTCCAGCACCAGGGTAGCAATTTGAAAGAAACCAGTGGCATACAGAGAGAAACTGAAGTGTCTGGCACCAAGGCGAGTAGAGGCCATTGTCCCTTTCCTAAATCCCGCCCCTACAGAGCCAGCAAACTGGTGCCATATCTGAGACTCCATCAACCTGGGTAAAACTCTTTCACCCCCCTTGGAGCCTTGCGAGACTCCTCCCCACCCAATTTATGGGCAAACCCAAGCTGCTTTTCCATATGAATGGCTGGTCTTGACTCATACTGCTCAACTTCCTAAATCCTCTGGAATAAGCAACTACTGGCCTCAGTGAGCCCCAGGCCCTGCACTAGCAGCAGCCAGCCTAGATTCACAGCTTGGCTTTCCTTGGGAATCTCCAATCTTAGGACAAGTAGCTGTCATTTCAGATGGTTTTATAGCTCAAGCAGGGTGGCCCTGGACAAAACGCAAGTGGGGGGTGACCTTGACCTGTACCACCGGGGCCAGCCTACCCAGTGGACAGCTGCAGACCATATTGAAACACCGTCACCCTGCCCCTGCATAACTGATCCTCCATGGAGGGTGGAGGTTGGTTGTCAGTGGTCACAGCCAGTCCTTGCAACTGACTGACCTGGGTAAATCCCTCCCATCAATGTGCCAGGAGCAACCAAGGCTCAACTACAAGAGAGGGTATAGTCAGTCTAAAAGAAGGGTGCACCTTGAGTGACCCACTTGGGTGATTGCCGGGGGGTGGGGGCTGTGCCACTGGACCCTGCAGAACACCTCTTAAATTAGGTCACACTACCAAGACACAGAGTCAAAGCAGCTCTACCTAATACATAGTAACAAACACAGGGAGGCTACTGAAATGAGGAGACAAGGAAACATGGCCCAAATGAAAGAACAAATCAAAACTCCAGAAAAAGAGCTAAATGAAATGCAATAAGCAATCTATCAGATGCAGAGTTCAGAGCACTGGTTATAAGGATGCTCAGGGAACTTAGTGAAGACCTCAACAGCATAAAAAAAATGCAGTCAGAAACCAAGGATTTAGCAATTGAAATAAAGAATAATTTACAGGGAAACGATAATTGAGTAGATGAAGCTGAGAATCAAACAAAGATCTGGAGCATAAGGAAACAAAAACCAACCAATCAGAACAACAAGAAGAAAAAAAGAATCCAAAAACATGAGGACAGTATTAGTAGTCTGTGGGACAACTTCAAGAGGTCCAACACTTGTGTTATAGGGGTGCCAGAAGGAGAAGAGAAAGAGCAAGAAATTAGAAATCTATTTGAAAAAATAATGAAAGAAAACTTCCCTCATTTGGTGAAGGAAATAGACATGCAAGTCCAGGAAGCACAGAGTCCCAAAGAGATGGATGCAAAGAGGCCTACTCCAAGACATATCACAATGAAAATATCAAAGGTTAAAGACAAAGAGAGAATCTTAAAAGCAACAGAAGAAGTTAGTTGCCTAGAGGGGAGTTCCCATAAGACTGTCAGCTGATTTCTCAAAAGAATCTTGCAGGCTAGAAGGTACTGGCAAGAAATATTCAAAGTCATGAAAAGCAGGGACCTACAGCCAAGATTGCTCTGCTCAGCAAAACTGTCATTTAGAATCAGAGGGCAAATAAAGAGTTTCTCAGAGAAGAAAAAACTAAAGGAGTTCATCATCACCAAACATTATATGAAGTGTTTAGGGACTTGTTTAAGAAAAAGGAGGAGATAAAAACTATGAAGAATAAAATGGCAAAAATACAAATCTATAAACAATTGAATCTAAAAAACAAACTAAGAAAATGAACAACAGAGACAGAATCATGGATATAGAGAGCATTTTGATGATTGCCACCTAGGAGAGGGTGTGGGGGAACGGGTGAAGAGGTGAGGGGATTAAGAAGTACAAATAGGTCATTACAGAGTAGCCACGGGGATGAAAAGTACATTATAGCCCTGGCTGGTGTGGCTTAGTGGATTGAGCGCTGTCCTGCAAACCCAAAAGTTGATAGTTCAATTCCCAGTCAGGGCACATGCCTGGGTTGTGGGCCAGGTTCCCAATTAGGGGCATGTGAGAGACAGCCAATCAATGTATCTTTGGACAATAATGTTTTTCTCCCTTTTTTTCTCTCCCTTCCTTCCCTTCTCTCTAAAAATCAATAAATAAAATCTTAAAAAAGAAAAGTACAGTACAGGAAATAGAGCAGTTAAGGAACTTACATGCATGACTCATGGACATGAACAATGGCAGGGGATTGCCTGAGGGAGTCCAGGTACTGAGTGGAAGCGGGCAAAGGGGGAAAATTCAGGGCAACTGTAATAGCATAATCAATAAAGTATAATGAAAAAAGAAAACTTCCCTTAATTTTCAAACCGCTGATTGATATTTTAAGTTTCACGTAAATAAACCACTTTCCTTTTTTTTTCTATTGCAAAGCTGGAATTAATGTATGGTTAGGTTAAATGACCTAACAGTTGAATTTGATTCCTGGGAACAACAGCTACCGCTCTTCCAGACGTTTGTTTTCATGGACTTCCATAGTGACCATACCCGGTCTGTTAGAGCTGAGTTCCTGGCCGCTCTTGCATGGCCTTTCCCCATCAACCATGTGAAAACAGCTAGCATTCCATGACCCCCTCCCCATAGGACTTCTAAGCCAAACAGAACCTGGAGTCGTTCCCATCTGTAATCTACCAGACACCAGCCCCTCTGGTCCTGGGTTTATCTTCTGATTCTGGGAGGAGTTAGAAGAGTTATATATACAATCTGTGCATTCTGATTGTGCTCAGAATATATATCCATGCATTCAGATATAATTCATGCCTAGTAAATATTTGATACATATTTTACCAGTACAAGCTTACCCATGTAGGCACATACGTCTCTCTTACTTAAACATTTGTGCCTAAAACTCACACAAAGAATAAAGTAATCAGGTTAGACTTGTTATTTATTTGGTTATTCCTCTTAGCTAAGGAGGATTTGAATCCTGGTATTGGAATGAACGAGAGCTCCATAGTTCACAGTGATGGGAAGGTTCTCCTGCCCATAAAGAAAAAAAATTGATTCAACTCACTCTAGACTGAATCTTCAGTCCCTTCCCAGCTGGCACTATAGGGTATACTTCCAAGAGAAAATAGTCCATTTCTGCTGAACCCCTCCCAGCCTCTCTGTGTGTCCCGAAACATTAGTGTATGTAAGAAAAGCCCCTGGATGAATCTGTCATGGCATGTGAAGGAAATGTTATGGAGGTGTCTCCTTTGAAGACTCCTGTGATGTCCAAATATCAGTTGAGAATAAGAGAGATGTTTTCTTTCCTGGGCAATGAAAAGACAAAGAGCTTCCCCTGGTGTGCAGGTACAGTCCTATGCTGCAGTCACCTGAGAGTGTGTTGTAATAAGTCTTGTCTGGATCTCTTGAGTTAGAGTTAATAACCTGCAGAAAGCTCCAGCAGGATCAATAAGCCTTTCGCAGCCAGCAGAGCTCTCTGTGTATTGCTGCCTGTCCGCCAGGAATTCTGCCTCGGCCCAGCTGGAGAGGGCCTTTCCATGGCAGGAACATTTGCTTTCACTCTCTGCCCGCCTCTCTCTCTTGTACACATACTGCCACCTGGGCTGATGTGACCATTGCAAGTAGAAAAAGAGCCTGCATTTTTCTGTGTCAGGTTTTGTTACCTTTCACAGTAGAAGTGATGCCCACCAGAATCCGCAGTCGCAGGATGCAGGATGCAGGATACTGCCACGGTGTTTTTTTTCATTTTGTCATTTCCACCTGGTGTCTGTCATCTGGTGACCAGTCTGGAGAGCAGGTTTCTCCACTACCAGAGTATTTCTGCTGGAGCCCAGGCACATTGTGTGTGTGCATTCTAAAATTTTGCTCTTCTTGAGAGTTTTTAAAAATACAGATGTATCAACATGTTTTATGGAACTGTAATTCTCAAAACCCACTCATAGAGAGGGGAAAACATCATCATTTATATCTGGTACAAGAGGACATTTTTGAGAAGTTAGGCCGTGTCTAACCTGGAATGCTCAGAATAAGGCTTCAGAGTTATTGCCACTCACCCAGGATGATCACCCTTAACTCCTGATTCATATGCTTGTGGAATGGAAGGGGGTGCAGGGGAATAAGCTTTCATGACTAGCAGCCCTTAGGAACCTGCTTTTTGCCTCCTGCCCTACTAAACTATAAGTATTGTTGGTTTGAAGACCCACTGGCTTTATTATACAGTCTCGAATAAATGGTTAGGAAAATAAGAAAATGGTGAAATTAGTTGAATCTGGAGTGTTTAAATAAGGTGGTTGGTTCCATATTTTATTTGTCTGCATTAGAATAGGGCTCAGGTGAATTGAATAGTTTTAGGGGTGGCCTTTGCTGGGAACAGTTGATACTAGTTCATTATGATAGAGGCTGAAAGTTAATTATCTTCTTAGTCCACTTGGTCCCCTTGTTTTATAGCTTAACCTAATTTTTTGCTGTGTGTTTTAAAGCCACATGGAGGGCTTATTTGTTCTTTGTGTGAGTTTTAAAGGCAGTCGATAACCTATTGAAGATTTACAAGATTAGCTGTCTTTTCCTTTGAAACTAACTTTATTATTTTATTGGGGATTGTTTTTGTTTTTAATATGAAAAAATACTTATTTTGTTTGTTGATTTAAATATAGTTTCTAAGTATAGAAATTTAAAATAGTTTCTACCACTAGAGAGGAGCCTTCCCTTAGAGTGACTCTCCTGAGATCTGGGGTACAATCTGAACATGTGCGTTTTAAAATTTTATTTTTATTGTGATAAAACATAACATAAAATTTACCTTTTTGACCAGTTTGAAGTGTACACTTCAGTGGTATCAAGTTCATTCACATTGTTGTTCAACTGTCACCACCATTCATGTCCAGAACTTTTTCATCTTCCCCATTTGAATTCTATGCCCTTTAAACATTAACTCCTCATTCCCCTCCCCACCACCCTGCCAGTGCCTGGTGACCAGCATCCTACTTTCTGTGTGTGAACTTGACTATTTTAGTTATCTTTTATAAGGGAATCATAAATATTTGCCCTTTTGTGTCTGGCATATTTCACATAGCATAATATCTTCAGGATTTGTCCATGTAGTAGCATTTCCTTTCTTTTTAAGTTTATTAAACATATTATACATTCATCATATTAAATATATTAATATTATGTGTATGTTATGCTACATTTTATTTATTCATTCATCTGTGATGGATGATTGGGTTGCTTTTCTCTTTTGGCTATTATAAATAATGCTACAATGAATACGGCTAAAAACCCAATATTTGTTCTGGGTTCCTGCTTTTAATTCTTTTGGATATGTGAGGTCTGTCCAGAAAGCATCCAGCTGTGCAATATGAAAAATAGAGACTATTATTGAAGAAGACACAGAAGACATTGTACACAGGGCGATGATGCCTCATCCCCTTCAAAGCAGGCATCTTGGGACCTCACGCAGTTCTCCCAGTCTTCATCAGCTGCCCCGTTGTACTTTCCTGAATCTCATAGACTGTCTAAAATCTCTTCCCTCTTAAAGGTGATTTTAGTTTTGGGAAAAGCTAGAAGCCACAAAGCACCAAATCTGGGCTGTAGTGGGGCTGAGTCACCTGGGTGATTTGATGCTTTGCCAAAAAACTCTGCCTGAGACGTGATGCACGAGTGAACACATTGTCGTGATGAAGCTGCCAAACACCAGTTGCTCACAGCTCTGGCCTGCTAAATCATCCCAACAGTTTCCACAGTGGAATGTTCAAGCTTAATATGAACTTGGATGCAGATTTGTTGTTCTACTTGCTCAGTCATTTTGAATGTGACAGCCACACAGTACACATGCTTACTGAACTAGCCCCTACTGACTAGTACAATGAAGTCATCATTGTTCATGCATGCGCATTCCAGTCCACTCTCTTTGGCTGCCAGGTTACATCAATGTCACGCAAACCATTCTGTTTATATTAACAATGTCCGGACTTTTTCTGGACAGACCGCATATACCCAGAAGTGGAATTGCTGGGTCATATGGTAATTTTGTGTTTAATTTTTTGAGGAACTGTCATACTATTTTTCACAGTTTCAGTGTACAAGGATTTTAATTTCTCCACATTGCCAACACCTTTTATTCTTTCTTTCTTTTAATCTTTTTCCCTTCCTCCCTTCCTTACTTTCTCCCTCTCTCCTTCCCTCCCTCCATTGTTCCCTTCCTTCATTCTCTCTCTTTCATATCATTAAGTGGCTATATTATAAAAGAAGAAGGGTCTCAAAAAATGACTTCAGCTTCTACCTTAAGAACCTGGAAAAAGAAGAGCAAATTAAACTCAAAGTAAGCAAGAAAGGAAATAATAAAGATCATATCTGAAATCAATGAAACAGAAAAAAGAAAAAACCAGGAATCAATAAACCCCAAAGTTGGTACTTGGAAAAATCAATAAAATTGATACTCTAGCCAAACAGATCAGGAAACAAACAGAGAAGACACAAATTGCCAATATCAGGAATCAAAAAACAAATATCACTATAAATATTAAAAAGATAAGGGAATATTATGGTTTATGCCAATTTGTGCCAATAAACTTAATAACTTAGATGGAATAGACAAATTTCTTGAAAGATGAAAATGACCAAAGCTCACTGAAGAATAAACAGATGACCTGGATAGCCCTGTACATACCAGAAAAATAAAATTGATAAGTTGGTCTGCATCAAGATAAAATCTTCTACATTTTGAAAGACACTGTTGAGAGAATAAAAAGAAAACAACACAATTTAAAAATTGGCAAAAGACTTAAACAGACACTTAATCAAAGAATGACAATGAATAGCAAAAACATCATAAAAATATGCTCAACATCGATAACTTTTAGAGAAATGCAAATCTAACCCCTCCGTACCTATGGGAATGGGAAAGATGGAGAAGACTGACTCGGCCAAGTCTTGGTGCAGCTGTGGAAGACCTAGAACTTCCATGCACCGCTTCTGAGGACGTGAAAGTTTTCTACCGCTTTGGGAAACTGTGTGGTAGTTTCCTGAAAAAGTTAAACACGTACCATCACAAGCTCAACCATTTCCCTCCTAGGTTATTTACCCCAAAGAAAAGAAAGCTTATGTCCACACAATGACTTGTACATGAACGCTCATAGCAGCTTTCTCTGTAACAGCCAAAAGCCTGAAAACAATCCCAATATCCCTCAACAGGTGAATAGACAAACAAGTTGTGGTTGTGTCCAAATGCTGGAATGCTGCTCACTAACAAAAAGGAACAAACTGTTGCTACAATTGATACGTGTCACAACATGGATGGATCTCAATTATGTTGTGTGAAAGAAATTCCCCCTCCCCACAAAAAGGATACATATTATATGATTCCAGTTACCTACAAGTCTGGAAAATACAAACTATCTTAAGGCAGAGAAAACAAATCAATAATTGCCTGGGGTTGGGGCCAAGTGGGGAGGGTCTAAGGCAGGAATTACAAAGGGGCAGGAGGTGGCTCCTGGGAACAGCGGGACATGTTCATTATATTGTCGGTTGTGATGATTTCACAGGTGTATACAAATGTCAAAGCTTATTAAATTTTACACTGCTAATATTTACTATTTTATGTCAATTTCCTCAATAAATAAATTGCATGCTATTTTGAATTATCTTTGCAATTCTGCCCTTCTTTAGATCATTATTATACTTTCCCATCATATTTGTGTTATCATTGGTCCATGGCAGAAAAGTTAGTTTATCTTAATATGAAGAGTCGATTGGAGACATTCCCCCAGGTGGAAGCAGGAATGAGTAACTTGGGACCATGGAATGAAAATTTGAGGCATTCCTGTTTTTTCAGTGAGATGTGGCATAGCTGTGAGGTTTATTATGGGGTCATTAATGTGTAGACAGTGTAGTTTAAGGAGCATGAGTTGGAGGGCAAAGAATCTGTGTTTTTCCATTTGTTGATTCTTACTAACATTGGATAATTTGTTATGCTCTGAGCTAGCGTTAACGTGGTAGGGTTTAGGACAATTGGTGTGGACACATTTTAGTCAGGAGTCACTTGTTTTAAGTGAAAGAGCTGCTTTAAACTAGTATTAGCAAAAAAAAAGAAAAAAAAAAGAACAAACAAACCCAATGGTAATAATGTAATCACAGGATATAGATGTATGTAATGAATTCCAGGGCAGGGAGTGCGGCAGGACCCTCAGGAGGGACTAGGGCCAAGGTAATTTTTTCTCTCATCAGCATTCCCTCCCTCCTTCCCTTCCTCCCTCCTACCCTCCCTCCCTCCTTAGTTCAGGACCTTCTGTTTCTCTGTGCACATTGGTCAGACACACAGCCATCCTGACCCGGCTCTACCTTAGTCTCTAGCTTCCAGAATTGATTGCTAGGCCCTAGTTCTCAGCAGAAACTCTTTAGAGTTTCTGAGGCCTGAGGCCTGAGGCCTGATAACAAATTCTCAGAAGTCATCTTATTGACTCATCTGGGTTCTGGGGTTCTGGGGTTCATCAAGGAATGAGGAGCCACAGGTGGCCATGGCTGGAAGGATGGAGTCATGTAGCCCACTCACAAGGGGCTTTGAGGACAGATTCTTGAGATTAGACAAATCAGACAGGCACATTGGAGGGGTATCAGTGGGGACGGGGTGGGGGAGAAAGGGTACAGGGAATAAGAAGCATAATTGGTAGGCATAAAATAGACAGGGGGAGGTTGAGAATAGTATAGGAAATGGAGAAGCCAAATAACATATGTATAACCCATGCACATGAATTAAGCGGGGGTGGTGCATGTTGGAGGGTAGGGGGGCTGCAGGGTGGAGGGGGATAAAGGGGAAAAAATTGGGACAACTGCAATAGCATAACCAGTAAAATATACTTAAAAAGACTACATTAATTAAAGAACCTTCACACTTTGTACACTAGCAACGTCAGCATCACCTGGGAGCTGGTGAGAAATGCAGAATCTCAGACCCTGCATTTTTACATGACCTCAGGTGACACACATTAGAACTCAAGAAGCACCGCTCAGAGCAGGGTTTTTGCACGTGGGGCTGGATCATCCCTTGTGGTGGGGGCTTTCCTGTGCCCTGCAGGGTGTTTAGCGGCTCCCTTGATCTGTGCCCACCAGCTACCAGTAGCAGCCCCCTCCCTACCCCAGTTGCAACCACCAAACATTCTCCAGACATTGCCAGTTATGCCCTGGGGGGGGGCATTGCCCTGCTTGAGAACCACTGCTGCAGAGGATTAACGGGAATAATACGTAAAGTGTTTTGTAAACTATTAATATCTGTACAAAAATATTAGTCTGATGGGGCTTGCCCTCCAGAAGCCAAAGGCCATGTAGAAGGGTAGGTTTACTATCAGGATTTAAGTGAATTTTTATTTCTTTATTATGTTAGGTTTTGTAACACTCTTGTACACTTTACTGCATTTATAAAGTCATTTCTTTTCATCTTTCACTTTTTCTGATATAGTGATAAAATATTTAATCACATAGATATCGTATACCCATTCAATCTTAAACTTTGCCACTTGTTTAACTGTATTTGTTTTTTATGAAATACCTTTTGTCATTTAGCAGTGAGAACCTTTCAAAGCAATCTCTTTGGGAAGTGCCCCTCCCTCCCCCCACCGCCCCCCCCCCCCTTTGGGAAGTTTAGGCTCTAATCATTCAGGAAGTTCCACTGCTGTGGCCAACTGTGGAGACATAAAAACAGATCAGATCCAGTTCAAATAATTAAGTTCTAATGCACAGATGTTTGAAGCTCATGGAAATGGATTATAAAAGCCAGAATCATTACAATAGCTTTCCTTAAACTTTTAACAATGAACAGTGGAAGTAAATATTTTCTCAATTTCAGTTTCTTTTTTTGGAGAAGCAAGCCAAGTATGCTTTCCAAAGGGACTTTGTTGGCTTCACCTAATACGGTTTAAAAGTTCATTTTTAACGTCCTTAATTGCTTACTTATGCTACTATATAAATTCTGGTCTTTGAGGACGGGGTCTGTTGTAGTAATAGCATTGAGTGAGCTCTCAGTGAATACTTGTGGAGTGGAAAGAAAGCAGGACGGAAGAGCCAGCAGATAAGCGGTGATGGTGCACGGAGTGCTGGCTCTGGCCGGCTGTCCCCGTGGAGCGCACCTGCCGTGTTCAGTGTCACGCGGCGGCACCCCGACAGACGGGCCTCAACGTTCCCGGACGTGTTCTTGCCACAGCTCTGGCTCTAAGGACATGTTAATCAAATTAGTTCTCTTCTTGTCAGCATATTTAATGCTTGTCCCTCGTTATGAATGGCGTTCTTTCACTGTCAAAGGCCAAAGGACCACTTTAAAATGCAGATCTATACATATTTTAAAATAAAGTGAAAGAATGTGTGCATAATTTGATCCCATTTCTAGGGTTTAATATTTGTATTACGAGGCTGAAAAAGGACCATGCAGATTAGCTGAGACCTTGCTTCCAGCCACTCCCTCTTGGGGTCATCTTGAGCGTTAACAATCAGGTTTGAAGGATTCACTTCAACTTAAAATCTGTCACTATAGAGAAGAATTGTCTGATACTGTCGTGCATGTCTGAGGATGATGAATAGCCCTTTTTCCTCCCCCAGGAGACGGTAAAGTGCTGAACTCCATAGCCAGCCTCAGAAAGAGTCACTGCTGTGTCTGCGATCCAACTTTGTTCTTGTACATTAGGTTTAGTCATTAAAATCTCACATGCAGGGGCAGAAGGAAGCCATTCTCACATGCAGAATGAATTTTGAAGAGGAAATACTTTTACTTTAGCTTCAGACACTAAAGATACCAAGTGCCAAGGCTTATGTTTTTCTTGTCAGCAAAGAGAGAGGGGCTTAAAATCACCTTCAGGTCATGTGGATTTTCTGGGTTACCCACAGTGGCAGCTGTGAACTACCCCTGGGATTTTCTCTCTTTTTAAAACATGTGGGTGTTGTGTTCTGCTTTACCTCTCACATCTGGTGATCAGAGCTCAGGGTCAACAGGGAAAATGTCTGACTGTGCACGCAGATTTGCAGTTTGTCCATAAAAGATTTAGTGCTGTTTTTTCAGCCCTCTGTGTCAGGCTTCAACTGCATTAATGCTCATTAAAGAGCAGCAGTTATGTGAACCCAGGCATGTACACAGACCCCCATCAATATTGCAAGAAGTGGGTTGTGTAGCAGGGGGATGAGGGAATGTGGGTGGGAGGGAGGAACAGAATTAGCCTCCTAAGGTAAGATCAATAAAGCATGATTTAATTGCTCCCTGGATTTGTTGTTCCAAAAATTTTAATTGAGTAACCATGAGATAACAGCCACTATTCCAGGTGTGAGGAATACAAAGTTAAATGGTTAGATACAGCCTTTTCTCTCACATACCGGTAGTCTATTAGGGTAGAGAGAGTAAACAGTCATAACTTGAAAAGTTGCTACAGTAAAGGCCTGGACAGTGGGCACATTTCAGAGAAAGTAACGTATGAGCCAGGCCCTGAAAGTTAAGTAGGATTCTTCGGATGGAGATGGGGGAGGTAGGGCACTCCAGGCAGAGTAAACAGAGGGTAAGTCTCAGACACATTCAAGTTCATGCCATGTTCAGGACGTGGCAGGCTGTTCCAGTGGTTTTGATCTAAGGAGTGTCACCAAGGAGGAGGACAAGACCAGATGGGCACACAGGCTAGGCCATGGTGGTGGTAATAACACTGCGGGTTTAGACTCTACCCAGTGTCCTAAGCAATGTCAACCTATCAAAGCCAGTTTCTGTCTTCTCCTACTTAGCACTCAATGCCATTGTCTTAAAGTTCAGCCTCATCTAGAAAAGTAGTCTTTTACCAGAGCAGTCTCTGGAGCAAAGGTGGTTCTGGGAAATTAGCTCATTGAATATAGAGTTAGTCTTGCTGCCCTAGACTGTGGCATGCCCCAGCACTTACGCGCTCCCTGAACCCTTTGACTGGGCCCTCACTCCATTGTTATTCACATGGTCCTGGTGATTGGGCTTTTACTTGGTTTCCTAATCAGCTTTCCAATTCCCTGAACTAGAGCTTGCTTCAGGCCTCTGCCTCCTGGGCTAGAGCCCAGACACTGAGTCCTTCTCTTAGCAGTCCTCCTCCTCGAGCCTAGATCCTTCTCTCCGTATTCTAGCTGCTCACTGGGATCCTGCTCCGACTGACAGCTTTCCTGGAGCCACACCATTGTCACCTACTTGTTGTGAGTGCCTGTTACAGTTGTATCTAAACCTCCAAATCATAGCAATGCAATCACAGTTCTCATCTGGATTTGTTGCACCTCTGTGGATACAAACTTATGTGGGTAATAGGCCTATGCTTCTCCTCCATAACTCAGATTCATTAATTTTCTCACCCTGATCTTGGCTCCTGTCAATTTCCTCCTCTTCCCATTAGCACATTGTCTGCTCCAACATATCTGTGGTAAACACGTTCTTAAGGCAGTCCTGGGACCCTTGCTTCCTGGCGTTCATGCCCTTTTATGACCCCCTTGAGTATGAGCAGGACCTGTGTTTTGCTTCTGACCAATAGGATATGGCAGAAGTGGCAGAACGCACATGGTTCTGTGTACGTGGTTCTATCACGTAAGATTGTGACGCCCATCTTACTAGTGTCTTCCCCTTGCTGGCTGTGAGGGGGCGCGTACCCATGTTCGGGAACTACTTGTGGCAGAGAGCTGCAGGTGGCCCTGAGGAGCTAAGGGCAGTCTCACTGCCAGCCAGCGAAAAACTAAAGCTCTCAGGCCTGCAGCTGCAGTGACTGAACCCTGCCCCCAGGCGCAGGGGCAGAAAAGCTTGTCCTTCCCCAAAAGAGCCTCCAAGTGGGAGCCCAGGCAGCGTGGACACCCTGCTTGCAGCCTTGCAGAGGACCCAGTGAAGCTGTGCTCCGACTCCTGACTCACGGAACTGTGAGATAATAAATGTGAGAGGTTTTATGCTACTAAGTCTGTGGTAATTTTGTTACGCAGCAATAGATAAACTAATACAATGTCTCGATGGAGCAAAGCAAGATACGGCAATTAGAATATGCGTTCCGGTTAAATACTTGACTCTGGTAATTAGATGTGTAATTGTACTTTATTAAACATTTGTTCTCCCTTCTAACGTTCCTAAGGAAATGGGAAATTTTTATGTTCTACAAGGAACTGGTTCATCATCTTAAGTGTCTCTTTCCTGAGACAGGTGTCCTAGGTACGGGGCAGCAGATGGGACCCAGCAGCTGGGGCAGGAAACTGAAGTCAGAGAGCGTGTCGCGTGCAGCCTTGGGTGTAGCAGGGAGCACAGGAGAAACAGATGATTCTTAAAGATTGTCTTGCAAGTGTCGGGGAAGGTGTCAGCAGTGTCTGATGTGCAGTGATAATCAATGGTTCAGGACGGGTGTCTGCCATCACTTTTGACACTGAGATGGTTTGCAAGTGTTTACTGGCAGAAAATATAAACTTTTGTCCAAAGCATTAAAAAATCTCTTATTTCAGAGTAGTGTTAGATTGATCTGTTATTTGTGCATCATCTTCATAGTAATTTACCCACCTATTCATAGTTCTGCTGATCTTTAGTCGTTTAACCTCTCTTGGCTTTTGCATATGCGCAAGAATGGGATCATCTTCATTTTATGTAGGGAAAAGAGAGTTAAAAATAACACTTTGTGGTCACCTATTGAGTACTTTGCTACTTGTTTCACAGCTCGAATGATCTTCTAGCAGGCCTGTGAAATGGGGTTATTTGTAAATCTCCATTTCTTAGCCAGAGAGGTTAAGTAATGTACCCAAGAGCACATTTCACAGAGACAAAACATAAATTCTAATGACTAATGCCTTTCATTTATATCAGCAGTTCTCAAAGTCTGGTCTCTGGAACCCTCGTCCCTGAGGTCCTTTCAGGGAATCTGTGAGGTCAAATTCTTTTCATAACAATACTAAGATGTCCTGGCTGGCATAGCTCAGTGGATTGAGCGTGGGCTGGGAACCAAAGTGTCCCAGGTTCGATTCCCAGCCAGGGTACATTCCTGGGTTGCAGGCCATAACCCCCAGCAACCGCACATTGATGTCTCTCTCTCTCTCTCTCTCCCTCCCTCCCTCCCTCCCTCCCTTCCCTCTCTAAAAATAAATAAATAAAATCTTTAAAAAAACAACAACAACAAAAAAACAATACTAAGATGTTACTTGTGAGTCAAAAAAAAAAAACCTGTGTTGATGTTTGCTCCGAGGGTACGAAAGCGATGGTAGGAGAGACTGCTGGTGCCAGAGCGTGAATCTGGACACTCGCACCAGACTGCTCTGGAAGGCGGTATATTCTGCAAAGCTCTATACATGCAGTTGAAAGGGAAAGAAGCCAGTTTTACTTAAGAATGTCCTCAGTGAAGCAGCAAAAACCACTAATTGCATTGAAACACGGCACTTGAGTTCACGCCTTTGACTGCTCTGTGTGGCCAGATAGCTGGTCTGTGTGAATCGCCCGTGCCGCGGGCCAGCTGGCGTGCTGTGCCGGCCTGGAACAAGGGCACTCGGGCAGTTGTTCGAGTTGTGAGGTGAGGGGCTGCTTTTTTCATGGAGCACATTTTTCACTGGAAAGAATGACTGACAGGAAAACTGTGGTTATACAGGCTCGAGTATGTGGAGAGGTTTTATCAAAAATGAATGAGTGGAAAAAAATGAATGAGTGAGCCTATCGTTTCAAAGAAAACAGTGTTTATTGCCAATTTAAGGTTTCAAGAAAAAATTAGAATTTTAAAACCTTGAATTCTATGTTGGCTGATTTTGACAGCTTCCCAATACTTAAAGGTTTTTCTGATGAAATTAGTGGTGTGGGGTTTTTTAAATATATGTTGTATAATAAAATGTGTCAGCATTTGGAAGGTCTGTAAACTCAGTGAACATTATTTTCAGATAACTAATGTGTGATGACACGAAGTCATGAGTAGGCAAAAGATCCATTCAAAGTACAAGACAGACCAATATAGTTTACTGTAACAGAGTTCAAAAAGTTCATCGATATAGTCTCAGATTTCACTTTGATGCTAGCCTGTAAAAAATTGCTACTTGTAAAATTTTGGCATAGTGTTAAAGACTAATATTCACAACTATTCCTTTTCTAGTTCCTTTTTATACCTGTGTGAGACTGGATCTTATATTTCAGCCAAACAACACACTGCAACAAAATGAATACCTAAGCAGATATGAAAATCTAGCAGTAAACATCAAAGATTTTTTAAAATATAGTGATGCCACTTTATTATTTTGTTGTTTTAGAGGGCCTAGTTACTTTTCCTATGAATCTTATTTGTATTAACCTATAATAGATTTATAATTTTAATAGTTAATACTTAAATTGTTTCACAGTTTTAATGTCTCACATATTAAATATTGAAATGTAAACCCCACATAAGCAAAGTTCTTTAGTGTTGTATTTGTTAAGAGAATAAAGGGGTCCCAAGACCAGAAAGTGTTATTAGAACTGGTGCTTTATACTGTTGCTTGTTGCCTTCGTGCCTGTGCTGGACTGAAGGGGGGCGCCGTGAGCAGACGGACTCGGCCGGGCGCTTTGGAGATCCACGATCCTGTCACGGATGGTGGCGGACCGGTTTCACCTTTGTTCTAGCTGTTATCCTCGATTTTGCTGTTGAGAAAGAAATCTCCTGATTGTATTAGCAGATTGTATACAATGAACACTTTCCTCCACCTCCACGATTTCTTTTTTCCTAGAAGGAATCCACAAATCAGACATGACTGGCTGAACTGATATAAATATGTGATGAGACTTGTTTTACGTTCATGTTGGAATTTATTGTTAAGTCTTTTGTAGATTCTTCTGGCAGGTTACACTTAATTTTAATGGTGCAAAACTGTAGACTGTTTTACTGACCAGTTTATGTATACAGGTTAAACTCAGACTTGCCATTGAAATAATTCCTCAGCCTTGAAGTCTGGAAGCAATATACATTGGGGCTGTTAATTACCCCCTTCCATCTTTCTTGTGTAGTAGAGCGATTCTTGGGACCACAGCTTTAGGATGGTGTGTGTCTTGTGTGGCCATCAACACGCAGCTATTAGAAGCAATGAGTTCTCTAACTTGGGCATTTAATGACACCCAGTGAATCTGCTTGGACTGCCCACAGCAACCCCCTGCCTGTATCTGAGGGTATTTAATTTCCTCCACACTAAAGTTAAATGTTTTCTTCACGTGAAATGTGTTGCTTAAAATAATGTTTATTGTTATCAACATCTTCCGTGGACCTCAAGATCAATAACAGCTGTGGTTTTGCTGGAACTTTGTAGAAGCTGCCAATATCCTTTATTCATTCTTCCTCAGTGGCTGACTCCTCCCTCCATCCCTCCCTCTCAGCTTTCCCTCGCAGATACCTGAGGCTGTGTAAGGAATAGCTCAGTGAGTTTAGGAATAGCAGAGATGACGTAAACACTGTCTCCTCCCTACTGCACCCCACTTTGCCGCTCACAACTCGTGTGCACCACGCACCTCACTCCCAATGCCATGTGGCCAAAGGAGAGGTAGACGCATAATGAGTTCCGGCACTGAAGGCTCAGTCCAAGCTCACCTCCTCTCCAAAAACTTTTCTCGCTTTCTTTCCACACCCTTTCACTGAACTCAGTCCAAACTGAATTGATCAGTGCCTCCTTCATGCCCTGACTACTTGAGCTTTTTTCCCAAATCAGTGATGATAATTACTACACTTGTTATGTGCCGGTTCTCCATACTGTACTCAAAACTTCAGCGACAGGGACCACGTCTCATTCTTTCCCTCTGCAGACACTGAGGGTCCTGTTCTCTGTCTCAGCTGCTGTGCTGTCTGCTGAGGATGCAACAGTTCCCCACTTCCCGCCCCCCTGCAACTCAGACATGTGTGTCCCCACCCCCTCGTCCCATGGAGTCTGTAACATAGTAAGGGCTTAGCAGAAAACGTCTGTTGAACGGTACTGTGCTTTTCATTCACAGTCTTTTTTCTGGCGTGTAAGTGTTTAGCCAGTCAGAGTGGAATGAACCGGCACTCTGCGTAAGTCTGGCTTTTTCCTCTCTGACTTCAAGGCACCCTTTGTAGATAAGAGTAAGAAAAGTTAATTTAAAAAAATCTTATATTTGCACTATGCCCAATGATTAACAAGTCTTTTCCAATACTAATTTCATTGATTCTTAATGTGTTCCCAAGGTAAATGGAAAAGATGCATTCTCATTTTGTACGCAGTCACTAGCATCCTAGTTTTCTGACTCAACACCATTATTCCTGTGCTTACAAACACATCTTCACACATGCGTGTGCATGCTTTAACACCATTTTAGATATTTGTCAACTTAAGATGAACTTACTTTTATTTCTTTAAAGATCAGTTTCAGAGTGAGTCACTGTTACAGGGTATGGAGACAAGGCACAAAGAGGACAGGGGAGGAGTTACTTCTCCCTCCCCCGGTAACAAAACGAAACCCAGCTAACGTGAGCCAGCATTGGAACCTCTCTTCCTTTTGCGGTGTGTGAAACGGTGGCACAGTTGCGGCAGCCCCGAGTGAACATGGTGTCCCAGTGTTCGTGGGCACCAGATCAACCATCCGGTCCAGTCTCCTTCACACGGCTGAGGAGGCTGAACGAAGCACCGAGAAAGGATACGACTTGTCTGAAGTCTCCCAGCTAGTCCAGTGGTAGCCAGTGTGTATAGATCACTTGGTGTGGAAATATGACCCTAAGAGCGCTGGCCTCCTGGCGTATGCGACCTATGCTTAACAAGGCCATGTGTCCGTGGAACCTTCTGTTCCAGCTGACCTGTTTTGAGTCGGTGACTGCAACATAATTTTTCTTGGCAGGTCTCAGGTGCTTTAAGGAGAAATTGCTCTTTCTGATGATTGGAGATTGACCCTTTAATCTGTGGAGGATAAGCGCCTTCAGTCTAAAATCTGAGCACACAATTTTCTGACAAACTTTGGCCCAGAGGCTGAAATTTCAGTTCTATAAAGTCTTAGTATCAGTTCTTAGGTGTTGCCTATAGCCTTTTTGCATCTTTGAAGGTTTGAAAAGAAATTTTTTTGGTTGAAAGTCAAAATACTATATTTTAGAAGACCATAGATTATTATAACTTTATAGTATATTGATTTGTGTAGAAAAAGGCAAGCTGCCCTTCTGTAGGTGTGGACTGGAGCTATGCCTGGTGAACTGGGGGAGGTCCAATGTGGGTGTGTGGCTGTTTTTATTTCTTATTTCCAGAATCTTTGAACTTCTCTGTTTTCTGGTTTGGGACACAGAGTTGTGTTTAGACTCAGGGCTGGCACTTAACCCTGGTTCTTCTGAGTCCTCTAGTGTGGCGCTCTTTTCACCAGCCCACTCCGTAGATGGGTAGGAATTCCGGCAGGCTCCGCCATGTTTGTTTTTGTCCCATCATATGAATGAAGAGCCTAAGGTCGTGTGGAGCGTGTGAGCAGGACTGGTGAAGGAGGATGAGAACCACAGCAAAGCACCATGAGGTTCAAGTAATGCTAAATTACCTTGCCTTCAGTCATTAAGAAATGAGGATGGATGTCAGGGGGTGCTTCTTGGGAAATCTGTGTGGCCTTTATTCTTTTTTCAAATATTTAAGCACCTTGAAGCATTTTAGGCAGGATACAGAATGGAGGGAAGAAACTACACATGTACACAATCACACACCTAAGGTCCAGATTCATTGTGTCATGTGTGTAGGCCTCATTGAAGCAAGACAGCGGCACAGGGCAGTCCCAGGTGCAGCGTTGAATTTCCTTTGCCTGTAGGGTGCACGGCTTCCCAGGACAGTCCCCTTGCACGTCACGTTCTGCCAGGTTGAGCACCTCCTACTCCACACCACCCCCCCGCCGCTTTTTAACTATCATTATCTCTCTATCATCTATGTTTTAAACCACTTCATTGAGGTAAGATTGATGTACACAGAGCTGTACATATTTATTGCGTACAACTTGATGAGTCACACCCTTTTGTTCTGAGGACTTCATCACTCTTTCAGAAGAGTGCACACTTACCATCTATGTGCTTCAGTTAAGTGCGTGTGTAAACAGAGCACTCCCGGGTCCTCCACCAGGCTCTGCTCGAGCAAGACCGACTCCTCGATGGAGAGAAAACAGAACTTTCCTGGTGTCCCTGAGCCGCCTTCAGCTTTCCCGCGTCTCCAAAGCCTGCCCTGTACTGATGGTTTGTGGTTCTAATGCCAGGTTAAGAAAATGCAAAGAAATATTTTTCTTCTTCATGCCCAATGTGTTTTAGGTGTTCTGCTATGTATGGATTTACATAGTCGGGAATCTACCAGGGCAGGAGTCTTTGGCCTCATTTTATAACCCGAATAAACTGAGGCCTAGATGGGTACGTGACGTGTCCGAGGTCACACACACTGAGTAGCAGTAAAGCCAAGATTCATTCCCACGCCCTGCTAACTCCAAGCATGGCCAGTGTGCACTTTCAGCGTGCCATGCAGCCATGGACAGGGTTTCAGGGCCACTGTTTTTCAGTCCTTTTGTGTTCCACTAGTGGCATGCTACAGTGGTTCTTAAGATAAATTAACTGACAGTGATTATACTCTGTCACATCAGCGAAGAACTATTTATTGAAGGCCAGTTTTTTTGTGCCCTTTTTTATAGCTACTCAGTCCCCACAAAATCAAGTGGCATCCTCTTCAAAAGGTTGAGTGGCTTGTTATTTGCACTCAGAATTTTCCGCATAAGAGTACTACATTCAATTCACAGACAGCCTCAGTCACAGGTAATCACCAACCGGGACAACATAAATATTATTTTTATCTGGAGGATCATCCCAAATTTATGTTCCCAATAATATTTGATATTATCCAGTGTTGAAATGTTAGAATGAATTACTTGTCCTGACTAGTCCTTCTCTTTCTCCTCCAAGTCTTACTGCCTTTGCCCCTCCCTCTCTTCTGCCCCGAGTACAGACTTTCCCCCTTTATCTGTAATAACAGGAGTCACTTGCACTCAACTTACTTTTGAGTGACTGTGCCTTGTAACAGTGCTGAGTAAAGTCCTAATGAGCACAGCAACTAGGATGTGGTATGGCTCCCAGGGTAGAAACAGATCAGTTTTCTTTTCCTGGCTTCCCCATAGTCAAAATGCAGTGACTTTTCAAATCCCTGATGAGAGGACTTATCTCTTTTGTTTATGAAGCCCTCATGCTATTTAAGGCAAAATGCAGCTTCTGGGCCTTAAATGATTTAACAGAGATAATACTAACCAGAGCTCATCTACTGTAAGGGGCGTGTTAACTAGATTTGTACCTCAGCAGAGTAGGCTAAATTTTCCTTTATGGCCTAGCGCCTGAGCAATATGATGAACTAGGTTCTCTTGTGCTAGCTCTGGACACCTCACTGCTGCCTGGGCTAGCACAAATACTGTAATTCGTATCTAATGATATTACAGGGGAAAGGCGTTCAGAAAGTGGATCCATTTTGTTACTTCTCCATAGAATTAAAGGACACAAGATAAAGAGGTGCTATGTGACCCTAATTTTATGTCAAAGCCCACAAAGAAATCTGAGGAGGCTAGAGCATTTGTTAACCAAAATCTTCTCAGGTTTTTCCTTCTGTAAATGCATGTATTCACCCTCACTTAGGGTCTGTGATCGTGGGCTTTGTGTTTTAATTAGGGATTACTACAAAGTATCTCACAGCTGACCCAGTGCTTAATTAGAATAATCATGGGAGTAGCTTTTGCAAGTTGGCATCCAAGGGACTGAGGCTGACTTTTAAAGTAACGGTGTGCTTTAGACCCGGGTACTCTAACCTCACCCTCAGCCGGTTTCCGGTCACGGTTCCTTATCCTTGACCTCCCACGGCTGTTGGGGGGTCTGTACAGACAGAGTCTGCAGCATCCCTCTCATGCTCACCAGACACTTAAACTTCAGCATGCATCAGTGCAGGGGAAATCAATGTTATTTCATGAAAATCAATGCGTTACTTCTTCCAAGGGGTTATTTTTAGGTAAGCTTGATCTCTAAAGTGAAATAAATGATTTGTGGCCTGATAAAGGAATTCACGCATGGGGAAAGGAAGAGGATTTGGATGTATATGGGCTCCTTCCCTGATCTAGGATATCACACCTTTATTTCTGAGTTGCTCTCAAAAGTTTAGTTTGAATGTATTGATCCCGTCAAGTGTTTTATTTTGTTTCATTTAACATCTTCATCACTGAAGATTCTCATTTAATTCATACTAATCAAATAGGTCAATGATTCACCTAGTATTTTTCCATGTGAGTCTCAATTCCCTTGTTCCTTTGGAAACCACTAGATAGAAGTGTCATTTTATTAAAATTTAATAACAACTTGACTCTGGAGTGTGAGCAGCCAGGCAGAATTGTCATCAGGTATAATTTGTAGACTGGGCTTCGGGTACACGTGATCTTTTTTTTATTTTGTCACATATATCAATTATGATGCTGTACCACCTTGAACAGAGGTTCTGAGAAAAATGAGTCTGAAGAAATCTGAGGATATTTTTAAGGAAAAGTCCAACCCTATCAGAGAGAAGTAAATGAGGGTGAATAGCGGCATTTCTGTGTGTGTGTTTTTAACATAAAATAAAAGAACCTCTTGTCATCTTCGTTGTATTCATCTACAAGGTTTAAACTCTTTTTATTCTTTGCTCCAGTCTAACGAGGAGCAAAGAAATGTGAAAACACGATAGGTAATATTTCGCAAGGACCCGTATGATGGAGATAAGGCCAAAAGTGAGCTGGTTGTATGTGCTCTACTCAGATTGTATTTTACCTGGAGCACATTAGTTTTGGGCATTTGGTCTGAAATCTAAGAGACTAAATAAATAATAAACAATTTTAAGAGAAGGATAGGGAACATGCAAGTAATAAAATAGTATTTACTGCTACCAGGAGTCCTCATCATTTAGACACTTAATTTTTTTTTGAATGAGAGTGTAGATAATACATAGCTGGATTTTTCTAGTGTTCCCTGTAGTGTGTAGCATTTATGAGGGTTTAATAAATTTTTATCATAATTAATATCCCAAACGGATTGGGGTTTTTCTCTGGGGGATGGAAGGACTGGCGGGTCAGGAATCTTGGGAAAGATTGAAGGTGCTTTTTATGAGTTGTTCCTTGGCTGTGTCTGTGGATGGTCCTGATATACTCGTTCATCTTGTTTCTTGCCTTAAGCCCGGTTCTGTGCAGCAAAGCAGTCGTTTGGCAGAGTGATGAGTCAGGCAAGGGTTGGTTCTTCTGGACACACGCTGTGAGAAGAGCATGGGTTTCAGAGTTAGGCAACCTGGATTTGAATTCCAGTTCTTTTCTAGTCTGCAAAATGGGGACAATTGCACCTTTCTTGAGGGTTTGTGTGGAAATAGAACTAATGCATATAAAGGACCAGGCATAGTAGGGGCTTCTGATATCAGCTATTACTAATACCCTTCCGAGAAAGGTATTGAATCCACGTGGACACCAGAGTAAGCGGGTTGGCCTACTCTCAGTGGCCATTGTAGTTAGTGTATTGGCTAATGTCCCGCCACAGTGAACCAAGTTCTGATAGTCCTCAAGTTCAATTCAGCACATTTAAAAAATTTATTATTTTAAAATATTATAGTTGATGTTCATTATATTAGTTTCTGGTATACAGCATAATGATTACACATTTATATAATGTATGAAGTGATCCTCCTGTTAAATTCAGTACCTACCTGCCAGCACACTATAGTTATTACAATGTTATTGACTATATCCCTGTGACTGTTTTGCAACTGCTAATTTGTGCTTCTTCATCACTTTACCTTTTTCACCCGATCATTCCTCCTCCTCTCTGGCAACCATCAGTTTGTTCTCTGTTTCTGTGGGTCTGTTCATGTGTTATTTGTTCATTCATTTTGTTCTGTAGATTCCATTTGTAATGGGAATTGTATGGTATCTGTGTTTCTCTGCCTGACGTATTTCACTGAGCATAATACCCTCTCGGTCCATCCATGCTGTTGCAAATGGTATAGACTTCATTATTTTTTATGGCTAAGTACTATTCCATTATATACATGTACCACATCTTCTTTTTTTCTTTTTTAATGGTTATTCTATTACAATTGTCCCAATTTTTCCATTTTTGCCTCCTTTGCCCAGCCTACTCCCACAGGCAGTCCCCACACCATTGTCCATGGGCCTTTTGTACATGTTCTGTGACTAGTCCTTTTCCCTTCTGGCCACCATTATGCCTGCCCCCCTTGCCTCTGGCCACTGTCAGTCTGTTCCTTGTATCCATGTCTCTGGTTCTGTTTTGCTCATTAGTTTATTTTGTTCGTTAGATTCCTCTTATAAGTGAGACGTATGGTATTTGTCTTTCACTGACTGGCTTATTTCACTTATCATAATACTCTCTCGTTCCACCCATGCTGTCATGAAGGATAGGGGCTCTTTCTTTCTACTGCATCGTATTCCATTGTGTAAATGTACCACAGTTTTTTGATCCACTCATCTGCTGATGGGCACTTAGGCTGTTTCCAGCACTCGGCTATTGTAAATAGCGCTGCTATGAACATTGGGGTGCATACGTTCTTTTGACTTGGTGTTTCAGGATTCTTAGGGGATATTCCCAGCAATGCAGTCACTGGGTCAACAGGCAGTTCTAATTTTGATTTTTTGAGGAAATTCCATACTGTTTTCCACAGTGGCTGCACCAGTCTGCACTCCCACCACCAGTGGTACTAGGATTCCCTTATCTCCACATCCTCACCAGCACTGGTTGTTTGTTGATTTATTAATGATAGCCATTCTGACAGGAGTAAGGTGATATCTCATTGTGGTTTAAATGTGCATTATTTTTTAATTTTATTATTTTTATGGCCAAGTAATATTCCATTGTATATATGTGCCGCATCATCTTTTTCCACTTGTCTTTTGATGGGCATTTGGGTTGCTTCCCTATCTTGGCTATTGTAAATAATGCTGTGGTGTGCAGATTCCTTTTTGAATTAGTGTTTTGAATTTCTTTGGTCAAATATCTGGAGGTGGAATTACAATTCAGCACATTTTTAATGAGTACTTCTGAATCCTATGGGAGAAGCGTGTAGGATGCAATTTAATCAGGGCTGAGCTCTGTGCAACATGTGTGTGCTCTGATGTTTGGAAGAGAGAGAGGTGACCCCTTTGGGCTTGGGGGGAGTCAAGGTGGATTTTATGAAAGATTTGGTAGGTGAGAGGAGTCATGAAGAACAGGTGATGTTTTGACAGGGTGAGGCAGGTATGAGAAGTGGGGATCAAGGTACTAAAAATAAGGCAATGGATAACCTTTTTGGGAGATCAATAATAACATCATCAGAAGAGTTTTGAAGGAACAATATCAATCTCCTGGTGGTGGGTAAGGCAGAGGTGACGTAAATAGCAGTGCTTCTGCTGGTGTCAGCCTTGAGCCTGAGTTTAGCGACTTTATTGGAAATGCAAATGAATGCTCATCAAATGTATAGATCACATGGAATGCAGTGGGATGGGTTAGTCCGCAGGGTGGGTGGGCAGGGTACAGGGCTGGGGCTGGGGGGGCAGGGTTAGGCTTTTAAAAAACTTCTGCAAGTTTAACTCCTGATCACAGTCAAATGGAATGACATTCCGTAGAGATCAAAGAATTAATTGTTTAATTCTTCCATTAAAATAAACAAGCCAAGCTCAGCTGGGTAGGGGAATACATAAAAGTTCATGGGACTTGACCTGGAAATGATCACACCTCCTGTTATATGGGCACAGTCAGGCGCTGGGGACTGTGGGGCCGATTCTGAGACTTAGGATTCCTGAACAAATGTAAAGAACCTTTATAGGTTACAGTAAAAATAGCTACCATTTATTGAGTATGTACTATTTTATTGTGACAAATAATGGTTAGCACTTACTGAACATTTGCTTGGTGCCAGGCCTAAAAATAGTTATTATCTTATACCTTCCAATGGCCTTGCAAAGTACCTCTCTATCCTTGTTTTATAAAACAAGAAGCTGAAGCTCTGGAAGGTCCAGTAGCTTGCTTGCAGGCTAAGTGAAAAAGCCACAATACCCTCCTGCTGTCCCAGAGTCCTGTGTGCCTCACTTTACCATGCTGTCTTCCACCAACAAATACAAATATGTGCAAATAAGTGGAGAAAATGATATCTGCCAAATATGTGCAATATGTTTCCATTTCTATTAAATTTGGACATATATGAAAACACTAACAATTTCTTTTAATCCTCATCTGAAGACATGCTTTCATTGATTTTAGAGATTGAGGAAGAGAGCAAAAGAGGGGTGGGATGGCAACAGAGAGAGAGAGAAGGGGGGAGAGAGAGAGGAAAAAAAGAAAACATGGATCGGCTACCTCCCATATGGGTCCCCACTGGGGCTCGAACCACAACCTAGGTATGTGCCCTGACCGGGAATCGAATCTGCAGCCTCCTGGTGTACGGGATGACCCTCCAACCAACTGAGTCACCCAGCCAGGGCAACACTAATAATTTTTATGGATTCATAATATACAGTAATAGTATATCATGCATGGGAGTGGTAAACACCGAATTCAAGACATGATTACGAACTGTAAAGGAAAGGGGAGGGAAACTACCTGTAAATTTTTTTTCCCTAAGAGAAAAGAAAAAATATGGGAGAATGTTAAGATGTGTTAAAGCTGGGTCATGGGTATTCTTTATATTATTTTTCATACTTATCTCTGAAAAATTGTTTAAATTAAAAACGTAGGAAGCTTGGGTGGCACTTGCATTGGAAGAAGGGACTGGCCAGAGCACGCACCTCTCGAGTCCCTCTGGGGCGGCTCTGAAACTCCATGCTCCTGCTGGCCAGCTCCCCACCGCCAGTGTGACGTCTTTACAGGGTTATAGATCCAAGACATAGGATGACGATGCAAGGAAAAGTATTTTACTGCTCCTTGTTTCTTGCTTTTAAACTACTGAATTAAAGCAGGATTTTGAAGTTTCTGAATCTCTTCAGACACAGTATGGTATTTTGAAAAGTGTCAGGGCTTCGTGGAGTCAGGCTGACCGAGGCCTGACTCCCAGCCCTGCCACTTGACAACATGAATCTGAGGACAAGTGACTGAAGCTCCCCGAGCCTTTGCTTATTCTGTGAAGTGAGGAAAGCACCGCCTCATAGGATGGTCATGGGAGTCGGAGATGACATGTGTAAAGGGTCGAGCGTGTCATAGGCCCTCACAGTAGGTCATCTCAGTTGTCCTCTGAAGCTTTAAACAAATGCTAATTCCATGCAATTTGTGTCCCAAATATTTCTTGTGTCAGTGCACTGCTCTCCAATCCCAGGGCCAGCCTCCCTCTTCCAGCCTCATTCGCCTCTCACCTGGCCTCGATAAGCAGCCTTCTAACAGATCACGTCCTCACTGGCTCCCCTCCAAGTTCATTGCTTCCTAGAGTCAGATCTTTCAGAACCCGGAACCAGACCACACCCTTTTCTTGCCTATTTCAGGCTTTCGTGCTCCCTGTCGGGCGCTCCCTAGGCAGTCCCTGCTGCCCTCTCCCGTCCTGTGATCACTCCTCTCAGGTGCGTTCCCTGCCTCAGCCGTGCTACGTTTGTGCAGTAGTTCCTTCAAAGGTCCTTACTCTGTCTTGCCTCTTGCTTCTTGTCCTCCTCCCCCTGCACCTTGCCCCAGCTCTCCTCTCTAATTCTCACACTTTCTTCAGGCCTTGGTTTTTTCTTTTTTTTTTTAATTGAGGAATAATTGATATATAACATTATAATAGTTTCAGGTGCACAACAATGATGCGATACTGTATATATTGCTAAATGATCACTGCATTAGTTTAGTTAACATCTGTTAGCACACAATTACACATTATTTTTCTTATGAGAAAAGTTTTAAGATCTCTCTTAACAACTTTCAAATGTGCAATACGGTAAGGTCAACTGTAGTCACCATGCTATGGTTATGTCCCATGACTCATTTATTGTATAACTGGAAGTTTGTACATTTTGCCTGCTTCACCCACTTTGCCTGTTGCCTCTGCCTTCATCTCCGGCAACCACCAACCTGTTCTCTGTATCTGTGAGCTTGGTTTTCTTGTTGTTTTCAGATCCTATATATAAGTGAGATCATATAGTATTTGTCTCTGTCTGACTTATTTCACTTAACGTGTTGTCCTCAAGGTCCATTCATGTTGTTGCATATGGCAAGATTTCCTTATTTTTGGCCCTGGCAGAGTAGCTCAGTTAGTAAGTGTATTGTCCCAATATGCCAGGGTTGTGGGTTTGATTCCACAGAAGGGCACATACCAGAATTAACCAATGAATGCATAAATAAGTGGAGCGACAAATCGTTGTTTCTCTCTCTCTCTCATCAATAAAAAATCCCTTCTTATGGCTGAATAATATTCCATTGTGTGTGTGTGCATGCACACGTGTGTGTGTGTGTGTGTGTGTGTGTGTATTACACATCTTCTTCATCCATTTATCCATTGAGAACACTTAGGTTGTTCCATATCTTGGCTATTGTAAATAATACCACAGTAAACATGCAGGTGTATATATCTTTTTGACTTAATGTCTCTGTTTTCTTTAGGTAAATGCCCAGAAGTGAAATTACTGGATGAGGTGCTAGTTCTATTTTTAATTTCTTGAGGTGCCTCCATAGTGGTTCCCATGGCAGTTGCACCAATTTACATTCTCACCAGCAGTGCACATGGGTCCCTTTTCTCCACATCTGCTCTGGCACTCGCTACTTCTTGTCTTTTTGATGATACCCATTCTAACAGCTGTGATGTGATATCTCATTGTGATTTGCATTTCCCTAAGGATTGGTGATGTTGAGCACCTTTTTATGAATTTGTTGGCCTAGGCTTTATTTTAAATCTCATTTTCTGTCGGAGGCCTTCCCTGATCCCTGCTCCAGGTTAATTCTTGCTATCTCACCTCATCTCGTGCATGTCCCCAGTCTTCATCAAATACAGTAACTTCTTGTTTGAGCTCAGTGCTCTATGCTAGCTTCACACTCTTCATGAAATCAGAGTGCATCATGGTCGTTGTCACATCCCCAACCTAGCTGGCAGATAATAGGTACTCAAAAATATGAGGTTGGTTGTTTAAATAAATAAATATTGAGACTGAGAAAATGCTGCTGCTATACTTCACTCTCTGTGTTCGCTTGGCTAAGTGACCCCGCCGACCCTCAGTTCTCCCACCTTTGAAGTGAGGCAGCACTGTCAACTCTAGCGTGTCACGAGTTTGCGGGCCGATGTGTGTGCACTGACTGACGCATGGTGGATCCTGAATGAGTGCTGTTTTTCCTTCATAAATGGATAAACCAGAAGGTAGAGATTTTCCAAGAAATACAATTGTGCTTTTTAAAAATAAAAACAAAAACATTATTTATATAACAACACATAATTTTCTAGTTGTAAATCAGGTGGATCAAGTCTCTGAGAACCTATTATCAACTGCTTGTCTCAGCAGAGTTGGTAATCTTCCTCCTAGGCCACGTCCAGCCTTCTAACCTGCCAGTCTGTTTATATTGCTCCTTAATTGCTAGTTGGAGATGGTGTTTAAGATTGCATTACTCCTGTTTGTTTATTCCCCATTTTGGGCCCTAAATGCCTTCCTGTGGCTCTTAAATTCTCAGAGGAGTTGTTTTTCTAGCCCTGAAATTCAAAACCCTGCTCTAAACTGTCCTTTCCCAGCCCTGGTGTCTGATCTCTGTGGCGAGGATTTTGAGCTGCCTTGTCAAGGAGAGACACGTGCCAACACTATCTCGGAGCCCATTTGGTCTTCATGTATTGTTTTGAGAGCATACTTTGTAATTATGATTTAATAAGACTAGGATTTTTAAAAAGCAAATAAAACTTTTTTAGTTGCAAATTACTACATACTGCTATAGAAAGTTAGAAAGCAATGATCAAAAAGACAAAATGACGTGTCATTTCATTTCCCACCTGCAAGCTCTGTTAACATTTTGCATTTTTTAGTCTTTGTCCCTTTCCTCAAAAATAAAGTCAGTTTATTTTTGATTTTCTAAATCAATATTTATAGATAAGTTATACAGAAACAACAGATGTCATCCATAGCATCACAACTCAAAGATAATTAGTGTCAATTTTTTTTTTATTTCTGACACTTTTTAAAGTAGGAAGATAAATAATACACAGATTGTCATGGTAAATTTTTTAAAATTATCTTATTATTGTTCAAGTACAGTTGTCTGCATTTACCTCCCACCATCCCCCCATCTCCCACCATCCCCGTCTCCCTCCCCTGCTTCCACTGCCCCTTGGTTTTGTCCATGTGTCCTTTACAGTTGTTTCTGTCATGTAAAATTTTTAAGCATTACCAGTGAAGTGAATGTACTCTTTGTTCCTTCCCATCCTTCTCCCTCATCTGCCCAGACTAACACTTTAGTCCATTTAGTGCGTATCCTTCCTAAGGGATGGGGAGGGGGCAGTTGTTATTGGCATCTAGGGGGTAGAGGCCAGGGATGCTGCTGAACATCCTCCAGAATATAGGGCAGCCCCCTTTCCCCCAACAAATCTGGTCCAAAATGTCAGTAGTGCCACTATTGAGAACCCATCTTCCCTATCTTGTTCTATGAATATGCACACACAATTTATTTTTATGCTGGCATCATATTTTTTCTGCCTCTTGCTTTTTGCTCTAACAATATGCCTTAGAGTTCCTCTCCAACTCAGTTCATGTACCCTTGACCTTGAACAACATGGAGCTGGGGATGCCTAGCCCCCACAGAGGCAAAAATTTGTGTATAACTTTTGGCTCCCCCAAAACTTAACTATTAATAGTCTACTGTTGACCACAAGCCTTTGCCCATAACATAAACAGTCAATCAACACGTAACTTGTATATGTATTATATAATGTATTTGTGCAATAAAGCAAACCAGAGAAAACAGTTATTAAGAAAATCATAAGGAAAATAAATTTACAGTATTGAAAAAATTTTACATACAAGTGGACCTACACAGTTTAAATTCATGTTGTTCAAGAGTCAGTGGTAGCTCTACCTTATTTCTTTCATGCATAGTATCCCATTTTGCTGTAGTTAAGTTAATCAGTTCCCTAAACGATCATTTAGGCTCTTTGTGATATTTTCCATGATTTTTCCGCCTGATTAGTTGTGTGTATTTTTCTAGAGGATATGTTCAGAACTAGCGTTGCTGAGTTGCAAGGTATTCCTCTTGTTTCTGGGAATCCGTGAGAAAGGGTAGATGGGGTTGCAGTGTACGTGCAGTGTGTTTGACCACGCTTTTCGTTTAACCTGATATCACGATTCTGACAGAGACGGAACCAGTGCTTTACCAAATCTGTTTCCCCCTTTTGTGAGCCCATGCCTAGACTGTGCTTCCCAGCCTCCACTGCAGTTAGTAAAGGCCTGTGACTCACTTCTTAATAACAGATTTTTGCTACCTCTAGGTCTCACCCATAAAACACTCCTGGCTGTAGCCACCCAAGCACTTTTCCCAACTGCTAGGTGGACACTGACACTGGGAGTATGCGGAAGCTGCAGGGTGCAGATGGCAGAGCTGCTGGCAGCCGGGTCTCCGAATGCCTGTGCGGAACGGGGTCCTGTCACCACCGGTTCTGCCCCTGTCAGTCTGGCCCCACCCTGGACTGTCTCATGAGCAGGAAATGAACTTTTAATGTTAAGTCAGTGAAATTTTGGTGTTCATTACAGCAGGTAGCACTATTTTAATTAGTAGAGGGAACTTTTTTGTTTGATTGAATATTTTGAAAACACCATTTTAAATAACCATATGGTATCTCTTAATATTATTGCATCATAATTTATTTAACCATTCTGCTATTACTGAGCATTTGTATAATCTTTTCACAGTTATAATTTTTAATAATTTTTATATGTTTATAATTTTTTCTTACTGTTGTGACAGCTGACCTACAAAAGTCTTCATTTAATTTTTTCATTATTTTATTTGTATAGAGAAGTGGTTCTCAACTGGGAAAAATTCTCCATGCCCCTCCCCCAGCCCCCTCCCCCCATCCACAATGTCTGGAGACACGTTTGGCTGCCACAACTTGCTGTGCTGGGTGCTACTGGCATCTGGGTAGAGGTCAGGGGAGTTGCCTAACATCCTAAAGTGCTCAAGACAGCCCCTTAAACAGAGAATTACCCTGCCCAATGTATCAACAGTGCCAGAGCTGAAAGTTCCTGGTCTTGGGTCTAGACAGAAAATTACTGCCTCAAAGGATGTTTTAGGAGTCTTGATTTGTGTGCCAAGGTGCTCCTCAGAAAGGCTTCAGCAGGTTGTACTCTCGCCAGCCGGGCACAAGCACACGTGCCTCGCTCCATCCTCATCAGTACGGTGAGGTGTTTTGTTTTATACTTTGCTGTTTGAAAACAATATCTTATTTCTTTTGTGTTCCCTTCATTATTAAGAGGGTGGTTTTCCCCCATGTTTGATTGACTTTTTACACTGTGTGGGTGAATTGTGTGTTCATTCACCCCTTGTTTGTGACAGATATTTTTTTCAGAATTTTTTTTTGCCATTTCATTTCCTTTGTGATGCTTGCCATGTTTTTAACAACAGAAATTAAAATTTCTTATACAATCCTATCTTTTTATTTCATTCTTTGGTATTTCTGTTGTTTTTAGCCTTAGAGAGTCCTTCTACATTCAGGAATTAAGTAATTACCTATATTTTATAGTTTTGTGTGCTCTGTGTTGTGTTTAACCTTTTTGTCTGTCTGATATTTACTTTGAAGAATTGTGTACTTTTAGTGTTCCGTCTCTATTTACTTATTAACAGGGTTTTTAAAAGAAGCCTTTAATACAATTTGAGGAAAAATAAACTTGTGCTGAAATATGTTTCTTGTGATTAAAAATTTAACACAAAGATGAACCATGGCTTAAGAGCAGGAAACGAGGCAGATGTTTGGAAAACAACCAATACGCAGGAGGTCTGGCTTGTGAGGAGGAGGGAGATGATAGTAAAAAGAAGGTTGGAATCACATTGTGAAAATCATGACTTGCCGAGCTTGGGGTTGGGTTCCTGTGCATCGGTAAGTCACCAGAGGTTTTTAAGTGAAGGGATGGCGTAATCAGACCTATGCTTTAGGGAAATTAATAGAGAGGAGAGAATGGAGGAGGTGGAGGTCAGAAGACCTGTGAAGAGGCTGTGAAGGCCATGCGGTTGAGAGATGAAGAGTCCCGGGCTGGGGAAGGTCTGAAGTCAGAACTGGGCCTCCAGAAGCTGGTGCCTGAAGCAGCGGAGGCAGTGCTGCGGGTGAATAAGGTGTGTCTGGGTGTGGGGAGCCTGAGGGTGTGTGCTCGCAGTGTCTGAAGGTGACGGCCACGGTCATTAGGTCGCTTTTCCTGTGTGAGACTGTGGGTGAGTGCCGTCAGGTTTGTCGTTCTTGTTGTTCCTATGGAAGTTGAAAGCATGGGTGTTTTTTTTCTGTAACGTTTCTAATAAAAAAAAAAAAACAAAACAAAACTGGAGAACCAAATAAAACATGTTTACTTGGCCACTAGGTGCTACATTAGACATACCCAGAGGTAGATTCAGTAGGACTCGCTCATCACTGAAGACAGGGAAAGAAGGAGCTTTAGAGGAACCAAGAGCACTTTGGAGAAGGTGGTACGCCCTGGCGCAGGGCGGTGCGGCGCATTCTCCAGCTGCAGTGGCTGGGCTTGAATCCTGGCATTGGACGACCTTGGGCAGGTCACTTCATCTCTCCCCTGTGCAATGGAGACGAAAAGAGCATCTGTCTCACAGGTTGTTCTCAAGATTAAGTGTGTTAATACAAGTGAAATGTTTAGGCCAGTGTCTGACACAGAGCACTCCGTAGTAAATTATAATTATTATTTTAAGTACTTGTTAGAATGAAGACTACAGTGAAGAGACTAGGTTATGGGCACAGCCAGCTTGGGTTTAAATCTTTTCACACTTCTGAGTTACATTATTTTACCTTTGTATGTCTCACCTGTAACATGGGGAATAACAATACCTTCCTAATTCTGTTGCTTACAAAGGATTGGGCACAGAGAAAATTGTACAGATACTTGAAAAGAAATGAAAATAGACCACCTTCTTACACCATATACAAAAATAAAGTCAAAATGGATTAAAGACTTCAATGTCAGACTCCAAACCATAAAACTCCTAGAAAAAAAATAGGTAGTAAAATTTCTGACATTTCTATTAGCAACATTTTTTTCTGATACATCTCCTTGGGCAAGGGAAACAAAAGAAAAAAATAAACAAATGGGACCATATCAACTAAAAAGTGTTTGCACAGCAAAGGAAACCATCAACAAAACAAAGTGACAACCCACTAAATGGCAGAACATACCCACCAATGACACATCCAATAAGGAGTTGATATCCAAAATGTTCATGGGCAGGCAAAAGTATGTTTACAAATGTTGGTATGCAAAACAGAGTTTATTTGTATATTATTAATTTTTATTATTTTATTATTATTAACCTACTTTTGCCCACACCTGCATAAAGAACTCATACTACTCAACACCAAAAAAGCCAACAATCCAATTAAAAAATGGGCAGAGGACCTGAACAGACCTTCTCCAAAAAGGACATACAGATGGCCAATAGACC
Organism: Phyllostomus discolor; assembly: GCF_004126475.2. NCBI lineage: Eukaryota > Metazoa > Chordata > Mammalia > Chiroptera > Phyllostomidae > Phyllostomus > Phyllostomus discolor. Next base: position 55,668,952 of record NC_040915.2, on the reverse strand, counting down.
TATGAAAAGATGTTCAACATCACTAATTGTCAGAGAAATGCAAATTGTAAACCACAATGAGGTATCACCTTATACCTGTCAGAATGACTATCATCAGTAAATCCACAAATGACAAGTGTTGGTGAGGATGTGGAGAAAAGGGAACCCTCGTGCCCTGGGAATGCAGAGTGTTGCAGCCACTGTGGGAAACAGTATGGAGGGTTCTCAAAAAATTAGAAATGGAACTGCCTTATGGCCCAGCCATTCCACTTCTGGGGATTTGTCTGAAGAAACCCAAAGCACTAATTCAAAAGAATACATGTACCCCTATGGAATAACGAAACTATGGAAGCAGCCCAAGTGCCCATCAGTAGATGACTGGATAAAAAAGCAGTGGTACAAATATACAATGGAATATTACTCAGGCATAAAAAAGAATGAAACCTTACCATTTGTGACAGCATGGATGGACCTAGAGGGTATTATGCTCAGTAAAGTAAGTCAGAGAAAGACAAATACCATATGATTTCACTTATATGTGGAATCTAGCAAACAAACAAAATTGAACAGACTCACAGGTACAGAGAACAAATGGTGGCTGCCAGAGGGGTGGAGGGTTGGGGGACTGTGTGAAGAGACGAAGGGAGTAAGAAGTACAGGTTGGTAGTTATGGAATAGTCATGGGGATGTGAGTACAGCGTAGAGCATGTACTCAGTACTATTGTGATAACTGTGCATGGTTCCAGTCGAGGTCCTCGAACGTGGAGGCGAACACTATGTAAAGTACACGACTGTCTAACCACTAAGCTGCACACCTGAAACCGATACAAAATAAAATGGAAAGAAAAATTGTAAAATTAAAAATAAATGTTGAAATAAGTCTTGCACAATGGTCTAGTCATAACTAGATTTGTTGAGTCCTCTTTTATTTTTTTAAACCCCGAGGAGAGGAGAAAAGGGGAACAGGAGAGAAGGGAGGCACCATGGGAAGAACAGAATTCTTTAAAAGGAAATTTTAAACATTGTTCTCATATAATAGCCAAGAAATCTTTAATCAAGTTAATGTTATTTGTCATTATATACGAGTTTGGGGGCGGAAGTGAGGCTGAGGGAGATGCGGTGTGGCGCGAGCTTTGTTTCGTGCTCCTGTGGGTCGCCCACCACCGACCCCTGTTTTTGTTGTTAAGTCTTCTTGAAAGTACTTAGGGGTCTTAATGAGAAAAGCAAAACTGAGGGCTCCTCCCAGTTAATTAACTGTGATTATGATCACTCTCTTTTTCCCTCTCTGAACATAACTCCTTTACCGTAGCTCTTTCTCAGCAGGACCCTGCAGGTTAAGGCTGCAGATTGAGCTTGTATCTGAAGAAGTTACCCTCCCAGCTCTCATTTCCCCAAGCTGGCCCCACCCTCATCCATCCCCACTGCTGTCGCTCTTGTTCAGGCCTTTATAACTGTTTTCAAACTTTGTCACTCAGTTCCTGACCTATCTCCCTTACTTCCAGCTATGCCCCTGCTGCAGTGCATCCTTCACATTGCCCCTGCGATCCTTCTGTATTGCAAAACCGGAAGTAATGGTCACGTTAGTTATTATGCTGTAGTTTGCTTGCTTTTCTGTGTGCCAGTCACTAACATCAGACTTTACAACTAAACTATAAAATTCCTTTCTAGAGGGCCAAACATATCAACATATAATTTATATGCAGCATGAAACACAGTGAGTTTTTTAGTTATTATTTGGGGAATTACCTAACGTTAGTGTATGCGCATCTTTCCTTGGGACCAATTTTTACAGAAACTTCCAGTCTACTGCCATATGTAGCTGCCAGCAGAGCAGAAACTGATCAGAGTAAAGGGGCTTATAATGTGGAGAGGTGCCCACTGAAGAGCATCGCAGCATTCAGAATGCAGCTTTTCGCTGATCTCTGTTTTTAGTGTAGCATTTCATTTCTATCTTCATCTCTAAACATCTGCAGAAAGCAGGCTTCCATCTCTGGTGGACTTGGGGAGCAGACCTAGGCTCTGACTGCCTCTTACACAAGTTTACATCCCATCCTGTGTGTCGGCCCTGCATCCCCTTCTCTGACCTTCAGAAACCTCAGTGCCTCCATTCCCGCCCCTTCCCCGAGTTCTGCAGCTGGACTTGGCACCCCTCCCCGCAGGCAGTTTGGTTTCTGTCTTCCCTGACCTCCTAAATCAGTTACCGTTCATCCATCTGCTTTCCATCCTCCAGAATGCTGTGGATATCTCTGTGGATATCTCTCGTCTGCTGGCATCTTTCTCGGTGTTTTTGACTTTATGGGCTTATAGCTTAAAAAAATCCCTTTCACTGTTCTTTTACTGGAGTTTCTGACATAAGTTGATGAACGTGGGTGTTTCCACTTGTCCTAGTCACCCAGATGTCTGTCACACTTACTTTTTTCCAGTCTGTCTCCTCAGCTGTAAGTGACTTCGCAGAGGAGGCTTGTCTCATTTATCTTTATATTTATTTCTAGGGCCTAGGACATAGTGGGCACTCAGATGATTGTTGAGTGAAGAAGTGAGCAAATACACTTTAACTATTCTTTGTTATCTCTGCAAAACATTTATTTTCTTGATGTTTCTGGAAGCAAGTGTCTACAGTGCCACTCCAGTCTACCATAGGGCCGAGGCCTGTCCCCTCGGAATGCAGCTGGTATTCGCAATGGGCTCAAGTTGCTTAGAATTCCCGGTGGGCGCTGTTATGCAGAGGATTTTATTAAGTATCCAATGATGAATATATCTCCTCGACTCTTATTACTAACCCCCTGAAGCACATCCTTGATGCCCGCAGTTGACTTAATCACAACATTGTTCTCAAGTACCCAACACACGTTTAATTCACTACTCTGGTTTTGCCTCTGATGATGCCCATGAGAAGTGTGAGGACCACTATTTATCTTGTTAGAAGGTGGTGGAAGAAGCATCCCAGGGGAAATGTAACTCACTTGGGCACATCTGGATTGTGCTGTGAAAGAACAGCAAACTTCTGACGGGAGCCGAGAGTGAGGCTGTGGATAGTGGCCTCTGCCTGTTATCACTGGTTCAGCGAGTTTAATGTTCTCATTCAAAACTTGGATAAACAAATCAGAGATCTGTCTCTTTGACAGCTCGTTGGGTGTACTTTAAAGTTCTGTGTTTCTTTTAAATTAAAGTAGTCACACTTTCACATTCACAGAAAACTATTTCTGATAGTTGGATGCTTTAGTACAGGTATTTTTACCCTTCTGTCTATTCTTATTTTGTATCTGTTCTGTACATAAGAGATTAATCTTAACCCTTACCCTCACCAAATGACTCCCTGTATTTGGCAATTCTACTTATTTTTCTTAGATTCCAGGCATATAAGCCAGCACAGAGCGAACTTACAATGAGTAGAGTAATCTTAGAACTTGGGAGGCAAAACTTTATCTTCCTGCTTTCTCCTTCATTTCCTCCCTCTCGCCTCTTCTGAACTATAAAATTAGGTAAAATAAGCTTTAGGTGTAATTAGATATGATACAACATGTGCTTTATTGTGGGGAGAAAGTGCTGCTACTTTCTTGGGAAGAAGCCAGAGCAGGAAGAGGCTGTAACCACCCCCATCTGGAAGGGGGCATCATCACTCGTCACTTCACCTTCGCCCTTTTCCTGCCTTCTCTCTCTAACAGGGACAGAATCACCACCTCCCCTTTCCCCCATCACTGGAAGCAAGGTAAGCCAATCCATTCCCAGCCCCAGGATTTTTACAAAAAGAGGCATCTGAGGCTTCTATAAAACTGCACGATTTCTAGCAGTCTTCTTTTAATACCATAATACTTTGAAAGGAACCTTCTGGACATGGACCCTGCCATTCAGGAGCTGGGCTAATTCTTTTCTTCCTGTCGAGTTCCCAGGACACGTACATTACTAAGCACATTCAGATGGTCCTTCCTGAATTCACAGCCCCATGCCACTGTTGAGAAAGCCACCTCTGTCAATGTAAGCCTGAGCCATAGCCCGTCTTGTGGATGTCTGTTCTTACAGACATGTGGGAGCAGCTTTCTGGGATTCCTCAGGCATGCTGGACACATTAGCCAGTGCTAGGCCTGGCATGTTCCCTAAACTGTCCACTTCAGATCTCAGCATCTATATATGATCATTAGGGTAATATTAATCAAATTAAATATGCCTCTTTAGTCTCATGTAGGTTGGTGAGCTTGAAGAATTCTAAAGGTGGTTTTTATATCTTGGGTGGGGAGAGGGAAATAAAAATTTGTAAGGTGCTCAGAAAATAACAGAGTAGTAGAATTGTTGCAGGTTTTTTCTTCCTCAGTCTTAATAAAATTCTGAATGAATCCATTTTTTGTACAATTTGACAATAGCCATTTAAAATATATATATATTGCAAATTAGAAACTCCTGCCTGCTAAGCTCTTCTAAGCACCTAATCGTAAGCAGCAAAAACAATGACTCCCTTTTCGAGGAAGTGCCCTTGCCGTCTTCACTTTCTGTCTGGGATTTCTGGAGGAGGCAATGCAGTTTGGTGGAAGTACTGTGATTTGCAGTTATGTAGGCTTAGATTTAAATCCTCACCTTGCTACTGACTAGTAGCTTTTTGACTTTGGACCAGCTACTAATGTTGTCTGTTTCCTCATCTGCAAAGTGAAGGTAAAATTCCTGTCTCATAGGGCCTGGTGAGGGTTTGGGATGATGTACACATAGCACCTCGTATATCATAATTCACTGATTCTAAGATGCTCTTTGTTTTCATAGTTTAGTGTCTCTGGAATAAGGATGATCTTACAGTCAATAAGTAAGCATGCTGTCGTTATTTAACTGCACATTTGTTATCTCTTCATTTGTGGTACATGTTTAAAGTGCTTCTTAAATTCACGGCAACTTTGATTTGATAAAATATGATATGCCTGGCTCCCAGTGAATAGTAGTCATACTTATTATTATCTGTTTTTTCTAAGGAAGATTTTGATGGTATCAGAAAGAACCTGAAGTTTACTAGTTTTCCTAGTGCCTGCTTTGGGGCACCATTATCATTATTCTTTTCCTAAGAATAATAATGATAACAAAGATAATAGTGGCTCCTCTTTAATCATTTCATGTCTCATGTGAACAATGCAAAGGTAAAAGGGGGAATGTTTTGTGAGACTTAGCAGTGAGACTTAGCAAGAATGTGACTGATTGGATGAGGGGCAGCAGGTGGAAGAGCAAGGACAGATATGAGGGACCATGAGTTCAATGCTGACAGAAAGGTGACAACTGAGAAACATCTCTGCCTATGGGTCCTATATTCTTGCAGGTATGGGAAAGTTTCAGTGCACCAGAGTTTTACTTAGAGAGAGCTAGACGCTGAGAGGCACTGGTACCACACAGTCCTTCTGGCACTCTTACGCTGGAGGGACAGAGTTTTCCTTTGTTATATCCTGTGCACATCGGAAATCCGTGACTATCAGTTTGGTTCTCCACGTACTTGCTGAGTGCCTGCTGAGTGCCCACTCGTGCCCCGCACTATGCTGCACTCTGAAGTGACAAGGCACCTCTTGGCCTCAGAAGGCCCCGCACCTGACCTGTCTCATGCTGTGCTCTTCTTTCCTTCATATCTTGTATCTTCGCTTACTGCTTCAGACAGAAAATGTATGAATCATCTCTTTTTGCTTTAGAACATATTTCATCGAAACTTTAGTCCATTTTCTGGTACTCACTTTTATCCAAAATAAGCATACTACTGAAAACAAAATTTAAAACTAGCATAAAAAAGAATTTGATTATACTTATAATTAGAAACTTTAATTAGCAGCATTATCAGCATAACCTGTATTTAATGTCAGGTTGAATATTTTATAGTCAGCTAATATTTAAAAAAATAATAATTTAGAACCTTACCTAACAATGTAGTATGTATGTCTTTGGTGAACATGCTGTGTTTCTCTTTTAGATCTCGATGTAACGTCTCCTTTGTTTGGGCATTCCCACAAGGAAATGTCCGTGTGCGTGTATACCCAAATAATTTCCGTGCCGAAGGAACAGTGACAAATGCCGCATGAGGGAAATGACATTTTCAGGATTTTTAATTAATATAATGAGAAGGGAAGGAAGGCACTAATTTAATGCATTTAAATTTTAAATAAATGTACAAAATAGATTAAATGAATATAAATATATGACTTTAAAATTACTTAATTTACTCAGTTTTATTGGTATTTAGCATCTATAATAACAGCTAGCAGTAATTGAATGCTTGTTATGTGTCAGGCACACAAATGTGTGCTTATAACAATCCCAAGAGACAGATGTCATTACACCCACTTGCTAGATAAGGAAACAAGGACAGAGGGAGCCAGCAACTTCCTTAAGGGAGCATAGCCAGCAGAGACAGGATTTAATCGCTGTCTGATCACCATATTAGCCTGGAATTGATAAATCCATTATTATTCAGGGGACAGAATCAGTAGAAAATCTTAGAAAAGTTACTAACATTTGATTAAACTTACTGAAGTTTGCCATTGAATTTGTCACTGAAGACTGGCTTGGATTTTAGAGAGAAATACAGTATGTGTGTAAATATATTACAGACCTCATCTGTAATCAGTGTCATACAATTCAAAAGATAATATTTATTATTTAAAATAAAACTGTCAGAAATCAGTTCTAAGTGGATCTAGTATATAAATAATTGGCATTAAATGAAGATGATTAAATTAAAAACTAGTATTATCCTTTCAGGAGTCTAAAAAACTGGCCTTGGGTGCCTGCTGAAAATGAGGACCAAAAGTCAGGGAGAAGTCAATGACAACCTGAGCTTTTGACCAGTCGTTGGAAGAAATAGTGATAACATTTACTTCTTTTATCAACCATGGGAGTTGCGAGAGCGAGGGAGCCTTTGGGAAAGGCGATGAGGGCCTGAGTTGGAGGTGATGTAGGACGCTGTGATGGGATGCTGGCAAAGCAGAGTGAGGGGAGCACCAGCTGGGGCCGAGAGCCTGGGCTCTGGTCCTGCTTGTGCTGGCCACTAGCAGGATGACCTTCCGCCAAGGCACTTGACATCTCTTGTCCTCAGTTCCTGCATCTAAACACACTGAGGAGCTACATGATTACGTGGTTTTCCAGCTCTGCTCTGAAGAGTCCCACTGGGTGCCATAGATTCCCTTGAGGTTACCTGGGGGGAAAAGTGTACTCTAATCTAAGTGAACCCAAACAACTACACTTTTATCACAAAATCACATGTATTTTGTATTTTGGTTTAAATAAAGTTTGAAAACCAGTGGATTGGGTGTTCTATAGGGCCTCTTCCAGCTCTAAAATTCTCTGTCTCTTGTTCTGAAATCTGAGTTCTGAAATCTGGAATTGTCCAGCAGGAATAGGCCAGAGGTTGAAGCGGCCAGATAAGTGAAGGCACGGAGAGCTGAGACTGTGGGCTGTTCGTTCCTGAGCTGTTGGACGCTGTGAAGCTCAGGTGGCCACAGCCTGTGTTAGGAACCTGTGCTGGTATTCCTTCATGGGTGCTTGCAGAAGTTCTCGGTTATTTCTTAACTTTACAACAGCTTTCTAGGTTCCTCGAGAGCTCTTTTCCATCCAATTTAAATATTTCTTTTTTTAAGTTGTCATCTGCTGGCGCCTGCAAATAAGCTGTCCTTTTCTTGGGCTTTTTTCCTTCTGAGAAATGTCTCCTCTGCCTCTTATATGTGCACTTGTACACATATGTGTTTTCCATCCCGCTCCCTCTCCAGCTTCCTCCCTTATATCCTGCCCAGCCAATGCCAGATTTTATGATTAATATAAATACTGTCTTCAAAGGGTGATTGACTACATTCCAGCCCCCTACAGTGTTTTATAGTGCACTAAAATTCAGGTTGGCTGGCAAGTGTGTAATGGAGCAGTATTATGGTAGAATGTCTCCGAGCCCAGGTCAAATGATTGCATAAGGCACTTGAGTGAATTGTGTCATAAGAACTCATTTGAGACTAGGTTATCTGCCTTTCAGTCTCCCAAGTAAAACTGAAGTTGTAGGTAAAACTCAGAGCCGGAAATACCCTTAACTGATTTTTTCGAGTGACATCATTTATCCCCAAACTCAACTCCCTAACAGGACTACCAGAACTCTAGGGTTTTCACTTGGTCATCATTTTGTGGCCAGCGAGCTTTGTAGAATGAAGTTCTTTGTAAAAATCTCCCTAGATGGGTAGCATGCGGCTGCAGTGCTGGGATGCAGAGGAGAGAGGAGAACCCTGAAGTAACCAGGAGGTGTCAGGGACTAACATTTCCGTGCTCTGACGTTTGGCATCAGCCTCACCTTTCGCAGTCCTTCGTGAGGAAGGGGCGCACACTCGTCCTTCCATCGGCTGCTGCTCGGCCGGTGCAGCACATAGCACAGATGCCTGTTGTATTGCGTCAAGTTTACACGGAGCATCAAGTTTTCTAAAAAATGAAATCATTGTAAATTCTGGCAGCTTTTATGGTGTAATTAAAATGTCTAACAGGATACCTCTGGGAAACTAAATGCAGTTTTACTATTTATAGAGCCAACAGAGGTAGTGTTTCTTGCCAACTTTCATATCTTATGACCTATAAATTGCTCTTAATAGCTAATCTGTCATCCCAGCCTCTCATATAAGAAAGCTTGTTTCCTTATTAATCTGTTAATTTGCATCTGCAAAGGACATTTACAGATTCTTGGTTTGAAAACATTGCTGTATTAATGCTGGGCATTATAAATAATTTATTACCTGTGATAGCAACTGTTAGGTCTGGGTAATAGATCTCTCTGACAGTGTGTTATTCTTCCAACCCTAATACAATTTTGATAAAAATAATTATTATGAGAGTTTCTTCTAACTCATAGAACTAGAAAAGGCTGACAGGTTTCCATGGAAAAGCTGTAACTATCACTAACCACTCTCTAAGTTCATAGTAATAGATTCAAACCAACTCTTTCAACTGTGGTACAGTATGTGTTAGAAAGAATTCAGGTGCACACAATTACCCTCTTACCTTTTCAGTAGCTACTGCGGAATATTCCTCTAACCCCAGGTTTAGGTAATGGGACAAACCAGTTAGATTGATTATACATAATAACACCAATTATTAAGTATGTAGAGCATGAAAGTGATTTAAGACTGCTAAGGAGCATGTAATCATGTTATTTACATGTTCTTTGTCTGATATTTAAGCCTCTTCTTCATGTTATGGCTGTGAGTTCGCAATTCTTAGAGATCCCGTTTCCGGAAGCTTTCTCCCTGCCAAAAACCTTGACATTTACTATATTTTTGTTTGTGTTTTGTTCATATGTGTTTTTCCTCTCTATTTTAATCCAAGGAGAATTTATGGGAGTAGGAAATAAAACCTAAAAGGGAAGAAATCAGAGTAATGAGATGATGAAGGTCAAATCATAGGCTTAAGCCAGGACAGAATTTGTGTGCATTATGGGATTACATCAGGCTGTTAAAGGGAAGTTTTGCTTCAAGCCATAAGCTTCCTGGTGACCCAATCAGAAAGGTAAATTTGACCACTTACAGGATTCACATTTTTCCTAAGATAAAACCATAGTAATTGCTTGGTAGAAGCATTGAAATCCAAAAGCAATTTCTCCATTGGTCCTTATAGAGATGACATTGAATGATATGGACAATGTTCTCAAAAATATAGACTATGAATATTTTTCTTATTTTTGTCTATTTGGTTTTGTGTGACTATTGAGTAAGCAACTCGAGACCATCATTTAACCTTTTATACAGAATTACTTTCTCAGATCAGTGCTGATTAAGGGTAGATTTTCATGATCAAAGGCAATGGCAGACGTGGAAAATGCTTTAGATCCCATAAATCGATGGACAAAGAACTCTTCCAATCCGACCTTTCCATCGCCCCTCTAGCCACTCCCTGTGCTCCCAGGTCTGAGTGGCTTCTCGGTCTGTGATCACCACACGCCCTGTTGTACTTCATGCCTTCGCTCATGCTGTTTCCATGTCCTTGAGTTACCCACGTCCCCCATGAGGAACACTCCGATTTATGTATTTATTTATTTTAATTAATAGACTATTTTTTAGAGCAGTTTTAGGTTTACAGAAAATGGAACAGGCAGTACAGAGTCCCCGCAGACCTCCTGCCTTCACCACAGCTCCCCCTGTTAACACAGTACTAGTGTGGCGTGTCTGTTACAGTAACCAGTGTCGACACATTATTATTAGCCAAAGCTCATAGTTTACATGTTGTAGTTTACAATAGGGCTCACTCCCGGTGTCGTGCAGTCTGTGGGTTTTGACAAATGTGTAATGCCGTGTACCCACCATATGGTGTCATGCAGAATAACTTCAGTGTCCTAAAAATCCCCTGTGCTCCATCTACTCATCCTTCCCGTCGGCCCTGCAACCCCTCATTTTTCACTTTCTCTGTAGTTCTGCCTTGTCCAGAATGTCATATAGTTAGGAGAATACAGAATGCAGACTTTTCAGGATGGCTTCTTTCGTTAAGCAATATGCATTTTAGGTTTCTCTCATGTCTGTTCATGGTTCCGTAGATCACTTCTTTTTGGCATTGAGTATTCCATTGTGGGGATGTTCCAGGGTCTATTTAATCATTCACCCTTTGGAAGACCTATTGATTGCTTCCAATTTTTAGCCAAGGTGCTGCAAACATTCATATGTAGGTTTTTGTGTGAACACAGGTTTTCCTTTCATTAGGGTAAACTACCTGGGAGCGTGGTTGCTGGGTTATATGGCAGGAGTGTGCTTAGTTTTGTAGGAAGCTGCCTGGCCATCTTCCAAGTGGGTGGCCCATTGTGCATTCCCACCACCAGTGAACGGGTGTCCTGTTGCCTCACGATTTCCCCAGCACTGGTGCTGTCAGTCTTTGGGGGTTTTAGCTGTTCCAGTGGGTTTGTAGTGGTGTCTCACTGTGGTTTTAATTTGCAGTTTCCCGATGACATGTGGCATGTAGCAATCATTTTATATGTTTATTTGTTGTCTGTAGATCTTTTTTGATGAGGTGTGTATTCAGATCTTTGGCCCATTTTAAAACTGGGTTGTTTGTTTACTACTTATTGTTGAATTTTAAGATTTTTTGACATGTTTTGGATACCAGTCCTTTGTTAGGTATGCATTTTGCAAATATTTTCCTTCAGCCCATAGCTCGTCTTTTCATTCTCTTAACAGGATTCTTTGCGAAGCAGAGTGTTTAGTTGTAATGAAGTCCAAGTTGGTGCTATATCTAAAAGCTCATCAAACCCCAGGTTCCCTGTATTTTCTTTCATATTATCTCTTAGGAGTTTTATAGTGTGCATTTTACATTTAGGCCTGTGATTTAGTTCAAGTAAATATGTATGAAAGGTGTAAGGTTGTGTCTAGATTGACTTTTTGTTTTTTGCATGTAGTTGTTCCAGCACCATTTGTTGAAAAGACTATTCTTTCTCCATTGAATTACCTTTGATCCTTTGTCAGAATTAGTAGATTATGTTTGTGTGAGTCTCAAGAATTTTCTTGAGTATGTGAATGAATGAACAAATCAACCAACCAACCAACAGGGCCATAACACTCCGATGTCTGTAAGCTTTAACCCCTTGAAGTGAAGTGCTTTTACCAACATCCCCTGTTGAACACACCAGTGATTCTAGAATGCCCTGGGGTAAAGGGTGAATTTTCTTACACCTGTATTTGCAGAAAGGTAATATGAGGAATATGCTGAAGCGTATGAAGATGATGACTCTTCCCACCACTAGTGGGTCAAACCTGTGTTGTCTTTTTCGCTGTGGTGACACAACTTGGTGTTCTGTTTTCTGGCCATCTTCTACCACATCTTTGAAATGAGTAAAGCTAAGTGGCTGTCATCTCGGTTGGGGCAGGAAGAGAAACTAGAATCTAAAATTTTAGCATCTTCTGTGTGACAAGTAATAAACCAGGTTCTTTACAAGTATTGCTTTGTTTAGTTCTCTTCAAGGCTCTGTGATGTGTTAATATTCCCATTTTACAGATGAGGAAACTAAGGCTCAGAAATGCTGCAAAACTCATGCAGTATTACATAGTTTGTAATTTGAATCCCTGCGTGTCTGATTCTAGAGTCTGTCCCTATTATTCTAAGGAATTATTCTAGGGACTCTATCCTTCTGCCTCTTGGGCTATAGGTGATTAATCCAGGACCTTGAATTTGTGGGCACTGGACTGCCAGGGAAGACTTCCATTCCCAGGGAAGTGGATTTGGGCAGTAAAGAAGAAAAAAACGTGTTTCTGCAGGTTTAGTTCCCTCTTTTTAAGACTACATACTGCTAGTCAGTCAGCAGTTATATGAAATATTCCTACATGTGCATTTACTCCTTCCACAAAATGTAACCCTTATGAAGTACAAAAAGGGGGAAACCATGCTAGATGTAAAGGAAACATGTTTCAGTCTTTAAAATAATGTTTAGTGGTAGTGTCATCAGTGTGGTTGTAGTTCGGGTAGTTTAAACTCTGCTATTTTATGTCTCAAACTAAAAACCCTTACAGGTGGTTTGAAAAAAGATGAGCTAATTTTTTTTCTTTAGCTCCACGTCCCATGAAACTGACTTGTCAGATAGGGCTGTTCTGCACATCTTTGGGTCACAGAGCAAGGGGTGATGACTTCCGTGTGCTAAGTCTGCAGCTGGAAATCATGCTTTGGCAAGAATATGAGTAATTTATATCTTGTAAAGAGAAAAATATTATCTTATTCCAACCAGATAGTTTGTTAGCATAAGTGTTTGTGTGCATTTTAGTATTCAAATACAGATGTTCTGAAATGTTTCCACTGTGGGAGCAGCTGCTGCTCTTGTAGCACAAAAATCTCAAAGAGATTGATATACAAAGGCAGCGTGAACCTTAGTGGCAAATGCAGCATCTGCTTGAGGTGGGGCCTGTGATTCCCCATAGATGTGGGTCTTCAGATTCTCCTTAACAGCCTGAAACCATGTTTCAGATCTAAGCCTATTCTGCAGGAACAGGAACAAAGACAAGTGATTAATTTGTAATTCACTTAGCTGATAAATATCATCGCAGGTTATTTGCCCAGGGGCTGTAAAACACTGGACTTTACTTCCTGTGGCAACTGATAGGAATATAGATGTTTGGTCATAATGACATGTTTTCAGTTGCCGTTACTAGCTTCTAGATGGTAACAGAGCTCAGTCCAGCCAGCTTGCAGTCATAAAACATCCATCCCCACCTTAGCGATGCATTCACAGAGAACTCAGTGGTTTTCTCAGGACGCTCACACTCTTTGCTTCATCCAATCCCACCTGAGCCTGCGGAACTGTGTGCTCTGTCATTATCAGCACGATTTACGTAGAAAGTAAGAAATGAAGATGCAGAACGACTTAACAGAGTCACATAACCAGGGTCTCTGGCTCTAAATCCTGTTCCATTCTTTCATCATCATCATCATTATTATTATTACTGAATTTATTGGGGTGACATTAGTTAATAAAATTATATAGGTTTCAGGTGTGCAGTTCTACAATACATCAACTGTATATTGTACTGTGTGTTCCCCACCCCAAGTCAAGTCTCCTTCCATCGTCATTTACCCCCCCTTTACCCTCTTCTACCCCCCATCCCCTTTTCCTCTGTCAGTCACCACATGCTTGCTGTGTCTGTGTGTTCCATTCTTATACATCGAGCTGCCTCCTGAGTTTCAGAGACTGTGATGTGTGTTCATAAATTATATCATCCTTTTGAGAGACGTTGGTTTCCAGGACACTGCCGTGAGGCATCCCGGCTGGCGGCACTGCCTGGTAACGGGAGGGTGCCAGGGGAGAGCTAATCCTTCCGCTCTCCCCCACGTCCCGGCGGGGAAGTGCTCCAGTACTCCCTTTCCTTATCTTTGGAGACCTGCAGCAAATGAGCTCCTGTGTCTCCCTGGAATTCAGACAAATGAAGACCCAGAAGCAGAAGATCCAGAGCTGTCATTTGGCATTGCCATAAACCAAAAGTTCCTAGAACAGTGCCTCCTGGGGTGTTGTGCCTGCCGAGGCCTTATAAATCCATCCCCTGTGGTGTTCAAGGGCTCATTGCCTCCAGCCAGGTCTATTATTTGGAATTATTATATGAATTATTTATGGTTCGCACATTTGTCAGAGGCTCGTGGCCGAGTTTGAAAACACTCAGGTCTCGGCTTCTGGCTTGGGCCTAGAAATGTCTGTCCAGAAACTCAACTTCTCTGAGCCTCAGTTTTTCAAAGATCCGCAGAGCTAATTAAGGGCAGTGCAGTTTTGAACCGAATGTGTCTGATTCTGAGTTATACTAGCTCTGTCGTCACAGAGCCACGTGCTTTCCTTTGAGGTCAGCAAAGATTTGTTTGTGGGAGGGTTCATGGACTGTGTCCCGCTCGCTAGCCAGGCTCGCATGGAGAGCAACCGAGAGAGTGAGGTGCGGAGGACCGACAGAGAAGTACAGGGAAGAGGCTGAGTCCCTGGGCTTGCCGCAGAGGAGGAAGAGGGGAGCGTCGGGCAGGGAGAGGAGCTGTGAGCAGTGGCGGGCCAAGCACAATGTGCCGACATGAAGTCCTGACTCTGGTCCTGAAGCGGAACCGGGGGCCAGGCCACGTCTGAGCGGCATGCTCTTCGGTGAGCGCCGCTGCCGCCTCTGCCAGAGTCCCCCTGCTGTGGCACCGCCACGGTCGTGGAATTGTTTCTGCTCTCCTCTGCTCAGGAAGAGAAACAAAATAGTACATTTATAAGTATGTATTTCCTCTCTCTTTCCCTAAATCTTTTATTGGAACATCTGTGAAATGATAAAAGCAACTCAAAATGATATGTAACCCTTTGCAAACACACAATTTGCAAGCACCATAAAGATGGTCATTGCCTCAGTTATTTTGATCAAGAGCTGTTTCATAGGCAAAGAAATGGGGTAGCGGATCACTCATCTATAAAATATTGATAAAGATGTTCTCAGGTGTCCAGACATAGAATGCATCTCATCAAGAACCACCTGTGCTGCGGTGGGACAGCACCCCTGCGTGTTTGTTCCCTGGCCTGGAGGCCCTCATGAAGGTCACTTCTCTGATTGTGACAGAGCATCCTTTGTTCTGCCAGGACCACGTGTGCATGCTAGGGAGAGGGAGCAAGGTGAAGAAAGGGGTTACACAGCTGTGGCTGTGGGCACGTTGTGAAGGAAGCCTCTCACTTAGAGGCCGGCAGGGCAGACTCACGAGCTGCCCCTTTGTGGCCGTGCAGAGGAGCTAGGGACAGCGGACGGGCCTGTCTGGGGCTGTCTGCCCTTGCTAAGACGCTAGCACCCGCACGGCATCTTCATCATTTTTGTTGTTTCCATTTGGCTCACGGCACTGAGTTAGAGTCAGTTTCACGAAAACTTCTAACACAGAAAGGGTCCGTGTACTTTCTTCAGACAAGAGAGGTGTGCGTGGCAGGCACTGTGAGGGGACCGCCAAGACAGCATTTTTCGGCGCAGAGGCTTGGGTCAGAAGAGCCTCTGGCAAGAAAAGCAAAGCCGGAAGGGCCAATGTGGGCCCGGAAAGGGGTGGTGAGGCCCAGTGAGGACCTCCCCATTCAGAGGTGTGGCTTGGAACCGCCTGTTGTTTTCCTTTGGGGCTCGTCTGGGCCTAAGCCCTCCACAGTAACCAGCACTGATGAAGTGACATTAGAGGAACAAAGATAAGAGAACAGGACCCCTCGGTGGGTCCTGAGTCACACAGTTACCAATCATCATTCTGAACATGTCCCTTACCTTTAACGTGTCCATCCGCTTGGGGAGAAGCAAGGCTAGATAAGTGCTCTGGAGAACAAAGGGCCGAGCGTGGGTCTCTCCCAGGAAGGTCCTGTGCTGTACTATAATTACTTTTGGTTTTCTTCAGCATTTTTTAAACGACAGAGGTTAATAGCTATTAACATAGCTATAATATTGTAATATTAGAAATGTCAATAAGTGTTTAAGATGAAGGTTATGTGGACTAGAACATGTTTCTGTGAGATTAGGTATTGAAAGTTACTGATTACAATATCATTGTCTTTTTATTAGGGGCTTGCTGTGTGGATGGGCTCTTTTTCAGTTCCGCATAGGTCTGTCAACAACTGATAGAAATTAGGAATTGGGTTGGATGGCCACAGGCAATCCCTGAAACATTTTATCTGCTGAAACAAATCAAAGCCATTTTCTGATGTGCTTTCATTTCCCTGCCTTATCCTTTCTCTCCAGGCAGCTTCTTCAGCCCTGAGCAGCCTGGGCCACGTGTACACGGCCATCGGAGACTACCCCAATGCCCTGGCCAGTCACAAACAGTGCGTTCTTCTCGCCAAGCAGTCCAAAGATGAGCTTTCTGAAGCCCGAGAACTTGGCAACATGGGAGCTGTGTATATTGCTATGGGCGACTTTGAGAATGCTGTGCAGTGTCACGAGCAGCACCTGAAGATAGCCAAGGATCTGGGCAACAAGCGAGAAGAGGCCCGGGCCTACAGCAACCTGGGGAGTGCCTATCACTACAGGAGGAACTTCGACAAGGCCATGTCCTACCACAACTACGTGCTGGAGCTGGCCCAGGAGCTGATGGAGAAGGCCATTGAGATGCGGGCCTACGCTGGCCTGGGCCACGCTGCCAGGTGCATGCAGGATTTGGAGAGGGCTAAGCAGTACCATGAGCAGCAGCTGGGCATTGCCGAGGACCTCAAGGACCGGGCTGCAGAAGGACGAGCGTCTTCCAACCTGGGTAAGGACAGAATTGCTTGCAAGATCCAGGGTCAGTTCCATAGGCTGGAGATAGCTGGAGCAGCCCACTATCTTTTCCAGAAATCTGTGCGTTTATATTCAAAAGAATCTCCTCATTGTGTGTGTCGTGTGATTCCTTCAGATAGATTTCCTTGGAGCCTGTCTGCTCTAAATCACATGATCCTGCCTGTCATCACAGTACTCTAGGATTAGAACTCTGAAATGCTGGAAAAACAAAGCACCCTGACCTTTTAATCTGTGAGAAGAGTGACCAGATTTATCTAATTAGAGAGAAGGGGAATGAAATGAGGATATACAGCTATGTTTGGCTTAAATGAAAGAGAAGCTGTTAGGAAGTCATCAATGGAAGAGAATTTGAGACGAGTTGCGTTCAAAGGGGCTGCTTTACTTGGTGACTTTAAACCCACAGGGAATGTGCTTTTCCTCAATAGTATGTGTGTTCACAGATGATATTGATAGTTTAGTATAAATGCACAATTATTTTTTGAAAGATCTTTTGAAATAAGATAGATTTGCAGTCACTGTTTTGATAGTACTTGGTTACAGTTAAGACTTATACATTTGGGTGAATTTGTATGGTAAGAGACAATAAGTATCGGTAACTGGCTACTTTTTCAAAGATGTTGTTATCTTGTCTCTGCACCCAGGTGTGGGTTCATAATGAGTGGAAGGAACAGATGTGTTTGGAAGTATAAGCTGAACTCATCCCTGTGCCTAGAGCCCCACGATTGGTTCTGTGTCCACAGGGACTTAGGGCGGGAAGAGGACAAGGAAAAAGTGATCTGATTGGTATTAGTGTTTGCTTATCAGATACTAGTAGCAGCAGAATGTAAAAATTAGGTCAGGCACCTCATCTTTATATAATTTTACCACTACTCCTCCCTCTCCCCACCTCTGCTTATTGCAACCATATGTTTTGTGAATGTGGTTGTTAGAAGAAGTCTGGAAGATCCCTGGAGATGACTCTAACGATGGTACCGAGATCAGAATGAGAGTCTGGAGAGTCTGTAAGAAACATAGAAATAAGGCCTTGGCATTATGTATTCATCCAGTGGACCAAGTGTTTATTGAATCAATCATTTATTAAATGATGTGCTGAATCCTGGAACAGTTCCCTTAAGAGATAGAGAAGTTAAAAAAAAAAGCCTTGCCCTCAAAGAGCTTACACTTTAGCTGGGATAGTAGATTAATACATAGGACATCAGCAGCCTCCCTGCAAGACGGTGTTAAGGACGCTGTGTTTCCATGAAATTCCTAGAAGGGGAGACCCTGATGGCTGGGAATACCCCATGAAGCTTCTTGGAGATTAGAAGCTTCTTGGTGGATTTTCAAGAATAGGTGAGATTTTGGCCAGGAATGGGATGGCATTGATGCAAGGGGTATATGGAAGAAGATGTGAGGTGCAATAGGTTGTTGACATGTCTGAGGGATGGTGGCATGATTAGACTTCAGGAATGTGCTAGAGGGTGGTAGAAGATCAGTATGAAAACTAGGCAAAGGTTTTGCTAATGAACAGAAACTCCTGAAGGTTTTGAATGTAGGCCAAGGACGCTAGACTAGATATTTAAGGAAGACAGGGCAAGCCGTGGCACACGGGCAGATTGGAGGGCTTGGAAACAGGGGTTTAGATGCCTGCGCATACTGGGCTGTTCTGGTTTTATTTATCACCTCGCAGCATTTGGGTTAGTTGTGTTTTCCAAAGACTTTGTTTGTTTCATCTAATTTATTGAGTTTATTGGCATAAAGTTGTTTACAATATTTCCTTAGTTTCCTTGTAATGCCCGTAGGATATATATAATAATATGCTCACTTGCATTTCTGTTATGGGCAGTTTGTGTTTTTGCACACTTACCATTTGCCCAGTACCACTTTCTGGACCATTCTAGCTAGCTATTTATCAATTTTCTTGATCTTTTTTAAAAACTGGCTTTTTGTTAGTTTTTAAATTAATGATCTGTTTTCTATTTCATTTATTTCTAGTCTCATTTTTATCATTTTCTTCTTGCTACTTTCTCCTTGCTCTTTCCTCTTTCTAGTTTCTCAGGGATGAACCTTAGATCATTGATTCTAGACCTCTCTTTTTTCTCATACAAGTATTTAAAAATATAAAATTTCCTCTAAACACTGCTATAGGTACATCCAATAATTTTTGATGCATTATGTTTTTACCTTCCGTGAGTTCAAAATATTTTCTAAAATCACGTGTGATTTCCCTTTAATCCCTGTGTTATTTAGAAGTGTTATTTACTTTTAAAATATTGGGGATTTATTGTTATCAAATTCTAATTTAATTTCATTGTGTCAGAGAATGTATTTGTAGGATATATATTGTATTTTTTAGTTCTAGAATTTACAGTTGGTTCTCTAAGTGAAAATCTCAGTTTTAGTGCCAAGATGTATGCATTTATTCATTATGTATGTATTTTTTTCTTTACATAGCCGAGCCTACTGATTACAAAAGCTCTTGTAACTTTGTCTGCTGATTCCATGCTGGCCCTCTTAGCGTCAGCCGTGCAGACGGACTGTTGTTGGTGATGTTGTTGTTTTGTAACAGCATGGTTGAGATGTGACTCGCTCACCGTGCGATTACCCATTCGAAGTAGATAACTCAGTGGTGTTTAGTATAGTCAGAGTTGTGCATTGATTGCTTTTTGTACTCTTAGTGACATTTTATTGTTTCTGTGTATATCCTACAACCAGTAATGTGGGATTATATCCAATACTGTGAATGATACTTTATAGAGATTCTGGATTCTGATATATTTCTGTTAATGGCATTGACTTTGTTGTTGTTGATAATTGTTTTACCAGTTAACTTGCCTGAATTCAGGTTCCAAAGTCAGTCTTCCCCATGGTGGGTGGCAGCTGAAATCTCTATTCAGGTCTTTTAGCTTTAACTGAACTGCTTAGTTGGTGCCTTGCACACGCGTGTTTCAGGAGTGAGACAGAGATTCAGGCAGAATTTATGCTCAGAATTCAAGGCTCACTACTGTGGCCCTCTCCCAGACTTTTCCTCTGGTTCTTCAAACCAGTGAGACTGTGTGTTTCTCCCTGAGTGTTAGCCTTACCATATGATATTAATTGGGATTTGTCTTTTGGAGAAGAAAAGATGCTCTTTGGCATTTTAAAAATGGGAAACTTACCCAACGCCATTTCCTTCTTCAAACGGTCAGCTCCAGCCTCCCTACTACTGCAGCCTCCCCGCTTCTGGTTGTGTTACCTTGCCTTTAGACAGCTTCCTCCCTCTGCCTCCTCCATGCCTTTGCCCCTCTCCCCTCGCCAGACTTCACAGCTGCTGTTTATAGGAGGGTTGAACTGAAATGAGCTGCTCCTGTTCGTTTTAACCCATTGCAATTTGACTTGCTTCTTTTGTCCCCTGAAACAGGTCGACAGCAACCTTCTGGTGCTGACTCCTGTGATCAGCATGCCGACTGGCATGCTTTGGTGTTCTCGAAAGGCTCTCCTTTTCTAGTTTCTGTGGAGCATGCTGTCCTAATTTTCTTCTTGGCTGCTCTTTTTGTACCTTTTTCACTGGCTTTTTTTTTTTTGAAAACGGACAATTTTTAAGTTATAAAAGTGATACCAACTTTCGTAAAAAAAATTCTTATATTACATAAGTATATAAAGTAGAAAAAAGAGATCCACTTCCTTCTCTTACACTTACTGTCCCCTTTCCCACTCCTCAGAGTCAACTACTGTTACAGTTTGGCTAGAATCTTTCCAGACCTTCTTACTAGGCGCATAAACATATATGTACAAAAACCTATGTAAATGCACCCACGTGTACAGATTGTTCCTTGTGTTTTGTTCCTTCTTTTCTGTTCTTTCTTTATATATTTCTCTTTATCATTTTCATCACCATATTTTCAGTTACTGCTTCAGTGTATATTGTTTCAAAGTCTCTCTTCACCAGCTCTGACCTTCTGTCTGAGCATCATTTTCTCATTTCCAAATGCCTGGTGGATACTCCATTTGATTTTCATGCTGACCTGTCAAAATTAGTGAGTCTGAACATGAGATATTTTTTCCCTAAATTAACTACTTCTCCTAGATTTCCTAATTCTGTTGGTGGCAGCCCCACCCCTCTGGCCATCTGTATTAATTGTCTATTGCTGCTGTAACAAATTGCCACAAAGCAGTGGCTTAAAACAACACAGATTTATTCTCTTACAGTTCTGTGGAGGGGGCAAGAGTCTGACATCAGTTTCACTGGGATAAAGTCAAGGTGTCAACAAGGCTGTTTCTTCCATAGGCTCTAGAGGAGAATCGGCTTCTAACGGCTGCCTGTTTCCTTGGCTTGTGGCCTCTCCCTCTGTGTTCAGAGTGCACCACCCCCATCTCTGCTCCTGTCGTCACATCGCCTTCTCCTCTGTGCTGACTTCTCTTGCATCCTCTTCTAAAGACTGTTGTGATTATATCGGGCCCACTGGAATAATCCGGGGTAATTCCCTCCTCTCAAAATCCTTAACTTAATCATGCCTACAAAGTTTTTTGCCATGTAGAGGAACATTCACGAGTTCCAGAGGTTAGGATGTGGACATATTGGCAGGGAGTGGGGAGGAGGGGATGGCATTATTCAGCCTAGCATACCGTCTTAATTTAGCAATCCAACGTCATGACTGATTTCTTTCTTTTTTTTTTTTCAGTTTATTCTCAGTCTAACAGTTTTCAAATAAAGGTTCTTTTCCTTCTTTGCCTCTTCATTGCCCAGTCTCTTGTATTAACCTACTGCTTGGGTTTTCTTCACAACCATCCCTCCTTCCCCCATCCCCTCCATTCCACACGTCAGTAAGACCGATCTTCCTAAAGCTGTGCTCCGGGCAGTCGTTGCTGCAGGTGGCATACCTCATTATACCAGAGTCCTCCCCTTTAAACCCGTCATCACAAAAAATTAATTAAAAAATAGACCTGTCGTCATTTCCATCCTTTAATTCCACTAGTCCTCTGTATATACTCTTTACCGGAAACGGCACTTTCCCATCTTCCCTGATCTCGTCACATTGGTTGGTCTTTCTTGCTTTAATATGTTTCTTGAGGCTATTTCTTCCACTTAAGGACTTCTGTGTCCTGTTTTGCTTGTCTAAAGTTTGCCCATCTTTTTAGGATTATCTCAGATGCTATTCACTACCATACTTGAAGCATTTGTTGGATAACAAGATAAGTTTCTTACCTTCTCTGAGCCCTAGTAACACTTAGAAAATTTCTTTTATTCTATTTATACTCCACTACAAATTATGGTTATTTGTGTATTTATATAGTTACCACTTCTGGATTAAAATCATTACAAGTATGAACAACATTCTACTCTACAGTCTCTGCAACACTGAGTATAACCCCTTACACATAGTGGGTTACTCAGTAAATATTTATATGGTTAGACTGAAAGAGTCAAAGCTTATAGGAAGATGTCATGCCCAGGTGAGTGGAAGAACAGTGGTGGCTTTGGGAAGAGAAAGGAAATCTGGGAGAAAGAACTGGTTTGGGGAAGCATATGGTAAGTTTGATTTTCTGCCTATCCATTATTTATTTCTCTAACTTAATGTAATATGAACAAATAGAACTGAAAACAAGTATTAAGATGGCATCATACTAATGACATTTGTTCACAAATGTCGGGAAGGAAATGTAGGGAAGGAAAGCCCACCAGCGAGACTTAGGGTCACGGAGAGTGGGGGAGATCCAGAGATGGGGGGGCAGAGCTCAGGAGGAAGAGAGCTTCAGGATGTGGAGGGCGCGTCACTCATGTCAGCGAAGCCGAGGAGACTGAGCTGTGGGTCACCGAGGAGGCGTTTCGACGGCAGGAGCTCCCTGTGTGTACCTGGGGGGGTGGGGGGGTGGGTGGGTACAGTGCGTGGAGCCGGCAAGGAGCCTTTGTGCTCTGGTGGTCAGCATGCACTAATACTTATTTATTCACCTTTTAAGTAAATCATGTAGAAGTGATTTAGACTCTTTAGATGTCTTATGAACAACAAAGAATAGCCTAGCTGTTTTCTAGGCATGTCTTACTTGTGAAAATGTAAATTTTGGCTTGGAAAATGTCCATCTTTTTCTTTTGTGCTCACATCAACTGTAGTTGCATGACAGTATTTCTGTGGACTCGGTTTTTTGCTTTTTGGGTTTTTTTGATGGCCTTTTTTTATGGTTCTAATTTAGGCGATTGGGAGTTAAACCTCAGTTAGACTGCAGAGTAAGTCACTAGATTAAAGCCTCGAGTCCTCTCACCCTGATCATCGCAAATCTTGTTATTTTCTCGGGAGCCAGACAGAATTGCCTCTCATCTTACTTTGAGATAAACTGCAATTAGGAAAGTGAAAAGGGAGACAATTAGAAGGATGGCTAGTTTCTTTCCTCTTCTCCCCTCCCCTCCTCTCCCCCCACTCTCCCCTGTCCTCCCCTGCCTTCTCCTCCCCCTCTCTTCCCTTTCTTTTCCCTTTTTTTCCCGGTTTCTTTCATTGTTTTTCTCTCTCTCTCCTTTTCTTCCCCCTCCCCCTCTCACCCCCAACCCGTCTCTGGATGAAGGAGCCACTTCCCACGTATACAACAGTGTCAGGGCCGAGTCTGTTTCTAGCATCGGGTCAAATATGAGAAGTGGGAAGTGCTTCCCACCAAGGTCTGGGGTCAAATAGCTAATAATTCACCTGTGGGAAATAATTGAAATTTTAAAAATAGCTGTCCTTTTTAGTAAAAAAGACATATCTAGAAAGTAACTTATTTGGGAGAGAAAGGGCAATGGGACTAGCATTCATTAATTCATTTGTTCACTTATTCATCTTCTGATCAAATATTGACTGAACATTAGTTATGTGATAGGCACTATGCTACCATTTACTAAATAAAACAGACATAGTTCCTGCCCTTATGCAGCTTACAGGTGTTCCATTTAACAAGCATGTGAGACCTATTCTGTGCCACGTGTTTGCACTTATTTTCATAGTTAATCTTCTCTGTAAGCCTATGAGATTAAGAGTATTAATTAATTTCACATATGAGAAAATCAGGTAGGTTGAAAAACCTGATCCAGTTAGCCTTAAGAGACCCCTGGCATAAAAGACTCATGAATATTTCACAAACGATGCTTGGCCTCTTCCCCCCGTTTTCAAACCATCCCAGAGCCTGGTGGGTGTTCACGGCTCCTCACCTTCGCGGTGCACCGGGTGTGGCAGCTCTCAGCGGTTCTGGGTGTGGGGCTTGGGAAATGTCACCCAAGCAACTTTTCTAAAATTTGTATTAAAAATTAAATTCTGCCAATCTGAATGAGAAAATTTTGAATTCCCAAGTAAAGGTGGAACAATATTACATATTCGCCACATGATGCACACACGTTTTATATATTATTCCTAAGTAGATTTTGTAAGTAAATTAAATTATTACCATAAACATGTTGTAAACTATCCTTTAAAAAATCTTTATTTTTAAAAAGGTTTTTAACATTTTTATTGATTTAAGAGAGAGTGAGTGAGAGAGAGACAGAGAGAGAGAGAGGAAGCGGGGTGGGGGCAGAGAGAGCACGTGTGTTGCCTGCTTGTTCGCTTGTTCACGCCCGTCCGGTGTGTCCTCCCTGTGGACTGAGCCCGAACCTTGTGCCTCAGGGCGACGCTCTAGCCCGCTGAGCAACTGGCCAGATGAAAAATCTCTTAGTAAGTTTCTTTTGTAGGGAAAAAACAACTCTAAAATATGTCAATTACTCTCTTTTATCTGTTTTTCCCATTTCAGTTTTAACTTACTGGGTTTTCTTAGGTAGAGAGAAGCTTAGCTTTATAGGTAAAATGTTAGGGTAGTTACTGATTTACACTTAATTGGGGGGGTTCTATGGAAATTCACAGTGTGATTAGCAGGGGCATGTTTAAAATAACTACTCAAGATGTCAAAAGGGTCTGTGAGACCTCACATAGAAAGTCTTGGTGGAGCAATATAATTCCATTATGTTTGTGTTTTACATGCTTGTTTCTTTTTCTAAGAGCCCTGTGAGGTAAACTGTCATTATTCTTCTCCACAGATGAGGACTCCGAGTTAACGAACATTTGTGACTCACCCAAGGTTAGAGAGGGAGAGGGAGAGTCAGAGTGGAGGCTACACGCACATCTGTGTCCCCCACCCACAGTTCTTCCGTGGTGGCACGTTCCCACTAGAGCAGTGGGTTCCCGTGGGAGCCCGTATTACCTGGCCCACGGCTAAAAGCCGAAGACACTTCTGGTTCTGCATCTCCCCACTCTTCTTCCCCTCCCCCAAGCATACACAGGAAGATGATAAAGAGGAGGGCCTGGAAGGGGTTATAGGTCACCTTGAAGCAGCAGCCCTGCTCACACCCAGGTGTAATAAGACAGCGGATGTTCCCAGAGAAGCACAGGTACTATCAGGAGGAAACAACCCTTTCTTCTTTCCTAGAGAGTCTGCTGTTCACTTGCCCTGAGCTAGACACTTTCCATACATTTTTTCCTCATTACAAAACTATGTGGTAGGCATAGAATTTGTCCCAAATGCATACCCAGACCTAGGTTTGTGTGCTGTCTTCTCCTACAGCCCACAGGACCCCTCTGAACCCTACACATTTATTGAACAGTTAGTTCTTCTGCTTGAGAAGCATAAACGAGACTATACAGATTGTCAAAGTTTAATAATGTCTATAATATAGAAAGCCAAACCGCACATACCAGCTTTTCATTCAGAGCAGTTCCTATTAAGGGTCATGAAAAGGGAAAATGTAAATACAAAAAAAAAAGTGTCCCAGGCCCTGAAATAGATTTTCCTAGACATCTAAAACAAAGTAACCACCATGTGCTTCCCTTGTTCGGAGGAAATGAGACATGGAGAGCATCAACCCAAGCAGGAGAGTTTTCTGATCAAGCACCAGAGGACCGCAGAAAATGATTCAGACCCACATTAAGGTTATGACATGTACATCCTGTGCTGTGGCCCACACCCATCAGTGCCTAATAAATAGCAATAATATTTACTCTCTCTCTTAGGTCAAGATTTGCTCCCCTGCTTGTCTAGACATTGCTGTGCTAAAGGAGCTGTGATTTGCTTACAGATAGAGCGCGTCCGTAAACATGTGAGAAGGAGCAGACGGGGCAGTAAATCTTGGTCAGAGCTGCACTTTGGACTGTTGCAGGAGAGGCTGCCATGGCGTTGTTGGAATAATGAAGTGGGTGCTTGCTGCCAGGTCCCAGAGTTCTGTCTCCAGCAGGCAGCGTCTAGCAGTAAATTAGCTTATGTTTCAGCTTGGCAGTTGGCACTTGGTTCATTTGTAGATGCTAATTGTAATCTGATGTTATCAGCAGCAGGTAATTGAAATGGGCTTGATGAATTACTTAATTTCCTTTAATAGCTGAGTCTTCAAGAACTGAATAAAAAAGATAAGGTGATCAGGAGGAAAATACAACAGTTCTATCTTTCTAATTAGTGCTTGGAGGTTTTTTCTTCTTTACACAAATGATTATGAACATGTGAGGCTGAATAGGTTTATGAGTCAAAAGCCCCCATGGGGGCATTTCCCATTAGGCAGCCCCGTCCTGAGCATTGATAACACTTCTGTTAGGACCTCAGAAAGGAACACCTGAGTGATGACTCTGAAGAGCATCGGTTTCTGAACACAGCTCTGTGTTCCCAGACCGAGGCAGGCGCTGCCTGCCAGGGGTGCTGCCATGTTGGCATTCGCCCGCCCTTTAGCTTTCTTTTTTCTGGTCGATTTCTGTGAGCAGCGCTGCCTGGCACCATGCAGCGAGCAGGGGAGCCTCTCAGTGATGTTAATCACTGGCTCCTGCTACCCACACCTGGCACTGGCACCTCCCACACCTGCCTCTACCTAGGTCTTTCCATCTGTAGCAGCTCCTGTGTAGCCCTTTGCTTTGCCAGCCATGGTGGTGCAGATGTGACCCTGGGTCCTACCATCTGTGCTGGACACTGCATCCTGGGCCTATGCCATGTGACTGTTATGAGCTTTGGGGTCTTTCTTCTGGAATCATTTGGCTCTGCCTTTAAACTCATGTTTGTTCCTAAGAAATCCATCTGTTGTGGGGCAACTTTGGAGGAATTTACTTTTGACTGATTTCTTGAGAAAATCAAAATAGCAGGAAATGTGGAGCAGTAGAATGGGGTCTCTTAGATAGACATTTGGAGCGGATATAGCCAAGTGATTGTTCAGGTTGCCCCTGTGGCTCTCCTTTACAGCAAATTCTGTTAAGGAGAGCTTGTCGTTACAGGTGAAGGTTCCAGGTCTGTAAACCAGCACCGGGACTGCGATAGTAAACGCCTTTGACGGTGAATGCATTACAGGGACTCTGGTGATATCCTGCCTCCTGATCTGAGTGAGACAGTCACATGGCTGTGCTCACTTTGTGAAAAATAATATGCTTAAGATTTTATATCTTTCTGACTATATGTTATACCTTAATTAAAGGCTTACTTTTAGAAGGACCTTTTACTCCAGGGCAGAGTAAAATCAGAAGGGTATGCCTTTCTTGATCCCATCCATGCTGTGCCTTTCACCACCATAAACCAACTCTGCACATGCAGAACTCATTCTGACGGAGACAGCTGTGTAATCCTCTCCCTGTACATCCCCATCTGTCCCCATCGGCCCCTCTCCAAGCCTGCAATTTCACGTGGTGTATTCCCGGTTTCCGAGAAGGGCGACACAACCTCAGTGCGCAACCTAGAAATCTCAGTTATCCTGCAATCCCTGCCTCCTTCCCTCCCACCCCAGGGCTAGTTGATCGGAAGTCCTGAGAATTTGCCATTCCCCGAAGGCTGTAATATAGCTGTAGGGCTGTGTTTTCAGTTTCCCATCATTCTCTTACCTTGGTCATTGCAACAGCTCCCTCTACACTGTTCTCCCAGCTTCTCCTCCAGCTCATTTTCCACATGGCTTCCATGGTGAACCTCTTGAAACCCCAAGTGCTCAATCTTGTCGTATCATTTCTATACTTAAAACCCTGCACTGGTTCCCCATTACCTTCAGGATGAAGTCCAAAATCCTTGGCCTTGTGTGAAATAATAGAAAAAATATGATGTCTTTGCCCAATTCCCTCCATCCCTCCCATCCCCCCTCTCCCCAACCCTGTTCCCCCTGACACAGAGCTCCTGAATCTTTTATTCTAAAGCAGGGGTGTTAAACTCATTTTCATGGGGGGCCACCATCAGCCTTGTGGTTGCCTTCAAAAGGCTGAATGTAATTTCAACTCCTTAACAGTTAAGGAGTAGTTATATTTATATGGTCCTACAATTATTTTGCCTCTTTGAAGGCAACTGCGAGGCTGATGTGGCCCCCAGGGAAAATGAGTTTGACACCCCTGTTCTAAAGGCTCCTGGATGGGGCTGCTTACCAGAAAGACCAAGCCATGATCAGAAGCTTAGCGTTTTCAGCTCCCACCCCCACGCTGCAGAGAGGGGAGAGAAGCCGGAAGTGGAGTCAGTGATTGATCTTGCCTGCTTGAGGAAGCCTCTGCAAAACCCCATAATGGGGGGGTTGGGAGAGCTTCCAGATTAGTGAACACACTCAGACTGGAGGAGGGAGACAGCAGCTCCTGCACGCAGGGCCCTTCCAGACCTTACCCTGTGTGTTTCTGCTTCTGGCTGGGTGCCTGTATCCTTTATCATACCCTTCAATGCACTGGTAAATGTGCCTCCTTGAGTTCTGTGAGCTGCTCTAGCAAGTAATTGAACCTGAAGAGGAGGTTGTGGGAATCTCCAACCTGTGGCCAGTAGGTCAGAAGTACAGTTGATAACCTGACCTTGCAACTAGCCCTGGGATGGGGGTGCAGTGGAATGGGTGAGGACTTATGGGACTGAGCTCTTACCTATGAGATCTGACACTATCTCCAGCTAGACAGTGGCAGCAGAACTGAGTTCTCAGAATAAAGATGCTCAGCAACCTGGACCAACCCCACTGACTGGTACAGTGAAGTCGTCATTGTCACACATTTGCATTCCAATCCACTCTCCTTGGCTGCCAGGTTACATTGATGTTACACAAACCATTCTCATTGTATTATCAATGGCTGGACCTGGCATATTTACTTTTCAGCAACTCTCAACATTCAAAAAATATTTATTGAGCACCTAAACTATATGCCAGAAACTATGCAAGTGGCTGTTTGATAAAGCAGGCATTTCAAGTTCTTGAAGTAAAAGCACTTAGTGATTTCATAAAATATTACATGAGGTGTGATTTTAATTGGGAGGCTGTCAGAAAACTCTTCTCTGAGGAAGTGGCCCCAATGTATGTTATTAATGCCATTTTCTGCCACTCTCGCCCTTCACCATCACTGCAAATTTATGTTGGACCTTCATATTCTTTTTGGTGTAAATGATGTCTAAAACTCTTTACTACTCTAAAAGCTCAAATTCTATTATTTTTTCCATAGAAAGACACTGTATGTGCAAGCTGAAACTTGATTTTTAAAGCCTTTTTAAATGAACCAAAAATATAATCATCTTGAGAAATAGTCAAACCAGCAGGTGGTGATTAGGTTCTATGATATCATTTTAGTTTAGTGGTAGGAATACTGAATTGTGTAGATTTTTCACCTTCTTTTACATAGTTCTTTGCCCTACAGCTAAATGAGAAAGCCTGATTAGCAGGCTAACTAAAAATATATTAACCTTTTTGGATCTTTATCCAAGAAGTTTACAAAGCACAGCTAAAATGAGGCCCTTTGTGCAGGTTTGAAGAACCCTAATATTTATTACTTTTGGACAAGAAAATCACTAGGGTCTTACACTGTTTCTTCTTTTAAGCACAGGAACTTAACAGTCTATTCTCCTCTGCACTTAACATCTAGCCTTAGGAAACCGACGCTGCTTCATCTTTTAGGTATTCAAATAACAGGTTCTGTGGAGAATACATGAAAAGGCCTTTGTGATCTCTCCAGCACACCTTTGAAGTGGCATAGGAGCCATTATGAAAAGAAAAGGAATGACACTTATGAAATGCCTCCCGGGTGCTAACACGATAGTGGTTAAGGCTCTTAGGCAGTGTTTCATTAGTTCATTTAAAAGTTCAGAAAAATAAGGCTTGTTTTCCCCATGTAGGAACGGGAAGCCTGAAGAACGGAGGGGCGAGCTTGTCAGAGGCCCCACAGCGCATGCGTGGCGGAGCCGTCTGAGTGGGGCCAGTGCCCTGCAGGCCTCGCCACGCCGCTTCCTGCAGAGGATGGCTAGCGCTGGCCTGTTTTTGAGTGACAGGGGCAATTTGACATTGTAACTGGAAAAAAGTGGGAAGTGAGCATTTCTCTTTGCCCACGGCTTCTTCCCATTGTCACTCACCGATCCCCGTTTCCTACCTGGCGCCCATCAGCACTGTGCAGATTGGATGCAGGGCGGCAGCAGGCCGCTTACGTCCCATCACGAGAACTCTCCTCTGCCCCTGCATGAGACCCACAAGAGGTGCTCAAGTGTTTAAGACTCTCTTCAGCATAATTAGTAATTTCAAGGTACCTTTAAAAAGTAGCTTTCACTGAGAATCATTTTAAGCATGTTGTTCCAGAAAATCTTCAGGCTCTCTGACACAGCAGAAAACACATTTGTTGAATTGGATTAAAGCCAGAATGCAACTTTCAGTCGGCATTGCTGACTCAGCCTGTCCCCACTTGACTTTCAAACAGCTTTTTTAGCTCCTGAATACCGGCTCTCAGTTTTCAATGGATTTCAAAAAGTGCTCCTTTCTGCCCTCCTTTGAAGAGTTAAGTCACTCTGGGAAGTGAGTGCTTTCATTTTCTCTTAAAAATTGCATTAGTGCCATTTAAAATGGTTCCAAGAACAATTAAAAAGTGAAGTAAATGCTTTGTTGTTATGTGTCCAATGTGCTTGTAAAGGAAGACCTCATCAGAACAGGCCCAGTGGCAAAAAGTAACAGATTTGTGTTCCTGAGCCAGCGTGTCAGAGTTGGCCACTTATTTGAAGCTACAGCAATTCTGTAATTATGTTTTCCCGATTCAAATGGAGGGTCCCATCAAATCCATTATCTAATACCAAATAAGACAAAGACAGCTTATAACATGGCCCAGCTGTTGGAGCGCCCTGGAGGGAGATATAATATGCTCTGTGACTCAGTAAGCAGAAGGTAATGACTAAAAGTTATCAAGCCCTTCACAACAAGGAGATCTGGAGTTTAACCAGGAATTTCAGACTGTCAACCTTAACAAAACAGATGGTGTTCTCCAGTTCGCGGCACCATCCGGCGAGCTGGCATGTCTGCCTTGACGACTCCTCGTACTTCTTACATGCCTGATGGAGAAAGACATTTTCTTTGTCATCAGTGAAGAACTCGCACTGCTCTGTGGGTGACAAAGGGAATTAGAAGCACTACTTGTTAAGTCCCTCACTGAACTCATTCAAGATCTTTCTGTCCTCCAGGGCTGTGGCATTTTGCATAAAGAGTCCTGTTGGACTGCTCTTTCTTCTCCTGGTTCCATAGAAACCACTCACACCGTGTGCTGATTTCTTTCCATTTGGATCACTGAGAAGTCCGTTCACAAATGGCTGCCATCGCTATGAGTGTTAGGGCTTTCACAGTGTTATTCAACTGTGGTGACTGTGTCATGTAATTTACCACTAGGAGAGTTCCAGGCACCACCAGGACATAGAATGTGGAACCACCATACATGTAACACACATGAGAAGACCCCGACTGCTAGATCAGATGGCCTGGCGTTGGACCTCAGCAATGCCGTTTGCTGACCTTGCACAAAGTGCTTAGTTGCTGCCTGCCTCAGTATTCTTGTCTGTGACAAGGGCATCGCACAGTAAGCTAACTGTGAGGATTGAGTGAGTTGTGTGTAAAGTCCCAAGAATAATATCTGGAATATAATAAATGCTCAAAAATATTTTAATCCTTATCATAGTTTTATATCAGCACCAAAAGCCTGGAGGAGGCTAGTTACTCTGCTCTTCCTTTCTCGGCGCAGGGAAGTCTTTCTAGCTGGAGAGTTCCCTCTTGGCACTGAACAGAGTTGGCTTGGGGAATGGAAATGATGCAGGTAAAGTGAAACTGTCCTTCCTTCCCTTGTGTGATTATTCTCAGGGTTTTTGTTCCAGTGTTTTGCTGAAGTGTCTTCAGTAGATTCCGGAACTCTCCCCAAACTGTGTTTGTTCATGGGTAGCTGTCTACTTGCTGATCTTTGTGAGGGACAGAAGTCGGGGTCTCCCACGCCTCCACTGTGGTGACGTTGCTCCGACCTCTGATCTCTTCGTCTCTTACTGACGAACTCTGTTATCACTGATGACATGCTTCTGACGAGAAACATTTCAGAAGAGAGAGAGATCCACAAAACATAGCCAAAGCTTTGACTGAAGAGAACTCATCCCAGATTCTACCTCTGTCACCACTGTCCCCTGATCTGTGGAGGAAGGCAGTCAGGTTTGGACACCGAGAAGGGAAGAACTCCAGCAGACACAAGCGGCTGATGTCCTGTGCTTCCGGGATGGCTGGGCTAGGGCGTAGACACCCAGGGGCCCCACCCCGAGCACTGAACCTCACCTTTCACAAGTGGCTTCCTTCTCCTAGGCCTCAGGTTTTTGATGTGCAAAACAATTTTAAACAGCCTTGCAATGTGTTTATTTGTCCTTTAAAAGATGGTCATTCTCATCAAAATGAGAATGTGAATGTGAAATGCTTTGATGACCATTAGGTCCTAAACAAATAAGAGTCACATCAATGTGACTCCACTGAGAACCAAGAAGCTAGTGTGTGTGTATGTGTTTGTTGCTGCTGCTGCTGCTGCTGCTGCTGTTTAGTTTTTCCCCTGTGAGATTTCTCCTGCAGCAGAAACTTTAAGGAGGATGTTTTCCTGTGAGGCTACAGCAAGTGATGGAGTTTGAAGTGAGGCAAACAGTTGCCCAGGCCCTCATAGCCGCATATCTTTGTACAATATTAGCTCTTCTGATCCTCAGGCTCCATCCTCAGGTGTTGTAAGGAGATGCTAGCTCTTTAAGAAGCTTTCTCACGTCCATCCACATCAGTGCTCTTCTGTGCCCCTGCACTGCTCTGTGTCTGACAGGCAGGGAGCATGCTTCCTATTACCCTTGCATGGCTGTCTTGCTTGCCTGTCTCTGCCTCTAGTCTGCAAGCCCCGGAGAAGCTGTAGGCTCCCCATCTGGTGCATTTATATTCTCAGTGCTTTGCTCTCTGCTTGTTAATCTTCAGTGCTGCATGAATTGATGAGTAGTGCTTAGCACATAGCAAGCACTCAGTAAATGGTCCTGCTGTCATTATGCTCCAAGAGATTTGTCTCTTTTAAAATAAGCTTACAGATGTCTCCACTCATCTCAATTAGGTGGGAGTTAGAATGCAGACTTGAGTAAGGGATGACCATGGCACAGCAATATTGGCTTTCCAGAAGGTTTTTACCGAAGAAAGACCAACTTCCAGTGATTTTGTAACAGTAAACCCAGGTTTTTGAAATTCTGACGAGCGAGCTCAGACATAGTGTTGAAAGAACCTGAAGGTACTCCTGGGAGATTTCCAAATCATCTTCCACTATTCAGCCTGGTAAAGCCACAGCTTCCTAGGATTCTCAGAGGAGAGGGACTCTGGCAACCAGGACGCAGAAAAACCTGAGCCTGGGCGCCACGTAGGCCTGGATGTGAATTGTAGCTCTACCGTTTACGAGCTGTGTGGCCTTGGGGAAGTTATATCAGCTCTTTGAGCTTCAGTTTCCTCATCTGTAAACCAGAGGTAAGACTAGAATGCCTGGGGTGGGCGTAGGGGCTGCAGCTCTTCTGAGGATCAAAGGAGACAGTGAATGAGAAGCGCTTTGTGTGATGCTGGCGCACAGTCTGGGCTCCAGAGGCTGCGGCTGGTGCTGCACGGAGACCTCCCTCTGCCTCGGGGCACTGCTGGCACCACTGGGCTCTTTCCCTTCCTCCTTCTGGACTCCCTTTCCCTCCTGCTCCGAGTGACGTCGAGGCTCTGGGGAAATGAAAAGTGCGTAGTTCTTCTTTGCAGAAAACTATTTCTGACCTGGACAGACGATTGGACCTAGTTCCATTTTGCTGTGGGATTTGCTGGAAGAAGAGTTTCCTTCCGTGCTGGTGAAAAAATAACTTTCTTCCCTTATATGGTTTTAACTTGCACGGAGCCCCTTTTTCCTGTTTTAACATTTTAGACCTTCTTGGTGGTCATGAAAAGCATTTTGTTTTCTTCCAAATATGTTTGTAACAATTGCAGAAGCAATGGGTGCTGGTTAAGCACATGCCTGACTTTCAGTCCCTCCCTGTGCCGGGGCCTCCCCCTCCACCTTCTCTGTCTTCCCTTGAAGAAGGCAGCCATACTAGATGTTGCCAAACAACAGAGCCCTGTTTAAGAAACGTGTTCACTTGTGTTTTTTCTCACATTCATTATTTCTTCGTATGTCATATGAATATATCGATGCTCCCCAACACAAAATTATACTTGAAAGAATTCTTGAAGTCCAAGTGGGAATGGTTGCTAAGCATGAAC
This sequence comes from Phyllostomus discolor, assembly GCF_004126475.2. Taxonomy (NCBI): domain Eukaryota; kingdom Metazoa; phylum Chordata; class Mammalia; order Chiroptera; family Phyllostomidae; genus Phyllostomus; species Phyllostomus discolor. Next base: position 55,634,857 of record NC_040915.2, on the reverse strand, counting down.
CATCTGGCTTTTCAGTTCTTTATTTTATTTCTAAAGCATTTCAGTGATATGTTCATTTTGACCTTTTCCGACTATGAGCACTGACCCACAGGAGATGGTTTTATTATTTCATTAATTTTTTCCATTTATCTGTTTGTCCATCTGTCCACCCATTCTTCCATCCATCTGTCCATCAAATGATTTTCATACACCTACCATGCTGGAGGTATCATTCTGCAAGACAGAACTCAGTGGCATAGGCCTTAAGAGATGGGGGTTTTGGTTCCAGCTCTGCTATTAATTCATTTTCCACAGAGAGAAGAAATGACTTATTCCATGACAGGGTGACGCGGAGCTCTTTCTCCCTCTGCCACTTTATAATGCATCCATACAGAAGATTTGACCACTGCCGTGTGCTACGGTTGGACATTTCATGCTCCTTGAGAGTCATGAAAAATGTACAGATGGCTGTGTTGCACAGTTAGGCACTGTAATTTATGTCAGCATCCAAGCTTTCTTCAAAAGCTCCCATTATTCTGGGGAATCTCGTGGTGGTGGGAGTGTTTATGAATGACAGTATGCCCCTCACATCATTTTTGGCTTGTCTGATGGTTCCCTGGATGTTAATATTCATTTTGTGAAGCCAATGGCAGTGGTGGACGAGGAATGTCAGAAAAGTCCAACCCTGATTTTTCTTCTTTGCCTTTCCTTTGTTCTGTTTTTATAGCTCTAGTAACAGGAATTTTATTACAGCAGTTTGTGTCCTCAGCTCTTTTGCTGAGGCTCTGCATAATTTATGATCTAGATTCCAAAATGTTAGTGAATTGCTCCACCAGAAATAATGGAATGTGACAGCAATGGATTCCACATTCTTGGCCCAAATATTTGTGTCTGTGGTTTATAAGTCATTTCAGAGCAGGATTGCTACATTGTTCAAGCTGTTACTGGGAATGAATTCTGACAAAAGAAAAGAATCAGGGTAATTATAAAAACACAGAATGGGTCTATGTGACAGTATTCTGCTTACGGGCGTCGGGGGGAAGAGCATATTCGCCCGCATCCTTCCTCCTCCCGCAGACACAGTTCCCTCCTCTCTAGGCCGCCTTGCTGAATATTAGCATGTGCTTCAGGTTTCAGAGTATCTGTCGTATGAAAGGTGTACATGACTGATGGATCAGCATTTGTTGGACACCGATTCTGTCTGGATAAAGCAGGGATGTGCCCTAATGATGTGCCCTTGGAGGCATCCCTCTCTTTGTTAAGTTTCTCCTTCCTGGGGTGAGTGCCTGATGATATAGTGAGTGGTAGGTCTCCTATAAACCAAGGTGACTCAGAAGCTCCACGACCTGTTTAATTCCTCTTCGTTGAAACACATTTTTATTAGCTGTCTCTCCCAACTATCTCAGAGAGGCCTGGAAGTAGAGCCTACTTTAAATGCAAAGTTATTTAAATGACTAAAAATTGCAGTTACTTTAGAAGTACTAAAGAGACTGCTGTGGTGTAATAAATGAACCCGTCGCTCTCATGTTGATGTGGGTTTTGTTGGTGAGGTCAGAGGAGGGTTCGTGGTTGTGGAATTAACTGTATGAAGGATCTGGGAGGTTTGCTTGGTATTAAATTGTCCTTAGAATAGCAAAAATAAGATAAAAATCATTTTACCAAATTCTCAGACTCTTCATGAAAAGAGTCCTGTGTGTTGCTTCTTGTAACAGAGCTGTTAGAAAGGACACAAGTACAGTGCGGACCGGGGCACGCTTCCGCAGTTGGAAGGGTGGCCTCCGATCTCCGGGACACACTGCTCCTTCCTCTTAGTGAAAATATTGATGACTTGTCTCCACAACCGATTTGAACCATTAGTCTATGATCATACCCCTCGGGTCATGGAAAGAATTATGAAGGAGAATGTGTGTGTATGTTTGATATATGTGTGTATGTATCTGCTTTCTTACCATATTCCCCCGTCCCCCCGTGATGCTTTATTCATTTGTTTACTGAATATTGAATGAGCTCCATGACTCAGGTACCACTCTAGGCATCAGAGACAAAGTGGAGAACAGAAAATCCCCACCTGGCTTTCATTCTAGTACGGGAGGCATGTTGTTAAACCACTAAAGCCATGGAGAAGGTGGAAAGGACAGCGAGTGGATGGAGAGGAAGAAGGGGGTGAGAGCGCTGGCTGGTTTGTTCCCCATGTCGAGGTCGAGGAAGGCCTCTGTGAGGAGGTGATGTTGGAGCGGACCGGGGCCTGGACGAGGCGCAGCGTGCGCTTCAGAGAGAGCTAGACTCCGCCTGGACCTCCTTCCTGGCGATTGACTTGCCATTGGATCTCTCAGGACCGGTCTCATCATGTTCAAGTGCAGTGAATAAGACCTTGCTCACAGGAGTGTATTTACTGATATTTCTCCTCCTCCTCCTTTCTTCCTTTGCATTTACAAATTAAGTACAGCTTTATATTCTCTGACCATGCTGGTTAGCCCAGAGTTTACAATATTTACAGTAACTATTTTTCCAAGTAAAAATTCAAGGTTCAAGAACCTGATCTGAAAACATACTTATTTCTGATTTTTGAATTTATTTATAGGAATAAATATCCAAGGGAATTATAAAGTTAATTATACTTAGTTACACATTAAGTTAATATTTGTCTTTATTGAAAAGAAGGTTAGTCATTTCTGGAGAGTCCAGGCCCATGGATAACTTAGCTACGTTAAATGCCTATAGTCCCTTAAAACTCTTTTGGGGAGTTTAGAAGTCAATTTTAACAGATCTTAACTTCTTGGAACTTGAAACGGGACGGTGGGTGGCATGCATGTGGGCTGACCTTAGTGGGAAGTGACAGGAAAGTCCCGCAGTTAGAGTTTCTGGCGGGGCGTGTTCCAGAGACTCGGAGCTGGCCGGGACCGATGTGGACAGCGTCGCTGTCGGTTCCCACTAACGTTAGAGCTTCTTTGGCGAAAGAGTCTGCTGGGACCTTATTAGTTCTAGAGCCACTAGCTGCTCTGGAGGGTGATTCAGAGACACATCAGCCTCAAAGCTGTGTCTGTTTTACATCAAGCTTCCTCTCAGGGAGCAGCCCGGCACACAGCTCAGCCCTGGCAAGACTTCCAGCCGTAGGAGCCCCTGAATCTGAAGCACTCAGTCATCACGGCCATCGTCGTAACTCGCTGTATCTTCGCAGTGCTTGATTCTGACCCCGCTGACAGCCCAGCAGAGAGTCAGGGCAGACCCTCTGGGCCTGATGGGCAGGGAATTCACCCACGAAGTCAGGGTCAGACCCAGGCCCGTGGGCAGGCTCCCCGACCACTGTGGTGGGAAGGACTAGTGTCCTCAGCACTGGAGCCATGGCCTGTGGCAGACCCTTCTCCAGAGTATCATCCGGGTGGCGAGAGCCGGTGCTGTGACCCTGGTCATTCCCACGAGCTGAGCCAGGAGAGGAGAGGAAGGAGGCTGGGCTCAGCACCTGGAACTGCACAGGGCCGTGCCAGGAGAGATGGCACCTAAGGGGGCCTCAGAGGGGGCTCTCCTGGGAACATCAGGATCGCAAAATCTTAGAGCTCGAGAGGGATGGTGTTGGTTGTATCATCTAATCCCCATAATACTTAGAAACCTAACAGAACCCATAGCTCAGAAAAGTTGAGGGATTTAAATCACAGATGGTTTGTGGCGACGCAGTGTGAGAACCTGGAGTTGCTAATGCCAGCAAACAGGTTTCTATAGTTTTTTTTTTTTTCCTTCCTTGTATCAAGCTTACTCTCTATAATCTCCCCTGCAATGGGCTGTTACTTTTTCAAAGTTTTGTATTTTAAATTGATCATCTAGTGCTTATGTTTCCTGAACACGGTCCTGAGCAAAGTGTCTGTAGTTGAAATGACAGCAGTGATCAGGGACTCCCACCTTCGTTACAGTGGATTACCCTTCTCACCTTCGTCTCCCTGATTCTGACTCTGCTGCGGAGGCGGGGCTCCAGGGGGCTGGAGGCAGGTGTGCCTCTCGCAGAATGTGTGTGGTTTTCTCTTGTTCCATGTGTTTCTTTCCGTGTCTCTCCTCCCATCTGCGCTGTGAGCTCCTTGAAGGCCTGGCGTCAGGCCTCTTGAATCTGTGGGCCGTGTCCCTAGCACAGCGTAGGACCCGCAGAGGACATTCCCCAAACGTTCTGTCGGGGGAGCGTGTTTACACTGCCTCTTTCTAAATTCCCTAAACTGCACCCGGCCCCTTTCCCACCCCAGCCCATATGCACGGTGAGAGCAGTTGTCCTATAACCCCAATAGCGAGCAGGCAAATGTGGAGCCTCCTAATTCCTGCTCAGGTTTGTTCTTTTGAGCACCTGTATTTTGAGAGCTGCTGGTTATTGTTATTCTTTGTTCATTTGAACGGCCCTCTATTTTTGTTCATTATCTTTGAGTTCAGTTCAGCGATATCGATTTGCTTTTAATGGGATAGAAGCCACCTCAGATCTTTCCTGCATATTGAGTTACACGTCGGTGTTCGAGGAGGCAACGCCGCCTAGTGATTAAGAGCCCAGGCGGCGGGTCAGAGGGGCGCCGCTCTCTCAAACCCTGCCTGTGGGGCTATCTCTGGGCAAGACGCTTGGCCTGATAAGCCTCAGGATTGTCCCAGACTATTAAAGCCAGGGCTGCACTGATCAAATCAGCATCATTACGATTCCAAACAGCAAAATGTTCCTGGATTGTTTTCTTCCTCCATCATCCGTGCAGATGGAGAGATGGGCTTCTGCCAGAGTAGGCATCTTGCTGGTGGCGCTGGGTAGGAGGGAAAATGCAGAACCTTACATTTTCAACTCCCGTGTTTTATGAGTTATTAAAGCTTCCCTTGTGCAAATACTTGTAAACATTTGCTCAGTGTTTTTTAAAATTTGCAGTAGAAAGAGATTTATTGGAGCATTCAAAGATTTTTGGATCTCATTTCCCAAGAGTTTAGCAGTACATCCCTTTACCCATTATTAAACATTTATAAAAGCAAAGCTTCTGACAGTCTTGAGATTATAATGATTCCTGTGTCAGACATTTATTTACTTCAGACTCTGGGTGGTTGATACTATAGTTATTTTCACAGACTGAGTTAGAAAGTGTTTAAAGAGTGCAGTAGTTTTAAAATACATCCACGAATTGAATGACACCCTTCCCTTCAGAAAGCACAGCCTAAAATTCTCCTGGCCTTGAATGTGGGCCAGACTTAGTGACTCCCTTTGACCAATAGAATATGACAGAAGTGATGCAATGTGACTTCTGAGGCAAAGTCATAAAAGGGCACAGCTTCTGCCTGCTCTCCCCTTCCATGGGTCGCGCACTCGGGTGGAAGTCAGATCACGTGAGAGTGCTCAGACCTAACCCCCCGATGGAAGCGCAGAAGGGAGCATCCCCCTCCACAGCCAGAGTGGTCCTCTGAGAGCACCACCGACAGCGCATGAGGGGCCTGCAGGAACGGGCGTCACACTTTTTGGACAGAGGCCTGGTGTGTGCTGAATGCAAACAATCTGGAATCAGTGCTTTCTTGAGCAGGAGAGTAGGAAGGTAGAGATGGGGCCAGCAGCAGAGAACTGGCATTCCCTGTTTGGCAAGCCGAGCACACACGGCTTTCCCGTGGACCAAAGGGTATAGAAGTTGGCTTGAGACAACTTTCCGGAAGCCCTCCCAAGAGGGCTGCCTCTGGGGCGGTGGAGCGTGGCACCAAGGGTGGGATCTGAAAGAGGGTCCCACGTCAGGGAGCTGTGCAATGGGTAGGTCTCCCCACAGGGGCTCAAGAACATACACACAGCCCCCACAATTGGGGGCATTATTTGAGTGCCTGCAAAAACGGCAGCATCAGTAGCCAGTCTCAGGCAAAAGAGCCAGCGACAACCAAGAGAGTGCTAGTGACGTCAGAGTCATCTGTCCTTTCCATGCCCCTTGTCTCCACATGCTGGAGGAGTGAGGGGAAGAGAGAGGCCATTCTCTACCAGCTGTCTTCTAGTAGAACTTTGACAGACCTTCCTCTGCTAAGGTGGTGTGCCTAAGTTCCCCGGCTTCCTTGGCAAGGATGTGTTACTACCTCTAGCCAATGAAGTGTGAGACCCTAGAAAGCACACATGCAGCTCTCCACTGGTTTTCTGCCACAGTCACTGAGGGGGAGGGCGCGCAGAACAGAGCCTCCTACTGATGCGCCTCGGACTTGCAGAGTGAGTGAGAGACAGACATGTGGCGAGTCTCCGAGACTGGAGTGTTCTTTGTGACAGCGTAACCTAGCCTGCCCTAATTAGTACAAGCAGGGGCATGGAAATGGAATGCCCTCGTGTTAGACGCTTCCCTGGACATCTGGAGCCCAGTTGAGAGGGAGGCTGTGAATCCGAGGTCTGTGCGGCCCGAGTCCAGCTCCGGAGAGCAGTGCTGCTCTAAGCGCGGCCAGTGCCGGTCTGTGAGCCCCTGCTCCCCGTCCACAGGAAGAACTTTCTTACAGATGCATGTCGCTGTGACATTTGGTGGCATTTTATAACAGTATTAGTCTGTAACATAGTGTAGAAAGCAAAAAAAAAAAAAAAAACCAACCCTCAAAACTGGCCCTTCACCAAGAAAGTTTGAGAAACAACTCCACACTATATTCAGATCAGTTTTAGTTAAGAGTGATCAGTTTCAGAATTATTCCTTCTTGGTGTTTATTTCATATCTCCATTCTGTTTTAAGGACTTCTTGATCTTATGAAATAACTGTGATATGACAACAATGACAATAGTGGTATCAGAAGCTATCAGATAGAAAGCCTGTGTCTCCTCCCCTTCACCTTCCAACTTGGCTTTAACTCTTAATTCTTCTTCCTCTCAGGTTCTCTTTCCTCAGCATTTACCTCTCAGCCACCCTAATCTGGCTTCTTCTTCCACCACTCTTTCAGATTTCCTTTGCCTAAGTCTCCAGGGGTCTTCTAAATGTCAGACCTGTCAGCCTCTCTTTCTACTTTGTTGACTTGAACTCCGTGCCCTGCCTGCCACTCCCGACACCCCCCTTTCCCGGGTCCCCCCTTCACTTGCCTCCCGGAGCGCTTCCTAGCTCTGGGCTTTCCTCCTCGACAACTCTGCTTGCAAAAATTGGGTAGAGATCAGTAGGAGGGTAAGTTTTTTAGAATTTAGTTCATTAATGGATTTAATAAGTCATTGTACTTATTTTGTAAAAAATCCTTTTATAATATGAATAAGCATTTTCTTAGTTGTAAAAGGTAATTTTTTTATTATGTTGTGGTTTTTAAAGGAATATTAGAAATCAAATGAACACATAACATAAGCTGATTCACTTTTATTTTCATCCCACAGCATTATGAAACTGTGTCTCCATTTTAAAACATTTCCATTAAAAAAAAATTTACTTTAGTCATTATTTACTATGTGCTTCTCACCGGCTGAGAACTGGGCACATTGATTCTTGATTAGAGACGTGAGATGACTTGCTCAAGGTCGTGTCGTCAATCCTGTATCTCCCACTCGTCGGAAAATGGAATAAACACACTTTCCCTATTTCTCCCACTAACTATAATTAAAAACTCTAGACATTAACATGGACCATAACAAGGGGGGGGGTGGAAACGGGAGGGAGGTGGGGAGGACTGGGGAGTGGGCTGGGATGGGGCTAAAAGGCAGAGAACTGTATTTGAACAACAATTAAAATTTAAAAAACGAGTAAAAAGAACCTTTAGACATTACATATGAAACAAATATAAGAAATCTCAGACAGGTACGAAGAGGAAGGCAGATGAGCCAGGGACCTCAGGACCCAAGAAACATGATGGGGAATTCCCCGGGTTTTCTTTTTGCTTCAGATATCTCCAGACAGCTGGAGAAGGCAGCAACCTGGAAACACCAGTGGGTGCAGACAAAAATTAAAATAAAATAGCCTGAGAAAAACGCACTCTCTAGCTGAAGCATCAGTCTACCAAGAGAGAAAACTTTTAGGTAATCTGCTCTTTTTCAGACAGACATCACAGAAAGAATGGAGGCTCCACGCCCACCGGCAAGGCTAAATGCAGAGCCTACATTTTTACCTTTCCCAGGCAAAAATGAGAAACGCCAGCCCACCTGCTGGGGTAACACCAGAGAAGGCCAAGTGAGGAGCTAGGCTTTCATTTACGCCAGGTGGAACCTTCATCCTCCACCTCATCCCCCAGCTCTGTAACAGCAGAAACCACGCTGGGAACCTAGACCTCTCCCTTCTCCATCCTGGGATGGTTTTGGAGGAGACACAGTGGTGAGTCAAGACTTTCATCACCAGTCAGTGGTAGTGAGGCCACTAACCTCTGCCCTGTGCTGGTGGGGAATACATGGAAAGCCTGAACTTCCACCTGCCTCTGGCAGTAATGAGGAGCCTCTCCAATCTTTTCTCTAAAGGCTTATAGCTGAGTCAGGGCTTTCACCATCTCCCAGTAGTAACAAGGCTGCCCCCTCCTATGGTGTCAGTGAGGCCATTTGGGGTGCAGTAACCCTACCCCTCCCAGCCCAGGGGATATCAGTGGAGCCCTGAACTTCTGCCTCCACCCTACAAACAAGAAATACCTATTCCACCCCCTCAAGTACAACTAAAAGTTCTGGGTATTATATATAATACAAACATAAGAAGAGAGAGAGAGAGAGAGAGTGAGAGGGAGAAGATAGGGCAGGTAGGGACCTCCAGGCCTGAAGAATGCCATGTTAGTGAACTCGCTTGTAGCGACTTCCCTCAGCAAAGACTAAGTAGACAGACCTGGACTTCCGCCCCCATCCTGCAGTGACAAGGCAGTATTACCACCTTCACCTGCCAGAGTGACGTCAGAGGAGACCTGCTAAAACACAAGATTAAAATAAATTCCTGAATCTTATTACATAATATCCAGAAAGACTAGGTTTCTATTGAAACTCACTCATCATGCCAAAACCCAGCAAGATCTGAAACTTAATGAGAAAAGACAATTACTACATGCTAACACCAAGATGATATAGATGTCAGAATTATCTGACAATATTTTAAAGCAAAAACCACAAAAATACTCAAATACTAATTATGAACATGCTTCAAACAAATGGATAAAATGAAACGCTTTAGCAAAGAAATAGAAGGTATGAGAAACAATATGGAAATTTAAAACTAAAAAATACAGTAACTGAAATAAAAAGATCAGCAGATGGGCTCAAGAGCAGAATGGAGAGGACAAAGGAAAGAATCAATGAACTTGAAGACAGAACGATAGAATCAGTCCAACACTTCTCCCAAGAAGACATACAAATGGCCAACAAATGTAGGAAAAGATGCTCAACTTCACTAGCTATTAGGGAAATGTAAATCAAAACTACAATGAGATACCACCTCATACCTGTGAGAATGGCTGTTATCAACAAGTCAAGTAACAAGTGTTGGAGAGGTTGTGGAGAAAAGGGGACTCTATTCACACTTGTTGAGAATGTCAGCGGGTACAGCCACTATGGAGAACAGTATAGAGGTTCCTCAAAAATTAAGAATAGTTACCATATGACTCAGAAATCCCTCTTCTGGGTATTCTGAAAACACCCCCCAAATTTGAAAACATTTATGTGCAAAGATATATGCACCCCTGTGTTCACTACAGCATTGTTCACAGTGGCCAAGGTATGGAAACATTCAGTGTCCTTCAATGGAGGATTGGGTAAAGGAAATATGGTACATACATACAGTGGGATTCTACTCAGCCACAAGAGGCAATGCCCCCATTTGTGGCCACATGGATGGACCTTGAGAATACCATGCTAATAAGAAAAATTGGCCAGTCTAAAAATGCTAAGATATATGCAGGCTATAAAACTGAAACTCACAGACACAGACAACAGTATGGTGGTGACCAGAGGGAAGGGGGTGGGGGCAGTAAAGGGTAAAGAGAGCCAAATACACGGCGACAGAAGATGACTTGATTTTGGGTGGTGGGCACACAATACAATACACAGATCCTGTGTCATAGAAATGTACACATGAAACCTATATAATCTTATTAACCAATTCACCCCAATAAATTTAATTAAAAATATAAACAATAAAATGGCAATAAATGCAAAAAATACTAAGTTGCCTCATTAGGTTTTTTGACTATAATCTCTGTCAGTGTAACTTTAGTAAGTGTAGGCAAATGGGGATTTAAGAAGATTTGACATGAAAATAGCTGAGGAATATATTTAGAGGTAATATTTTATGCATATTTGGGGCACATATGAAACTAAAATCAGATTCGGCATAATGAAATAAAATGAATGATGGGGTTTTCTTGGAATGAACATAAAATATTTATTAAATTTATACTTTTGCACTATTTTGTTAACATTTTATTTTATATAATTTTATTATTAGAGTATGGTCGATATATAATATTATATTAGTTTCAGGTGTGCAACATTGTATTTTGACATTTATATAGCATATGAAGTGATCACCAGAATAGGCTTATTTAGAATAAATCACGTTAAGGACTTTCAGTCAACGTTATGTTAGCTATTATTGCTGGCCACTGGCCAATCAAAAGAAAACAAAATAAAAACCTGGCTCTCCTAAACCATCTCTCATCCTGTCTGTGTTTAAGAACAAAATGAACCTGTGTGGGGCTAATGGGTATCGAGTCTTCGTAAAGCATCTTAGATGGTCAGTGATCACAAAACTGTATATTACTAAATAACTGATGAAACGTAACACTGTGGAAATAGTCACAAAACTAATCTCTTGTGGATAGTATGCATTGTATGCATAAAGTTATAGGTTTTTTCTGGAAAACCTGACATTGACACATAAAAAGAATATTGTGTTACTGTGTTCTCAAGCGTGGTGTTTGTGTTTCTTTGTGAGTGGTGAAGGGTGGATATTGGACTTCAGCAGGTGTGCAGTGTGTTACTTTACAGTGATACAAATAACACGCAGATTGCTAATGGTCACAATTTTTTTAATAAAAAGAAATGATCCAATCTGAATAATAGAAAACGGATTTTTAAAAAATGATCAGAGCCTTGGAAACAGAGGAGGCTATAACAAAAGAGCCAATATGTTTGTCATTTGAGTCCCAGAAAGAGCAGGAATGGGACTAAAGAAGAAAATGAAGAAATAGAAAATTTCCCAAACCGACAAGAAACATAAACCCACAGATTCAAGAAGCTGACTGGATTCCAGTAGGGCCAACCCAAAGAAGTATACACCGATGCACATGATACTCAAACTTCAGAAAATTAAAGACAAAAAAATCTTGACAGCAACTAGAGAGATATAGCCCATTACCTACTGGGGAAAACAATTTGAGTGACTGTGGAGTTGTTACCAGAAACCAGGGAATCAGAGGAAGTGGCTTACATTTTTCAAACCCTGAAAGAACAAGAGAATTTTCAACCCAAAATTCTATAACCATTGAAACTGGAAATTAATACATTCTCAGCCGAAAGACAAGAGAATTTGTTACCAGTAGACCTACTCTAATCAAAAGCTAAAAGAAGTGCTCTTAATAAAAAGGAAATGCAAAAAGGAGGAATTTTGTAATATCAGGAAGGAAGAACATGGTAAGAACAAAAATACAGGTAAAAAAATGGACTCTCCTATCAGCAAAAATATATGGAAGAACTCAATAATACCATCAGCCAGCAGGATCTAGTTGGCGTTTTAAAAACACTCTGCCCAGCAGCAGCAGAACGCACTTTGTCCTCAAGGCCCCACAGAACATGTGTCAAGGTAGACCCCATCCTGGGCCACCATAACAAATGTGAAATAATAGAAATTAGAGTGTGTTCTCTAATGAAATTGAACTAGAAATCTATAACAGAAAGATAGGCAGAAACCCACCAAACCCTTGGAAACTAAACACACTTCTAAATTAAAAAATGGCTTTTAAAGAAGAAGTCTTAGGAAAATGAAAAAATGTATTGAACTGAATGAAAATGAAAATTCTGATAAAACATATCAGAATTTGTGGGGATCAACTAAAGTAGTGTGAGAGGGAAGTTTACAGCACTAAATGCTTACAGAAGACAAGAGGAAGGGTCTCAGCTGAATACTCTAAAATCTCACGTGAAGAAACTGGAAAGAAAGAAGCAAAATATACCTAAAGCAAGCCAAAGAAAGGACATAACAAGAGTCAGAGTGGAAATCAATGAAATGGAAAATAGAAAAGCAATAGAGGAAATCAATAAAACTAAGAGCTGATTCTTTGCAAAGTTTGATAAAATTGGCCAACTAGCAACACTGACAAAGAAATATAGAAGACAAAAATTACTGATGTTGGGAATGAAACGGAATATCATCATAGACCCTGCAAACATCAAAAGGACAGGAAATGCTGTGAACAGCTCTGCCTCCGTACGTTTGATAGCTTATACGAAATGGACTAATTCCTTCAGAAGCACGAACGACCACAACTTACCCATTGTTAACTATGTAATTTGAAACTACTAAGAAAATTGAATTCTTCATTAAAAACCTCCCCACATGAAATCTCCAAGCCTAGATGTTTTTATCAGGGAACTTTACCAAATTTTTGAAATAGAAGTAACACCAATTCTGTGATCTATTCCAAAAAATGGAAGAGAGAACACTTTCTAACTTGTTTTAGGGAGCCAATATTATCCTGACACCAAAACCAGGCAAATATTTTTTAAGAATTATATATATCAAATATAGATGCAAAATTCTGAAAATATCAGCCAATAGAATTCAGCAACATATAAAAAGAATTATACACCATGACCAGGAGAGTTTATGTCTGGAATGCAAGACTGGTTTAATATTTGAAACTCAGCCAATATGTGACCATATTAACAGGATCAAGAAGAAAAAATCACATGATCACATTAACTGATGCAGAATGGAGAAATCAAAGCAAAAAGTACCCGACAGTGCCAGGTGACGGTGAGGATGCAGTTGGGACACTCATACACTGCTGGTGGGAATGCAGAGTGGTCCAGCCGCTCTGAACAGCAGACTTACCTGATGACCCAGCGATTCCACTCCTAGGTATTTGCCCTACGAAAATAATGTCTCTATATGATCCTTGCAAATAGGAAGTTTCAAAGATAGAAATGAAAGTATAATTATTTCAAAGGGAAAGATTAAAAAATAAAAAATGATCACAGAGTTAGCTAAGGTCAGGACCAGGATTAAGAACCAGGTCTTTTTGCCTTTATCAAAAGCTTGGTTACTATTCTGAACCCTGACGAGACTTAACTGGTTTTGCTCTTGCAATGTCAAACCGCCAAAACTGGTGAACTCTTCTAATACATCAACCCCTTGCCTTCCAGACGCATGGGGAGACATTTTCAAGAGTTACTGGTATGTTCTGTAGTTCACTGCATTCGTATGTGCTGAAGAGCTTGAGACGGCCTCTGCCCCTTGGTGCCTTTGGCCCGAATCACGCTGTCAGTGGAGTACGTCTGAGCATGGTCAGCCATGCTAGGAAAAAAAGAGTATTAGGCTACCCCAGCGCTAAGAGGGTCTTAGAACCACAGAGTGTTCAACTTAGAAAATTGTTTTATAAAATATTATTCAGTCTAACTACTTTACTGATTAGAACACTTATGTTTCAGGAGATGTATTGACTAACCTGAGCTCACACAACAGATTCATGGCTAAGCCTAGAAACACACACACATACACACACACACACACATTTGTGTGTGTGTATATATGTATATATATTTGTGTGTACATATGTGTATATATATATTTGTGTGTGAATGTGTGTATAGGCAGTTAGTGTCTCTGTGGTGTAGTGCAGGTCCGGTTGAAGTCAGCAGGCTGAGAGGTGTGCTCATGAGACATACTGAGACGCTGGATGAGAGGCTATGAAAGCCTCTCACCATTCTGTGTTCCCATCTAAAAGGGCTGCTGTCTTAAAACGTGTAACTTGGTGGAGTAACAAATCTGATAGAGCGTGACGGCTTCCACCGCGCCACCCTCAGGGATGCGCATCTGCAGCATTCACACGCTGGGCTCCAGGAGCCCAAAGTTTGCCGTTGTTTTTTTAAATCTTCTCATTCTCCTCCTTTCTGTTTTATTGTACATAGCCGAACAGTTTTCCTTTTCCCTAGAATGTGGCCTTTGGAGGCTGTGGTCACAGAGATATCACAATGCTAACGGTTTGCCTCTAGCTTACTTGGCATCATGGCCACAAATTTCTGAAATCAAAACTTCTGGGTCTTTTGAATAATGAATGCTGTCTTTCACCAGTGCTGTTTTAGGGATTAGCCCATGGACAGAAGAAAATAATTGGAAAAAGCAAATGAATATTGAGTGCTATGCAATAAAAATTATAGTAGCTACCATTTCTGGAGCGCTGACTCCATAGCAGCCACTGTGCTGAGCCCTCAGTGTGACCCTCACTTCATCCTTAGAATGACCCTTGTAGTGGGCGTTGCCACCACTTCACAGTTGAGGAAACGGAGGCCTAGTGAGGGTGAGAAATTTACTCACACTCAGAGTTAGTACATGGTAATATAAATATTTCATAAAATTGATCAGGAACTGATCTTCAGTCAAAAATATTTACCTGAGAAAACTTTTTTGTTGTTTGCTTAGGACCAGAACCAAGCTTCTCAACATATAATACCCAATTACTTGATAGACCTTTCAACTTAAAAAGGCCGTATTGGACACTTGCACTCGAAGCCCTTGCCTGAGCACCTCCAGCACTTAGCCCCAAGTCACCATATTTTTTACTATAAAATGCACCCCCCCAATTTAGGAGGAATAATGGTTGTTAATGCTGCTGTTGAGTTCTGTTTACATTTATATTGGTGAAATATTATATTACTTATGTTAATAAATATTTTACCACATGTTTTGCTTCAAAAAATTTTTTCCTATATTCCTCCGCTAAAATCTAGGTGTGTCTTATGGTCTGAAAAATACAGTACACCCCTATACTATGGGCACCACCAGTGTGTGCCGGGCATGCTGGCGGTTATCCCAGAGGCGCCGTTATCCTGGTGCTGTTGTCCAAAAGCCCCTAAATACCTGCTCTTCCCTGGTGACGGATGAAGTCGTGTTCGCCCAAGAAAGCAAGAAAACAGTCTGAGAGACTGGAGGAGCCTCTGTGGGAGGGACTGCTAATTGAGGTGCTTCGGTCTATTCATGTAGCAAAATGGAAATCCAGATTTTTAAAGACTTTCAAGGGTAGTGTTCAGAATTATCTTACATAGAAACCTTAACTAGCCAGCTGTCTTTCTGCATCTAAAATAGGGTTTGATTCACCCGGAAGTTTTTCAGGCTCAATTTTCTTGAGGACATATTTATATGTAAAGCTGGGTGCATACGATGCCCATGTATAAAACAAAAATTCCACTATCATTCTGATTGGGCGCACGCAGGACTAAGGTTATTATGCCAGAACAAAACTGTTGATGTTGAGAAACACCCTCGTTATTAGGAAGGTAATAACGAGGGTCGTTTCTGAAGCATCAGAGACAGCTTATTGTTGTTTCCCTGAAGTGGTGAAAGACGCCCAAAGCTCCTTGGAGGTTGTAAGGGATAGTCTGCTTTTCCTCAGGACCAAAGGGGGAAATATCTTTAATTGTATGCACTTGTTTCTTTACACACTTGTGATTCAGACGCGTGCTCCTTAAATTGAATCAGAGGCTGACTGATAGTTAGAAGGAAAACACCGGAGGTGAATAACAATGGGCTCCACCCTCAGGTTTTTCCCGCGGGGTCTCTGATGTAGGCTGGTCCCTTTGTAGGTATCAAACTCCCTATAAAGTCCATCAAAGTAAAAACCATTTTGAAGGTTCACGAGAGGAAGTGATATGATATTTCCCCAAAGTATACTGAGGAAATACTAGTAGTGCTTTACTCTGGAATGAGCTTTGCCAAGCATTCACAGTCGGTATTCAGAGTGTGGCCCCTGGATCAGTAAGTAGCTTCTCGTCTCCTGGGAGCTTATTAGAAATGCAGGCTCTCCGCCCCACCTCAGACCTAGGAAATCAGCTTCTGTATGTTAACGAGGTCCCTTGTGACTCTTATGCACATTAAGGTTTGAAAAGTCTTGGTCTGCAAAGTACTTTCACGTGCTCCGTCTCCCCCGCCAGCATACCATGAACACGGGAGAAAGTGTAGTGACCTTACCACACACAGGAATCATTTCCCCCGAGGTAAGGGAAATAATGGTAATGATGGCCACTGCCTTTGCTTAAGCCCCCACTAGGCGCCACTCTGCGTAGGTGATCATATTCCCTTTATCCTCCCACACCTCCTGAGAGAGAGATTATTAGCTCTGTTTTATAGTCAAGGAAAATGGAGCTTAAGAGGGTAAGTAACTTGCCCAACATCACACCACCACGAAGTGCGGGAGCCCAGAGAGCCCCTGATCTCTCAGAGCTCCTGCTCTTTCCAAGCGTTTGGCAGCATGCTGGAGTGAGAAGGGGATTACTGCCGTGAACCTCTGCCTTGGCTGCACTTTGGAATTGCCTGGGGAGCCCTGAAAACCACCGATGCCCACTGTCTTCGTGTGTCTGGGCCGCTGTAATAAAGTACCACAGGCTGTGTGGCTTATCAAAGGCAGAAATTTACTGCTTACATTTCCGGAGGCTGGAAGTCTGAGATGAGGGTGCCAGCGTGATCAGGGTGAGGTTGAGTGACCCTCTTCCAGGTCATGGCAGAGGGACTAGGGATCTCTCTGGGGCCTCTTTTATAAGAACACTGATCCAGTCATGAGGCCTCTACCTTGATGACCTGATCACCTCCCAAAGGCCCCACCTACTGATACCAATACCAACACCTCTCAGAGTTAGGATTTCAACGTATGGCTGTTGCAGGAATACAGCATTCAGTCCATAGCACCCCACCCGCTTCTCAGAGACTCTGACTTCATTGGCCTGGCATCTGGACCTGGCATTTGGGATTTTAAAAAGCTCCCGGATAATTCTAATGTGTACCCCAAGGTTGAGACCCACTGGTTTACAGACTGGCTAAATGTCTCTGGCACTGTTCCCAGGACCTGCATTCAGAACAGCTCAGCTGCCTTGGTTCACTTGTTGCATGGGCAGACTTTGAGGCTGCGGATAATGCCAGAGCAGTGGCATAAATACCAACGCACGATGCAGTGCTACATGCAGCAATCCCATTAAGTTCAGGGCGGAAGACATTGATAGTGGCTATCCAGCTCTGGCTGAGTGTCTAAAGGCAAATAGGCATCTTTGGTAATCCTCGTGATGAGTACAGTTCTCTTATCTGCTGCTCACACAGCCCGGCCCTCCTCTCCAAGCACCACATAAAACCCTGTGTGCAGGTCTGCTGCAGGGCTCAGTATCAGGCGCAACAATGTTGAAAATCGATACCAAGGTTCTAATCCCACTCCATCGATCAGCAACAGAAGTCGGCCGTGTGCTACACGTGAGTGCTTCACTTAATCCACAGTTTGCCCTGCTTTTCAGGTAAACAAACTGGGATTTAGAGAAAGTAAGAAATGTGCTGGACCTGCAACTCAACTCGAAATAATGCCAAACAGTCCATGTTCTTTTCTTCTTGCCACACTTTCGAACAAGGAGGGCATAGCTCTGTAGAGTCAAACCCTGGGACTTCAGGGTAGTTCCACAAAGACTTCTGGAGATCCCCACGTGAGCCAGACGCGGTGCTAAGTCCCGGGCTCTAGAAACGAAGGCAGTGAGGCCAGTGCCTCATGGAGCTCACAGTCTTGGAGGGCAGACAGATGGGCTTATGCAGCACTGTCTGGTAGAAAGGTAATGTAAGACACAAATAGAATTTACATTTTCCTAGTGGCCACATTTGAAAGGTAAGAAATGGTGAAACTCATTTTAATAATATTTTAATTTAATACATATATTTCCACATGTCATCAGTATGAAAATTAATGGCATATTTTATGTTATTTTTTCATGCTAACTCTTTGTAACTCTGCATGTGTTTTACACAACAGCACATCTCAGTGTGGACTAGCCACGTCTGTGGGGCTGGGCGGCCTCACGTGGCCGGTGGCTACCGTGTTGGACAGTGCACACCTGGGGCCACACTGAGGAAAGTCTGTCTTTGCTGGTGGGGGAGCAGGGACTAGGGGAGGTTGGTGAGTTGTCACTACAATTGTCTACTTTAAAAAGGCCCCTAGAAGCCCTCCACTGGGTTCGGGGTAATGCCGATTCCTTAGGCCGTATCCCTAGACTCAGTGAAGTAATGCAGTATGCTTCTTACAGGCCCTCCGTTGTAAGTGCTCTCAAATATCAAAATGTCAGCTCTTGCACAGAGAGTGTTTCCCAGCCCAGCCTAGGCAGAGGTCCTCTGTGTCTGGTAAGCTGCTGACCCACTGGCGCCGCCGGTCAGTAACAGGTGTTTGTAGTAGGGCTTGACTTCGTGATAATTGCAGTTATATCCAACCTTCTAAGAATCAATGTAAACCAGTGTTTCACTTTCTCAGAGCATCTTAAAACTTCGCTAGATCACAGACTGTTCTATAGAACCCCTCTTCCTGGAGACGTGGGTGAGGCTGTCTTGCAGCAATCAGATGCTTTGGGACGTTAGATCGCCCTCCCGGAAACCCCCCTGCCCCCACGCTTCAGCGTGAGAAAGGCTCTGAGAAGTCCTGCGGTGACTGTGTTCAACCCAGGGTTTCTCGCTCATTCGTCTGGACATCTGTTAGCATCTTACAGAACACAGCGGCTCTGGGTCGAGGGGCAGAAAACACAGAACTAGATGACTACTTTGCTGTGACCCTGTATTTACATGATGGCAGCCTTTCCCACCAGAAGGGTGAGGCCTGGCGTGTTCCCTTGTTCAATTAAATTTACATAGCATAGACTAGAGAGCGGCTCTGGGAGCCGGGACACCTCGAGAACGGCCGTGATTTCTGTGGAAGTACTGCCGTTGTGCTTGCTGAGGTGTGAGTCCGCCTGTGTTTAAGAGAACTGTTGCAGAAAGCAGGACTCGAAGTGCAATGTGGAATGTGGATCAACTTCTGACACTGCGAGGGGCTGGAAACGCTGACCAACACTGGTTACAAAACACTGGGAACCCACAGCCCTCTGTTGTCAAGCCCAACTGTGGTTAATTAAATTTGTGTTTTTGAGCAATCTGAATACGTCCAGGGTCCAGCCCAATAATTAAACTATTTTGTGAATATATTATTTTACTATACTAAGGAAAGGCCGCTTGTTCTTTTGGGGATCCATGCTTGTCTGTCCCCGGCAATCCCTAGCCCAGCATGTTTTAGGGACCGCTATCAGGACAGGGTGTTTATCACTTGGGAAACGGAAGGAAATTGCTGCAGAAACTGGTCGATGTAGGAGACCTCCAGTGCTGCTGTATCATTTTCCATCTGCGTAGACGGAGAGCCTGGATCTTTTTCCCTCCTCACTCCTCTCCCCTCCTCTCCAGGACCAAAGTGTCTCCTCTCGCTTTGTGTGCTGTTTTCTGCCTCAGCGGTGCAGTATCTCACAGTAATAGAGAATACAGTGGTGACGCTGCTGCTTCCTGATTTCCATTTCCCCAGGTCCTCTCAGGGCTGTTGATGAGTATGTGCGTCTCTGAGCCCCCAGTGTGGTATTTTTTTCGCCTAATTTATGCAGATGCTTCATAAAAGAAAACCCACCCTTTTGTCTCCTAACCAGTTTTTTGTAGTGAGCTATGCAACATTTTAAAAATTTAATGGATGGGAATGTTTAAAGCATTTGTAAATTACTTATGAATGCATTTTTATACTGAATAAATTTCATTAATGATTTTTTAAAAAAATCACTGTTAAGCCAATTAACCTGTCTTTTTAATGATTGGCGATAATCCCTTTTCCAAACAGACCTCTGTGAACTATTGCAAATAAAAAGTACATTATAAACAGGAATATGAATCCTCTTGCTGCAAGCCAACATAGTATTGATCTATACTGTTTTGTGTTAGCAAAGTTCGGGGTGTAAAAGCATTCTTCTTTTTTTTTCTCTCCCCTGGAAGAGCCTTTAGCAACATTAGTGGTCATTACTATGAGCACCTACCTGCTAGAGGGCTTTGTGTATTGTTTGTGGTGCTTCCGTTTCTACACCTATTACCTGATGTTATGGCCGAGCCTCCCCCACCAGGTTGTAAGCAGGCACCTGTGTTCATCACCTCTTATCCCCGATGCCCACTACGGCACTACAGTAAATGTTTGCTGAAAGAATGATAAAGGCATTTTAGCAAATTATGCCCAAGCCAACAGAGACTAATCAAGTTACTTTTCACTCTCAGAGTTCACAGGACCTGAGGCTAAGGAGGTGAGGTAGGAGACAGGTACATACTGACAGTAACCAGCTGTCTGACTTTGGGTAGGTTGCTCCCCTTCTTTGTACTTCATTTTCCCCATCTGGAAAATGAATGATTAATCACTTTGCCTCCCTCTGAGTAATACAAGAAAGATAAAGGGAAGACAGAGATGAGAGCATGGTGAGCTCTTTGGAGGCAAGATCTGTGTAACACTCAGTCATCATAATTGCCACTGTGACTATTTCTCTAGGGTGTGCAGTGTATTCAATTTACTCCTTTGAAGAGCACAGAGGAGAGAGCTAGCTGGAGCGGGGGGTTCATACTGGTGAGACATGGAAGATGCGGGTGGTTAGGCGGTTTAGAAACTGTCTTTTCAGTATGAGGGAGCCCTATGGGACTTTGTCCTAAAGAATTACTGCCCTGCACCTCCACCCAAAGTTGAGGAAGAGACAACTGGAGACCAAGGCCAGGTCTCAGGGGAGCAATCCAGATATGATTTAGAAGTCCCTGAGCATAGAAAGCATTTCCCCAAATTCCTCCTTGTTGACCTATAGTCTACTCACAGAAGCTTTGGTTTATTGTCCAGATGCTATTAAATGCTATCAAATAAACTGATTCAGAGCTTAAACTTTAGAATTAGACTGCCTGGTTTCCTAGTCCAGCTGGCTACTTTCTAGTTGTGTGGCCTTGGGCAAGTTTCTTAACTTGTCTGTGACTGAGCTGGAATGAGCTGATCCTTGAACAACATGAGTCTGAGCTGCCTGAGTTCACTTATATATGGATTTTTTATTAATAAATTCACTGTCGGGCCTTGGCATCGACATCTGTAGATTTAGCCCAATTGCAGATCAAAAACATCGTCTTGATCCTTGTCTGGGAACCTGCAGAGCAGAGGACTGACTGTGTGCATTCTTCAGTACCATTTTCTCTAAGGGACTTGAGGACTCACAGATCTTAGGGTCTGTGAAGGGTCCTGGAGCCAGCCTCCTGTGGACAGATACTAAGGGACAGCTGTAGTTAAGTTTCAGGGGAGTCAGAAGTTATGTGTGGGTCTGCCCTGGCCCGTGTGGCTCAGTTGGTTGGGTGTCGTCCCACAAACCAAAAGGTCGCCGGTTCAGTTGCTTGTCAGGCACACGCCTGGGTTGCATGGTTTTGTCCCCAGTCAGGACACGTATGAAAGGCAATAGATCAGTGTTTCTCTCTTGCATTAATGTTTCTTTCCCTTGCTTTCCTCCTCCCTTTCCTACTCTCTAAAATTAAAGTAAAATAATAAAAGAAAAGAAAACGTTATATGTGGGTTTTGACTGCATAGGGTAGGATAGGGTAGGCAGGTGCCCCTAACCTCCTTGTTATTCAAGGATCAACTGTACTTAGCTCATAGCTCTTGTGTGAATTATGTTAATGCATGTACAATGCCTAGAACACTGCCTGGCACATAGTAGGGTCCTCAATAATTTTAGCTATTAAAATATATTTTATTATACATTAGGAATTGAACTAGGTACTATATCCATGATCATTCTGTCATCCAGCTAAAGATCTGAGACCAGGACTTGACCTGCCTCCAAGTTGGAGAAGGGAACCAAATCCCATTGGAGCACATACTTTATTTATAAGTAAATAGTAGAAATGGCTTCTTTATTTGAATGTCAAACAGGAAAAAATAGAGATAAATGAAAATTGCTGCAGAATAAGGGAGAGGCAATATTGATTCTCAGAGGGTAAGTAGACCTTTAAAAATTATTTACTATTGAGCCCTGGCTGGCATAGCTCAGTGGATTGAGCACGGGTGGCAAACCAAAGTTTCACAGGTTCAATTCCCAGTCAGGGTACATGCCTGGGTTGCAGGCCATGACCCCCAGCAACTGCACATTGATGTTTCTCTCTCTCTCTCTCTCTCTTTCTCTATCTCCCTCTCTTCTCTCTCTAAAAATAAATAAATAAAATCTTTAAAAAAATTTCACCTAAAAAAAAAGTGGCTTTAACCCTGGCTTGGTAGCTCAGTCAGTCCCCATACACAAAGGTTGCAAGTCAGGGCATATACAAGAATCAACCAATGACTATAAGTGGGACAAACCAATGTTTCTTTCTCTTTCCTCCTTCCTCCTTCCTCTCTCTAAAAAATCAATAAATAAAATATTTAAAAAATTATTTACTATTGGAACTAATAAAATGTGTATACAAGTTTGGCATCCTTAATATTAAATAGATGCAAAAAGTCATGAAATAGGAGTAGATGATAACAATGAGGAGAAGCAGGTTGATAGTGGGGGGAAGAGTCAGGGAGAAGAAAAGATGGGTGAATTGCAAGGAACCTAAAAATATAAAACCTGCAATAAAGTTAGAACTGAGCAGAACAGATAAAGTGGGAAACTGAGTCAGCGAAGGGGAGAATAAGCTCTATTAAAATCTGGAAGGAAAGAACAGAGAGATGAAGACAAGAATCAGGAAGTGTTAATAGGGCTGTGAGGGTCTCTTTCTCATCTTGCTCCCACATGTCAGTTGGCTGGGGTGTGGTAAGGTGGCTTCTGCTGACCAGGAAGTTTGAATCTGTCATGTACCTCACACTGCCCTCCTTTGGCTTCTTGACCAACGCCGGAAAGTCCGTTCCTTTCGCCACGCCCTTCGCCCCTTGTTTTGGATGACATCTCCTGTCTGGCGTGATGCCTCTGAGGACCGCAGTGAGACAGTTCTGCCCCAGCACTTCCTTGAGAATGGCTTGCTTCTCACTGTGGAGACACTGTGAGAGGAGCAGCTGAAATAAAAACATTTTTTATTCTACACAACGGAGCTGTAGTGAGCAACATAATGACCACTCGCATTGCCAAAACTTGTCAAGACAAAAAAAAAAAGATTTGTTTACCTCCTGTAAACCCATCCTGAATTAACCTAGTTCTAAGCAAAGAGCTAATGGCAGATATCTGTCATTTCCTTTTTATCACTATCTTCCTTTAAGGGCCTAGTCTTCTTTTAATTGTGTTTAAAAATCAGTCCACATAATATGATCTCAATAATATAAACAAAACAACCCACTCTAACACTAAAACAAGTTGTCAGGAACTGTACTAAAATGTTAGCAATGATGATCTGGGAGTCATGAACATTGAGGCACAGATAGATAGATAGAATTTTTCTGCATTTTATATTTTCTTCATTGAATATACTAACAGTAATCTTTTGACTAAGAAACAGAAAATCTGATTCACAGTGACTTAAACAAATAGAGGTTTGTTCTTCTCACAAAACATTAAGTGTGAGGCACCTGACATTGGTTCAGAGGTCAAGGACAACAGGGCCTGTTACTCTGCAATTCCCTTGGCCTTTCTCTCCTGCCAGTTCCTTGTGCCTCGTGATCACGTAACGTTTGCTGAAGCTCCACGCATCGTGATGTGTTCAAATCAGGAGAAGCTGGGGATGCTGAGCCAGCTGCTCTGTATCCTGTTATCAGGAAAGCAAAAGCTTTCCATAAAATACCAGCAGACTTCTGCTTTTGTCCACCGATTACAATAGTGTCACTGGCCAAACCCTGGCTGCAAGGAAGGCTGGGAGAATGACTATTTAGCTTTCTAGCCCTATAGCCAAAGAGAGCAAGGGAGAAGGAGGAAGTTAAAAGTGAGTGTTGGGTGAGCCAAGCTTTCCTGTCTGCCAGAGCATTTTTAACATGTATTATTTTTATAATTGAAAACATACTTTTGAGATTATTATGTTCAATTTTAATCCACTATAGAGTCTCACTAATGTAAAAACATGCACACCAAGAGGATGAAAGAAAGCCACAGGAGCATTACAGTTGCCTGCTCTGGGTCTTGGCACTAATGGCATTCCATGTTAGCATTACTGTACGTGATCAGGGTGGGGAAGATTGGGTGGTTGCTTTATTTATGTTTACAGAGACGAGGTGGTTGGCGGGAGATAGGAGTGTAGATGGACAGGTGACTGGTTTGGCAGGACAGACAGACAGGAACCCATCCCTTCCTGATGTAACAAAATTGCAGCATATCAAGAGTCAGCAGACGTTTGGGGAAGCTATAGTTCAGGACATTTCTAAAGGCTCCTCTGACCCTCCGAGTCTGCGACTTGAATAAAGGAGGTGAATGGGGTTTTAGATTGCGAGCGGCCACAGGAGCTCGAAACATGTTCACACAGCGTCTCTGCACTGCGCATGCGCAAATCCGCCTCAGAGCCTCTAGTTTCCTGTGTAATCTCAGCTAAACGGAAAGGGAAGAAAACTGAAAGCAGCACATGGATTCACAGTTTCAATTCCGTTTTGCTCTGTTCCATGTTTTTGAGAATGCCCTAACCAAAAGCGCATGTACTAATAGAAAAATGAGCAGAATATATGAATCACTTGTTTTGATAGCATTATGCTTAATCTAGCTAGAACACTTCACACAGTCATAGAGTTTGAGTTTTCTATCCAGTGTGAATTTTTAAAATGAAGCTTTTCAGTCCCAATTGCCTTGGGAAAGCAGATTTCATAATTTGCTCTCCAGCCTTGCTGGAAAATCCATCTGTCTTTGCAATTGAATTTGCAAAGTGAAATCATTTTGAAGGGCTGTTCTTTTGGCCAGCTCCTCTGCTCCTCCTCCCTTTCCCTGTCTGTTTCCACGGCTCCCTGTTGGTCTGGCAGACCATGCCATCTTCTCATGCTCTCTGGGCCGACAGAATGATGTGGCCCCAGAGGACGGGCTTTGTCCTCGCCCCAGATTGCCCAGCTGAGTTTGGCAGCAGTTGCTCCCTCAGACTCGCAAAGTAACCCAGGAGAAAAGTGCTGGCCAGGAGCTGGTGGGCCTGAGTTCAGGTCCTAGTTCTGTACGTTAGTGACCATACGACCTTTGTGAGTGTCTTCAGTAGCAGACCCAGCCACCCTGCCTTTTCCCTAGAGTTAAAAAAAAAAAATAGCAGGGGCCCAAGGACTCGGAAAACTGAAAAGTGCCATAAAAGGTTAGATTTAATTTTACCTAACAATTCACAAACATTTTTGGGAATCTTTCATTTTAGGTTATCTGTGGTGTATCCAGTCGGCAGTTAGATTCATGAGACTAAGATTTAGGAGAGAACTCGAAACAGAAATTGCATATTTAGAGTCACATAGTTGGGTCTTGGTGTCATGGTGTTAAATGAGAAGCAAGGAGCATTTTGTAATTATTGTCATTATTCTTTCTGCTACTACTACATATTTTTATTATTAGGAAGGGTTCCCCTCTCCCTTACTAATTATCATAATAAGGTTGGGAGGAAGCCTGTGTGTGTGTGTGTGTTTTAATGTATTTTCCCAGTGAATCACATTTCACAGGTAAGAAACTGGTGAAAGCAGTCAGTCAGTAAGCCAGATTTTAAAATTAAGGTTTCCAGTTTCTCAGTCTTTTGCTTAAATTATTGGATACCAGCCAAAAGAGTTTCTAAGTAGTTAACTTTGATAATTAATTTTAGCAACTTCAATAAGTGACTGTACAGAAATGAAGTTGTTACCATTATTATTATCAATTAGGGACGGAGTAGAAAACCGCCTCCGAGCGCCCAGCATTTCTCCGCGTGGTCTCTTGGCTCTTTGGCTGCAGCGGTTCTTCGTTCTGCAGGACCCACCCCGGCCGGCGCAGGTTGTTCAGGGTCCCTGCCCCACCCACAGCCTTGCCAGCGTGGGCCCCCAGCCCTTCCGACAACCAGAAGCACCCCACCAGATTTCCAAGTGTCCTTGGGGGCCTCCTGTGTCGCGGGCACACACTGAGACCTTTAAGGAAAGGGGCCTGTTCCCACATCACATGCAGAGCTTGGCTGTGACATCCTCAGAGCCCGTGACTGTTCGCTCTCCTTAGATGAGGTGACCTGGTATCAAGTTCCCTTCGGTGTGCTCACTTTGGAAATATGATGGCATCTAAGATGTAGCATGAATTGAATTCTATAGGAAAATATGATGGCACCTAACACATAGCATAAATTGCATTTTATAGTAAAATATGATGGCATCTAAGATGTAGTGTGAATTACATTCTGTAGTAAAATATGATGACATCTAAGACATAGCGTGAATTACATTCTATAGTAAAATAATGCTAGAGGGAGTGGCATATTTGATTTTGTTATTTGTGACCCTGAGGACTGTAGTTATCAAAGCTGTTTGGAATAATACCCACACCGTAACAAACAGAGTATCACACCTAGATGACAACTTGAGGCCAGGACGAGTAACTTCCCAAGAGCACAAGGCAGTGAAATGGTAGAGCCGGGAACAGCAAACTTCCAATTCTGGTCACAGTGCCTTTCTACCATAAACACTGTCTCCATGCGACTGGTACTTCGGGCCATTAAAGCTTATAGAATAGGGTCCGTGAAGCGAATTGCAGGAAAGTCTAGGGCGTAAGCAGTTTACCAAGGCAGTCAGGTGAGCATGCAACAAAGGTAAAAGGGTTTTTTGACTCTTGCTTGTTTACAACTCGTTTCATTCCATAAAGGATTTTACTTTACTTACAATATGAAATGACAGTACAATAGCAATAGAAAATTAAGAAGAGGGAAATAGGAATAAAAGTAGAAAACTGAGATCAGGGAAAGAAGCCCAAACATGCAGCCCATGAAGGCTAAAAGTTTGAGTCAGAGCTTCCAGGCGGCCAAAGCAAAAAGAGTAATACATAATTCTCATTACCCAAAAGATGGGAGCATAGAATTCCTCAAGGGAAGGAAAGCTGAATTCTAAAAGAAATTTCTCAAGAGAGATTTTATATAAGGAATTCTGGTAACAAAATTTATACTGTCAGTAAAATTTTAAGAGTAAAGTTATAATAGATTTCAGTGTTTTTTTTCTAATAGCAAACTTGAATCAAAACAAATCAACCCTAGAGCGTTAAGATTAAACCTCAGTTCATTGAAGTAACTATTTGGTATGGATCCAAGATAAGTTGGTTTAGGTTTATAGATTTTAGTGAGCTCACTTGATTCAGGGCTAGAATTCAGAACATCCAGAAGGGTGGGTGATATAAAAGCCCCTCAGGAAACTTTTATTAACAGGTATCTCCCCTCTCATATAGACGTTGTTAGGGAAGTTTGAAATTGCAGGTATGACAAGGCCTGGAGGGTCGGTACTGGATGGCACATCCAGCAGGCTGTGCTAGGGTCTGATACAGTGACAACAGTCCACAAGTCTTAGCGACCCCAACAACAAAGTATATCCACACATAGCCTACCGCGGGCTCATATAACCTCCAGGGACAGCTCGCTAATCCAGACCTGCTAGGGTTCCATCTTCCTACAGCGGCACCATCTGGAACACATAGCTCCCCCGGTCAATGAGGCAGGGGACGAGAGAGCACGGAATATTTTACCCCAGCTCTTAAACGCTTCTGTCTGGAAGTAACACATCGCTTGTACTCACATTTCATTGGGCATACCTAACTTCTCCTGAGTAGGGAAATGCATATCTGGATGTGGAAGCGAACCAGAGAGTATAGATCATTAAATTCTGCCACAGACTGGGGAGAGAGGCCGTCCTAGCCAAGTAAGTGGAATGAGAAAATCAGGCATACAGAGCAGGGTGGGACTGAGCGGAAGGGCGAGTGGGGCGGCCTCGCGGCTGGCATGGCCTAGGGAGCGTGGGCAGGAGGGAGTGGGTTAGTGCGGGATCTGGAGAGCTTGTAATGCAGCCCTTTGCTCTGCAGGCCATGGGGACCCTTAGGAGGTGTTCCAGGGAGGTGGGATGGTTCCAGTTTTCAGAGGCTCAGCTCCCAGGAAGGGCAGAAGCAGCTCTCTCTGCATTTCAGTAATTCTACCCCAGACCTTGAAACAAAAGAACCGTTGGTTTTATATTGAAACAACTCCCAACTCCCTGTAACATTCTCTGCATTGTTAACTTATGAGGGTACCTCCCCCCTCTTATTGTGATCCAGAATGAAAACCAGGCACACTCTTCCTTTTCCAAACAGTGACTAATGGCGGGGCCCGGCCAGGCAGGCCCAGCATATTTTTCACTCCGCTCTGGGCTTCCCACCAAGTGCTCTCACAGTGGCCTGGCCACCGCCATTAGGGATGACTGTGCCTTGCTCTTCCTGCCTCATCCATCTCCAGAGCGCACCTCTCCAGCCACCTCCTTTTTAAATAGGTTTAATTATTATTTCCCCTACCTCATGGCACGATTAATCTTCCCTACTGCCTCCCGATTTACAGCAGCACAGAACCGGGGGGTTTCCGAATGCAGTCGTGGTCTTTAACCACTGAGGGAAGTAGGAAGTGGGGCCCAGTGTGAAGGCAGGGAATTATCTGTGGGCCCCAGTGGGCTCCCGCCAGGCTTCTTGTCACCGTTGCTGACCCCAGGTTTTCAGGACGAGGGCTGGAAGGGGCTACAGAGGAACGAACTCTGCCTCCGTTCTGCATCGAGGGGGCCTCCAGGGCCAGGGAGTGAGCAATTAGGGGCTCTCTGCTTGGCTGCATTTAATTCCTCCACGTTTGGTTATAAAATGAGTGAGTTCTGGGGATCTAAAGTACAGCAGGGCGGCTGTAGTAAGTGGTACTTACATACATGAATTGTGCTGAGAGTAAATGTCACATATTCCCGCCACAAAAGATGTTGTTTAACTTGATTGTGGCAGTCATTTCACAGTGTGTACGTATATCAAATCATCATCACCTTCTGTACTTCTCATACATACAACTTGACTTGTCGATTATACCTCCAAAAGGTGGGATGGGGGACAGGCAGGTCCAGTTTCTAATGGAGTGTGTTTATGGGAGGGAAAGGTGGCTCTGTGACCTTTTTGCAGAGGGCTCTTCAGAATGGAAACGGAAGGGAGGGGCAGTTGGGATCTGGGACAGAAGTGCCACTGAACTCTCAATGTCACTGAAGACATCCTGAATTGCTGTTGAAGCAAAAGAAGATAACAGGCTCTCACCTCACTTATCCTGTGGAGGGACAAAGAGCCTGGTGGGTTTGGTAGGAAAGCAGACAGATGTAATTAAGATAAACGATGGCAGAAGAGACAGGTGATGGCCTAAGAGGTAGCACTCACACAAGTGATTGCATCTGCCTCCGCCTACTGCAGCCCTGAGGATTCTCTGGTCTCATGTGTGTACTTCTTTGCTCTAGACACAAATCTAGCCAGGCCATCAGTCTGCTGTTACCTGGCTGCCACAAGGCTGGTTTGCTGTGGCAGGATGCTGTTCATAGAGAAGAAATGGGTGCAAAATCACGACCACCTCTCACCAGCTTCGTCCCACAAGGGGAGCCGGTGGAAGAGCATGGACTCCTGAGTCAGGAGGGCCGAGCCCCTTAGAGCTGGGCGGCCCCAGGTTCTTGAGTCTTCTGGGTCTCTGAGAGCACAGTCTTGGCCTTGCAGGACTGTTTTGAAGTGTGAATGAGGTCATCAGATAGAGAGCCGGGCACAAATGCTCAGGAAAAGCTCATCTCCTGGGAAGATCGTTTGAAGTGAAAGGTAAAACTAAATATCATGAGTATAAAATCAAAGCAATGGGCAAAGCACTGTGTTGCTTACAGTCTACACATGTCCTCCTCCCAGCCTGGAGAAGGCTATGCAGGAGGCTGGTGATGCTATGGAGGCTGGTGATGCTGTAGAGGCTGGTGTAGCTATGGAGGCTGGTGTAGCTGTGGAGGCTGGTGATGCTGTAGAGGCTGGTGTAGCTGTGGAGGCTGGTGTAGCTATGGGGGCTGGTGTAGCTATGGAGGCTGGTGTAGCTGTGGAGGCTGGTGATGCTGTAGAGGCTGGTGTAGCTGTGGAGGCTGGTGTAGCTATGGGGGCTGGTGTAGCTATGGAGGCTGGTGATGCTGTGGAGGCTGGTGATGCTGTAGAGGCTGGTGTAGCTATGGAGGCTGGTGTAGCTATGGAGGCTGGTGATGCTGTAGAGGCTGGTGATACTGTAGAGGCTGGTGATGCTATAGAGGCTTGTGTAGCTATGGAGGCTGGTGATGCTGTAGAGGCTTGTGTAGCTATGGAGGCTGGTGATGCTATGGAGGCTGGTGACCAGCTGATTTATTTCTCGCCTGAGGTCCCAAACACAGAAAAAATGAACTTAAACATCCAGATCAGGACTTAGCCATGAGGAAGAACTTCCTGATCCGAAATGGGATCAGGAAGAATGCACAGTACATCTCCCTGCATGTCTTTATTATTGCATTTAGTTTTTTTATTATGGAAGTTTACAGAGGGGGAGAGAGAGAGAACAGTGTAATGAACCCCCACATACTCATAACCCTGTTATCAACATTTTGCTAATGTTGTTTCATCTCTTTTCATCAGCATACATATGCTTACTTCCCAGCCCCTGCTACAGGGGTTCAAAGTCAGTCACAGGCACCATGTCATTTCATTTGTAAATACTTCCGCATGTGTTCCTAACAGATGAGAACTTTTAAAAACACAGCTACTGTCCAATGTAACACCTAGTGAGACTAATTAGTAACGGTTCCTTCATGTCTTCTGCTTATTTTGAAAGCAGTGAGGCTGGTACCACTGAGGGCATGTAGGTCAAGAGTTCCTTCCTCAGCTCTGCCACTAACTCACTTCCCCTCCGGGCCCAGGTCCCGTCACTTACAAAGTGAGCCTGCGAGAGGGCCTCTGTGAGTCCCAAATCTTGCGTCTGCCCTGAGGATAGCTGGTGCTGTGGCTGGGATGGAGGCAGTGGGGAAGAACAGACAGAGCTTTTCCGCCCCCGTTGGGCAGCACACTGGTACCCATCAAAAGAGCAGCATTTTCCGTGCATGCGAAGAGCATCTCCACTGTTGGTGGAGGCACCCAGAGGCCCTACTTTTACAGAGTTCACCAGAGAAAAGGCAGCCAGAACTCACTGCTAAAATGTTAAATGTTCCAGTTTCAGTGCAAATTCCTCTGCTTGGCTTGTCCTGTGCGCACCTCTGTTAGTCGTGCTGGTGATGGTTAATGGTAAAAGCAGGACACACTGAGCACCTGCTGTGTCCCGGGCACTTTCACCAGCCTCTAGTAAGCATGGTGCCCTTGGGCTCCGCAGTGAATGAATGGTTCTTTGAAGTGGGTGCTGCCCTTCTCGCGGCAGCGACCTCTCCTGATGCGTAGGCAGAGCGGCCTCCTGTGCCAATGTGTGAACCCATAAGCACATGCCTTTTCTCCACACACCCCGCCAGAGCGCTGCTTTGTGGCTGGTCTTCTGCCCCACTAATCTTCATTTAATTCCCCTCCCTGCGGCATGTTGTCACCTAGCACACCCCCGCCGACAGGCCCTCTGTAAGTCTTCATCTGAGTGACGGCCCTGGGAAATCACGCTGGGGTCTCCAAAGGGAAGGAGGATCTGCAGATTATCTCCTCAGCATGCGCAGTCACTCTGCTGGCAGCGCAGGGCCCTTTCATGTTGCCTCAACAAAGAGAAGGGCTGCCCGGAGTGTGCGATATGCCATTCAGAATTCTCCGGGCTGGCAGGACGGTGGAGACACGGGGCAGGTGAAGAAGTTCCCACTCAGCCAGTCCACCTCCTCTTACCTTTGCCGTGTCCAGAGCTGTTGTTTAGAAAGTCTTCCTGGGACCCTTTACAGGTCCGTGGAAGTGCCCGGTGAGGAGGAGGGAAGGGGGGAAGGGGAGTGCACAGCGGGCTGGCTGGGGTCAGATCATTTTGCCGTAACCAGCAGGCAGTTCCTTTCACAAACCATCGAGCCCTGGGTAGCTATTATCATCCCAACTGCTCCCTATTAACTAGGCCTGGCTCTGAAGGCCAGAAGAACAAGAGACAGAGAATTTCTTTTCCCTTCTCTCACTCTCTAAATACCACTCATACCACGTTTAAATAGTTCACACAGATTAGTGGTGGAGACTATGATGTTTCTCATACCACTTCTTTGAGGTGATTATAACCCTACCTTATTAATAAGAAGGCAAAAAAAAAAAAAAAAACAATGGGCAAAGGACCTGAATAGGCACTTCTCAAAGAGGACATACAGGTCGCCCATAGACGTGAAAAAAATGTTCAACATTACTAATCATCAGAAAGATGCAAATTAGAGCCACGGTGAAATATCACCTTACACCTGTCAGAATGGCTACCATCAGTAAGTCAAAAACAACAAGTATTGGCAAGGATGTGGAGAAAAGGGAACCCTAGTGCATTGTTGGTGGGAATGCAGACTGGTGCGGCCACTGTGGAAACCAGTATGGAGTGTCCTCAAAAAAATTAAAGATGAAACTCCCTTTTGACCCAGCAATTCCACTTCTGGGAATGTACTCAT
The DNA here is from genome assembly GCF_004126475.2 of Phyllostomus discolor. Lineage (NCBI taxonomy): Eukaryota > Metazoa > Chordata > Mammalia > Chiroptera > Phyllostomidae > Phyllostomus > Phyllostomus discolor. The sequence goes on along the minus strand of NC_040915.2, from coordinate 55,602,505 downwards.
ATCCTAAGAATCCTGAAACACCAATACAAAAAAATAGTATGCACCCCTCTGTTCATAGCTGCACTATTTACAATAGCCAAGATCAAGATCTGGAAACAGCCTACATGCCCATCTTAGATCAGTAGATGAAAAAGCTGTGATACATTTACACAGTGGAGTGCTACATAGAAGTAAAAAAGAAGGAACTCTTACCTTTTGCAAGAGCATGGATGGACCTGGGGAACATTATGCCAAGTGAAATAAGCCAGTTAGTGAAAGACAAATACCATATGATCTCACTTGTATGTGGAATCTAATGAACAAAATAAACTAACGAACAAAATAGAAACAGAAGCATAGATACGTGGAACAGACTGACAGCTGTCGGAGGGGAGTGGGGTGGCTGGATGAAAGAAGGTGAAGGGATCAGCCAAAGAACACGTATGTATGCATGACCTATAGACACAGACGATGATATGGGATTGCCTGGGAGGGGGGAGCAGGGCAAAGGGAGAAAAAGTGGGGTCCACTGTGATAGCACGGACAATAAAAGACAATAAAAAGGGCCAAAAAAAACACCAAAAAGTTTTCAATTTAAAAAAGAAAGAAAGGCTCAGAGACATAAAGTGACTGTCTCTCAGCTGAATGAGGTGAGAGCCAGGCTTGTCAAACAGAACTTCTTACTTACAGCTCCGTCCTTTTCCATTATAGTGTGCCTTCTAGATGCTTAGCCAGCTTACGGCATGATGGGGTACATGTAGAGAGGGTGGGGGGCTGGCAAGGAGACCTGTGTCTTTGGTGGTAGGGAGCAGGCAAAAAACCATGGCCTCCTCTGAAGGGCCCAACATCATCTTAGCTCCAATCAGTGATTATATTGCCTTAAAAATCATTGCAACGCAATCCAAAAGCTGCGAGGGGAAGAATGAAACGCAAGGACACCTCGGGGGGAGAAAGTGCTCAGGGGAGAGGCGGCCCTGCTGCTGTGCCCACCCCCAGCTCCGGCCCTGTCTGTAAGGGGGGCTCATGGCTGGGCTGGCATTCTGACCTTCATTTCAGAAATGCAGAAACGGAGGAGAGAGGGAGTAAAGTGACTCATTTTCTCTAAGGATACCTGGAAATTCGAAATCTAAAAGTTTCTCTTTAGATAAAATCAGTTTAAGGGGACAGGCCACATGCAGGTCTTTAGAACTGAAATGTGTCCGTCACTAATGATTTTTCACCACTAGAAGGGGATCCACATAATGCTAAGGTAGTGCCTCTTGAGTTGCTTAGAGATCCTAACCTTGAGACAGGTTCTGAAATCCTTCCAGCTAGGATGCTGGTGACGTCTCCAGCCCAGGGGAGTGGCTGGACCCAGCCCCCAGGAAGAGCACTCCTCCTATTGGGCCAGAGTTCCCAAAATGCTCCCAGTAAGTTTTAAACTGAGGGTTATGCATTCATCATAGAAAAAAAAACCCCACAAAATGGATAATCAAAAAGAAAAAAAACCCCGCCATTCTACCACCCAAAGATCATTACTGTTAACACTGACATAAATTTTATGCTGTATGTATATGTAGTGTAAATGTAAGCATATAAGTATATACACCCATTCTATTAACATTTTTATTAAAATGTACTGTTTTGTGACCATATATCCTATTAATATATTGGAATTTTTTTCCCATGTCAATATGTAAACTTCCACTTTATCATTTTAAATGGTGCCATGTTACTGCATTATTTAGAGTACTATGGCTTCTTAGTTGTTTTTAAATTACAGAATATTTTACTCATATAAGCAAATATACAGAAGAATTGCCATGGTTTATTTAATCTCCACCACCTCTGGAATTTCTTTTCCTAAAAGCATCTGGTAATTTCAGTAACTAATATTGGAATTTCACTTTATAGTTTATAGTACACTTCCACATACATTATTTCATTTGATCCTTACTACCACCCTCTAAGGTCAGTAATTATTTTTCTCATTCTATAGGTGAACCTTACAAAGCCCAGAGAGACTAAATTATTTATCCAGAACCCTAAGTCCAGTTGATGTCAAACTGCTGGCTGGTCCCAGAGACAGGCCCAACTCGTGGGCCGGGCAGACCTCCGTAGCAGGCAGGGAGGAGGTGGGAGTGGAGGAGGAACTCCCCCAAGCTTCTCCCGCCTCCGCACCTCAGCATTTATGATGCGTGCTGACTTACTTGTTTCTCGGCTGTCTCCATTATGACCCTGTGTGCTTTTTGAGAGCAGACTCCTGTCTTCATTTCTCTCTCTCCCCCTGCTACCCCCCACGGTATTAGCATACAACATTCAGTGCTTCCTGGGCCAGTGTGGGAGCGAATGAGTGAATGAACAAATGAACAAAGAAACAAATCAACCAAAGGGGCACAGAGAGAAGGAAATCGCATTGGCTGGATTTTGACAGCTTTCTTTCTCAGTGCTTCTATTTCAGTTCAGATATTTTAATAAGAACCCATGTTGGTGTCTTTGAGTTTTTGTATTTTCTGCAGGTTTTGGCCATCACTGCAAAGCTCACACACTGATGATGTGTGAAAAAGCATGGTCAAAACCAAGGGCAAGGAGAAACTAGTTTGCAAGCCCCAGCCATAACTGGGATGAACCACACTCACCTTAGAGGCATCTCTGAAGTTACCTTTACAATATCCCTCATTTGGAACTACTTGATATTTATGATACACCTCACTTGAATTGCTTGTGAGAACAATAACTCAGCTTAGTAGCTTGTAGCATAGTTTATGAGGGTTGTTTGAGGTGCTATTATTGTTGACAGTAAAAGCTGCAAAGAAATTTCGGAACAAAAATCATTTAAATCCCATCACCTAACAAGGCCACTATTTTTAATTTTGCATAATCCCCCTCAAGGGCTTGTCCGCGTGCACATTTTTTCCCCTAGTTGTCATCACGAGCACACAGCATTGTTTTCTGCTTTTTCCACTGAACATTATTGTAAGAACCCTCTCCCTCCATTTTTCTGCACTGACTTCATAATTATCTTTTTAATGACCGCATGATCCTCTACCGAACTGATACACGTCCCCCGGTGTTTGCCGTGTGAGGTGTTTCTGATTTTCCACTGGCCCGTAGGGCCGCAGTAAACATTGCTGTGCACACAGCCCTTGCGCTGGTCGGAGGGTTTTCCCAGAACCCCACGCTCCCGGGAGCGGCAGCCGGGTCTCACGGCGCTGCTGCTGCTGCTGCTGCTGCTGCACCGAGGTTCCTGCGCGCCGCCTGTCCCCAGGCTGCTTCAGCCCGTGTCCGGCGCTGGTGTGCTCCCGGTTTCAGGGCAACCTCATCAGTGCAGAATGTTCTTTAAATCATTTGTTTGCTAATTTAGTAAAAGTAAAATGGTGCTTCAGGGCTGCTTTATTTTGCATTTCTTTGATTATTAAAACAAATTAGCATTTTCCCCTCTGGTTACTCTTTGGATTTCCTTGGCTGTGAGTTGTCTGCTCACAGGGTTCTTCGCCTGTTTCAGTAAATTTAAATCTCGATTTTTAAAGAAGTAAGACCAAGTAAAATCTTTATACAAATAGCTATCGAATTTTTAATATGTGTTTTATGTATGTTCCAGTATTGTGTTTGCCTTTTGCTCTTTTATATATAGATTTGTAGTAGAAAATGTCTTATTTTTGAAATAGAATCTGTCAGTTTTTGTTGTCGTTGTTGTTGCTTCAAAGCACAGAAAGCCAACCCCCCTCTGGAGAGCTAATAAATATTTAATTCTACCTTCTGTTATTTTAAAGTCTTTAATTCATCTGGATTATATGTGAGTGTAAATCGAGTTGCAAATTACATTTTTTTCCAAGTTGCTAATCAGTTATTCCAACCTTTTTCTGTCCCTTTCATTCTCTTAGGAATTATACACCAGATGAAAGGTGATTATGACACTGCACTGAAACTCCACAAGACCCACCTGTGCATCGCCCAGGAGCTGAGTGACTATGCTGCCCAGGGCCGCGCCTATGGGAACATGGGCAATGCCTATAATGCTCTGGGCATGTACGACCAGGCGGTCAAGTACCACCGGCAAGAGCTGCAGATCTCCATGGAGGTAAACGACCGCGCCTCCCAGGCATCCACGCACGGGAACCTTGCTGTGGCCTACCAAGCCCTGGGTGCCCACGACCGGGCCCTGCAGCACTACCAGAACCACCTGAACATTGCCCGGGAGCTGCGCGACATCCAGAGTGAGGCCCGGGCCCTCAGCAACCTGGGCAACTTCCACTGCTCTCGGGGGGAGTATGTCCAAGCTGCCCCCTATTATGAACAGTACCTCCGGCTTTCTCCAGACCTGCAAGACATGGAAGGAGAAGGGAAGGTCTGCCACAACCTCGGCTACGCGCATTACTGCCTTGGAAATTACCAGGAGGCGGTGAAGTACTACGAGCAGGATCTAGCACTGGCCAAAGACCTTCACGACAAATTGAGCCAAGCGAAAGCTTACTGCAACTTGGGCCTAGCATTCAAGGCTCTGCTGAACTTCAGCAAAGCTGAAGAGTGTCAAAAGTACCTGCTGTCCCTAGCTCAGTCCCTGAATAATTCCCAGGCTAAATTTCGAGCCCTAGGGAACCTGGGTGATATATTCATCTGTAAAAAAGATGTAAATGGTGCAATAAAATTCTACGAGCAGCAGCTGGGCTTAGCTCACCATGTAAAGGACAGAAGACTGGAGGCCAGTGCGTATGCAGCGCTGGGCACTGCCTACCGAATGGTCCAGAAGTATGACAAGGCCTTGGGTTATCACACGCAGGAACTGGAGGTGTATCAAGAGCTGAGTGAGTTGCCGGGAGAGTGCAGAGCTCACGGGCACCTGGCTGCTGTCTACATGGCCCTTGGGAAGTACACGATGGCATTCAAATGTTATGAAGAGCAGCTGGAGCTAGGGCAGAAGCTGAAGGATCCAAGCCTTGAAGCCCAGGTCTATGGCAACATGGGCATCACGAAGATGAACATGAACGTGATGGAAGAAGCCATCGGCTACTTTGAGCAGCAGCTGGCCATGCTGCAGCAGCTGAGCGGAAATGAGTCCGTGCTCGACAGGGGCCGGGCCTACGGCAACTTGGGGGATTGCTACGAGGCCCTGGGTGACTATGAGGAAGCTATCAAGTACTATGAACAATATTTATCCGTGGCTCAGAGTCTGAATCGCATGCAAGACCAAGCCAAGGCTTACCGGGGCCTAGGAAATGGACACAGGTAAACATGACAGGGGACACGTGTGGCTGACAAACCTGCACAAAGAGCAGTTGTGACAGTGATGGCAACTTAAGGTCTGCATGTGGTTTATTGGCTACAGAATATTTTCATACATATCCCATTTGGTTCTCCCAGTGATTCTGTGATTTGGCAGGGGATAGTGTTACCCTTGTGTTATGGAGGAGGAAACAGGCCCAGAGAGGTTAGGTTAATCTCCAAGATCACACAGCTTAAAAGGGACAGCCGAGAGTCAGACCCAGGGCTCTCCGACCCCACTGCACTGCCTTTGTGACTACATCGTAACGAGCAGGAGAAAAGAGATGACGAGAATGGGAAAGATGAATGAATCAACTTAACCGATCTTTTCTGAAGGCCTCCCACATTATGTGGATGTATTTTTTCATACACCTGTACCCACCAATTATTCGGTCCTGGTTTTGTTGCTTTTAAGAAAAGCCGCCTGATAAAGTGTCAGGAGTGAACAGAATATGCGAGTACTGTCATTGTACTAGGTACCTTGCATGGACACTTGCTTAATATTTATAGCAACCCTATACTACTACATTTATTATCATCTGCTATGGGATGTGGGATTTATTATCATTTAGAGACAGAGGCTCAGGAGAAGGAATTCACGTGTCCCCACGCAACTGGTTTGGTCTGCCGCCAGAATCTGTGTTCTTCCCACTCCTAGCATGTCATCTCTCAGCAGCACAAAAAGACACTGTTGGCCAAGGTGATGCTTTTCCTTCTGAATGTGGGGAACCCAAGGAGGCATCTGTGTCTGCAAAATATATGGCCTCTCCAGATAGGCAGGGGATTAGGGCTCCTGGAGTGGAGGAAGGGCAAGGGTCAAACTAAATCATCACCCTCAGAGCACTCCGAGGGGCTCAGGGGGAAAGATTCATGGCCGCAGTAAAGTGATTTCAAAAACATAGTCTAAGCGGCAGTGGAAATTGGGAGGCCCAAAGAACCAAACAGTTCACTTGCTATCATTGTGCCTATTAATATATTTTATGTTTCCTCTGGGGTGTATATCCCATTGAATCTCAGGCTCTTGGGAAGGTCACTAAGGGATGACTTTTGAATTGCTTTCCAGATTATGAAATTCCCCTGCATCTCACTCTAAGGGCACATGATAGATTTTAGCTAGAAGAGGAGTTAAGAGCTTCTATAGTAAGTGACAGTGACAAATGTTTTTCATTTTCTCAGGGGCTTTAGTATGTCTGCACCTGCACAAAATAATATCATTGCTTTTCTGTCTACATCCCCACAGGGCGATGGGGAGCTTGCAGCAAGCCCTGGTGTGCTTTGAAAAGAGGCTTGTGGTCGCCCATGAGCTTGGGGAGGCCTTTAATAAAGCCCAGGCCTATGGAGAACTGGGAAGTCTGCACAGCCAATTAGGGAATTGCGAACAAGCCATCTCCTGCCTTGAACGTCAGCTGAACATTGCCAGGGAGATGAAAGACCGAGCCCTGGAGAGTGACGCGGCCTGTGGCCTGGGGGGCGTTTACCAGCAGATGGGGGAGTATGACACAGCCCTGCAGTACCACCAGCTGGACCTGCAGATTGCGGAGGAAACCAACAACCCCACGTGCCAGGGCCGCGCCTACGGGAACCTGGGCCTGACCTACGAATCTCTGGGCACCTTCGAGAGGGCGGTGGTCTACCAAGAGCAGCACTTGAGCATCGCTGCCCAGATGAACGACTTGGTGGCCAAGACGGTGTCGTACAGTAGCCTCGGAAGGACCCATCACGCTCTGCAGAACTATTCCCAGGCGGTCATGTACTTACAGGAAGGTAAGGCCCGTTGGGGTCCCCGGGTGTGCTCTGAGGTGGAGCGCCTTTGAGGCCCCTGGGAAGGAAGTGCGCACAGCTTGGGGCCACCTCAGGAAAGCGGTGTTCCCGGGTCCAGGACGCATCACCCGCTGGTCTTCCTCGGCTAGCTGGCCGCCCCAGGGGCAGACGCCCTCCTTGCTTTTAGGAATCCTCTAGTAAGTAAACCACATTCTCCCAAGGTGAATCAAATTCGATCCAATCATGGAAAATACCCATCTGTTTCAAGCCCCAGTGTCCCTGTAGAAAATATTTCAGAACTGTACAGAAGTCGATTTTGATGCAGCAGCTGAGGTCTAACCCTGAGCATCAGTCTGAGCGTCACTCAAGCACTAGATGCGGCCTCCTTCCTGGGTTATGGCCTTCAGTGCTTGGGGTGGCGGCCCAGGAGTCCTCGTCCAGGCAGGCCCCCAAGTGGCTGTTCCTCACCCCCTTCCGTCCCCCTGTCCTTTCCCTGTTGGTTTGGTGCAGCTTATTAGCAATGTGTTTACTCTTCACCTCTTTGCACTTCTCCTCTGGGAAGCCCCTCCCCTCACCCAGGCACACTGCACCCTTTCATCTGGGGAGGGAGATGGCGGTGTGATGTTCTCCGCTCACTAGTTGAAGGAAAGTGTTGCTGGCTTCAAGCAAAAGCTCTCATTTATGGTTTCCAAGGGTTTTTGCATGTACAGTTTATTTAATTGGATTTAATTCTCACGGTAATCTTGAGAGGTTTTTACTCCCATGTGCAGCTAAGTAACCAGACACTCAGGGAGTACAATGACTTGACCCTGACCCTGTGGCCAGTCACTGGTGGAGTGGAGCTCAGCCCAGGTTTTCAGACCCCAGGCACCTCGTAAGCCCCTCACCTCCCAGGAGCAGAGGAGGGTGTGGGCAGTCAGATGCCCTGTTCCTCTGAGGCCCAGCTGGGAAGCCGGGAGGGGGCGACAGAAAGCAGAGTGGAAAATGGGCCAGAGGCTGATGTTTCTCTGCTGAGGCTGGGGCGGCTCTGGCCTGCAGGCCGAGAGGTGACCGAGAGAAGCTGAGAGTGACTTCCCAGGCCTCACTGGGCTCCCACTCAGTGAGAGGCTGCCTCAGTGCATTAAATACGTGAGTTGGCCTCGGGTTTCCTGAAACCTGACTGTGGTGGAATTCCAACAGACTGGGGGCGATTCTCAGTTGAATTTGTGAAAACTATTAAATTCAGACCCAGCATATGACAACCTTTCAGCTGTGTTCTTTTGTACTTCCTGAAATACTGTTTCCATAAAGCAGCTGCTTTTGCCTGAGATGTTGTAACATAATTCTGTATTTATGGGAAACTCTCAATTTCATTTTTATTGTTTCTTGTGGTTTTAAGTCTCTCGCAGAGACCTAAATTGTTACTGTGGCATCTCCATGGTGTCTGTTTTGTGGATGTGCTCCGGCAGAGTGTGGGTGCCCTCTGGGCCGAGCAAGACGCCTCGGCTCCTGAGGGGCGACAGGAGCAGGTCACCTGGAGAGCCCTTTCTGAGTCCTCTGAGCTGGGTCTGTTCCCTCTTGCACGGAGGGAACAGTTCGGGGGAAGCCCCCTCAGTGCTTTTTCTCCTGGTTTTCGGTGGGGGAGGCAGTAGGTCACCAGGTCAGTCACCCGCCCACTGCAGAAGCATCTCACAGCTGAGGCTGGTCTGAGCCCTTTGAACAAGCTCTGCAGGTGATGTGTATGGACGGCCCTGGTTAAAACCACCGGTCTCATCCAGCTTTTTCGTCTTTTGCAAATAAAGTAAGGGAGGCTTGAGCAATTTAGTGACTTTCCGTGGAGTTATGGAAGTAGTTTCTAGCAGACCAGCTGTAGGAGAGCTGGATGGGTGGGCCAGACCCCAAGAGGCAGAAGCAGATGGAAACTGGCATAACAGAGACTGTGACAGTCCCGTGGCTGTCAGCTCTTCATTGTCGAACCTCTGACTACGGGCCAGGGAGTGTCCCACATGCTGGGGACCCCGAAGGGGGCAAAGCAAAGGTCCAGCTTGCATAGAACATACCTGGGGTGGGGGCTGCCTTAGTGAGTTTTACTTCCAGCTTGTAGACCCCGAGCTGTCAGGGACAGCTGTGCTGAAGAATGAGTATGGTTAGCTTGTCGAAGGTTAAAACAACCAGTGTTCTCCTGGTGTTTACCCAAGAACCTGGTGTTCTTTCTCTTGTGTTTCTGTTCTGTGAGGTATTTTAAAATGTGAATAACGAGTATTATTTTTGCTAGCTAGCAACATGATTTAAACCTAAAATGCCATTTCTAAGTTTTCTGTGTTATGTGCATTTTGAAATGCATACTCTTTTATGAGCTCGAACGTAAGTATTGCTTTTATTTGCCTCTCAGCTGACTCAGTTCCTTTTCAAAAGCCTGAAACTGCATGGGCCCAGCGTGCTCAGAAGCAGGCTCCCATCTAGACTGCACTAGATTAGAGAAAGGAAGTCCTTCCTTCCTTTGTGTGCACAGTGGCGGTGTGGGAGCCGTCATGCTGCTTTCCGCACAAGCTAAGTCCTGTGTACAGAGAGTGAGATAATGAGGGCGAAGTGATGCTGAGAGCTGCTTAGTGGCCAGTACAATAAACGGTCGCCCTCCTATTTGGCTCCCACAAAGCCTTGGAGGTTGCCGATGTCCTGAAATTCAGAAGCTTACTGTAGGTAAGTGACCCAAACTGCAGGTGTCTATCTGAAAGCCATTAGAATGAGGACAGTCTCATTTAAGACTTCGGACTCCTAATAGCACTTGTTCTGCCACCCTGCTGAGGCACATCAAAGCCTCAGCCGTAAGGGGAAAACAGATTGGACATGAAATGTGTCAGTAGCATCAGTAGTAGAAGGCAGGGTCAGGCGGTGTGAGTGAGCTGCTTTCAAGAGCACATCAGATATGTCTCCCATCACCACCGATTGGATCTTGTGCACGCGAGATGCGAAAAAGCATCAGCTTGGCTTCTGTGCTTGACTATGGAACTGTCAGGAAAAGCTTCTGTCAGCCAAAGAGTTGGACTAGATCGGTTTCTAGGCCAGGAGTTTTCACTTGCAAAGCGAGGGGTTTCACATCTGGGAGGGTGGCAGGTTAGGTTCCATTCACTTCACTGTTTCTGCCTGTCTCGCAAAGCCGCCTCTTGCTGATAGCCATTGCCTGCGCTCTTCCTGGGGCGTCGTGGGAAGTCCTGGAAAGGTTGCTGCCATCACGGAATTTGAAGTGAGTGCCTACTCTGCCTTGGCTGATTCTGCTCTTGCCCTGAACTTGAATCAAGCTGTGTGAACATGTTTTACATACACCTGAGGCAGAGTTAGGTCTCCAGGAGTCCTTGGCAGGTGGGACGGTTTATCTTGTATGTGCACTTAAAACTTCTCCATCTGATTTCAGGTTTGAGGTTAGCTGAGCAACTGGGACGAAGAGAAGATGAAGCCAAAATTCGCCACGGTCTTGGCCTCTCCCTTTGGGCTAGTGGGAACCTGGAGGAGGCTCAGCACCAGGTGAATAGGGGAACCCCTGTCCCAAGTGGATTTTCTTTCCAGAATCATGGGAGACCTTGGGATTACTATCTTCGTAGTAATGACATTGGCCAGAAGGTGCTGACCTCCCCACTTGGGTTGACTTACAGGGTTTCCAGCCTCTACTAGCCCAGAAGTACTGAACACCAGTAAAGATTGTTGCTCAGTTGTATGATAGATTTCTCAATAATTTCTTTGGAATTCTTGTATTTTGTGCTGCTCTTCCTCATTAATCCTCAATATGAAATTATATACATACATATTATGACAGAAGTAAGGAATCTGAGAATTCATAATTATTAGATTTAATGTCCTTCTGGTATCTAGTTATACCAGTAGATACCTCTCTCCCTCCCTCTCTCTCTCCCCCCCACCCCCACATACACACAGAGTTCGTGTTTCTGTGTGTACACATCCTTGAAGAGCAGCCCGCATGCTGGCTGTGGGGACTAGGAAGCTCTCTGGAGTTATGGGTTCTGCTGGCAGGGTGGCGGAGTTGTGGGAAACACACGTGGCCATGAAGGCGGCATGTGAGTGGGGTGCCATGTGCCAGGCAGGGGGTGCAAAGGACAAGGGAGTCAAGCCCGCATTGGAGGTGCTCACAGGAGTTGAGGACATGGTGTGACTGAATTTTTGCCATAGCGTCCTGAAATGTTACAGAAATTTACTGTACTTTTTAAACTATTAGAGGCAAATTAAGAATTAATTCCTCAATTTAAAAAGTAGAACTGGCATTGGTGTAGTGATTTACAATTTTCAAAGTACTTTCACTCCCTGACTGTATTCCTTAAACAATCACGAGAGGCAGATTGATAACCAGTCCTCTTTCCAGAGAAGAAACCGAGGCTCTGGATTCTGAGAAAAGTCACACACCAAATTAGTGGCAGAGTTGGGAGCACATTCCTCTGCCCTAGTCTAAGTCCCTTCGTCTTAGCTTTCTATTTTTGAATTTGCATGAACTTAAAATTTGGCACCGTGTTGTCAGCATGTCAGTATCGGAGAAAAGCTTTGTGGTCTCGGTGACAGAGAAGCCCTCAGAGCAGCAAGAAGAGTGTCCCCTTAGGAGTGTCGAGTGTGTGGTTTTGTGAGTGGGTGTGGCTTGGGGTGGGGCCTGTCCAGCAAAGACCCGGCCCTGGGACACTGTTGCGGAGGTCAGTGTTGATTTAGCTGAACCGCCTGCGGAAAGCCGTCCCCTCCGGAGGGTGCGCTGCCTTGGTCTCACCCCCTCCCAGCCTCGTGCGTTTCCAGCTGCCTTATGCGTTTCCAGCCGCCGGTCCCTGTTCACTTCCATCCCTCGGGGCCGGCACTATGGCTGCATGATGCCAGGAGGAGAGGCTTTTTCTTAAAATTCCAGTGCAGCACTTGGTTGGATTAATAGCTGATTTTGTGTTTTACAACTTTCAGACTATACGTCTATAACCCCTGTGTTTCAGATCACTTTAGCTGTCAACAGTTGATTATGTAAGCTGTAATTTACCTGGTAAGATCTGACATTTTTCCACTAGGACCCACCTGGAAGTGGAGTCATCCTGTCAACCCTTAAAAAGAAACTCTTTAGGTTGTACACCAAAATGTGAGCAAAAGTTGTCTCTGGTCAGCGAATAGCGGGACAGGGGCTCCGGGGAAAGGGTAACGCTCTCTGCCCTCCCTGCAGCTCTACAGGGCGTCGGCCTTGTTCGAGACCATCCGACACGAGGCGCAGCTGAGCACGGACTACAAGCTCTCGCTCTTCGACCTGCAGACGTCGTCCTACCAGGCCCTGCAGCGGGTGCTCGTCAGTCTGGGTGAGAGCGGCTGGGGCGCCCGCTTTGCGTGTGTGCTCGGGTGTCCAGTTCGGTCAGTGCTTGCTGGGATGGAGTGTGGTTCGTCACTGCAACGGGCTGTGGGGCCACAGCCACAGTGCAGTTGTTGAACGCGTGTTTGTTTACTCAGCACACGTTCGTGGAGCACCTACTACGTGCTCTGTGCCAGCCCGGGGGTTAAAGTCAAGAAGGCCTGGTTCCTGACCTTGAGAAGCTCTCAGCCTGTCGGGAGACAGAAGGCCATGACTCCAGGGTGGTGTGGTGGATGCCGGGGTGGAAGACGCTCAGGTGCTGTGGAAACAAAGTGGGTTGGCAGGAGCCCCAGGGACCAGGAAGGTGTCCTAGAGACAAGGGATGCTTCAGCCAGGTGTTCCTCCTAGGTTCCCTCTCAGTATTCATGGGGAGAACCTGAGAAGACACCTGGCCCCTTCTCTATTTCCTGTGCCCACGCGTCTTTTAGTTGCTCTCTAGTAAATGCTTTTAATGCCTGAGTCTGCCCTCCAGACTGTGACGTAGTGGGGATTCTCCCAGGCCTGTGTGCCCCACTGCACTGGGGCAGCATGGCCTTCCCTCCCCTGGGCCTTAGCCGTCGTAGCCACCCCTTCCAGCCATCCTGGCCCCTGCCTCTTCTCAGACCCGTCCATCTCCGCAGACCATTTTCCCAGCCCAGAACTTGGGTCCAGGAGGTATTTATTGGAACTAACAATGTCTTTGAAGTCGAATGCTGAAGCCTTGTCAATGACCCGTTCTTTGCCGTGTATGTGTGAATACTCAGATTTCCCCTGGAAAAATGACCTGTTAAATGTACTCATTGCCTGAGATTACAATTTATATCTATTATAATCACAGTGTTAAGTCTGTCTAACACTTTGGGGCTGATTTACCAGTGTGCACGGAAAGCATTCCTGCTGTTCCAGTTAATAACTTAATAGGATAAAAGAAGGTATTTGCATACACACACGTAAATCCCCACTTTCTGCCGATACTTAAACTGCGGGAGGTGAGGCATCCTTGACGAGCTGTCGGAGCCCTAGTGCCTGGCCTCTTGCCTCTGCCTGCCGTCTCTTTGGACCCCAGTTCTAACAACACCTTCATAGCTGTGTTTACGGCACAAGCAGGTCCTGTGCACTGTGCTCCTTCAGCACCTCTAAGCAGTCCTCACTTGAAAGTATGTTGCTTGGTATTGTTCGTGCTCCAATATTTGTGTATTAGCTTTTAAACTAGATTGCAGCTTAGTTTCTTACAGGAAGTGGATTAGAAGTTGGATTGAAAGATTGAGGAAAAGCTTGAAAGAGAAAAGCAATTTCAAAGAACTAGAGAGCTCAGAGGTAACTTTTGCCTTTGGGGATTAGGAGAGACAAGTGTGTGTGTGCAGGGGGGACACCAGAGTGGAATGAGGTATCAGCTCTAGCAATAGTATCACCTGGCATATATATGGTGCTTTGAATAATGCCCATCATGCACAGAGACAGCAGTGGTGGGGGATGAGTCAGTGGGTAGGTCAATGTGAAGTCCAGAGGGGCTGCACTGAGGAGAGATTGAAAGATGGTCAAGAGCCAAGTCCTGTAAGGCTTATCTCCCAATGTCAAAACAGAGTCCAAGTCGAGCAGGGCAGGAAGAAGGTAACCGGAGTGTAAAGCATCGTGGTCCGAAAACCCAAGCGAATGGGGTCAGAACCAGGAGGCTGGGAAGCAACTCAGGACGTGGAGCAAATGCAGAGGATGAATCCTCTAAACAAAGTTGGCTCTCGTGGTGTGGCTGCAAGACAGGGGCACGCCGGAGACCTTAGGGTGGGGTAGAATCTGAAAGTGTGGAGTTTTGTAAGAGTGGGCCCTGCACCTGTCGTCTGAGGCAGAGGGTTGAATTTGCAACAGTTGTGGCTGAGGTTCTGCCATGCATTGAAACGCAGAGGTAATGAGGTTCCTGCCCAGGATCTCTGTGGCTGAAGGCCCTCTCCTAGTAAGCACATTCCCCACGGGGTCCTCAGTCTGTCCCTCTTGTCTCATAGGTCATCATGATGAAGCCCTGGCGGTGGCAGAGAGAGGTCGGACCAGGGCATTTGCAGATCTTCTGGTAGAACGACAAACAGGACAACAGGACTCTGACCCCTACTCTCCAGTCACCATTGACCAGATCTTGGAGATGGTGAATGGCCAGAGAGGATTAGTGCTTTACTACTCCCTGGCCGCGGGCTACCTGTATAGCTGGCTGCTTGCTCCTGGGGCAGGTAAGATCTCTTTCTGTGGGAGCAGGGCAATTATACACTAGACTGTGGACGTCTAATGTACAGGTGGCAGACACAAGGCCCTTGGGCCGAATCCAGCCCTCCACCTTGTTTGATCTGGCCCAGCACCTTGTTTCTACCCGGCGGCAGCGCTGAGCTCCTTGCCCCTAGTTAAGGAGTAGTTACCTTTATACAGTCCTAAATTACATTCGGCCCTTTGAAGGCAACCGTGAGGCTGATGTGGCCCCCGGTGAAAGTGAGTTTGACACCCCTGGTCTAATGAATAGAGGTGGAAGAGGTACGTTACCATAGATCAGACTAAGAAGCTGCTGTGGGCTTTCAGCAAAATCTCAGCCACGGCAGATAGCCCACGGTGGGGCATTCAATTAACAAGACAGCCCAGCTTTCTCATTCCCCCACGAAATCGCCGCTCCTCACCAGCAAATGTGGGAGCATTTATCAAGGAAGACGAAGAGCAGGAGGATTAATTTCACCAGCAGTCCTATTTTTAGGCAGCTGTTGTTTATTAGCTAATAAAGTGATGACTGCAAGTCCTAATGAGTTCTTTCTAGGTATGATTTAGTGATTGTGACTCTTTGTCATGGGAAAGTTAAAGAGACTGAGACAATAATGGCCACTCCTCTCTCAGTATACAAATGAAGTCTTATGCTGGCGATTTCTGAGTGTAGCAGAACCCATTTTAACCAGTTCTGTTCATTGTAAATCTATTTCAGAAGTAAAAATCTCCTTTGATTAAATTGGCATAAATGTGCAGGCTGTAACAGTTTCACTAAATACAGCACCACTAATTAGCTGCTAGGGCCATATTTTTTGCATAATAAAATGCTGATGGCTTTACCATGTTGGAGACACACCAGATCCAATTAGCGTTTATTGACTGGAGAAGTGGATCTTATAATTGGGAATCTTGAAGAATGGGCTTTTTGAATATCTGTAAGCCAATTTCAAAAAGTTCAACTGCCAAGAGAATTGACAAGGTTTTCTTGATTATGTTTCCATCCCTTTGATTTTAAAAAAAAATGATGGCTGGATGACAGCTTTCAGACGCTCCTTGGGTGCTGAGCACTGTGCCTTACGCTCTGTGCCTCAGCATTATTTTTATAATCTTGTCCCCTGCATTACATGTTTTTTATAGGCTTTCCTGAAAAAAACATTTTTATCGCTGACCTTTTTATGCCAAAGGTTTTCAGCTGTGATGTTCCTGGCGCCTTGGTGCGTGTCCGCCGCAGCGACACGAGTCCCTGTGTCCTCCCGCCCCCAGCAGGGCACTGACACCCAGGAGGACACGGCTGACAACAGAGATACCAGGCTCTTTCTCTCCGCGGCAGTTACGTTTGGGGGACATGATTTGACAGGTGGTATATCTGGATCCCTGTAATAATGAGCCATGTATAATGAGGCTCCTATTGTTTCTCTTTCTGTTCCTCTTTGCTCTTAATGAGACTCTGAAGCTTTCACGGGGGCTCTAATCCAATCAGAGAGGACCAGCGTTTTCCGGGGCTGACACACCTCATTACCATTTGAGAATATGTCTTCTGTTTATTGCTAGAAAACCGCTATGGATTCTCTGTTTTATGCAGCCGTCATTTTTTGCTTCTTTAATCCATTAATGACCGTTGACCAGTTAGTCTTACTTAAAAATGGCTTTAAATGTTTTTATCTGGCTTTTGTACTACATATTTGTTTTGATTTGCTTTTGTGAAAATGAAAGGTCTTTGAGTAACACAGTTTCCACTTGGCTGGTTGTATTTTTGTTCAGGATTTCAGTTTCCGGGGAGACCGTACACTGGCATGCTCATGCGGTCTTCCTGAGAGGAAACTTTCCCTGGTTGGTACTTCTCAGAAACATCTGTTTTGAAATACCTATGAAGTAGTCCTCACTTCAGGGGCTTCCGAACGTATCCTCAAAATCGAAAGCCCTGCCTCGAATCCCCTGGTTATAAATACCACCCCTGACGGTGAGAGCTGCAAAAAGGATACTGACCAAACTTCTGAAAACCCTCTTGAGATCATGGATTTCCGGATTTCTTCTCCTGGTTTGGAGAAAGGGGTGCTTGCCGAGGAGGTCACCTCGAGTCAGTATTTCTATACCGTCCTGCACCTTTCCCTCCCCAGCCCCAATCTTGGGTAACATTGGCTGTGCCTGTCCTCTTTCAGGAATTCTGAAGTTTCACGAACACTACCTGGGTGACAGCACGATGGAAAGTGCCGGGGACTTCCAGGCCGGTGGCAGTGCAGCCCTCCCAGCAGCCACCAGCTCGGCCCTGGAGCAGCACATCGCCAGCGTGCGGGAAGCGCTGGGGGTGGAGTCCTACTACTCCAGGCAAGTGGCCCGCTGTTCCAGATCCCAGCCACAGGCACAGTCTCTGGGGTTTCAGCTATGTTTTTTTTGTTGTTGTTGTTAATGTCCTACTGGAGATCTTTTGGAATGCACTTTTGTGCTTAGTCTATTCACAGTTGCTGCAGCAGAAGGAAATGTGTCTCTGGAGTGCAAACCCTTAGCCGGCCGTGTTTATTCTTCTCGGTAGTTTCCCTTCAGACGGGGAAGGGCCTCACCCGAAATGCCTGTTTCTAAGGAGGTTGCTAGAGTGTTTAAGCACAAACATGACTTTGAACCTAACATACCACCTAATTAAAACAAAAATGAGTTTTTGGTTATATGCAGATTCATAATGAGTTTGTACTGTAGCTGAATGCTTGTTTGAGAGGGTAAGTTAGCACCGGGGACAGGGTCTGTGCTGGATCTGTGCTCTGGGGGCTGAGGTGGAGGAAACTGAGTTCCCAATGTCAGGAATAGGGAAGAGGAGTGCCTTTTGCAAAGACTGTAAAAGTTAGACACTTATGGAAACATTTGGTCATGATTGTCCGTTTTACATGCGGAGAATCAGTCCACAAGCCCCCTGCTTCTGGGGAGAATCAAACGAAGGGGGTGCCTTGAAGCTGGTCGCAGCCAGATTCCCTGGCATTCCAGTCCACCATCCTGACACGAACAGGCGCTGAGAAGGTGTTCGTGTCAGAGAATCTGCGGTGATGCTGCTGCCGGGCCCCTCGGGTGTCTGCTTGTCTCTTGAATGATTTCATTTGTAATCAGAAACATTCTAAGATCCCACTGTGGTTTCTTTAGAGATGCTTATCTCAGGCTCCTAGGTGGGTGGTGGTCATTACCAGCAGCTAGATTGGCCTTTGGAGTGCTTAAGAAGTTGGGGACAAGTTCTTAGATGAAGAACAACCATTGCATAATGTAATAATGTCAAGCCTGGAAGGGACCGTAGCGGTCGCGCGTCCAACTCCGTCGTGTAGCGGAAGCCAGCACCGAGTCGGCCTTGCTGACAGCTGAATCGGTGTCAGAGCCAAGATCAGCACCCTCGAGCTCTCACCCAGACTCCCAGGCCAGTGCTCGTTTTGTTTTTAATTATCAAAATTAATACCGTATTTTGAGAAAATAACTGAAGCATGTAAGAATGTCATCTCTAGCTTCTGCTTGTATGAAGTCTGCACAGGCGTCAGCCACGTGCATGCACTGTTGTCTTCCTCCTTCTGTGACTGCGGTACGTCCTGGAGCATCCCCACCCTGAGCTCTGGGTGATGACAGTTTACGATAGAAATCCCAAGGGCTTGGAAGCTGGGCTACTCCCTGAGACTTAATTGATCATAAACTAGGTCAGGCCGAGGGGTATACAAAGCTGCTCTAGCAGCAAAGCTGCTCTGTCTGCTCTAGCAGACAGAAAGACATTTAGGGCAGTCTGACTAAATGGCAGTCTGACCGAAGGCATTGCATATCCCAAGCAAGCATCACAGTGGCCGGCCAGCAGTGGAAATGCACCCAGGAAAGGAGAGTTAGCGGGCGGACTCGGCAGTGCCCCTCTCTGACTCTGGCAGAAGGGAAGGGAATCTTGGCTAAGGAACTCGAAGGCATGTCGGAAGGCTGCTCCCGTGGCGCACTCGCAGCCGCTGTGCTCTCGTACCCTTCCCACCTGTCCTCCCTGCCACAAAGGTCTGCGTGCCTGCCAGCAGCTAAGTCCACTTGAGATCAGGGCTGGAGTGGTGAGTGAGACGGGCATGGCTCTCGCTCTCAGGCAACCAAATGATAATAAACAAGAGAACATATAAAATCTCTTAAGTAAAATTGTCACAAGAGCTTAAATGAAAATGCAGGGTGTAATGAAAATGTGTAAGTGGGAGAGGGAAACCCATACAGGAAGTCGAGGAAGCTCCCTGGAGGAGGGGACGGGTGAGCTGAGCTCAGAAGCAGGATGAGAGATGAGCTGGACGAAGGCCACCCCTGGCAGTGCACGCCGAGGCCTTCGGTAGCTCTCGGTGGAGAAGACCTCGCAGGTTGTCCTGGTGCCGCCTCTTGTTCGGGTCCCATGCTTCTTGTGACACTTTCTGATTGTCATTTGGGCTCTTGTGAATCTGCTAGCAGATAGAAAATGTACATTGTTAACCGACATTCTGATCTGTGCAACTCTGTAAGCTTTGTCTGTAAGCTTCTCAGGGCTCCTGAGAAGCAAGGTGCCTTTGAGCACATCAACAGCAGATTTCCAGACTTGCGAGACCACAGTCCAGGCTTAACCTGAGATGAGGTCCTGAAGGGACCTGGTGTTCAGCACCTGCTGTCTGAGCCTTTGCACGTGCAAAGGTAGTTTCTGTGTGCTATTTTCCCAGCTCAGATCAAGCCAGTCATTGATAGGGCTCAGCCTGTGTGAAACTACAGATTCCACTTGACCCCAATTTTCTTGGATTTAGATTAAAATTCATCCTAAGAAGGAAGGGAGTTACCCTTTTACTCTTCCCAGTGCCCCTCCTAAGGAGTTCTTTTATATGATACAGAAGGGTGAGCAGTTTTGCTCCAGGTGCCTTCTGAATCGGAAAAAAAGGCTTTTGGGATCTAGTTCAGCTCTTTATCAGTGGCAGGGGGAGGGAAAGGACTGTAGCTTGAATTATATCCCACGATTAATCTCTCCCCCTCTGCCCTGACCAGAAAGCTAACAAGTTCGGACGAGTCCTTAGTTAGGGGCTCTAGGGTGTTGGGTGCTTGATGCCCAGCATGACCTCACTGGGCTGCCTTCAGTGGCGCGATCGCCAGTCTGGACCGCCAGAAATAAGGGCTTTTCTGTTGTTTGGACTGGTCTTTTAGAAATGTGCTTGTACTTTGTGAGCTTAAACTCGAGTTCTTGATCTGTGATATTAACATTGATACAGTGGCGTGGTTTGCATTTACTAGAATGCAGTTTTTGTGAGACTGTTTTCTTCCTCATTTCACAAAAGCAATAAGATAATTTCAGTGACAGATAAATTATTTTTCATCTATAAAATTAGTAAATATTTTTAAGCCATAATGCTCATAGATAGTGAGGATGCAGTCTCATACCCTAGGGATATAAATTGGTTTAGCCTTTCCAAGAATAATTTACCAGTTCATGCCTTAAAATGTTCATGCCTTTTGACCCCAAAATTCTCATTTTAGAAATGGAGTAAAGATATATACATAGGAATATTTATAATAGGTCTATATCTTATATAAAAAATAAAAAACAACTTAAATGTCTACAGTAATTGGATCAAATTAATATATATCTATCTAGTATAATACTATGTTGCAGTTAAAATTATGTTTACAGATAATTTTAAATCACATAGCCAGATGTTTGTGGCAAAATATTAAATGAAAAATATAATATAGAATTATCAAAACTATAGGAGTCACCACCTCACACCCATCAGGATAGCCACTATCAAAAACCCAGAAAATAACAAGCATCAGTAAGGTGTGGAGAAGTTAGAACTCATGTGCACTGTTGATGGGAATGTGAGATGCTGTAGCCAGTATGGGTAACGGGATGGAAGAGTTTTGTTGTTGTCTTTTACTACAATAAAAAAAAGTATAAAAATACATTTTGCATCCAACCCCTTCTGTCTCCACTGCCGCAAGTGCGGCGGAGACCCCACCGTCTCGGCCCCGAACCGGAGCCGCTGCTGCCGTCTGACCTCTCTGCCCCTCTCCCTCTCATGTGCTTCCCATCCCCTTCGGCCAGAGTGACCTTTCAGAGGTGGATTTGGGACTGTATTTCTGTGTTCTCATCACAGAGTCCCCAAACACACTTCTCCCTTCCAAGGCAGTGATGGCCTTTAGAAGCCCGCTCACATTCTGTCCCTAGCCACGGAACGGCACTTGTAGTCCCTCTTCAGCTTGACGTCTCCCTGAGCTCCACCCCAGTTCGCCCAGCCTCCCTCCACTGCCTCGGGTACCCCAGGGCTTTCCCCACCCTGAAGTTCTGCACAGGTCCTTCCTTCTCTCTGCAGAGTTCTGCCCGCCACTTCTGGTGTGGCTTCTTCCCTCTCATCCTTCAAATTCCTGCCTGAAATGACTCCTCAGAAAGGTCTTCACTGTTGGCTTTTACACGTCTGCATACCCAGGCCCTAGGGCGGTCCTGCGACATAGTAGTTGCTTAGTAAATGTTCGAGTGCACAACGACTGACTCTGAGTGAATGAAGTGCTTCTCCCTTCTGTCCAGAATTGTGCTCTTTTTCCGTAGACCATCTAGTCACCCTCTAGAGCCCTGGTCAAATCTCACACTCTTTCCATCAGGACACCCAGATCACTGAAAATCCAAATCAGATTTTTGCGCCCTTCTGTGGCGTCTAATGATAGCACTCATCGTGCTCTTCATTGTTTATGATCACCTGGCTTGTGTGTCTTCCCAAGCAGGTGGTGATGGCGTGGAAAGCAGGTGCTGTGTCTTCTCCCCTCTGAATTCTCTCTGCCTAACACGGTGCCTGGCCACAGTGAGAGATCAGGACTTCTGAAATTCAGTCGCCAGAAGATGCACTGTGCACAGACTCTGTTCATGCTGGGCCAGTTTGCTGGTTCTTTTTCCAGGGGATGTAAAATACGCGGTGCCCCTGGAAATTGAATCTCCATGCCTTGGAGAACACCGTCATCTAATTATCCACAGCCTGGCCGCGGTGTCCTTGTTAATCTGCAGACCGTGTTTGCTCTCCCTGATAGCGTTTCACTGCTGAGAGGAAGTACCGTGTTACAAAGGAGTTTCTGAAAATGCATTCGGAATAAAAGAACTGCTTTTATTAAGTGTTTAATAAGAACTTCCCGTCCCTTCCTCCCGGATCAAAAGAGGCGTAGATTGAAACCACTGTATAGAACACAAGCCTCCCAGAGGGGAGATGTTATGAATTTCAAAACACATCTTCAGTTTTTAATCCTGACATTTAACCAGGGTCTTGCTGCGTCCTGGGCACCCGGGACCCTGCAGCCGTGCGGGGATGCTAGGCTGACTGGTCAGCACACTGCGAGGGCTGTGTTCAGTAGCAGGTCAGGTCTGGAAGGAGTACTCCCAAGGGGGCTCAAACAGGTTACAGTCATAGGCTACCTTTATAATAGGGTAAATATTCCTCTACTATAAATGAATATTAAACCTCAATAAACTGTAACTCTTGTATTTTCCTTTTGATGATTTCTATATTTCTGAATTTTCTACAGTGAAAGTTATTTTTAAAATCAAATGTGTTTTCTTATTTCAAAACACTGATTAGTTTAGATTGTACCACTTCCTAAATGCTGGTGATTCCACTTGCTCCAGACTGGTGACCAGTGGCCACTGTTGACAAGTCCGACGATGCAAAGTGGTGGAGGAGCAGTGGGTCCACGAGATGTCTTATCTGTGGGAGGGGAGGGAGTGAATCGGCACAGCCACATCAGAAGACAGCTGGGCAATACCTTCGAAGCTGAGTATTCACATGCCCTTTGATCCAGGTTTTCACCTTAGGTGTACCATCCCTGAGAGGCTGTAGTGCACGAGCTAGAATGCTCCAAGCGGCGCTGTGAATAACAGCAAAGCCCTGGGAATGCCCGTGTGCCACCAGTGAGAGAGCGGAGGAGTGCGCGGTGGGGTAGTCCCTGAGTGGGGGTGGGGTAGTCCCTGAGTGGGCGATCAGACAGCAGGCAAACAGAGACAGCCTAAAAGATATGGTGGCTAAACCTTAGAAATATAATGTTAAGTGAGAAAAGTAGGCCCCCAAGCACTACCTATAGCATGGCATCCTTTCAACAGAGCTAGAAGAACCAAACTAGAAATGTGTTTTAGGACTGGAGCTGGGTGCAGGGAAGCCTGTGTAGAAGGGACAGGCGGGCAGTGATGGCCGTGGGGCCTGGCCGGGGCTTGCTGTGAGCGAGGTGGGCGGGAGGAGGGCTTCGTGGACGTTGGTGAATAATCTTGTATGTTGTTCTTCAGCTTTTGTTTTGGATGGTGGTTTTATACGCTTTTGTTCCATTATTAAATTTACTAAATAAGTAAAGGAAAGCAAGCCATGCATGGATCAAATGATGAAGAGGTGTCATGAACCAAAGACCATAATTCATCCAATCCCAGAGAGATTCCACCACCACCCCCCAAAAAAGAAGGAAAAAAAAGGCAGGGTTTTTTTTTAAAAAGATGAATTATAGAAGCAAGACTGCAAGTGGGACACATTTGATCATAGTAATGGACAATTGGTAGGCTGATTTAAATTATTTATATCTGTTCTTCTAAGCAAGCACCCACGCGCTGGTCATTGCTGCATCATTGGCTTGTTTTAAGTGACAGCGGGTCTTTGAAAGCTTAAAACCATCTTTCTGATATTTTCTAATTCTGGCTTTTTGCTCCTCAAATTTATCTTCCCAATTAATCCAAACTAATAAGGTTTAATTTTACAAATCAAATATTTGTCTTACTCCAAATCCTTTTCAGAATTCAGTGGAGGAAAATGAGGTATAATGTTTTGGGGCATTTATTTTGTCCCTTAAAACAAAGGGTTTGATTTCATTCTAAATGAGGGGGCTACTTGTTTGAAAATATTTTACGAGCATGTAGTCAGTCTGTGCCAGAGCGGGTGCTGAGCCTGGAGACATATGCATGAATAATGGCTGGAATGCTTGGCCTCACAGTAGCTCACAGTGTGGGACCATCCACAAATGTGTAAATTATTAATTCGCCATGTGCGAAATGTTTTGGTAAAGGCCTAAACAAAGAAGACCGTGCCTTGCTTTGGCTGGTGGGGAGGGAGTCAGCGGTTCAAGAGGCTTCTAGGGAGGTGGTATTTGAGCTGGGCCCTGAGGAGCGAGGGGAGAACGTCATCGCAGGCAGAGGAGGTCCTCACTGGGCAAGGGATGGAGGAAAGGAAGGGCCCGGGGCCCACAGGGAATGGATAGTGATGTCCAGAGGAGGATGGTCTGTCTTCTGTGGCTCTTACGTGATCCGAAGTCTTGGGTGGGTTTGCCTGACCGAGTCTCTCGTGTACTGCCCTCTTGGGACATGACTGGGCTCCAGAAGGCAGGCCTTACCTGTGAGGCGGCTCACCCAGGATCAGCCCTGTGTTTGTGGGGGGAAGAGATGATGGCAGGTTAGGGATTAGAGCACTGAAGAGAAACAACTGTACAAATGCATGGAATACACTGTAGACTCTGGTCTTAGGCCTCTGATTCCCAAATTTGGATTCCTTCCAAAAAGCTGAGTATAAAATCAGTTCAGAAGGCTTTGGTAAGCTTCCTGGTGTAAGTCAGCAGCTTAGCAAGAAGGGGAAGTGTAGGTGTTCTTCCTGTGTGACCTCTGAAATAGCCTCAATTGAATCCCCACTTATATTTCTTCATGAACTTTGTTTTAAAAGCAGAGTTCTTCAAATACTAGATGCAAGTTTTCCTATTTATACGTGGGAGAATCAGCCTCAAGACAAGAAGCAGAGAACAGTGATGCAGGGCAAACCCCTAGTGCCTGTCGTTCTGCAAGTGTGGGGGCCCGGGCTTCCCTGGGCCCAGGAGCCTACAGCTCTGCG
This sequence comes from Phyllostomus discolor, assembly GCF_004126475.2. Lineage (NCBI taxonomy): Eukaryota > Metazoa > Chordata > Mammalia > Chiroptera > Phyllostomidae > Phyllostomus > Phyllostomus discolor. Next base: position 55,578,133 of record NC_040915.2, on the reverse strand, counting down.
CCTGGGCCGCGGGGCAGGGCCCAGTGCGGTAGGTGCCATGACAGCCTGGCAGGAGTGTGCTTGGACACTGACATTTCTTGTCTTCTCTCTGGTCCCAGATCCTTTGTTCTTGGTCCCAAAGCTTGAAATGGCATTCCTGTTGGGAAAGGGTTAAAGGGAAGAAAGGATGGGGCAGACCCACTGACCAATCTAGACCCTCAGTGCTTTCCTTTCAGTTTCACCTCCACCGTTGGCTGGCTGGTGCCACAGCCAATTTTGTAAACATTCTTTGAACTAATCAAATTTCAATATCCCTGACTTCGTGTATCCTGCCCTTTGCTCCAGTGAAATTCCCTGGCCTTTTCTTTCTGATTGATTCTGTGCAGCTTTATCTAACAATCAATATTTAAGACATTTACTATGTAACTCTTGACTTATCTTGCTTTGGGAAAAGAAGCCCAGGACAGCCACCAAGTTCCTCTTTGAACTGGCTAAAATGGGCATTGTTTTTCATCTCGGTTGTACACTTAGGATTTGAGAACAGAGGTAAGGAGGCTTGTTCGGGTGCTGCCCTGGAAGGAGCACACTAACTGTGCCGGACCACAGCTCACACCAAGCTAGTCTGCTAGTTGGGTTTTCCTCCAGTAATGCCGTGCAGCACCTCAAAATTTCAGACTTACAGCCACAGACATGTATTTCTTGCTCTAGGTCTGCAGTTCAGTTGGGGTTCTGCTTTAGGCTGCCTTTGGGGTTCAGGTCCCTGTGTCTTGTCTTTCTGTGACTGGCAGTGATCAAACAAGATTCTTTGCATAGCGAAAGTTAAGATCACAGGAGACCAAGAGAAACAATCAGGCACATTTAAAGCCCTGCTCACCTCTTGGCCTTCCACGTTGCATTGGTTAAAGCAATGGAACTACCTCTACATTGCTAAATTTTAGCCTATCAGGCTGAACATCAGTGGGGTGGAAAATATGTCTCTGTCATGAGTGAATACGTGCCGAACAGTGAGGCCGTGCCCCACTCTCCCCACCTGTGGAGACCTGGAGAGAGAGGAAGGTGGTCCTCGTGCAGGCTGCATGCTCTGTTTCCCCAGCATCTGATGGTGTTTTCCGCCTGCATCTCCCTCCCCTGGACACAGCACAAGCGTGGGGGGCTCTGCAAGCATGCCTCTGTCTCTTTGGATGGCTCCCCTCTTCCTCTTGCTCCAGAGCCGTGGGCATCCGCCCTCATTCACGCTCGTCATTGGACTTTCCCTTGGACGCGTAACCTTCATCAGGGGAACAGGCCTGCGCCACCGGCCCAGCGTCTCACTTGATGTCCAGGCTTGGCCCCCGCCCTGTATAAAAACAGCTGCCCTGGAGTTTACCTCAAGCTCAGCACGTCCAAAATCAAACCTTTTCTCAGCTCCCCAGTCTGGCATACTTTTATTCCCAATTTTTCCCATGTATTTTAAAGCCTCCATCTTTTCTACCTAAGTTCCTTAGGTTTGAGGCCTTTGAATCATTTGTCCTGAAGTTTCCCTTTCTTTTATTGCTGCTTAGCCAATTCCTAAACTCCCTTTGATCTTACCCACTTGCCCCCCACTTCTCTCTTACACGAACATGCCCTCACGATCAGCCTGGCCTTCCTGCCTGTGCCTCCTCCGCCCTCAGTGCTCTGGCTGCAGCCTGCAGAGTTCACCAAGAGCTCCAGTGTTGTCTGTGCGCTCCCGCACACCCCGCGGCCCACAGAGAATGACGGTGGCCGGGGAGGGCCTGGAGAAAAGGTTGGTCCCCGGGCCCCATTGTTCCACACAGCCTGTCCCACTCCACCTCCCAGTGTCAGCCCTCTGTCCCAGTAGGGGCCGGGCTTCTCCCCTGCCGTCTGCACACCGTGCACAGTCCCGTGAGTGTGCGTCCTGTGTGAGCTCCCCTGGAGGTCTGTCCTCAGGGGTTAGAAGCCAAGGCGGGGAAAGTAGGGAGGAAACTGGATGAGGTCGAGGGTGCCCGCTGTGGAGCTGACCACCATGCTCCTCTCCTTTTCCTCCCACCAGCCAGGATTTAGAAAGTTTGGACACAAAGAACATAGAACGCTGATGTACTTGCTGGTTAACTAGATTTAAACCATGTAAATCGTCCCAGTCCTAGGGATGATGTCCCTGAATGCCACGTGCTCAGATCTTTGCATTACCTCAGGGGCCCCTGGTGAGCGTTGACTGGACGAGCGGGCAGTGGGTGATGGGAAAGAGCGGGAGAACAAACTGCTGGGAGGACACCCGAACATACAATGTCACATCGTTCATGTATGGTCAGCGTGTCCTCATCTATGTAGCAAAGCGTGACGCTGTGAGAACATGTGTGTCACAGTTCTTGCTCCAGCCTTTTCCTTCCCACTGCCACCTCTGTGCAGTGTCAGGAGAGCCCAGTGTTATCCTGGGAGCTCAAAGAGGTAGACTTAATCTGGGTCAGGCAGGCAGTGCAGACCTTGCTTGAACTAACGCCGACTTCACAAAACTTGACGACTGCCTAGGCCAGCACATGAAAGTCTTCTGTTTCCCATTAACACATCAAACTCGCTAAGGTTTTAAAAGTAATGAGATATTCTTTCCTGGCTTTTGATAGACTTATGCTAATGCATTGAGGAGTCACTGCTAATAAGCAGGGAGAGGCAGAATTGATTTAAGGATCTGTCACTTCAGAAAATACTGTCTGATGGAGACAAAGTTATCATCGTAAACGTGTCTTTTTCTTTATTCTTGTGTGTGCTGCTCGTCTCCCTGCTAATTGGAAACATCAGGAAATAACACTTCACTTTCTGGCAGCCCTCATCAAAGCCTCCTGCTTTTAGGAAAGACTGAGCACCTTCCTGTCGCAGGAGTTGGCCCACAGTTGTCCCACACTGTTCCCCTCCGCTGCCTCGGCGCCGGGGCTTCCCTGGAGCGCAGCGCTGACAGGCGCTGGCTCATTCTCTGCCTCCTCGCCTCCCTCTAGGGGGGTCAAGCACACCTAAAACCAGAAGCCAGCCTGGGGTACATGAACATGCACACTTGCTACTTTAAACCGATGAGGTTGAAATTGGATGTCACAGATTGATTGTCACCTCCAGGGTGGAGACAGCCTTTCCCGTGGAGACTGAGTGGAAAGACTGACTGACGCACAGCATCGATTTCCTTTCCTCCAGCTGCCCCCTGCGAGCCATCTCTTCCTTCCACTTGTTGCTTAATGATGCTGTGGGCGCCGTGTCCCTGGAGAGAACTTAGGAAATCTCTTTGGGGTTGCTTTTTTTTTAAGCTATTTGTTAAGTCTGGGTAGTTTTGCTGCTATGGGTTCCCATCGTTTTCTTCTATCTCAGCACCTGAGTGTTTCCTTTTGGCCGCCTCCAATCGTAGCACTAGTCACCGTGCGCAGTTTGTTGTGAAGCGTCTGCCTCTCCCGCTGGACCAGTGGCCTGCCGAGGGCAGGAGCTGGGTCTGTCTGACTTAGCGTCAGTGCAGCACTCGGAATGCAGTCCGTGCCCAGGGGGTGGTCTTTGAGTGGCTAGTGAAGTGGCCCTCTGGCCCCGTATGAAGACTGTTTATTCATAATTATGTTAAAGCTCATAATTATGTTATGAAGCCAGGTAAGTTTCTGATCAATGCTAGCACTGGCCTGGCTATGTACAAGAAAAAGGCTATCTTAAAGAAAGACACAGAATGAGCAAGCTGGGCTAACACCAGGCTGAAATGGAAAAGAGCAAGAGGAGTGTGTGTGTGTGTGTGTGTGTGTGCACGTGCATGTATGCACACACACGGACTGCCTTTCAGTCGAGCATAAGCTGAAGCTTTGTTGTAGTTTTCTTCTTCGCTGCTTTCTCCGACTTTGGTTTGATGTTGAGTTTTAAGGCCCCCAGGTAAAAGCTCGACATAGTTTATCATGAGTAAGGATTTAAGAGTATGGTATTTTTGAATGTTGGGAATGGCTAAGTTTAAAAGAGATAGAGAAGTATAGTTGGAAGAAAATTACAAGGAGAAAAACAGATATTTGTCTGACTTTAACAATGAGTCAAACAGGCAACACAGTCCAGATTCTGTAAAATGAGTCATTTCCATTTCCCACGGTAGAGGATCTCTCAGTAGGTACAACTTGATTTCATCGTGTTCCACTAAATAATATTCATAAACCAAGATGGATAAGATGCCTTGCTGGGTGCTCTATTGTGCTCGTGTTTCACCTCTGACTCCCTCTTAGAACCTCCCAGATTCCTTCTCTTTGGACAAGGAGGGGAGACGTGGCGTCTGTGGCCATCTCCAGTGTGTTGGACACAGGTGCACAGTCACCACAAGTGTGTGATACCCTCTGGGCGGGGGTCATGGTCCCCACATTACACAGCAGGGAGCTGAAACTCAGGCCAGTCAGAGAGTTGTCAGGGGTTTGCAGCTCGCTAGGTGGTGGGACTGCAATTCCGAGGCAGACTTTAGCGAGGGCTTCTCCAAAACAGCGCCGGCACGCCTCCCAGGCTCTGCGTTTTGTTCGAGGATGAGAAAGAGACCAGACAGACAGAAGATGACTCACTCCCTGCCTTTCCAGACTTTTGGTGTTCCTTTGGAGATTTTAGTCGACTTTTCTCCTCCCCTTCTGGAAACTTCCAGTGAGTTTCCAAGTACTGGGTATTCTCCACTGGCCTCAGCAGTAAAATGGAAGAAAGAAAAATGTAGAAAAATATACAAGATGAAAAAGTAGAGAAACATTCTGTCACAGTGTCGTCTAACACATCATTTAAACAATCTGAGTATAGTAAATTTGAGAGCAAGGAGAATGGTTTCTCATTGAGAAATAAAAATCCTTTGGCTCGAAGAATATTTTCAAAGAATAAATTCTTCATTACCCTAGATAGTTCTTGAAATGAAAATAGTTCGTATCAAGCCATATCATGAAAGACATAATTCAGCAGTCCTCGAGAATTTACCTATTTTCCATTCAGACATTAAAGTGATCGTTTAATCTTACATACAATTCCCTGAACTCTCCCTAAATAATTGCTTTGGTGATTTTAGCTCAACCTTGAAACAGACTCAGATCTGTTGTATATTTGACTTCTTTGAAAGAGAGAAGCACTTTTGAAGAAAGAGAGACTTCAGAGGTTTAAACCCTTTGCCCGTGGGGACTAGAAAAGAAGAGCAGTGAAGTGCATGAAAGCAGAGTGAGGTGAGAGGCATCAGCTCTAATAATAATAATAATACCACCTGCTAGGTACGCGGCACTTCGAGCAAGGTCTGCCAGGCATCTTCGCATGCAGTACCTCCCTTGAATCTTTGCAGTAGGCCTTTGAGATAGGCGGCACGACTATTAGGATCCCTCTCTTGGAGACAAGGAAATTGAGCTGCAAAGACTGACCTGTCCAAGGTCACGCAGCTAAAGAATACAGCAGAACTTGAACCCAGGCCTCCAGGCTCCAAGCTGCTGCTCCTTCTGTCAAGCCATTTGTCTCTCTTAAGAGGCAAGTATTTACAGTGGATAAACTCTTGTTAGATTTGGCAAAGCTCACGCAAAATTTTTTATTATAATGGAGCTTTTCCTACATTTGAGACATGTGGGTGTTGCCTCAGGATTGTAATGGTATTTATAGAATGGAATTTGAGCTGTAATAATGCAGTTCTGAATTGTTTTCTGTGTAACACTAAGCTTTCAGGTAAGCTAAATGTGAGTCAATAGTATGAATAAACTGTTCTACTTCTACATAGCTTGGGCATTTGAGATCCATGGACAATCTGAACCTGTTTAAATCAAAGTGGGATAGGAAGAAGGTAGAAAAGAAGAAATAAAGATGTCACTTAGTGTGATGCTACTCTTAAAACAACAGCTAGAAGTGTTTGGAATGAGTAAGTATGGACAACTTTAGAAGCATTTTTCCAAGGAAGTTACCCTTGTGTCCAAAGAGAGTTTAAATCTTCTATCTGTTCATTCTTTTTTTTTTTAATTTATTCATTCAGCAGCTATTTGCTGAGTATCCCCCAAAATGCCAGTCACTTGGTGGGCCCCCCAAATTTAGAGAAAAGACACATTCCCTGTCCTTGAGGAGCTTACAGACCAGCAGGATTGTGGGGGTCTGAACAGGGACACGCAGAAGCACAGTTTCACGAAGGCCTGGCATTCATCTTATGATGGACACCAAGTTTACCTGCCCCCCAAATTTTCAAATCTTTTATTTTCTTGTAGTTGGAATTTTCAATATTTCATATTACAAGCGATACTGCAGTGTAATTTCTGAGAAACCTAATTATTGAGACATCATTCACTCAGTCAGCAAACGTTTGTCGAACACATGCTATGTACCTGTCCTTCCGCTGGGTACTGAGGCTGCAGAGATAAAATCAATAGATTTCCTGCCATAAGGTGCTTTCAGTTTAATAGATAAGTGATAAACAAATACACCTAGTCTGAACTCTGCCACTTACTAGTTGTGTGACTTTGACAAGCAGTTTAATTTCACAGATATTTTTGCCAATAAAATGCCTGGAAAGCAGGACAGAGCTGGGCACTTGGTGGCCTTCATGCAGTTGCCATTGTCTGCTCCTGTGAGAGAAACAAACAGGTCGGAGGGGCCGCTTCCGCCTCGGGAGGGCTCAGTTGGAGAGACTTCCTGGAGGCGTAAGGACGGTTCTGTGGGTTTGGCCAGGCCAACAAGGCAGCACGAACGCCAGGTGGAGGGCGCAGCACCAAGTGCGTGGGAGGGATAGCTGCCACCCTCCGGGAGAGCAGGGAGGGCAGCCCAGTCGGAACATAGAACGCAGGGGAACTTTGGCCTAAACGCTCGTCAGGACAGGGCGGAGGGGTGCAGAGGGGCCAGATGCCGTGTGTGGCCGGAGGGCGGGTGCTGTCCTACAGCCAGGGGCGGGAGGTCTGCCTCTGAGAAAGGGCTCATGGTCCCAAGTGTCCACTGAGAACTCAAGGTCATTTTGACCTGTTGTCTCTGAGGCTTTTGGGTGAAATAGTCTACGTGGCTGGTTATTTTAGGGGGGGAAAACCATTTTAAAAACCTGCTGCACAGTTAAAAGTTGTGTTGAGCATCTGCCTCCAAGCAAGAAATACCAGGGGAAAGGCTCGCTCTCTAGTTCTAGAGAAAACTAAAAAAACTAACATTCTGTTTTGGTCCAACAAATGCTGTAAGAGTAAGTCAAGTATAAAATATGTACATTTCCTAGTAACGTCTTTGATTGTTTTGGCAGAAGTTACCCATTCAGGATAAATGTTCGGGGGGACAGGAGAGGTTTTGGCTCTGTGCGGACCGGACCACGGGGCCTTCCCTTTAAACCCGTGCGCACAGCCAGAGTGTCTGCAGTCTGAAATGGTGTCAGGCTCTCTCTTTACCACATTTTCTTTTAGAAAACTTTTGTCACAGTGACAGTAACAGTGGATAAAAAGGGAAAGGATGACAAGAAGAGGCCTCCCTTTTCTGAAGAGCAGACCAGGCTCTGGCGCGTTAGCTGTCTTCAAACATGGCAGCCGCAGAGCTGTCAAAGGAGTGTGCGGGCCCCCACTTTAACCATGGGAAAAAGAAAGAAAACAAAGCCAAACGTGTTTTTTAAAATGGTTTAGGCTTTACAGGTTGTTTTCTTAAATGAAAAATGATCACAGTTAGCATGCCTGACCCCTGTTGCTCGATCTTTTTATGAAGAAGAAGAATCTTATTATGGAAGGAATGTCAGCTTGCTTAGGTTCAAGATGCTCAGTGGCCTTGGAGCGTTCGCTGAGTCAGTGGAGAGAGAATTGAGGGCTAGGTGTGTAGACCGTGAACTGTGGCCGAGGACCCGGTACTTTCCTCGGCATCCGTGGGTTTTCACTTCCTTCTTTGGAAGAATCTCGTCTTGGTGGGGAGTGTAATTACCCTCGCATGTGCCACTTCGGGAAGAGAACGTGTGTCCGTAATCACTGGAAGGAAATACCCCAGCATGGCAAGCGCCGGCCCTGGCTAGCCTAATGAGGTTTAGCAGCCGCTGCCAAGGCGCTGTGCGAGGGGGCGGCCTGGCTGGAGTACCGGAGGCATTGTTGGTTTCTGGATGAAACAGGGGAAACCACACGTTTCTATGCATAATGAATCAAAATGATGCATCGGTGCACTGATAGTTCTCTTGTATGCATCTCCTGCTCATTCACTGTTTCCACTTGTTATTTTAGATTTCTAGAGAAAATCTCACTCATGTACTCTTAATACGTCGGTGTCCTTGCTCCTTGAGCACAGCGGTCGTGTTTGACAATAGCTACGGTAAAGCCACTTTGCAACCTCAGTTCCCAACATAGAGCCGATGTGGAAAGTATGAAGTTATTTGAGGAAGAGGTATAATTAGGCCTGTTTAACAATAAAATGTTGATTTTACATGATATTTTATAGTAGCAAAATACTTTTACTCTATGACTCATTTTACCCATTTTACAATCTAGAAAATAGATAAGAGCAGGTGGTATTATCTCTATTTTACAGTTCATGAAGCTAAGGTGAAGAAAAATTAGTGCCTTTCGCTTTATCATACAGCTCACCTGGCAGAATCCGACCAGAGATGTCATGCCAGTCCCCTCTGGGCCATGCTTCTGCCCAGCTCGGCCAGCCTGACTTCAGGGGCATTCTCCGTTATAAAATGTTTTGAGTTGTAAGTGGAGTCTGTTCTGATTTTAGAAATACTTTGTCTCACCTTCAACAAAATATCGGAAGAAGGACTACCGTTACAACTGATCCTGGAGCCCTTCTTTGTCCCGGGCACTTGACCGGGTGCTGTATTTATGCCGCTTCACGGCACACAGCTTCATGAGGCGGACGGCCTCGGCTCATCGGCCAGCTGAGGAGACTGAGGCATGGAGAGAGGCATAAACTGCCGGTAATTATCCAACTTGCAAGTGGCAGAACTCGAATTCAAACCCAGGTCAGTGCCCAATTCTGCCAAGCAGGGCTGACCCTGCATTGGATGCCCAGAAAAGAAAAGGTTATTATCTCCACAATACAGATGTTTTATTTATTTAAAGATCCAGCAAATATGTATGAATCTTAATTATTAGCAGTTACTAAAAGATGAAAAAAATCAAGTGCCAAAAAATACCCTAGAATACTAAAGAAGTGAAAGCTTGCTTCCTGCTTTCAGGATGTTACCTTCAACTTGAAGGCATGGCGGTAGCACAAATTGGCTTTAGAACATAAATAACATGGTCGTAAAACCACTCTTGGAAACATAGAATCAGAGAGGCTTGAAGTCAGAGGGGTTATTTAGAGCCTCTGTCCAAGCTTGAAGTCATCCTTTTCCCTCTGATTTGTGTGTCAGTGATACCGCCCGCTCCCCGAGACACCAAACCCACAAACACGGAGTCCCAGTGTATTCCTTCCACTCCTTCATCTCCGGCCTGCTGAGGAGCCTTGGGGACGACATTTAAAGTGATCATCAACAGTATCGCACCCCTCCCTCATCCACAGAAAAAGTAATAAGCCCACGTCGGCTCTTTTCCTATCCATCCCCAGCCCTGCCCATCGTGCTTCTCCTGGTTCACAGCCTGTGACCTCTGGGCTGAGAAAAGGGCACCAAACCAGAGCCTGGGACCCTCGTCTCTGTGTGACACAGGCAGCAAACTCTCTGCAGGCACAGGAGCCCTGCTCAGCCACAGCTCCCCGGAGACTCCCCTGGTGAAGGCTGCAAGGACTCATTTCTGCATGGGCCCCACTTCGGTTTCTCCTCTGCCTCCCCAAAGCCGCGTAGTCTTCTCTCCATCTCCTCACCTGCCAGGTTCACATGCCCCCTCTTTGCTTTTGCTCAAAGTGGTAACTTCATCCAGACACCTCCCCGCCACAGAGATGCGGTAAAAAGGACAGGGGACTGTGTGGCTTGTGTCGGTGGGGAGCTGGAGTGAACCGGAGTGTCCAGCGCTGGTGGGGCAGACAGGGCAAACACTGAAGCACACCGTGGCATGTTGTGCGGCGATGGACATTGCGGTGGCTCTGCTTCCAGTATGGCGAAACTAGCTCCTTCCAGGACCTGGTGACAGGGGTGGGGCGGGGAATGCCAACTGTCTGAAAGTCCTAGAGAGTAAACAGGAGCAAACAGGTGCTGGGGGCAAGGTGGGGATGGGGGTGAAAATGGAAGAAAGGAATGGCACAGAGTATGTGTCCCTTAGGCTACTAGCCTAAGGTCAGACCGCTGTCAGCAGCCACACTTGGCTTAAGACTCTGTTAGGAAACTATAACCTTTATGGTCTGAAGAGTCATATGACAGTCTTAAGGGCACCATAGCCCCTGGAAAGTGAGGGGACATGTATATGCTGGGGTGACAAGGCCCAGAGAATGGAAGACCCAAGTTTTGTATATGAACTTGGCTCAAATCTCTGCTCGACTCCTGAAGTGCAGATTCCTGGGACAGATTCTAGCTAAAGGTAGAAGAACTGAACTGGGATTCAAGATACAGAATACTCCAAAATCAATACCCTTTGGAGGAAAGGAATAGAATTCACATCATAACTTTTACAATGTTCTGGATACGTTGAAAAATTATTTGACGTATAAAATAACTAGGAAAATGTGACTCAATTTTCAGAAAAAAGACAGTAAACTGATACTAACCCTGAGGATGACTCAGATGTTGGAATTAGCAGACAGGGATTTCAAAACATTTATAACTATGTTCAATGAAGTATTCTCATAATGAATGAACATATAAAACAGAATAATATATAAATATATAAAATATATTATTAGTTATACTTTCAAATATATAATAAAATACAAGAATATAAAATATCACTCAGAGAACTAGAAACTTTAAAAATACAATAGAAATTCTAAAACTGAAAAATATAATATCTAAAATAAACATTTACTGGATGGGTTTAACCACAGAATAGAATTTCCAAAGGAAAGGGTGAACTTGAAGCTGGATCAAGTATCTAATCTTAAGAATGGAGAGTTTTACAAAGATTGGAAAAGAACAGGACAGAGCCTCACAGACCCGTGGGGCAACATCGAAAGATCTAATGTGCGTGTAATTAGAGATCAAGAAGAAAAGGAGGAAAAATGATGTAGGAAAAATATGTGCTGAAAAAATGGTCAAAACATCCCCAAATTTGGTGAGAGACATACATTTAAAAATTCAAGAATTTCAGAGAACCCCAAGCAAAATAAATAAGAAAAAAAGCCATGCCTTGACACAAAGTTTTATAAGACTGAGAATATCCGCAAGGCAGCTGGAGCCAGCCAACACCGTGGGCTTCTCATCAGGAAGGATGCAGGCAGAATGCACTGGAGTGCCATGTTTTAAATGATGGGAGAAGAGACTGTTGACCCAGAAGTCTACAAACAGCCAAAGACTCTTTCAAGATTGAAGACATAATAAAGATGTTTTCAGAAGACCTGTACTGCAAGAAGCACTAAAAGAAGTTCTTCAGATTCAAGGGAAATCCTGGGTGGAAAGTTGCATCTTCAGGAAGAAAGGAAGAACATCAGAATTGGAAAAGAAATGGGTAAAAACAGTAGACTAGTTTTCCCTTATTTCTTAAGGTTCATAAGACTGTATAGAAAATCAGATTGTCCTATGGTGTTTATAGTGAATATAGCTGCAGTGCGAATCACAACTATATAATAGAAGTTGGAGGTGGTGTTAGATGGACCAGCTGGTTGCAAGGTTTCTACTTATTTACTTGAAATAGTTTGAAAAGTTAAAGATGTAATTCCTAGGACAACCACCTTAAAAAACAGAATGATGTATAGCTAAGCAGTCAATATAGATTAAAATGGAATTCTGGAAAACACTTAACCCATAAGGGGATAGGAAAGGAGGAAGAGGAGAGGGAAAACACGCAGGAACAAGCAGTAATACATGGTAGGCTTACATCGAATGTATTAGTACCTTTATTAAATATTAAGGAGTGGAATGCTCCAATTAAAGGATACATTGTCAAAATGGCATTCTTTTAAAAAGCAGAACCAAAATATCTGCTGTTTACGAATATTTAGGTTAAAAGTAAATGTATGGAAAAAGGTATTTCGTAAAAAACAGCAAGCATAAAGAAGGCAGGAGTGCATGCAGTCACATAAAATAGACTTCAGGACAGTATTACTAAAGGTAAACATGAATATTTAATGATAAAAGGGTCAATTCACCCAATATACATAAAAAACCATAAGTGTATTTTTGCTTAATGACAAAGTCTCAAATTACATGAAACAAAATTTGGTAGAATTTAAGGGAGAAATAGACATTTCTGCAATGGTATTTGGTGAATTGAATAACATATTTATTGATAGAATCATTAGGATTTGATAGAACTAGAAAAAATAAAAATAGTAAAACATATATGACACAAAAACATTATCAATCACCTTGACCTAATTATATTTATAGAACACTGCAATTCCAAACTGAAGAAGAATACACATTCTTTTCAAGTGCCTATGTTAACAAGATAGGGCATAAAACAAATGTCAGTAAATTAAAAATGATTGAAATACTACAGAATATGTTTTCTGACTTCACATATTTGGAAATTAGACATACTTCTAAATAGCTTGTAAGTCAAAGAAGAAAACAAAAGTAAATTGAAAAATATTTCTAATAAATACTAATGAAAATCACCATGTTAAAACTTGTGATCATAGCTAAACAAACATAGGAGGAAATCTATAGCTTTAAATGTTCACATTAGAAAAGAGAAAGATGCAAAATCAGTGGCCTAAGTTTACATCTAAAGCTAGAAAAAGAAGAGCACAGTAACTCCAAAGGTAAGTAGTAAGAAGGAAATGGTGAGGATAAAAGCAGAATCAATGCAAAAGAAAGCACAGACAAATTCATGAATCTCTGAAAGTTGCCTCTTTGAAAAGAGCAGACAGTTGGTAATCTCCTAGTGAGACTGGCTGACAAAGGAAGAGACGGAACGTGAATCATGAATATAAGAGCTGAAGGAGGCATTATTGCTGCAGATCTTAGGAACATGAAGAGAATATTATGAACAACTTTATACCAGTTAATTTGGCAACTAAGATGAAATAGAAAATTCCTTGCAAAAGGTATTTTACCAAAAACACTAGATGAAACAAAATATGAATATCCCTATATACATTAGAGAAATTTAAATGATTAAATAACCTTTAACAACAAACTCACTTAAAGCCTGGATGGTTTCACTGATGAATTCTATCAAACAGTTAAGGAAAACCCCCCACAATTTTACACAAACTTTCAGAAAATAGAAGAGGAGGGAGCACTCCCCCACTTGTGCCGTGAGGCCAAAGTAACCCTCATACCAAAACCCGACAAGGATATTGGGGGGAAAAAAAAGAAAATTACAGATGAATACCCATCATGAGTATAGGTGCAAGAAAGTTTAGCGAAGTATTAACAAATCGAATATCCCATGACCAAGTAGGGTTTCATCCCCGGAATGCAAGGGTGGTTTGACATCTAAAAATCACTCAGCCTACTTTACTATATAAACACATTGAAAGACTCAATGTCTTTCAACAGTATTGTTGAGATGTCAACATGCCCCGCATTATTGGTTGATTCAACGCAGCATCAGTCATAGTACCGAATGGTGAGTTCTCAAGTTTCGATGGAAGCGCAGAGGACCTAGGACAGAGGTTCATAAACCAGGGCCTCTGGCCCAGCTGCAGTTTTGTAAATAAGCTTCCACTGGAACACAGCCCCACCCCTTTGTTTATAAATTGTCTGTGGCTACTTTCATGCTACAACAGCAGTGCTGAGTAGTATGACAGACACCATATGGCCATCTGGCCCTAAAAAAAGTTTGCTGATTCTTGACCTAAAATGTCCAAAGCAATACTGAAAAAGAAAAACAAAGCTGGAGGACTTACACTACTCTAAAGCTAAAGCAGTCAGGACAGGGTGGGGCTAAGGACCGAGGAGAAGATCAGTGGAGCAAAACGGAGCACCCAGTTAGAGACCCACACATGCACGGTCATTTGATTTTTCAACAAAGACACCAGAGCTACACAATGGGGGAACAGGACGGTCTTTTCAAATGTTGCTGGAATAACTAGTGTCTGTATGGGGAAAAAGAAAACCTCAACTCTTACTTCATACCAAACACAAAAATCAATTCAAGTTGGATCATAGGCTTAAACGTCATAGCTAACACTGTTTATAAAGCTTTCAGAGGAAACCATAGGAGAGCACCCTCCTGACCTAGGGGTGAACAGATCGTAGAAAACAATAGCCATAAAATTAAAAACACAAGATATACTTCATCACAATTTAAAACTTACGCTCCTCAAAAGATATCATGAAGAAAATGAATAATCAAGTCATAAATCATATATTTGACAAAGGCTGGTACCTGAAATAGGTAAAGAACCCCTACAACTTCGTAATAAAATAGCAAACCAATTTGAAAATGGGGAAAGATTTGAACATACAAGTCACAAAACGTATGTGAATGGCAGTGGATGCCTCAGAAAAAAATTTTAGCATCACTAGTCAGCAAGGAAAGGCAGTTTAAACCACAAGGAGATACCACCACATTCCCACCAGCACAGATGAAACCGAAAAGACTGACTGAGAGATGCAGAGCAGCGGGGACGCTTGCGCACACCGGAGTGACTGCAGCTGTGTAACCCCGCTGGGCAGCCCCAACAGTGTCCGTGAAACTCAGCATGCCTACCTGGTGGGCCAGCGGTTTCACTCCTGAGTATGTACTCAAGAGAAATTAAAATACATATTTATAATAGGAATGCTACAGAAATGTATTAGCAGCTTTATTAATAATATTCCCGAACTAGAAACAGCTCAGGTGTCTAGCAACAGGAGAAAGATTAAACTGTGCCGTGGTCGTGCCATGGAATGGTGCTCAGCCATGAAAGTAACGAACTGTCGGTGCAAACAACAGCGTGCGCGAATCTCAAAAATATTGGGTTTTCCAAAAAGTTTAGTTTTTTCGTGCAATGGCTCTAGTAGTGCTTAATTGTCTTTAACTTCATTCAAAACAATTTTGTTAGATTGTATTGTGACAGCTGTCATATCAGTGTGCATTTAAAAAAACTGATCAAAATTGGTGAATTTTTGGGTAGCCACTTTAATATTGAAGATGGGACATGATACACAACATTTTCAGTGTTTTATGCTTTATTATTTCAAGAAAGGTAAAAATGCAACTGAAACACACACACAAAAATTGTAGTGTGTGGAGAAGGTGCTGTGACTGATCAAACACATCAAAAGTGGTTTGTGAAGTGTCCTGGTCCCATTGACATTTTGACCAAATAATTCTTTGCTGTGGGGCTGTCTTATCCACTGGAAGATGTTTAGCAGCACCCGGGCCTCTACCCACTAGAAGCCAATGGCAGGAGGTAGCTGACATACTCAAAATATCCAAATCAATAAGGTTATTGGTAAAAATAAAAAATGTGTCTCTTATGGAAAAACCATACAGACTTTTTGGCCAACCCAATACTTACATAGAAGAACATATATTGTTTGGTTTCATACACATGAAGTTGTAGAAAGGTTTATTTAATCCACGGTAGAAAAAGGGCAGAACAGCGATTGCCTCTGGGGAGGAAGGGCAAAGCTGGCCCGGGAAGAATTATGAAGGAACTCTCTGGTGTGAAAGTAACGTTCTGTGTCTTGATAGGGTTTGTGAACACAAGTGTGTGCCTTTGCCAGAACTCACTGAATGTTCATTAAGATCTGTGTAGTTCACTTATGTAGTTTTTTTTTACTATATATAAATTTTACATCAAAAACTATAAGCAAATATTGTGCTCTAGTTAATAACATGCCTTCTGAAGTATTCTTTTTTTCCTTTTTAAGATTTTATTTATTTTCAGAGAGGGAAGGGAGGGAGAAAGAGTTGGGGAGAAACATCAATGTGCGGTTGCCCCTTGCACACCCCACACTGGGCACCTGGCCCACAACCCAGGCATGTGCGCTGGCTGGGAATCGAGCCAGCAACCCTTTGGTTCACAGGCCAGCACTCAATCTGGCGAGCCACACCAGCCGGGGCACCTTCCGAAATATTTAGGGGAACTTTAACTGGTCTGTAAACTTACTTTGAGGTACAACCTAAATACAAAATGAATTGGTGAATGAAAACAGAGAAAAATAGTTGGCTATGTGAAAAAGCATAAAAATGTTAATAATAGACTCTAGGAAGGAAGTATTTGGGTATTCAGTATAAAATTCTTTCAACTTTTTTCTGTGTTTAATGTTTTTCTAAGAACGTTCTGGGAAAATGTAGCATTGTAGCATGGCCCTGTGGATCTTAAAAATGTAGTGGGAAAATAAGGAAGAGAATGAAGTATATTAATACGATATCACTTATATGATTAAAATACCTATATCCAGATTTGAGGGAAGAAATTCATGCAAAGTGATTTAAAGTAAACCCATTAGAACGGTTGCCAGTGGGGACAGCAATGGGAGTGGGGTCTAGGAATGACAGGCCGTGTGGCAAATGGCTGTGGGATAGATGGGCCTGTGTGGACAAACGATGGTGCCAGGGAGAGAAGGAGGGAGACCAGGTGGGTAGATGCAAAAGCATTCAAGGTAGTCAAAGCCTGGCCTCACCAGGTAGTGCCATTTTAGGCAAGTTGTGTAACATTCTTTAGACACACTCTTAACGTCTGTAAAACGGGCATTACCATCTCTGTCTCACAGAGTTTGTATGAGCCTTAAAACTGGATGATGTCCAGGATGGTCCTAGAGCAGCCCTCACTGCATGGAAGAACTAAGCAAAGGTGTATCCTCTCCATTCATCTAAATCCTTCGAGTCCTTCAAAAGGTTTATCTCTTCTCCAGTCCTGCGACACCACACCTCTTTGCCGGTTTTCCAGGCTGTTAGCACTTGCAGCCCCTTTCATCCTACTCCATTCTGTCTCACATGTAGGTGGAGTTGCTTGGTAGGTTTCTATCTTATCTCCTCTCTTCTGCTAACCACTCCGTGGCTTCATGAGTGCCCGGAGTGCAGCTCTCCGTGTCCCTCTGCCCAGTTGTTACTGGGATTACGATGTGTTGTTACTTGTGTGCCTCCCCCCGGAGTGGCCCCTCCCAGAGGGCAGACACGGTTTCTGCATTACTCCCCGTTTTGTCTCCCTAGGCAAGGGGCTCAGCAAATGTTTGCTGAATGAATGAAAGGATAGATGTTACCTGTTTCTCCCTGCCTAGTGAGCACATGGATTTATCACTACTTGTACCTACTGCCACATGTGCTGAACTTGTCCGAACACAGATGCAGTGGCACAAGCCTAGCCCAGTTTTGCTGTGGGGCATTGCTCCAGAGACGTACTAGACTCAAAGACAGGGCCCCTCTTTTCACTGTGGGTGCTCTTCAGCTCTTCTGTTCAACTCTGGGGAACATTTTAGAGCTGGAAGTGATCTTAGGTTTTATGCAATCAAAACCTCAAATGCTAAAAGTTTAGATGAAAGGATCTGAATGTTCAAAACCAATTGGGACCAGTCAGACAGATTGCCTTCATAGAGGAGGTACATATTAGGCTGACTTTATTGGTGGGGAGAGATGTGGGTTGTCTAACGAGAGGGTGGAACATTCCAAGGGTGTAGAGTGACATGAGCTGGGGATTGGAGATGGCAGCAGGCATGCGCTAGAGGGGAGCCCGCAGTGGGGTGCTGGCTGCTCCGCGGGGTTATCACGTGACGTAAGAGGAAAAGCAGACAGTGGAGGAGCTGGAAGCCGTCACTGGTCCCTCTCTGCTCTGTCCTTTGCAACGCCCTTGTCTCACCCTTGATTTGATCCTGACACCCTCCTCTTCCGTTTGGGCCAAAGGCAGGCTCCAACCCTTTGATTTTAAAATGAAATCCAAATGACACATTTGAGATTCTGTATTTCAGCCCGGAAATGTTGCTTCTGCAGTGTGTTTGGGTCAGATAGCAGCAGCCGGGGTGGCCCCGGACCCGGGCTGGGGGTGGGGGGGCGGGCTTTGGCACTGCCTCAGCCGCATATTTCCGTGTCTTCAAATAAATCTGAACTACTTGTTAGGAGGCCTCATTTCAGCCAGGGTTCTGCTGCCCAGGGACGGTCCTGAGATCGCCAGAGCCCTTCCTCTGGTCCGCCTCATCATGCCCTCTCCACTCCCGTCTCCGCCACATTTCTGGGTCTCAGAAGACACCTGGGGAAACTGGCTTTCCCTCTGCGAGGGCCAGGTACCCAGCACATGCGCTCCTCCTTCCCCTAAAGAGGTCCCTGGGTTATCTTCCTCCCCCACCATCCCCTCTGACTGGGTCAGTGTTGTGGGGGTTTAAGCCTTCATCTGGGTACCAGGTATCGGGACATGCTCTCCCTGGGTAAAAAACGGCCTCTCCAGAAGAACTTGCTTCATTCTTTCCTAGGCATTCTTAGCCTATCCTTTATTACTAGGGGAAGAGAGCCCCAGCTGCCCCAGCAACTGCTTCCGGGGATGTCAGAGCCCCTGGTCACCTGCAGTGGAGGGCGGGCGGGCTGGGGAGCGCTCCAGAGTTACGCCGGCAGGAACACAGTTCTGGGCTTGAGGGATCCGTCTGATGGGCAGCGGCACTTCTCCCTTTAACATTGCTTTGCAAATTATGCAGTAAAAATAGATTTCTGGAGAAATCTGAGTTGTTATTACCCTTGCTCTTTGAATTTGGATTTTCCAGTATTTTATCCTGAGCCTTAACGATCCAGATTATCACAGTTTGTCACCTCTCGTGATGCACGTAGTAAATCCCAGGCTCAGAGTCGCGTTTCTCAACACTATCTCATCTTGAATGGAAACTACATTTTTTATTTGGATTCTCAGCAGCGACTGTCAAGTTATGCTTCTTTAAGGTTAAAAAAAAAGAAAAAGACCACCGGCGGGATAATTCGGGTCCATGCTGAGGCTGTGCAGATGCCCAGCGGGAACAGACAGGCCCTCCGACACCGAGGGAAGCTGGACCGAGCCCCCGCCTCACACTAGGGCCTGGCTCCGGAGCCTGAGGCAGCAGAAGCCATTTCATTCTTTGCATTGCTTTGTGGCCGACATGCCGATACATCCCCCGAGCTGTGCAGGCAGGCTCTCGAGCACCAGCCGCTTTTATTCCCGCTCCTACCCTGTTGTAAACCCAGAGACAAATATTTAGCTGGCTGCGGAGTGCCATCCACGTGAGTGCTCTCCCTCTGGGGGTCTGCTGCACACACAGTGCCTGGCTGGTCCTTGCACATCACACCGGACGTATAATAAATTTACGTCTCGCGTAACCATAGAAACCTGTTGTGTCGGAGAAGACTTTATGATTTTGCTGCTCTCCAGAAAGAGATGAATAAAGCCACGGGGCAGCCTGCCACCTCTTGTTTAGTTACTTTGTAATCGTTTAGCAATTAAGACTGCAGAACATATTTACTATAATTTTCACATCTGTAGACATTTTATAGAGTATTGAATATACATAAGGAGAGAGAAACACTTGAGACATTATGTTGGAAGTCCCATAGTCAACTCAATTTTTTTTGGTATTACTTACACAATTTGTGCTTCATTAATTATTCTCGAAAATGGATTTTTCTCTTCCTGTGGTAAGGTTTCCTTTAGGGAATCCCTGGCATAAGGAATCCGTACATTTTGTTTGCTGGCTATACAATGGGGCTGTAAAAGAACCCCAGTGTGGGACTTGGGAATAGTTGGATGTAAAGCCCAGTTTACATCTGGGCTCTCCTACTTGCGGGCTGGGCGTCCTGGGACAAGTGACTGGATCTCAGAGTTTTAAGGGTTTTAAGGGACTTTTAACACAACCCTATTTTGTGGGAAAAATAATAGTAATATATACTTGATGGATCACTGTGATGAAAGCAATACTGTAGGGAAAATACCTGGCACATGGAAAAGGATCGTTATAAGGCACTATTACCATTTCTCTTATTTTTTCATGTTTTTGATCTAATACAGGATGCATTGCAAGCTTATTTTGTTTCCCACATATATGGTACTTCATACTTATCAAAGGCTCTACAAATATTTATTAATTATAAAACCCCCAAGGGAGCTGAGGAATACAAATTCCATCTCTTTTTCAATTAATTCTGCACCTTTCCATTTGGCAAATACATATGTTTCAGGGCTTTTAATAGAGCAAAGAACCCCCTTGGCTCTTTTGTCTATGCCTCGGATTGTGTGAAGGAATTAGCCACTGTGTCCTGGAAGCTTCGCTTTAGCTGCTGGATGACTTGGGCGACCCCTGCTGGCTGACTGCGAAATCAGGAGTGCCCACCAAGCGGAAAGCTGCGCCCTCACTCACCCCAGGCCCCGCGTGAATGAGCTGCGGACCGTGTGGACTGTGGGTGATAGGCTATAATCAAGGCTGTGGCGGCACGGAGTTTACTTTTATTATTACTTTCTTTATTATTGTTATTTAAATGGAAGTATTAGAATTCAGGGGACGTTTCCCACTAGCTAATAACCATTTAAGTTGCATTTGGGGGCTTTTATGACTTGACAGCAGCTTTTCAAAAGCTCGAGCTGTGGAACCCCCCACTGGGTTAATGCGGCAGAAAAGACCAGAATGACATCAGCTAGTGGCTTTTGTGCAGTGCTGATCGCCAGCATCTGGAGCAGAAAAGGGGAAGCGGACCCTTTTAGAAAATCCGATTAGAGAGAGAAGGAAATGTGCTGTGCAGAGAGAGAGAGAGAGAGAGAGCAGGCTCTCCCCCAGAGGTAAGAGGCTTCGGCATTGACAAAGGGAAACCCTACAGGACTTTGACTTGTTTCAGAAAACCGGTGTTTCTGTGTGTTTTCTCTGGAAACAAAGACCGTGAGTGGGAAGGGAACCGTCCCCACCCAAAGTGCAGCTTAAACAAATACACCTGCTCAGACACGTCACGGAGCGAGGGGCAAGCACAGACTTCCCACGGCTCCTCTCAGGAGCGCAGGGCTCACCTTCCCCCTCGGCTCTTCTCCCTCCGCTGTAGTTAAACAGACTTGCAGCAGGTGGAGGGAACAGGGAGTGATGTTAGAAGTCACCCATTCTTTTAGAGACTGCACCCCCCCATGAAAAGTCACTCCCCTCCGCAGAGCCTTTCCCTAGCATTTAGTCACGTTTGACTTTCTCTGCTCGTAAGTGGTTTCGTTATCCACACCAAGGAGACATGGTTTGGTAGCTCTTGGTCACACTATTTGTATAGAAACTTTGAATGTGTGCAATTTACCTAGATTTAGAGGATTATAAATAAAACTACCACACAGCCCCTCCAGCATTGCTCGTTAAGGGGATCACATTGTACTAGAATATGCATTTTCATTAGGACACATTAGCGCGGGTTGCATTTGGAACAGCTCTGAGGGGCGTGTTCACATGCTCCATGGAGGGCGAGCGGCAGGACTCCCATTACAAGCAGACACAGTAGGAGCTTTGCTATAATATTCTCATTATCCTAAACCCTCATTTCTTTTTCATTTGTTAAAGGGGTCATTTGGCTCTTTAATAGAACTTATATTAGTGCAGTTGTAGGAAACAAAATTCTTTAAACACTGACGCAGGCCGGTCTGCCTTTAGCAGCTAGCACAAGGCATGCCCATACTCCACACTTTACCTTCACGCTGCTCAAACCCTGCTCTTAAATGATATGTAGCATGGATGTCACATATGCAAATGCTCCTCCCAGAACCCTTCTCGGCTCTTAGTGGACAAGGGAAATGGACCACATGGTGATCTGTGAAGACCATTTTCAGTTATAATAGTCTGTGTTTTACACAAGAACATGGAGTCAAATGAAATTGAAAAGCATGCAAAGTATATGGGAGCTGCTGCTGCTGCTAAGTGGGCTGAGGTCACAGAGCCACTTCTGGGAACTTTGGGCTTCTTAGTCCCTGATTGCCTTTAGAAAATGTGTCCCTGGTCAGGCAGCTTCCAAGCCCTTAGAGGCTAGAACAGTGGCCTGGGAAGGCACAGGCCTGAATTCAAGTCCACCTGGCTCCTGGACCCTGTTCTACTGCTTATCACCTGTGGGGCCTTGGACAAGCGCCTGTACTCGCCTGAGTCTCCCTCTGAACATCTTTCACAAAGATGATGAGATCTGCCTCCTAGCTGTGCTGCAAGGATTAATGCCAGAACGGCCCTGGCACTCAGTTATGGGCTTCTGCTGTTATTAATAACAGGTGTCAACTCGGTTGCCCTTTGAATTTGGAATTGGGAGGTCCTGCAGATAAGAATGAGTGCCTTGTTTCAGATGCCTGCAGAAGGGCTCAGAGCTGCTCGCCTGAGAGGCTGCTTGCCCAGCACACACACCTTCACCTCACACAACACACCTCTCACAAGACACACCCCTTACACGATGTGCACACTGTACACACACTCATCTTGTGCCCTCGGTACCACACAGTATAGACACTCGCACCCTCACAAAGGCATACCCTCTCCACTTCACCCCCTGCGATCATGCACACACACTCACCTGGCCCATGACTACGTGAGCCAGGCCATTATGAGTCCTTAGACAGTTCCCGAGCAGGTTGGGGAAAGGAAGAGCCAAGGCCTGTTCTAGAAAGTGCCATGGATTTGGGACCAGCCTCCAAGGGACACAGCATCCTCCAGTGTTCCAGAAATCTGGCACTAAAGCCTAGCCCTGCTTTAAAAAATCCTTTCCATGATAATTCTCCCTTTCTCATAGAAAGAAAGTTGAAGATGCTGGGAAGGAAACAGAGGAAAGGCATTTCACAATTGCTGGGAAGGCACTGATGACTGAAAGGTGTAAGCCACGCACTGCCATAGCAAGGGGTGGAGGAGGGCAGGTAGGGACAGGATTGCCCTTGCTTGTCTAGGTGGCTTTGGTAACTTCAGATATGGCAGATGGTTAAAGTGGAATCTTGCTTTTTGTGAGCCCTTCGTAGACATTTTGGAGGTGCCCTGTAGTGTGCAAGACCTGGGTGGGTGCACCTCTCGTCCTCCATCTGTTTTCTGCAGGCCTCCTCGAGGCACCTTTTCAGCCCTGGGCACCTGGCGGTGCACCTTCTCTGGACTGTCCAGGTGGCTTTGTTGGACAGAACCTGAAATGAGTCATGCCAGCTGTCCCCTCTTTGTGGACCACGTGTGGTCTCAGGAAACAGTCTTGTGTCTCTGACCTTGGCAAACACTAGCAATGCAGGTGGGTTCCTCCCCAGCAGAGCCAGGGCAAGGATGGGACAGTGAGACCCTGCTCAGCAAGGGTCAGGCTCCCGTCTCCCCAGTCTCTCTCCCGTCTTCAGGGTGCACGTGTCCCAGCTCTCTGGGTGGCACCCCCATGACAACATGTCCCACCGGGCTTAAGGCAGGAGAGGTGCCCTTCACTTCTTGCCCCAAACGGGGTGATGGCGATGCTCTGGACCGGGGCAGCTGTCTCCAGAGAACTCTCTCCCCAGTCTCCTCCTTCCCTCCCTCTGGGCCCTCTCTGGAGAGGCAGAGTCCTGGGACAGGTTCCCAGAACCACTTCCTGTGCCCCTCTGCGCGCGGGAGCTGAGGAAGAGTGCCTGGCCCCTTAGGGGCTGACATCTGTTGTGCTGGCACCTCGGGTAAGAAGGTCTCGTTCTGACATCCTGTTCCTGTGCATGCACGTGTACAGACACATAGACTCACACACCCACACACACATGTGCACATACCTGTCATCCAGGCTCTTCTGTTCACACATTGGGAGCAGCGTTCACTTGGTGGGAAAACACGGCGGCTTTGCATTTTCACTTGGTTGCTTTTAAACCAATTTAAATATTTACAATGAATTACATTTTACTTTTAGAGTTAAAGTAAACAGGACTGTCACCATACTGTTTTTCCTAGCTTTTGGCATGTTCACCAAGGAAAGCACACACTGCTGCTGAATATTGGTGTGGCTGAGGATTCCCCTAAGTGTTGGTGGTAGCAACACAATGGGACCTGCACCTCCACAGTCAGCCGTTCACAAGGGGTCCCCTCTGTGTTCTCAGCGCCCAAAGCAGTCCCATGTGGTTGGGGTGACTTTCTTTCCTGGATGTGTCTGGGCACGTGACTGGGTGAGTGTACGTATCTCACCCTCATCTACCAAACGTGCGTATTCACAGAATCAGACAAGGAGAAGTGTCCACTGAGCGTATCGGGTGCCCATCCGGTCCCACTAGGTGCTGTTCTTCCATCATTTCATCAACCCTGTAATCACCCTACTTACCTGCAAAGAGGAAGGGTCTGCTTGCCCTGGGTGACACAGGTAACGACCCCCAGGGGGCAGTGGGAGGGCTCCAACCTAGGTCTCCCAGACCACAGGGCTTCGGCTTGCCTCCAGCACACGGGGTCCACACAGGCTGACTTGGGCTCGGTCGAAGTGGTGGGGCAAAACCAGCAGTAGAGAGGGTTCCAGAGTCACATCGTTAGGGGACCACTCTGTCTCCAGTACTTTCCCGGCAGATTTCAAAAATGAGAGACCAGGTAAGGGGTCCTTCTGGTCAGTCACAGTCTTTCCGTCTTCACGCGCACAGGCTACTGAGCTAGCAAAGGGAAGCCTTCTCATTGGCTTGATCACTGTGTTTACTGAGGGGAGAAAAGCTAGGACAGAACCTGCTTCCTCCTCTAACGCTTAAATTAAGTGCAGACTAGATAATTCCAGGCCAGGAGATGAGCAGGGTATTCACAAAAATGCATCTGAGTTAAAATTGCACAATTGTAATGGATCCCAAAGGCCAGAGGCTTTTTTCGTTTTGTTTTTAATTCAAACAATCATCTTGAGAAAGCATTTCAGGGGGGGACTTTAATTATCAGCTTAACAACCATAGCACAGATCAGAGCTGATTGATCGTGTGTGTGTGGATTCCTGACAGGTGAATATAATCATTTGTCTTCAGACCAATAAAAGGTCTGTTCAATAAATAATAACTCTTAGGTAATAGTATTGATCACAATCTTGAGGTGATACTGAGAAAAGCAATTTCAAGAGTGACATATGGGAGCAAGGAATTAAATCCAGTGTCATGTAAATACAACCATGTCCGGAGAGACAGGTGAGTGACAGTGACTTTGATTTTGTGATAAGAAACTTAGTACCCACTGGGCAGTGTGGACAGTGAGTACTGGAGGGGCCACACGACTGGTGTGGATTTGAACCAGTGGATTTGACTTCAGAGTCTGAGCTTGCTGTACCACATCCCCTGTGTGTCTGGAGGGGACGTCCGGGATGTGATACGAGCGGACTCATTGCCAGAGGTGTTCGGAGGAGAATAGCCTCCACGTTGTACCTACGGGCGATCCCAGCACATTTTTCCCCAATGTGCAGCTCGCACCCTTCCTACCCACTGGCTCGTGCTGGCCTGCTTGCCTGCGTGCCCCACCAGTTTGAGGGGTGCCAGGACAACTCGGGCTTCTGTGGCACGGCTCTCAGCAGTAAGGACACAGGTCTCTGAGGGTACCTGTCAACCCTGCTCTTCTTCTCCCCCCACAACGATCTTCTCGAGTGATTGCTTAAACCAAAGAGGGGGTTGTAATAAGGTTACATGGATGAGGGTCCCATGAAACCCAAGGGCAAGCCTAGGCTGGAAAAGGGAAGCTGCGAGGAGCTCCTGGGCCGCACAGGGCAGTCTGGTTCTTATCACTGCGCAGCCCCGTCATTTGGCTCCTCCTACTGCAGACCCCCAGTCTGCAGCTGGAGATTCGAAATGCTCTGTGCTCTTCATCCCCACGTGGGAAAATGGCCACGCCAGCCAGCTCTCACGCTCACACAAGCCTACAGAGCTGGCCACAGGAAGTCACTCTCAGCAATCCCAGAGTTCCAAAGCACAGATTTTGTGGAAAAGAATCTGGCCCTGCTTGGGGCAGATGTCCCCCACTGGTCCAGTCAGCAGTGGGGGTCATCAGGTGTAATTTTGGCACTGGGAACTCGCCCCTCTGACCCTGTGGATCAATGAGGCAACTTCTAGTCGTAGAATCTTTATGTTCAGGGCAGATGTCCCCAAACTGCCTACTCCACCACCGCCTTCTTTCATCCTGAAGATACGTATAGGCTGTTTCCTGCTTTAAAGTCTCATACCGGTATCTCTGCTCCTTGGGTTCTTCTCCTTGTGAGACCACCCATGGAAGGGGATGCCTTTGCTCCACTCTCCCTTTCCTCGCTGTCCCTAAGAGTAAGCCCCAGGTTCTTCTCATCTTAAGGGTTCACTACTTACAATCGCTATGAGAAAACAGACAGGGACTGGCAAGTAATCCACATGGGAAATTTCCAAAGGTCTCAGAAATCTTGAGTTCCCAAAGTCCCATGTCCTTAGTTTCTGGGACTCTCGCTTGGTGGCTTCTGGAATAAATGGGTTTTTCCTGCTGTCGGCTGCCTGGCCACGCAGAGCCCAGTACGCGCCCATGGTACTCGTCGTCTGTGCGTCTGCATCCCTCCAGGACGCTCTCTGCTGCCGAGCCCTGGAGTCTCGCAGCACCCAGTGCTGGCCCGGTCAGACCGGCCTCTCACCGTCAGGAAGCCCGAAATGACTACACGTGGTGGCAGCTAATGAAGTACCTTTTGCTTCCTCAGGTTTCATCAACTGTGAAGAGGTCTTTGCTTTGAAAGAAGCGGCATTTTTCTGTTTTCAATCTGATTCCATCAGGCCTGGCCTGCGGGTGTGGGAGCCGCCCCACTGCCCCGCCCACTGGGACTGTCAAAGATGGGGCTTCTCGCCCGCCCGGGGTGCAATTGGTGGGCCTTTGGCAACCAACTGGCTTCCAGTGCAGAAGAAGCCTAGAGATGGGGGCAGGGGAGCCGGCTAGTAGAAAGAATGAATTAGTGAGGGGATGTTGAGACATAAATAAAAGTGTGCCTGCGTGGAGCTTTAGTCGCAACTGTCAGAGGGATGACGGAGAGTGTGTACTTGGAGAGATCAGGGGCCACGCTTGCAAATGAAAATCCTCTCCGGGGCCTCTTGCCAAGCGCTGTCCCCGAGAATGGGATGAGCTCTGGCACGGCTCTGTGGGGCTTGATTCATGGGCCATTCCCGTCTCTCGGGGGAAAGCTGCACGTGAACAGCCTTTTGGAGCCTGCCTCTGGTGATGGCATGATTTATATTCCCCAGAGCAGGCCGGGGCTGGCCTTCTCCCAGGTTGTCAGGAGCAGATGCTGGCAGGGCAGGTGGGCACACGGGGGAGCTGCTGGGCTCTCCAGCCCCCTCTCAGCCCCTCACCAGGATCCATGCTGCCGCCCTGCACTTAGGCCAGCTTACATTGACTTTATTTTTTCATTTATTTAGGGTAAATAAATTCATTTCTTCAGGATGGAATTGTTGGGTCCTCTGGTAAACACGTATTTCATTTTATAAGAAACTGCAAAGTAGTTTCTGGAATAACTATACTTTTTTGTTTTTTTTTTATCGTTCAGTTACAGTTGTCCCCATTTCCCCCCATTATTCTCCCTGCCCTCCCCCCACTACATTCAGCCCTCCCCACCCTGTTGTCTTGTCCGTGGGCCCTTTGAATGTGACCCTTGACCTGAGTAACTGTACTTTTCTGCGTCTCCGCCACCAGCTGATCTGTCCCATCCACACCTGACATTGTCCGCATTTTAAAATTGGACCCTTCCGGTGGGTGCGTGGTGGTGTGTTGTCATGGTTTCGATTTGCATCTCTCTAATGACTAATGACATTAAACTCTTTTTTTCATGTGCTTATTTGCCATCTTTATATTCTGTTTGGTGAAATGACTGCTCAGGGCTTATGCTCATTTTTTAAATTGAGTTGTATATTTTCTTATTGTTGAGTTTGAAAGTTTTTTGTATGTTCTGGATATAAGTTCTTTGGCAGATATGTGGTTTGCAAATATTTTCTCTCAGTCTATAGCTTGTCTTTTTCATCTCTCAACAGTGCCTTTCACAGAGGAAAAGTTTTTAATTTTTATGACATCAGCTTTATCAATTATTTCTTTATGGATAATGCTTCTGGTAAAATGTCTAAGAAATCTGTCACCCCAGGTCAAAAAGTTTCTCCTATGTTCTCCTGTGTTTCCTATGAGTTTTATAGTGTTACATTTTTATATTTGGATCTGTGGTTCATTTTGAGTTAATTATAAGGTGTGAGGTTAACTCTGTGTTTCATTTTACAAGGTTAATTTTTTTGCATATGGATGTGCAGTTGTTCCCAAGCTATGTATGTATGCATGCATGCATGCATGTATATGTGTGTATAAGTACATATGCATGTGTGTGTATGTATGTATGTATTGTTGTTCATGCACAGTTGTCTCCATTTTCTTGCCACCACTTCTCCACCTCCCACTCTCAATCCTTCCCCTCTTTGGCTTTGCCCATGAGTCCTTTACACATGTTCCTTGACAACCCTTTCCCTTCTATCCCCCATTATCCTCCTCCCCCCTCCCCTCTGGTTACTGTCAGTTTGCTCTTTATTTAAATGTCTCTGGTTATATTTTGCTTGTTTCTTTGTTTTGTTGATTAGGTTCCACTTACAGTTGAGATCATATGGTATTTTTCTTTCACCGCCTGGCTTACTTCACTTAGCATAACGCTCTCCAGTTCCATCCGTGCTGTCGTGAAGGGTAGGAGCTCCTTCTTCCTTTCTGCTGTGTACTATTCCATCGTGTAAATGTACCAGTTTTTTGATCCACTCATTTACTCCCAGGCTATTTATTGAAAAGACTGTCCTTTCTGTATTAAATTGCCTTTGCACCTTTGTCAGAAGTTAATTGGCCATTTTCAGGTGAGTTTATTTTTGCTCTTTGCTCCATTCCATTGCTCTGCATGTCTGTACGCTCACGGACGCCATGTGAGTACAAGGGCAGACACACAGTCAGTCTGAGAACCCGGCAGTGCCGCTCCTCCGGCTCCATTCTACCGCTTCAAACTCATTTCACCTCGTCTGGTTTATTTGCCTTTTCATATAAATGTTGGACTCAGCTTCTCTATAGCTACACAAATTTCTTGATATTTTTATTGGAATTATGATAAACCTATAAATCAAATTGGGGAAAATGCTGCCTTTGTTGAGTCTTAAAATCTGTGATCATGTTGTGTCTCTTCATATTTTTACACATTTTGGGGGGTTTTAGCATACAGATCCTGTACATGTTCTGTTAGATTTTTACCTAAGTATTTTATTTTTGGAGCTACTACAGGTAGGATCATTTTTAAAACTTCAGTTTGCAATTGTTTTTTATTAGTACATAGAAGTCTTGACTTTTGTGTGTTGGTCTTGCATCCTGCAGCCTTATGAAACTCACTGAATGGTCCTGGGGTCTTTTTGCATGTTCCTCGGCTTTCCCACTTAGACAGTCCCGTCTTCTGTGAACAGAGTTTATTTTCCCCTTTCCAGTCCACGTGCCTTTTATTTTCTTTCATCTTTTCACACTAGAACTCCCAGTGCCGTGTTGCATAGGAAGGACGGGAGCCGACATCTTCACCTTGTTTACACATGATGTCAGCGGTAGACTTGTTACAGCTGCGCTTTATCCAGCTGGTGAAGTTCTTTTTTGCTCCTAATTTGCAAGATTTCTACTTTTCACACTCCCCAAATAGCAGCTCCATGCAGCCCATCCAGGGTTTATGGTTGTCTTCATTGGGAAAGGTGGGGTGGACTGTGCTTACTCCATTTTTCCTGCAATCAGAACCTGGTATTTATGGAAACATTTAATAGCATTTTCTGAGTGAACCAAATGAGTGAGACATCACACAGCGGGTCCTGACTTTTCTCCTGAGCGTCTGACCTGGATTTCTGACGATCTCCAGGCCGTCTGGAAGGAGGAGGGCCTAGATGATCGCATTAGCATCTGCACACTCGGCATTTCCAACTCTGTGTCCTGTCTGCACGTTCAGCTTGTCCCAACTGGACCTTCCTCTTCTACCTCAGGCCAGCTCCTGCTCGTGGTTTCTGTGTTTGCCACCAGTTCTCCACCTGCCGTGTTTCACCTGCTAGTTGTCTGTTCTGTTACCGTCTCCCTTCCGCGAGTCCCCCAGGCAGACAAGTCCTTCTGGGGGTGACATTTCTCCTGTTGGTCCCCCCTTCTCAGTCTCAGACTGATGGCAGAGCTGGTCCCCAACCACAGGACGAGCCAGAGCCATTCCTGGTGACAACAGAGACCAAAAAATGGTGAGGAATCAGGAAGGTGGGGTGAGAGCGGGCTTGTCTGTTTGCAGATAGGGGATGGGCGCTCAGGGCAGAAGAGGGAGCCTCTGGCCAGACCTGAGAGTCAAGGGCTTATGGAAGACTTGCCTCACCTGGCGTATGAGAGAGACCTTAGCAGGTTACTGTATTAGCATGACAATAACTCCTGAGACAGGGACTTCCTATAGGTGTGAGGGGCCAGTTAGGCTTTATTGAGGCTGACCCTGGGCCTTCGGGGCTGCTTCTGAGCAGGTGCTGGTGATAACTGCCTAACTCCTCCCCCCAGCCTACTTAACTGGCTTCTGCACTCTGGTCCAGTTGACTGTCTCCCAAAGAGCAGTGCTGAGCCTGCCGCCTCCCTCTTCAGGGGCCTGAACGGACAGCTCTCAACTGCCTTCCAAGTTCAAGACCCTCCCTGCACCATTATCTCCACTTTCTGTCCCACTCTTACCCTCTGCCCCAGCTCAACTTGGCTGTTCTCTTGGCCCCAAATGGCCCCAGACAGCCCCCACACTGTCCTACCTCCACAACTTTGCTCATACCATTCTGTCTGCCTGGAAGCCCTGCCCCCACCCGTCTCTACCTGTCAAGGTTGTATCCTTCGAAATGCCGCTCAGATGCAGCTCATTCCAGGAGAGCTTGTCTGCCCTCCCTGTGCCTCCTCAGTCCGCCTTAGCCTGTGCTCACTAGTCCGACTAGGTTGCAAGCGCCTCAGAGGAGGGTGTGATGCGACTCTTCTCTGCTCAGCCTCTGTCCTTCCACATCGGCCCCGCTCAGCAGTTGCCGTTGAGTGGAAGTGAGGGGAATCAGGGCCTGTGGTCCTCAGATGAGGTGGCACGCCATCTCCAGACAGTCTCTCCGAGGAAGGGGGTGGGGTTTTGATGTGACGATGGCAGGGTGCTCTTGGGATCCCTGCTGCGTGCCGCACTCTATTGATGGGGTTTGCTTTGCAGAAGGGAGATTCCTTTATCTGTGTCATCGCCTGTTCGTTTTTCTCTTGAATGTTAACACTTGGCAGGGTCAGAAAGCAGGAAGCAACCCCATCAGGGGTGAGGTCCGGAGGGCTCGGCCTGAGGCAGACTGGGAGAGTGGGACTGCGAGTCACGGGAGGCCGGTGCCAGCTCCAGACGGTTCTCCTCCCCGCTGCAAAGCCCCGAATGACAAGCAGACTTCTCAGCTCCAAGCAGGCAGTCGCATTCGGGTGATAAATGTGTCCCTGGACAGAGGAGCTTGTTGAGCGATATTTACCAGGGTCTCTGTGAAGGGCCCTCAGCTCCCAAGGGAGCATTTCAAGCCTTCAGCTGCTCGGCTGTTCCGTTGACGCCTGTGGAGTGGTGAGAGGAATAAAGCCCCGCTCCCCGCTCTCCAGCGGGGTGGGAGCCACGGCAGTTTGTTGAGGGGCTCCGGAGCGTCCTGGTGTCTCTAGCTTCCTGTATTCCTCCTCCCCCTCCCCCGGTCAAACCTCAGCAGAGAGACCTGCACTGTGTGAGAAGCTTAGAGCCTTAACGTGGGAGGGGCGGGGAGGTCGGTGCCCAGACCCGAGTGGGGCTAGCCCGGCTCTCCCTCTTTGTGTCCTCGGCCCAGTTCCTTGGTGTCTGCACACCCCAGTCTCCTCAGAAACCAGACAGGGTGATAAGGGCTGCCGCATAGGCTTGGGAGAGAAAGTGAAGTCCGTATACAAATACTTTGCACATTACAAAGCGCTCTCTGGCATAAGTCACTTGTTCGTTCAGTAATTCCTTACGGCATACCTACTGTGTGCCAAGCATGCCTGACGCTCTCCTGGGCTGGAAGCATTGTTCCCAGATGGCGTGAGAAGGAAAGCAGGCTTTACCAGCCATCAGCGTGGCTCTGTGGCAAAGTCTTGCTGAGCTCGGGGAACCCTGGTAGTGGCTGCCTCTTTACAAGGATGTGGCTGAGTCGGGACCCCGGTGCCTCATTACCAGGCATGTTAGTCTGGGTTCTCCAGAGAAACAGAACCAACAGTGTGCCCGCACGTGAGTACACACACACACACACACACACACACACAGGGTTTATTGTAAGGAACTGGCTCACATGCTCATGGAGACCGAGAAGTCTCGAGGCTGCAGTTGGCGAGCTGGGGCCCCAGGAGAGCCGGCGAGGTAAGCTCCAGTCGGAGCTCAAGTCTGAAAGCAGAAGATCGATGTCCCAGCTCCTAGACAGTTAGGCAGAGAGGAGCTTCTCCCCTGCTGCGCCTTTTGTTCCGTTCAGGCCCCCGTAGGTTGGGTGAGGCCCACCCGTGTGGGGGAGAGCACTTTGCTTTTCTCATTGTCCTGACTCAAATGTTAGTCTCACCCAGGAAGATCCTCACAGACACACCCAGAATAATATTTAACCAAATGTCTGGGCACCCTGGGCCCAGGGCAATTAACAACAACAACCAAAGTACCATCGCACCAGGGTGGATGTTCACATAGGACATTCAGGTTTACTAGGCAGTTTCACACGCTGTCTCGTTTGACTCCATAATGACCCAGTAAGGTCATTACCCTTCTCTGCCGTGGAATCCTGATGCCACAGGCCCACCAGCCTGGCTGTCTGAAGCAGACCATGTCCACCTTTAACCTAAACCTTTTTTTTTTAAGATTTTATTTATTTACTTTTAGAGAGAGGGGAACAGAGAGAGAAAGGGAGGGAGAGAAACATCAATGCATGGTTGCCTCTCACGTGGCCTCCACTAGGGGTCTGGCCTGCAACTCAGGCACATGCCCCAACTGGGAATTGAACTGGCGACCCTTGGGCTTGCAGCCTGCGTTCAACCCACTGAGCAATATTAGCCAGGGCTTAAACCTAAATCTTGATGTGAGAACCTCTTCCCTCAGGGCAACAGAAGGCCCATTTCTTTCCGGATCCCCCTTGTCCATCATGTGGGGCTCGCACATCTGATTGTCCTCTGCCTTCAGTGTCCCGGGGCTCCCCACCCTTCCACGCGGGTCCTGAGTCAGCGGGGAACTTGAAACAAAGTGGTCATGCTGGCTGAGAGTTCTCTTTGGGCCAGATGGCATCATCATTCCCACGACATCTGAGTGGAATCATTGTGCCGAAGGAGGGGGCGGCTCTAGGCCGAGATCTGCCTTTGCCGACCCCGGCAGGCTGTGTGCACAGCGAGGCCCACGAGGGGGAGGGGGCGGCCGCAGGTGGCAGTGCCCCCCCACACGACACGTGCTCCTATGGCATCTGTCTTGGTATCATAGGCTCATAATGCACAGCTTTTCTGTTTAATAAGCCTTTTGTCATTTTAATAATACTGATGAATCAGGGCACTCCTGGGTATTTCTGTTTATTTAAAACCCATTGTGAGGTGTTCTATTGCATTTTGTCATAGGGGAAATGTGAATTTATTCGTTCAAATATTGCAACATCCCCGTGCTGAGCTTGGAAATGGGCTGCAGTCAGCAGTGTTTCTGGAGCCCACGTGCCAGACACGGCTGCTCTGCCTGACACGGCAGCCAGTGGTGTCTCTTCGTCCAGAACCTGCCTTTCTGGGCGGTGTACTCCCCAGGCCTAGCGTGGACCCTGGCACCTAAGGGGCGCTTAGACGCTGTTTCTGGAGTAGGATGGGCTGGAACTCGGGCTGCGAGGGCTGCCCGAGTTCTACCTCAAGAAGAGCGCTCTGCCTGCCCACCACACACTCCTTCCCAAACAGTCGTCGGGCACCTAGAACGTGTCTGGCACGTGCTAGACGCAGGGAGTGGGCGCTGGCTCCGGCACAGCTCCCCCCATAGAGCAGCGGGCCCCAGCCTTTTTGGCACCAGGGACCGTTCTGTGGAGGACAGTTCTTCCACGGATCAGGCTGGAGGGGGGATGGTTAAAGGGATGGTTCAACGCATTACATTCAAGCTCCCCCCTGCTGTGGAGCCGGGTCCCTAACAGGAGGACCAGACCACTACTGGTCCACGGCCTGGAGGTTGGGGACCCCTGCTGTAGAGAGTTCCCGGCCCCATGGGGGTGACAGCCCGGAAACAGCCAACCGGAGTACATCTCATGAAGCACTGGACGGCAGAGGGAAGAAGGCCGTGGGGACAACGGGGAGGACACGGTCTGACCTGGTCGCAGGGAAGCACTCAGTGCCAGGGGTTGTTGGGCGGAGGAGTGGCATGGGACCACGCGGTAGACCCCCGAGTGCGGGTCTCTCTCTGATGGGCCATCCCTGCACTCCTCCCGCAGGGCCTGTGCCAGCAGCGAGACGGAGAGCGAA
The DNA here is from genome assembly GCF_004126475.2 of Phyllostomus discolor. Taxonomy (NCBI): domain Eukaryota; kingdom Metazoa; phylum Chordata; class Mammalia; order Chiroptera; family Phyllostomidae; genus Phyllostomus; species Phyllostomus discolor. The sequence goes on along the minus strand of NC_040915.2, from coordinate 55,543,962 downwards.
GCCGGAGACATCATGGACCAGCAGTGTGAAGAGATGAACAACAAGCTCAACTCAGTGACCGACCCCACGGGCTTCCTCCGGATGGTGCGCCGCAACAACCTCTTCAACAGGTGAGTGTGGGCTCTGCCTCCCGGGCCGGGCCAGGGCCAGGTGTCCTGCACGCAGGGAACGTGCATTAGGCTGCCGCTCCTTCCAGCTGGCTGGGCTTCTGCTCCGTGACATGCATTTGCAGAAGGGAACGTGACACTGCCACACCCCACGTCCCTCAGGGCCTCAACGTCACAGCATCGAGTCAAATGAGAAATCGGTGCAGGTTCGATGTGACCGCCTGCGTCTGGCTGTGACAGGAGGCAGTTGCTGCTGCGTAACAGAGCGGTGGGTCTGACTTCCTAAATGCCAGGCGGAGGCCGGACAGAGGAGCATCTCATACTTCTTTGCCAGCTTATATGAGTGACTCCTGGGCTTGGGAGTCAGTGTTGGCCCTCCTGGCCTGAGGCTGAGGGCTGCCAGAGAGAGCTGGGATGCCGGTGTTGCTGGAAGGGGCACTTGTCCAGGCCTAGGCCCCCTGTCTGCCCTCAAGGCCCCACCTCCCCTTTATTTGACTGAATAGATCTTAGTGGTTTGAGAGGAGTTAATGTTTACAGGGGCAGCCAATTGGGTTGAGGGGCACCTGTCCTACTGTCATTTGGTTGCCTGGCAACAACCTGGGAGTTACATTTGGGTAGACTTTCCAGAAGGACCCCCGGGACTCTCTCAGGTCTCGGCCACATCCCGAGGGCCCAACGTTAAAGGCAGCAGGTTGGGCCTGGAACATAGGCAGGAAGTGGTGGGGCTCTGGGAAGAGGCAGCCTCTGCCTGGCAGCCCTGCTGTCCTGCTCCAGGCCCCGGCTTCCTCTCGTTATTGTGCTGTCGGGGCGATGGACATGTGTCTCCTTTCCCAGGGGTGAGTGGAATGGGATGGGGGCCAGTGGCCAGGGGGGTAGGAACTAGCAGTGTGGTTGAAAGGAGACCAGAACTTCAAGCTGGTTCACGCCCCGTCCCTCCTCCTTTCCTACCCCTGGAACAGGTGTCTCTCAGGGACACGATCGGGTGGAAGGAGGCACGGGAGTGGGCCTGGGCTCACACCCTCCTGGGCCAGCTCCTCTGCTCTGCCAGTCGGTGGGGTCCGTGGTGTAAAACTGAGTGGGGAGGGCTCAGGGCTCAGGTTCGGGCCTTGCCGGATGCCGGCTATGGGACACTGGGCAGGTGAGAAACCTCCTGCTTTGCAGTGCTCACTTAACGTGGAAATGAAAGGAGTTAGTATCTAAACACTTTGACCAGCTTCCTAATGCATGGAAGGCATTGCCCACATGTGGCTTTGCACTGGGAAGGACCATGCTAAATTTGAATCCTTAGGAGAATGTGGGTAGATAAACTCGGAAGGATGAAATTTGCATGCACTTGTGCAGCAGGTGTCGGCCACCTTGGGTTGTGGCCTCACCTGTCCTTCCTCTTCCTGCCACACCTCATGTCTTTCACGTGAGCGAGATCCAAAGGCAGGCCCTCAGATGTGCATGGCCTACCTGATTACAGGTGCACCAGCGGTCAGAAGCCCCTCCTCCGGGCCTTGGGTGCCATGGCAGGCAAGGGTCAGACCAGCTGCACCTGGTCCCAGCTTTCATCCCTGGATGGGAGGTGGTGTGAACTTCGGATCATGCAGCTGCTCCTTTGGGGAAAACCTCTGTCCTTTTGAGCAGTGCAGAGGTAGGTCCAGTGAGCACAACGCTCTGGATTAATTTATCGGTTCATTTAAACAATGTCAGGGGTGCCCCGTGGCCAGGGTGAGGACGGGGTGAGCTCAAGGCTGGGTGGGGAGCAGCCAGGCCACGGCGCTGAGGCCTCAGCCTCGCTGTCCACCTGCTTTGCACCCAGCCCGCTCAGCAGGCCTCACATGGCCGGGGTCTCGGGCCTGCCCTCAGGAAAGAGAAGGGTTGGAAGTGGCCTTTGCAGACCCTTCCAGTCCTGACGGTCTAGAGCCTCCCGAGGGCAGGGTGGTGAAGGGGAACGCCCGAGCTCTTCAGCGTTAGCACAGCGAGCAGTGAGGCCCAGACAGGCTGCCGTGCCGTGTGCTCCCTCACACTCTCCGGCAAGCCCAGGAGGAGGGGGCTCTGGCCCCGTCCAAGGGGAGCAGAGCTACTGGGGCACCACGGAGGCAGAATCATCCTTGTCAGTTGGAATGGGGGGGGTCCTTCCGAACTTCCAGTCCAGCCTTGCATCTCACAGCTGAGGGGCACACTCGGGCTAGGGAGGGTGGAGACCTGCCCAGGAGCAGGTGCCAGAGCTGGGTTTCAGGTAGTGCCTCCCAGCTGTCCTGCCTGCCTGCACCTTCCCACCTGGATGCCAGCCATGCGTGCTCCCCTGCGTGCGTGGGGCCCCAGGCCTCCCTCCCTGCCCCTTCCGTGTCAGGGATCTCTGCTCCGAGGAACAGGACAGCCAAGTAGTGGCTTCTTTTCAGACTCCTGGTGCAGACTGGCGGGCAGAGAGTGCTCGTGCCTTGGAGGCCGCAGAGTCAAGGGGAAGCGGCCGTGCACACAGGGCCGTGCACGCGCTAGGGTGGCACCCGCTCCCCGCTGTGGGGCTCTCCGTCTCGGTGGCGATCGGTGGGTGCCTTGGCCCTTTTGTTCTGGGCAGTTTGCTGGACTGCTTTGGCAATAGGGCTGCCACAGCTGATGTGACTGAAGGGAGCCTTGGCTTTGGAGGTTTCTCCCCTGCCACTGCAGGACTCGGTCTTTGTTCCACCCTCGCTCTCCAGTCTCTGCAATGGCGGTTTTTCTCCTTGCCTGTGCACTTGGGCAGAAAACACATTTGCGTGCTGAGCCCAAGGCAGGTCCCATTGGTGGGGAAAAACAAGGATTCTTCTTTCGTTTAGCACCCTGACCCCAGGTGGGCCCCTGGGGCAGAGCAGCAGTCCTCAGAAAGGCCTCTGCCTCTTGTCCCTGCAGAACCCTTAGGAAGTAATGCTGAGGGCTGGAAGGCGTGTGTGTGTGTGTGTGTGTGTGTGTGTGAGAGAGAGAGAGAGAGAGAGAGAGAACACATGGGGGCAGTTAGCAGATCACAGTTGCTGCAGAAAATAAGTAAGAGTGACAGGCTTTCAGCTGTACCTGGATTCTAGGGCCCAGGGCGGTGCCTGGGCATTGAAGGTGTGCCCGTCCAGGACCCATTAGGACCAGGGTCCCAGAGCAGCGTTCTCACTCCTGTTGCCACCGCTGATGTGACAGGCACGGAGGTCTCCGCTCCCCACCCCCAGCTGTGTGGGTGAGGGGACGTGGATGGCGGCTCCCCTGCTGCCCGGAGATAGGCGGCTGGAGCTGAAACAGAGGATGAAGAAGCGCTGAGTCCCCCCACTCTAAAGAGAGGTGCCACACCAAGGCCAGAGCCCTCCTTCTGGTCTCTGCGGCCTCCAGGTAGCACCGGGGCCGCAGGCGCCCCCCTCCCCCCAAAAAAGAAGCCTGTGTTGGGGAACTCACAACCGGGATTCCTCGGCCTAGTCGGGGGTCCTCCACAGAATCAGTCACAAAGGTTGGGGGTCCTGAAAGAAGAGGAGAGAGGCATCGCCGTCTCGTGTAACCAGCCTCCTGTGACTGGTACAGGGAGAGAAGAGGTTAGAGAGAGAGAGGCCTTGCGGGAGTGGGCCCGCCGGGGCGTGGCCTGCGTGCCCGCGTCTGGTGTGGCGCAGACGTGCGCCTCTCCCAACGGGCAGGGCACCCGGCGCAGCCACTTGCTGGTTCTCCCCGCCCGGGAGGCTGCCTGCTGTGAAGAGGACCTCAGCAGTAAGACAGGTGGGGTGTGCGGCCAGTGGCCGGAGCGGGGGACAGGACAGCCAGAGCTGGCCGCCCCTGGTGGGGGTGGGGGCACTTGGGGAAGCCCCTGCAGGGTCCTCAGGAACCAGGGGGGCACGTGGAGGCGTAATGACAGCGCTTGGCCTCCTCTCCCCCACCCCGTCTGCCCTCAATCCGAAGTCAGGCCCTAACAGCGGAGAGGGGGGGGTGCTCCCAGAGCCCACCTGTTCTCCAAAACCCATGAGCAAAAGTCTGGCCTGCCGCGGCGGTGGGAGGGGATGTGGCGTGTGCTGCACAGGGGGGTGGGGGGACCGCTTCGGCCCAGGGTGCCTGAGGGCCTGGGGAAGAGCAGTGACGGGGGAGAGATGGCGCTGGTCCCCAGGGTCAGCCTAGCAAGTGAGCTGGAGCCCATGCCCCTCCCTTTCACTCTGTGTGTGTGTGTGTGTGTGTGTGTGTGTGTGTGCGCACGCACGTGCCGATGCTCCCGCATCGAGCCTGCCTCCAGTCCACCCTGAGGCAGCCACAGCGGTGCCACCGAAGCCCACTGTGGGTCAGGGGGCCCGTGCGGACGCTCCCCTGCGTGTGCGCGTCTGCTGCTCACGGGTCTCGGCGCTTCTCTGCGATGAGGCACAGAGAGGGAAGGAACCGTGGGCTCCGGGCCAGACAGACCTGGACTTGAAAGCTGGCTCTACCTTTCATCAGTGGGTGACCCTGAGCCACTTATTCTTTCCTCAGACAACGGGGATAAAGGTGCCTGTGGACAGTTGCTATGAGGACACACTGTGCTGGTGGACAGACAGACAGACAGGCCCTGCTGAGTAGCGCGTGGTTCCTTTCTCTCCCCACTTAGGTCTGAGGTTTCCAGGGCATGGGAGTGGGTGTACCAACCACTTTTTGAATCAGATTTTTACTCCAAAACCTGATTGAATAGCTTGATGATTCCTCCCCTCACACCCTCTCTCTGGCCGCCAGACACCAGAAAGCCTTGGAGTAAACGCAGCTGATGATCTGACTGGGTATTAGTTACACCCACAGCTCTGGCCCTGAGTGCTGAGGTTCCGCACTCGGTTCTGGCTGGTGTCCTGCCAGCCCTGTCCTCTGCTCTCTGTTGGTGGCCCTGGGGCTTCGGGCCAAGATTCTGTCTGCTCTCCTGCTGGCCCCTCCGAGACGGCTGACTGTTCTCTCCAAGCCCGACTGGGGCCAGCCCTGCCGGTGGTGATTCTGGGCGGGAGCCTTCCCTGCCCACAGCAGCTACGGAGGCGCGTCCAGTCACTGGGCCTTCGGCAGGAGCCCCCGTCCTCCTCTGGGACCCCCGCCTGTCCCCGTGTGCTGCCTTGAGCCATCTACCAGGTTAACAGACCTCTCATGTGGCAGCACTCTGCTTTCTGGGGGGGGGGTGCCCCCCTGCTGTACTCCTCTGGAGGCAGCACAAATGCAGATGAGGGGAGGTGTGACAGGAAGGGTGTATCAGAAGTCACTTTAAAATCACACCCATCAGGTGGTGACAAGCTTGTTTTCAGTGCAGTAGGATTCTCCACGGGTTGCCTCTATGTATCAAGCTTGCCAATATATCTCAAGGCAAATTTAATTTATAAATAATGTTTTCTTTACCACTTGTTTATTTGTTCTTTCTTGCTCTACAATTTGACAGTTTACCAAAACATAAAAATGCCACCAGATCCTATGAAAATAAATAAATAAGCGGATGAGAAAATCAAGGAAAACAAAGGCAGAAGAGAGGGAGTGGAGTTTATGTACGAAACAGGTGTTGTTGGCACTGCAGGAGACAGGCACAGGTTGGCCCCTGAGATTTCCCAGCAGCTGAAGCAGAGAGGGCAGCACAGCCACTGCCTGCCCTGGCCCTGACCCACTGCTCACAGTCTGAACCCTCACAACAGTTCTCGGGCGCTTCCCGTGGAGAGCAACATTGGAACTGAAGCAGTGCGGCCCCCCCCCCCCCCACCGGCACTCCCCACAGCCGCCGTGCCGCCTCTGCCCCTGTGACCTCACGCCCCAGACGCAGTTTACGGGAAGACCTACCAGGGGAACCCTGTGATCTTTCTGGTCTCCATCCCTCTGTCCATTACCATTGCCACGTTCATTCCTTGAGACTGATTCTTCTCCAGAAATCGCCATTCAGTGTGACCCCAGGAGCATGCTTAGAGGCCACAGAGGCTCAGTGAGGTCATGGTCCTGCTTACAGAGCTGGGCTTCCCCCACCCCCTCACGCCCCACCCCCCAGCTGAAACTCCTTTACCTACACTGTCCTCCTTACCACCCGCCTGGCCAGCAGGCTACCGCTCTTTGTCTCCTCCCTCCAGATGGAGTTTGAATCACTCTCTCATCCGGGGACTCATCCCTCATCTTGAGAGGGGCCCTGCCTGAGCCCGCCCAGCCTCAAGCCCTTCTCCAGCGAAGGGGGCAGACCCAGTGAGCAGGCGCTGGGTCGCTACGGAAGGGAGCCAGCAGGAGGCGCCCAGGGCTTATTGCAAAAGGGCTTTAAATGCAGCACCTGACAGCTTTCATCCCCTGGAGGAGACGGCCACTGTGTGAGGGTGTTCGTGGGGGAGAGCCACTGAATGGCATCAGAGTCCTTTTCTGTCTCTCGCGCTCTCTCTCTCTCTCTCTCTTAGATTTTATTTATTTATTTTTAGAGAGAGGGGAAGGGAGGGAGAGAAACAGCGACGTGCAAGAGAAACATCGATCGGTCCCCAGCGGCTCTGGGCTTCAGGCTCCCCAGGGAACAGAGGCCCCAGGCTGCTGGCCGCCTGCTGCCCGGCCGTTTGAGGAGCAGACTCTGCCCCTGCCATCATGGCTTCAGGTGGGATGCCTCCTGTTGAGTCCTGCTTGCTCACCTGCAACAGTGGGGGCGCCTGGGGTGCTTCGTGGTGAGGGTCCCAGCCTAGACCTGGCCCTCACAGAAGATGCCCCGTGTCGATTTGTTCCCTCTTGTCCCCTCCCGAATGGTAGTCCAGAGGATGCCGTGGCCCCGTGTGCCTGGAGGTGCGTGTTGCTGGATCGGCTCATTCCATGGCCCCGTGTCCGGACAGTCCCACGGGAGGGCCCCCGTGAGCGTGGCGGGGAACTGGGATCGGGAGGACAGGGTCCGCGCGAGAGAGCGGGGAAAGGAGGAGGCGCGTGCCCTGCGCAGCAGCGCTGCCTGCTCCCAGGCTCAGGTGCGTGCGAGGGCCAGCCGCAGCCAGCCGGTCCGAAGGCTCTGCTGCTTCTCTTCCCGGCTGTGCCCTGGTTGCTGGTTCCTCCCTCCAGACCACAGACACAGGTAGACAGACTCTCAGGGCCGGATCTCTCTGAGCGTCCCTGGAGACCACGGCCTGGGGGCCCCCTGTGCTGGTCTCACCCAAGGGGAAGTCGAGGCCCTGCTCCTGGTTCCGCCTGCCACCGAGGTCTCTGACTTTGGGCGTGGACACCCGGCAACCAGCGCGCGTGTGTGTGTGCCACGGCTGGGGCTCCCACACGCCGCTCTCTGCACAGTGGCCCCTCCACTGGGCTCAGTCCCACCTGGCAGGTCCCCATGCTCGTGGCCGCACATGGGCTGCGTCCGCCTGGGTGACGGCGCGTGAGGTCAGCACCGGGTTGTCTGCGGGCCGGCCCAGCCATAGATCTTCCTGCCTGGGAGATGGAGCTCTTCATCCCTGGACAGAGATTCACGAGCAGTGAGTGCTCCCCAGGCCGCCTGGTGTTTGTCATCTCCCGCCCCCCTCCCCAGGCACCGACTACGCCCTGGTGCCCCGCCCTCCTCCGCAGCACTTCCCGCATCATCCTGGAGCCCCGCATTCCGCGAGAGCGGGGCCAGGCGGCCTCCCTCTCCCGCCAGCCTCCCTCTCCCCGGACACGTGCTCGCTCCCTCTCCTTTTCCCATCGCCACACAGATGGCCGTGCGGTGGAGAAAACGAGTACTTCTCCAGAAGTAGATTAATAAACATCATCTGAGGAATGACCTAATAGAGACAATGTGGTGTGAGAAAATGCTGAGAGCTAGGCTGTCAATTAGCCCGAGAGGGTCCCTGGCAGTAAGTGGACAGGCCTGGAGGAAAGTGAGCTAGTGCCACCTGCTGGAGCTGTGCGGTGGTGCAGCTGTGGGGGACCTGGAGCCCCTGCCTCGCCACCCATCTGAGCTCCCCATTGTGGGAAATGGAGAGCACGCTTCTCTCGTCTTAGAGTCCAGAGAGCCGAGGCAGATAGAAGTCAGCCAGGCTGGAAGGCCCCCCAGAAATCGAAGCGGTGTGATGGCTGAGAGGTCCCATAACTGAGGACCCCAGCCCCGTGGCCATTCTCCTGCAGTGCCATGGATGGCCTAGGCCACCAGGACGGTGCCAGGAAGGAGCCCGCTGTGCTAGCAAGGACAGCAGGGAGCAGGTCACCCCACACTCCTGTTCGTGCCTGTCAGCCCCTGCCAGCCAGAGGCTCAGAGCTCAGAGGACCCACCTCCAGCAGCTGGGACTGGAGACCTGACCACGGGGCCTGTGGCAGTGGCGCCCGCTCCCGGGCTGGGTCAGGGGGCCTGTGCACAGCACACGGGGCTCTCGCCGGGTGAGTGCAGGGAGGGCTGCGGCACCATCAGTCAGCAGTTGACCCCCCCCCGTTTTCTTAACAAGCAAGGAAAAGAGGGGAGTAGGGAAGAGACCAGTCACACCACCACATTCCCAGGCCCAGGGCTGAGCAGCCGGCTGTTTGACTGTTCTGGACGGTTGAAGGCGTCTCTAGGAAGACGTCGAGGCAGACGACGTGCCCCAGGCACGAGAGCTGTGGTAGGTCACTGTCAGCGCTGCAGTGCGGACCGGAGCAACTCACGAAGGGGGGTTCCTGGACCGCAGTCTGCCCGGCGGCGGCGGCTGTGGTGCCTCGTGTGCACGTGGAGGGGAGGGCACAGCCGGCTGCCACCACGACCAGTGCAGGGGCGAGTCCTGCCTCCGCTCCTAGCCTGATGCCCTCCCCACACCTGCACCTCGGGAGGGCCCTGGGGTCCAGGGACCCTCAGTTGCTCTTGGCCTTGGTTTCCTGGCCCCCGGTCCTCGGCCTCTGAGCCTGCGGTCCTGGGAGGGCTCTCCAGTGGGTGTGGCACCCGCTGCTTCTGTCGGGCCGAGGACGGTGCAGGGGCTGCCCGTGTGGAAAACCAGACCGCGGTTCCTGCTGGACAAACTGCCGAAGAAGGGGGGTGGTGCAGCAGACAGGTGGGCCAGGGCTTGAGGGAGGGGCCGCTGCCTGAGGCTGGGGCTGCTCAAAACAGGTGCCTCCGCGCTACTGGGAAAAAGGAGTCTTAATGAAAAACAGCCTTTGACCTCAAATTATTGCTTCAGGTTGGTTGGGTTTTGTTTGTTTGTTGTTTTTTAATCACCAGCTGAGCATTTTCTGGGCTTTGTTTACATGGAAAAGGACAGATCCAGGGGTAGGCGCCTTCCACTGAAAAGCGCAGAGCAGAGGGGCAGACGTGGGGCTTCCCACCCGACTAGTGCAAGACGCCGGTGCGACTGCCTCCCGGGCTGCCAGCCGGCCTGGGCTGGGTGGGGTCACTGCCCAGAAGCTGTTGCTCCAGAGACAGTTCACCTGTGACCTGCCAGGCCTCGGAAGGGGCCAGGGCAGCAGGCTGAGAGCCAGCGTGTGTGTCATCTGGGAGCAGACGGGTGGGCATGACAGCCTGGGAGGGAGCAGGACAGAGTCAGGTGCCACAGGCAGCGGGGCTCTGCTGAGGCTTGAACATGACCGCTTGGCTTCCATGGCCAGCTCTGCGTGCCCTGGGGTGCCCTGTCCCCACCCCCCGCAGGGCCAAGCTCTCAAGAATCTGCACTGCCTGAGCTGCACAGATGCCGGGGCGGGTGTCCCGGGAGGCCTCTGCAGGGCAGACGGTGGCCTTGCTCTGGCTCACGCTCCCCAGCCCTGGGCAACGACATCTGACTGGCCTCGAGGCAGAAGCTGGCCAGGAGTGAGGATGGGGTTACACGCCTGATGGGTGCTCTGCACGGCCCATGAGACCTGTGGAATGGTCCTCAGGCAAGGTGCGTGCTTTAGACTGCCCCCTCTGCTCACCCCGGGGGAGGCGCTGGCCTGGGAGAAGCACCTTCCTTCGGCCTGGTGTCAAAGGAGATGAGCTGGCCTCCCCCAGGCCTCGTCTCCTCCCCGTAGGGTACCACAGCATCCCCTGCCCCGGCCCGGTTACCCCTGCGGCCTGCAACCCTGAGCCTCTGTCCACTTGTCCCCACACTGACTGCCCTGGGCACCCCAGTCTCCATCCCCAACGTCTGTGCCTTTCCCCACGCTGCTCCCTCAGTTGGGAGTGGCCTCCTCCTCGTCCATAGTCAGGGTAACTCTCATTCGTCCCTCGTGCCACATTAGGTGGTCTCTCCAGGAAGCCCCCTTCAGCTCTGCGTGACCAGCAGCTGGTCAAGGTCTGTGCCTCGGTGCCCCCGCACCTCAGCTGAGCAGGTCCCTTTCCTCCTGGCCCGGCCCCCTGTGGACCTGCCTGCTTGACACATCGTGGGCAGCACGGTGTGTGCAGTGGGTTGGCGGTGTGGGGCCCTTGCAGGGGCCTCTGGCACTGCGTGGGCTTGGCAGAAACACGCCACTGCCATCCACGCCTGCCCTCAAGTCCCCAGCCCTCTGTGTGCCCTCCCGCCCAGGCCTCTGTCTCACTCCGCCCTCAGCTGAGACTCCTACTGCCTCTCAGGTTGTGGATGCTTCGCAGTCCTGCTCTCCGGTCCCGACACCCCCACCTGTGGGCTGCGTTTCCCCTTGCTGCAGGTGGGCACGCCAGGCCCAGGGGGCAGACGGCTCGCCCGGCCAGTCCACCGTACACCGCCCCCCTTCCCCACCCCCGACATTTGCCTCTTTTGAGTTACCCTTCCCTGGCACTTCCCTGCCTCGCTGCTTCTCGACATCGTTTCGAGCTCACACCACCAGCAGAGTTCCCTGCTTAGGCCCCCAGGGCCACCCAGCCAAGGTCCTGTGCCCTTGGGAGCCCTGTCAGCAGGGGGTGACAGATGGGCCGGGCATGTGGCTCTGATATTCTGGAGCAAGTGTGCCCTGGGTGTTCCCCACACAGCATGGACTCCGTGTCCCCACAGAGGAGCTTGGAGTGGGCTGCGGGGAGGGGCGCGCTCTAGGGCTGGGGTGTCTTTCTCCAGTGGGAGCCTTTTAGTTAGGCCTTGGGGTTGACAGAGCAACCCCAGTAGTCACCTGCGGCCACAGCCTTGTCTGGGGACGTGGCACGTTCCCTGTACGTCTGCAGCTGGGTCCAGCAGACTCGGGCCCCCACAGTCCAGGTAGACATGTCTAGGGAGTAAATGGGGGGGCGTGCTGAGCCGTCCTGCTGCTGCCCTGCCGTGCCGTCCCAAAGGCAGTGGGGGCTCTCCGGGCTGCAGTCCATCTGCCGGAGCGTGAGCCCACACAGGTGCTTGTGCTCAGGAGCACATGGCGCCTCGGAGGACACGGCCTGTCCTGCACACACAGGGGCTTGTGCACAGGAGCACATGGAGCCGGGTGCTGTCCCCTTTCAGGGGAGCGTTGCTCTTCGCAGTGGGATGGGGGCTCATCAGGCCTCTGAGCGGCACCGCGCGGCTCCCTGTGTATCACCGATCTGACGGCAATGACAGTCCACAGCCGCGGCCGCTTGTAATTGCCTGTTTCCTGAGTGAGTGAGTGAGACGGGGGAGTGGGCGGGAGCGGGTCTCCAGCCCAACCCCCTCTCTTCGCTCTTTCTTCCCTGACAGCAAGCAGGGAAGGGGGGGCCAAGGGGGTGCACAGCCTGACTTGTCACAACCCTGGAATTTAGGTCCAGGGGGATATTCACTGAGAACAGCGGGAAGGGAGGGGGAAGACCAGAGGGTTGAAGCCAAACCTGAAAAACACAAATCTTTTGAATCATTTCATCTGATGGTCATGGGTCCCGGCCCTGCCCAGGAGGGAAAGCCACCTCCTTTCTTTTTCCTAGGTGACAACCAAGGAGTGGCTCCTGCCAGCAGCCCAGGGCACTTACCAAAGCTCGACAGCGGAGCTGGCAGGAGAGCGGGCCCCTGTCCCTGAGTCCTCGGCAGAAACCCCAGAATGGCTTGGTGTCTCTGTCAAGGCCGAGAGACCACTGACCGCCCACCAGCCGTGCAGGGACCACCACCAGGGAGGGGCTGTCCCGAGGCCGCGCCTGCCAGGGGGGGGGGCAGGTGCATGCAGACGGCTGCGTGGGGGCAGCCCGGTCCTTGCGCTGGAAGTGGGTCTGTTTCTCCTCCTGCTGGCTCCTCTGCTCACCTGCGCCGTCCGTCCTCTGCAGGTCCCTGGGGCCTGTGTCAGCCCCTGGCGGGTAGCTGCTGCTCAGGAAGCATTTTCTAATGAGCAAATGAACGTTCTCGCCCTGTGTCGGGAGTGTGAGCCTCAGGGCCCTTGGGGTTGAAAACACTGTGCGTGTTAACGTAGTGTTCCCTGAAAACACTGGGACGTGAACGGGAAGGTAAAACACAGCCCCACGGCCAGGCTTGAGCCGACTGCTCCGCACGTGCTGCCCAGTCAGCTGTCCCCACTGTCTCTTCTTGGCGGGGGCGGGGGCCGCAGGGGCCCCGTGCCGTGCTGGGCCCAGGTGGCTGCCCAGTGGCTGACCTGAGGCTGAGGCCGGGGCCAGCACGCTGCTTGTCTTGTCGGTGCCTCCTGCCTGTGAAGACGAATTGGCCTCAGGCCACCGTCCTCCATCAGTTCGGTGGCTGCTGCTGATTCTAATGGTCCTCACGTCTGCCTGTGCGCAGCCACGCCACGCAAGGATGTAATTAAATCCTCTGAACAGCACTTTGGGACATTTGATTATGCAGACGGACTCCATAGAAACGGAAGCTGTTGTGTGCAGCTGGTTCGCCTGCGGTTTCTGTCCGTGCTCATGTTCTGTGCAAATTTCCTGAAAGGGAGGAGAGGGGGCGAAGCCGGGAGGCAGCGGGTGGGCCCTGCTGTGTGGCCTCCCCTGCCTTTCCTGGGAACTGGAGCACTGAGGGGCGAGTCCTGCAGCCCCGGGCCCTGCTCAACCCCCGGCCCTTCTCTCCCCAGGAGCTGCCAGAGCATGACGAGCTTGGTGAGCAGCACCACGTCGCCCACCAAGGACGGCACCTCCTCTCTCCCCCGGAGGCAGAGCTCCTTCGCCCGGCCCCCGCTCCGCGCCCTGTACGACCTGCTCATCGCGCCCATGGAAGGGGTGAGTGCCGCCAGGGCCGCGAGGCTTCGTGGGGTCGCCCCACTTACTGCTCAGGGCCCATGTGGAGGTTGCCAGAACCCCAGTCTCCTCCAACTTCCCAGTCAGCATCTGGAAGTTGGCTGCTTGTCTAGATAAGGCACTGAGCTTCCAAGCTGGCAGATCCAGGTTCGAGTCCCAGCTCTGCTCCTTGTAGCCTGGTGAATTCGGCCTCAGTTCTCCTTAGGACGAACGGAGTAACGCTCCCTCCCCAGCCTCCTCAGACATTGGGAGGCTCAGGAAGGTAGAGGGCACCTCCCAGCCGTTGTCAGTAGGAACCGCCAGAGCAGACACCTTGGGGGACATGCCGGTGGCTCTGCCGCACCCTGCTGGGGGTGCACCCCCGTGGCCCCACCTCTCATTTGAGGGTCTTGCCTGAGCAACTACAACCCAGGTCTGTGCTTTGTGGGGAGAACAGATCCCTCAGCTTTTGCCGTTGTCAGGGTTCACTGACTGTATCGAGACCAGTGTCAAAGACACCCTTGCACTTGCGATTTCTTGAGGCAGTTGAGTGGCCGCTGCCAAATTTCTGAGGCCCTGGCCTTTGCACAGGGCTCTCCGACTGGGTGAGGACTCAAGCATCTTCGGGAGTCTGAATGGTGAGCCCATCAGATGCCGTGCGTACGACTGTGTGTTAGTCAGCGCTGGCTGTGTGACAAACAGCTCAGACCGCACAGCTTCAACCATGACCCTGACCTCCCACTGTTCTGGAGGCTGGAGGCCCCAGATCGGGGTGCCAGTGCCGTCAGTGTCGTGGTGAGGGCTTTCTTTCTGGCTTGCAGATGGCCACCTTCTCACTGCGTCCTCAACTGGCAGAGAGAGAGCAGGCTGAAGTCTCTTCCTCCTCTTGTAAGTGCACTAACATCATGGGCTCCCTGCCCCTGTGACTTCATCTAAACCAAACCAGCACCCCACACAGGTGGGGTGGGGCATGATGATGGGCCCTGAGAGCAGGCAGCAAGCGTCTGCCTCCGCTGCCCGCGGGTCCCTCCTGGCGGCTGCCTGCAGCGGTTAGGTTTGTCCCACAGCGTCGGGGTGACCGCTCAGCCCTCTGCCGGAGGGGAGCACATCCAGGAAACTGCACCTCGGCCGCGATGCCCTGTCTCCGGAAGTGTCTGTCATGTCCCTGCCCAGCCGTCCGCGGGTGTGTCTCCAGTCGCCTGGAGACACTCGGGAGGCCCGCCCGTGCCCAGTGGGCTTCCCGCACGTGGGGAGACAGGGACGAGGAAAGCACCAGGCCTCCAGGAGCCTGCAGGCTGGACCCAAGTCTGGCACTGCCCGTTCCTGGCTGGGTGACCTTGGCCAAGCTGCTTGCCCTCCTCGAGTACATCTGTCCTCCCTAGGAAATGGAGATACTGGTGCTGAGCACGTCGGGTTAGAGCGGGGGCGGGATTAGGTGAATGTGAAAAGCGCGTAGGGCCGAGGCAGCAATGGGCACGCACCTGGAGGGTGGGGGGCTGCTGTGCCCACACCTGCGTCTGCCGGCTGAGCCTCCCCTTACCTGGAGCGTCCAGTTACATCGGCGTAGCAGCCAGCCCTGTCCTTCCTTCCCTGCAGCCCATGCGGCCGCCCTGTCCTTCGCAGGACCAGTGTCCTCCTTTTCGGGAGAGGAGCACGGCTGCAGAGGGCGCTCTGAGCGTCTTGGGTGCCGTGGCGTTACTTAGTCTGACTCACGTGCGGCGCCGTGGGGAAGGCACACACCAACGGCCAGTTTTTGGGCGCTCTTTACTGCCCCCAGCCGTCGGGCACGCTGCTCCGGTGGCTTCCCAGCAGCCCTGACCTCCGCATCCCACACCCATCCCCCAGCTCCTCCACAGGCTGTGTGGACCCTCCATCACTTCACTCGCCGGGGCAGTGAGTCCCTCCACATTCCCCCTTTGGCGTTTGGGTCCCGGATTATTTGCTGCCTGAATGTTGAACTGGAGCCGGGGCGGGCAGGGGAACGGCGGAGTATAAGGGCGGGGACGGGCTGTGACTGTCGGCCTCTGCCAAGGCTGACTCCAGCGCGCACCCAGAGGCTCAGGTCGTCCGGGGCTGGTGAGCTCTTCGCCTTCCTCTGCTGGCCCAGCTCAAGTGCTCCTCCTCTTTGAAGCCTTTCTTGCCGCTTCTCCCCGTGCCCTGCAGCCTTCGTCCCCTGCCGTCCTTGCTGCCAGGCCTCATGGCACCTGATAACTTCATAGACTCAGGGCTTACCTCTCCACATGCCTCCCATTCTCTCCCTTGCTGCCCACCTCACTCCCTCAAGGCAAGGAGCGCCGTCACCTTTCTGTCCCCAGCAGCTGGCACAGGGCCCGGTGCATGCTGGCACTCAGTAAAGTTTATGGGCTGCTACGTGGTCCAAAGCTGTGTCAGCTTTTTGGGTCTGGTCTAGCACAGAAAGTGGGAGACCCACAGCAAAAACCAGCTCGTGGTTTTTCTGTGGCCCCTCTTGTGTGGCCCCGGGAGCTTTCTGAGGGGTTACGAAGCAGAAGGAAGGGGCTGGGCCTGCTCTTGAGCGGCTTCAAATCTGGTGAGCCTCCAGCCCTGCCAGCCAACGCAGTGCCAGGTTCCTGGCATATTCCCGGGTGGGGTCAGAATTCCAGCCACAGGCCTGCCGGGGCCCCGTGTCTGAGCGTCGTTTCAGTGGCTGGTGCTGCCCCACTGACTGGGAGGGGGCTCTGCACCCGAGACAAGCCCTGCAGGTGGAGAACAGTGCAAAGCAGCCGCGGGGGTGGGAGACACGGCCCCTCCTTCTGTCCGTGCAGTGTCTCCACAGGCGAGAAGCTGCTCGGGGCCAGGGCCGGGAGTCCTCCCAGCGGGGTCTCTGTGAGTTTACACAGTCTGCCTGTGTTTTTCAGACAGCTTTACCCCCAGAGGACTTCCCCTGCGACTTACAGAAAACCATGCCAGTGAGATTAGTGGCAGCACGTGTCTGGACGTGGTGCGCTCCTCCAGGGGTGCAAGGAAAGGGAGGGTTTGTGGGTCCGAGCCCTCAACGAGCTAGGGCAGTGGCTGCAGCAGTTCTCTCCAGCGAACCACAGCAGCAGGAGCCGCCCCCGTGTGGCAGCGGCACCCTCCGCACTCAGGACCGCGTGGCGTGGACGGCGTGGACGGCGGTGACAGGGTGCAGGGTGATCTTGAAGTGAGGCGTTCAGTTAGAAGGCACGTCCTCGGCTCTTGACACAATCCCCTCTTGTGACTGAGGTGACTGAACGCAGTGACAGAGTTTGTTTGCTTCAAATGAGACAGAGTGGACCTTTCAGGGGCCACTGAGGGGACTGATTAGAGCACAGGCTTGTCCTTGGCGACCGAAGCGGCCCGCTGTGTTTCACCAGCACCGCTGGGCTGCAGAGCTGGGCTCTGCTCAGGAGCCTCTCCTGCCCCTGGCCTCACCCAGCCGTTGGATGGAGCACCATCGGCGCACAGTGGCACACTCTCCCACACTCCAAGGGAGGCAGCGGGGGAGCTGGAGGTGGCCCCACATCTGACGCTCACGGACCACGGACGGGTCAGGTGGGGCGGACAGGCCAGGGTCAGAGGTCGAGGGACCCTGGGGAGGCCTACTAGCTCCTCCCCAGCGGGGCTGCTCCCCTGTAGGATGCAGCCTGGGTCCTCCTCGGGCTTCCTATGGCCGCACACCCACTCGGTCCGGAGGCCACTAGAGGGCGACACGACACCGTCAGCCTCTCCCAGTGGCCGCCAGACGGAGCCAGAGACTTCTCCATGTTGTCATCGAAAGTACAAGTCAAAACAAAGTCCAAGATTACGAATCCCTGACACTTCAAGACTGAAGCGATTAGTCTCTTCACATGGGGCTTGTACTTATTTGAACAACTGCTTCTGCTCAGCTGCAGCCCTGCTGCGAGGGGACTGGGTCGGCAGCAGGAAACGTGGGACAGGACGTCCCGCCGCAGGCCTGCCCCGTGCCTGAGTCTGGCTCCGGGCAGCGCTGTCTCTCCCGGAGCTGGAGCTGCACCGGGCTGGGCTGTCGGGCCGGGCGAGCCGTCAGGGCCCAGGTACAGCTGCAGAGGAGCCTTCCGCAAACCTTAGGTCAGATCCTGTCCACTACCAAACGGAGAAACTGTCACCACAGAACAGTTGCCAGTGTTCAGTGTGAAAGGGACTGGGACCCTGTGTGTGTCCGAGACATTTGGTTTCCATCAGTTAGCACGAGGGACAGTAACCGGCGCCTCCAGCCCAGGCTTCCCTGCTCCGGTGAAAGGGCAGAGCCCGCGGGCCCTGGCGTCCCGGTGGGGAGGCTCTGAACCACCGGCTGTCAGCGCCTTCTGGGGTCACCCCGGGTGGGGCGAGGCCCCAGGGCTGCTCCAGGGGAAGCTGCCCCTTCACTGCAGTCCCACGTGGGGCCTTCACCAAAGCCAGAAACTGCTTTAATCAAGGAAACGGATCCAGAACAGGAGATTCCTTAGGATTTGGCCAAATCACTCGTTGCAGGTCCATATTGGGGACTTTCGGGGCCCTTAGAGATAGGGCTTGAGTCTTGGGCATCCTTATCGTTATTTCCATTTATTTCAGTTCCTTGTTTCCTGTATTTGCGTCTAAAAACCAAGGTTCTAGGACCTTGCTGACTTCCATCAGAAAGGGAAAGACCACCCCCCCATCTCTGTTCTTGGCGAACGTGGCTGCCTGTCGAAGTCGAATTGCCTGTTTCAGGGCCGCGGGAACTTGCTTTGAAACTCGCATCTGCGCTGGTTAGGTTGGGAAACCGCATTGCTGAGTGCCGGGGCTCTGGGGCGCCCCTCGGGGCTCCCCTCCAGGAATGTGGGGCGGGCCGGCCCTGCCGAGGGCCCAGCCAGGAGGAGAGTGAGGCTGTGGCTGGGCCGGGGCTGCCAGTGCTGCCCGGGGGAAGGACGCCTGCACAACCGAGCCCCGCAGTGACCAGCTCACTCTCGGGCAGAGGCCCCGGGGATGAGGCTGACCGTTCAGGTGCCAGTTTTCTGAGTAGACTGCAGGGTTCGGAGAGAGCGGGCAGTGTTCGTGCCCAGAAACGACCACCGGTGACCCCCAGTGTGGAGTGGGGGTGAGGCCTGGAGACCCGCACGTGCGGGGCCAGCAGCGGGCTAAGCTCTGACTGAGATGTTGCAGTAACAACATTCAGATGAGGATGGGGCCCCGCCCCCCACCAGGGACAGCAGGCACTGCCACGGGGACCAGGGGAGGGAAGAACAGAGGCAGTCACTCACAGGCGTCTGTGCCACTGACCCCGATGGTGAGAGCGCCCAGGCTCACCAGCCAGTTCCCGTGAGGTTGCTGGGGCCCTCACCGAGGTCAGTGCTATTGGGTGAGAGTCTCGGGGGATCTGCTCCCTTCAAGCCAGTGTTCAACAGCCGCATCTCAGCCTCGTTCCGCCACGTTCTGGGTAACCTGAGGCGCTCCTGCCATTGCGGGTGTATGGGCTCGTTCTGATGAGGTCAGCCAAGGACAAGAGAGGGCCCCTGTGGCACAAAGGCCCCTGAAGCAGCGCCTTTGGCTGATGTGGCTGAGCTTGGTCCCTGACCCTTGCTGGCCGTCGGTCGCGACCCTCCAGCACCCAGATTCCTCCCCGCTCTCCTTGGGAGGTTCTTCAGGAAAGCTGATGGTTTGCTGTCTGTCTGGCCAAAGGATACCGCTGAGCAGGCTGGGTCTTGAATTCTGCATTTCTGGTGGAACACCGCGTCTGTAGTCTTGGAAGACGGTAGTCATGGTTCCGGGTCACTCACAGCAGGCACAGCAGCCCCTCCCCCCATCGGCGCTTCTGCTTTCTGCGCCTTCACTTACCTGCGGACAGGCGTGGTCTGGAACTATGCGATGAGAAGCCCCAGAAAAGAAACAGTTTGTGATCTCAGTTGCGCACCACTCTGAGCATTGTGAAGAGCTCTCTCTCACGCCGCCCCCCAGGACACGAGTCACCCCTCATCCACTGTCCCCATGCTGTGCATGCTGCCCACCCGCTGGTCACGTGGTAGCTGTCTGGGTCCTCAGGTCAACGGTCACGGTGTCCCAGTGCCTGTGATTGCGTAACCCTTATTTCACTTAATGCCACCATAACTCGTCTTACAGTGAATTATTGTAATTATTCTCCTTTATTAGTTATTGGTGGTATTGTGCTTTGCCTTACAGGTGAAACTTACTCATGGGCAGGTATGTGCAGGGTTCGGCACCACGCATGGTTTCAGGCACCCTTTGGGGTTCCTAGAATGTGTCCCCTGTGGATAATGGGGACAACCGCGTGTGACATTTGCTGAAACTGTACACCCATCCATGATACCAAGCTCTGTCCAAAGCATCACAGAAAAGTCTCCTCTGCCTTAAGGAGTTCTGTCTGGTCAGTTCACTTAGTCCAACATCTGAGTCAGGAAAAAGCCCTTAGGGCCCTGAACTTGGTTTGGGGGGCCCAACCAACAGTTCTTTGCTTTTTGAATCTTTGAATCTTTGTTATACACAGTAAAGTCCATCTCATCCCCAATCTAATCTCCCCGAAAGCTCACGGACCCAGGAAGATCAGGGACATTCACTCCTCTGGCCCGTGACCCCCCGAGAGGCCTCCTGTGAGAGGGGCGCTAAAGGGTTTCCGAAGCACCCAGGTGTACGAGCAGATGGAAGGGGTATTGTCCCCAGACGTCCGAGGGCCCGGCCAGCTGGTCTGAGCAGTGGGCACGACGTGCGGTGTCGCACAGGTGGCCGGAGGTTGCAAGCTGACCCTGTGAACCCTGGCGACGTGCACGGAACACGTAGTTCTTAAGCCAGAGGTCAGGACACGTGAGACACCACCTTTGGTGTCCGTGCTTTCCACACAGTCCAGGAGCCCTGGGCACCGCGAGTCTACCTGGGAGATCCCCACTGGCCAAACGGTCATCGACCCAGAACTCACCACCCACACGAACGTGCGGGACGCTCGGGGCTGCCGGGGAGGACGGCAGCCTCAGATGCTCGACTCAGGGCGACTGCCTGGTAGCAGACCTCACCTGTGTCAGGTGCTGTGGGCACTCGGGGATAGCTGTGGGTGGAGACGACGGTGAGGATGCAAGAGGGAGAGTGGTGACACGGGTGTCTCAGTCAGCTGGACCCTCCAGAGAGGCCCTTTACATGTTTCAGCCACATGACTGTTTATAAACGCTGGAGGGAAAGAGAATGAGTTATTTTGGAAAATCATTGAGGCCCAGAGGAGAGAACAGTATCAGGAATGCCCGTGTTCACCATATTTCAAGCACTGGAAGACACCTGGGAATTCACATTTGGGCCGGATCTGTGCCGAGTGCCCACCGGGTGCCACCCGTTGCCACCCGCGTGCCCCGCACCCTGCTGCAGCCGGCTCTGCCCGGGCTCGTGGGGCGGTGGAGACGAGTGCTGTCTCGTGGGTTTGGGGACTGGGGTGCAGGGGGTCGAGGGTCCTGTCGAAGTGCTCACCACCAAGCTGTCCACAGCCTTCCCCACGTGCCCTACAATCTAGCACTTCCAGGCCACGCGGGGCTCCTGACGTGGCCGCCTGACCCAGGGCCCATGGCAGAGGCCTCTGCCCAGGCTGGGCCTTTCTCTGAGTTGTCTGCTCATTGCTGCCCCGCCTGCTGGGCACTCGGCCCTCCCCTGTCCACCCCAGGCCTGGCCCTCAGCCAGCTCTCCGGCGCTGTGTGCCGCGTGGACTCGCACCGCAACCAGCAGGGTCCCAGCCCGCTGGGGACTGAAGGGACGCTCCCTGGGGAACACACAGGTTGCAGCACACCTGCCTCCTCGTCTTGTTCTGCTTCAAAAGATCCATTTCCAGAAACTTCAAGGGTCAGAAAGTTGGAGTCTCTGCTGGAATTTGTTGGACTTTGTTGGTTGCAGGCGCAGGGCTGGTGCTGAGCCCTGTTACCTTACTCGCCTGGGCAGCAGAAGCTGGGACACACCCCCTCCAGCCTGACACAGGGGGACACGGAGGAGCGCCCCTCGGCCCGCCTCTCCTTTTTCCTCTAACAGATGATGGGGATTTGGAGAGAGACATCACTTCATTTTTCAAGTTCACACTGGGTTATAGCTAATCCCTTGGTACAGGGGCGATGCTCGCGTGTACTGGAGGCAGAATTCAGAGGCAGTTTCCAGGGCACCGTTCCCAGTGCGCTCAGCCGTCTTCCAGCTGCCTTTCAGCTGGCGCTGTCACTCTGCCGTGTGAGCCATCACCCACCTCCAGCCTCGCTGCCTGGACAGGGGACCCATTCAGGGTCCTCACCCAGGGCTGCACGCATGTGCCAGCTCAGTAGCAGCCACGAGGCATGTCCCAGGAGGACTCAGATTTGTGCACTGGGACACGCAGCTCAGAGAAAAATGTCCCAAGCCCCCAGGCTGGAACGTCGGGGGCGTGTCCCTTCCCTGCCCAGTAGCTCAGCTCCCATGCCGGCAAGCCTCCCATGCCCTTCTCTTGGTGAGCGTCAGCGTGTGTGGATTACCGTGCGCAGTGCCACCCCCTCTGACACAGGCTGTGGCCTCAGTGTCACCCCTCTGACCTCACCCAGCGCTCCTTGGCTTGCCTTTGATTCACACGTGCAGGTGCAGTCACGACAGGGGCTTGTCCTGGGTCAGTCAGTGGCCGAGGGATGACACCTGACCGAGACTCACTGGGATCCGGGCCCTGGCAGCAGGAGCCCAGGGAGGGCCTGCAGGGGTGGAGCTGGCCTCTTGTCCAGCAGCCTGGCATCGCCAGGTCAGCCGAGGTGGGTCTGGTGCTACAGGACATAGGGCAGGCGGCCTGAGTCCCCACGGTGCCCACAGTAGGGCTCTCACTGAGCAGCGAGCGGTTGTCACTGTCACAGTTGCTGACCTGTCCCTGAGGCCAAGACACCATCAGCTCCGCCATTCCAGCCAGCTTCCAGGTCTGCTGGGCGGGCTGCAGCAGCAGGGGCACCGACCTCCAGAGCCTCCCTGCCCTGCCAGGCCAGGCAGGGGGCTCCGTGTGGCCCACGGCGGGTCACCAGGCCCAGGAGCTGACAGATGGTGTGAAGCAGGGCTGTGGGCACTTGGCCCTCCTCACCACCCCCCTCCAACCCCCATGCCTACCCAAAACTCATCGCCAGCAGCACTGGGGGCATTGTGACACACCCCACTTCTTCCTTCCTGGGTCCTGCAGTGATTTTTTATCCCTTCTTGGGAAACAGCTCTTAAAGCAAGCAAGAAGCAAATTGGCCTAATATTTTCGTTTCTGCTTTCTTTAGACGCAGCTAGAATTTAAAAAAAGAAAAAAAAAAGCCACAGGAGGTTTGTACAGACTGAATGTCCGGCCAGGCGTGTGTCACTTTGGGTTAGCTGAGTGCCGCCTGCCACCCTCAGCCAAGTGCCCACAGCAGCCCGTCGGCTGGATCAGGTGCACACAGTTGCCCCTCCAGAGCAGGGCAGCCCCCTGGTGGGCGCTCCGCTTGGTTGGCAGACAGGGGTGAGGCTGAGGGGAGCCTGGCTGTGACTCCGGCAGAGCCAGGGCCGTCGCCCGAGGTGCAGTGTGCGCGTGTGGTCTGTCGGGCGGCATCTCCCCAGCACGGGCAGCAGCCTCCGCGTCATCTTTGCTTCACCCTCAGCCTGTCCAGGCCTGAGTTCCCAACTGTCCCTTTCTGTTATCAAGGCTCATGTGCCCTTGGTCTCCAGCAACAATTCTTTTGCACAGAAATGCATCTGTAGAGAACAGGAAAGGTGTCTGCCTGCTGTGGGTGTCAGGAGTGATGGGGTCACACCCCCGCAGCCCCGGGGGGTGAACGGGGACAGCACTGCAGGGCCCAGGCCGAGGGGCCACCTTCTCCTCAGAGGAGCGCAGAGGCCCGGAGGTCACCACCAAAGGTGCCAGAGTCCAGAACCCTCCCCCCGGAGGACGTCACCTGGCTCCCACATCATGTCCCCACTGTGGTTGTCTGGCCTCTCGTCCACTGAGATGGGTGGCACGTCCCACTCCGGCTGAGGTCTTACGTTGTGAAAGGAGTCATTCCGACAGTGCAGTTAGGGCCCCTGTGCCGGTGTGTCGCCTCTGCCCTCGGCCTCTGAGACTCCCGGAGCCCTTTCTGGGGTGGCCCCTGTGTGCACTAATCCCCTGACTCCTGTGGAAATGCCTGGGTCTGCTGGGGCTGGGCCTCGTCTTCGTGGGACCCCCACTCCCTGACTGGCGACCCCAGCCTCCCGCCCTCCCCTGGGGACTTGAAGAGACTGTCCCCTAACCCTCTGCTCAGGGCCTGTGAGGTAGTGGAAGGCCCCACCTGGTGACGCTCCTGTGAGCAGTGCCCAGCCCACCTCCCATGTGACCCTGGGACCCTTCAGTGCACCCGGTCCTCTGGGCGTGTTTCAGTCCCCTGCTTGGCGCTGGCCCGATGTGCGCGACCCCGGCCCCGCCAGGCCCCCGTCAGCACCACGCTTGCTCCGCAGGGCCTGATGCACTCCAGCGGCCCCGTGGGCCGGCACCGGCAGCTGGTCCTGGTTCTGGAGGGGGAGCTCTACCTCATCCCTTTCGCCCTCCTGAAGGGAAGCTCCTCCAACGAGTACCTGTACGAGCGCTTCGCCCTCATCGCCGTCCCTTCCATCCGCGCCCTCGGCCCGCAGTCCAAGGTAAGGCTCACGGCACACCTGTGGGCGCTCATTCTCGGGCCTCGAGGCCCGGTCTCCATCCAGACGGGCCCCGAAGCCACGGGGTGTGACCTCTCCAAACTGCTAACTGGGTAGTCGGCAGCCGGGTAGGATGACTTCAGCGCTGTCCGTGGGCAGGGGCACAGCCCTAGTAGTTTTTTGCTACTTCAGGTGGCCACAATTCGGGCCGCTTTAACTTTTTTTGCTGTGACATCAGGACTGTGAGAACTCGGAGGCACTGAGCCAGGCTGAGTCCCAGAGGAGGCTGGTCGCCCACCGGCCCGCAGGCCCGCAGCGAGGCGCTGAGGCACAGCCGGTCCCAGTGCAGGGCCACAGGCAGTGGTGGCAGACGAGATTAGTGTCAAGCAAAAAAGAGTCCCACAGGCCAACAAAAGAACTGAAAATAAATGAGGCGGCTTTCAGGGGACCAGGTGGGACTTGGGTCTCATTCAGCAAAAAAGTCAGTGTGGGAAGAAACATGTGTGACAAGAGGGCAACAGCGGCCCCCACAGGCCACAGGTCCCACCCCATGGCCACCTTTGGCCCTGCCCACCTAGCTAGAGAGTCTTCAGCCAACCCCGAGTTCCCTTTCCTTTTTCCAAACTCTCTCAGAAGCCCCGAAACCTTGGCTTCCTTCTCGCCCTTCGCTGCCCCAGCCACAGGGCCGCGGGCACCACCAGGGCCTGAACTGCTACGTCAGACCTGGGAATGCCTTCCAGCCGCCGGTGGCTCCCAGAGCCCCCAGACCACCAGGCGGGGCTCGGTCAGAGGGGCCTCGTGTGGGGGAGAAGGTGTCAGCAGGGCTAAGAATGCAGAATCCAGGCCCAACGGCCCTGCCTTGGCCGGCCTCTGCTGGCCTCCGTCATCAGCATGGGTTCGGGCAGGTCATGCTTCTGCTTCACGGGGCTCTGGAGTTCTTGGTTTGGGCTGTTCTTGTTGCTGAATCGTACCTTTCTCATGGGACAAAATCAGGTCAAGTGAAAAATTATTTTCTCTGAGTTTCCTCCGGTCCTTGCTGACCGAATCCCAGAAGCGAAGCAAGCTGGCCTGGGCGGATGTGGTCCCACACGGGGCGGGGAGCGGCAGGTCCACCGCCCTGTTGCCTGGAGCACCCTGGGGATCAGAGACCACCTCTGTGGAGGGAGTTCATGTTGGTGACAACAGTGAGCTGGCTGTGTGCCAGTGTCACCACGAGAGGGAAGAGTCCCGTCTCCTGACGGGCACCCAAGAGGCACTTCTCTTACCCAAAGTTTTAAGGCATCAGCACCTGTAGGCACCACGAAGTGGAGGGACGATCGTCTTTTCAGTAATGCCAGGCCCCTGAAGGACTGGATTTGGCCCGTCTTCCCTGAGGCTGACTTGCTTTTCACAGTTTAAACGAAGCCACCCCCACCCCGACTCATCAGGAGTGGTCTCCCCTTATTCAGGGGCTCCCGGGGAAGGCCCGTGGGGGTGAGACGCGGGGCAGGTGGCCACCACAGGCCCTCGCCTCCAACACTGTCTGTCCCCCAGCGTCACCTCTTCAGCCCTCTGAGGTCTGACAGACAGGGAGTGGCCTTCGCACCGCCCAGCCCTGATTATCTTCCAGGGCTTGTCACAGCAGGTGTGATTTTCAGTAAGCCCTGCTCCTGTGTGGAAAAGGTGTTGGAAATCAGAGTGCACGAGGTTAGCGGGAGAGCAGGGGGGTCGAGGCAGACCCAGCCCTCGGAGAGCTGGCCCCCGTCCCCGTGCTCCTGGTCCGATGGTGGTGTGTGTGTGTCCTCCCTCCCGCCTAGTGTCACCTGAGGAAGACCCCGCCCACCTACTCCAGTTCCACATCCATGGCGGCTGTCATCGGCAACCCGAAGCTCCCGTCGGCAGTGATGGACAGGTGGCTGTGGGGGCCGATGCCGTCAGCCGAGGAGGAAGCCTACATGGTGTCGGAGCTGCTGGGCTGCCAGCCACTGGTGGGCAGTGTGGCCACCAAAGAGCGGGTCATGAGTGCCCTGACCCAGGCTGAGTGTGTCCACTTCGCCACCCACATCTCTTGGAAACTGTCGGCCTTGGTCCTCACGCCCAGCGTGGACGGCAACCCTGCCAGCAGCAAGAGCTCCTTCGGTCACCCCTACACGATCCCCGAGTCCCTGCGGGTGCAGGATGACGCCAGCGACGGGGAGAGCATTTCGGACTGCCCGCCCCTGCAGGAGCTGCTGCTCACGGCCGCCGACGTCCTGGACCTGCGGCTCCCCGTGAAGCTGGTGGTCCTCGGCTCCTCTCAGGAGTCCAACAGCAAAGTCACGGCCGACGGGGTCATCGCGCTGACTCGTGCCTTCCTGGCTGCCGGTGCACAGTGTGTCCTGGTGTCTCTGTGGCCTGTGCCTGTGGCTGCTTCCAAAATGTTTCTTCACGCCTTCTACTCGTCCCTGCTGAACAGCCTGAAAGCCAGCGCTGCCCTGGCGGAGGCCATGAAGGTGGTGCAGAGCAGCAAGGCCTTCGCGCACCCCTCCAACTGGGCAGGTGGGAGCGCCGCGCCAGGGCCCCTGGGGTGGGGAGGAGGGTGGGTGGGGCGTGGGGAAAGCAGCATAGGGAGACTGGGGACAGCCTCCTTTGCTGAGACTTGCCCTCACCAAATGAGGCTTTTACCACCATAGCGTTAAACAGTCTTTTGCCCCTGGAGTGTGAATGTCAAACTCCCCGAGGTGTTTCCTGGACAACCCAGACCTACTGTACGGCGCCCTCGTGTGCAGTCCGACCACCGTAGAAAAGGGCAGCAGTGTGGTGAAGACCCTAGGTTTGTATTCAGAAGACTTGCGTTTGCTCCAGCTCCATGGCCAGGCTGTGTGACCTGAGGCAGGTTACTGACCTTCTCTGAAGCTCAGCGTCCCCAGTGGCCACACGGGGCTGATGGAGGCGGTGCTGACGGTTCCTCCCTGTCCGCAGGCGAGGTGATCCTCAAGGAGAAGGATGAACGTCCTGTGATGTGCACGGTGTACTAACGCCCACCACGCGTGCTCCGAGTGGGCCTGCTGCGGGGGTCGGAGTGTCTGGGAGTGAAGGGAGAATGTTCCCTGTGACAGCTGGTCACAGGAGGGGGGACAGGGGACTCTGCCTCTCAGCTCCTTATGATGACCATTGTCCTCCAGGGTCCCTGTGGGCGCTCCTCCCATGCGGGAGACCCTCCCTGCGAGGCTGCAGTCCAAACCCGACTCAGGACCACTCCCCTGCCCAGCCTTGCACCCTGCTGGCTGGTTTAGCCGACACACCTCATGACCTCAGTCTGGGGTGGCCCCTCAGAATCAGCCCTACGCCTCCCAGGATGCTTCATGGATGCCGTAATGACAGTACTGGCCCATAATGTAGTGTCTCAAACCTTGATAAACAAATACACTACTTTTAAACGTTTACATTTTGTTTTAATGGCCAAAAATGTACCATCTGTGGATATATTTAAAAGTTGGTAACAAAATGGCCTTCAACTTACTCCTCCTCTCGGAATCAGTCCAGTTGACGTGTGCTGACCTTGTCAGTGTCACCTGCACGCCGGAGGAGCCTTACAGTGGAGCCACGGTGCTCGCAGGCCCTGCCAGCCCGCCAACGGGGAGCCCGCAGGCCCCGGTGCAGAGCTGTGCTGGGGGAATGCCAAGCGGATGAGCCATGTTATTGACACGTGGGCACATCTGTTTACATCACAAACACAACACAGCCGTAGTATGTTTTCAAAAACGTATCCAAAAACTAGGTCGAATCCACCCAGTTATTCTCGTGGCTGGAGAGAGACATGTTGTTGGTCCAGCGGGCCTACTCTTCGGTGGCCCCGCCTCAAGGTGGGCAGGCGGCCGCTGAAGCCCTGGGCCCTGCTACATTGCTCAACTGCTCCTGCTGCCAGGAGAGGCAGGTATCGCAGGTGCTGCTGGCGGTTTCCATGCGATCGTGGAAAAGCAGAAAAACTCAGCCCTCGATGTCTCTTCAACGACATGTGCTCCGGCAGTCAGAAGGGGCTCTGGGCCCCCAGAACAGTCTGCAGGGCCGTGGGAACAGGGTCCCTGTGCTTTCCTGTTTATTCCTGACAAGTCCCCGTCTCCTCTGTGCATGGCCCCCCCCGTCCCCCCAGTGTGCTTGGGGACGTGGTGTTTTTGTCTTTGTTTAGTTTTACTGACAGATAATTTAGGGTCACAACTTTGTTCTGGGGAAAGTGGTATTTAATGATGTTGTCCCATGACCCTTAAGAACAGCTCTGGCTCATTCTTTTTGAAAACCCTTTCCCTCCATTATTTGAGGGCAGGTTGGCCCTACAGTGGCCTGGTGGCTTGAGGAGACTGCTCTGTCTGTGCCTCCTCCAGGCCCTGCTTACAGGAGTGGCACCTGGGAAGGGGACGGGCTCTAGGTGGACGTGTCGACCTTCCCAGCTCGGCTCAGTCTGCTTGCTCTCACCGGAGCCCAGCTGAGGTGACGACAGGCTCTGAGGTGTCCCTCTGCGCTCTCCACAGGGTTCATGCTCATTGGGAGTGACGTGAAGCTGAACAGCCCCTCCTCGCTCATCGGCCAGGCCCTCACTGAGATCCTGCAGCACCCGGAGCGTGCACGGGACGCCCTGCGAGTGCTGCTGCACCTGGTAAGAGGGCCTGGGAGCTCTTCCTCCAGGCTTCCCCTGGAGCCAAAACCAGTTGGAGATGCGTGAGAAGGGAGAGGCTGAATGGTTTTCATAGCACCAGGGCACGTGAGCAGGTGGAGGGGACCCTGTCCCCAGGTGTCTGTGGGTCAAGCCAGTTGGTCCAGGCAGTGGGCACATCATGTGGTATCATACAGATGGCTACAGTAGTCCTCACCAAGACCCTGGGGGACGGGGCAGCCGAGGAGAGACCTGGAGCAGGGGCCCCCTCCACAACCATTTATGGGCCACGTGGCTTTGGGCAAGTTACCTTGGCTCTCTGAGCCTTGGTTTCCTTATCTAGAAGAGGGGATCAAACTTTAACTTTTCAAGGTTATTGCAACGATTAGAGGAAAGGTGAGTAGCTGGCACACAATAGGGTGGCAGTAGCCAATAGATGGTATTTTATAATCAGATGACACTGGCCTTCCCCTAAACTCAGTTGGAAGGAGTCCAAGCCTGACCTTGACCTTCATCAGCCCTGATCTCTGCAGGACTTGGGTGAGAGTACAAACAGAGGCCCCATGCACATTTAAGAATTACAAAGCCAAGAAACAGTGACATAGAACTTGTCCCACCCTTCCACCTTGATAACCTGGAAGGCAGGTTCAATACTTCAGAATGCTTAGTCTGCTCGGAGTTCTGTGCAAAGACCAGCCCAGTCCCAGCCCGGGGCCACACCACAGCCAGGCTCTTTCACTCCATGGGCACCTCATCGGACAGAGGTGCGCACGCGGGCAGGCTGGGGGAAGGGCTCCGCACAGGCCCTGGAGGTGAGCTGGAGGCTGGGTTCTAGGCAGCCACGTCCCCTCGGGTGGGCAAACTTACTGCCCCAGGGTGCTGGGGGCGGGAACCCTCTGTGCTCCCCTGGTGTTAGTTCAGACCCATGCGTTTCTCAAGCTTAGGGTGGCCTGAGCTTTTCTCGAGCCTGAAGAAGTCACCATGGGAACAAGTAAGAGAGCTCTAACCTGAAAACCTGCGGCAGCTCTCAGGCCAGCCCTCGGGCAGCCCAGCTGCCTTCTGCAGGGTGGATGTGCTCACGTGCTTTGGGGAGACTGACTCAAATAATTTTAACCTGTGCCCAAAAGCCACACAGAGCCCTTAAGTTGCTCAGCACTTCTCAGGTCCCTGTCACGTCCCGAGTGACCCTCTTTCCTGCACAAGCCCCCAGGCGGCCTTTCTTAGGCAACTGAACTGCCCGCTCCATTCGGCGTGCTTTTCCCAGGCCAGGCTGCGGGGCGAGAGGCAGGCCTCTCAGCTGCTCCCCATTTGGCCTTGAGGCTCCTCATGCACATTTACAGGTTTTCTTTCTTGGCTTCCTGTCTGGTGTGACTATAAGGGCCATGGGTCAAGTTCACCAACCCTTATCTCTGATTACCCTGGGTGCCACTTGACCCTTTGTGCAGCGTGTCTCCAAGGCCCTTCCAGTCCGATGGAGAGCCAGCTGGCTGGTCCTCTGCTCTGCCTGGGGACAGTCATTGTTTTGCTGCCTGTGGTGTCAACCCACAGCACCAGGATGTTGCTGTAAGGAAGGTGTCAGGTGACACCTTGGAATGACTTTCTTGTCCCTCCAGTGATGGTAAGGGCGTGTGCCCCAGGGCACGCAGTACATCAGGATGGAAGGAGGTTCTTTAGAGAGAGAAGCTGCCAGGGGAAGGCCCGAGGCTGTTGGGAGTTCTGTGGCGCGCCCATGGGCAGTGTTAACACAGTAGTTACGTGGTAGATTCAGCCCTTGTCCCAGGTGCTGGTTTAGGCCCTGGAAGGAAGGAGGGAACTTGATCTTGGAGCAGGCACGGGTTCCGGAGGCCAGTGCTGGGGGCGGTGAAAGATGAGTTGAAAGTACAGTGAAGAGGGTCATTGCCAGCCAAGGCCCCAGGATAGGCCCTGCTTGGTCTGTGAGGGTCTTGTAAGGCCTGAGGGTCTGATGGAAGCCAGTACATGGTTTGTCCCTGACAAGCCTGACTGGCTTGCAGACAAATCACTTCAGTATCTGTGGAGGAGAGCCTGGTGTGGGAGGAGGGAGGTTAGGGGGGAGGAACAGAACTTTTGTGGGTTGTGCCAGCCCTTGCTGGCTCTGATTATACCATCCCTCCCCTCTGTGCCCTCCCTTGCAAGAAGCCAGGCCGTGTCTAGTCCTCAGGCCCGGGTGCCCTGCGTCAGCTGCACCCACGGGGCTCTGTATTCCCCCAAAGCCACTCGGAGAGAAACCAGGGCTAGCCCCTGCGCGGAGCAGCGCCTCACTGCCCTTTCCCCTGCAGGTGGAGAAGTCCCTGCAGCGCATTCAGAACGGGCAGCGCAATGCCATGTACACGTCCCAGCAGAGTGTGGAGAACAAGGTCGGCGGCATCCCTGGCTGGCAGGCCCTCCTCACTGCCGTGGGCTTCCGGCTGGACCCCCCGGCCAGTGGCCTGCCGGCAGCCGTCTTCTTCCCAACTTCCGACCCCGGCGACCGGCTCCAGCAGTGCAGCAGCACCATCCAGTCGCTGCTGGGTAAGCCTTGGGCAGGGCAGAGCCAGAGGGACTGACTGACACAGGGGCTGGAGACCGTGGCTCCTGTGCTCAGGAGGACGTGGGATCCGAGCTGGGAAGGAGTGATCCAGTGTGCCGAGTCCCTCTGCTGGGACATGGCAGAGTCCCAGACACAGGCTTCTGATGTGGAGGAAACGGGTGCTCTTGGCTTATCCTTGGATTTGTAATGGCAAGGCATCCTCTGCCCTGGCTCTGCCTCCTCCTGGGTGACACGAGGTAATGCTGGGCCAACAGTAGCTGCTGTTAGTATTTAATTAGCAGCTTCTGCCTGACAGAGTGGTGCAGCATCCCCAGGGTGAAACAGGGTGCATCACTCAGAGGGGTGATGCAGCCTGAGTGACTAAGGGTCACGGGAGTGTGACCGTGCACCCGGAGGGCTGCAGCAGGGTCGGATGGCGCCTGCCCCACCTGCCTTTCTTGGAAACCATTCTCTCCTGAGTCAGACATGGACATACAGGTCTGGTTGTCCTGAAGGCCACTGATGCTGAACATTTTGGGCTTTTTCCCCTGGGAAGGCAGCAGGACTGTGGGTGCAGAGCTCCCTCTGGACTAACACCGGTCTCCTCCTCCTTGGTTTAGGTCTCCCCACCCCTGCCCTCCAAGCCCTCTGCAAGCTCATCACTGCCTCGGAGACAGGCGAGCAGCTCATCAGCCGGGTGAGTCGAGCCAGGGCTGCTGAGCTCAGGCCTGAGAGCTGTGCCGAGGAAAGAATGATTTGGCCCTGAATAGGAGCCTGCAAGCAGCACAGTCTCCTTGCCTGTGTGATTAGAAGGAAAAGGCAGACGCTGGGAGGAAGAAAATGGTAGAGATGGAGGGCACTGAGTCCCGAGTGCTCTAGGGCTTTGAGAGGACACTTAAGGGGCTGCTGTCACCTGTAGTGCCAGGGCTCTTCCTGACCTCTCCACCCACCAGTTTTTCCTGCTCACCGACACGTTGAAACAGCCAAGGTCCCTAAGCCAGCAGGTGCAGGGCGGGCCTGGCACAGGTGTTCCGGCACTTCCTCTCCGAGTTCGAACTCCACTTGAAACAGCAGCCACTACGGCACAGCAGTGACACAAACAGCTCTATTTCAAGATACCACTTAGCAGGTTTTTAAAAATGTGCTTTTAACAAAATGTAGATCTAACTCAGGCATTTGGAGGAGTCTAACTCTCAGCACTATGTAGGCCCTTCCCAACTTGGTCTCCGACCATCTGATCTTCCTACTGGCCTGTGCGGTCTGGCCGAAGCCCCAGCTGGCAGCCTTGTGCGGGAGGGCTTCCAGCGGGTGTAGCAACCCCTGAAGAGCGCAGCAGTTTTCTCTGGCCATCCTGAGTGTAACAATCTGAAAAAACAATACACACTATCATACATTTATCGGCAGATACCATTTCCAGCAGAAATGTTTCTGTGTGGAAATCAAGCTCCGGCACCTGGGATTAACCTCCGAAAATCTGAGTGGTGCTGGAGCCTCCCATGCCTGGGTGTGACGGAGCTCAGTGGTCTGGCTCCTTCTTGTTTCACACCGAGTGTGCTGTTCTGTCTGCTTGTGACGGTAGTCGGGAAGACACCTCCGGAATGGCGTGTACTGGATGACCCCATCCAGGTGGCCTGGAAGCCTGTGCCCCACAGAGAGTTAGAATTACACTTGCAGGGCAAGACTGAGACTCCAAAAAGCCAGCTGCGTAATTCCTTGCTTTTGGTGGCAGCACAGGGACTTTGTACCTGACGTCCTCCTGCCTGGCCCCAAGGAAGTGTCCCAGGCTGCCCACTGTGGCCGAGGTGGTGGACATTTCCCGAGTCACTCTGGAACTGCAGACTTTGGTTTACAGAGCGGCCCATTCACACCTGCTGTGCCCTCTCCCTACTTGAGTCTAGCCCGCCCTGCTCCTCTCCTGGCAAAGAAGGGCAGGGCCTGGCTGACCCGAGCCCCTTGACCCCGAGTGCTTCTGGCCTGGGTACAACTGCTCGTTCTCCTGTGTGTCCCTGCTGACTCTTGCTCCTCTCCCCTCCCGGTCCGAGCCGCGGGCCTGGTGTGGCGCTTCCTAAAGCAGCGGTCAGCTCGTGTTGCATAACAACCTGTGCTTGGATCTAAACTGTCTTCTCTCTCTCTCTTTCTTTCTTTTCCTTATAATCTGCTGGCCGAAGGCTGTTAAAAATATGGTTGGAATGGTGAGTACTACTTTAAGTAGCAACTATTGTCAGGTGAGCCCCTCAACCCACCCACCCCCGAGGTCCCCTTGGCATGCTCTGAGCTCGGTGCACAGGTGCTGTGCTGTTTCTCCGAGGCGCGTGCACATGCCAACATGCGCTCGGGCTGGGGTGGCCGGTGCCGCTGGCTCAGGCAGTCCCTCCCCTTCCTCTGCTCTGGCTCCCCTTTTCCTGCTCCACCCTCTTGTGCTCTTGATTTGACCTTTCAGCGCCATCAGCACAGCAGGGGCAGAAGCAGCTCAGAGCGAGCGACACTGTGAGCCCACACAAGGCTCCTGAGTAGTGTTCACAGAGCCGGAAGCCCGAAACACCACGGGCACTTCAGCAGGTTCTGTGGGTTTGCTGAGTGCCAAGTAACGCTCTAGAACACAGGTGGCAAACACAAGCTTGTTTGATCTGGCCCGGCACCTTGTTTCTCTACCCAGCGGCAGCGAGCGCTGAGCTCCCTGCCCCTAGTTAAGGAGCAGTTACACTTATACAGTCCTAAAATTACATTCAGCCCTTTGAAGGCAACCGCGAGGCTGATGTGGCCCCCAGTGAAAATGAGTTTGGCACCCCCGGTGTAGAATATAGCCCTGGATTCTTCTTAACTATTTACCTCAAATCATAAAGGTGATTTTAATTAAATAGAGGAGATGACCAGGCCTACAACCTACCTCTCTTCTAGGCCCAAGCCCTCTCTTGTGCTTGGTAGCTCCGTAGCGAGTGTGCTCGAGGGGAGATGTGCAGCTGGAAGCAGAACCCTCAGTGTGGGCTGACCTTTAACACCCCACAGCCCCCCCGAGCCTCCCACAAAGAGGACAACAGGCATGCAGGCGCTGGAAAGAGTTTCAGATGCTACACACATGTGAGGTCATTAGTGATGACAGGAAGAGGCGACGCAGGAGTAACTTAGGGACAAATCCTTGGCGGGCCGGAGGGGTAGAAGACGTTGGAAAGGAGTGAAGCTCACGCTGCTCCCCCTTGCTCAGCTCCACCAGGTGCTGGTCCAGCTGCAGGCCTGCGAGAAGGAGCAGGACTTCGCCTCGGCTCCCATCCAAGTCTCCATCAGCGTCCAGCTGTGGCGGCTCCCAGGATGTCACGAATTCTTGGCGGCTCTAGGTAGGGCAGACTTAACTGGTTTTTTTAGTTCCATTTTTTAAAAAATCTACTTTTCTCCTAATTTCTGTTGGGTAAGTTGGTAGACTCTTAGGGGTTTTCTATCTTCTCAGGTATTACTCAGAAATAGTTCACTCAAAGGTTCCAGTGCTTTAGTACAATTCCCAAGTGGCTCCCCAGCTTCGTCCCATCTCCCCTGTGGCCCCTATATTGTGATTTCATGTCTCTCATTTTCATATGAATCTGCTAAATTCAGTATTGTTGGGAGTCAGGCTGTGATTAAAAGCTGAACAGTCATAAAACAACGGTTTCAGTGTTGTTTTCTATCACTGTCTACTGGAAACTGGCAGAAAGGAATACTGTTGAAGCCACCTTAAACTTGACTGTAGGGACCTAGAACTGCACATGCAACACCCTCGTTCAGTCGAAGATGCTCCCTTTTCCTTTGTCAACCCTGTGGCTTGGCGCAGGCAGCTCCTGACGTGACTCCACAAGAGGCTGGAGGCTGCTCTCCCCCTGCACCACTGAGTGCCTGTGCGGCGTGCGTGGGAGCCACTTATACATTTATACTGAACCGCAGCTTCTCGCGCAGCTGCTGCGCGCCAGGCAGTGCTCCAGGCACTGGGCATGCAGCAGTGAGCTGGGGACAGGAGGCCCTGCGCCCTCAGTGGCGAAGGCGTAAGGACAGTAAAGACTGAACCTAAGGGAGGTGCAGGGAGCAGCTCCGGCAGGCCCGGGGGCCATGGGTTTTCAACCCGAGGGAATGGAGGGTCTGTGGAGACTGGCACAGCCTGAGTTCACTAATCATCAGACGTGGCAGGGCAGCAAGTCCTTTAAAAAGAGTTTTTCCTCTGCTTGTGAGGCCCAGATAGTCAGTGTTGGGCCATCTTTTCTAACCCACTTTGCAGATGACCTTCCCCACCCCACCTCAGTTAGAGCTGGCGCCCTTTGTTTCTGAAGGTAAACAAGGAAACCCACAACACTCCCACTGCCACATACCCTGTGAAGACCTCTGATGTCCTTTATGACTCATATCAGCTGCTTTCTTGTGGACTTAAAGCAGCGGTCTTGGTGTAAACACAGTGAATTTACATCTACGTAAACATAGTCAGCAGCGTGTGCAGCGGGAGTGAGAACGGCCAGGTCTATAGCCAGGATGGATCTCTTCTCAGCGGAGGGCTGGTCTTGGGCCAGTGGCCCAGGGGAGGTAAGACGAGAAAGCCAAGACCTTTCTTTATGAAGGAAACGCTCTTCCTCAAGCAGGACCTAAGCCTCCCTTGGGTGTGGGTGTGACGGGGTCAGCCCTCCTCACCTGTGAGCTGGATGCTTCGCTGTCCGCTGCCAGGTGTGTCACTGGCTCTCTCTTGCTCGGGCTGTGGGTAATTTTTGTTGATGTTCATCTACTTCTCTGTACTTTCCAAATCCCACTGATACTCGAGAGGTGAGCCGCTATGCACACGCTTATTTTCAAATCCTCGGACTGAGACTGGGGGGTGCGGGGGCGGAAGAAGCGTCTCTGTGGGCTGGGCAGCTGGAGGAGCAGCTCCCTCACTCCGAGGGCTCCGACACTCAGAGAGATGCCCCCTTCCGGCCCTCAGCAGTCAGCACGTGCCTGCCTGACCACCACAGGGCTGTGGGCTATTCAGAGGACTCGATTCTGTTGAAGCAACCAATTCAAATCATTTGGTAAAAGTAGAGGTTCTAACTAAGCTATTACATTTATATTGATTTGTTTTTAAATGCCGAGTTCCCTGAGACTTTCCTGTTGCTTTCAGGTACTGTCTATGAGTCAGAGGAAAATGCCCCGTAGTAACCAGAATGCTGAGTGGCTCCTTAAGGAAACCCAATTTCCAAAGGAATGATAGCCTCACACCACAGTCAGAATCCTTGCGCAGGAATAAAAGTATAGACACAAATTTCTCCTTTAGAGAACACTCTGCGTCATGAACGCACAGCATGCTGACGAAGGCAGCACTGTAAACGAGAGTCTTGCCCCTGCAACGCTGAGGGAAAGGGCCCGGTACCGCAGGAGCCTGCCTGTGGGCCCCCAGCACCGAGCACCAGCAGCGTTTCAGGCAGAGCTCAGTCATCTGCCTGGGAGGCCCAGTGAGGCTCTTCAGTGCTGAGGGCGCTTCAGGCCCTAAAGCCTTGCTCGGCAGGGCCTTTCTCTGGACACGGCCCCGCCTTGGTCACAGCGTGTTTGGCTCCTTCCTCCTGAGTTTTTCCTGGAGAGAGGTCCTGGATGCCTCCACAGCACCTCTTAAGAAGTCAAAGTGCTGGCACAACAGCCCACTAGCCAGCCTCTTGCTCCGCAGCTCACGCCCTTTGTTGTGTCCGCTCCAAGTCTCAGTAGAGCCCTTAGGTTTGGGGAGCAGCCCCTCCTGGGATCTGGCAGATGGGGTCTCTGCAGGGTGGTTCAGCCAAGACAGATTCTCCACCGCTGCAGAGAGCTTGCCCCCAAGCCCTCGGTGGCGGACACGGAGCACATGTGAGGACATCTTCCTTGCTCTTGAGAAGCTTCTACCTTCCCATGCACCAGCTTTAAATACTGGACTCAGTGCCAAAGGGAGTGGCCAGTTTTTGCCCTGGGCAGACTCCTTTAAGTGGACTGTTCTGCGACAGAATGGAGAAAACAAATGTTAATGAGCCTTTTCTAGTTCTGACCCTCAGCTCTCAAGAATGTAGCTAAGCAGGAAAGTGGCCAGTGCTCTGTGAAGGGACAGAGGGCAGCCCCAGGCAGGGCCCTTGCTGAGGGGCCTGCAGGGGTTCCCATGACACTGTATGAGGAGCATTACAGTTCTCACCCTTTTCAGAATATGGAGTCTTCCCTGAGGAAGCAGATGTTCATACTCTTTGTTCCTCCAGGTTTTGATCTCTGTGAAGTTGGTCAGGAGGAGGTAATCCTGAAAACCGGGAAACAAGCCAATCGAAGAACCATGCACTTTGCACTCCAGTCCCTGCTTGCCCTTTTTGGTAAGAGCTCTGTCCAGGGCCCCTGGGGCAGATGCCAGCACACCTGGCAACACTGTGGGAAGGGGAAAGAAAAACGTGTGTGTGTGTGTGTGTGTGTGTGAAGGACTGTTCAAGAACAGTAAACAAACACTTCCTACTCTCATGGAACTTACAGTTAAGGTACACATACATTAGCTGAGGTGCTGCGAAGTGCCGCTGAGAAAACAAGCCGAGTGTGCAAGGCTAGGAGGAGACAGGGCAGCCGAAGAGCAGACAGGACAGGGAGGAACCACTTGGGAGGCAGTTTTCGGAATCCGGGGGGGTACACCCGTCTTCTCAAAGGGCCAAGCTGGTTGGAGCGTGGAAACGAGATGCTGGCCCAGATGGTAGCCCCAGTTTGAAGGCAGAACCAACCAGATCTGCTGAAGAGTAATATGTGAGACAGAAAGAGAGGATCAAAGGCGAGACCCTGTTTTTTGGAAAAACTGCCAGAGGGACTACCTTTTGCTGAGTCTTGAAAGTGGCAGGAGATACGAGTTTGAGTTTCATTTTGGACATACTCAGTTTTGAAGTATCCATTAGACTTACGTAGGCAACTGGTTTTACGAGTCTGGAGGTCCAGGAGAGGCCATGGAGGACATACACGTGCAAACAGGTCTGAGGGAAAGAGGACCGAGTCCTGTGGGCATGCCGGGGTTCAAAGGTCACAAAGATGAGGAGGAGCCGCCAGTGAAGGCAGGGTGTGATCGGCCTTGCAGACTGAGCAGTGACCACTGATGTGGCAGCAGGGATGATGTCACTGGTGCCTTTGCAAGAACTGGGGAGGACAGAAGCCTGAGTGGGGCTGGTTAAGAGAAAGTGGGAGGAGAGGCGGTACAGGAGTGAGTGTAAATGACTCCAGAGGAGGCTGCTGGAATGTGCAGTGACAGGTTTGGGTCTAGCACAGGGGGCATCACAGATTGCTCGCAGGACCCTATGGTCTTGCAGGTCAGAGCAGGAGGCAGACATGGAGTCCCCGAGGGTGTTTTTGTCCTTATGTAAGAGTTCCTATTTCCAACAGAACTGTTTTTCAGGATAATAAGACGAATTCAAGTTGTCATGTGTAGCATTTGTATAATGCTTTCCTAGCTTCTGTACACATAAAGATGCACATGACTTTGAAAGAAAACTCAAAACCATACAGAATGCTAACTGCGCTCTGGACGCATGCGTTTTCTCTTAGATTCTACTGAACTGCCCAAGCGCCTCAGCCTTGACAGCTCGTCTTCCCTGGAGTCCCTGGCCTCGGCCCAGTCTGTCTCCAACGCCTTGCCCTTGGGCTACCAGCACCCCCCCTTCTCCCCCACTGGTGCAGACAGTATCGCCTCGGACGCCATCTCTGTGTACAGTCTGAGCTCCATCGCCTCCTCAATGAGCTTTGTCTCGAAGCCCGAGGGTGGGTCGGAAGGTGGGGGCCCCCGAGGACGGCAGGACTATGACAGGTCCAAGAATGCTTACCCACAGCGGTCCACCCTGCCTCGGAGCCAGCTGTCCCCCCAGACTCGCCCCGCAGGCAGCAAAGATGAAGAAGAATATGAAGGGTTTTCCATCATCAGCACTGAGCCTTTGGCAACCTACCAAGAAAACAGAAAGACACACTTCTCCCCAGATCACAAACAGCCCCGAGGAGGGACAGCTGGAGGTGTGAAAGTTTCAATGAGCTCCAAGGGGAGCATAAGCACTCCAAATTCTCCAGTTAAAATGACTCTGATTCCCAGCCCAAACTCACCCTTCCAGAAGGTTGGAAAACTAGCAAGTTCGGATACGGGGGAATCAGACCAGTCCAGCACAGAAACAGACAGTACCGTGAAGTCCCAAGAAGAAAGCAACCCAAAGCTTGATCCACAAGAGCTGGCCCAGAAGATCCTAGAAGAGACGCAAAGTCATCTGATTGCAGTGGAGCGTCTTCAGAGGGGTGGCAGTCAGACCAGCAAGAGTAATAACCCGGAAGATGGCATTTCCATGCCAAACAATGCTTCCGTCTTCAGAGCGTCAGAAACCAGTGCGTTTAGCAGGCCTAGCCTCTCGCATCAGAAGAGTCAGCCATCACCAGTTACTGTTAAACCAAAGCCCCCAGCCAGAAGCTCATCCCTGCCCAAGGTGAGTTCAGGATACAGCAGCCCTGCCCCCTCAGAGGCGTCCATCAAAGACAGCCCGAGCCAGCACAGTGGCCGGCCATCGCCTGGCTCTGACTCCCAGACTTCCCTGACCGACCAACCTCTCTTTAAACTGAAGTATCCCAGCTCTCCTTACAGTGCCCACATCTCCAAATCACCAAGGAACATGTCCCCAAGCTCAGGCCATCAGTCTCCTGCTGGTAGTGCACCATCCCCAGCTCTTTCCTATTCCTCAGCTGGTTCCGCTCGCTCCAGTCCAGCTGATGCTCCCGACATAGACAAACTGAAGATGGCAGCCATCGATGAAAAGGTGCAGGCCGTCCACAACCTGAAGATGTTCTGGCAGAGTGCGCCCCAGCACTCCGCAGGGCCGATGAGAATATTCCGGGGGAGCCCTGGAACGATGGCTTCCAGAAGAGATGTCCTCAGTCTGTTAAACCTGTCACCTCGGCACAACAAGAAGGAGGAAGGAGTAGACAAGCTTGAACTGAAGGAACTGTCTCTGCAACAGCGCGGAGAGACACCACAGAAAGGCCCTCCCAACGGGCACTGGCGCAGCGAGACCACCACGCTGAGCGTGCTGCCGACGCCCACCGGTCCCCCCGCTGCCGCTCCCACTCGCCCTCTGAGACTTCCTTCTGGAAATGGCTACAAGTTTCTGTCCCCAGGAAGATTTTTTCCTTCCTCCAAATGTTAAAGCATCTTTTGTGCCCAGTGACTCAGAGTGCAGCAGCCTGCAGAGAGGATCGCATCATTCACTTGGCCCGCTCCCCTGTCTGAGTGCAGTGCCCCGTGAAGCCACCAGCCACCTGACAGAGGCTGCACTCTCCAGGTGAGAGGCACCACCACGCCTGCCTGGACGCTGCACACACACACGCGTGCGCGCGTGCACGGCTGGTGGCTCCCCTGGGACTCCGGGTCAGATTCACCGAAAGCCAGGACTGCTGTGGGGTTGGTACAGGAGGCTCGTGGAATTTTCTACACATTTCACCAAATGTTTACCTTTAAACTCTCTGCTTCTCATCTTTGACATGATTATTCAACAGGATTTTTGTATAAAAATGGTCATGGTTCATCCTGGGTTGGGGAGAGGTGAGGGAGTGCGTATTTTGCTAAGAGGTATATATGCAGTACCTTTTATACACAGAAATGCAAATAGAGCTTTTTTTAGGCTTTCAGGTGCTGATTGGGGTGGGATATATAAAATATCTCTAACTTGAATTCTACATGAAAACGTTTTATTAGCCAAAAACAGAATAATGGTTTTAAAAAATGCCAATGATTTGTAATTGTAGAAATTTTGGTCTCATGATATTGTACCATCACAGTAACAATGCAATAATTCACATCGAAACAGCACTTCCATCCTGAACTCTGCTTCATCAAGTCTACAAATGTCCTTGGGGCCCACTGTCAACCAAACTTGAATTTTCTTAAAAAATTTATGTGACTCTTATCCAGGCATTTTAGAACTATGCAATTGTGATTTAAAATGCAACTTTGTGCTTTTAAAACATTAATGACCTTTTTTGTACACGGATAAACAACTTGGTTTTATTATCAATAGTACTTTGCATTTATAGCTATTATTTTTAAAAGCTCAAAAAGTTTTTTAAAATGGCAAATTTTGAATAGGCATCAGTAAGTAATTATCAAGCTTAAGGGTGGACAGACTGAAATTATTGTTTCCTTATAAGCAAAAAAAAAAAAAAAAAATCCTATGGCTACCTGGATTTAACCAGAATGTCGCCTTCCAGCTCCTATTCACCTTATTAGCTGCTCAGTTCTATTCTCTTTTCCTATCTCCAGGCCTTTAAAACCACTTCTGTTTGAAATCTGTTGCCAGGTTCCCACAACCCCAGCACCCCATGTCTGTGAGCTGCACAGCGACCCTCATCTTAGCTGTGACCGGGGTCCCTTGCTGCAGCGTCTGAAGGACAAGGCCCCCGCCCTCCCACGGAAGGCTTTAATGTCCACAGCCTGCGAAGCGGGGCCTTTGCTGGGATTCACATCCAAATGTCACTGAAAAGGGAAACAGAC
Source organism: Phyllostomus discolor (assembly GCF_004126475.2). Classification (NCBI taxonomy): domain Eukaryota; kingdom Metazoa; phylum Chordata; class Mammalia; order Chiroptera; family Phyllostomidae; genus Phyllostomus; species Phyllostomus discolor. The sequence goes on along the minus strand of NC_040915.2, from coordinate 55,502,787 downwards.
CCCTGAAAGTGCCATTAGAACAAACCAAGGTGGGCTTCCTGACAGCTGTGGCAGTGCGCTGGAGTGCTGAGCTGGGAGGAGACAGGAGAATAGTCCAGGGAGGCGTAACCATGAACATACTCAAGTGAAATGCTAAAAATCACATTAGTGCTAAGTTTAGTTAGAGAATTGAAAGAAGCCTCTCTTAGGTAATTCTAAAATTAAAAGCCTACCATCCTCACTGTGAGGGTATGTGTGTATCACACGAAGGTGGGCTTGGCCTGGGACACCTGCAGCCCACGGAGTGGACATGAGGGGCCTGGCAGGAAGGACACTAACATCAAGGTCCCCAGGTCGGGTGTTTAACCTTGGGTAGGATCTCACTTTATAAACCGACCACGTGCCCCGTTCCTCAGTGTACTCTGAGTATTTATTCAACTGTTTCTCTTCTCTGCTCTGTCATAGAGGTTTCTGCACTTAACCCGACAGCCATGCTGACAAAAGCAAACTAGAAGGATGTTCCATTCTAACCCTGACCTGGCACTGGAAGAGAAATACTTTATAAAGATGCAAGCAATTATAAGGTGGTCTTTATGTTAGTAGGGAAAGAATAAATGGTAATAAAAGTACTAGTGTAGTAAATAAAAGCCAAGTTTATAGCACTGTGCATTAGATAGCAAAATCAGGTCCTCAATAATGAAACTAAACCTCAAAGTAAATTTCTGAATCCTTATGCAGATAGTTGGGCTGTTCCTTCCTCAGCAAATCTCAGCCTCTTTCCCAAGTGCCAAGGAGCCCTGGAGGAAAGGCCCGGGGTCTGTGCTCCACCCGTGGGGGTGAGGGTGCTGCCCCGTTGGCCCACCTCTAGCATGCCCTCCACCCCCAGACCGCTTCCCATGGTTATCGAGCCAGCTAGGAGGACTCATGGACCCTAACCTGGTTTTAGCCCTACGTACATTGCTGTTCTACATTTTCATTGTTGAAAAGCCAAATGGTATGTGTTTTTCTTCTGTTGTTGTTCTAGCTGTAAGCTTCAATGAAGGAAAGCTAAGATGATGAAATAATAGGACCAAACTAAAAATCACTGTAGAGTCGTGGCTTCTCTATGTTTACTGTCAGTCTTGGTGTTTTCTCTCTGAGTGAAATGGATGTGAAACGAGAGTGAATTTTTCAGGCTTCACTGAAAAAGTATGCACTTAAAAATTATGTGAAATTGTATAATTCACAGATTTCTTTGTACAGATCAGAAGTTAGCAAACTACACAACCCACAGGCTAAATCAGGTCGGAGGCCTGGATTTTTACAGTCATGAGTAGGAATGGGTTTTACATCTTTAAATAGCTACCTAATTACCTACTGATATCCTTGATTTTTGTCTCTTGGCCCACAAAGCCTAAAATACCTAAATACCTGGCCTTTTAAGAAAGTTTGCTAATTCCTGGTATAGGTAACAGAAAATACAATTAGAATAGTGTGTTGTTTCTACAGTCTAGGGGAAGCGAGTTTCAGGTTGTGGACAAAATCGATCGAGTGCAGGAGAACCCTAAGCCGCATGGATGGAAGCAAACGGCTCTGCAGTCACTGGCTCTCTGTCCACTTTGGAAGGAGTCAATGGATGTGGGTAAACTTTACAAAAATATTTTTTCTTCTCCATATGCAGATACCTTTGGATACAATTTTCCACAGCTCAGAAAACTGAACGCCCTGCCCCTATTGTACTCCATCACATGTGAACACATTGAACATAAGCAATAAAATCTCCCTTTCCCAGAAAGCTTAGTATGACCACAAAGCAAGGCAGTAGTAGACTCTGCCTTAATTCTTAGCAGTGAATGACTCGACTATTTCGCCAATTTTAACTAAGTCAAAATACCAAGACACAATTAGCTACTAAAATTTACATTATGATCCACATCAGTGTGTGGTAAAATGAAGAAGTTCTTACCTTCATCCCCTTGGAAAAAAATCATGGTTCACACTGACACTTGCTGGGGTCTCAGCAGGAGACCAGGTGCTGTACACACTGTCCCTACCCCGACCTTGTCTGTCCCAGTAACTCTCAGTAGGTGGTCACTGTAGCCAGTCTCCAGTATGGTGCCTGCCTGTCCCACCACACCCTAACACAAGAAGAACTGTCACTTTGTTAGCTTCAGTTCAGGTTGGAAAAAATACCATGCAATAATCTGGTTTGCTTTTCATAAGTAGGCAGAAAGTGAACATTGTATAATATTTGATCACATATTTTGTTGTTTTATCTAAAATGATTGTACATGTGGTTTGTGAACTGGGCCTTGTTTGTGCCAGACCCTTCAAAGATGTTCCACATAAGGACCATCTGACATGTGCGGTCACCCGTCCCTCGGACCCTTTCCCCACCTGGCACTCACACCCCTTATATGCAGTGTTAGCCATCTTTGGCCTATGTGGACATTTTTGTAAATTACAGTTTCCAGATGGCATTAAACTTTTTATATTATGAAATTTATGTAAAAAGAACTTCATATTTTTATTGAGATTGCTAAGGCACTTGGCCTTCCTTTGTGATTTCAGTGTCTATTAAAGCATGAGTTCCCTCCGTTTTAAGTGCTGAATCTGAATTGCTTTCTGTACACATCCCACACTCTCTAGCTTTCTTTGCAGTGCACAGAGTGGCCCCGTGTCATTAATGAGCATGCGTCTCTGTGCGGAGTTTCATCCCTGTAGACACATTGGACCCTCACACTTGCCGGGAGGAGAGCTCGAGAGAGCACACAGCACAGCCCACCTGAAAGCAGGCTACCCCAGCTCCAGGGCACCAGGTACCTGTTGGTGGTTTGCTACTTGGATACTAAATGCTTCTGATCTTCCATGAGAGAGTTGGAGGACCAGATAATTCTACATTTGTGTAAGTTTTTAGACAAAACAAAACACAGTTCATTATCACCAGATCTCTGTATGTGAAGAAACTTCCAAGGAAAGTATTTCAGGAAAAAGGAAAACAGTCCTACATGTAAAAGTCTGAGAAACATGAAGGAATAGTGAACAAACTAGGTAAATGTGAGTAAATCGAAACAAATACTGATTGTATAAAAAGTAATGTTTCACTTGGGCAGCAACATAAAATTGAAATACTAAACGATAATATGTAAAACAAGGAAGTTAAAGTGTTCTAAGTTGTTTGGGAAGAGAGGTAGATTACTTTTAGAGTAAATTAAATAAATATACATGATTACCCATAAAAGTAGAAATAGAGGGTTATACTCACAAATTAGTTGGGAGATACGAGAAATAAATAAATTTTAAAAAACTTAATTGATCTAAAGGAATAGGAAAAAAGAGGTTACAACAAAAATTATTTTTAAAGCGAGACAAATATAAAATAAGGTGGAAGAAATAAAAAATGCCAGTAATCATTATGTCAGCAAGCTAAACAATTAGATGATGGCAACATGCCACACGCTCTTTAAGAAACTATATGCAGTTTGGAAAAAACCCAAAAACTACAAATGCATTAGGCCCAAATGATCGACAATAAAGGATTAGCAAGACAGATATTAAAGTAAAAGGAACTAACAAAAAGAAAGAGGATTCATAGTCTAATATTTAAAAAATACTTGGCAGGAAGACAAAATTCTAAATTTGTATGCAGCTAACCATACAGCTTCAAAATTCATAAAATAAAAATTGGCAGAACTACAAGTCTGGAAAACTACACTAGCATAATGGGAGACTCTACACTCCACTCTCGATAAATGATAGATGAAGCAGATAAAAGTTTAGGAAGGGCATGGCAGGTTTGAACACATTCAGCAAACAGGGTTACGAATGACGAGAACCTGGTCCCCGGCCGTGAACCCACACTCTTCACGAGCACCCAGGGAACACTGGATGACAACAGGCCTTGCACAGGCCACAGAGCGAGTCTCACCAGGCACTGAGGAATCCGCGTCCCTGCCACCATTTCTGCTTCCTTGCTACTTTCTGGACGTGCACATCTAGTATGTAATAGTTTAAGAATAAAATGAATCCAAAATTCCGTAAAAGCTGATGGGATGCAGTCAGTGTCATTTTACAGAAAAAAATGTATGTCCCTAAATGTTTATATTCAAGGGTAATAATACTCAAAACACATAACTGTCTGAGGCCCCACCATGGGCTGCCCACCCTAAGCAGCCAGTCCTGTGGCACTCGGGCACTGGTGTATATTAGGAGAAACTCATAACCACCGAGCCTGGTGACAAATCCAGGGAGTCAGTGAAGTAGCAAACAGAGAAAAAAGGAAAACTTTTTCCACCTTTTTCATCTCATGGCCCACACAAACTAATTACTAAACATCTGTGGCACACCCAAAACTATTTTTTTTGCCAATCTCACAAAAAATAGGTGTAATTTTGACTCATTCACACCGGATGGCTATTGTTGAACAGCTGTCACTTTTTTACTTGCCCATCTAAGGGAAAAGGTCCATGCCCCCAACTACATCATCAGGCATTACAAGTTTCAAAACTTCTTGTGGCATACCAGTGGAAAATTGCTGATAAATGTGTGTGTATACACACACATTTTTTTTTTTTGCTTAATCCCTTCACCTCCCAACCACCATCCCTTCAGACAGCTGTCAGTCTGTTCTATATATCTATGCTTCTGTTTCTATTTTGTTATTTAGTTCACTAGATGCCACATATAAGTGAGATCACATGGTATTTGTCTTTCTCTGACTGGTTATTTCATTCACATAGCATAATATTTTCCAGGTCCATCCATGCTGTTGCAAAAGGTAAGATTTCCTTCTAAAATGTTTATGGCTGAGTAGTATTCCACTGTGTAAAATGTACTATAGCTTTTTATCCACTCATCTATTAATGGGCCCTTGGACTGTTGTCAACTCTTGGCTATTATAAATAATGCTGCGACAAACATGGGTCATGTTTTCTTATCCGTTCAGCTACCTTATGTGTTTTGACTGGAACATTGAATCCATTCACAAGGTTTTTTTCTTTCAGATTTTATTTATTTTTAGAGAGAGGGAAAGAGAGACAAAGGAGAGAAACACCTATCAGTTGCCTGTCACACGCCCCCAACTAGGGACCTGGGCCATAACCCAGGCATGTACCCAGCTGGGAATTGAACTGGCAACCTTTTGGTGTGCAGGCTTGCACTCAGTCCACTGAGACACGCTAGCCAGGCCTAAAGTTATTATTGATAGGTATTTATTTATTGCCATTTTATTCTTTATGTTTCTCTATTTCTCCTCTTCTTTCCTTTTCTTAAAGAAGGCCCTTTAACATTTCTTGCAATACTGGTTTGGTGGTAATGAACACCTTTAGCTTTCCTTTCTCTGGGAAGCTTTTCATTTTGCCTTCAATTTTAAGTGACAGCCTTGCTGGATAGAGTAGTCTTGGCTGTACGTCCTTGCTTTTCATGTCTTTGAATATTTCACACCAATCCCTTCTGGCCTGAACTGTTTGAGAAATCAGCTGACAGCCTTATGGGAGCCCCCTTGTAAATAACTAATTGTTTTTCTCTTACATGTATTTATTTTTAATGAAAAATGGAGCCATTTATTGAAGATACAAGAAACACTGTACATAGGACAATGACACCTCAGTCCCCTTCAAAGTAGGCACCTTGGGACCTCACACAGATTTCCCAGTCACCATCAGCTGCCCCATCATATTTTCCTGAGTCTTATCGATGGTCTAAAATCTCTTCCCTTTCAAATGTGATTTTAGTTTTGGGAAAAGCCAGAAGTCTAGTGCCAAATCTGGGCTGTGGGGGGCCTAAATCACCTGGGTGATTTGATATTTCGCAAAAAAACTGCTTGAGATGTGATGCATGAACATTGTTGTGATGAGGCTGCCAATCAGCAGTTGCCCATAGCTGCAGCCTTCTGAATCATCTGAATAGTTTCTGCAGAGGAATGTTCAAGCTTAATGCAAAATTTGATGCGGATTCATTGCTCTGCTCACTCAGTCATTTTGAATGTGACAGCTACACAGTACACATGCTCAATGGCATCTACCACCCCCACTGACTAGTACAGTGAAGTCATCATTGTTCATACGTGTGCATTCCAGTCCGCTCTCCTTGGCTGCCAGGCTACATCCATGTTTCTCTTGCACACATTTAGAATCTCTCTTTAACCTTTACCATTTTAATTACAAAGTGTCTTGGTATGGGCCTCTTTGGGTTCATCTTGATAGGGATTCTCTGTGCTTCCAGAACCTTTGTGACTTTTTCCTTCACCAGGTTAGGGAAGTTTTCAGCCATTATTTCTTCAAACAGGTTCTTGATCACTTGCTCACTCTTTTTGTACTTCTGGTACCCCTATGATGCAAATGTTGTGACACCTGATGTTGTCCCAGAGGTCCACTAGACTTCACTCTTAAAAATTCTCTGTTTTTCTTGGGTGCTTATGTTATCTTGTCCTCTAAATTGCTAATTCAATTCCCTGCTTCACCTAACCTCTGCTGTTGATTCCTTCTAATGTATTCTTTGTATCAGATATTGCATTTTTCATTTCTGACTGGTTCTTTTTTATGACTTCTGGTCCTTTTTAATGCTTACTATCTTTTCATTTAAGTTCTCACTGAGATCATTCATTCTTCCCCTAAGGTCCTTGAGCATTCTTATAACCACTATTCTGAACTCTGCATCTGGTATCTTGGTTGCTTCTATTTCATTTAATTCTTTTCTGGGGATTTTCTCTCCATTTTTCAGCCTTTTTGTGTTTGACTTTATGTATTAGGTAGATGTACTAGGGTTCCCAAGCTGTTATCAGGGCTTTGTGATGTGGCACGATCTTCTAGATTACCTGAGTTAGGTGCTCCAGAAATGTTTATTTGTCCCCTCCTGCTGTAGTTGAGTCTTGGCTGACTATAATAGAATTCATTCACCATGTATGAGTTGCTGTTCAAGGGCTGCCCCCTGAAGTGGAGTTGTTGCCAGCAGGTTCTGGTGCCTGCCAGAACCCCCCTTTGGCTGTGCCGTTTGTATGGCTAGATGGGTCGAGCTCTAGTGAGGTTCTGAAGCCCACCACTGCTGTGTTGGCTCCTGGCCCACTTGGATGGGTTCTGGTGCGGGTCAGTGCCAGACGTTCTGTGTAACCAGCCTTGGGCTACCTGTCTGGAGCTACCACACTATCCGCTGATTGTGGCTGTGTCTACTGGACCTGAGTGTATGTAGCCAGGGCCAAGCTGTGTTCGGGCACAGTTCTAAGCTGGAGACAGATCAACAAAAGGCTCCAGGCTCTCTGAGACTGGCGTCCACTTGTCAGCTACTCCGCCACCCTGAGGTTGCCTGAACTTCCTCCCAGAGCCTTTTGAAGAACGACTGTAGAGTGGGCCCCAGGTGGCCGTGTCCCACGTCCTCTTGTACATGGCAGAAGCTCAGTAAGGTGGGGCATCCAGGTTGGGAAGACAGGGCTAGTGGGTCCCCTACTTAGGAGCAATGTGGTCAGGACCTCAATAGGGGAGAATGTGGCTCCTACTCCAGAGCCTCTGCTGGAGTCTCCAACTCTAGCTCCCCCAGGAGGGGTGCAACACCAGTTCAGGTTGGGTGCAGCCAGCTGTCCCCACTGCAGGAGCAAGTTCAGCAGGGTGGGGGCACTGGGACTTGGAACAGATCAAGACAGTCTTCCCTTAGGATGGTGCTGGCCAAGTCTGTGGGAGGGGCTGGACTTCTACACCTCCCCTTAGCTGCACAGCCACACCTGCTAGAGGGTCCCAGCTCTGAGCTCGGAAGGGCCCAGCTCTGACTGGCATTCCCTTTACCTTGCAGACTTGAGCTCAGCAGGATGTGGCCGGCAGGGCTTGGAAAAATAGAACTAAGTCTCTCATTGGGGTGGTGCTCACTGAGCCTGCAGGTGGAGGGGAAGACTGGAACTTTTCCAAAGCCCCTCAGTGCAATGTCTATCTTCCCATAGTTTCTCCAGAGGGAGAGCGCACTAAAGGTCCCTGCTGGGTGCAGCCAACAGTCCCTTCTGCCGGACTCCAGCTTGGCAGGGTGGTGTCACCAGTATTTGGAGGATCAGGTTAGTGCACTCCATCAGCAGGTGCTGTAAGAATAGGAATACCTGACCTCGGGAAGATGGCGCCTGAGTGTGGTGTGGGGTATTGACTCAGGACCCGGACTTCGGTAGCTGGCCCAACAGATGTCTCTTCTGGTCCACGCCACCCAGGTCTTCTCTTTATGTCTTCCATATGCAGAATGGCCTTCCCTCCACTGCAGCCTTGGGTGAGTGCTTGCGAGCAGGATCCTGTGTGTCAGCCCTTTACGTGTACACGTGAGATTCTAGCAGGCTCCTCCTCCTTCCTGTAGGGCAGAGTCCCCGCTGATTTTCACTGCCAGATGCTAGGCGGGCTCCCTTCCCAGCCCTGGTGCTCTGAGTTTGGGGTCCTTGCATGGGGTTGCGACCCCAAGCTCCTCAAAGAAGACTTTTGCAGCCAAAATGTCCCTCTAGCTTCTCAGCCACCACAGCTGAGTGCAAGGGCCAGCCCTTTCCATGCCTCCATCCCTCTTACCAGTCTCTACATAGCTTTTCCTATAAATCCTGGGGTATAATACTCCTGTGCAGCTGTCCTGCAGTTGGTCATTCAGGCTATAAATCCGGTGCAGCACTGGAAGAGGGTGAATGTTCCTTCCACCTATCCTGCAGACATCTTGAAACCCGGTACTTTTCTCAATTTAAAGCCTTTCTTCAACTTTCCCAGTGAGTATGCATGCTTACAGCCTCTAATAATACTAAATAATGGCAAACAGCAGGGAACTGACAGGCTAATGTTGCATCTACTCCAGCAAATGAGGCCAAAACATCTGGGTCCAAATACATTAAAGGACATGTTGGCATTAAGGAAACATTTTGCCTCTCAAATGAATTCAGATCCAATCTCAAAAATATTTATTAAATTTGTAGCAATTTTGCATTTGGGCTATAGAGAACAACAGTATTCTTAAAGATATAAATATTCTCAATATATTTATATTAAAGTTTTATGATTCGAAAATAACTTTAGATCCCAGCAGTAGAACCCAGAGTTTACCCTTTTAGGTAATGGGACAGGTAAATGAACTGTCTTCTTGTTGGTTTCTGATCTGTATCTCACTGATTGCTGATCTGCCTGGCAGCATTTTGCCAAAGTCTGATTTTTTTTTTATACAGAACTTTCTGAAGTATAGCCATTTTCTTTGTGAACCAAAAATGCAAAAGGCGGCAGGTCTTATGTATTTTAAAAGTCATTCCACAAATATTTGCTGAGGGTTTATTGTGACAAATAGAATATAGCCAATAAAAACTAAATAAACAGAAAGTTAAAATACGTGTTAAATAGGTGTTATAAAGTCCATAAAATGAACCTGGAGCATTTCCCTTAATTAGATGCCATTCTCTTCTGTACTACACAGAATTCACACAGCTGGGAGAGTGAGAATGCCAAGGACTGCGCCCCTGCCCCTCCTCAGAATCGCCTGGGCCCAGCCCCGAGGGATGAGACAGCGTGTAAAGGCCGTTGTGTTTTATGTGGAAGGACCTACTTTCCTGGCTGCAGCTGACTAGGCCAGAGCATCACTTAACAAGGTAGCCTTGAACTAAAAGTTTAGTCTGCTCGTACTTAAGCTTTTAAATATGTGCATATAACGTTCAATTTACTGTAAACACAGATTATGAGAATGAGTTACGCAGCACCATGAGAAATCCATGAGGCAAACGCAGACAGCGGGGCCCCGACTCCACACATTGCTTTTTGGCACGACTTTGTGCAGTGCCGAAGGCCTGGCCTGGCCTGGCTAGTGCAGCAGCCCCCAGACGTGTGGCTGTTGAGCAACCAAAATACGGTCAGTCTGACCAAGGCTCTGAATTGTTATTTTAATATAATTTTAAGTTATTTATATGTAGGGTATGGACTGGTCTGGACTCTTCAACCAACACTAAAAGAAAAAATAGAGGCTAGGTACTCTTCAAGAATAAAAGAGTTTAGGTAAGACACATCACAACCAAATGCAAATACAATTGTATTTCTAGATTTTAGCAATAAATACTGGAAAATGAAGTTAAAACTAATTCTGTTTACCATTATCTCAATAAGCATAAAATAATTAAAACATACTGAAGTGTATAGCTAAAATGGGTACAATTAAAATGTAGATTTTACCTGAATGAGGTTGAAGAAAAATATTAATAGAGCATGCCGACGGAATTCAATGGGTAAAGGATGGTATTTTCGATCTATGGTACAAAAACAACTATGTATCATTTAGGGGAAAAAAAGAAAAGACCTCAATGGTTACCTCAAACCACACTCAAAAATTAATTCAAGCTAGGTCATAAGCCTATGGACATAAAAGCTGAAATCATAAAACTTCATACATACAAGAATATCTCTTTGACCTTGAATCAGGCAAAGGTTTAAGACACAAAAAATATGAACCACAGGAAAAAAAAGTTAATAAATTGGAATCTGAAAGCTAAAACCACCTGCTCTTCAAAAGACACCAGTAAGAACACGAACAGGAAAGCACAGCCTGGAAGAACGCAGTCACGACACTCTTTCACGATGCCTTTCCCTGACGAAGACCTGCATCTGTAATGTATAATACACCTGCAGCTCAGTAACAAAACATCAAAAAATAAACTAAAACAAATGATTTGAACAGAAACCTCACAAAGGAAGATATGTAAATGATTAATAAGCACATGAAAATGTGCTCAGAATAATTAGTCATCAAGGAATGCAAATTAAAAAAACACTTTCCACCTTTAGAATGGCTAAATTTAAAGACTGACCGTATCAAATGTTGGTGGATATACAGACCTAGACTCTCAAACCTTGTTAGTGGGAGTATAAAAATGATACAAACACTTTGGAAACATGCCTGGAGTTTTTCATAAACTTACACATCCACCACCTAATTCTATGTCTCGGTATTTGCCCATGAGAAATGAAAACAGTTTCCCCCAAAAAGACTCATACAAGAACGCTCATAGCTGTTTCATTCATAGTAGCCCCCAAATGAAGAAAAAAACCCTAATGGTTATCAGCAGGTGAATGGATAATCAAATTTCAGTGTAGTCCTACAATGGAATAAACTGTAGACACAACAACATGAGTGAATACCAGACAGATTATGTTGGGTCAAAAGAAGTAAAGCTTTATGATTTGAATTCATACTTCATGGTTCCATTTATATGAGGTCCTAGACTAGTCAAAACCAGTTTTTGGTGACAGAAACCAACAGTGGCTGCCTCTGGAGAGCAGAGGGGTTGACTGAAAGGGGCACGAGGGGACTTTCTGCGGCGATGGAGCTGCTCTGTATCTTGACTGGAGTGGATCCACTTGTTAAAACTCATCAAACTGCACCCTTAGAATGTATACATTTTATTGTATATAAATTATATTAAAACCCCAGAAGGAGTTTTAATATACTCCTTTAATATACTCTTGGGGTGGGTCAGTGAAAATTCATAAGCTGACCCTAAATTTTATAAGGAAATGCAAAGGGTTGAGAATATCCAACGCAGTCTAGACAAAGAACAAAGATGGAGAAGTTCCACCCCCAGAAATGAAGCTGCATTACAAAGCTCTAACAACTAAGAAGAGTGGGTTCAGCGCAAGGATAGGCAGATGAAAGAAACACCACAGGAAGTCCAGAAACGGCCCCGCGCCTCCTCTATGACAAAGCTGACACTGCAGTACAATGGAGAAACAAAGGCCGTGTCTGTAAGTGGAGCTGGGCTGGTAGGATATACATATGTTTAAACATTAATCCTGGCCTCTACATCATACCACGTACAAAAATCAGCTCTTGGTGAGCTGCACATCTAAACCGGGAAGGTGAAACTAAAAGGCAGCAAGCACGTGTGGGGAAAACAGAAAATACAAGAAGACTGTCTACAACCTTAAGGTGTGCAAATGTTTCCTAAACAGGATATAAAAAGTAACTATAAAGGAAATACTTGATAATATCTCAAGTAAAATGTTTACTAAAAGAAGTCAGACAGGCCCTAGCTGGTGTGGCTCAGTGGACTGAATGCCAGCCTTCGAATCAAAGGGTCACCAGTTCAATTCCCAGTCGGGGCACATGCCTGGGTAGGGGGCATGCGTGAGAGGCAACCACACATTGATATTTCTCTTCCTCGCTTTCTCCCTCCTTTCCCCTATCTAAAATAAATAAATAAAAATCTTTAAAAAAGAGAAGCCAGACAGAATAGAGTATATACCATACATTTCCATTTTATATAAAGATTTGTAGTGTGAAAGTTATGATATTGTTTACTCTTGTACTTGCTAATCTGGATGGGTTCACTTGGTAAAAATTCATCATGTGAGCCTGGCTGGCGTAGCTCAGTGGACTGAGCGCAGGCTGCGAACCAAAGTGTTGCAGGTTCGATTCCCAGTCAGGGTACATGCCTGGGTTGCAGGTCATGACCCCCAGCAACTGCACACTGATGTTTCTCCCCCTCTTTCTCCCTCCCTTCCCTCTCTAAGGATAAATAAATAAAAATCTTTAAAAAAAATTCATCATGTGACAGACACCATTACAATTTGTGTGTTATATATCAATATGTATAAAGTTAAAAAGAAAAACCCAACCTGATTTTTCTCCCCAGCCTTGCTCCCTCCAAAGTAAAATGGCAACTCCACCCAGCTGTTCCGGAAAAAGCCAATGAAGCCTCACTCGTCTTCTTGTCCTGTGTGCGCCACGTACAATCCACTGCACGCCTGCTGGCTGTGGCCTCTGCGGCCCACTGACTGGCCCGTCCTCACTGGCCTGGACTAATGTGATGATCTCCACTCACTTCACCAGCTCCCACCCTTCTTCCCGTCAGTCTGTTCGCCACATGGCAGCCAAGCAACCATTTTGAAACATATGTCAGCTCAACTCATCTGCTTGCTCAAAGCCTACGAAGCCAAAACCCTTCCAGTGCCTATGAAGTGCTCTGTGACCTGGCCCCATCTCTCTGCTCCCTGCTCACTCCACTCCAGCCACAGGCCTTCTTGCTGCTGCTTGGATGTGTTGGGCAACCCCCTGCCCCACAGCCTTTGCAGGCGCTGCTTTCTCTGATGGCCACGTGGCTTGCTCACTCACCTCCTTCAGCTTTCTGCTCTAATGCCACTCCTCTGAGGCCTGCCCCAACAACTTTAAGGCACACCCTTGCCACCCTGTTCTATCCCCTTTACTTCAGCTTTAGTTTTCTTCACAGTTATTACTATATGGTAGTATATTAAATAACAATTAGTTTGCTGTCTTCAGATCTATTAAAGTAGGTGTTTTTGTTTTGTTCACAACTATATCCTCAACACCAGAACAGCACAATGAGTGCTGTTGAATTACTAAGTATAATGAAAAAGACATAGAATCTTCATGTAGAAAGTCATAAAGCTTTATTAAAAGGCATTAAAAAGATGAACCATATTAATGGATAGCAAGCCTGAATATCATAAAGGGCCAATGAACCCAAAATTAGTCTGAAAATTAGGTGTAAGTCCAATTAAAATCCTGAGTGTTTCATAACATTTAACAAGATCATCTTAAAGTTTATATGACAACCTGAAGGACCCAGAATAGCCATGACAATATGAGCAAGGGGTATGCGTGCAGGGACGGAGGGAACTGCTCTACCAGATAATGAGTCTGAACAGTAAATGTCTATGGGCAGTTCACGGTCTCATGCCCCTTCCCTGCTCTCCTCTAATTCACAGGCTGGGTGTCAGGAGCTGCATTTCCCTGGACCCTGCCAGAGGGTTTCTGTTGGTTTCCCAACAAAGGGCACTCATATACAATCTGAAGGCAGAAGAGATGCAGAAGTATATTTTCGTTCCTTTGTCAACGATGGGCAAATGCTGATGGACTTTAGCAGCTGTGAGATTTTGCAGTACCCTTCAGGTGTTTTCTGTAAACCGCCAGCCTAAGTATTGGTGACAACTGACTGTTTCCAGACTTTCTGTAGTTTTGGCACCTTCCTGACTCCCTGAAAGTTGGTGGCAAACCTGAGAGGTAGCAGTCACTTCCTGTGCCTTTACTCCTCCAGTCCTGACACTACTTTTGTAAACATCCAGTTCCCAAACTAAATCCACTCTTCCTTGAAGTACTTAAAGAGGTCTGTTTTCCTGGCTGCACCCTGGCTGAATGAAAGTCATGGTAAATAAGCCAGTGTGGTAATGATTAGCACAGAAATAGACAACCTGACTAATGAAAGAGAAAGCTTAGAATTAGATCCATGACATATGGAAATTGGATATTACAGAAGTAAAACTGCAGATAAATTTCCTAGTGCATAGATTAAAATAGGAACTATTTAACAATACTGCTAGAACCCATTTCATAATAAACACCCATCTCAAAAGGAAATAAAAACTGAACCCCTACTTCTAACCATACACAAAAATCCATTCTAGGTGAATTAAAGCCTTAAATGTGAAAATAACTTCTATAAGCATTATAGAAGAACATTTTTATGATTTCAAAGATTTAAGATGCAAAAATTATAAAGCAGAAGGGAAATTAACCTCTGCATATCAAAAAGCATGTTAAGTTCTCCCTCCTCTTTGCCCTCCCAACACATTCAGGACAAAAAGCCTGAGGTGGTTCTGAGCCAGGCAGGCCCTCGAAGAGAGGGAGAAGCAGGGTGGCCCAGGGAGACAACAGCCCCGTCGGTGTGGGGAGGGCACACCAGATGTGGGGTCGGGGGCGGGGGGAGGAAGTGCAGGACGTCCGTCAGAGCACTGGCTGGCTGAGGCGGATGTCCACGTGCAGTGGGGGCGATGTGGGGTGCTGCGCCTGAGTCGGTGGGGGAATACCCACCCTGGGCAGTGGTGACCCTGGCAGTAAAGATGTGTCATACGCACTGGGATTACCCAAGTATACGAATTAGCATTAAGGATACTGGGAGTAAGGTTTCTCACTGTTAGAAACAGAGCTATAAATATAGGAAAGCAGAATGAACCCAGATGCTATTGGATTGGAATTAGAGGTATTGATATAAACTCATGGCTTACATCTATCAATTGATGGATCAACTGACTGATATAGAGATACACTCCCTACCTCTGACTGGGTGGGCCTGGCAGCAGCAACCCCAATACGAATGTAATGCCTAACACTCATAGTTTGGCTTCTAAATTCTCTTCTCATTGGAACATGGCTGATTCCAGGGGTGGAACACTTTGTGTATCAGGAAGTTAAACAGTGCACAGAAAATGTTTGGGACCTATCCAAAGTACGGAGATGACAACTTAAAGGGGCTCCCATTGGCCAGACCATGTACAATTTGAGTATCTAAATGATACTAGTAACAAATTATAAATAAATAAAAAGGAATTCGTAAGTCCATACTGGTATTTAAAAATGAACAGGTTAAAAGTGTGATGAAGAACATAGTTTCCATCTGTGGAAATTAGTTTTAAAGATTTCCCACGGTGACCATGCTCTGCTCACCTTCTGGAAAGGAGGAAGTATACCAGTAATTGTTTTAGTGTCCTTGCTCCTTCTGTTCTATCATCTGTGCCCTTTCCTGTCAGTTTTGAAGAAATTTTCTCATTAAAGGTTATTGTTTTCCTACTTTGCATTCCTGCTAATTACTGATTGGATTCTGGACATTGTTAACTTTCGCATTGTAGTGTGCCCGATTTTTAGGGAGAGAGTATTCCTTTCAATATTTCTGTGCTTTGTTCTGGGACATGGTTACTTGGAAACAATTCGATCCTTTCAGGGCTTGCTTTTAAGCTTTGTTAGGTTGGGACCTGACCAGTCTACAGTCCGAGGCTAACTCAGCTCCACCACTGAGGTTACTGTGTGCTGAGAACCTGTCCAGTGCCTTGTATTATGATGGAATTTCTCCACTCCGGCTGGTGGAAACGTGAACTAGTCCCATCCCTGTGAGCTGCACAGCGTTCCGTCATTCATTACAGTGGTTCTATCCCCAGCCTTGGGTAGTTTCCTCACGAATGTACTGAAGAACTCTCTGCAGATCTCCAAAGCTCTAAGTAGCTCCCTCCTCTCTGATACTCCGTCCTGTGAATTCTAGCCACCTTGACCTCCCTAAATCCTCAACCTCGACTCGCAGAGACCACGAGCTGGCCTGAGCTCCCTTCCCTGTGCGATGAGGCCTGGACACTCTCTCCAGGCAATACGCTGGGGCAATCACGGGACGGGGCTCACCTCATTTGAGAGATCAGTACCTCTCAAGCATCTGGAGATCAGCACTGCCTAGCATCTGGAAACCACTGTTCCCCATGTTCTGTCAGATTTTTGTTATTATTTAAGAACTTTGAGGAAGTCTGGACTCCTTTATTCCAACCTGGCTGGAAGTGGATGTCGAGAATGGGACATTTACACTGTTTCCAGGTACCTTGCTACAAAATACTTACCAATTACAAAGAGAAAAGGAGTAACTTAACATAGAGAAGCCTGGCAGATATCATTTTAACAAAGTGAGCAAAATAAACATCATCAAAAATGGGACAAATTGGAATCATGCCATTTTATAATGAAAGTCCTTACTGCATACGCTGATAAGATCACAACATTTACTTCTGTGATATTCCTGCCAAAGATGTGCAACCTGAATTTAATCAGCAGGAAACATCAAATTCAAACTGAAGGACATTCTACAATACAACTGGCCTGTGAACTGTATAAACATTTTGGGAAGTAATTTGAGAACTATGAAAGATGTTTATACCTTGTGACACATCAATTTAACTTATATATTCTAGAAAAGTGCATACACATGTACAAGAAGAGACCTGTTGGAACGTCCACTTGGTATTATCACAGCAAAATGTTAAAATCAACTTAAATACCCACCAACAAGAGAATGATGGAGTGGATAGCAATGAAAAAGAATGAACTAGAGCTACACATAGCAACATGGATAAACCCCATCAACAATGCTGAGTAAAAATAATCTATTACAGATAAGCATGGGAATTACAACAGCAAAATTACAGGGTGGGCATGGAGGAAAGAATACAGTCTGAGAGGACTACACCAGCAGTTTCAACTGTCGTTATGATGTTTTATTTCCTGGCATAGATGGTAGGCTTGGGTTTTCATTGTTATTTTCTCCTCATGTCTGAAACTTTTTTACTGAAAAATGTTAACTAATCTAAGTTCAAAAAAATTCCATCCAAACTCATTAAAATAGAAACACTGCTAAAACAGGTTTTCTGAAAACGGTACTCATAAGGAAACTAACTCTATGGAACTAATATCAGATACTCTTTCACTGCATTAACAAATAATCTCCAAAACATTTGGCTAGTTTGACGGTGTAGCAAAGGCTATCAATGCCATCTAGAATCTGACCAAGTTGATAATTCATCCAGATGTGAATAACTGATGAAGCTTTAAGACACCTTGAAAGACTGAGTGGGTTAGCTGTTAGCAACCAGTGCTGATGGGGTACAATATAACATACATGGGGTGTTTGCCACGTATTTGTAGAGAGCTGTGCATATTCAACTTCTTTAAAACAACTAACTCACCAACCAAAATTTGTATTTTTAATTGGGAGTCAAGCACACATACCAGATGAGGTACAAGATGAGAGCCTAAAGTCTCCTGTCAGAGGTAATAGAGTAGAGGTGATTCTTTCCTAGGCTTTGGGCAAAATGGAAAACTCATTTAGGTGGGCTATGTGGACTAAAGAATGCTTACTTTGGTTTTAATGGGAAAACACATAAATGGAGCCATTTCAAAATCGAGTTGGAGCTGCCATCCCAGAGAAAAGGCCTTGAAGGTCTTGCTCCTTGTTGAGCCTTTGGAATGTTTCAACTGGACAAAGTAACCTTTGTGCTGGGACAAACTAACATTATATTCTGAACGACTGCTTGCAGACATACTAAGAGGACTGAAATTTAGGACATTCTTAAGAATCAGCACCATCATGCATAGCTAAAGAATAACTTAGCTTACTAGTCCTTACAGGAATCCCTTCCTTCTATTCATGTAATTATTTCCCTTCCCTTTCCCATAAACACCCCCTGCCTTCACCCTACATTGGGGCATAATTTGTGTTTCTGCCTGAATCTGTGCTTCTGGATTGCAATTCTTAATGATATCAAATAAATACCTGTGGCCGCTCACTTTGGCTTTTTAATTTTTTAGGTTAATTTTAATCTTAAAAAAAAAACAATAAAAGTGCTTGCGTGTTCAGGCTTCTAAAAATGCCAGTGTCATCACAACTGACGGAGTAGATGCCAGGTTGCTTTCTGAGACCACCCCAGTCCCCAACCCTCCGTACCACACTCCTACCCAGGTCCTCACACGTGCCGAACTGCATATGGGACTTCCCAAACTTTGGGAACTTACAGAAGGATGTTGCGGTTTTGACAGAAGGATGTGTTTTTGATAAATCTTCCGAGCTACAAAAGAGCATCTGGCATTTGGCAAATTCTTTTTGAATAAGTTGCAAACAACGGTTTTCTTCTTTGAAAATATGTAATCAAAGAATTCTTTTGAAAGAAAACCCATATACAATAGGATTTGGAGAATACTTTCTATAAATCATGAAAAACCTGTTTTTAATCTGTATCAATTTGACTATGCTTGTTATAATAATGCATGCAGAAACACATATACATATATATTCTTCAGCTTCCAAAAATTTTTGAGACGTTCTCAATGAAAGTACAGAATAAAATCCATAAGAACAAGAGAGTCAAGTGATGAAGAGGGCAAAGGAAGAAAGTGAGTGAGTTGTGTACACTAGAGGTTCCATCGGATTCTGGCCTGCGGGCACGCACGCAGCTCCTGTCACAGGCTGTCCCAAGGATTCTCTAGTGAGGATGGGACAGAGCGGTATGGCGCTCTTCTCACTGAGAAAATCTCTGAGGTCACAGCAGCGACAAGTGGCATCCACTCTGTCCTCCGAGTCTTGGCCTGTGGCCCACACCCTGCTTTTTCTGGAGGCCTCCACCAACCTCCCCAGGGATCAAGGAATGATCAGGTAAATCTTCCCCCACAAAGGCCAGAGCTCTCTTATTCTTTGCTCCGTTACTTTTTTTTTTTTTAATAACTAAGAAGGCTTTGGGAGGACTTCCAGAAAACAAACGTGGGGACTCCGGGAGCCCTGGAGACCACGGGCTGGTTACTAAGCCACAGAGAGGAAGTGTCGCCACAGCCGAGGCCTGCTGCTCCCAGCAGAGCATCAGCACGAGACATTTGTCACGAGCTTGAGGAGCACAAGGTTACTGCACATCTCCCACTGACTATTTTCCGGATTTTCTGTTCTGGCTCTTCCCTCTCTCCCTTGCTGTGCTCTGAACTCCAGGCACAGGATTTTATGTTCGTTGTAGAATGAACTGATAAAGGGAAATGGCAGAACTGAGAGGTCTTTCTGTTAATGTGACTCATAAACTTTAATGGTTTATTACCCTGAAAGAAATCTAATTACCACAGCTCTAATATCTTGCTAATCTTGTATTAAAAAGTTTTTTAAAGGCCAAAATGACAATGAATAGTATTGCTAATTTCCATTTTCGGAAAATCTGGCTGAACATTAAAATGATATTGTGAAAGTAAAAGTTTTAATTCACTAAGATTAGAATATGATAAATGGATAAATATTTTTCTACTTTGTTTTCTATGTAAGCTTATAATTCCTCTTTCAGAGTATTATATCATACAATAATTTGGCAATAAGAACATTCCGCATGACATAAGGAAATATTCAGGATATTCTAAATTTCTTAACTTGAGAAGCAATCTGGATTCGCTGACCATCTCCACAGTTACATAAAGTAGATCTTACTTAAATTGAGAATTTTTCCTCAACTGATCATGAAAAAGACATAATATTGCCCTATGAAATAATAATCTACTCCTTTTTGTGAATGAAATTATGTTTATAAATGCATACATAGAAAAATCAAACATAACCAATCAAAATATCATTACCTTAATCCTACTTTTATCCATTAATTTTATTCAACTCTAAAACTGTAACTTTGCCTGAAAACTGACAATGAAAAGCTATTTCATTTTTCTGTAACACTCTTCTAGCACAACCAGGCACCAAGTGATGTTTCCAAAGGTTGGATTTATCATGGCCAGGTGATAGATATTTGGCATTTACCTCCATATTCCCTAAAGGTGAAGAATGAGAATCTAAATTTGAAATTATTTCTAGGTTTTTAACACAGTAAAATGGCCCATAGAATTGACACCCTTTACTAACAGCAAAGAGAAAATTGTTTCTCATTTTGAAGAAATTTTTAAACATTCCAAGGTTTGAATTACAAATATCCAGATTCCTTAAAGAGGAAAACCAAAAACATTTTAGGGTGGAAAAAGTTTCACACTTTCTTCTGGTTTATCAAACTAGATGTCATACATGCTCTCTTAAGATTAACTCTGTAAAAATATATTTTCTGCTTACAAGTAATACATAAAAGTACAGTGAAGAAAGACTCACCCAAAATGCCACCACTACTTAGATAAAATTACTTTTAGCATTTGCTGAATAGCTTTCTAAACACTTTTTTATTATGGTAAAACACACAACAAATTTACCATTTTAGTCATTTTTAAGTGTACAACTCAAAGGCACCGAGTACGTGCACGATGTTGTGCAGCCATCACTACTACACATTTCCAGAATATTTTCATTACCCCGAAGAGAAACTCTGTACAACTTTGTTATGGGTTGAGCTGTATCCCTAAAAAAAAGACAAATAAAGCGCTAACCCCAGCACCTCCGACTGTGACCTTATTTGGAAACAGCATCTTTACAGAGGTAAGAAAGTGAAGACAAGGTCATGCAGGTGGGATCTAATCCAGTATGACTGCTGACCTTAAAGGGACATTTGGACACGAACGCAGACACACGCAGAGGGCAGAGGACGTGAAAAGACACAGAGAAATCATGTGAAGACGGAGGGTCAGAGTGACACATCTATAAACCAAGGCCACCAAAGGCTGCCAGCACACTACCAGGAGGAGGCAAGGAAAGATTCCCCTACCGGTTTCGGAAGGAGCATGGCCTTGCTGATGCCTTGACTTTGAACTTCTAGCCTCCAGGACTGCAAACCAGTATGTTTCTATTTTTGAGTCCTCCCTGACATGGGTCTTGACAATGATATTTTTGGATATGACACCTAAAGCACAAGAAACAAAATAAAAAAATAAACGGGTGGGACTACATCAAGCTAAAAAGCTGTGCAGCAAAAGAAACCATCAACAAAATGAAAAGGGGACATACGGGAGAAAAATTTTCAGACCATGTATTTATCTGATAAGGGGTTAATACCTAAAGTATATAAAGAACTTGTATAGTAACTCAACAGCAGAAAAAACAAATAATCCAATTCAAATGGGCAAAGGATCTAAACAGACATTTCTCCAAAGAAGATATTCAAATGGCCAACATGTACATGAAAAAATGATCAATATCACTAATCATTAGGGAAATACAAATCAAAACCAAAATGACATGTCACCTTACAACTGTTAGAATGGCTATCATCAAAAAGACAAGAGATAAAAAATGCTGGTAAGGCTGGATTTCCTGACTATTCTTGCTTATTTTCCCATATGAAGTTAATTAGTCTTTCTGTTTCCTGGAAAAATATTTGTTGGTATTGAGATTGTGTTTATTTTTTAATACAAGGAGAAAATGACATCTTTGTGATACTGAAACTTCTTTTTCAAGAACATAGGATATATTTCCATTTGTTCAAGTCTGTATTTGTATATTTCAAGAATGTCATAAAGTTGTCTTCACATAGCTTTAAAACACTTGCATTAACTTCATTCCTAGGCATTTTTTATTGCTATTAAGAATGAAAATTTCTCTTCCAGTATATCTTCTATGTGGTCAGTGTTTGTATATAAATGAACATTAGAGATTTTTGAGTTAGTTTGAAGAAAAGATGCTTTCAAGTGCATAACTGATAGTAATTTGGTTTCAAACTAGGTTAAAAATTGTTGGATTCAGAAGAATTTTACATTTGCGTTCAGACCAAGTTTAGAGTTTTATTCTTCTGTGTAGAAGGTACTCATATCACAGAATTCATCCACCACTGATTGCACATTCTATTAATAATCTTAGGAAGAAGCAAAGGACAAAATAAACCCAAAAGATAGAAATAGACATCTTTTCTTCAATGATGGTCTTTTGAAGTTAAAATTAATACAAATAGAAGAGAATGCTTATATCAGTATCTGAAGAAAAATCTTCAGGACTGAGCATGTTAATACTACCACTTTTTAAAAAATACGGAATGGGAATGGACTTAATTAATAGAGGGGGAGATCTCATTATTTCTCCTATATGACAGCAATTAATAAAGGTATCTGAACTAAGATCGATCTTAAGCCAATACAGGATGCTTAAACATAATAAATATGAACCTTTAATCTAAAAACGTTTTCATCTTACACTAAATTTGCTACAGACTAGTCACAGAAATGACAACTTAGAATTCCAATAGAATAAATCGTAACACACAAAACAATACAGACACGTCACGTTAAGTTCAATGTTCATATACATGGCATCAACAACAAAAAATTATATGGTTTTTCCCCTTTATTTTCCTCTTCTCCTACCATTTTACTTTGCATTTAACTTTATAGACATGTCATCAAGGTACTTTAGTTTTGTAATACTAGAACAAGTACTATTTTTGCAATCATGCTCAATGATTATTTATTGATTGATTCTTAACCACTTTAATAACAAATATTTTAAAATTTGACAGTTTCAAAATAGTATATTTCTGAAATTTCTCTCCTGCCATGACTTTTAGCCATGGCTTTTTTTAGGAGAAGTGAACTATAAGGAAAATTAGAGAAGCCAGAATATGTTATTTACTATGAATGGCAAGGAAAGGGGAAGTCAAAAGTCACTGTACTACTCCAGTTTAACAGAATGTTCCCTCCAGCACCAAGTCTTATCTCTAATAGATAATATGTGAGAAGATTCTAGCAAGTGAAAACAAAATACAATTACATTTTATTGCAGGAAATTTAGAAACGTATTTTTAACAAAGTTAGCTATTCAAAAGTGTTACCTTAGGCTGTCTCTTAATAGCTCCTTTTCACAAGTGTGAAATTTAATGAAGGCAACAGCATTTATAAGCAACACCAAAATGGTATCTTAATTACTAGCTGCATTTTCTTAGGCAACAAGAGATTAAATGGAAAGAGAAATTAGTTTTATAAATGGCATCATACATCTTTATGTTACACCCCCCTCCATCAAATCACAGATGGTTATGTATCTTGAACTTCCTAATAATGTAGGCAATTTTCTTTTCCTTGGGCATACCCAAATCCATCACTAGTCTAAATTATATATTATTTTGAATCATTTACAAGGATTGAAGCGGTTTATCATAATGACTTGACATTTACTGACCACATGAACTGGGCCTTCCCCTTATCAGGCTCTACACGAATGTGAAACAAGACTTGTTGAAACCACTGGTCCTGTTAGTTTGCATGTACTCATCACACACTGTTTGGTGGAACACCTCCACCTGATCTCACCAACTCTAATTAAGGGTTCCTACTTCTAAATCCAACAGCGAAAGCTCAGGGTAAAGTCATGGCTAAGGTTACTGTTGCATCCAGCAAACGCGAGAACAAATGTCGGAGACTTTCAGGGTACCAAGGATGTTACTTTATTGGCCAAGTTTAACCTGCGCAGGGGCGAACTCTCCAAGTGTCCAGAGACACGGTACCCTCAATGGACTGCAAACGAGAGACGCACCGAGCGCTTACAACTACGTCCTTATATAGGGGCAGGCAAGCAAGCATTATACAGAAGCAGGTGTGGCAGTTAGCAATTCGCTTACAAAGACCGCGCGGGAATTTCAAACCAAGCATTCTTGGACAAGGTGGGAAGGCAGGATGTTTGCTCAGTAACCTAGTAATCTCCTGGCTCTAGCTAGCTAGGTTCCTATTTTCTCATGGTCTAAGTTTTTCCCTACTCCTTACAGTTACGTAAGCCTGTCACCTAATTCATTTCTGAACATAGGGACTCCTGAGGGCCCATGTGAGACCGCTCTCCTCAGATGAGTGTCTATAAAACTCTCATATTAAAAAGAGCCCAGAGATTTTGCTTCTAATCATGGCCAAGCAACTCGTATTAGAACAACAATTTCACATGTAACATCTATAAAATCTGGACAAAATATTGTATTTAAACTGCTCCCCCCCCCCCCCATAACTACCTAAAAGCCTTGGAAAGCAATCAAAACCAGTAAGACACTGGAGTGGAGGACTGAGCACTGGGTGGAGTTTCCTGTTTTCTACTTTGGATAGGCCCCAATCCATGCCAGGCCAAGAGGCAAAAAGCTCAGGTAGAAAATATATATTTTTACTCCTTTGTCTCAGAGGAAAATATTTCAGGGCAAATGTAGCAGCTGGTGAGGAGGAAAGTACTACAAAGAAGAGGGCAAGAAGCAGTATCTCCAAATTGTGTTTATAAACACTGCCCCAGTCTTTATGGGTTAACCCATAAAGTACATGTGTAAAGAGCAGATTCCAAGTAGCTTAGATAAGGCTAAAAGAACCAAACAAAAATGTCAGCTACTGCCCATGATGGAGGAGATAAACAGTTTCCAGTTCCAGCTCAGCCAATCTAATGGGCTGACTTTTTTAAAAGACAAAAAGAAAAATCAATACAATTAGGAGGAATATAACAGAATCCAAAGTCTTTACAACACATCCTTCACAATGACTAGGATACAATCCAAATGTACTTTGTATAAACAGAAACAAGAAAATGTGAACATACCGAGACATTCAATGAAAACCGACCCTGAGAGGGCTCCAGATGTTAATCTACAAGGAATGCAAAGCAGGTATTACTACCATGATGTTCAAGTACATTAAGGATAATACTCTTGAAAGGAATGAAAAAATAAGCTCAGCAGAGAAACAAACTATATGAAAGAAAGAAATGGATCTTTTAGATTTGAAAATTACAATATCTGAAATAAAAACTTCACTGGATGTGTTAAAGAGAATAGAAGGATATTGGGAATTTGAAGAGACACTAATAAAATCAGACAATTTTCAGAAAGAAAAATACATTTAAAAAAGTGAACAGAGCCTCAAGCACTTGAAGGACATGAGGATTAACATATGTAACTGGATTCCTAGGAGGCGAGAAAACGCAAAAGAAAAACTATCTGAAGAAACAAATAATGGCCAAAATCTGACTCAATATCGTGAAAGACAAATCTGTAGAAGCACAGCAAAGCCCAAGAAAGATAAACACAAAGAAAAATATGCCTAGGCACAGTCATAACCAAAATGATGAAAACCAAAATTAAAGGAAAAATCTTGAAAGCAGCCAGAGGCCGGGGAGAGAGAGAGAGAGAGAAAGAAAGAAAATCCCACAACAAAAAACCACACACATACACACAAGAGAATAATGAATGATTCAAAATGTCTGCTGACTTCTCATCAGAAACAACAAGGGCCAGAAGAAACAATGGAACAACATATTTAAAGTTCTAAAGTAATAAAAAAACATCCAGAATTCTATATCCTGTAAAATATATTCCTTAAGAGTTAAAGTGAGGTAAAGAAAATTTCAGGTTTGAAAAAACCTAAAAAAATTCACTTTTAGTAGATGTACAAGAAATGCTAAAAGAAGATCATTAGGTAGAAAGCGAAAGATACCAGATGAAAACAGATTTTTACAAAGAAATAAGGATTATAAATGGTAACTATGAGTTAAACATAAAAGACTATTATTTTCCATTGATTTCATTAAAATACACGAGTATATGCAAAAATTATAACACTGTATAATGGAGTTAATCATGTTTTTACATGTATTACGTACACAAGTATGTAACAAATGGGACCGAAGTAAATGAACCCATTTGGCTAAAAAGTTTCTTGTATTTTATGTGGTATAGTACATAAATTTTAAATCTAAGTAGATTAGAAAAATTAAGTTTATACATTTTAATTCCTAGAGTAAAAACTTTTAAAGGCATCAGAATTGGACACAAGTAAAACTGTCTCTATTTCTAGATAACATGATTTTATGTATAGAAAATATTAAAGACACAACCAAAAAACTATCAGATCTATTCAACAAACTCAGTAAAGCTGCAGGATATAAAATTAACATATAAAAATCAGCAGTACTTCCGTATACTAACAATGAATTATCTGGGAAAAATTTTTAAAAGCTGATCCTGTCAAATACAATTGCATCAGAAACAACAAACTACTTGGGAATAAATCCAGTCAAACAGGTGAAAGATGTCTACTCTAAAAACTAAGACACTGATAAAAGAAATCAAAGAACACATATAAATGAAGAGGTATCTTGCATTCATAGACTAGAGAAATTAATACTCTTTAATGTCAGTGCTACCAAAGGCTATCAGTAGACCCAATGTAATCCCTATCAAGATTCCAATGGCATTTTTTTTTACATAAGTAGAAAAACAGTCCTAAAATTTATATGGATCCACAAAAGCCCCAGAATAGCCGAAGCAATCCTAAGAAAGAACAAAACAGAAGGCATCACGCTTCCTGATTTCAAGCTAAACTATAAAGCTACAGTAATGAAAATGGCATAATACTGGCATAAAAATAGACAATGATACTGAATAGAATTGCAAACCCAGAAATACCCAAATATATGCAGTCAACTAATATTTGATAAGGGAGTCAAGAATACTCATTGGAGAAAAGACAGTCCCTTCAACAAATGAGGCTGGAAAAACTGGATATTCACATGCAAAGAATGAAACTAGACCCTTATCTTACACCACTCATAAAAAATAACTCAAAAAAAATAAAAATGGAGTAAAGACTTAATGTAATACTTGAAACCAATAAAACACTCTGAAGAAAATATAGGGAAAAAGGTCCTTGGCATGGGTCTTGGCAATCACACCCAAAGCACAAGCAACACACAAAACCAAAACAAACAAGTGAGACTACATCAAACTAAAAAGCTTCTCCAAGTGAAACAATCAACAAAGTGAAAAGACAACCTATAGAATAGGAAAAAATATTTGCAACCCATATATATTTGATAACAGGTTAATATCCAAAATATATATTTAAAAACTAACACAATTCAACATCAGAAAAACAAATCAATGAAAAAAAAAAGGGAAATGGACCTGAATATACATTTTTTCAAAGACACTCAAATGGTCAAAAGGTACATGAAAAGATGTTCAACATCAGTAGTCATTAGGGAAATGCAAATCAAAACCACTGTATCATTTCATGCCTGTTAGAATGGCCATCATAGAAAGGGCAAGAGATAAATGCTGGTAAGGATTTATCCTTGTGCACTGTTGGTGGGATTGTAAATTGGCACAGCCACTAAGGAAAACAGTATGGAGGAACCTCAAAAATTCAAAACAGAACTACTATATGATCCAGCAATTCCATCTCTGGGACACAAAAACACTAACTCCAAAAGATATCTGCATCCCCCCATTCATAGCAGTATTTACAATAGCCAAGACATGGAAACAGCCCAAGTGTCCATCGACAAATGAATGGATAAAGAATGGTATACACAATGGAACATGATTCAGCTGTAAAAAATGAGGAAATCCTGCCACTACAACATGGATGGATCTTGAGGGCACTACACTAAGTGAAATAAGTCAGACTGAAAAAGAAAAATGGTGCATAATGTCACTTACATGTTGAATCTTTAAAAAACAAACAAAAACAAACAAACAAACTCAAGAACAAGAGACTAAATTTGTGGTTACCAGAGGTGGGAGGGGGAACTGGAGGAAGCTGGTCACAGCAACAAACTCCTAGTGATAAGACATATAAGTACTAGGGATGTAATGTACAACATGATGACTACAGTTGCCACTGCTGTATGATATCCATGAAAGTCAAGAGAGTAAACCTAAGAGTTCTTATTACAAGGAGAAATTTTTTTCTTTTTTCTTTATTTTTTATTGTCTCTATATGAGATTATAGACGTTAACTGAAGTCATTGTGGTAATCATTTCACAATATATGTAAGTCAAACCATGATGCTATCTATACACCTGAAACTCATACAATGATGTATGTCAATTATATCTTGGTAAAACTGGAAAAAAAAGTCTTAGAATATATAAAAATTCGGAAAGTGAATGTTAGATAATCTAATTACAATCTGTTAATAAGACCCACATTTAAAATGTAAGAAAAGGTTTAAAGTCAGGGGGTAGAAAAAAAATAACACTTAGAAATTATATAATGTCTTGCATTAGCTTTAAAATATCTACACCCCTGGCAAAATAAATGGGGGAGGGAGATAGGTGAAAGAAAAATGCCAAATTGATAACTGTTGAAGGTAGGTGATGGCCACATGGGAATTCATTATACTTTTCCAATTTGCACATGATAAAGAAGCTTTTGTTACAACAAACAAGTTATAATAAAAAGAAAAACATAGCCCAGGAGAATATTAACCCAAAGTAACTTGGTATAAATATTGAATGACAGGTAAAGCCATTGCTAGAGGGGCATTACATATAAAATGAGTATCTATTCACCTGAAAGATATAGAAGTTCTCCTATCTTTTATGCACCTAATAGCTGAAAGAACTACAAGGAGAAAAAAGTACATAAATCACTGTATTAGGAAACTCTAACACATTTCTTTCAGTAATTGTTGGATCAAACATATATATAGTCACTAAAGAGTTAGAAATTTGAAAAACACAACAAATAAACTTGGCCTAATAGTCCCAAAACTGGAGAAAATAGATTTTTTAAGAATAAGATCTTTTCAAAAATGTCACACTTATAAAGAGCCTGGAAAAACATTTGATAAATGTCAGAGTTAGCATATATCTCAGAGGAATGACTATTCAATATATGATACAAAAATTATTTGTCATCCAAGTGGGGGGAAAAAGCCTCCGGATCCCTATGCCTCACACCATATACAAAAATGAAGTCCAGGTAGATTAAAGACCCAAATGTAAAATGTGAAACTTAAACACTTTCAGAATATAAAATATTTTTATTACCTCTTGATAGAGAAGTGTACAATTATTTTTTTAACCCTTACTCAAGGATATGTTTATTGATTTTATAGAGAAGGGGAGAGGAAGAGAGAAAAAAATAAAGAGAGGGAGACAAACATCAATCCGTTCCTTCGGTACGTACCCATCAACTGGGGATTGAACATACAACCTTTCCTGGTATACAGGTCCAAGCTCCCCCCAACTGAACCACCAACCAGGGTCACAAAGAAACTTCTTAATGAGATGGGACTGTCATATATCTTGGTTATGGCAAGGATTATCATAAGTATTCAATATGTAGTTGACAAAATTCATTCAAAATTGGTGCATTGTATTATATATAAATTATAGCTCAGTCAAGTTGATTAACACCTTCTGCACATTAGAAGACAAACAAGATTTTTCCCTTATGAAACAGGGATAATAACAGTACCTATTACATATATGTGCTGTGATGAGTAAATGGGTTAGGGTTAGCATTAGGTCATGTGAAACACTTAGGGTCTGGCATATAACAAAAACTCAAAAACTGTTAGTGGGATAAAATGTTCTTAAAGATAAATAACTGCAAAACAGAGTCATTATAAACCAGTGGTTCTCAATGGGGGAGGGGTAATTTCTCCCCCCAGGGGCACTGGGTAACAACTGGATAATTTGTGTGTGAGCGCGTACACAAGCAGGGTTTATTGATGAAATGTTCACGTGGTCTTGCTGAGGAGGGGGGTGAAAGGCATAGGTTCAGGGCAAAGCAGGGTAAGGGCAGCAAAAGTAAGGGCAGCCAAAGGCCAGGGTGGAAGCACAGGGATGGTGAGAACAAGAAATGTATATCCTTTGTTTTGAGGACTTATGTAGTTGTCAGGATAACTGGAGACATTTTTGACTGGCATGACCAGAGGGGTGCTACTGGTACCACGTGGACAGAGGCCAGGGATGCTGCTAAAACACCCTACAAGGCACAGAACAGTCTCCTCAATACAATTATCTGACCCAAAGTGTCAAATAATTTCTGACATAGTTTTTGCAAAGGCTGAGAAACCCTGCTGTAAACAGTGACACAAAAACCCATAGATGGAAAACAGGGGCAGGCAAAAGTAGTTTACAATTGTTCATATGGAAAATAAATGCAATAATTAGCCCTGGCTGGTGTGGCTCAGTGGACTGAGTGCCAGCCTGCAAACCAAAGGGTCACTGGCTCAATTCCCAGTCACAGCACGTGCCTGGATTGCAGGCCAGTTCCCCAGTAGGGAGCGCTCAAGAGGCAACCACGCATTGATATTTCTCTCCCTTACTTTCTCCCTCCTTTCTCTTCTCTAAAAATAGATAAAAATCTTTCAAAAAAGAAAATAATGCAACAATTAATAAATAATACAAGGATAAACTTTTGTGTACTCACAACTGTAAACCTACTTTTGCCCACCCGTTTAAAGTACACATAATTAACATACAATTCAAATAGAAAATGGCTATACATAGATATATCTTCCTTTTCTACAAATGAAAAAGAAAGAAGAACAATAAAAAACGAGCAAAGAATAAGAACAAGGCCAGTAAACATGAAAACATCCTCAACTCTGCAGTGAAATACAAAGTGAGTATGCACAATAGCATTTTAAAACCAATAATGTGGCAAAAAATAAAAAATTCTGACAGTATCAAGTGTTGGTGACAATACAGAACAGCAATTTATATATGTGCTGCAGGTGAAAGGGTAAATTATTATAGCCATATATGGATACATAATATGAATGCTATACAGAGAGATCTGATCAGATTCCTGGGGAGAAGTAGGGAGGGGCCATAGGAAGAGTTTGCTGAGGCCACGGTAAAGTCTAAGACAGGATTGGCTGAGAAGCTGAGTGCCTCCAGAGCATATGGAATTGTGGGTAAGATTTGAAATAAAAGGAGGGCCCTCAAGGGCTCTGGAGGCATTCAGCTTCTCTCTCTCTCCCACTCTCTCATCCTTGAGGATGCCTGGATGCTCTGCTGCAGCTGCCTGCACTTTCCAACAGATGGTATTTGGGGTGGGAAGGAACGCCAGGCACAGCTGAGGACCAGGCTGGCCTGGCAGAGGGTGACAGGGTGATTTTTCTTTGTGTGTTTTAGGAGGGACAACCTGAGGCAGAAGCCTGTCATTCTTCCAAAATTATGTAGCTTCTGTATCTTATGTTGTTTTAGTTTGTAAACAAACCCTATAGAAATAAGATAATTAAAACTTACAGAAGGAATGATAGAACTCAGGTGTTAAAGAGGGTAGCCTTAACTGATAGACTTAAGTGACTAATGCATTTGCAAAACTGCTATTCCAAAGTTGTGAAGCTTCTGAATAAAGACTCCCTTATTACCAAACCTTTGCCCCTGGAATTTTGCCCAAGGGTGGTGGTGGGCAGCGGGACCCCAATTCCTATTTGGTAACACATGTATGCATATATGCATTTATTCATGCACGAGGATGAAAAGTGATTAATCATAGTCATTAGCTCCGGGGATGAAGAGGGATGGGAGGAAATTGTATCCTAATTTAAATTACTCTAGTGCTCTCTGAAAACTGTAATCCTTTTTAAATGATTGCCATACACTGAACACCTATTACAGATCAGGTAATATTAAGATTGGTATTTTATGTACATCATATCTTTTAATTCCTCATAACAAATATATGTTGTAGATATTAGTTCCTTTTTTTAGGTAAATAAAATGTGTCTCTGAGAGATTAAATAATTTACTCAAGGTAGATAGCAAGTGGCAGAGCCAGGATTCAGGCCAAGGGCTTTCTCCTGCAGAGGCCAACCCTCTCTCTCCTACAGGGGTTCCATATTATGACGATTCTTGGAGGTATTTCTAGTTTTCCAAGAAACAGTCTCAGTCAAAATAGTTCTCAAATGGGGAAAAGTTAAAAAGGATGGCAAAATGCAGAGTGAGCAAGGCATCTGAAAGCTATGGACCACTCCCTGAGAAAAGTGTATACAGACATGAAATTATGCATATAATTTCAGTGGCTCACACATTTTCTGGCTGATGGCTCATGTCTTTCTTACTCTCTAGTCCTCCACAATGTTCCCTCACTCTGTCACTCTGATCTTCAGATGTAATGCACAATTATTCGGTTACATAGATGTTTTCTTTTCCTCAATAAATACAACTAAACTGGTTACTTTCCTAATCTATCCTCATGGTTTTTAAGTGTTTTAATATGAATCTTTATATGGGAAAGGGTGACAGTGTCCATAGTGTGAACTAGGACCATTTCTTCACATATTTGATAGACATTTGTGTGATGCAAACAATGGAAGTAGTGAACACTTGTGGGAAGACTTAAAAAGTTACAGAAATGGTCTACAATGTCCCAGTTTTTCTTAATGGTTAATAAAGCATGTCAACCATAAATTTTAAAGCTAGGTATATTTTCAGCCTGCATACCTTTTAGGGAGAAACTACAACATAAAATGACTACTTACCAGTTTGGCAATAAATATGGCCTCCTTGGAACTTAAATAACATCTACTGTACAGGAATACAGTATGTAGTTAATCTATTCTTATCTCTAAGTGTCTTCTGGACTTTGGCCATAAAATCCTTCCTCCCGTAATTGGGAACAATAAAGATTAGGAATCATCAAGACTGTCTGCATGCCTCAACGTCCTATCTTTATCTGGAAAAAAGTCAGGGTAGTGGCAAGGCCAGATACTGAAGGACGAAAAACCTGGAGTTGAAGCCTGGTTCTGTAACGAAGCTTGTTCAGTGATTTTTGCACAAGTTACTTGGCTTTCTGAACTGCTTCCCCACCCCCCTTTGTAAAGCATGCTAAAATACCTATCATAATGATGTTCTAAGGATGAAATGAAATAAAGCATCTCTACTACCTCAAAGCGATTTCTAGTTTCTAAGCTCCCTGAAAAGGCGAGCATGTGTTTCTGTGAATCCTTGCCAGTAACTAGCACAGCGCTTCACACGTTGCAGAACTCCGTGAATCCCAGGGACTGCCTTAGGAGGAAGTTTCTAGGAACTATTTCACTACCATCACTCTTTTCGAGGCAGCCCTAATTCCGTAAGTGTGTTCCAGTACCAGAGATACCGCACAGGTTTATAGAGAGGCGTTTTAATGACATTTCTATTATTTCAGTAACCTTTCAACAGCTCCTCACAGCTCCTGGAGAACAATTCCAACTCTTTACTGTGGCCTAGTGATCAGTTTAGTTCCAGCTTACTTTCCTCTCACTTAAGATGTTCTGGCTACACCTGACCTCTAGCTGCTGCTCAAATACTCCAGCCCCAGGGGCTATTTTCCTCTAACTGGCAATGCCTCTGGCTAGCTTCACAGGCCGGGCTATTTATAACATTAAGCTCAAAAGGCGCCTCCTGAGAGTCCTTCCCTTGATTCCTGTCTCCCCCATTATCCTATGTTATTTTATCCATAGAACAGCGCTTAGTACTATGGCAAATTGTTTCCAAGTGAGGACAGGGGCTGCGTCTATTTTGTTTCCAGATGTTCCCCCAGTGCCTAGAACTGTTTTCCAAGCCCCGGTGTTCCAAGCATTTACTGTGGCTGCGCTGACGTCTTCCCAGAAAACAGGTCCCTTTCCCCGGTCTTAAGGGCGAGAACATGTTCCCCACGGAACACCTGGTCGGGAATGTTGGAGGCACCTCCTGCCGAGTCACAGCAACTGTTGGGATTCTAAATTCCAGGGCAGGGGTCAGTTTGGGTGCGGGGGAAGGCCTGTGACCACAGCTGCTGGCCCCAGCAAGGTGAGCAACGATCAGCCGGCCGCACTCACGAGGCTCCGGGAACACGCACGTGAGCCGTGAGCCAGGTGAACCTCTTCGCGCGGAGTCTGACCGGGCGGGCTACCGAGGGTGGCAGCACCTGGTGGCGTCGGCCCCTCGCACCCCTCAGACGTCCTCAGTGTGGACTTCGAAAGGGCAGCGTCCGTCAAAAAGGCGGGCCTCCCCTCAATAGCAGCGAGAGAGTTTAGCTTAGTCACCAGAAAACGGCCCAACTGGAACACTCACCGGAAAGCGTAGGCGGCACAGTCGCCCCGAAGGGACTCGGCTGGGGGGCGGAGCCTTTGGGAGGAGACCGGAGACGGAGCGCGCAGTTCGCACAGCCGCAGTAGAAGCCGCACCCCCTCCCGCCGGCCGCGCAGCCCGGAGGGCCACGTGCGCCCTGGGTGCGGCGAGGGACTGGGGCGGAGACAGCTTCAAGTCCGTGCTGACGCAACCGGTGTCGGCGGAAGGGTGTGGGCGCGCAGGCGCCGCGGTTTCTCGCAGGTCAAGGGGGCGGGGCCGCGCAGGCGCCGTGAGCGGCGGTAGCGGCGGCGGCGGTGTTAGCGGCAGCAGCTGTACGGGGGTTCCGGGAAGATGGTGCTGATTAAGGAATTGTGAGTGAGTTCGCGGGCGCGAGCTAGGCTCCAGGACGGCTGTGGTGGGAGGTTCATTGAGTGGGATGTGGTGGAACACTCCCTAGAAGGAGCGAGGCTCGGACCGGCCGCTCCCTTCGCGCGTCCCCTCCCCCCAGCCCGCGCCCCCGGCCCACTTAAGGTTCCTCCACGGCGCTCCCCCAGATTTCTCATCCAGTCGTGGCGGTGGTAACACTGCTGCCCTCTTTCCCAGGCTGTGTCCCAGCCGGAGCGGGTGGCTTGGGAAGCCGCGGCCAGGAGTTTCCGCTGGGACCCGTCTTCTCACCACCTCCCCCACCCCTAGGCCCCCTGGTGGGACCATGGGTGAGAGAGAAGGGGTGGGTTTGACCGTGATTTGTCGTCTGGGGTGGAGCCTGCCTGTCACCCGAGGGAGATGGGTTTGCTGGGTGAAGGAAGCTCTGGTGTCTGAACTCGAGGTGGGACCTGGGCGCCTTGAAGTTCATGTAGGAGCCCGGAGAGTCCGGAAAACCTGCGCCCCAGTGGGCAACTCTCTTGACTTGACAGCAGAGCCATCACTCTGCTTTCAGTCTCAGTTTTCATTTTTCTAAGGTGGGGTGGTGTTCTAGGCTCCACCTACTTTACGGGGTGGAGGTGAGGCGGCAACACGCGTTCTGTCGAATAGAAGAGTTTCTAGATGCAGTAGACCAGCGAAGTGATTTTGTTGAAAAGTTTCGCGTTTCTCGCAAGGACTGACTATCACAGGAAATCTGGTTGGCAGTGATTATTCAGCTGTCACAGTCTGTTCGTTTCGTCATCATCCCTTGGGCATCTAGGGATTTCTAGTATGGCCCTTCTTTGGTTTTTCAAATGCTCCTTTCATTTTAAATTCTTTCTTTCTTTGCAAAGAAAGCGATTCGTGGTGCTTCTCTGTTTAAAACCCCCCAAAGATTCCCTATCTCACTGAGAATAAAAGCCAAAGCCTTTACAATAGCCTAGGAAGTCTTACAGGGTTTTTTTTTTTTTTTTGGTCTCTGATTTTATGTACTACCCTTTCCTTGCCCAGGCCACGTGCACATACTTCCTTGCTGTTCTTCCACTGCTCCAGGAAAGAAAAGCTCAGTTCAGTGCCTTTCTGCTTTCTGTTCCGTCTCCCTGAGGTGCCCCTCTGCATGTCACCAACCTACCTCCTTCCTGCAGGTCTTTTCTTAAATATCACCTTCTTAGGGAATCCCTCTCCGAAGACTTAGTTGTAACCCCCACCTTTTGGTATCTGTTTTCTGTGCTTTATTGTTCCCCCATAGCTATTATCACCATCTACCATGCAACACAATTATTTTGTCTGTTTTATTATATGTGTTCTCTTATTGTGTGTAAGCTCTATGAATTTGTCTTGTTCATTCCCATGTCCCCAGCTCTTAGAATAGTCCCTGGCATGTAGTAAATGCCCAATAAATATTTGTTAAATAAATTAATGAAAAATTATAACCTCAGTCAATGACAAGGATCCCGAGAAAAGACATTGCAGTTAAAGCTTATTTATAGTATTGAACTTTGGATTTACAGAGAAATTTTCTTCCAAGTTGTTAATGCAGTGTATCATGTGTTACCTCATTTATTACTCTGACATCTTTGTAATGTATGTAGGTGGCAGATATTAAGACTAATTGGGGAAATATGACAGAAGGAAATTGACTTGGCTCAAGTCACATAGCAAGTGAGTTGCAGAACTGATTTTAGATCACAGGTCTAGTCATTTCTTTTATTAGAGTAATTTCCTCCCTCCTAAAATGTGAATTAAGTGTTCGGTAGATTCCATTGACAGTTATGTGAGGAGTATCAAGCTAACTTATGGAAAGCAATTCCCATTGGGAAGCTACACACTGTGCTTTTTGTGAACCATTACTTTCATTATAAAGTTTGAGTGCACCAAGGCAACATATGTCAAAATATGCCCAAAGTATAATATTCCCTAAAGTCATAAATTACATTTGTTGATATTCACTCTTCATGTATGTCTCCCCTAGAATTTACTTTCTCCTAGGCTTTGAAGGTAGAAACTGTTTCTTATTTTTCTTAATATATTTTTTATTTTTAGAGAGGGGAAGGGAGGGAAAAGAGAGGGAGAGAATCATCAAGTGTGGTTGCCTCTCGCATGCCCCACCACCCGGAATCTGGCTGCAACCCAGGCATGTGCCCTAGATTGGGAATCCAACCTGTGACCCTTTGGCTCACAGGCCAGCACTCAGTCCACTGAGCCACACCAGCCAGGGCTGTTTGTTATTTTTCTAAATATTCCCAGTATGCAGCATAGCATCTGCTCTAACACACTGTAAGTACTCAGTGTTGTTGAATGAAAAAAATGATTCTTCCTATTTGCAAGTCAACTTTCTAAAATTGTTTCTGGTCAGGAGCAATGAATAGGTCATTCCTATGTGAAGATGTTGGTAAATTTAAAATACTTCAGCAAATGTTTGTTGTCTTTAAAAATGCCACCTATTTTTAACATTAATTAAAACATTAGAAATGACTTTTCAGGGTGGGAGTTCCCTTCAAGTTGTTACTTAAGTGAGCAATGGATGAAGTTGCCATTAGCATAGAGTCCTGGTTTTAAAGAACTAGTTGCTAGTTCCATCTGGACAATTATTTTCATGAGGATTTTTAGGGAAGTTTGAAAATTTTCAAATACAGGCATACCTCAGATATTGTGGTTTTGGTTCCACACCACTGCAATACAGTTAATATCATAGTGAAACAAGTCACATGAATATTTTTGTTTCCCAGTGCAAATAAAAGTTATGTTTACACTATATTGTATGTAGTCTGGTAAATAAATGTATAATAGCATTATATCTAAAAATGTACATACTTTAATGAAAAAATACTTTCTTGCTAACAAATGCTAACCATTATCTCAGCCTATTGGAAAAATGATGCCAATAGACTTGTTCAGAATAGGCTTGTTATCGGGTTGGCCAAAAAGTCTGTATGGTTTTTTTCCATAAAATAAAAGACACATTTTTCATGTTCACCGAAAACGTTATTGATAGGGATATTTTAAGTATGTTGGCTGTCTCTTATGGGATATAATGTTGATTGTTCTCAATTAATGTCTAATTTGATCGTTGTCAATTTCAACCAACCGTGTAGCGTCATCCAGCAAGAAATCTCCAGCATGAAAATTTGCAAACCACTTTTGACACATTCAATCAGTCACAGCACCTTCTCCCTACACTGCACATCTTTTTTGTGTATGTCAGTTGCATTTTTACCTTTCTTGAAATAATAAAGCATACTGTGCCAAAAATGTATTTTCTTTCAACCTCAATATTAAAATAGATACCCCCAAAATTCACCAATTTTATAAGTTTTTTTTTTAATGCATGCTGCTATAACAGCTGTCAAAATACAGTCTAACAAAATGGTTTTGAATGAGGTTGAAGACAAATAAGTGCTACTCGAGCCATCTTACGGAAAAGAGCAAACGAACTTTTTGGCCAACCCAATGCAGACCTTCAGAGTGTAAAAAAATGCAATACCTAATCTGCGAAACACAAAAAAGCAAAGTATGCCTGTTCATAATTCTTCCACTACCGGAAAGTAGAGCATTCTTATGAGACCTTTTGTTAGCTGAAACAGTGTAAAAGAAAGAAGCAGTTACAATTAATTAATACATTTGAGTCTTGGAATAAATCCCTCCCCCTTGCAGTTAAAAATCTGTGGATAACCTTAGACTCCCCCCAAACTTAGTTGTCCCTTGGTACTCACAGAGGATTGGCTCCATGGTCCTCCCAGATACCAAAATCCTCTGATGCTAGGTACCCTATGTAAAATGCATACATAGATCAATGCATACAGTCAGTCCTCTGCATCTTCAAGCTCTCTCCAAGAATTGAAACAGTACAAGCATTTATTGGGAAAAATCTGCATAAAAGTGGACTTGTGCAGTTTAGACCTATGTTCAAGGATCAGCTGTATGTGAAAAATTTTTGAGCATTGCCAAATTCCCCCCAAAACTTAACAAAATAATATCAAATATGGTTACTTGCGTCCAGTTTTATGCTAAGTGTAATACCTCCATGACCTCAGGCTTTTCTGATACCTTAGGGCACGTCTTGCTGACAGATGCACGGAGTAAATCGAGATAAAGCACAGGTGCTCACCCACACAGTTCAAGGCCATAGCAGCTTGATGCTGAAATCCTGAGTGCAGTTCCTTGGGGAGGAGCTTGGCAGGGGCCACTGTTGCTGCCTGGGGTTGCATGCTACCTCTGTGACAGTCCGGCAGAACAAAACACGGAACACTCTTTTCACTTTTTTCCTTTATTCGTGATAGCCAGAACTCTCTGTGTATTTCTTTCAGTTAGTGAAAATAGGTTCTAATGTAGGTCTTTCCTAAAGGTGAAGTGGCAAACTTTCAAAACATGAGGGATAACTCTACTGCTTTTATACTAGGAATAGAAGATCAAAACCTGCCTGTTCTTTCTCTTTCTTACTTTTTTGTTAAGTAAATCTTGAAGAAGTTACTTGACTCATCATTCATTCAGAGCATCTTAATCAGTCATTTTCATTTTGTGAAATCAGTTTTCCCAGAAGTGGCGGTATATAAAAGTAGGAATCTCCTTGCTAGTGAGAACATATATATTAAAATTACTCAGCAGAGATTGTTTGGTTTCGTGAAACTTCAGGGAAGTCTTTAACTCTCACCTCTGTGTTCCTTCCTTCCATTTCCTCTGCAGCACGTCATCTTGGTTCAGACCTTTGTAAGGCCTTGCTCAGCCTCCCCAAAATGGCTTTTCCCCACACTCCTGCTCAACATTTTTAACAGCCTACTAATGCCTTCTTTGGGTCAGCTGTAGTTATGTCTCTTAACTCTCAGAACAACCTCCCAGGATTCCTTGTTGCCTAATAAATTTAATAAATTTAATAGAGTTCTTACCATTATATTGCAGGCTGTGATAATATTATCCCAACATTGTTGTCTGTGTCTTTTTATAACTTTCAGAATATGCCCCCACCTTTATCCTAGTCTTCCCCCGACCATGGCGCTCCCTCCGTCCCAGTTTATTTTCTGTTTATGAGGCAGTGAGCAAGTTAGTGTGGACATGGAGGAGATGGCTGATATGACTGGGTATGGAAGGGCTTTGTGTAACTAGTTAATCTTGATGAGAATAGCAATTAGTGACCACTGTGACTTTGAGAATGTTCGTTGTCTTTAGGTGATCATTGTGAGAAAGAAGGAGTGATGAGTGATCGCCAATAGTCAGGGAGAATGGAATTACAGGAGAAATGTTTCATACATGTTGAAGATTAAGGTGATGTGAGTATTCAAGCATAGATATTTGAGGAGACTAGGGAGAGAGCAGTAGGTAGAAAGTGGAGCTAAGAAGTTGGATTGAGAAACACTGTTGGCGATTTTCTATGAGCTGACCATGATGAGATTTTTTTCCCCCCCTCTTTGTATATATAATGGAAAGAGTAAAAAGAGTCATTTCCTGCTGTGGTAGCTTAACGGCTTGGAGGGCAAGTCTGAGAAGGACCAGGTACACACACACACGTTTCTCTTGTAGACATTATCTATCATGAGAAATTGATATTCAGGATGGTTTTCAGAGTTTTTGGATAGAACTATGTAAAGATACATCCCTATAAAAAATCTGGAGGTAAAATGCAATATTCTGATGTAATTCCCCATGGTATTCTTTTTTGGAATTCATCTTCAGGAGCGGTGCCTCCACATGGGTCCTTTTGTGTGTCCAACAACAAACTCTCGGACAAGATGAAACATATATCAGCCTTACACTGAGTCTACCCCAGAAGGGGTGGTTATATTTTTAAGGCTCAAGATATTTTCCATGAAGTTTTTTCTTACTAAGGACTGTTTATTTATTTTTCTCAATAAAATCGAGAAGTAATTGGGTAGTAGGGATCAATTTTAGGGAGCACTCGCTCATGAAATTCAAGACGTTGTTGTGTGAGAAGTGTCAAAAAATGCATAGTATACAGATGGAGAATGAAACTGTATGAAAACGTCCTGAGGCACCCAGACCAGACTGTGTACAAACAATACATTCTGTACCCTGCGGTTTCCAGGCGGGATCTGGCATGCTCAGGATAGTATGACCTTACCACCCTGCCGTTTTCGGTGATGAGTTTTCTCTTGTTCTTTTCTCCTCACAGGAGTCTCTGCAACTGCGTTTTGGGGGTCCTGGTACAATTTGGATGCTAAATGCAGTGATTGTTGAGAACCCAGAATGGTGGTGGTTTTATTTACCCAGTTCAACACATATTTAGAGCTGTAGTTTACCATGCTACCATTGTACTCACAGTAGAAGCTCCTTTAAGCATATAGATGTGTTTTACAGCCAACTATTTCATGTGTAACATACATTGTTTTTCCTTTTGTCTTTTCAGCCGTGTGGTTTTGCCCTGTTCTGTTCAGGAGGTAAGCCATGCTTGCTTCTGTGTTATTTTATTGATATAGTTCATTCTGATATGTTAATCTAAAGTTATATTTTTGTTGTGTTTATTTACTTTTATGTTTTAGTTTATATGACAGAATGAATTAAGGTGTGTTAACAGTTGTTACACAGATAATTACAGATAATTGTAAGTGAATTTCTGTTACACTGTTTTGTTCTCTAAGGGTCTAAAGTGTGGAGTAGAACTTCCTGTCTAGTGCAGAAACTCTGTTTACAGTATTCCAGAGAAAGGAGGTTCCAGCCTCAGCTTAAGAACTGTCAGGTTAAGTAACTTGCTTAGAAAAGCAGCCTGCTTTATTGTTGGATTTTTTAAACATTTGTCTTTACTTTAAACCAAAATCTACTTTCCTAGAATGCTTGACTTGTTTAAGTTCCTGCCACTTGAGCAATGGGAAATAGGCCTATTCTGCCTTGGATATGGTAACCCTTCAGGTTTTCTTTTGGGAGTTCTTTCTCCTCCCCCACTCCCTTTTGTTCCATCTTCTCGAGGTTACAAGGTTAAACATTCCCAGCATGTTCATTTGGCTTAATATAACATGACCTCTAGACTTCCTCACCAGCTGGTCTCACTGCTGCGTGGTTGTAGTTACTGCTTTCAACTGAAAATGGTATTCCAGACATGTTTGACCAACACATACATAACTCAGAGATTATTGTCTCTTGATCTGCATATGATACAGAGATACACCACAGTTCAGAAGTTGCACATTCTGCAATTTTAGTTACCTGTAGTATTTCTAAGAATGAGAAAAATAAAAGCAGAGA
Source organism: Phyllostomus discolor (assembly GCF_004126475.2). Classification (NCBI taxonomy): domain Eukaryota; kingdom Metazoa; phylum Chordata; class Mammalia; order Chiroptera; family Phyllostomidae; genus Phyllostomus; species Phyllostomus discolor. The sequence continues at coordinate 55,461,259 of NC_040915.2, read as the reverse complement.
AGACTTCTGAGAAATAAAGGTAAGTGTGGCAAAACACATAAAGCCCTCTGGGTCCTTGTGTAACTTGCACACAGTTTGCCCTTGCTCAGTTACCTGGTTTTCTTAGAGCTGGCAGTAAATTAGAAGCAGTGAATTGGAAGTGGGACAAAACAAACTGATAACCTAGGAAGTGACAGCTGACAGAAGACAGAAAGAAAAAAAATAAAATACAGGAACTAAAAACGAATAGCTATCTGGCACTGTTTAATGTAGACATGAACATAGTTGTGTATATCTCAGTAGTGCCTGAGGTTTTGCTGTATTAAAACACTCAGACAAGCCACACACCCCTGTTCTTTACTTGTATAATTGATTGTTTGAACGTGAATTTGGAAATTGACATTTGTTTTTGTTAATTTTTTTTCTTTTGGTTTTGGATAGTTGGATCAAGTTACTGAAATCTTTCTGAGTCTTGGTATTGTCACCAAAAAAAATCTCAGCTCTTCGTTATACTCAGACTTAATAAACATGCTTCCTGTCTTTAAGTTAATCTTAAAATTGACAGTGGAAGTCTAGTAGCATGCCACATATTAGTAGTCCATTAAGAACATGGTTTTGAATACTGTTGTTTCTGTGTGAATTTTTGTTACTCTGTTTATGACCAAGATCAAATTTAGCTTTTTAAAAAATTTTTTTTTTTAAATTTTTATTTATTTTTTGAGAGGGAAAGGAGGGAGATAGAGAGAGAGAAACATCAGTGTGCAGTTGCTGGGGGTCATGGCCTGCAACCCAGGCATGTACCCTCACTGGGAATTGAACCTGCGACACTTTGGTTCTCAGCCCGCGCTCAATCCACTGAGCTACGCCAGCCAGGGCTCAAATTTAGCTTTTGACTTAGACATTTTAATCCTATTTTTAAATTATGAAAAATGTTGAAAAGTACATTCCAACATTTTGATTGTAGTATTGTAAGGATTGTAAGGATTGATTGTAGTATTACTGGACTAACACTGATGTTGTATTATGAAAACCAAAATAAGAATTACAATCCTCTCTGCAATCTAAAATCCCAATAGACGCTGCTTTTGATTCATTTAAAAAAATGTGCTTGGTTCCAGCTTCATAGGAGACAGAGACACAGAGATAGGGAGGGAATGAGCAAGGAGGGAGAAGAGAGAAGGGAGAGAGAATGAGAATGAGAATTAACCTGCAAGATAACATCATATTCCCATGGGCTTTTTAGATAGGAATCTTTACAGAGCTTACAGCTACCCCTAGTTTTTGTCCCTCAAATAAAATGTTGGTTTTGTATTACTAGTTTTTAGAGCTAGCTTTTCTTTGAAAATATACTTACAGAAAGAAAAACATTTTTACAGGCTGTCTTCATTGGGAGGAAGAAAGTTTGCCAGATTTGAAGAGGTTGGAGATAGTGTTATGGTTGAGTCACCAAAAACAAATTAGAACACAAGAGCTTTGCATTTTATCATTTATTGGAATGGTTAGTGACTCCAGATTGGCATAGAACAATGCTGCCTGCTCACAGGTGGAACAGACCACTGAGAATTCTGGTTCACTTTAAAATGAAATAGAAACCACTGTCAGCAATTTCTTGCCTTTTGTGGTAATACTTGTATATTTATAATACTCTATGAAAGTTTGTTTACTGGAGAACTTCACAGTGCACAGTTCTGATCCTGGATACCCGATATGGTTTCTGTTTGGACAGACAAAAGCCAAATTGGGTATGATGTATATAAGTCATTGGGAAAAAGACTCCAGAGGTCTACTGGATTTGGACTGTAATGGTTCTTTGTATTTTCAGGCTTTTATTATTACACTTGATATCCTTCCCCTTTACTTTTGAGGATGGTCTTCTGGTTGCTCAGCTTTCTTAATTGGCAGAGTGATGATTATATACCTGCCACAACTTTGTCCAAATTATGTAAAATTAATGAATGTAATAGATGTGAAAATGCTTTGTAAAATACAAATGTGAATTTATTATTCAAAAACTTCAACTAAGTGTCAAGATGTTTTCTTGATAGGTGGATATTAAAGCACCAGAGTGTCTGTAACTAGCAGCTTTCTTGAATAATGGAAATCTTGTAAAATATTAGAGTCTCTTGAAGCTGTATGAGCATCTGGTGTTTGTCTTCCTAGGCAGTCATTTCCAATTTGAGTTACATTTTCATGTAGAACATGTGTGTTGAATGGGTTGGGTTTGCTTTCTGTATCGTACATATAGTAAGGTTGTAGCATGCAAAGTTTCCACAGTTACTAACAACTTATTGAAATTATATATTCTTTGAAATTTCAGTATCAGGTTGGGCAGCTTTACTCGGTTGCAGAAGCTAGTAAGAATGAGACTGGTGGTGGAGAAGGCATTGAAGTCTTAAAGAATGAACCTTATGAGAAGGATGGAGAAAAGGGACAATACACACACAAAATTTATCACCTTAAGAGGTAAGCCAATATTCACATTTGATGTTTAGTTATTGTATTAAATAATGAAGCTTTAACTACTCAGCTTGCTTATTAAACATGTAACTACGTAACTTAGATGTGCTGAGGTATGTAACTGAGATGTGCTTTTTAAATTTTAATGTGACAATATGTGACATGTTAATTTTTTGAGAAAGCTGTTTTATGGTCATTTTTATTTACTGTATTTCTCGGACCATAAGACACACCTAGTTTTTAGAGGAGGAAAATAGGGGAAAAATTTTTGAAGCAAAAAATGTGGTAAAATATTTTATAATATAAATAACATAATGTTTCACCAATGTACATGTAAACAGAACTCAACAATAGCATTAACAACCATTATTCCCCCCAAGTGGGGGGGGTGCTTCTTATAGTCTAAAAAATATGGTATTTATTTTTCCATTTTCCCCAATAACTATTGATTTGGATTAAAAAAAAAAATTTAGCCCTGGCTGGCATAGCTCAGTGGATTGAGCTCGGGCTGCCAACCAAAGTGTCGCAGGCTCGATTCCCAGTTAGGGCACATGCCTGGGTTGCAGGCCATGACCCCCTGCAACCGCACATTGATGTTTCTCTCTCTATCTCCCTCCCTTCCCTCTCTAAAAATAAATAAATAAAATCTTTTTAAAAAATTAAGTATATTTTATTGATTATGCTATTACAGTTGTCCTAATTTTTCTCCCTTTGTCCACCTCCACTTGGTACTCCCCATTAGAGGATTCCCTCCAGCAATTCCCCCCTTAGTTCATGTCCATGGGTCATGTGTATAAATTCTTTGGCTACTCCATTTTCTATACTGTTCTTAACATCCCCCTGTCTATTCTGTACCTACCAATTTGTACTTCTTAATCCTTGCACCTTATCCCACAATCGTGCCCATCCCCTCACAACTGATATTCCTCCAAATGATTCATATCTATGATTTTGTTTCTGTTCTGCTTATTTGCTTAGTTTGTTTTTCAGATTCAGTTGTTGATAGTTGTGATTTTATTACCATTTTAATATTCATAGTTTTGATTTTCTTTTTCTTAAATAAGTCTCTTGAACATTTCATATAATAATGATTTGATGATGATGAACTCCTTTAGCCTTACATTGTCTGGGAATCACTTTATCTGCCCTTCCACTCTAAATGATAGCTTTGCTGGATAGACTAATCTAGGTTGTAGGTTCTTGCTTTTCATGACTTGGAATACTTCTTGCCAGTCCCTTCTAGCCTGCAAAGTTTCCTGTGAGAAATCAGCTGATAGTCTTATGGAACTCCTTTGTAGTTAACTCCTTGCTTTTCTCTTGCTGCCTTTAAGAGTCTCTATCTTTAACCTTTGGCATTTCAATTATGATGTGTCTTGGTGCTTCCTTGGGTCCAACTTCTTTGTGACTCTCTGTACTTCCTGGACTTGTATGTCTATTCCTTCACCAAATTAGGGATGTTTTCTTTCGTTATTTTTTTAAATAAGTTTTCAGTTTGCTCTTTTTCTTTTATTTTTGGCACCCCATGATTTGAATGTTGGTACATTCGGAGTTATCCTTATTTTTTTTTCAACTCTTTTCTTCTTGCTGTTCTGATTGAATTATTTTTCTTCCTTATGTTCCAAATCATTGATTTGATTCTTGACTTGATCCACTCCAGTGTTGGTTCCCTATGGATATTTCCTCATTTCACTTAGTGTAATCTTCATTTATGCCTGGATGTTTTTTATGCTGTTGAAGTACCCAGTGAGTTCCTTGAGCATCTTAATAACCAATGTTTTGAACTCTGCATCTGATAGATTGCTTATCTCCATTTTGCTTAGTTCCTTCTCTGGAGTTTTGTTCTGTTCTTTGATTTGGGCCATATTTCTCTGTCTCCTCCCTTTGGCAGCTTCCCTGTGTTTATGTTTCTATGTGTGTTTGTGTTTTCGGTAGAGCTGCTTTGACTCTCTGTCTTAGTAGCGTGGCCTAATGTAGAAAAGCACTACAGTAAGTTGGATGGGGCAGAGCCGTAGGTAATTGCCAGTGTGGGGCAACCCATGTGAGCCTCTGATGTGGTGTCGCTGCTCTGTGGCTCTGTGTGGAGGAGGGCTCAGTAGGGGGGCAAAGCTGCTGCCTGGCAGCCGTTTTCAATCTTTTCTTCTGCCGTTCCAGTCCCCACTGATTTTTACAGCCAGAAGTTACGGGCACTTACCTTTCTGGCAGTGGAAACCTGGGCTGGGTGGTCTAGTGTGGGGCTGGGATCTCTTGCTCCCAAGGTATCGGTCCCAATTTTTATCCACTACGTGTGAGCGTGGGACTGCCTGTTCTGCATCTCCAGGTCTCTGCACCTCTCCATGTGTTTCTCTGTTTGCACTCCTCCTGCCTGTAGTCACATGAATGTGACTTCTTTAATTCCTTGGTTGTCGGACTTCCAAGCAGCTCCATTTTCTGATGATTCCGGGTGACATTTGTTTTATAGTCTAGTTGTAATTTTTGCTGTGGTTGTGCAAGGAGGTGAGCTGTATTTACCTACGCCTCTACCTTTACTGGAAGTCTGATTACTTCTATATTGTAGAATTAATGTATATGCTTATTAAACAAATTAAAACAACAGAGAAGATAAAATAAAAACTTAGTCCCCACCTCTTGCCTTTACATATCTGTAATCCCAAAGAAACACTAGAATGGATTAGAGTTTATCCTTCTAAATCATTTTCTATACCTACTCAATTAAAAAAAATCACTTGTATCATTTTTTGTTTTCTATAGCAAATGAGATCATACTGTATACATAGTTCTGCAGTTTGCTTTATTTTTCGTGCATTGATATAACGTGACCATCCTTCCATGTTGTTTAATGTCCCTTTCATTCTTTTAAAAACTGAGTAAAGCTTCTTGGTATAGACTTAGGTCATTTCTGGTGTTTTCCAGTTTTTGTCTCTTACAGATAATACTTCTCTGAACATAGTTGTGCGTGTCTTATACCTTGGGTTATTACTTCTCTAGGAGAAATTAATACAAGTAGGATTGCTGAAAGGACATGCTCATTTTAAATTTTGTTGTTATTGCCAGATTGGCCTCCTGGAGTTTGACAGTGTTCATTTTCCTGTGTTTTTCTCTCTTTTTAAATTTTGCTAGTTTTTTGATACACAGAAAATAATGTCATTTAAACTTGCATTTCTTTATTAGTGAGGTTGAATGTCTTTTCATATTAATTGATCATTTGAATTTCTTTTATGACTGTTTAAATCTCCTGTTCATTGTTTTTATCTCTAGTTCTAGAAGTTCTTTTGCATATTCTTCTGAGTTTGGCAGTCTAATCTCTATCTTTGGCATAAATATTTTAAAATAGGAAATGCATACCAATATTTATTCAAGGACAAAAGATTAGCATAGGTTTTTAAGCGTCTGTTTTGCCAGTAGTCTCCCTAGGTTATTACAGGCAGAAGGGAGTCTCTGCTCCTCTCTTGTCTGTGTTCTCTTAGTGTTGGAATGAATGACGCCTGTGTTCCATAGAGCTCCTTAAAGTCACAGATGAGCTGTGATGATAAGTGTTTTTCATATTGTGTCAGGTTAAGGCTACCACTTGGTTTATAGGAACATGTGCATATTAAGTAGATTATATCACTTTATAGAACCTTACATTTTATTCTTATTTTCTCTTAGAATGCAGCATTTATTTGTTTCTGATGTAGGTTTGAATGAAGGCAAAAACTCTGATCAGTTATAAAAACTGTTTGTTCATGGTTTCTATTCACTTGTTTGTACCTTAAGTATATATTTAAAAGATATCAAGAGAAAATTTTGGCATTCTAGATAGTATAATTTATATAATATTTATAGTATTGAATTTATGTATATTCAGATTTCTTTTACTAGCATTTTACATTTACTCTTTAATTGAATTTTATCAATACATAAAACTTTCTTGATTGTAAAGATTTAATTCTGGGTGTTCTAAAAGAAAAGTTTGTCATATAAATTTTTTTGGTCTGTGATGTCCCTGTGTGAATAAACTTGAAATAAACTCAAAACATCCTTCATTTGAAAACTAAGAATTGGAATATTGGGGAAATGTTTGCTATATTATTATTATTATTATTATTACGTGGAAAAAACTAGTTGCTAAATATGTACGTAAATATGTTGTTTATTTAAAAAAATTAAAAGCACAGAAAGAGATTCATTAAAATGTTAAAATGTTCTTTACTTGGCAGTGGGATTATGGGTGATTTTAAAATTTCTTAACTGTTTTGTATTTTTGTTTGAGATAAAATTTTTGAAGCATTTGAATTAGGTGATATTCCAGCTACAAAAAAATGAGTCTCTTAAGTTGAAGAGGGCTATCTAAAAATGATTAGTGCAAGAGATATTATTGTTCTGGAAAGCTTATTTGAAGAAGAGAATTTCTCTCAGGCTTTTAGTGGACTAAATAAAGGAAAACCTTGCTTCTCTGGAGGCTCTCCTGCCAGTGCACTCAGCCTTCTGGAACATCTTCTTCATCCCTTGAAGGAGCTGAAATTATCCTGTCGTGCCCTTTGGGTTCACCTTTTTATGCACTCATTTGTACCTCATTGCAGTTCTGAGAAATAGTCAATATACACACAGTACATACAAAGACGCTAAGGTGCATATTTACCCAGAGTCCCATAGCTAATAAATAGGTGGTAGAATGGTGACGGAGACCTGTACTTTCTGACTTCTGATCCCATGCTCAAAGTCACAAGTAGGCAGTCCCTAGTGCCTGACAGTAAGCACTCAACCCAGTGAACACAAGTGTCCCATGAGAAGGGAGGGAGAGGGTTTCATTGGGTGGCAAGGGCTGTTTCTTGCCCTTAGAAGACTGACCTTGTCACGCAGTGATGGCAACAGTAGATGGAAGCATGAAGAAGCATGAGACAGGAAAGGAAAGAAGGCAGCAGTGATAGATCTCAGGCAGTGTGGTATATGAATAGCCACTCTGGCAATAAAAAAAAAAAACCCCACCAAAACTCGGCCATTAATAAAGGCAAAGCAGAGCCCAATTGTCGCTCCACCCTGGAGGAGGGGCAGGGGCATTCAGATGCCCACACTCAAAGTTATCAGTGCCACACTGAAGGCAGATGGCCACAGGATAATTATACGATGGGAGGGCAAAGGGTCATTGTCCACTGTGCTACAGGGAAGGCTGTAGTCATGACACGGCTGCAGTGCAGCCCTACGACACAGACTTCAGCGTCCAGCAGCGTGAGTTCATCGTGCTGAAGACACGCCCACAGTTCCTAGAGAGTTTCAGAGCTCTCTCCCTAAGGACATTAAATATGTGTCCAGGAAATGAACTATATGTTCCCTTTTCCAGTACTTATTCCGTTGGGTGGCCTGTAGTGCTCTGTGCGCTGTCATTATACAGCATCAATAAAATTGCAGGCTTAGCAAACTCGGATGGCTAAGGTAGGTGGCTAAGGCCTCCTACACCTGATTTTGCGTTTGAGATGCTGGAAGTTCCAAGGTCCACTTTACCCACTGTAGTCAATGTGCTCTCCTATTTCAGCAAAAAAACAAAAACAAACAAAAAAACACACTGGTAGGTAAGATGCACACACTTAATCTCAACCAGAAGATAGAGGAACAATCTGGACAAGATATTAAAAAATCCAAAATTTTGTGACCGTCACAAACGACATTTCAAATGTCTGATTTTCATAGATCTGAAATAATAATTCTTATGGGATAATGAGGTTCTTTCCATATCTTTCGATAACTTCACTAGGGAGGAGCTGCCCGTGGTAATTCTAAGCATAGGATCTAGTACTTGATGTATCCTTATGGTCTGCTGATCACTGTGAGTGTTCTAAGTGGGAGCTCATTTACTTTCCACAGCACCCTTTTCTGGTGAGGAGACTAAGGTCCAGAAAGTTTAAGTGGCCCCTGTGTCACGGCTGTGTGGTGGTAGAGCTTGGCCGTGTCATGGCACGCATCGTGACTCCAGAACTTGTGCTCTTCGTCACTTTGTTCTACTGCTGCGCCCTATGGGAGGGTCAGAATATTTCCCATTTCCTGAAGTGAACTGAAAAGGGATTCACATAGAAATTCTTCCAAAACCACAGCTTCACCATATCCTATATTCTTTGAAGTCTTTGGAGGCCCAAGTCTTCTAAAATAAAGTTAAACTTAGGATGGTACTCAAGATAATCCGCATATCCTCAGTTGTAATAACTGTCCAAGATAAAGACACCTGTCTTGCTGAAGTGACCTTTCAGCCCCTTAAGCCCTTCTGTAATGATTTTGGGTCCCCCGTAGCCTGCTCGGCTTCCTGAGCAGAGCTTCGATCCGTCTTGTGCAGGGGCGCGCCTTGACTGCCTCCGTCCTCCCCTGCACCCCATCCCATTGCTTTCCCTCACTACTCACTTTGCTTCCCAGTCCTGTGTTTTCCTGTGCCTTGTACCCCACTTACCGTACAAGTTGAGCATGTTTTCTTTAGTTCAGTAAGCACTTAGTGGTGGGTGGTGGGGAGGGAGGGCTGAATGTATTGGGCAAAAAACTTGGAATCAAGGCAAGGAAATGTGTTGCAACTTTAGAAATGGTATTTCAGAGAAAAACTTGAAGTTCTCTTGAGACCTCATAGGAACACTCTGACTGGACCTTTTGTTATCTGTTTTATCTCCCTTCTTGGAGAAAAGTAGGTTTGGTCTTTTTATTTCTCCAAGCATGATGCCTTCACTACCTTCAGTCAGTCCTGGAAGATGGAGAATTCATAAAACTTTGCCCATTCTAGAATAGCCTTGATCCCCAAAGGTTAAAACAGCAGAGGTTATATTGAAAATCATTTTAAAATTTCATGTGGTTCAAGTTAAGAGCTCATTTTTATAAGCAAAAAGAGTCATTTGCCAGCAAGTAATGTTCACATTTAAATATGAGATGTTTAAATCACCTGAGCATGCTGAGATTAATTATAAATGATTTACGTTCAGAGAGCATCTCTGAATAAGGATAAGAAGTTAATAAGTAGCCTGATGTAGTAATTTGTTCTTGAGTTGAGAATGGCTATCAATACATAATTTTTTCTTTGTATATATGTAGTTCTGAGTCTTAATTTTCACAGTTAAAAGTTTTCTAAATCAAGAGTGATCCTATTACAGAATATCAGAAATATTACTGAAATACATAGTTTCCTCTTTGTGGTGCACAGGATCATAACACAGGTTTGTACTGCATGGTCCACTTGTATATATGCGGGTTTGTTTTGTTTTGTTTTTCAATAAATACACAGCCTTCTGTATCTTCAGATTTTGCATCCTCGGATTCACCAAATCATAGGTTTGGAACCTGAGGATGCAGAGGGCCAACTGTATGCTTTGGTCTGTGGCTTTTTGTATGAGGGACTTGAGCATCAGAGATTTTGGAACCAGTGTCTTGTGAATACCAAGGGATGACTAGTTAAAATTTTAGGGGGAGTGTGGAAAATTTATACACTAATTTTGATTGTAAGGAGTGTGAGGGGTTGGTGCCCCAACATCTGCATTGTTCAGGGGTCAACTGTAATTTCATTTCTCATTGATCTCCTTTTTGTTATATGAAAAATACACCTTTCTGTTTTTACTTTTTACCATTTTCCAAAACTAACATCTCCCAGAAGTTAGCCAGTTTGTATCTGGTTATTTTATTTCTTTCCTGCAAATCAGGCAATTAAGTTATTTTATAGTTTTTTCCTCCTCATCTCTCCATTTCTTCCTTCTTCCATCTACATAGCTATCATATTAAAGCAAGATACCCTTCTCTCTCTCTCTTGAACTTCTCCAGTTGCCTGCAGACTGATCTCTTGCCATCCATTCTTACAACTATTATTCATAATGCTCCTGTGAACATTTTTGTACAAGTTTCTATGTGTGTGCTTCATGTCTCTTGGTTTTTTATACATACACACACATGTGCATACACACACCTACATTCAGAATCACCAGCGCACATGCTGCCTCACTTTTTGAAGAGCTGCCAGATTGTTTTACAAAATGGCCGCACCACTTGACATTCCCACGAACAGGATATGAGGATCCTGCATCCTGGCCAGTACTTGTTATTTTCAGGCCTTTGGTTTTTGTTTTTGTTTTAATAGTGGCCATCCTAATGAGTGGGGAGTAGTATCTTACTGTGGCTTTGATTTGCGTTTCACTGTTGATTGATGTTGAGCATCTTTTAATGTATGCACTGGTCATTTGTAGATCTTTGGAGAAATACCTGTTCAAATCTTTTACCCATTTTTAATTGGTTTGTCTTTTTGTTGTTGTAAGAGTTCTTTTTATATTCTGGATACTAGTTCCCTATCAGATCTACAAAATCATTTGCTTATTCTGTGAGTTGTTTCACTTTCTTGATAGTATCATTTGAAGCCTAAAAAGTTCTTAATTTTGTTGAAGTCCAATTTCCTGTTTTTTATTTGTGCTTTTGGTGTCATATCTTCACTGTGTCCAATCCAAAGTCACAAAGATTTCATCTATATTCTAAAAATTAGATAGTTTTAGCTTTTACGTTTAGATCTTTAATCCATTTTAAGTTACTTTTTGCTACTATCTATTCTTGCCCACTCCCATTAATGTTCCACTCAAAGCCAGAATGATTTTAAAACTTAAATCAGGTTATGTCATTCCCGTTCTTAAAGCCTTCAGTAGCTTCCCATCGTACAACGAATAGATGCAGACTCTGGCCTGTAAGAGGGGCCCCTGTAGTCCGTCTGCCCCCTGCCCACCTCACCGTCCTCAGCTTGTGTCCCTCTTTCCGTGTTCTCTACAGTCCAGCCATGCTGGCGGCCTGTAAGGGGCCCAAGCAGCCCAAGCCTGTTGCTCTTTTAGGACTCTGGCCCCATGTCCTCACGAGGCTGGCCCTCCTCACAGTCAGGGAGGCCTTCATGAGCACCCTTGCCCAGGTATTCTCTGCCCGGGGTCCTGCTCCTTAACTTCACTGCATTTCAGGAGGGGTAATTCTCTGCTTTATTGGTTTGCTAGTGTGTTTTCTGTTTTCCTCCCTGGAAGATGAGCTTGTGGTAGGGGTTATCTCTGTTTGCACTCCAGTGTTCACTCATCCCCTGGCACAGTGGACACTCCGTAAATGCTCGAGGGAATGAATGAGTGAAGTGTCCAGTGGATTTAAGGTATATTTCAGTTGACTATAAAGTGAAAGGTTATTTGCATTATTTATGGTCAATTAATTTGGTCTTCAGATTCTTCCCCATGTTTTTCTACATTTTGTTGTTTACCCACAATAGTATGGAGGACGACGGGAAAGTGGATCTTTGAACAGTTTTATTCGTTATGTTTATAAGTAGATATGAAAACTTTATGGGAAAAGTACAGTTTGAAATGATTTGCCAAGGTATTATTTATCTTGGGAACAGGATTTTTTTTTTTTATAAGAATGCTCCTAGATCAGGAGAAATTTAGTGTACATTATGGTCATTTATTATGTGTATCTTTTAAGCCTTATTAGCCCTCTGTTTTCTGGTACCACTGTGACAGAATAGTCTCACTGGAAAACAGGGCCACAACCATTTGGTATTACTGAGCTTAGATTTTAGTATTATCTCTTCTCAAAACAATTGACAAAACACTTCAGTTGAATTTTACTCTGAAGTTAAATATTATTAAATAACCTTCAGATGGGGGAAGGCTATGTATTGGCAAAGAACCTTTGTACTCTTGGGCATTGTGTTATGCCTGACTTTTAACAGCTGAAATGCAGATGAAGTATGCTTTGAGGTAAGCACTTTGATCACTATTGGTTTATTGTGAAAGAACATTTCATGAATAGTTTGGGAGAACAAGAGGAAAAATGTCCTTCCTAATTTGTTTTTAAAATCTAACACCATCTTGTTAACTCAGTTAACATATGTCTCTTTTCTGTTACTCTCTAAGCTTCCAAAACAGAATTTCCTTCATTTTACTAAAGTGACTTCCTAAATGATACCGAGGTAAAAAAAACAATGCACCATATTTCACCATGTATAATGTGCACTTTTTTGCCCAAAGTTTTGAGAGGGAAATAAGGATGCACATTGTACGTGGTCATAATGATTACATATCATGGGTATGATGATGGGCATAACAGTCCTGTGTGTAATACACACAAAAACGTGTGTACACATTGTACATGGGAGCGCATTATACATGGCAGAATGTGGCGTGTGCTGTGCTCTCGGTTCTGTATGTACATGGCACTCTTGAATTGCCTTGTTAGGATTATATTAAACTTGCCATTAATGAAAATTTCTCTCCTGTAAAATAGAATTGAAATTTAATTTTATTTACTCCATTTCATTTTCCCCAAGTTTAGTTAATTAATTAGATTCATTGAGAGAGAGGTGTGTTTGTTGACGTTCCATGTTAAATGTAAAAAAACTAAATTTGAAACAAAATTGACTCAAAGGTTTGGTTGTGAGAAGTCAAAACTTAAAAGGAATTAGTGGAACTCGCATCATGGAAAGAGCATCCTGGAAGTAAGATAATAGGCAGTTTGGGAGCAAAATGAAGACATATTAAAGTTTTCTTGCGTGTTTGGCTGTTGGAGGCTTTAATGACTGATTGTCTATTTTCTTCTGTTTGGATCAGCAAATTTTAGAACTTTTGATAAATAATAATGTTTTCAGAATATTGGGCACCCTAGAAATAAATAGGATAGTGTTAAAATGTGTTTCTGAGCTAGTATACAGCTAGTCTTTTTCCTGCCTTTTTCTAAGTTAACCAAATAAACAATTGATAGATATTCTCAGAGACATTCGTGATCTTGTAGCTTGTATTTAAAAAAATTACCCATATGCATTACATTGTACTCTGATTAGACCTCTCCCACATTTAAAGGGATTTTAGATAATGGAAGAAATAATTTGAACTGCTAGGTGTCATTTGACTTTTAATGTGATATTATTTTCAGTTTATCCTGGCTTCCTTTTTCTGAAGTTATACCCCTTTTCATGAATCTTCCCAAGATTTGAAAAAAATAAGTGATCAGAGAATTAGCCCTCCTTCATGATTATCTTCTAAGGGTGTGAGGCACAGGTAAATCTCATCATGCCTTTGGGATCACACTTGTTCTGCCACGTGTAGTAGTAGTACCTCAGCTCTTCCAGTGATGTCGTTTGCCATGGTGGTGGAAGCTCAATCGTGGACCCGCTTCTCTGTTCTGGAGACACAGCACACAGGCTGTTCTTATTACCTCCTCTGTAACCTCACAGCCCTCTGCGTGGTGCGACTCTGCACCTCTCTCTGGTCGGCTGTCCTCGTCGTGGGGCCAGAAGTCCTTTCTGGGTCCTGCATTTCCTTGGTTTGTTCATTCTCTCAGTTTAAGAAATTAAGGTGTGCTGGGAAGTTCTCAGAGAAGCAGCTCTGATGTGGAAAAAAAATATGTAATAGGGCTTGTAGTTGAAGGACGTCGTTTTGACACACAGTTATGTAGCCTCTTAAATGCTGGTTGTACCTCACCTCACAGTGCTGTTAGAGGATTTAAGGGAAGAAAGGCACGTGAAAGTACCCAGCTCCCTGTCAGCTTATAATTAAAAAGCAGTAACTACCATTTATTGAGCACTCATTGTATTGCACAGTATACTAAACACATTACAAGATACTATTCGATTGAGTTGTGTCAGTAACCCTACAGCATGGGTCATACGAACTCCATTCAACAAACACATGAGGTTCAGAGAGCCAAGTAATACGCCCAAGGTCACACGTCTTCCGAGTGCTGATTTTGTGATTTGGATCCAGTCTGTGTGAAAAGCCTGTACATCATGTAAAACTGCTTTTACATGATGAATGATCATTTACAATGGTCATGTCACTTCATTTGCATTTTTTAAAGATCGTTAAGATTGAGTCTGTTCACTTGTTCATTAACCAGTTGTGTTTTTATTTGTCCTGTGTCTGGATATCCTTTGCTTGTTTTATCTGTTGGGATCTTTCCTGCATATCTTCGGGTTCTTGAGAACCCGAAGCCAGTGACATTGATCTCCAAAGCCTACAAAATTTTATACTTGGATATGTCTTAGTATCTCCTTTCTGGTCATTTTTCTTTACGTTTATTCTGTAGAATGTGTGAAAAGACTTTCAGGAATACTCTCATTCTGGGGCTTCTTTCCTTTTTGCATTAAGAAGCAGCGTAGTGTGGTCCTACCTGCACTGGAGAACTTCTGTGTTGTTACTATGTGAAGGTCAAGTGACTGCAGTTAACTCTTAGGTTTCACATTAGGGAGATCGACCAGAAGCCCATAAGAAAGAATTGCTTCTTTTTTTTAAAAAAAAATGCTGTATATGGGTAAACATACCATAACTATTTTGTTGTTTTTACATTCATTTTCTGCTTGGCTACTTTGGGAATGAGGATAGACCTGTCGATAACAGTCTGATGAGTACCTGAAGCTTAGAACATAATCACCTTTGACTACAATACTCTTTGAAGCAGTGCAAGAGATGCTGAAAGAGAAGTGATGGTGCTGTTGAAAATATATCCAATATTTCTCTCCTCACAGCAAAGTTCCTGCATTCGTGAGGATGATTGCTCCCGAGGGCTCCTTGGTATTTCACGAGAAAGCCTGGAACGCATACCCCTACTGTAGAACAAGTAAGCCTGGTTCCCAGCGGTCCCCCTGAGAGAAGGGTGACACCGAGCAGGCCCTTTTGTGGCTTCTCGGGTGGACACTGCACTGACTGTGGCAGAGGAGAGATTGCACTGGGTTCCTCCCTGCCCCTCCCCGCCCCCCCGACCTTTGTGGGGGACATGGGTTCATTCCCAGGTGACAGCACCTTGAGGTTATTGCTCACTGCACAGGCTCCAGGGGTGAGCAAAGGAAAGGATTAAGAAGCAGCCTACCTTGTTTTATTGCACTTCATTTTTATTGCACTTCACAGATGTTGTCTTTTTTACAAAGTGAGGGCAAGAGCCTCTACCAGCAAAAAGATTGTGACTCGCTTTATTGCGATACTTGCTTTATTGTGGTGGTGTGGAACCAACCGCAGTATCCCTGAGGTGTGCTGTAGAAACCTTAAAGAAAGATTATCCACACTCAGAAGTGTCTTCTGCTGTACTTTGAACAGTAGTTCACTTATGTTGCCACGTTATAGAGGAGGGGTAGGGCAGCCTTCTGAAACGGTTTTTTGTTGTTTGTTACTATTATAAATGATGTTTTTGCTCTTGTGTCATCCATTATTCCTTCTAGTATTGTTTCAAAATTAGGTTACTGACTCCATAATCTAAAGTGTCCTACAGTGTGACTTGTGTAGAAATTCCGCTTTGCAGATGTAAACTATTGAATGTACTATGTTCTGGAAGTTTAATCTTGTGACGTTAAATATTGTGACAGATTGTATTGACTCCAATTAATATTCTGAAATTTTTCCCCTTTTATTGCCTACCTGTCCATTATTGCCTCAGTTGTAACGGTGAGTAAAACTGTTTTTGTGCCACATACTCTTCATCTTTAAACTTTGTTTTATATAGGAATTATCTTCAACCAGTCCTTGCTTTTTCATTAAAACTGCTCACCACTGCATGGCTCCCCCTCTGTGCTGCTCCCAGCAGCCTGCACTCCACCGCGTGTTCCCAGGGTTAGCGGGCTTGCTCCAGCCTCGTCTCAAAATCTCCCTCTTGACTTTATTTTGCTTCTGCTACTTCCTTTGAATGCCAGATTTGCTTACTAAACCTCACAGCTTCTTTAATATTAGCCCTGTATGCTGCATAACAAGTAGGGTTGTTTGAATTATTTAAAAGCATGTAGCATTTGGTTTGCCTAACAAGTCTATAAAAATAGGTAGCTGATGATTCTTTGTCATTTGAGGGTCGGGCTTGTAGAGTCAAAGGCGTGGGTGCTCATGCTGGGGAAGGCTGCTGCAGACACGAGCCCCAGAGCACTGCTGAAAGATCACTGTCGTTTCACTGTTGTGTTTTCTGCAGAATGAATATATGAAAGATGATTTCTTCATTAAAATTGAAACATGGCACAAACCAGACTTGGGAACATTAGAAAATGTAAGTTTCACCTTTGGGCTTTCAGTGAAGAAGCCCCTGGAAATGAGAATCCTGTAGTCCATTTCGTCATCACCAGAACGATGCCACCTGTGCTAGACCAGTACCCGGCCGCCCGAGGGCGTGTCAGACTGCAGGGAGGCGCGCAAGCAGCCCAAAACAAGGGGGCTTTCCTGATCATTCCCCTTGCCTTAGTGTGTGAGTGGGCTTTGGTGAGGTTGCTGTTTTTATCAGCAGCTGTCTTTGTCTGAGACAGTGAGAGCGTGGATCAAGAAAGCTCTCAGATAATCCCCAAACCACTGCTAGCCGTTAAATTTTAGATTTTTTTTTATCTTTTCATCTCTGTGAGTTTGCCAGAACTGCTCTCCATAGCAAAACTGATCGCTTTAATTTTCACCTTCATTCCACTTTGTTGGGATACGGGTTGATGTCCGAGAAATGGCCAAAATGAGGGAGAATGTACATTGGGTAATATAAAAAAACGTTGAGAAGTTCCTGATTTTTACAAGTTGGTGCGCATTAATCTCTAAAATAAATTTCAAAAAAAATAAGTTAAGACTCAGTGTTATCATATACTTTCGGGGAACTTGGGAGGGCATCCAGTATAGGTTGATGCCCTTGGACCTGTGGTTCTCAAAAGCATGGTCCCGGGTCCCATCCCATACCTACTTAGAATTTCTGGGGGTGGGGCCCAGCAGTCTGTTTTCTAGTGTCCAGTTGAGACCTGCTGTTCTAACCTTAGGATACATTGTTGCATAGGAGAGGAAGTTGATGTTAATTTTAGTAAAAGTCCATTTTTACTGTGCTTTTATGTGATTGGTTGAATTGATAGAACTTTTGGATTATAAAGTGTAGTATTTTGACTTGAGTTTTTAATCCAGGTGATCACTTGACATTTCATGGTTTGTTTTTTTTTCATAATAACTGAAATTTAGTCTAAATGAAATGATTTGATATCTTTCAGCTTTCAAATGGGTATATCTTTGGTAGTTTTTAAACAATTCTTAATTGGTTCATAGATAAGAGTTTCAGAAATAAGTGATTGAACCACACAAAGTGTAAGGAGTTAACATCCTACTGAAACTGAATGTTTTAGGACAAATTCAGGAGACGTTTTAGACCATACAGTGCAGCTTTTTGAAATCTTATTAATGCCGCTTTATGTGTGTCTGGAATTTGGAGATTACAAGGACTTTGTCATGTATTTTTGGGTTAAACGTGGGTCTGGTACATTTTGTTAAATAAATCATCTCTAAGGACTACCAGAAAATACTGTAACAGATTTCTGTTAATTTGGCAGCATCTTCACCCTCCTACCTCCTTGTTATTTGGGGTTCTAGGGGATAATAAAAGATTTCTAGATTCCTCAAGACTTCAATGGCTAATTTAATTAAATAGCAATTTGGATTTTTTTATACCTCGTAGTGTACTTTGCAAGACTTAAAATAAAGATTGTGTATATAACTATAATAGTTTTGCCTAGCAATAGTCTATGCTTTGTTTTGTTCATTTTTCTTTGTCACTTACAGGTACATGGTTTAGATCCAAATACATGGAAAACTGTTGAAATTGTCCACATAGATATTGCAGATCAAAGTCAAGTTGAACCATCAGTAAGTACTATGTACTGCTCAATGACATTTTTAACCTATTGCCTCTTACATCTAAGAACTATTTTCTTTCTTTCTTGTATGGCCTACATTTCTGCACTGAAATGAATCTGGAGCTTAGGCCTGGGGTTGTGCAGCAGAAAGACCCCAGAGGGCTGGAGAGAAGGTGGTTTGCTTTTGTGTGGATTTCACCTTTGCACAAGTGATCACTTTAAGAATGTCAGTGTACCTGAGGTATATAGAGGTTTCTTTACGGGGGGTGGGGGGAGCAGAATTCTACAGTAGATTAAGAAAGCAAAAATTTAATTTTCATACAAATTTTCAGTGACTTAGGTTAGCCTAAAACTGTCTTTTGTGGGAAATGGTTGATGGTAGAACATCTCAATTTAACAGTTCTGTGGCTTTCTGTTTTGATTCTTACTAGATATAAATGTTTGTACTTTAGACTTTTGACTAAATAAAAAGTGTTTTTTAAGAGTATGAAAACTTTATTTTACCACCCTATCCCAAATTAGGCCCCTTCTATTTGCCACTGTTTGTAAATATTAACTCGATACTTCCAGGGGTGTCCAGCATTTTGGCATCTCTGGGCCACACTAGAAGATTCGTCTTGGGCCACACATTAAATACACAAATACTAATGAGTACTGATGAGCATAAAAAGGTTAGATTTTGTGTTGGGCAGCATTTATAGCCATCCTGGGCCACGTGCGGCCCGTGGGCTGCAGGTTGGACACGCCCGTGGGTGCTGCTTTGGTTCCGCAGTGCCCGGCTGTGGGCTCGTCACGTGTCAGAGCAGCCTGTGTCCCTCTTCTTGCCAGTCTGGAGAGCTAAAGCTTGGAAGTGAGTGACGCCCCTGTTCTGCCTTGGTGAGCACAACACGCTTAGTCAAGATGTCATTTCGTAGCCCTCCTGTTTCATTTTCGGTGTTTCTTCCTGAACCTGAACGTAGTTATAAGGTGAACAGAAATAACTCAAATGCTGAATGTCTCACTTTGCTGTTGAAATTTAAGTGTAAACCTCCTGAAACAAAGGCTCCTGACATTTTCTCAGAAATCACTGGGGTCGTTGGGACTCCCGGCTGTGACCCTCTGCCAGTCTAGGTCCTGCTCTGCTAAGGTCCCCTTCCTTTGAAATTGTGTAGGACTTTTTATCCTCAGAAGTAAAATCTATATTCTGATGAAAACAGTGTCTGTTTTGCCCTTGTATGTGTCTCCGTATCTTCTCCAGCTGTGACTTACGTGTGTGAGAGTCATGACAGGAAGAAAAACCACTGGGAGTAAGTAACGAGTAGGTCAGTTAGTGGCGAGGTCGGGACAGCTTACGCAGCTGGAGCAGCAGGTCTCGAGATAATCCCAGGCTGCAGAGTGGCACACCGCAGCTGGGTGGCCCGGGGAAGTCATTCAGGTTATATTGTCAGCGTTTAAAAGAGTTGTGCTGGCCAAGCAAAATGGCTCCGTCTTGTGGCTCGTAGGTCTGCACTCCATGTTCTCCAGCAGTGCCCAAGGCACATTTGGTCCTGCCAAGGGGCGTAAAAGTAGTTCTTTGTTCTTAGGTGAAAGTGGGCCCTCAGTCAGTGTTTGCAGGCACCAGTGCAAGTTGTAAGAATAGTAAAGGAGGGTTGGGAAGAGCTCTGGAGCCCTCGGCCTCATTCCTTCCACTACAGCAAAACCTGCAGAGAGGAGAGAAGGCAGTGCTGGCCGCAGACGCATGACAACAGGACTGGAGGTAGATGCTTCGGGTGGAAGGCGCTGCGAATGCCAAGGCCGAGCAGGTGGTTCTCTGTGGGGTGATGTTCGGGGTAGGTGGTGAAAGAGAGAATGGACTGGGCCAAGTGAGGAGGGGGTGCATTGTGAGTCCATGGAGCTGTGACTGAGAACATACATTCTGAAACTAGTTGGCTTCAGATTCACATTCTGAGGTTTTGCTACCTTCTGGCTTTTCAACCTTGGGCAAGTGCCTTAGCCTCTGTGCCTGTTTTATCTTGTATAAAATGAAGCTAATTATCTCACAGGATTAAATGTGAGTGCCTAGTTTAATAGTCGTTTGCCACTGTAGTTATAGTATTAGCTGTAGCTGTGCAGGAGTTCTGAGAATCTGTGTTCACACCAGGCGGTGTTTGGGGAGTGAGGGAGTGCTCACGTGTGTGTGGTTTTGTTTTTCAGTGCCCATGGTTCCTGTTTTCCAAGTTACATTTCAGAAATTAGTATGACACAATTTTTTTTACGTTTCTTGGATTCACAGTACCTTTTTTTATTGTGATAAAATATACATAACATAGAATTTACTTTACAACGTACAGTTCTGTGGCATTTGGTACATTCACAGTGTTGCGCAGCCATCACCACCACGTAGTTCTGGAACATCTGCATCATCCCACATGGGCACTCTGGACCCATAAACAGTTACTCCCTCCTGCCCTCTTCCCCTCAACCCTGGGCTGCCACTGATCTGTTTTCTGTCTTTGGATTTCCCTATTCTGGATATTTCATATAAATGGAATCATAACAATATGTGGCCTTCTCTGTTTGCCTTCTTTTACTTTAGCATAGTGTTTTTAAAGTTCATCCGTGTTTCATGTGTCATTGCTTCATTCCTCATGGCCGAATAAAAAATAGTTCAGTGTATGGATGAACCACGTTTTGTTTATCCATGCATCCACTGACGAACAGTTGGGTTTCCATCTTTCCGCTGTTGTAAGTAGTGCTGCAGTGAACGTTTGTGTCACGGTAGCTTTTGGTTTCTGTGTTTTCTCAGCTGTGGTACTAAAAGTACAACTGATGTCATGTAGGAAATTCTTAGATTTTTTGATAGTAAAAGAAGAACCCAACACGCACATTTTCTGCTATAAAAGGAGAGGGGAGCTCTGTGTGGTGGGAGGTGAGGAGCAGTGCACTGAGTTTTTAAGCCTGGATGGAGGTGGAGGAGCAGAGCACTGAGCTATGGGCGGGGTGGGGAGGGCTGGCAGGGCAGGGGCAGGTGTAGGACCCGGCATCCTTTCCAGCAAGGAGGTGGCCAAGAGACCCAGTGGGCCGGGGACTCTGGGCCCGCCCTTTTCTTCTGCTCAGTCTCATCTGTCACTCTGCTGGCATAAGACAGTTGCACTGACTCTCTCCCTTCCTCTTCCACACCATCAACTCCCCTCGTCTAGTTCATGTTTGTCTTAGGTTGGCTTCTGTGGCAAACACCTGGACCACCTGGCCATCCTTACTGTCTACCAAATCCAGTTTGGTTTTCTCTTGAGTTAATTTGTCCATTTGATTCTGCTTTTTTATATTCTTGAAAATTCCAGTCCAAGGCCTTGGGAAAAGGAAGCGTTACGACTGTAGCTGAAATTCTAAAATGGCAGTGTCGTCAGAGCAGTCAGCCTGTCCGTAGCGGCTGCTCAGTCTGTGCTCTCTGCAGGGCCCTGCCGTAGCCACCCAAGACTAAGAATGGAACACCCTCAAGAGGCTTGCAGTCTGGGCGACACAAGTCCGGTGCAGTGAAACAGTTAACAAATGGCAGAGGCTCACGCGGGGTCCAAAGTGCTGCAGGATTTCAGATAAGAGAACAAATGCTCCGTGAGGACGGAGATCTGAAAAGACTGAATGGGAGAGCCCTGACAGGAGGATGAGAGGGTTTTGCTGGCTGGAGCAGTTCACCCCCACCCGGATTGCTGCCCTTTCCCCTCTTACTCATTCTCCGACATCTGATAAACGTGTTTCTTTTTCTCTCCCCCTTCCAAATAGACATTGAACTCCAGAGGGAACAATCATTGTACTATTAACCACTGTCTCCCCAACTCTGAGCACACCTGAGATGAATTGTAGGCAGGTGCAACAGAAGTGAAGGTACAAGTCATTATCCAGCACTGAGGGGAAAGCTGGAATAATTTTTAGAGTTGAAGGGAACTGCTCTCACACTATGCTTTGCATAATCCTGAGTTCCTTGGCGCCTGTCCCTGCTCTCAGCATGGAGCAGCTGGAACACGGGGCCGAGGCGCTCCCCCGTCCCCTTCCCCAGCGTAGCCCTCACCATAAGGTTTACTTTGAACACACAGTTCTGCCGCTGCAGACAGTTTGGTCTCGGGGCTAACCTTTCTGTTTTCTAAGTGAGGAAATGGAAATCTGGATAAACTAGTTTTTCTCAAGATGATTTAGCTAATGCCAAAAGTGGAAATTCTAACTCTCAATCCAGTGTTCTTTCCACTGACTCTTTGATTCCCTCCACACTAAGGCCCTGCTTTGTCACTCCTTGAGCTGCCACTTGAGCACTGTCTTCCTCTTCTCACACTGGTCCGCCACTCACCACGTCATGGGTTTTTCTGTGCTGCTGGACTGCTTGTTCTGGCCTCCTTCCGGGACTCCTTCCTCTGTCCAAATGTGAGTCCTGTAGAACCCAGGTCAGCTTTCACTCCCTCCAGGGAGGTTTCTCCCTTGTTGGAGACAGTCTTCCCCTCCCCTTCCCTCTGCTGAAGTTCAGCTCCCGTTCACCTCATGCATGTGTCTTGCTCCTTCTCTGTATCCAGGAGCCCCGTCCCCTTTCTGCACAGTGGGTCCCTCATGGATGTTTTTTTAATGATGAGAGCTTGATAGCAATGATGAAACTAACCTATATGAATGAAGAATTTGTATAAAATTAATTGGAAGTCAGTCTGATAACAGCCAGATTGGCCAGCGGTGAGGAAATGGGCACTCACACACATGGCATGCATTGCCTGAAGGAGTGTAAATTGGTACAGCTTGAGTAGCAGAGTTACAGATGTGCGTGCCCTTGGACCCAGAGAAGTTCCACTTCTAGAAATTGATCCTATTCAGTGTGATCAGAAGCAGTATGAAGGCTAAAGGCCTCTCCATCGATGGGGAACTGATTGAAAACACGGTTGGCCCGTGTGATGGAGTTCACTGCAGTCATGAAAAGGAGTGAGCTCTATTTGGACTGATAAGGAATCTTTTCCAAGATAATGTGGAGGGAAGAAGGTGAAGAAGGGTATTTACAATATGTTTGTGATACTTCGAAAGGGAGAAAATACATGTATGCACTTAGGTATAGATGGTCAGGAATGCTGTGTATGTAAGACCGTGGTAGCAGTGATTCCTGTGTGAGCCGGGGGGCGCCGGATGGCCCGGGAGCAGGCGGAAGAGCTGAGGTCTGGCTAAGGTGTGTGTGGTGGATTGCCACAGCATTTAGTGGCCATGTAATGTAACCTGATTGAAGGAATCTTTGTCGTCATCTGTTGGTTAGAAACATGTCGCAGGTTCTGCGTGTTCCCAGAGGGGGCGATGATGCAAGAATGTGACTTGTGGGCCAGGGGGAGGGGTTCGTACTAAGGTGTATCCGCCCTACCAGCAGCAGTCAGTATTTAGTACCTGAAACTCGCTCTTCAAGGATTTAAGTGACACCAGAGTTGGGAGCCATGTCGCTGTGAATGGAACAAGGTGGAATTTCAATAGGAAGACCTTCCAAAGGTGTGACAGTTCTCAAAGTTCAGACTGCGACACCTTAACTCCTGCAGATTTTAGTCTCAGCCTTAGTTCACTGGTTTTCATTTTGCTCGTGATGAACTCTGATTTTTCTTGAATGAGCTAATTTTTCTAAAAAGTCTTAATTTTCTTTCCTTATTACTCGCATTACAAGAAATAAAATAGTTAATTAGTTACTTTAAGATGATCAGTAACCAAGTCTCCTTCCGAATCAGGACAAAGGTGAAATTGTTGGGAGGTCAAGAAACCTAGGAGTTGGAAGTGATGCTCGAATCTTGTAACCCCACCTGGTGGGGGTTTCTGTCACTGCAGGTGGTTTTAATACAGACACAGCCCTAAACATTTAATTCAGAGTGACTGTTGATTACTCCTAGGGTTGAACTCTGCGGGATTGCTGGTGTCAGACAGCTTGTCTGCCGCTCTGTCAGACTTGCTGTTTTCTTGGTCGTACATATGGACAGTGCTTCACCATGCGAAGGAGGGACGTGGCCAGACCCACAGTGTAACTGAACATGTGGTGGGGGGGGCGCTTTGACATACTTGCAAGATTGGAGGGAAGCGTGGTTGCAGCAGCTCCAGAAACAGGGTTTGTTGTAGAACTCTATCAGTGTGGGCCTGAGCAATGTGCCACCGAAATCACACACATGTAAACACACAGGTTCTTTGGGGCTTTTGTTGGTGATTTATGGAAAGTCTGATTGGGACTGTTTGTACAGCCAGCCAGTACTCTCTGTAGTTTTCTAGAAGATACGCCAGTATTCTAATGAAACCAGCTAGGCAGTCTGGGATTTCTGCATAAATATCCCCGCCCAATTTCTCTTGTCCCCGAAACAGAGCAGATTTCCTGTTTCAGGGGAAAGAGGCGTTGTACTGCCCTTTAAGAAGCAAGGCTGCTTCTGCTTGGCACTGAAGCAGCCGTGAGCACCCTTGCTCCGAGCCTCGCTCCGTGTCAAATGGAGTCCGGATATCGCTCCTGAAAAGGCTTCCTCGGTAAATTGAGTACCTTTTGGTGACCTGGCCGTGCTGTACTCATCCTTTCTGTGTTGCCGGGACCTAGCAAGGTGCTCTATATTGGACCTGATGTGAAGTGAGCTTTTCAATAAAGTCTTGGTGGATCAAGGAGAATTTGCAGGGCTTTTTCCTCTGTGGTGTTAAAGGGAAAAAGTGGGAAGGGATTGTTGTTTTTGTTGTTCGAGCAGTAAATGAACAAAGTGCTCCTTTAGGTCTTGCTTTTACTCACTGTAGGTGGTGGAGCCCATACGATGGGGCTTCCGTTCTAAACATTTTGTCATTTCTCCATAAGCATCTGTCTTTCCGTCAGATTAAAACATGTTTTAGAACAAATTGTAATAGGAAGCATAAAACACCAGAATACAAAGATTTTTTAATTTCTAAAGTTGTCATAGGTACATTGCGACAATGAAAAGTCACAAATTCTTTAAATGTCCTGATGAAATGCACATGCATATCTTCACCTCATTCCCAGAATGTACACAAATGAGTCCGTTAACATCTGCTTCTGCTTTTTTTTAAAGGTATAAATTTGAATCTGGCCCCTTTTAATCATCTCCAGCACTTTGTCTAAGTAGCTTTCCATGATTTGTATACAAAAGTCACTTCCCAGGAGAGGAAGACTCTTTAAAGTGTGAGCTGAAGTGTACACACGATTAACATCAGAGACCTTCGTTTTTGGAAGTAATTTGAAAGAAAATGAGCAGGTTTTTTTTTTTTTAAGAAAGAAATTGGAACCACATTTTTAGGTATTTATGTGTGACCAGAAAGGATTGTTCGGCCTCTCTCCCTAGTGTGCGCTTCCTCCGAAGTCCTGTGTGACCTTAGAGTTTCCAAGGTTATTTTTAGCAGACGTGTTTAATTCAGATTTGTAAGGCCCACATGTTTAAAATTGATCTAGCTTAACGTCTGTTTTTTAAACGCCACTAATAAGCAAACATTAATGATATAAAAGTATTAAGTTGTTTGGGAGATTTAGATTTAAAATATTTCATAATAAAATGCAGGAAGTTTAAAGAGGGAATGGATTTTTTCCCTCATGTTTTAGCATGTTGGCATTTACTAACTTGTGATGAAAGGTTTTTCCCAAATGAAGCATTTCACAACCAAGAGTTGCTTGTAACTGCACTAGTGTTTCACTGAAGATGGTATTCCTAAAAGGAAGAGACAAAAGCCGGACACACCCGTGTGCCGTGCTGTTTCTGGGCCACTGAAAGGATGTGCTGGGCGTGCACGGACTGACAGGGTCCTTCCTGGGGACCTCCCTGCAGAGCCTGAGGGGCCCTGTTCGTGCTGTGGCTCAGAAAGCTGGTCCTCCTATTTGGTAAAGCTCAGATCTTACTCATACCTCTCCCTTCTTGGTCCTTTGTAACCTCTTCAGCCCTAGTTGTTACTGCTACATTCCTCTTCCTTACCTGCTCTTGAGTATAATTGCCATGTCATATTTACCAAGTCTCCATCCTTTTTTGCTGCTCCCTCAGTTTACAAATGCCCCCTGGGGGAGTGATAGGGAGGGGTGTCTCCCGCTGTGAGCTCTGAGCACTGTAGCCACCCTGATGCCTGCCCCGCACGGCCAGACTTCCCTCCCCGGCCTGTGGTCTTCGGGTCGTCACTGCTGCTGGACTCTGGACTGCTTTGTGCCACCTCTTTCCAGCAGAACCGTTGTCCTGAGCAGCTTTTCTGCAGGAGCTGCTGGAGCAAAGTGTGGCTCCACTTATGAGGCACAATTCTTTTCTCAGTACTCCAGGGGACTCAAGGCACTCCCAAGTGAGAGGAAGGCTTCTGATCCGTCTCATCCTCTTTGCCAGTACCTGGAATCACCTCCACTCAGCACAGCTCACTGAGCCTCTCCACCTGTGTTTGGTCTCCTTTAGAGAACACCCCCACCATGGCCACGAGGCAGGGTCTGCACCTGTGTGAATCCCTGTTTTGGGCT
Source organism: Phyllostomus discolor (assembly GCF_004126475.2). Classification (NCBI taxonomy): domain Eukaryota; kingdom Metazoa; phylum Chordata; class Mammalia; order Chiroptera; family Phyllostomidae; genus Phyllostomus; species Phyllostomus discolor. Next base: position 55,434,839 of record NC_040915.2, on the reverse strand, counting down.
GGATCTCCTCATTAGTCCTTGGAAATTAAGATTCTTTTTAGGGCCCTTGAGGCCCTCTGGGGAGCATTGTGTCTGGGACTCAGGCCTAAAGGCTTGCGCCCCTTTCCTTTTAAGCAAGGTCAGCCCACAGGCAGCTTGTTAGAAATGCCTTTTCTCAACCCTCCCCGTCTCCTCTGTTCAGCTCACTCTCCAGACGATTCCTGTGTGCTCTCGCTTGGGACATGCTGTGCTGCACTGTCAGTGGTGAAGAGTGTAGAGGGGTGTCCTTCTAGGATTTGGGGAGCAGAAGGAATCTCAGTTGTGTCCTAGGTGGGCAGAGGTAACCAGGTTCTTGGTGATTGTGGACAAAGAATTGAATCGAACACACAGGGAGTTTATAGCAGAAAGAGAGAGAAAGCACAGAACATGGGAGTGGGCCAACTCCGAGCAGAGATTGACCTCAGGGGCTGGAGGGATTCTATTCTTACAGGGCGGGTATTTCCTGGCTAGTTTTGGTGGGCTTTTGTTACTCATGTACAAGTAGTTGTATTACTTTAAAGCTACTGTGCATGTGGTCTCCCATGATTTTCCTTGATTGGCCACTGGAGAAAGGGGTCCCACAATGTTAATTTATTATAATGAAGCAGGGGTCATGTAGCATCTTCTGCGCAGGTGCGTTCATGATTTATCGTGATTCACTGCTTTTCTAGAAAACGGGAACAACCAGTCTTAGAACAGGGTCTCTGTCCTGTATCCATGTTCTTTATCTTAGCCCTGGGCACCTCTGGAGGTTCCTCCTTCCTGACTATCTCCTACCTCAGTTGGAGGCCACAGTCCAAAACACTCACTTCAACTTTACTTTTACTAAGGACTTTGAGCCCAGAAGAGCGCCATAACGATCCCTGGGCCACGTAACCAGTGGAAGGGGAGCCGGGACTCATTCTTAATTCAGTTAAAACCAGCAACTGCCTGCTCTTGCATCCATCTTTCATAGTCTCCCAAAATAGCAGTTTTCATCAGAGGCCTTCAGTCACCTCCTCCCATAACTCCTGAGCTTGGTGCAGTTTGAAATTTGCATATGTGCAGTTACGATGAAAGGGTTGGAGGCCCCAAGTTGTCGTGGTGTGGGGTACTCATAGCGAACACCACTCCTACATTTTCTTGACCTAGTAAGCATTTCTTAGGACTTGGTATTTGCTCTGTGATGGTATGGTAACTATTTTTCCAAATAAAGGAATAATTGTATCTGTCTGAAGAGAGTGCAAGATTCTTAATCAGTGAACAGTTAAAGTGTTTCTAAATGACTTGAGTGTTCCTTTGCTCCAGCCGTTGCTTATGTAGCGTGGCGGTGCTGAGTGCCCCTCCTCTGAAGGGCTTCCCTCTCTCAACTGATAAATGCCAGTGCTGGGCTTCAGGCTGCAGCCAAAGTCTGGGTTCAAAGGCTAGCCAGGGCTGGGAGGTTTGGAGTTTTGTACTTTGTTAAGTAAAGAGCCCCTGCCAATTTAATTGTACGTCAAAAGACAGTAATAGGATTGTTGGGCTCGGCTCCGCTGCGCAGCTGAGCCTCTTGTGGAAGTCCCACTATCACCAATTGAAGGATTGTGATGTCAAAGAAAACAAATTGGCTTTTAAAGTTTGTGCTTTTTTGCTTATCCTTTCTAGCGATGACCATTTGTTCTTTGATATGATCCATTTGTTGGGTGAATATGTTTTGGTAGAAAGAACAATGTCCTAATTTAGTTGAGAGCAGAAATGCTCTAAGCAGGACCTGATTTTCTGAGAGCAAACACGTAAGGCTTCCTCCTTTTTCATTCGTTTAGGTAGTTTCACTTTGAACTGCCATTCCATTATGTGAGTGTTGAACAGCCTGACGCTTTTTAATTGTTTTAAGCCGTGAGTGTGAATTGTTTTAAAGTTACTGCGCTTTAAAGAACTTTTCCCCAAATGTCAGCCTTGGAAAGCTGATGAAACTTGTTTTAATTTATTTAGGCGTGCAAGTTTTGGTCACACCTTAAGCAGCCCTTGTTTTCTGTGCTGGAGGAAGGGTTCGGGCACGTCTTTCCCTTTGATCAGACTCTGTGAGACAGTGCCCAGATGTCACGCACTTGAATAGATGGTCTTGGCAACACATGCGTACTGCGCCGCCTTTAGAAAAAAACTCCCTAATTTTAAAGAAATGTGCTTTCTAAATATACTCTCTAAACCATCTTTATAAGATTAGTTTTTTTGTCGTGAAAATTAAAACATGATGAAATCTGGCTAGGAAATTAAATATTAGATGAGACTGTGTGAAATTGTTCGTATTTGTCAGCATTTGAACTTTGAAAATGACCTTTTCTTAATGGGTCAACCTGATAGATCTTTTAAATTAACCTTTGCTAGATGATAACCTTAAATAGTCAGCTCTGACCGTGGCTCTAGTTCTCTCTCACAGCTTTCAGATGTTACTTTTGTTCCAGCTGCTGCTGCTTACTTCCTAAGAAGGGCTTTCTGCTTCTCAGAGCTGTGCTGTGGCTACCCAGTCCTCAGCCCTGAAAAGAGCTTTTGTTTATTAAGTCTGTGGCTGAGACCCAGCAAGTCCAAGGAGAGTCCGTGGTTGCCAAATGCTTCTTAAGTTCTTTTTGGCATGAGCAGGCACTCAGTCTAGTAGAGTCCCTCTTCTTTTTGCCATTAAAATGAACCTAGACATTCATTTCTGTCCTAACAGTTTGTAACTTGTCCCTGGTGTGTGTGTATCAGAGCCCCAAAAGTTCTTTATGAAAGTGTGAGAATTGCGACCCAGCTCCTAACTTGTAACAGGAGCCTCCTTGATCTCAGGAACAAAACAGAACAACTCAAATACAACTTTTGAGGTAGCAGTGATTTTGTTTTTGCCTAAGAAATTTTCACTTGCCAAATGCTTTTCGCATCTTGCCTTTGCTATGCTAGGAAGCAAACCATTGTCAAGATCCTTTGTAGTAGTTACAGAGGTTTTTCCCCCATCCTCAAAGAAGATACAAATAAATGTTAGCATGGTTCTTATTAAAAAGAAATGTAAAAATGTTTCCCACTGTCTTCTGCTGCCTTACATGGTCAAGTACTTTTGGAACAATTACAATATTTGCATCAGTAAGTGGATTTAGAGAATGGAATGTCCCATATATTTGAAGACATAGTTAGATGGCAGTGCCCTCTTGTGGGGATGATAACATATTGCTTATTTCGTGCTTTCGTAATTCTTAGCAAGGGTTTTAAATTTTTTCTTGTGTGTGTGTATAAGCATGTTTTGCAGAAAACACCTTTTCACTACAACCCCGAACCCAAAATATAACACTTTTATTTTTTATTTTTTGCAGTAAAGTATTATGGTTAGCCTGGGTATCGACAGAGCAGCATCTAAGTACTGGGCCTTCTAAAGGAAGTTCTCCAAAAATAGTAGCAAGAATAATTCTTACTGGATTTTGCTCTTGTTGAAAAAATGTTTATTTCTTTTCCCTGCAATTATGTCCTATTTAATGTCTGTTAAATTAGTTCTGTGGGTTAAATGGGGTCCTGGGACTTGGGAGCCTCTTTGTCTGAAGGCCAGACCCTTAACCAACATGGACATTTCACTGGAGAGGGCTCGACCTATGAATTTTAAATAGGACATTCCCCCCCCACCCCCCTCACCCCTCATTTGAGTTAAAGGAGTTTAATGTCCTGTGTTCTACAATCTACTTTTATTTAAGGAAATAAAGACATCTTGTGTTAAGTAAAACTGTCCTAAACGTATTACTTACATTTCAGACATACATGATTTAGTTTTAAAATAAATAATGGCTCGTAGTCTGGTATGGCACCAGACTACGAAGCAAAGGGTCACCAGTTCGATTCCCAGTCAGGGCACGTGCCTGGGTGCAAGCCAGGTCCCCAATAGGGGGCGAGTGAGAGGCAACCACACATTAATGTTTCTCTCCCTCTTTTTCTCTCTCCCTTCCCATCTCTAAAATAAATAAGATATTTAAAAAAATAAAATAAAGTTTAACAAGCACCTTTAGCAAAATTGGCTTGTTAATATGTTAAAACATTTCATTGGTGTCAAGATTTATGTTCATTTTTAAATGGTATATAAATATATAAATGTGGTATTAATAAATACATTATTACAGTAATAAATATATTGAATATTTGTGCCTGAAACACTGGCTTATCCAGACCAGTAGCCCACCTACCCTGAAGAGTAGCCCGCCGTCTTGGGCTGTCTAGGAACCCCTGTGTCTGTCCTCTGAGGACTTTGTCCTTTTTGCTTCACCTGCCCACCTCTTCTGGAGCAGAACTAGTTGGTTTTCCTGCCTCGCTGTGGAATGTGGAGTCTGTCATGTCAGGCTTCTGGTTGTAACCTCTTTTCATAGCTGAAATCCCAATTCTTTCTTTTTCTATTAATCTGTAATGTTCTGAAGGCTCTGGAGGTCCGCCTGGATAAACATGACAGTGTTGGCTGTCATTGGCTGTGCTCCGGACAACGTGAGAAAGAATGGAAGCGGGGACTGGCCTGGTGTGCTCTAGCCTAGCGGTGCCCTAGGCCATGGCCTCCTTTTAGCGCAGAGCTCTGTGGATAGCTTCTGCCCCGCTCCCCTGTCCACCAGGCTCACCCCCATCCACACCCCTCCCCCTACCCCCTCTCCACGTCTCTATTTAGCGTCTCTGTGGGGCTAGAAAGATTACAAAAAAGTGTTCTGTTTGGGTGTGTAGGTTTGATTGTATTTCTCTGTTCTCAGTGAAGTTTAAAAATTCAGCTTTTAGGATTCATTGGTGGAAAGCCAGTAAGGATTAATGAGAAGGCTGAATTAGAGAATATTTTTAATGCAGTTTTGTTCCTCTGAGGTACATTCAGTAACAGAAACTAGGCCAACAAGTTACTGACAATTAGTGGCCCTTTGGGAATCTGCTTTAATGAATAGATAAGAATGATTTGTAATTAGCATAATAATTATATGCAAATGAATGCTTCTGAATTGCTCTAAAACACTTCTGAACTGTTTAAACAGCCCTCCTGAGATCTTGTTACTCTATTAATTTGTGTAGCAAATCCTTTTTTCATAGATCATGCAAAGATAAACTTCAGTCCAGCCCCTGTCCAAATTATTATGAATTCCAAGGTGGTAGGACCTGAATTAATGAGATTTACTTATACTATATTAATGGTACTCAGTGGGAACCTGAACCGGTAAGGAGTCATTGGGGAAATGTAATTAAAAATAGAAATGAAAGCTGTTTATTTGAAAGTAACTGTTCAAGTGAGGTTCTTAAACAAGTTAGTAAATGTTACTTCTCTTTACACCTCTGTTACCTGCAAATTTTAATGTGAACATTTTTTACTAATAGGGTTCCCCTTTGGAGTCTGGCTTGAATTTTGTCGGCTCCGGTTAGTTATGCACTAGGGTCAGTGGTGGCGGGATCCAGGAGTCCCTTGTATTCTGAGTGCCACAGTACTGAAAAATGCAGGGCAGTGCTCATAAATGGTATTTGATACTTACCTATAGCTAACTCACCTTTTTTCCCCATCCTGGTCTTTATTTTTAGGGTGTGATTAGAGGAAATAAGCTTCGCTAAGTTGAGCAGCCATCCTTGTGCATTTTAAACTTAGTGGTTATCTTTGAGCTATTTGGATAGACATCCAATTAATCATGTTATGCTAAAGGAAAGCATTTTACAGCAGGTTTCAGGATCCTAATATCTCTCTCAAGTTTTTATGTTTATCTTGTAGAATCGTTTCTCCTTTGTGGGCGGGGGGGCTGGTGCTGGTGCTCCGTTATGAGCAGGTGTCCAGGAGTTGCTAACACTTGTGTTTGGGGACATTTTTCCTTAGTTTACATTTAGCCTCACCTGTGGGAAGCTACGCATGGTTCTTGAAGCAGTTTCTGGTGTCTGGAGTTCATTCCTTTTTTTCCACAAGCTGTCAAGACACTCCTACCAGCCTGCCCCCACCTCTTACTCACTTCCCCGTTCAGAAGCATGAGTTAAATCTAGGCTCAAGGACAGGTAGGTTGTCTTGGCAAGTTATACTTGATTTTTGGGGAACAGCCACTGTGCTTAAAGATTCTTAAAACTAATATTCTTTGTCTTCAAATGAATCTGGTTTTTGTTGAGAGCCATAGTGAAGAACAGATGCGCACCCAAGAGGCAGCACAACTTTTGTATTCTAGTGACAGAAAACAGGTATTTAAAAGCATCAATTGAATATATTCTGTGACTCCAGCTTGGAGATTCAGTAATTCATTTATTTACCATATTATACTTTATGTGTTCTCCAAAGGGTGTCTTGACTTGCACTTGCTTCTTTTCTTACTTAAGTAAGAGTCTTCAATTAAATAAAGTTATGTTAACACTAATCCGAGTCTACCGTATGCTGATACCATTGTGTTTCTCTGTTGTTCAGGCACTAGTATCAGTGGAGCGAGCAGTGTCTGGGGACCTTACACCTAACTTGATAATGATGGTTTTAAGAAGCTCTTATCCTGGCCAGGCCTCTGGGCATTATACAGATAATTAAAATTTGATCATAAAAATCTTTAAACACAGTGCATCTTAGCAATAAGATTTTTCTAGTTTTAAACATGATTTTAAAACTCATTTTACAAATACGTTTCCCTGGCCTAGTGAATTTGCTTGCTTTTTTTTTTCCCAAGGATTACAGAAAATGCATAGCAAATTCAGCCTTCAGAATACCCAGGAGCTGAAGACTCAAGTAGGCTACAGCTGTCTTCACCCACAGTATTCTAAAAGAACTAATGAGATGAGAAGTCTGCAGCTGGTGGCAAGCACAATAAACCATGAGCCAAGGGCTTCTCTTCATCAGAGGCTCCCTTTCCCCTTGGGATCCCAAAGGAGACAGAATACTAACAAAGCCAGCAGGCTGTCTCATTCCACACTATTGCTCATTTGCAGCTATAATTGGTAGCTGAGGTTGCATTCTGTATGCTGAAACTGTCATACATGAAGGAATATATTTGTTCATTGTGACACGGATATAAATCGGCCAGTTTTCAAATACAGAAAGACCGAACTAGATACCTAACAATACATCGCAGCAAAGAAGATACTGTTCAACAAATTAAATGTTTGTTACAGAAATACAAAACCGAGGTGGTTAAAACTACACCTGCTTCCTGCTTTTTAATATCTTGCTACTTAATTCAACCGATTAAACATTTACGCATTCAAACTAACAGAAAAGCCCTAAAATTCCTAGGTTTTGACAAGATGCATTATTCTCATATGTCAGGATTAAAGTGCTATTGTTAATAATTGGGTTTTGTTACATTTTCAGTATATCTTTAATGTTTGCTGCTTTATAGTCAAGAGAAAAAGCTGAGGAAAGAAGAATTAGCTTTACATGTATATGTATGTTTTATACATTTTATAGGCATGCACTCATTTCTTATAGTAAAATCCACTTTGGTGTCTGATGCTGCTGCGTTTTGGTGTTTTTGAAATGTGCTTTTGCTCATCTGGCATTTGTAGACACCCTTGTGCCCCCTCTGCTGTGTGGTGTGCCAGAACGAGCCCAGGACAGAGGCTAAGAAGCCTTGTGTTGAGGTCCTAGGTGAACCCTATCCATCTCCTTATTGGACTCTGGCATCCTTGTCTGTAAATGAGGCGGCTTGGATGGTCTTCAGGGTTTAGTTCAGCTCTCTAATTCTGTGAACCCATGGTTCAGAAAAGTATCCAGGGAACAAGTGGCAGTGATAGTGAAGGCTCAGACGTGTACTGTGTGGAACAGTGTGTTAGTTAGGTCCAGAGTGGAGAGATTGTTTTTTTTTTTTTTCTTTTCCTTAAAAAAACTTTATTTTATTTATTGGTTTGAGAGAGAAAGAGAAACATCAGTTTGTTGTTCCACTTACTTGTGCGTTTATTGGTTGAGTCTTGCATGTGCCCTGACCGGGGATTGAACCTGCAACTTTGGTGTATAGGGATGACTAACCAACTGTGCTACCCAGCAAGGGCCTGTTTGCAGTTTTCTTTTTTTTTTTTTTTAGTATGCTTTATTGATTATGTTATTACAGTTGTCCTAATTTTTCTCCCTCTTCCCCCCTCTGCCCAGTACCCCTCTTCCTTCCAGCAATCCCTCCTCCTTACTTCATTCCCATGGGTCTTGCACATAACTTCTTTGGCTTCTCCATTTCCTTTAGTATTCTTAACATCCCCCTGTCTATTTTGTACTTACCAATTATGCTTTTTAATCCCTGTACCTTTTACCCCCTTCTCCCCCTTCTCCCTCCCAGCTGATAACCCTCCAAATGATCTCCATACCCATGATTCTGTTAGGGAATTGTGTGGGGCAGAGCCTTCGGAGATGGCCAGGGTGGGGCAACCTGCTTCACTACTTTGTGGCTCTGTGTGGAGGAGGGATCAGAGAGGGGACTGTGAGGCTGCCTGGATTCTAAGAGTTTGCCGGGCACTTGCCCCATTTCTAGTCACTTCACCCACTCCCCATATGTGACTGGTACCCTCCCAGGTTGCCCTGGTGTTAAGTCCTAGAGTGGGTGGGTTTACTTATGTTTTAAGACTGTGTGGGCCCTTTAAAAAAGTTTCCTGAAAATCCCAGTTTCTTCCGCTGTTCCAATCCCCACTGGTTTTTACAGCCAGAAGCCATGGGGATTTATCTTCCCAGTGCTGGAACTGGCCTGGGACTGGCTCGTTCGCTCCCAAGGTAGCCCTCCTGACTTTTCTCCACCACACTTGAATGTGGGACTGCCTGTGCCCGTTCTGCAGCCCCTGTCCGTGCCACACCTCGTCTCCACATCTCCGTCCCTCCTGCCTGTCCGGATGAATGCGGCTTCTTTAAATCCGTGGTTGTTGAACTTCCATACAGTTTGATTTTCTGACAGTTCTGGGTGGTACTTGTTTTGAGATTTAGTTGTAATTCTCTTTGCGGTTGTGCCAGGAGGCGAAGCATGTCTACCTACACCTCCATCTTGCCCGGAAGTCCCAGAGTGGCGAAGTTTTAAAGTGTCATTCCATGGTCTTTGGTTAATTAATCTGTGTCAAGTAGGTACTGAAAATCTGAAGTTGATACGGAGCTGGGTTTAGAAAGGAGAAGGGGTTTTGTCAGAGAAGTCCGTGTAATCCATCCACTTGAATTTTTACCTTAACTGCTGCCATAATCATACATAGGTCCATCTCCTGGGATGAGTCACCCCCCTGAATTAATTTACCCTTATATGAGAATAATTTATGCTGGCCACAATTTGGACCAAGTTGTTTCTTGGTTTATGTACTGTCCTTGGTGTATTCCATCAGTGGTCTTTATCCTTTAGCCCTCCTGATAACTGTGTACGCTTTGTGTTGTGGATTTGTTTCTTTCTCTCTTGGCACGGGCAAATTTATGATGCACAGAGGTAGTTCTGCAGCCTCTATTTCATACATTCTAAGATTCACGTTCCCTTGATTTTCCCCTCATTTTATTATATTCAGAATCAGGGTTTGTCTTTCAGTTAAAGCATATTTTATTGGCTGAAATGTTTTCCTTCTTAATGATATATAAAATAATGGAGCATCCTTGCTTAGACTTAGGAAATGTGGTACTTACTGTTCAACTCATGTGAGGCTCTATAACATTTTAGATTTTGAATTAAAAAAAAATGTGAACATCACACAATGAGGTCACATGCCAGTTAGTGAAAAAGGAAAAAAGAAAGTATTTTCCCTCAAATGGGATGAAAACTAACTAGCCAGGCCCCTGGGCATTGTGCAGATAATTAAGATTTAATCGTAAATAATTTTAATGCAATGCAGCTTAGCAATAAGATTTTCCTACTTTTAAGCATAATGTTAAAACTCATTTTAAAAATAGATATCCTTGGCTGGTATTGGTTGGTTTTCATTCTGAGTAATAATTCTCTCCATTCTGTTAGCAGCTGACGGGGACTCCCTGGGCTGTCAGCTGCCTTTTCTTGGTTTGCCTCTCAGTCTTTCTCTCAACAGGACTGTGGCTTTCTAAAAGCAAGAACCAGGTGTTGGTTCTCCCTGCCCCTTAAGAGTACGTCTCAGCATCCTGTGCACTCCCTTCTACATGGTGGCTGATGAATGAATAGACCTTGCTTAAGGGAGATGATATCAAAAGGGATTATTTAACAGTGATGTTAAATGTTGTCATCTTTGGGGAAAACTGAGCTGGTCTCTGGGCTTTAATTCTAAGCCTCTGACCTAGAAGAAAATGTTTTTGGAATTCCATGATTCTCTCTTAGCACGATGGCCAGTTTCTCACCTGATCCAGGTCTTGAGAGACCACCCCTGGGCAGTTGATTCTTTTCTCAGTCACCAATGAAGTTGTTAATTTTTAGGGTGTGGTTTGAAATAAGAGTTTCAGAATTCATTTTAGCTAACAGCAGTTGACCCGTCTGCTGATGGGTCCATTACTTGGTGATGGACACATGAAGTAACCGTGGCCGTCCAAGCCCTTGCCATCGGTTCATTCCAGCGTCTCATTCCCGGACAATACGGACTGACCTGATGCCTGTGGCTGCACCGTGTTGCGTGTTTTAAACAGACCCTGTGTGGCCTGCTAAGTTTGCGTGTGTACTAATTTTAGCCCATTGTTGGACCTTTTTATAGCTTCTTAGACTACCTTGACACAGGCTTCTAGTTCAAGGTCATATACTTACCTGGGTATTTTTAAAGTTTGGTTTTTGTTTTGCACCCGAACCTCACATTTTTTCCTTCCTCATATATGTTATTTGTAACTTCCTCTTTAGGAATTATTTACGTGTCATAAGCATTTACTGAGTAGCTGTTGAGTCTTGATTGGCTGCTGCTCCCCATGTTTTCACTGATTTGTGAAAATTTGTTTTATACTTGATCATAAACTCAGCGCTTAATCTCTAGAACAGCCATTTCGAACCAGTGTGCAAGAATTTTTAAAGCATGCAGTACCTGACTGTTTAGTCAGGGACACTGACCTCTTTTCCCTTAGATTGTCAAATAAAAAAAATTCACAATAGTCAACAGTACTAGCCTGGTGTGAATGAATCAAAATTAATCTTTTTTTGCTTTTGTTAGATTGTCAAAAAAATGAATTTTTTTGTGTGTTCCAGAATTTTAGTAATTAGTTTGTGTGAGTCATGAGATGAAAAAGGTTAGACAATTTCTGCTCTGAAACAATGATTTTTTTAAATATTGACTTGTGCGGGCACTATTGACTGTGTGGGCACTATTGACTGTGGAGGGACCAGAAGTACTGTGAAAGACCTCTCTGGGTTAGAAGTTCTGCTTGAGAAGGGAAGGGCTCCTCTGTGTAGTATTTTCAACTAACCAGCTGATCTCTGTTCATTGTCACTATTACGACTCATCTCAACCTGAACTTTAGCTCTCCAAAGGTAACTTTTTATTTCTTCCTGCACATTGTGTGCATGTGTGTATATATGAAGACAACAGAACTTTTATAAAGCAGACAGGTTTAGAAAGATTTACTTCATTCATTTCTGGTTCTATCAGGAAGAGTATTTAAGGGAAATAGAATTTACAAACACTAGAACCTGGCATAAAACCTAAATTTTAGAGTGGTTCCCTGTGACTTGAGGTATAAGTGAGGTGGTCCCATAAGGAGTCGTCAACTCCCCCCTTGCCTCCTTTCTCAGTGAAATTCTACCGTGAGTGCAAAGGCTGCCTCTTCCGCGAGGAAGCCAAGGTACGTGTACTCCATGGTTCTCTGGACAAGGGTTTGGAGAAGGTGGCTTCCTAGTTGACGTACCCACCACAGACCCAACCGTGGGAGAGATGGCAAGTGCTGTGGAGTCAGTAGTTCTGATCTGTGTTCCTAGTGGCAGCAGTTGCTCTCTGGCCGGGAATTCATCCGATGTTATCATCTGTGGGTATTGGCAAAACCAGGATGGGTATGTTTTGTTTCTTGAATGTGAGTATACATGTATCAAAATCCTGAAACCGTTGAAAAATGTTAGAAGATTTGTTTTAGAGATAGTTATCCAGTAACCAGTGGGCAACTAGTCAAGACTCTTACTGCTTTTTATTGTGTAGTCATTTTGCCTTAAGGTAAAACTTTAAAACAAAGAGAACCAAAGTGAAAACTTAATGTCATGGAGAAGCATTGTTCTACTTTTATTTTATGCAAAAGCACAATAAGCCTAGTAAGTTTCTGTCACGTGTCCTACTAGCTACAAAGCACTCTTCTGGCAAGGTTAAAGAATTTTCTCTGGTTTTTTCTTTCTTTTACCTCTGACTTTGTTTTGCTTTGCAGGACTACAAAGCTGATGAAGACCCAGCACTGTTCCAGTCAGTCAAGACCAAGAGAGGCCCTTTGGGGCCCAACTGGAAGGTACTGGACGCTGACCTTTCTGACAGGCAGAGTCTTGGCAAGAGCACTTGACAGGTCTTGAGTCTGGAAGAGCTGGTGGCGGGCGTTTCAGTGAAACATAGCGGGGCACACAAATAGTTTTGTTTGCGGTGAAGACTTCCAGCCCTTTGCAGTTGGCCAACTTAAACCTGTCCAGAGCAGACTTTCCCCAACAGAATTTTACTTGATAAGGAGTCTGTTTATGTTGAAGCTAGTCCCGGTCATTGACAAACCCTGTCTGGTTGCTGGTTGCAGGTAGAGGATTGCCGTAACCGCCCCACAAGTAGCCCACAGTGCAGCTCTTCTTGGGCATCAGACTGTTGTGCGGACTGGCTTGCATGTCAATTAAAATGAAGAACGAGTCTGATTTTCTTTCTATAAGAAAATGATTCATAATTATCTTATTTTCACTTTTGTTCTCTGGGGGGTAGAGTTCAAGATTCTCCCAGTTTAATTAATGGCTGTGACTGGAGACTTTTAACTAATACCCAGGGAGTGATACATGCCATTTACGGAGCAAGGAACAAATTCAGTGTGCATGATCTAAAATTACCGTAATGGATCTTTCTAAAACACCCCTACGCCAATCCAGATTTCTAGCTATGGATTTGAGAGCTCACTCTGAGTCACAGGAGAAGCCTTTCTTTTCAGAGGTTTAGCAGTGGCCTTCCGAAAGGGAGCACCGTGCTGGAGCAGCACACAGGTGGCAGGTGACCTCTAAGGTTGCCATATCTTCCGAAAGGCCATCTTGCTCCAATAAGGAGTAACTCTCTAGCTGACGTTACTTCCACAGGGAGTGAGGGACGTGCGGTTGAGACTCAGGAGGTGGATAAAATACTGAATTTTCTTCAGATCAGTTTTTCAAGCGTAAACTTCAAGGGCAATGCTACATAACATTTACACGGTGGGCTATTATGCTTAGAGTGGGGGAACTCCTCACCAATTTTTATAACAGGCAGCAGAAGTAGTTTGACAATATGACTTTTACATGATTTCTAGCCTTTTAGGAACTTGGAGTGTGATTTTGATTCCTTTATTTATGATTTTTACCTTTTTAACTAACACTGATTAGTCTCCTATTATTGATTAATGATGATTTAAAATTCTAGAATAGGTTTTGGTTTTAGAAATATATGAATTTTACATTGTTTCGGGATGCACTATAGGAGTCACCCCCCCATTGTGTGTGTGTGTGTGTGTGTGTGTGTGTGTGTTAAGCAATAGTTTATTGTTTCTCTAGGAGACTTCTGGCTGGTAGTGAGACCCTTCTGCCCATTTGCCTGTTGATCGTTAACTTTAGCCAAATAATGGCGGATGTAGCTACTCTTATAAATTGAGTTACTGCTTAACTAAATTTCAGTGAATTACCATGATCAGAAATAACTAGGGTAATCAGGATAAACTAATTAAACCATTTGTCTAGTCCTATGAAGGAAATAAAGAGTAAGAAGGATGACTAGCTGATAATAAAGCGTAGAAAAATAGCAACCCGTCGACCGACTTGATCTTGTCCGTGTTTGTCAGTAAATGTACTCATCATGGCACTGAAGGTAGCACTGGGAAGGATGATAGCAGGAGGTTTCCGTACTTCTGAAATATGAGAGTAGGGAAGAAATATATGGTAATTAAAGCAGAAAGGAAGAAGGCATCTCGTTGTGGCCCCGCTGACCCAGGGCTGTCGAAGAACATGTGTGTGAGTGCTCGCCTGGTAGTTCACAGCCGCTTTGGAGGCCTCCTGTGTGCCCCAGCAGAACTCGCCTTCCTGGCACAGCTTGTGAAATACATTCACAGCTAAGTGCAAACTTCATGATCTCTTGGAAGCTTTTTCTTGCTTACCCTGCAGTGGTGTTTTCCTTCTGAATTACTGCAGTATTTACTGCTTGTCTGCACCAGACTGGAAAGGGGGAAAGAAACTTTCCCCTGGTGCCAGCCACTATACAAAGTCGTATTTAATCTTCACGACCTTCCTGTGGGGTAAATACAACTGCTTCATTTTATAGATGAGAAACTTGGCTAGAGAAACACGGATAATAGTTGTAGGAGGCACAGCGGGACGCCTGACATTTCTGTAGCACCTGGTTCAGTGTTAGTTGCAGAGCTGAGCAAGGCGTTGGGTGTGTAGCAGATTCTGGGTCTTAAGCCAGCGATTCCAGTTCACCAGTCAGCACCTTTTATACTGTGTCATATCATGGCAATTGTGTGGTTCTCTGTAGTCATGATACTTGCCAGAATTTGACACGCCCAATTAACACCAGTCATATGTTTCCAGTGGTCAAGAAATCTGCAGGTGACAGTAGCACTAAGGGAAATCCATTAAAAATCCATCCTGAATCTGTCACAAGCTGTGACTTAAATAACTTAATCCAAACTCTGAGCCTTTGCTTTAGAACTCTAAAATGGGAATGATAGTGTAACTACCTCAGAAGCTTGGTGTGAGGACTAAATGAAGTAATGAATGAATGTTACGTTCCCAGCAGAGAGGAAGCACACAATAAATGGTAGCTCTTACCGCTGTCAGCATGAACAGCTTTCATCATCTCTTGCTGTTGATGAGATCAGTATCTGTGATACCCTATTTATGACACACTCCTTTTCTCTGTCGAGTGTCTAGGGGATCCCTGGTTCTGGTATCTGGGCATGGTCAGATGCTCCCGTGTTTAATGAGTGCTTGGTGTGGGGCGGCCCTAAAGCGGAGGCCACACGGTTCAGAAAGTCTTCAGGAACAGGGCACCATGGGTTGCCAGGGGCACGTTCATATTGTACACGTTACGTAAGGGTACAGACCTGTTTGTTAGCCTGATGCTTGATGCATCCTTTCAATTTTTCAAAAACTAGTCACAGAGATGCAGGCCTTAGTTGTATATTCATTTTCCCTCTGATAAAAAGAATTTTACAAATCTGATCACATGAATATATTTTGTTACTTGTGTTTAGCACTTGACTAAGTGACTCTGTGTAGTAATGGGAGATCGACTTACCTCCTGAGAAAGATTTTGCTTCTGGCAGAACTGTGTGTCTGTGGATGTAAATGTCTTGCTTCTCAGTAGCACTGCACATGCGTGTGCGTGTGTGTACGTGTGTATGTGCTCTGTTTGTTTGTGTTTGGGGCGCTTTGTGTGTGTTGTGGCATTGGTGTGACTACCTATTCTGATAGTCCATGAAAAACAGTTTTCATGTGGATTCCTTTAGTTTTCCAGTTTGCTTCCTCTCATGTGGTGAGTTGTCGTTTTAACAAATTGAAACACCACCTTTGAAAATTGTGATGTCATTTTTATCCTGTGGCAAGGCCACATTCCTTCTTCATTTAACCCAGATGTCTCCAAAGACTTAGGCTTTTGTGTCTACATATATATGATAGTTAAAAATTAGGCCTGTGAGGGTCTGTGTAAGAGGCTTTGCCAGAGCATCTGGCCCTTCCAGTGCTTGACATGTCTCAGAAGACTCAGTCAGTGTCTGAATGTGGGGAGCAAGGGGTCCAGTCAGATGAAGAAGTTGATTCAGACCTTGCAGTGACTTTTATATTATCTTTATACCTGGTGGGGCAAAAGTAGGTTTACAGTGGTGAGTGCAGGTAACAGTTTATTCCTGTATTATTAGTAATCGTATTACTTTCCATACTAACAGTTGTATGCTGTTTCTGATCGTAAAGTCAAGCCCCAGTTGTCTTCTGCATGAGTTGTTAACTCAGTCAGCAGAAGCGCTGGCAGTTGGAGTTTAGCTTTTGAAAATAGTTTGTCATACTGCTTACCTGCCCGGCCACACTTTGGAAGCCTTTCAGAATTGCTGGAAGAGCCGTTCTGGACCCTCCAAGCCAGTGGAGGGCAGCTGTGTTCATGGATTACAGGCTTGCTAGTGCATTTCCTGCCGTACTGTCAAGACTTCTTTCTCTTCCTGGCAACTGGTAGAATACAAGTGGGGGGTGAGGGAAAAGTTGAAACCTAGATGGGGGAATCTCTTTGAAATAGGGACTGGCTGGAAAGTGGCACAGGGAGTCTCCAGGAGGCTAATGAGCACTGCCCTTACTGATAGCCACCCAGGGAGGAGGACGGAGGGTGTTCTGAGTGTCTTCATGTGGACGTGGCTGCGAGTCCCAGGAAGGATGTGAAGACATTTTAAAAGCTGTTCCCTCCCTGTAATCTACATCTGAAAGCCGTAGTGGGTGGTATAATGAGGCTTAATAATTAGTTTCTGATTAGACCACGTTGTGAATTATATGTAATAAAACAGATCTTAAAACATGGCTGATTATTTTTGAGTATCTGGTTTGACAACTAGGTTTTTAATTCAGTTTTTAAAAAAATATGTATTTAACACGTATACATTATTAGCTCCTGCAGAAGCTACCAAAAGGGCTGTTGCATGTCTTCAGGAGACTACGTGCCCCAAGAGCTATACTGCTTAGTTCTAGACTTATCTGGGCAACCAGATGCCTCTGTTCTCAGGCGGACTGAAGGACTGGGGCCGGAAGAAATGAAGCGTCTTACCTCGGGTCCGTGAAGTGTTTTGGCAGGCCAGGCTTCTTGCCCAGTTCCTTCCGGACACTGTCAGAGACAACTGAGTTCTTCATGAGTTTCATTTGAAGGGTGAACTTGTGGTTTTCACTTGTATGAAGTGTCACTCCTAGAGTGATGGACACAAGCGTGAAGCACATGTCATAGTCTCATTAGGAACTGGGTGTGAGCCACAAAAATACCAAGTTTGAAGACATGGAAAATGTGACTGATGATCTTCTCATAGGCAGTAAGCTTCCTGTCGTAATTTCATTTTGCTTATTTTTGTGACATTAGTTTACCTTACAATTAGTTTAATCTTTTGAACTTTATCTCACATTTACATCTTCCATTTAACATTTCTATTTGCCCAGACAGATAGGAATCTCCAGCCTCTGAACCCTGCTGGAGGCCTTTGCTGATGACCTCACAGCACTTGTGTGTCTCGGGTCAGGGTGGGGGGTTTCCGTTTCACTCTGTCTCCCTTTCCCTGGCCCCTGTTTTCTCCCACATTACTCCACTGAGTTTTTCAGCATAGGCTCTGTGTCTGACTTAGCTTGCTTGGCACAGATGTTTGCTCGTAGTCGACACTGAGTAAGTATTTGCTGGATGCCAGTTAACTATCTTAAACCAAATAATAAATCAATGTTTCTGGTTAGAGTGTCATCCCAATACGTCAAGGTTTGTGGGCTCAATCCCCAGTCAGCGCACCATCCAAGACTCAGCCAAGTGAATGCTATTAAATAAGATGGAACAACAATGGAAGGTTTCTCTCTCTCTCTTTCTCCCTCACTCTGTTTCCCTTTCTCTCTCTCTCAAAATGAATGAAAATGAATGAATTCAAATGTTGGGCTTGCCATATACTTACAAAGAATGTATGTCCAGTATAGGTCTATCAAAATGACTACCAAAATCTAAACAGAGATGAGGGAATGGCTGTGAGTTGGGGAATCAGGTTTTGCTTGAAATTACAGTACACATACTTCACATATATTCTGTAATCTTGTGTTGGAATTTACTGATGCATGCACTGGCAACAGCCCCAGCAGTGCATTTATTTTTAACTTGCTTAGTGAGATCTGGGTTGGAAACTTATGTTGCAAAATCAACAGCTGAAATTGAGCATTCAGACTGCCTTAAATTGAAAAATTAAAATACGAAGGGAGAGTGAGTCTTTTAGAAACGTCTATGTCCTTGCAAAGTATTACTTTCGGCTGAATGTAGCATATACCTATTCCATCTTCATCCTAATACATTTTAAATAGAAAAAGGTGTATGGAGAGTTGACATGTATAGGGTTGTCCGAAAAGTTTGTTTTTTTCCCATAAGATGGCTCCAGTAGCACTTAGTTGTCTTTAACCTCATTCGAAACCATTGTTGGATTGTATTGTGACAGCCGCCATATCAGTGTGCATTAAATAAAAACTTACCAAAATTAATCCTGGAGATGGAAGAAAATATACAACATTTTCTGCATATTATACTTTATTATTTCAAGAAAGGTAAAAAAGCAACTGAAATGCAAAAAAAATATTTGTGCAGTGTATGGAGAAAATGCCGTGATGGATCGCACATGGCAGAAGTGGTTTGTGAAGTCTCGTGCAGGGTGGAGGTTTCTCGCTGGCCAAGACAATGCTCCACCGTCAGGTGGACCAGCTGAAGTTGGTAGCGATCAAATTGAGACATTAACTGAGAACAATCAACGTCCTGCCACGAGGGAGATAGCCGACATACTAAAAATACCCAAATCAGTATATTGGTGAGAATGAAAAATGTGTCTTTTATTTTACAGAAAAAAGCTATATGGGCCTTTTGGCCAACCCAATAGCACAAGACTGTGTGAGAACTATATTTTAGAAAATGAGTTTTCAGAATGCCTTTGGTTGTGGGGTTTTTTTTTTTAATTCTCTTACATTTGAATATATTTGTCAAAGATACAAGAAACTAGTCCATATGGATAACATGGGCTGATTGCGCACCATTCCAGTTAAACATGCCGGGTTTTGTTTAGTTATGTTGTGTGGCTTTAGTATACATTACTGCCCCTTAGGCCTCATCCACATACCTCAGAGTAACCTAATATCGTCCTTAAATTGAAAACATGATTTGAGTTTGGGGGCTTCATTTATGGTAAGAAACGTGAAATGCAAGGAATTCAGTGAATACACAAAGTATTTAAATAAAATTTAGGAAACATTTCACAACTAGCTAGTGCTAGCAGTGTTAACAGATGAGATATAAATTATGTAGAGATGAGTCATAATTTTGGGTTCTTCGATTAGCCCACAATTTTCATTTTATAAACTTCTGATTGTTCTTGTATTTGGTTAACCAAACGTATTTTACCTTTTATTTTCAGTTATTCTTTTAAAGTTTGTGCATTAATCTACATAAATCTTATTAATCTGCAAAATAATTCTATTTACTTGTAGGTTAGGAGTGTAAATCCTGTTTTGAGTAGGTCAGGAAGTGTTAGGTTTGGGCTGGATGGGAAAATGTGTGAGTGATCTGAATTAGGTTTTGGCTTTCTTTGCTTTCTGGTGGTTTTTTTCAACCAACGAAGACAAAAGAATCAGAAAACCTTTGTGTTGTTTAAGGTCAGAAAAGAGGCTCTGCCTTGCCCCAGCAGTGTGCCCCCTGAGGGCTGGGAGACACCCCGGAGATCCTCTGGGTTCTGTAGCTCCTAGAACAGTGCTTGAGATGGGGTGTGGGGGGTGTCCAAAGTATTTGCTCCATTGAGATTTTTCACATTTTCATAGAAGTTACACATTTTTTCACAAGAATGTTTCTGATAACTTTGAAGGTTGATTCTATTTTCTTCTGTATGTATACCTTGTTTTTGCTTTAGAAGTTAAAGATTAGGAAAAGTTAAATACAGACTGAACTTAAAGCTATATGTTAAAGACATTAGTTTAGCTTTCAGCTTGATTTTGTTTAGGTTTGATTTGTTAAACATCAAAAAGAAAGGCAGGAAAACATCTAGGTTTTTTATAGTCAAAGAAGAGTAAAGATTTGAAATAGCACCCAGGCAATTTAGGGAAAAATAAATCTTGAGAATTTTTTAGAGTTTATTTTTTATGCATATTAGTTTTTTAATAAAATGATATTTGTATATTCTTTTGAAAATAAAGAATTATTCACAGGCACATTATTTAATTATTATTATATTTCCTGATTCATGTAGTTTGTTACAAATGTTTATATTATAGGTACCTATTTATATTCATAGTAAGCTTTTTTTTTTTTTCCTCACATTGTTAACTGTTCTTTAAAAAGATGGGTTTTAATGGCTGTTTGCATAGAAGGCCATTGTTTGGAAGGCCTATGGAGGTATTTCATCATCTTTCAGTAGGTGTCCAGTTTTAAAGTCCGGGTTTTTGCTCTTAAAATAAATCCACAGTGTTTTTATTTTCTCACCTGACAATGGGAACATGTTTCTGAAAGTAGAATTACCAGGTTAAAAGGTATATGGTGCGCATAGCATATGGACAGCTTTGGGACCGGAGTTACACAGTATTAGATTCCACCCCCAGAAAAGATGGCCTCCAAGATTCTTTCAGCCTTCCTTTATTGCGTCTAGGCAGTTTCACCGTTTGTCTGTTTTCTGTTTCATCATTGTAAGTATGAGACATGAAGTGGTTTCTTTAATTTACCCACTTGTGTTAAGACCACAGCTCAGACTAAGAGGTGAATTGCATTAAGTCACTTTTGGGATTAGATGAGACCTCAACCATCACATGCTAATACTAGTAATAATAATTGAGGGAAAATATACGGCTTCTGTGTCCTCGGTTTTCTCCTCGGGCCGTCAGACAGTCTGTCTCTGTAAGTCACCTTCTGTGCCTCGCACTGTGCGTGGCATCAATACCGTGGAGAATTAGTCCAGGAAATAAAGGCAGCAGGCTGTTTGCTATTAATTGGTTTACGTATTCTTCCCTGGGCTTTTTCTTTTTAATAATTGTTAGATGGAAAACAAAAAAAGCAGATTGAGACTGACTGTACATTTTAGATCTGGGGAAGATAGAGAACTGGTTCTTTTTTGTCCTATCACTTACAGTTTTTAAACTAAATTTTATAGGCCATTATTACTTCATAAATTACCAGTATTACTGTAATTGATTTGAGCAGCCTGCCAGAGACACTAGAAAGAACGTGAGAAACAATGTAGGTAATTGTTGAAATCACGTGTCTGCTCTGCTCTCGGAGCCCTAGTTTGGTATAGGCATGTTTATATTAAATTTAGCTCACCCTTTAATTGGAACCATGCTCGATCCTGCTGTTTTTATAAAATGGTGGGAGAATTCGGAAGAGTCGGTGTTCCACTAGAAATACTGAAGGTTTCATTTAGTACACGGCGTCTAACGATTCGGAGTTACAGAGCGAAGTTATCAGTGGTTCATGATGAGTAGGACCTTGGAATGCTCCATCTGGAGGGTACCTGAGGCCCCCCTCGGGGGGGCGGGTATCTAGGTGGTGCAGCAGAGGTTCCCAGCCACCGGGGAAATTCAGCCTGTGTGGGCAGGGGGATACTTTGTTAAGCCCAGGAATACTGTGGGGGCAAAATGCAAAATTATAGGAAGTTTTAAGACAAAGCATGGGATGTCGAGGCCATGTGCATTAACCGCCCGCAGCCCTGGGCTGGCCCTGACCCTTGAGGAGGAGCTAAGTTCACTCACCCCTGCTCTTAATGTCACAGGAGTGGAGGGTGGAAAGCGCTGCTAGAGCCCAGCCTTTCCTTTTACTGACCAAAGTGAGGCCTGGAGAGGTTAAGGGTCCTTCCCACCGTACATAGGAAGTTACTGTGCGTGATGGGAACTCTTGGGCAGTTGCAGCACACAATTTTAAGTGCTGTATTCTACGTACACCCAAGTTGTGTTTCACATGAAGGTCTTCAGTGACACTCACTGGGAGTACCTTGGCACTGGCTCATGCTTATGGAAAAAAGGTCTCTGAAAGACCAGTTTTGTCATTATTTCAGTAAGTCTGAGGCACTCAGAAGCTTCCTATGTCCTGTGGAAGGTTGGTTGACTACTTCCACACACGGCAGTCCAGCTTAAATTCATGGGGCATGCAAGTCAGCAGGGTGGAGGGGGGGATTGCAAATGTGTGTGTTTTGCCCAGGGCCACAGCAGCCACAACAGAAGGGTGTCCCTTCTGAGAGATCTTGGGCACCAAGAGTAGTGGTTTTTATCATTATTTACATACATAATTACTCTCCTCGCTGCCGGCTACTTTTCTGTCCTCTGGCAACACCTAGCACAGACTGGGTTGTAAATGGCACCCACTTAACACTTACTGAATTAAACTTGTTCATTGAGTATGGGGGAGGGGCACGTATGTGTGCTCCGGTGCCGAATTTTATCGTGGTACTCTGTTTTATGGGAGGGAAATCTTGCAAAAGTAGAACTAAGCTAGCCAATTTCTTCTGTTGACATCACACTCACCTGGAAAAGGACGGTTTATTGTATGTAATAATCTTAAGTGCCTGTGGTAGTACCCCATTGATTTAACCCATATACCGGATCATTATTCAGAAGATGAACTGTTATTACAGAAGAGATTTTCTGAGAAAAGTTGATCAGTCATTCGGGATTCTATAGGATATTGAGTCCTATTAATACCAAAGTAGGATTTTTTCTTGTATCTTATTCTTAAACTTTACTTGAAACTGGAACATTAGTGAGGGTTCAGGGGGAAATTTGGTCTGGGCTATGATTGGGCAAATGAAGAATAATCTTAGAGTTTTAGAAAAATAGCTAGAAATTCATCATTTTTTGAATTTGTATGTGGCTAAATGGAAAGAACATTTGCTCACACAGTGAACTTACTGAAAGTGGGATTTGTGAGTGAGCGGAAGGTGACAGGAAGTGACAGCGGCACACAGTGTGACTGACGCTGGCATTGTGATGTCTTGAATGCTGTGAACAATGGCAAAGAAGAGGAGAACCTTGTAAAAGGCTGCTTTAGTTTTTTACTCAATAATTTAGTTTTTGTTAAAAAGGTCCCCATGGTGTTGCACATGGTTTTCTCCTCTTTTGGGAAGCTTTATTTAATTTTTTTCGTTGCAAATACAAAACAGTGAATATGACTATGAGAGAATACGGGAACGAAAGAACTATTGTGTACCGTGCCCTTGAGTCGTACCGCCTAGGCACGGCACACACACCGCTCAGTTAGTAAGACAGGGCCTCGCCGCTGGCCAGTCTGCGGAGGCACAGAAGACAACGAACTTCTTCAGTTCACGTCGTGCCTCACCACACTCACGGCGGTGAGACAGATGATAATGGCTTTATGAGACCCTGATGTATTGAAGGCTCACTGCTGATAAGATGTGAATAGAATTTGGTATTTAATATGAAATCTGAATAGTGCGATTTGACAGCAATGCATCTATTAAACTGTGGAGTCGGGAAGTAACTTCGTCTGTGGAAGGAGGGTCTGTAACAGGGGAATGCTGGCTATTGTGCTAAAATGATTTCAACTTGCCCAACACCCAAATTAAACGCATATGAGATTGTAATTTTCTTCACGTATGCCTGTGATGTCGTTACACAACAGTCAGTTATAATCAAAACATAAATATTTAAATCATGACTTCCCTTTTTCAATGTTCCTCATCCAGAAGGAGCTGGCCAGCAACCCTGACTGTCCTCAGATGTGTGCCTATAAGCTGGTGACCATCAATTCAAGTGGTGGGGGCTGCAGAGCAAAGTAGAAAACTTCATTCAGAAGGTAAAATCTGTTCAAAGTGCAGTGACTTCAATTTAGGTTAAGATTTTGAGGTAGCTGTTCATGGATATTTCCTATGTTACCACTTAGGTTTTTTTTTTTCCTTCCTCGTAAGGTAAAAAGTATTGTCTGTGTATAAGTCCTCTCTGCCTTTCTTTTTCTCCCTAGAAACACCAGAGGCAGATGCCAGCAGAGGTTTTCAGGGTCTTGCTTTAGGGAAGAGGATAGCAATTTTTTGTTTAAAGTGCTTTTCTGATGGTTTGCTCAGCTCTTCTGCAGAGAGCCTTTTCCACACATAGCACGTCCCCGGGGGACGGTGCTCCACCCGGGCAGAGGGGGAGACCGAGTGGAGGTGCTCCTCCATCCCAGCCGAGCGGGGTGCCCCTCACCCTTCCGTACATTCTCTCCTGACAGACACCTTTCTCGTGTGCTCTGCACGCTCGTGGCATGTCTTCTCTCTGGGGGTCCTCGCTGAGAATAGCTACACCGAACCTGAGACCTGAGATCGGATCATCTCCTCTATGACTTCTGCGTGAAAGTGGCAGTGCCAGGGGCAGTTCGTCTAGAAAAGAGGGTGGGAGTTGCAGCTGTATAAAAATGCACATGGTTATAAACACATAAGGAATATGGAAAGTTCTTTGGTTTTTACTTTTCCTGGAGGGTGAATGTTTATTCCATTTTCATTATAAAGAAGCCCCTTTTGTATCTCTGAACCCATACTAGTTGTGGTGGCAGAGTTCCACCGTATTTTTTTTTTTTTACTTTAAACTTGTAACTGCTCTAACGGGTTTTTTTTTTTTCTTAAAGATCTTAAAGCCTGGAAACTGATTATTCTTGGGCCTGCTTGCAGTTGGCCCACAGTAGGCACTCTGTAAATACTGGCCTCCTTCCTTCCTCCTGGATCGTAATAATAGACTAACAATCTAGTTCTGATAAATAGAAGTCACTCATGTAATTGATGAAGCCCCTTCTGTTCGTGGAAAAAAAAAATGTGAATGTTGAAGACTGTCCAAAAATATTCAAGTACTTACTGTTCAGTGCATTTCTCTGTTCTTGGGAAAGTTTAATACAACTTAAATAGTCCCGCAATTACAACACTTACATATATGGTATGCTGTGTGCGTGCATACATGTATATGCATATATATACACACACACAATAACATTAGGAAGATTAATGCACAGTATGTAATACTTCTTAATTTAATAAAGCGTCTTAGTCCAAGAACCCAGGACTCCTCTTGCAGCATGTTACTGTGTTCTGTCTCACAGCGTTCCCCTGAACTGCAGAGAAGTTAAGGATAATAATGTATAGCTTTATAGCAAAAGAAATTGAGTTGACCTTTGGTGATTGACATTTAGAAAAAGGTGAAAACAAATCAGGTCCAGCAGGAGTTTTTGTAAGATTAGAATGTACACACTGCATTTATGCTCTACAGTTGCTACTAAATCATACTTCCTTTGCAAGGAGAGATTGCTGCACATTTCACAGGGAAATGTTTCTTTTTATTATGTTTTACAAAAGGGTAATAGTATGAAATTAAGATTTCTACTAATCGACACAGTAGTCTTTTCAAAACAAGTATGTATCAATTTCATGTATTAATTGAGAGATGTGTTAACGTGTCATTAATCTTAAGAGTTTTACCATCTTATACTACTTTTTTCTTCTTGTTTTAAAAGCAAGAAAAAAGGATATTTACAAACTTTCATCGCCAGCTTTTTTGTTGGATTGACAAGTGGATTGATCTGACAATGGAAGATATTAGGCGAATGGAAGACGAAACTCAGAAAGAACTAGAAACAGTAAGACTTCCTGTTTGTGGAAATTCTCTAATTCTCCCTTTCTAGTACTGTGTCTGTGCGTAGTAAGTGTAGGCTTAGAATTAAGAAGAGTGTTACTAGAAGCCATTTCTTACTCCTTATCCTTAGTCCTTATCCTGTATACCTCTATCAAAACTGAGTTTCTCAGACACTAACATCTCTTCACATGTTCTGGTTTCTCTTCTGCTGAGCGTCTTTTCATGAAAGTAGACTAGAGCTTTCTTGATGTAGAATTTGTTACCTGTAAGATGTTCAGTGGTTTGTAAATTCTTTTTTCTGCATCAGTTCTCTCTGATAGTGTCTGGCTCACAGCCCTTTACAATCCACTGTGTGAGGACAGGTTGCTTTGGTTCCTTTCGTTATCACAGTAAGTTACTAATGTTAGCACAGGAAGTCCCAGTTCCCCTTCTGTAGGAAAGATAAGAGGAGTGATGTTGCCACTGATTCCAGAAAAGCCTTCCCCTTCCCACAACTGGCAGTAAATCTTGTTTCTTCTTAAGCTTTAGGCAGAGATACATCCAAGTGATCCTTGGGCTAGAGGTCAGCAGGCCATGTCTCCCAGTTCAAACCCACCCTGCTGCCCCACCACCGTGAGCAGGCCCTGCATTGTCTGAGCACCCCGTTTCTCCCAGGGACAGGGTCTTCCCTGACTTCCTCCTGCACCTCGTTTTGCTTTTGCTCTGCTCTTGGGGCGCTGCTTTTGGGTTGTAAGTCAGGCCCCGTGGGGGAAGCGGGCCCAGGGAGTGTCCGGGGCGGGCTGGCGGTTTCCATGCAGTCATCTGTGGCCTGCCAGCCGGCGGGCTTGGACGCCCTGCGGGCGAGTGTTTGACAAGCGCCTGTGTGTGGGGCAGGAACTCCATTTAATCACAGGAGAGTGGCAGCAAATCAGGTTCTTTGGCACAGAAAAATCTATTTGTCTGGAACAGAGCATCGTAAAGAATCTGTTTAAAATTGCTTACTTTTGGTGATTACGGCAGGTCTGCTTCTAATTAGCTTTATACAAACCTTCTGAGGGGACTAGGACATATTTTCTTTATAAGGCAATAAAATGTTTTTAACCTTATCTTATACATAAAGTAAACTTCAGGCAGTCTCCAACTTATGAGTGGATTTTGTTCCAAAAGTTTTTAAGTTGATTTTTGAAATTTGGAACATGTTTTTCCCATAGAGAAAACAATGTAAATTGGGGGTGGTTTGTAGGCCAGCCAGTGGAAGCTTCTTTGACCCCCGTTTCTCCTACTACCTACTATGAGGTGACCAGATGGCAAGCATGGACGACTGTCCCTTACCTCCTTATTTTAGGCTGGTCCAGTCAAAGTGTTTAAACAGGCAAAGTGAGTCTCCGTTGAGTATGGCCTGTCTCTCCGTGCCTTCACCACGCCTCTGTCTGCCCTTCCTCGAGAGTCAGATCCCTTCTCTAAGAAGCACCAACCACCACCATCTGTCTGAAGTTCTTTTCCCTGCTTCGCCTGGTTTCGCTCCCTCCAGGTGCTCCAGGCTCCAGCAACACCTGCCAGCTCTGTCTCCAGCCCTTTTGAGCAGCTTGGTGTCAGCCAGACGTTGCAAAGGCAGCAGTGTGTGCTCTGGTTTCTCTTCAGAGTGCATAAGTCTTTCGCCTTTCACTAAAGCTCTCTGGGGAGGCACAGTTCTGGGGTTTTGAGAAAAGAAAGCAAGCATCATGGTTACACTCATTCTCACAGAACTCATGATACAGCCTTAGCGTCTCCAAAAATGATTACCAACACCAAGATAAACAGAAACAGACTTATTTTTTATTGATCCGAACTCCCACGAGGAAGAGTGGTGAGAGTCGAAGGGTAATGGATGGAGCCCTCCCTGGCTCGGGCTGTGGACCCTGCCTACCTCTGGACCCCATGGACGGAGCGTGGCTGGGCCCTCCTCTTCCCCCACAAGTTCTCCGTCTCCTGACCCCTGGGCTCGGAACAGCCCCAGTGTCGACATGATGGGAGCCCTGACTAGCAGGTGGGGACTCGCTCCCACCCGTGGCGGTGGGCCTGCAGTCTCAGCTGCTTCTCCAGGCAAGTCAGTCAGTTGTGAGTTGGTGATTACACTTGAAAAGGAGGTGTAAGAGAGACAAGTAGTTTCACAGAAGCCAAAATCAGTAGAAGGTCATTATTATTTTACCCACGACTCAACTTGATTCCCTCAGGAAGTTCGTAGGAATCTTACCATCGGTTCAGAGTTGGGGGTACATGGAAGTTTCTTTGTTACATGTTTCAACAACATTTAAGGAAAATTTCAGCATTAACTGCTGATCATAACAAAACCCCATTCCAGTCATTTTGCTTCAGGTCACTGGGGAGCGCTGTGTTCCATATCGCACTGCTGCGCGCCCTGGCCCCTGGAGGCTGCCCTGGGAGCCTGCCCCAGTCCGGGCAGCAGCGAGCCGGTGGGCAGACCGCCTGCCCAGGGAGCTCCCGGCTCCTGAAGAGGCATGACGTGCTCCAAGTCCTCTGCACCACGGAGGAATTTCCTCTTCTCTTGAGGCCGTCCTGTGTTCCCGACACCATTGATGATAAGCTTGATGCATTGAATTCTCCTTCTTAATTTCACACAATATTTTAAGAATCGGGTTTTCCTTTGAAATGGTTTTGGCCTGGAGAGAAGGAATAGCATCTTGAGGTTTAGGCAGGAGGGATGCCAATTGCCGTCGGCCGCTGAGAGAGCCTGGGTTCAGGCCCAGCAGCCGAGAGAACACCTGGGCACACCCTTTGCGTTTGTCCTCAGCTGGCGCTTCCGGGGGGGGGGGTGGGGGGGGGGGGGGGGGGGGGGGGGGGGGGGGGGGGGGGGGGGGGGGGGGGGGGGGCGGTGGCTGAGTTACAGAAATGTGTTTATTGCATTTGTGCCTTTTCTGCCTGTCCTTTTCCTTAATTTCTCATCAGTTTTTTAAGTTGTCTATAGACTATTTTTATGAATGCCTGTCTTTTCTGATGCATTCCTGTGTCTGTCCTTCATTGTTTCTTATACATGTTCCCTGGGCTTGCTCGTTCTTCCTCTTTTTGATAAACTTCCCGTAAAGAACTCCGGGAGGAACCCGGTCTCCAAAGCGGCGGGGCGGTGGCCATGCCTCCTGGCCTCCTTTCCGGCGCGGGGGCTGTGAGAACAGGAGTCAGGCCATCCGGGCGTCTTCTCCCTCGTGGTGGTGAGCGGCCGCTCACCCTTGGCTGTCTCTGCTCATCTCACGTCCCCAGTCCCAGGCTTTGTTTCCTAGACGCAAGGCCAGACACACGCTTCTTGTGCTGTGTAAGAAAATCCTTTTGCAAGATTTTCTTTAGACCAGGATTACTGAAGGGTAACTCAGAACTCCGTTCTCTGTGTGAAAACGGTTTATAAACAGGCAGTGGTCACTTTAATCTCTTTTAGACTTTTTTCCTCCCCTTGCTTACTAACCCAATATAGAGTCTGTGATTTCAGCAGCTCATGATTTTATTTTACGTCTAGATGCGTAAAGGGTTCCGTCCGAGGCACGTCGGCTGCTGATGTCTAGATGAGTCCCTGTAGGGTCAGAGACAATATCAAACTGTGTAAGTGAAGACCTGGGTAAAAAGGATATTTAAAAGCCAACCTTTTTTGGTAATGGGTAGTTAACTTGCCAAAGAGAGACTAAGTGTCGAATGTGGTTTAATTTTTAGAATTTAAGGGATTATATTTTAGAGATTGACGGTGAATAGTTGAGTTACTATTGTGTAAAAATTTTACCCACGGAACAGCTTGACTCTCACAATCCCGACTACTAACTAGTGTCACTGGGTCAGGAAGCAGCTGTGGAGCGCACACTGTTCACCGTGTGGCCCGGTCCCGCAGGCAGCTGACGTCTTGTCAGTGGCCAGTCCATTGGTCTGCTTCTCAGTGGGACCACTTTGTGGTTAGTAGGAAATATGTAGAGCATTTTAAGTCAAAGATCTTTTGTCCCATACCAGAAGGGCCCACCATGATAATTCATGTAATTTTTTTCCCCAACACCAGAAAGTCTTCTTTACGTTGACTCTTCAGTTGTCTTGAATACGTTTAAATACACTCAGGTTTTTATTTACAACATAAACCATTTTTGTGGTCTTACTTCTCTAACACAAACTCATTGTTCAAATTAGAGATTTTCCTAGAACGATCATAGAGCCTCGAACTCTAGCCCACACACTGAACTCCGTGTGAGGGAACACAAACCGGCAGTACACGGCCATCCTTTGCTAACACCGAACTACGTACGCTGTGTAGTGAGGGAAAGCAGGAGGCAGAACAGCCCTCGCACTCGGCTGAGGCTCTGTGCTCACAGGCCCGAGAGGCGGACGCACTGGCAGTGGGGAGAGGCCGTTGTGCCAAACGGGCACAAGCGAGCTCTGCCAGGCTCCCCCCAGGCCCGTCCCGTACACTTGCTGTTCCGTTAAAAAAAAAGTCATCGTTTTTGTTAAATTCTTCTATGCTTCTGTGATTTATATTGCTCCTAGTTGATTTTCCCTCTGATGAAACAAAATGTTATGCCATTAGTAAGACCAAAATTGTTAAGAGGACAAATTTATATTTTTTAACTGTGGCTGTTGGGGCCCATTTTCTGCTACGAGTTTTGATGCATTGAGGGTTTTTTCCAGGAAGATGTGTGCAGCAAGCTACTGTCTGACGTTGTCTGTGTCTCCCTGCATTGTAACACCTGTAACACCTCGCACTTCTTTTGCCTTCCTTGCAGTTACGTAATCAAGGCCAAGTGAGGGGAACAAGTGCAGCCGGTGACGAGTGAGGAAGAATCTGACCAGGATCTTGCAGCGTTGGCCTTTCCTAGACATGTGCTTGTGATCATGTGCTCATGTGCACAGGTTCCCGACCACGTGTGTATATATGTTCGTGTGTGTATGTCTGTAGCTGTATATAAAATGCATGTAGAGCTACAGATCCAAATACATACACTTGTGTATATGTACATAGAAACATACTGAAGGGATTAATACAATTTCTCCAAAGTACTGTACCTATCTTCAGCAAGAATGCAAAAGAAAATATTTTCAATATATAGCTGAAACAGATTTTAATAATCAGAGTAATACCATTCATTAATGGACAAATTGACTGCAATGTAATACTAGCTAGTATGTTTCATAAATGTCAAAATTGTGGACCAATATATATATATATACATATATAAAATAGCCTTTTATTACTTTTCTGTTCTTTTAAATCGATCTCTTACAAATTTTTATTTTAGTCTCATAAGCAAAGACTCCCACAGAAAAATTTATTCAAAATCTTTTAGTATTCCAATAATCTGGAATATAAACTCTGAGTGTGTATACAACGACTTATTTCTGGATGGTCATTACAGCCAAATTGGGTAATAGCCATTAGAAAGGAATAAAGTTTAGGCTAGTTTTTACTTGTTTGCCCTGAGGGACAAAATCCTTTTTTTAAAAAAAAAATCTGGTTTTTATTGGATATTTGTATTTTAAATTTCAAGTATTTTTCTACATCAGACATAGCAAAAAAAATGGAGATGATGATTTTGTGCTGTATATTAAATGCTACACAATTTTCAGGCTCCTGTTAGGCAAACAAAGAAATTGATGAGGAAATTAATAGCATTGTAAGCTGTTTAGAAAATTGGAAGTACAGTGCTTCCATGGAGTCTTGCTTTAGAAAAGCCTGTCTTCTGAAATCACAACTCGGAAACTATGCAAATGATCTGGATCCCTCACAGCTTACACGATAGGCTATAGATAATGATGCTGTTTTGCTCTGTTCATGTTGAAGCAGTTTTAAGGAGGAGATGCTGACTTTGAAATAGGAAACATTTAAGAGGCAGCATGAGGTTTGCCTGCGCCAGGTTGGGAGGCCCCGCGGAGGGGCCGGTGCACCTCCACCCACTTGGCTGTGCCTGGAAGTCGGGTGTCATTAGAACATACCCCGGATGAATAGGCATCATGTAAACCGCTGGTTAGAGGGTAAAGCTGCTGCCATCTTTTTGTTTGAAAGAAGAGACTGAACGCTAGGGAAGAATTCCATCAGCTTCCTCTGTCCACATCCAGTTTTTCTCCTGTCAGTCCTGGAAGCTTGAATGGAATGATCCGGTTGAAGCCTTCAGGTCACCAACTGTCTTCTTTACCCCCCGTCCCTCCTTCAGCACACCCCCCCTGCAGTCAGCTCACGTTAGTGATCTGATTTGCTGCCCGTCCTGCCCCCGCTGCCTGTCCGGCCCCCGCTGCCCGCTGCTCTTTTCCCCACACGTCCTGTGCTGCCGCCCAAGTGTAGTGACTCAGACTGGGGTGCTTCTGCATTGCACTGCCCCGTTGGCCTCGACTACAAGCCCACGCTGCGCATGTCCGCCGCGTACTCAGGATCAAGACTGATGTTTACTCTCTGAGCAAGCACTGCTGTAAAGTAGGTTCTGTCAACATATAATCATTGTCTGCAAAGTGTCTGATGCGAGGAAGATGATTGCTAATTTCCTGAAATAAAGAGTCTCATCCTCTCCTCTTAATGAACTTAACTCTCACTGGCATCTGCAGCATCTTCGGAGCCTGGGCGCACATGGCAGCGAGCGCCCCGCGCGTGGGCTTTAATGTTTCTCTAACAACTGTGGAGATTTGAGGGAATGTGTGGTGAATGTAAAATACCTAGTTTACTTGGCAGTCTCTCGTGTAAATTACAGTAAAACAAAGTAAATGAAATTTAAACAAAAAATAAATTTGATCACAAAACGCCACTTGTGTGCTTGAGCGGTGGTTTCCCTGATGCCGCATCTGCCTCGGGCCCCGCAGACCGCGTCTCCGCTGTTTGCTCAGGAACGCGGGGTTCCGGCACTGCCACTCTGGAGAGAGAAGGAAAAAAGGGGGTTGTCTTGGTTTTTGTTTTTTAATTGCAAACTCCTGTTCTTGAAATGCGCCTATGCCACATTAAGTGGTTACGTTTAGGTTCTTAAATAACGTTGTCTTTAAAAGCTAAGCAGTCAACTAAAGAAAGATCATTATTAGTCTCAGAGATTTTTCAGAAATATATTTTTCAGGGGGAAAGTACAGAATTTTTAAAAGCACTCAGTGGGGATTTTGCCTTGTTCCACCTCCCCTCTGTTAGGGCTTAGGGAGGTCTGCCGTTCTGGGACATGTAACTGTTCTCTCGTGGTCCCAGCTTACATTAGGGAGCTGCTCAGCCTTTGGAGAGGTGGCCAGCTGCGTGAGTGTATTTCATGTACAAGGTTATGTTTTGAGGGTGGTGTTCTGTTTGTTTTCCGAGGTCATTCTCTCAGCGTTTTATTTCAGACACAGTGTTCGCATTCACACTGGCAGTCTCTCCGTGCGTGCAATGGTCCGAGCACACACACGCCCAGCACTCGGGCCTGCTGGCGGCACCAGGGGGAGGATAAGCAGTACACAGTCCGTGTGGGAGAGACGGGCGTGTGAACAGATAAATTACAGTTCCACAGAATATACGGCCTCTTTAACAGTGCAGAGTTGGTAGAGAGAGATCTTTGACGTCATTCACATTGTACAGGTGAAGAAACAGGAAGTCCAGGCCAGAGGCACCTGGATCCGAAGAGCACAGTGGGCCGGGGTCCGCACGCCCGTCTCGGCCCCACAGTGAGTCCTGGACTGTGTCAGTGGAGGTCGTGGTGCCCAGCTGGAGCCCGTTCAGGGTGGGCTGAGACAGACCTGCTAGCGTATGGTACGTCCTCTGCAGTGTGACGTCTCACTTCCTGTTCCATTCACCTGCCAGACTGCCTCCTGCTTGATCTAAAAGCACTTTGGAGTTAACACCTGGCTTTAGAAACCTCACCTTTCTCTCCCTTCTTCGATTTGCTGAACTGTTAACTTTCCCAGCTCAGCCTCCTCTTAAATCTTGTCTCTGAGGAGGTAAGAAACATTTATCAGCTGATTGGTCCATCTTTCAGCAGCTGAGCTGACAAGGCTGGTATGAAATTCCTGCTCATAACCGCTTGGAAGGAGAAACTTCAGACTGTGCTCAGTCCTTCAGACCTGGTAATACTGAATGCCACTGTGTTATGAGACAGTTTGGTGGATACAAATGGAGGCGATTTGAGAGTTTGAGGCTTCACCTGATGGGGGAGAGGGGAAGTGTGAGGGAACAGGTTAAAGATCATCCCACTGAGCTTGGGGCAGCTGCTGCCACCAGGGAGTGCTCCCCAGGAGCCCTGCCCGTGTCGCTGGGGCTGTGTTTTCCAACTTGGAAATACTAAGCGACAGCAGGTCCCTTCAGAACCATTCAACCAGATTGGATTAGGATGAATAGAAATTGCCAGTATTCTAAAGCTGCCTCCCAAAAGTTCCAAGGCCCTCCTAAGTACTGAGAGCAGTGCTCAGCCGTTTGGGATACCTGACACTTGGGTGTTTGTCACTTTTTTTTTTTCCTTTGAAAGTGCTAAAAGAGAGGCATCTTTCATTTAAAAGGAATTTGGAACTAAATGGGTGTTTCCCCAACTCCTTCAAGATCACTTGCACTCCGTGGAGCAGGCTGCATGGGGCCGCCCCACCTCATCCGTTTCCCTGCCTCTATCGTGAATTAGAGTGTGTCCCCGGGCCACATCTCGTGGGCTCCCGTGTCCTGAGGGTTTATACTGTTACGCTAGGGCTGCTGGTTTGAAAACTGCAGGTCAGGTAAACTGGAGGCTCTGAACCCTGGCTGTGCCTTAGAATCCTGTGGGGAGGCTTTTAAAAAATAAACTGCTTTCTATGGCTTGGGTTCTGCGTGCCCCACTTTCAAAGGACAGGCAAAGAGAACTAAGAATTCCCACTCTTCGTGGAAGATCATTGAGGAGACTGCTTTCTAGCACATAATCCGATTCTGCCCATTCTTCAAAGCCAAGTGCCACCCCCCACGCTGCCTGCCTTCCCCCGCCTGGAGCGACCTCTGCAGTAGTCCGCACCCCTCGGTGGCCCCTTCCAGACTGTGCTGCCTTGGTCAATGCAGACGATGCTGTCTTTGGTACGTGTGCTTTGCATCCCAAGGTAGCTTGGGAACTCACGGGCAGCAGTCACGGTACCCAGAGTCACTGTCCCTGATGGAAACTGGTCTGAAACTGCTCCTCCTTCCCACCACAGATTCCCGCTGCAAGACCTCAAAAGAGTCTGGGGTTAGGGGAGGGGAAAGTAGAACCAACAAATCAGTAAGATCTCATTTCTGCCCTCAGAGCATTAAAGCCTGACGACTAGCTGCAACAGGAGGTAGTAATTCTGGCAGCTAATAGTACAGAGTTCGACGAGAGAACAGAGGAGGGAGCTCCAGGCCCACATTTCCTCCTCGCCTTCCAGATCCCTAAACCAGAGCGTTGGTAGACGTCAAACTAAAGGAGCCTGAAACCAAACTCCCAGTCTTTCCTCTCCCCCCAAAGTACCAGCTAAGCCAGAAATCCTAGTTGCTTACTGAGTCTTAAAAGTGCCTCCAAACGCCTGAGAAGCCCTGTTCCTCTTGTATGTCCTGATCTAAGCCATGCTCTGATGGGCTGTCCTCTCATCTGGCACAGGGTCCCACGGACTTTCTGTAAAAGGGTGGATAGTAAATAGGTTTAGAGGCCATACAGTCCTGTCACAGCTCTGCCCTTGGAATGCAGGAACAGCCATAGACATGGAGAACAGCGTGTCTGTTCTGATAAAACTTTATGTACACAAACAGGTAGTGGGCCAGATGGGGCCTGTGAGGCTGTGGTTTGCGAAGCCCTGGACAAGAGCACGGAGAACAATCAGGATCTGCCAGGGGTGACTTTCTAGAACATCCCCGATGGTACTGTGCCCCTGCTCGAACACCTGCACGGCTCCCCAAGGCCCAAAAGACCGGTGCAGTCAAAATCGATGGCAGTGAGAGCCTCGTTCTGCTGTCTGTGAGGCGCCGCCGATGCTGCTCATCCACATTGTGTCCGTCAGAGGCTCAGGCCCGAGTGAAAGGGAGCTGCCCCCGCTGCCTGTAGCCCAGCTGTTGGCCTTGGAAAGGGCTCTAAGCAGAGGAGGACGGTGGCTGCGGTTTGCTGTCGCACTCCAGCACCAACCGGAAGTTGCAGGGCAGAAAGCCGTGCTGGACTAGCAAACGCTGCTGTCGCGTGGAGCACGGTCGGAGAATGCTGGCTAGCTGAACGCTCCCCAGTCGGCACATTCTGCTTCACTGTACGTCTGTTGTCCAGAAAATACCATCTGCGGCTGTTAAACTAAATGCTCTCCTTGTGCAAAAGCTCATACATGCCCTATACATTTCCCATGATTGAAATTTGGCTCTCTAAAAAAAATAAAGCTAAAAAAAAAAAAAGGGAATCTGGCTCTCTAGATGCCTCTGCTCATGTGTGAGCCTGAGCCCGGCTTTGTGGCTCCTGACAGGGCTGGTGAGGCCAGGCCTTTGCCTAGAAAATCAGCCCAGAGTTTCCCTGAGTCAGTGGCACTTGACCTTGGGTCGAGTCTGTTTACTCCTTGAATTCTGAGAAGCAGTAAACTCCGTGATGTGTCTCGGCCCCGTTGATCCCTAATATATCCCGACACCACCCTCCTAATCAGTCCGGAGCAGAACTGCCTTGCACCCCAGACCGAGGAGGTTCGAGAGGTGGAACGGAGGTGTGGCTCACGGAGTTGATTAACGCTTGTGCTACACCAAGGCTTCGCCTCTGGGCATCCCCTTGCACGCTGGCTCCCGTGCCTGGAACACCGGTGGCACGTTCACCCAGAGCCAGCTCCACTTTCCCAGAGGTCCGGAGGCCCTGGAGCAACCATGGCCTCCGACAGGTGCCACAGAGCTTCCCGTCCACAGTGCTGTGGACCCCCCTCCAAACTGTCCCTCCCAGAGAGGCACTGTGGAGGGCGAGAGGCTTCTCCCACGTGAGGCTGGAGGGAGGCTTGGGTCAGGCCCAGAGCCGCCTCACGCACACAGCACACAGGCCGGTCACTCAGACCAGGGAAGGGCCGGATAGCAAGTATTTGGGACTGTGTGGGCACGCACAGTCTCTGTTGCAAGTTCTCAGCTCTGCCTCTGCAGCCCGAAAGCAGCTGCAGACAGTTTGTAAACAAATGGGCGTGGTTGTGTTCCAATAAAACTTTATTTACTCAAACAGACGGTGAGCTGGACTTGGCCCAAGGGCTCCTTTGCCAATCTCTACTTTTCAATTCTTCCTTCCAAAAAGCCAACACTTGACAACACTTACTATGTCAGGCACCGTTATTCTAAGCACAAAACATAAACGGCCTCAACCACCCAATGAGGTAGATCCCCCCACTTGTACAGATGGGGAAACCGAGGCCTGGATAAGCGCGATTTTGCCAGGTCATTATAACCCTGGGGCCACCTCGCAGTCAGCCGTCACCACTGTTCTTCCAGCCTCCCGTCTTTCAGGATTGCAACATGCCACGCTTGAGGCATTTACTGAGCATCCCTGGGAGAGGTGGCCATAAGGATGAAAATTCTATTGCAAACACCCTATGTTCTTAAACACCATTTAGGAGCAAACTTCTATGACTGATTCTTCCCAGAGGTCGGAGCCAAGAAAACATTTCTTCCTAGACAGAGTTGAATTCCCCTGGGTCCCGGTGTCAGGAAACGCCCGGGGTTGCATGTTCTGCCCCACCGAGGCAACCTCTTTGGGTGGGGTTTCCTGACATAACTCCCTCCCCCTCCCCTCCCAGCCAGCCC
Source organism: Phyllostomus discolor (assembly GCF_004126475.2). Lineage (NCBI taxonomy): Eukaryota > Metazoa > Chordata > Mammalia > Chiroptera > Phyllostomidae > Phyllostomus > Phyllostomus discolor. The sequence goes on along the minus strand of NC_040915.2, from coordinate 55,397,885 downwards.
CCCATCCCACGCCCCGGGCTTGATTCTCGTGATGGCTCTGTGAAATCCAAGGGGGTGTGACTCCCCTGTACCTGTCTCTCTTGTATAAGACATCTCAGAGTACTTGGGGCGGGGGGAAGACCAAGTGATAATAATTCTGAAACGTGTGTGGAAACACAACATTGTCTGCTCTGTCGAGGTGAGAAGTCGGGACTGCCGTCCGGCTGCAGCTGCAGGAAGTCTCCAGGCCTGCGAACATCTGGAGGGGAGCCACCTCGGTGGTTTTGTGAGCGTTGCGGGATTGTGGGTAGTTGCCCCTCCCCCTTCAGAATGTCTTCCGTGTTTCCCTGTACAACAGAATCTTAGTTACAACTATTTTTGTAACACACAAGGCCTTGAGCACACTTCCCCAGCCGAGAATGCCCCGCAGTGCCTTCTATCACGGGGATACGAGTTTTCCTTTCAGCATCTGGTGGGCCATGAGCTCACTCTTCTTCCTAGGCGTGTGCCAGAAAGCCGTCTGGGCTGGGGGCTCGGGGGAGGGGGGATGCAGGATTCCTCCCAGCCCCTTCCAACCAGCAAGCTCAGATTTTCCACTTGTGCGACTGAGGTCAGCGCCTGCATTCCGGCTGGCGAGCTCCCTGCAAATGCAAGCGCCAGGCCTCAAGCAGGGGCTTCTCGCACTGGCTTTGGAATTCACCCCCCCGTTGGTCCTCTGGACCCCCAGGCTGTTTGTACTCAGCGCGGCACCCAGGATTCAGGGGGAGGGACTCGGGGAGGGGGGGCTCCATCAGTGCCTTGGGAGGGCCTTGGTGGCCCTGGCTCTGGGCCACCAGGATGAGATGGTGGCCCCTGTGTTTGCTCAGGCCTTTGTGTCAGGAGGAAAGGGGTGTCTGGCCAGGAGAGAAACAGTAGGATTACTGTGCCTGCCTTGTCAGCCTACCAGAGGATGTGGGGCTCAGCAACCATGACTGCTGCCGTTGGGTTTCACTAATGGTCACGGCCGCTGTCTCCCCGTGAGGGGCCGCGTTGAACATGGGGGGCTCTGGCATCTGATGCCTGCATTCCAACCTGCCACGTCCACTCCCTGAGCAACGGCCAGCTAGTGAGTCCTGGCGCCTCAGAGCCTCTGTGTCCTGCCCGTGGAGATCTGGGGTAATTATACCAGCAACGGAATGTGGCCGTGAGACAAGAAATGTATAAGTAATGCACGAAAAATCTCCCCAGCACCGGATTTACCCCTTGGTTGTCCTCCTGATCAGTCAGGGTGACTGGCCTTCCCAGTGTGCCCAGGATGGATGGGTTTCCTGGGAGGCTGGACTTTGGATGCTAAAACCAGGACAGTCCTGGGCAAACTGGGACAGTTGGCCACCCTATTTTTAGCCCCAACTGTCAGCATTCTTTACGCCAGCAGCTTTCATTTAAAAACAAATAAAAAAGCTGAACCCACATTATATAGGAGGCAGAAACCTTGCTTTACGGCCTGATGTGCCCCAAACCAAGTGCCGCCCCCAACCCCAGCCCTAGCAGGGCACGGAAGGTGTCAGGGTGGGGTGGGCAGGGTGTGGGGGTGCCAGTCTCTGAGGGGTGCTGGCCAGGGGGGCCCAGCAGGATGACTCCTAAGGGGAGAGTGCAAATCCCCCACCACCTAAGCCTCCTCTGCTGTAGCTCATGGTTCCAGCCTTGACCTTGTCCGGGAAGCCAGGCGTTATCACACTTCCCTATCTCTGAGGAAGCTGGGGTGCACATGGGTCAAGAAGCTGCCCTCAGCTGAGAAGAGGCCGAGTTTCCTGCAGCCAAAGGAAGGTGGACCAGGCCATCCCACTGCTGCTTTCGGGACAGAGACAAACCTGGCCGTGCCCAGGGGGTCCTGAGTGTGTGGGCTTGGCCGCCCTCCCTGCTGCAGCCATGCTCGCCTTGTTCCAGGCTCTCTGAGACCAAAGCCCACACGGTGCTCCGGGCCGGGAGCCCCTCTCCCTCCCCTGCTCAACCTTTGCCCTCAGCCCAGGAACCACATCCGGAAAGACCCCTCCCCTGACTTCCCAGCTGGGCCAGCATCCTCACCGGACACTGCCATGGGGGCAGCTGTCAGGAGGGCCAGTGCCACTGGCCCCTGCAGGTTCAAGGCCTGCCCGCTGCCTGCCACGGCCCACAGACCTGGTTAGAACGAATGGAGCAGAGAAGCCCCAAACTGAAGCCTTCTCCTCCCATACCTCCCCCACCCCCGGCACCCAGGCTGCCAGTCTCCCTCCAACTCACTGCTGACTGTGCCCCTGACCACAGAAGGCCCTGACCCAGCCAGAGCCACGCCCCCTCGCCCCCTCCCGTCCTTCACGAGGAATATTTCTGTGTTGTGACTGACTCCGCTCCTCGTTTCTCTCACGTTATCTTAATGAATTAACTGGGCCCCCATCGCTCCCCCGGCCCCCCGCGGTTTACGGGCTGTACAGCGATATCTGCGATCTTAGTCAACCCCACACAGTTGTTGTGCTGGTTCCTATTACAGTAATTGGCATAAACTTTATTCTTTTGCAGAGAGATTTTTTGGCCCGCTGAGACTGCATAACCATCTGCCATAAATTGAGACTAGTACGGCTTATTTTGGTGAATGCAAAATTGGATCCCATTCTTTACTCCGTGGCTTGATTCAACTTCCAGATGGTTAATCCACATGAAGTAATAGGAATGCACCACAGCTCTGCTTAGTCGAAGATGGAGACGTAATATTTATTTGCTGATGTGGAGGCCTCCGAACGCTGCCCTGTCGGGATGTCAATACATAACGCAGCGGCACAGAAATGTCAGCCGGTTCCACAGGGGCGACAGCGTTCCTCCGAGTTGCCGTGGGGGACCCCCGGATGTCATTTTTTTTTTTGTCTGCCCTTGACCTAATCTCAAGAGGTTTTATTCTCTCCTGGGCTGGTTCTTATCAGCTACGTCTGCCCGTGTAGCCGGCTTCGCATCTGCTTTGACTTTAGTGCCTGTGACATTTTCATTAATACTTCTCCAAGGTTGAGCCTTTATTCCAAATATCCTGCAGCTCACGGAAGCCGTGGCTCAGCTGTGCTCAGCTGGGGGCTGCCGGGAAATTGCCCCAGCAACATGCACTCGCTTGGCCGTCTCCACCCAGTGGGGGTGATCAATCCGTTTTCGTTTTTGCTTTTCCCCACACCGGCCCACCACGCTGGGGGTGCTCTGAAAGGGATCTAGGTCAGGATTCGGGAGCTTGGACCCCACGGGTGCTTTCTCCCCCAGGAGCCTCGGCTGTCCCCCCTACCTGAATGACCCACCCCTGGCTTTACCGCTAGACTTCACAGCCTGGCCACATCCCCCCACCCACCCTCGGGAAGACTGGGACTCAGGGCCTCCTCTTGGCACCCATACAGCCACACGGACCGCCTGCATTTGAAGCACCTGGGGGCATTATTCAAGTGCAGACTCACCAACAATCCCAGTTGGCTCAGGACTGCCCTGGTTTTGGCACCGGAAGTCCTGTGTCCTGGGGAAAGTCCTCGGGTTGGGAAAACGGGACCGTTGGTCACCCCACTGGGCCCTCCCCAGACGCTGAAATGAGAACCTCCGGGGACTCAGACGTAGGGGTTCTGCGTTTTCATCCATTTCATGGGTTATTCTGATGAGCACTTGAACTTGGGAACCATCGCTTCAGGGGCCCTCGGGGCTCATGCTCTCTCACGCATGTGCCTGGCACACAGCATGCCGTCATCACTGACTTATGCAGAATGTTTGCGCTCCGAGCCTGTGATCCTCAAGGGAAGGGCTCGGCCCCGACCACGTTTGCATTCTCAGTTCCCAGCTCTGCGCCGGGCCTCAAGTCCGCACGGCGAGCAGACTGACGGAAGGAATAATTAGATACAAGTGATTATTCATGGGAGGGAAAGGGCCCCAGACCTGTTTCCCACATACTTTTCCAAAGTTCTGGGGTGGACTCCGTTAGAAATTAGATCAAGGAAATTCTAGTAGGGCAGGAATTAGATCTGGGATATTTCTTAAGGGAATGAAAACCTTGAAAGCTCCAAGATGGAACAAATAAGGAATTAGATCTAAGAAATTCTAAAATGGAATGGACTGAAACTGTGAACGCTCTAAGACAGAATTGCTCTTTCTTCCTTTATCATCACTTCTACAGGCAGAAAGAACAAGAGGCCGGATGCCTTGTACCCGATTATCAAAGCCCAACATCGCTCAGTGCTTTCAAATGTTTCAAGTCTGCAGCTCCCCCAAGTAATCACAGCTGTGCAAGAAGACTCAAGTGTGAGGTCTCCGGACTGGGTGGTGGGGACCAGGGAGCCCAGAAAACAGGCTGAGCCAAGGGGGGAGGAGTGGTCCCAGAACTACAATCTTTCACCCCGCCCCAACCTGTGTGGGGCTCGCCAGGTGTTTGCCGCCTCCCCATCAGCCCAGCTTTGTGCCAAGTTGCTGTTGTCTTGGGCGGCAGCGCTCACCGCCTCTGAGATTAGTTTCCTCGTCCGAAGCACAAGAAGGAAGACTCTCCTCTGTTCTAGACTGCGGCTTTAATGTGGGCGCAGACACAAAGGATGAACTGGGTGGCTTTTATCTGCTGAAAACACTGTGGTTTACTCAGGACCCTGGTCCCACACCCTGCTCGTGATCATCTTGTGGCCAAAGGGAGCGATGCCGGGAATCCAGGCTGCAACTGCAAAAGGGAGCCCAGACAGTCACCTGACAGGGGATTGAACCTGCCGGCTTGGACCCGCTGATTCAAGGCAGACACATGGTTGTCCTGGTGCATCAACGAAGGATCCCATGACAGGCTGCAGCGGAGACGGCCCGGCCGCAGAGGAGTGGGAGGCCTGGCTGGGCTGCCTGACCGGTCACGTGTGCCTCTCGTGCCCCACGCTGGATCCTCGCGGTTCTACCTTTAAAACGTGTCCAGAACCCGACCCTTGTCACCATGTCCATCACAGTGACCCTGAACTAGCCTGGCCGCTGTTCTCTTTCCCTGGATCCTTGCTCCAGACCTTCCTAACTGGCCCTTCCCCTCCCATGGAGGAGCCAGAGGGTTCTTTTAAGTATCAGCCAGATCACGTCCCTCTTGGCCAAAGCCCTCCCATAACTCAGAGCGAGGTACAGCTCCCTTACTGTGACCCCTTCTCTGTGCCCAGCCCCTCCCAATTCTCTTCTCCCTCACTCCACTCCAGCCGCGCCAGCCTTCTGCTGAACGCCGCTCCAACACACCAGGCAAGTCACCCCAGGGCCTTTGCACTGGCTGCTCCTGCTGCCTGGGACACTGTTCCACCAGCGCCCCTCACAGATAGATCCCTCTGTTGCCTCATCAGATGCCCAAACGTCCCCTCTTCACGGAACCTTCCCAGGTCGTAGCTGTCTATCCTTCACAGCCCTATCTCTGCTGCATTGTGTGTGCACACATGTGTGTGCGTTGCCTGTCTCTCCCGACTGGACTGTAAGTTCCACGTGAGTCAATTTTGCCTGTCCTCGGTCCCTGGAACCAGGCACGGTCTGGACTAGGAGCTTAGCGCGCATTTGCAAATGAATGACGCTGATGTTTCTCCCACGTTTAGAACAGTCTGGCCACTCTCAGTGAACCACACGGTGGTTGGAAGATCACAATATAACTAAACAGGGCTGTCCAAATGTACTAATGGCCATTAGCATCTCTGCACCCCAGAGTGGCAATTCTGGAGCATTCGGTGTAATTGGAGCACAATTAAGCATATGGCTATGTTTCCACCAGGCCGTAGATCTGATCCTGAGCTTCCTCGACGTGGCTCTGGTTTCTTTCTTTTTCCCTGCAACAATAAACTTGGATCCACTATCGGCGGGCCCCGTGGTTTGGATCACAGGGGAATACCGGGGAATGAGATTCATGCTTACAGGCTTGCATCCCGAGACACTGGGCTATATATTCAGTGGCGATTTCCTGGATTTTGCAGCCAACATAAATAACAGCGAGAGGATTCCCGCGGTGTGACGCGAGGTGCGTCCTGCTGGTCCAGGGCAGGAAGCCGCCCAGCCTGGGCTGCCGTGGCTGGGCCGGGGAGGGCCCCCTGATGGAATCAGCAGAGCTACACCCCGCTCCCCCACCCCCCTGTGTCAGACCACTCACCGGCCCTGCGCTCGTCTGGGAGTGCCAGGCACCCTCAGGGTGAGGAGGGTTTAGAGGCCAACAACGATAGGAATTCAGACACATAGTTGGCACCCAGTTCAGCCGTGTTCTTTTCTGTATGTACAAATCGTGTCTTTCCGGCTGGAGAGTGAACTTCCCGGGGGTGAGGTCTGCAATTTAGGCAGCTGGCCTGTGAAACTTGGAAGTCATCTGTGGCACCTCATTTTTATGGAAGGAAAGAAAGCAAGATGTCTAGTAGGGCGGGGTCAGAAATAACTTACATGCCCATCTGTGGGAAACGGACGGATAGAATAAGGGATGTTCATAAAATGGAATATGATTAAAATATAATATAATACTGCCCTGGCTGGTGTAGCTCAGTGGATTGAGTGTGGGCCTGCAAACCAAAGAGTTGCTGGTTCAATTCCCAGTCTAGGGCATATGCCTGGGTTGCGGTTCAGGTCCCCAGTAGGGGGCGTGTGAGAGACAACCACACTTGGATGTTTCTCTCCCTTCTTTCTCCTTCCCTTCCCCTCTCTCTATAAATAAATAAAATCTTTATATATATATAAAGTTAAAAGGAGTGAGTTACCTCTATACTTTCTGGCAAGGATGAATCTCGAAAATTAATATTTATGGAGAGGTACATTGCAAATGAGCCACAGACGATGATATCACTGATGTTCATTTAAAAACCACCTACTCAACGCACTGTTGTTTGTTGTTACACATACACAGGTGGCAGATGTCCTAGAAAGAGGAAACCATGTTCAGTACACGAGGGCCCATGTCTGCGGCATCAGGGAGGGGAATAGACTGGGACGAGGGTCTATCTAGACCTAGGAATATTGAGCCACTCAGGGATGCGTGTCCTTGAAGGGATCAGTTCATTCTGTGCACCTGCCAATCAAAAATACGTAACTCAGCCCCCAGCCTCTCCCAGGCTGCAGAGGCCCAGCCTCAGCCCGGGAACGCGTGCTGCAATGTGCCCCCCTCAGGGGGTCTTCCGTTCGTGGGACTTCTGCATTCACAAAGCCGATACACATGGAGTGCCTTCTTGGCTAGTAACATGTCCCTTACCGAATCCCGAGTGTGAAAATCCACCCCCCGAGGGCACGCTCCCCCTCCCTGCTAGATTCTTCTGTTGACCCTTCGATGTGCACGATACATCCTCACGTCTGCTTGTTTTTGCTGTTGTGTCTGTTGGTTTTGTTGCCCTGTCTGCTCGTTCTTGCTACGGGAATCCGGTTCGGCTGCAGCAACCCCTTCCTCAGATGCCCCTTGTTGTCTTCCATGACCAAAGTTTTTCTTCGTTCCTTTTTTCTGCTTCTTTGTATTCAACTCCTCTGTCCTGAATAGCTTCTCTGTGCCATGAGCTCTGCTGGGTGGGCAGCAGATGTTAGTGCAAGTTAGTCCCTCCCCTCAAGGGACTTCAGTGGCGATAGTCCCCCTTTCTCAGGGCGGTCCACAACGGTAAGGCAAGGGCCAGGGATGGAGGGGCAGGAATGACAAAGGGGAAGGTGTGTTCCCAGCAGGACTTTCACAAGGACTGTCCACAGCCAGGCGTGCATGCAGAGCAGGGTGGGCAGAAGGGAGAGGGAGGTGGAAACTGAGTTCATGAGAAGTGGTGGAAGGACCTGGAAGTCCACATTCCATTTTGGAGAGAGGGGATCTCTGGCTTCCGCAGCCCTCCAGGGTCCAGTCCTGCAGGTTTGGGGGAAGAAGGGCCCCAGCTGGGAGTGCACACAGGTTGAGACAATTAGGGGGATAATTTGGGCTGAGTCATCTTGGTGGAGCCTAGGAGAGAACTGTGTTCCGTGGGTGGGGGCCCCATTGGCATAATTGCTCCAAATTTCTGCTGCTGTCTGACACGGCAGTAAAGTAAGTTAATCCGTGGCTTTAAAAGGGCTGTGTCTCCTCTTGCAATGTGGCATTACCAATAAAATCTGCCTGAACCTGACACCAGGGTGACCGGGGGAGGACCCCATCCGTCCCAGGACAGGAAGCAGGGAACATGGAGGCGGGGGGGGGGGGGGCTGGAGAGTTATATCCCTGCCCCAATATGTGGAAAACAGGAATACTGCCACGTTCCATCAGTGCTAAGAAGTCTTTTCTGTCTCTCTTGCATTTTAACATTTCTCAAATTGAAATGTGGTTTACAGCTGATGGTGTCTTAGACTTGGTGAAATATGGTGATAAGAGAAAAAGAGAAGAATCACTACCATTTGTGGAGTGCTTACTCTGACCAGGCACTGTGGCCAAGAATTTTCCAGTTTCATCCTCACAACCCCGTGTAATGGGTACTGATTTCATGCCCATTTGGTGGCTGGGAAAACTGAGCATTCAAGAGTGATTCCCATGTCCTGGACCCCACAGCCCATGAGCAGGGGATGAAGAATCTGGTGAAGTGGTTTCTGATGCTCACACAGGCACAGGCATATTCAGATCTTCGTCTCAGCGCCTGACACATAGTAAGGGCTCGATTGTCTCTTTCGGGCTGTATCTGCTCAGAGAGCACGCAGTTCTGCAGCCAGAGGCTGCTCAGCCCTTGGGTCTGCTGAGGCTGCAGACACAGGCACCAGCAGCAAAGATGACAAGGGACCAAACACAATGACATATCGTCAATGCTCAATAAGTGATTGTTGAGTGAATGTCTGAGGAGGGGCTTTGTGTCTAAAAGAAGGAGTCCCGAAGGAGTGACTCAAAGGCAAAGAATGTGGGCCGGGGTGGGAGAGGGAGTCAGCTGGCTTGTGTGGACCCTGGGGCTGGGCTGGAGCAAAGGGGCACGTCTGGGGCCAGGCAGGCCCGCGTTCAAAGCCCAGCCCTGGCTCTCACAAGTGCAGTGATGCTATCCACGTATTGGGTTTCAGTTTCCTCGTCTGTGAAACAGGGAGAAAAACACGAAAGTCAGTGAGTTGTCGGGAAGAGTAAATAACATAAGTGTACAGCCCCAAAGCCAGCTCTGTCCACAGACACAAGTACTTCTTCTACTTTCCTTAAAAGAAGGGCCTCTTTGCCCAGCGCCTGACCCTCTAGCATTCTCCACAGAGCCTGGAGCCTGGGGATGCTCTGCGGTTGCACGGCCGTCGCCTGCCGCGAAGTCATAATTGCTGGGTCAGATTTAATTGCGTGCTAAAGAGCAGATGGCCACGCCGGGCAGCTCTGACGCATCGCACTGCTTGCTTGGCTGGCAGCACAACACTGGTGGGCACAGGGGCCTTTGTTCCCAGGGTCTGAGCAAACGTCAGCCTGCAGCGGCGCTGGTATTTTCTGTGCTGTTCTTGTCTGTCACGGAGGCTTCTCCAGCCATGGCATCCTCTCGGTCTGTGATGGAGGACCGTAGACCAAGTCTTAGGGAGGCACAGCGAGGCCACGGGAACAGTTGGTGAGAAAGTCCCGGAGGCAAGACTTCTGCCTTCAGCTCCCAGGAGGGCTGTGGCGGTCGTGCTCCCAGGCAGAGGACAGCAAACAGGATCACACAGGGACTCTGTGTACCAGCCCAGGGCCAACAACCACCACGTGCAAATGGCTTCACCTTCTTGGGCCTCACTTTTCTCATCTGTAACATGGGAATAATGGTAGATGTAGGAGGAGGGGATAAAACTGTAAAGAAACCTTGAAAACCAGACGAGGTGCTGACACTCTGGGCCCACAGCTATTTCCTTCTTTCTACCGTCCCCCTCTGTCCTGTCCACGCTCACTCCGCCTGCGTGCTGCAGGCATAGCGTGCAGGCTGCTTCTCCTAACCTTCTGTTAGATTGCAATTCCTCGCTTTTCTACATGCTTCTCCGGGCTCATTTTTAATGGTTGCTAAATTGTTGATTGTAGTGGTGTCTCAGAAGTAACTAAGGCACACACACTCACACACACGTGCATGATCTTTGCCACCTGTGAGCTGTTCAGGTGGTTCCTAGATTTCCACAGTAATAGACAACCCTGCAATGAACACCTTTTCTATGGATCATTTGTCTTCGCTGCTTTTGAACTCTCTCCTGAGGGTAAATTCAAAAATGGGAGATCCCTGGATCTTGCTGTCATTTTGCCATTGGGAGTGGGGGAGTGAAGAAGGCATTTCTGGCAGGGCTGTTCAACAAAGCAATGGACGGCCTTGAGTGGCAGTAAGCCTCCCGTGCCTGGAGGTATGCAAGACAATTGGGCAGCCATCTGCTGATCCGACAACTATTTGTTGGGCCCCACAGAGTGCCAAGCCCATTTAGGTGCTGAGGACACAGGCAACACAGTCCCCACCTTCCCGGAGCTGACAGACAGCTCAGGAGAGGAGGCAGACAGGTAAAGGCAATGCTTGCTGAGAGGGGTGCTCAGGGCTGTTTGTTCCCCGGCTCGCGCCACCGTGAGGACCCCACTCCAGGCAGCCACAGCCTGTGCATCAGACTAAATCGTGATTAGGTGACAATTCACTGTGGCTTCTCATGGGTCAGGGGCCTCAGCTCCATCAACCCGCAGCCCTTGTGTCACATGTCACACATGCAGTGATTCATTCTGAGGCCTCCCAGACCCTGTTCAGTCCCGACTCCAGACCAGAGACTGCTGAGGCTTTCCCCTTTTAACATTTAACTGAAGAATCATTGGGTTTTGAGATGGGGCTTGCAAGAGGCCCGCTTCTAGAGTCACTTTTTAGGTTTCTGAGAATCCATAGGCGGCTTCTCTGGGCTGTCTCCAGGGAGTGTGCACAACTCCCACCCTGCTGGGGCCACTTTCGTGAGCTGTTGGCAGTGGTGGCTATCGGGAGGAAGCTGGAGACCCGACGTCCTTGGGTTGCTGTGTGACCTTCCATCAGTCACTTCACCTCTCTGTTTCTGCTTCAGGCAAGTGGGGGTCATGATCCAGTGGGCTACTTCACCCTCTCCCCTTTATGGTCCATGACCGAGGCTCCTGGAAACAGAATCCAGATTTTTCTTTGGAGACCAGTCTCCCTTCCCTTTCTCTCATCACAGACTGTGAATTTGGAGGTGGGGTGTGATCCCACCCCTTAACTCCAGGTGTCAGCCTTGATCTGGTCAATGAGACATCATTGTTATTGGCTGAGAGATGGGCTTATCAAAGTCAGTAAGTAAGTGGCAGCGCTAGGACTTAGGCTGAAAGTACTATGCATCAGGCACTCTCTGGGGGCTTGCTAAACTCCAGGAGGCAAGCCTTGAGCTTCTAGAGGCTACCTTATCATCACAGTAGGAGAATCATCTGAAAAGTTGCCAGAATGGAGCCAAGACATGGAAAGAGAGTCTGGTTTCTAAGTCGAGCACCTGGATACAGCCATGCCTGAAGCTAATTATGTGAATGAATGAATTGACATTTTTGCATCGGCCAGTTGGAGCAGGGTTTCACTTTCCTCCTAACTATTTGTTGCCCCCAGTGATAACCCTTTCCAAAATAACTGCTGCACAAGAGCTGGAAGCTTTCCAGTGCATGGAGTTGACTCTGTCACTGCTGTTGCAATCCTCCCATGGCCCCCCAGTGCCTTCAAGATACAGTCTAAATTTCTTAGCTTGACCTTCAAGTCCCCCAGACAGGGGTCTGCCAATAGCAGCCTTCTTTTCCTCTCTGTCCCTCAAGAGTGATCTACTCACCTACATAGTCACCTGTCCCCACAACTTTGTGCCCTTCCTCATGCTCTTCCTCAGTTTGAATGCCTCTTCCCATTGAATTTACCTTTCCACGCTCTGTTCCAAGGCCATTCCCACTGAAATTATTTGCTCTCGGTACCCCCGGAAGAGTGTGTTATACATGCAGGTCCCCTAGCTATTGAGTTGAATTCTCTAGGGGTGGAGCCCAGAATCAATTTTAATAAGAGCCCCGGGGGACCTTCTGCTTCCCTGCTGTGTGACATCTCGCTCTGAGTCTCAGTTGCTTGGCCTGCACAATGGGCACGATCTACCTGAAGAGGTCACCAGGGAAATGGCGTGATAATATTTATCTACAGCCCTGGCATGGTGAGGGGCACTTGGGAGATGTTCTATAACTCTCTCTTATAAGGTGACCAACTGTCCCCTGCTGCCCCAGACTGAGAGGTCTCCTTGAGTGTGAGGCTTTCAGTGTCACTACTGGGAAGGTCTCAGGCACATCATCAGGACCGGTCAGGTGCCCCTGATCTCTTGCTTTCTGGTTCCTGGATCAAAGATCATGCGTGCCTGCTTGGCCCCACTGGCCAACGAAAATCGCTAAATCTGGGGCCCCTACCGAAGGGCTAGAAACTCGGTGAGCAAAACCACAAACAGTTATGAAAATACTAACAACTGGTGTTCTCCTTCCAGTAGTGATACAGTCTGCTTGCTGCCCTTTGTCCCGCTGAAGAGGTCACATTATAACCCCCCACCTCACACCCCCTGACCTCTCAGCCCCACCCACACTCCTGATGGAGCCGAGAAAGTCACGTTGGCCAAACTTGGGCTTGAGTTTTCTGAGTTCTTGACACTCCAACTATACATCTGAATATTTCCTCCATGAGAGTCTCAACGGTTTTTTTTCTTTTTTTTCCTCTGCATTGAGTTCCTGGATTTATTTTGAGCCAAACAACTCCTCACCCAAACTCCTCTGCCTCCTTTTAAAACCCAAGGCCACGTTCAACCTCACAGGCCCAAACCGCGCTTACATAACCCGCAGTGACACTAAGTGTTTGTGAGGCCAGCCGGAGCGGGGCCCGCCGCCCGCTCTGGAGCACAGGGGACATTCTGTCCTGCAAAATGATGCTGTTTGGGGTGTGTGCGTGCGCGTGTGTGTTTTTCCTCTCTTGAAAGTCAAAAACAGCTCCTTTTGCTCAAGCTGTCAAAGAGGAGGAGAAGAAGGAAAAAAAAAGTCTGCAATAATTTTAATGCTGGGCCCAGATCAAGAATTGCAAACGCTAAGAGAATATTTTCCAAAGTTATGAAGCAAGTAGGAGTTGCCGAATTACGGGAAATCAGAGGCTGACCTTGTGTAATTTCCAGGGGCTCTGTCTCCTGGCTGGCTCCTCGCAGCGGTGGGGTTTTTCACAATGATCTGGTCTTACTGTGTGCCAGGCGCTCCTGTCTCTTACCTTATTTCTTCCCCACGGGAGCCAAGTCGGGTTGGGAGAAGCTGAAGGGACTTGCCCAAGGTCAGTGCGTTGATTATCAGAGAGCAGTGATTTGAATCCAGTTCCACCTGGCTCCGAAGACCAGATTTTCTCCCCTGCCTGGCATTGTATGTAAGCACCTACTGTGTGCACACGCATGTGTTGTATTTTTCATGGAGCTTTCTTGCTGTATATCCGAGACTCAGTGTTCAGGCTTCTAACCAGTCCTCCGAAGGTGACATTTGTTGCTTCCGGGGAGACAGAGGAGTGTTATATTCAGGAATGTGACACCTGTGCCACACTGTGTGCTTGGACAGTTGGGCCAATAATCCAGCAATCAAGGAAATTAGTTTTGATGAATGATCCAATAATCTACATCTTCATTGAAGAAATCTGAGGCTTGGGATCAACCCCAAAGGGCCACTTAACTCAGAATCTGTCTCCATAGAACATGCCAAAGAGAGAAAGGTTGAACACTGCCATTCGGTTGATGCCATTTGGTTGAACACTACTATGTGCATTATGGACCAGGTCTAGTTTGATTCTCATGAGAACTTTCAAAGCTAGCTGCTGCTGTATACACCCACTTTAAAGCCAGCGGAACTGGGCTCAGAGAGGGAGAGGGATTGCCCAAGGTCACACAGCCAGGAAGTAGTGGAGCTGGGATGGAACTCAGGTTCACACATTCCACGGCTGTGTCCTGAGTGTTCACTCTATGCTGGATGGGGGCCCTGGCGACATAGAGATGGATGAGACACACTTACTGTTTTTAAGGAATCTGGCTGGGGAGATGGGCCAGCGACTTCAGTGGAGGACAGTCCTGGGATGGAGGCAGCACAGGGGACCAGGAGAACCCACAGGAGCCTCTGCACAGTCAGGGAAAGCTTCTTGGAGGTGGTGGTTGTCTGTGCTGAGACTGGCCAGCCTGAGAGATCTCTGAGGGCAGGAGCTTGGTGTTCCTGGTCACTGCTCTGTCTCTAGTACGGTGTCACCACACCAGTGAATCACTGCACGAGTGAGGGTTCATTGAGGTAAGAGGATGTGGTGCGGTAGGACAATAGCCCCTATTCTGCCTACATCCTAACCCTGGATCCTGTGAGTATGCTTCCTTGCATGGCACAAGGGTCTTTGCAGATGTGACTAAGGTTAGGGATCTTGAGATGGGGATTGTCCTGGATGATCTGGGACAGGGGACAATCACAATCGTACGAGCCCCTCAAAGCAGAGGGTGATACAACTATAGAAACAATAGTTGGAGAGAGCAATGTTTCTGGCTTTGAAGACAGAAGTCCAACGAGCCAAGTAATGTGGCAGCATGTGAAACTGAAAGAGGAAAAAAAAAAACAATTCTCTCCTAGAATCCCCTTCACTTTAGTCCAGTGAGACCCTTCCCTCCAGAACTGGAAAGACTCTCAAAGTTTAGAGCTGTGAAATAACAAATTTGCGTTGTTTTCAGCCTTTACATTTGTAGTAATTTGTTACAGCAGCAATAGGAAACTAATACAGTGGAAGAGAGTTCCAGGCAGAGGGAACAGCATGTGCAAAGGCCTGGAGGTGAGAAAGAACATGCAGGGCCAGCAGGTGACCCTGAGGCTGGCATGCCTGCTGCCACTCCTTGCCCCTACTCACCAAGACAGATTGCTGAGGAGACAGGCAGGCGCTTGCCAGCAGAGGCAGGCATCTGAAGGCATCCCTCTGCCCTCCCTCCATGCGCCCATGGGGCGCTCTGGGAAGTGGGTCAGGGCAGATACATTGGCAGGCTCCCTGCCGCCTTTCCAGGGATTTGAGAATGACATGAGGTAGGGCCCTTTGGAAAAAGGAGGAAAGCTTGAGCAGTGAAAGGGTGTCAGCTCTCTGTGTGGAGCCCACGGGTTCTGTTCCTGGCTGCTCTCACTGTCGTGGTACCATTTCTTTAAACCAGGTGGTCACCCGCGTGAGCCTCCCTTACACCTGTAAGATCTGCAAGGCCAAGGGCAAGTAGGCCTGCTACACAGAGGGTAACCAAGGCGCTCAGAGAGGTGCGCTGACCTGCCCAAGGTTGTTGCCCAGCCAGGTGGGCAGAGCTCAGCTGGGACCTGTGTCTTCTGTTATCCTTTCCTGTCCCCGATGCCACCTCTTACCTAAAAGGGAAGTGACCTACAGCGTGGTCTGCCCTGTGATAAAACACACGTAACGCAGCATGATCATTTTAGCCATTCCGAAGTGAACAATCAGTGCAGCATTCAGTGCGTTCACGATGTTGCACAACCGTCATCCCTAACCAGTTCCAGACATCTTCGAGGGAGGAGGAAACCCTGGACCCACTCGCAGTCCCTCCCCGCCCCCCACGGCCCCAGCTCCTGGCAGCCGCTCCGGGTCTGCTTTCTGTCTCTCTGGATGTGTCTGTTCTGGACATTTCATACACATGGAATCACACAATATGGGACGTTTCGGAGCCTGGCTTCTCCCGAATGACACAGTGTTGTCCAGGGTCATCTGTGCTGTGGCATGTGTCGGTGCCTCGTTCCTTTTTGGGGGCCGAGTGATATTCCATTGCATGGATGAACCACGATTTGTTTGTTCATCATTCGTGGATGGACACTGTGTTGTTTCCACCCTTTGGCCATTGTGAAACATGCTCTGGTGAACACTTGCGTACAGGTTCTTGTTGGAACACCTGCTTTCAGTTCTTCTGGGTGTTTGCCTCAGGTGCAATAGCTGGGTCTCTGGGTGACGCTGTGTTTGATGTATTGAGGAGGCTGTAGGTTTGAGTCGTGCCGTACAGGGCCTGGCGCACTGTTGAAGACCAATCAATGCCCGTGGATGTTTGAGGGCATCCACATGTACTGAATTCCAGGCTGTCCAGGTGCTGTTCTTGGGGCCAGGGACGCCGCAGTGGCCAAGGCAGGCATGTCCTTCACTCCATGGGCCATCAGGGAAGCACACGGATGTGACACATCCCCTGAGGGAGCCCTAAGACATGTAATATTGTAGCTTCACCTAGGAGGTGACATTTAGGTGTGCTGTGACAGGTGAAGAAGAGCTCAGCAGAGGGGAGGGAGATGGCAAGAGAATTCCAGGTTGAGGGAACAGCATGACCAACATGTAAGCTGGAGAGAGCTTTTCAGGCCCCTCCAACTCACCCCCTTTCATAAAGAGGGAGAAACTGAAGCCTGAGAAGGGGCGGGGCTGGCCTAGAGCTTACTTACTATGGCTAATGGCCAAACTACAATACCACCAGCTGGCTGCTGATCACAGTGTGAGTGAGAGGATCTTGGCCAGTTCAGGAGAGTGGGAGGGGCCTCAACGTAGTCCTGAGAGTGCTCCTGGCCAGGGTGTATGCGTGTGTGTGAGTGTGTGTGTACATGGGCACATGGCATGCTTGGTGTGCACACTTCCTCTGTAGGCCTGTCACGCGTTTCACAGAGTTGATCCCTGGCCTCTGCTCCTGCAAATGGCCTTCTGCTAAATCCCGGTCACATCCCCTGCTCTCAGCTCCTGCTGGGCCCCCGCCGATACAAGCTTGGAGTGAACGCTCAAGTAAATGAGCACCTAGAGGCTTTTCGATGCTTGTGGTGCGTAGGGCCCTGATGTGACGAGAAAGGTCAGAAGCCAGAGCAGACTGAGCACAGGCCTCAAGTTGTGGATCAATTCTGTGCTGAGAAGGACATTTGGTGGCGAACCGGGTCATGGTTCCTGAAAAAACAGGGACCCAGCAAAGGGGAGGGAGTCTGCAGACACCTCTTTTCTGGAGATGTCTTTTCTCTCTGGGGTGGACACCGCGGAGGCCCAGACGGAGCTGGGTTCGAGATGAGCCACAGTCGCTGCCTGACTGTGTGACTGGCCAGGTCGCTTCACCTCTGAACCCTGTTCAAGAGCCAGAGAGTGGTTTCCAGAATTAAACTAAAAAGAGCTGCCACCTTTCACTGGGTGTCAGACTCTAAATACATCCTCTGGTTGGGTTCTCAGAACAGCCATGTGGCCCTGGCCGGTGTGGCTCTGTGGGTTGGAGTGTCATCCCGTACGCCAAAAGGTCGGGGGTTTGGTTCCTGATCAAGGCACATGCCTGGGTTTTGGGTTCAGTTCCTGGGCAACCAATCGATGTTTCTCTCTCTCTCTCTCCCTCCCTCCCCTCCCCGCCTTCCTCTCTCTCTAAAATCAATAAACAGATTTGAAAAAATAAATTAAAAAATAGCTGCAAGAAGGTAGGGGAAACTGAGGCACAGAGACATTAAATTAATTTTTTATTGTGGTAAGATTCACAAAACAAAATTTACCATTAAAATTTTTATTTTTCAGCTTTATTGAGATATAACTGACAACTTAAATTTTAAAAAATTTAAAGTGTGCCATGTGATGATTTAATATCATGTACATAGTGAAAGGATTCCTTCTGTCTAGTTAATTACATGTCCATCACCTACTTTATATATTAATATTATACTTTTTGTGAGAAAAACTTAAGCTCCATTCTCTTAGCAAATTTCAACGAAACAGTAAAGTGATACCAACTATTCTCACGCATTAGACCCTCGGACCTTATTCGTCTTAGTGCTGCAAGTTTGTACCTTTTCACCAGCCTCACCCTAGTTCCCCTGCCCCGGCTGCACCTCTGTAACTATGCTCAAGTATATAGTTCATGGCGTTCAGTACACTCATGGCGCTGTAGGATCACCACGTTTATCTAGTCTCAAAACATTCTCATTGACCTGAAAGGAAACCCTACCCTCCCCCTTCCCCTCCCCTTCTCCTCTGAGCCCAGGTAGCCGCCAACCTGCCCATCTGTCTCTACGGATCCACCTGTTCCCCTCATTTCCTGTGCCTGCAATCATGTAATACGTGGTCTTTGGTGCCTGGCTTTGTCCCTTAGCCAGTTGCCAAGGTTCCTCTCGTAGTGCGTATCAGCGTTTCATTCTTTTTTCCGCTGAATGACATTCCGTCGTATGAGTCCACCACGTTTTGTTTATCCATTCATCCACAGACGGATGGACGTTTGGTGGGTTGTTTCCACCTTTTGGCTGCTATGAATAATTCTGCTATAAACATTCCCGTGCAAGTTTTTGTTGGAATACCTGCCTTCAGTTCTCTGGGGTGTATACCCAGAGTGGAACTGCTGGGGCCCGTGGCGATTCTAAGTTTAACTGATTGAGGAATCTGAATTAATTTAACTTGCCCTTGGTCACACAGCTCGTGAAAATCAAGGTAGAGCTGGTGTTTCTGATTCAGGTCCAAGTTCTTTGCCACAGCGCTCTGCTGATTCTGAGCGGTACGGAAGTGTCTGGACGCTTCAGGCCACTGCACAGCCCTGAAGAGCTGTCACGGTCATTTATTAACAACGCCAGTGTGGGCATGGTCTGGGACCAATGGCGCTGCCTCGGAGGAGGTGACACCAGCTGACGGGAGGAGACGGGGGAGGTGCTCACTTGCACAGGGCGTGTATGGGGTCGAGTGGCCATCGGACTTCCTCCTGGGTGACCATGGGGTCACGAGCAGAGGGGGGACTGACTGTCAACAGCATGAAGACGGCACACAGGAAGCAGTTTACAAGATCCAACAGACCCAGTTCAAGCCTGGCTCTGTCACTCAGAACGACGCTCCCGTAAACCTCAGTTTTCCCATCCACAGACTGGGGCTACCAGTCGAGGTCTCTACTGCTGAGGGTCGGAAGTGACAGGCATCGGTGGGCCAGCACCTATTGAGGGCTCCGTGAATCACAACCTGCCTTGTTGTTCTGAAGGCCGTCAGGGTTATTGTGCCTTGGAGACTTCCTAGCCCAGGCCTGAGGTCCAAGTCTGCCCTGAGCTAATCTTGCTCCTGATAAAAAGGCACAGGGCAGATCTCATTGAACTGATCACTCCCAAATTTGAAACATATTTCTTAAACAATTTCTGAGCCATTTCACAGTATGATCTCCTTTGCCCTGCTAATATCTTTAGGGACTTAAAAATATATTTGCAACAAAGAGGCCTTTGTCTGAGGAGCCGGGGCAGCCTGGCGGGGATATTGCTCGAAACCCGATCGTGGGACGCCGGCCACAAACCTGCTGCACTGTGCCCCAGCCACGGCGGCGGTGACGGCTGCTGGGACATCGGGCCTTTCGTCAGGGACGAAGGGCCACCAGCCGCATGACACGGTGGGCTCCTTCCCTGCAGGCGTCAATGGCCCCCTTCCCTGGGGTGTCCTGGCCTTGGTGATCCATCCCAGCAGCCCAGGGGTGGCACTAGCTCCATCCTGCTTTCCAGACGGGGAACAGACAGGCACTCGTCAAGGTCACCCTACATGTGAATGGCACAGCTGGGATTTGGAAGTGGATCTGAGCAAAAGCCTTGGGCTGCTCTGCGGGGCCAGGCATGTGGTTTTAGGTCCAGCCTTTCAGCAAATGTACGTTGAGCACCTGCCACACAGAGCCCCTGCTCCAGGCACTGGGGACCCAGTAGTAAATAAGACAAAGACATTGGTTCATTCAGTCATTCATCTCACAGGTATTTGTTGAGCTCCTACTGTGTGTCAGGAGCTGGAGAAGCAAAAGAGGACTGTCCAGCAGATAATCCACTTCATATTTCACACACACTTCATCGCAGGCAGTGCAGCACAGACCCAGAGCTCCAGGGAACAGCCTCGTTCTAGCTTCTTCCCTGTTGCTTTCCCAGGGCCTAGCATCACAGCCAGCACATAGTAGGTTGCTTCAAAAGGAGCAATGCTATGTACATGCATGTTCACAGCAGCACCATTTGCAATAACCAAAGGTAGAAGTAACTCAAATGCCCATCAGTGGATGAATGGACACACAACTGTGGTCTGTTCACACAATGGAATATTATTCAGTCATGAAAAGGAGTGACGCATGCTACAATGTAGATGGACCTCAAAAACATCATGCTACGCGAAAGAAGCCTGGCACAAAGGTCATATAGTATATGATTCCATTTATATGAAAGGCCCACATTAGGCAGACCCATAGAGACCGAAGGTAGACCGGTAGTTGCCAGAGGCCGAGGGAGGAGGAAGAGGGAGTAACTGCCTGACGGGTACGGGGTTTCCTTTTGAGGTGGTAAAAATGTTTGGAACTAGGTAGAAGTGGTGGTTGCACAGCATGGGAATGTACTAATTCCTATGGAACTGTTTACTTTAAAGTGGTCAATTTTAGGTTCTAGGAAAACAGGTGACTTTTCTAGTGACTCTACAGGAAGGGATTCTGACTACTCATTTCGGTAGATGAGCGAGTCAGTGCCCGGCTTGCTGGTGCGCAGAGGCTGGCCTGAGGTCTTCTGGTGCCCACACCTGCCTTCTATACAGCCCCCACAGCCGCCTGGCAAAGGGGTTTCCCATTGCCCCCGGGTGGTCAGAGGTCAGGGCGAGTGTGGGATTCTGTCGGGAACTTGCTGTGCCTGGGAGGACCCCAGAGAAGTCTGGGGGAGCTCGTCCAGCCAAACTGAAGGGCCTGTTGTTCCTGACACACACGAGGTGGGGGAGCCGCGCTCACCGGCTGCCCCTTCTCAGCGCTCGAACCCCGGCCTTCTCCGTGTGAGTATGGACGTAACTCCAATGCTCCGGTCCAAGTCGATTCTGCACAGCTTCAGGTGTTTCTTGGGTAGTTGTCTTGGTTGGAGAAGTTGTGGTGACATTTCTTCTTCTGGGGGTGTGGGGGGGCCCTGTTTTTCTGGGCCTGAAACAGTTCACATCAGGGTCTAAAGGTCCAGGCCTCGCCCTGGTGGGGAGTTGCTTCTGACTGCCCGGGTGACTGGCCGAGGTCCTTTCCACTCCGAGCTGTGTTTTCCTCGCCGCGTCAGACCCTGGCCAGGGCGACAGGGAGCCAGGAAGACGAGTGGGGCCCCGTAGCCCACGCCACAGGCTACAGGGGTTATTGCCATCACGGCTCGCCACTCGCCGCTCAGACCCCGCCCTCGCCCCCTCCAGGCCACACTGTCGCCCACAGGTTTTCAGTAGCTTTTGTGTTCGTGACTTTGATTTTCTGTGACCATAAAGCGTCAAGGGTCACTGTGTTTCTTTCAGGTTCTCTGGCTTCCTAACTGCCACCCTGACAGTTATCACCGGCATATATGGTTGATCAAAACAACAGAAATAGAGGAGACATTTCAATGAAATTATAAAATAGTTATTATAATAGTATGAAACTGTGGTGATGAAAGCACTAATTCTTTTGAAAAATCATGATTAACCATTTCGGGAAATACATCCCATAATGAGATGTAGTAAGATCATCCTTCCCCTCTGTCTTGAATGGAAGTTGAATGTGTGGGTGCCGCTCCAACCTACCCGGGCCGCGGTTAGCTTATGTTTTTACTTTTTGGGGAAGTGGTGATAGAACCTGTTACGTGTGCGTGAGATGAAGAGCAGCTTTACTTGTGACTGGATTGAAGCTTTGTGAGATTTCGCGACGAAATGTGTTTTAACACCTAATGGAGCAGCACATGCTGAATCTGGACACAATTGTATAAAATTGTTATCTGCGGGTTTTATTTTGGAAAAGCTGGTGTCCCTGGAAAACATTCTCGTTGATTTAGAAGAGCCAGAGTGTACCGAGTGGAATAGCGTTCCCCGCAGAATGCCACCCGGGGCCTGCGAAGGTGGCCTTATTTGGAAACAGGGTCTTTGCAGATATAATCAAGTTCAAAGGTGGTCCTACTGGATCAGGCTGGGCCCTACATCCAACATGGCCGGTGTCCTTGTAAGGAGAGGGGACTCTGAATGCAGAGACACGCAGAGAGGCCCTGTGCGGATGGAGGCGGGGACTGGAGGGACGTGTCTGCGAGCCCAGGGCAGCCAGGGTCTGCGAGGGGGCACCCTCTGCTAGAGCCCTCGGAGAGAGCACGGTCCTGCCGACCCCTGGACTTCGGACGTTTGTCCTTGTGAGCTGGGAGAGAATGAATTTCTGTGGTTTTAAGCTGCCCCGTTTGTGGTATTTTGTTATGGCAGCCCTTGGGGGCACTACGCACCCTGTTTCAGCTGCTTAAAGGTGATATTTCTCCCGTGGGAGACATGACGTAGGAATGAGCTTTGAGACTGGTGGGAAAGCATGGCTTAGGCGAAGGAAAAGGAAGGGAGGAAGGGAAAGGTTAGTTTATGTAATATTACAAACGCAGTCTCACGAGGGTCAGCTCCGTGAGGGGTAGGGCCCTGCCAGTTTTACTCAGTGTCACGTACCCAGAGCCTAGAAGTGAGCCATGCAAAGAGGGCCCAGAGTAGATGCGAAGTGCCTACTGATCCGTCAAGTGAGTGGATATCACTGCCCCTGGCTTCCTTCGATCAACAAGCCCCACAGGCACGGCCCCCGCCGCCACCTCTGGCCTCTGGCCTTCCTCATTTCTTGAACGTTCTGTGCCGCTTTCTGCCTCAGGGCCTTTGCACCTGCCATTCCTCCCTCCGCCTGCAGCGCTGTTTCTCCATTTTCTTAAACATGTAGTTAGCTCCTGTTTGTTCACTTTGTGGCCCAGTTTTAGTCCAAGTCTTTTGTTGTAGGCTCTTGGTGTCCCCTCCTTCTGAGGGTCTGATCTCTGTCATCCTGCGCTGTTCCTATAACTGTTGCATGGATACCCGTCTCTCTCTGGTGCCGTGCCCTGAGGGCTGGGACCACGTCTGTTGTAACTCATCATATGTCTGGTGCCCAGCACACAGTAGGTACTCAATTAGAGTCAGTTGAACTCAACTGTCTTTTACAGAAGTCCTAACCTATCTCCTCCCCTCTCTCAGCCTCAGTTTCCCCATTTGCAGGGCTCACTGGACCCAGTTTGCATGATGCCAGGGAGGTCACGAGATGTCTGGATCAGGGTGGTCCTGATGTGTAGTTAGGGCTGTGCCTGAGCATCTCCAGGGGCAGGGGTTGGGGTCATGGGCTTAGAAAGATGTTTTCTTTCGTTCAGATACTGTGTATCTTGAATGCTGGTGCTGGGGTGTCCAAGGAAGGCTTGCACCTTCCTGCCTCTCTTCCCCCTACACCCCTGCTCCTCCGAGCTGCCTCCATCTCTCCACCCATCTCTCCTCTGCCTCTTCCTGCCTCCTTGCCAGCCTGTGCACCTGGGACACACACATGACCTTCCTTGACGCTAACTTCCTTGACGTAGCCTTCCCATCCGACCCTCTCACCAGGAAACCAGGATCCATCTGGGGCTCATGCCTGTTTACGCCCTTTCCTGCTTCTCCTGCACCACTCCGCTGGGGTGTCACCTCCTCCAGGGGGCCTGCCTTTGACCCCCTTTTCCCTCCAGGGTCTTCTCTTTGCTCCTAAGGCCCAGAGCTTTCCCTAGGCATTTGGTGACTAGTCCTGTGTTTATCTCCCCAGCCGCGGTGGGGCTGGCCTGGTCCAAAGCAGGGCTCCTGAAGCCTTTGTGGGATGAGAAACAACTTGACTCCTCTCCCGTCCTGGGCTCCGTAAATGCCGGATCCCCCATGGGGCAATGGGAGGCAGCAGAGACCAGGCTCAGAGCCAGACAGAACTTTCTGGCCTTGTCTCCTTGTCTGCACAAGAGGCTTCTTGTCTTCTTGGCCTGACAGGTGCCGGGAGGCTGGGGTGAGAAAAAAACCCACGAAGATAAAGGTCCAGGACCCGCTTGTCCTGCTCAAAGTTTAATCTCTAAGGCTGGACATTGGAGATGCTCAAACATTTGTTGAATGAAAGAGCCCATGCTTATAGAGCACTCAGCCTGGCATAAAGCAAGTGCTCAATGAATTATGGTCATCATTATTATTATTATTAATGAGGTGAAGTGACTTGTGTAACCTCACATTGTGTATCAGTGGCAGACCTGGGACTTGAAATCAAGGTGACGCTACATCTGGGACTTCTGGCCTCACCTACATTCTGATCACTGCTAAAGAATACTGAGCACCTACTTTGTGCCAGGCACTGAACTTGGCATCTGGAGGGCATGGACATAAATGAGACACATAGTTCTTGGCCCCGATGAGTCCATGGTCCAGATCTGGTGGTCAATAGATAAACGTGAGGTCCGGCCTCGGGGGAAGCTTGCTGTGAGGTGAGAGCGGACCCGGAGAGGCTGGGACCAGGAGCGGGGAGGGCGTCCCTCTGCCCGCGGCCAGAGCGGGCTTCCGAGGAGCTGGACCCGGGTGCGGTGTTTTTCAGGAATTAGGTCACCATGACCCAAAGTCAGAAATGCATTGTACACAAGCACACAAAAGAAGCAAAAGGTTTGCCAGATAATTCTTACTTGTACCCTTACTCCAATAGCTTAAGGGTGTTTTTTTTTTTTATTGTGGTAAATATATGTAACATAAAATTGCCATTTAGCCATTTTGAAGTGTGCGATTCCGTGGCATTAAGTAAGGCATGATGTGTGCCCACCACCACCACCGTCTCCGGGAGTTCTCCACCGTCTGCAACAGAAACTCCACACCCACAAAGCACTAACTCCCCACTGCCCCTTCCCACAAGCCCCCGGTAATCTCTACCCTACTTCTGTCTACGATTTTGCCTATTTTGTGCCTCACAGAAATGGAATCATACAATATTTGTCCTTGTGTGTCTGGCTGATTTTCACTTAGCATGAGAGTTTCAAGGTGTATCCGTGTTGTAGAATGTGTCAGAATTCCATTTCCTCTTGTGGCTGAGTAGTAGTCCATTGTCTGTATACACCTCACTCCCTAAGTGGATTTGTAACCTATTAATTGGTCACAACTTTGCAGTTGGAGAAGCACTGAGTGGGGCCTTGCAGGATGAATAGGAGTTTATCAGGCCCAGATGGGCAAGTAACAGTAAGACCACAGAGGAAGCCCTGGATGGCAGGGGGACCGAACAGGGAAGACTGGGCTATGAGGGCCCAGCTGGCTGGTAAAACTTGGGGCTTGATCTAATGCATCTTAGAAATGCTGCTGTGGACCTCAGCCTGGCCACACCCTCTGGCTGGCACAATGCCCTCCTCCCTCCCTCCCTTCCTTCCTTCTTCCCTCCTTCCTTCCTTCCAATCTTCGTTCATCAAATGCATATCGAGCACCTCCATGGTGCCAGCAAACAGTGGGGACCAGAAGGAGGCAGAAGCCCGCCTACCTGGGCTCACTATTGGGTGGGGTAGGCAGGGAGTCATAAAAGGATCCCATGAGATAATGCCCAGTCCTCGGACTAGGGCACAACCTGAAGCGGCGGGGGGTAACCGGGGAGGACTTCTCAAGGATGTAGCAACTGACGGGAGGGGTGGCTATGCCTCACCTGGGCCAAGGGGCACCGAGGCACTCACCTCCAGCCACTGGTCGAGCACCTTGCCAGAAGGGCCAGGTGCGGCTCTGTGTGCCTCGTCGGGGAGAATGGAGTGAGCCTAGCGAGGCTCCAGGCACTGGCAGTGGCGAGCAATTTGATCTTTACCCCCAAACATGAGATCCACTGACCTGTTTTCAAGGATGCAGGTGGGGTGGGTGGGGGGAGGGGACCTGTGTGCCTTGATTTGATCACATTTAGATCCTGGCTGCTGTCCAGGTGGGGAGGGGGGGTGGCCAGGAGCAGGGGAGAGATGGCGCCTGTGGGGGGAATTTCGACTGAACCTGGGGATGGACAGGATTAGTGTGTGCACACATGTTCATGTGCATGTGTGTAGGCACACATGTGTGTGGGTATATGCATGCACCCTGGTGAGTGTTCAAGTCACACAAGAACCTCCAGGTCTCCCTTCCTCCTCCTGAGACTTCCCCAAAGAAGGGTAGCCACGACATGGATGGCAGGAGGAGGTCCAGGGCCTGGTGGCGTCCCCGCTTATGGCCCTGCCTTTGAAGCGTCATCAGGTCCCTGAACCTCCTGGCCCTGCTCTCTCCCAGCTCCGTGATTTAAAGGCATTTTCCTTTGTGGTGATGTAGATTCCAAAACGCCACATCCATCTCCTCGGCCTGGTGAAGCCGGCCTGTCTGAGCTATAGCAGATTGCTTTCTGCATGCGCGAGGGGGGGCGGAGGGCACCGGTTTGCTCCTTCTGCTCCCTGCGCCTGGAACATTTGAGCAAACATTCCTGGCTGCTTTGGAAGTTACCAAACCCAGATGAGCTCATCCAAGCCAGAGATGGGGGTGGCTGGCGCCTAGAGCCTGCCCGGAGCTCACCAGGTGGCCCAGTGGCAAATGTCAGACGCAGCTAGGGCTCAGCTGGGGAGGGTGGGCCCTGCACAGCTGGGCCAGGCCCAGGGAACCCTGGGTGGGGACGTCTGCACTCCTCAGACCTGGCAGCGCGTTGGTGTTGCAAGGTCTCTGGATGCGAGCTGGGGGCCTCGGACCGCACAGCCAGGGCCTGGGAAGGAGCAAACGTGTGATACAGGCACCTCATCAATTCTCAGGGCTGCCCTGTGGGAGCCGGCCCGCCCGGCAAGGGCCTCACTCCATGTAGTAGCACTGCCATTTATTGAGTGTTAACTACGTGCTAAGTGCTTTGTGCCCGGCTCACCCACCTGGCAAGCCTAGGAACTATTCTTCTCCCCATTTGGCAGATGGGGAGACTGAGGCTCGGGAAGGTGAAGCAATGACTAGGAGTGGCCGAGTTCGGGCTGACCCTACTCACCTCTAGACTGTACTGGTTTTTCTGCTGCATGGCAAACAGCGTCCAGAGGGAGAGCTGCTGGGGCTGTTACTGGCCAGACAGTGATCCTTTATGGCCTGTTCCAAGGAGCTGACTCAAATGAGCATGCTACTTATTCTCTCTGGGCTCTGTGTCCTCACCGGGGTGGGAAGGGCGTTCAAAGCCCACCAGCCCCTGGTACACTTCACAGTCTAAGTGGCAGGGGGTGGGTTGGGGGGTCCCCCTGAGCCTTCCCTGGGGAGTTCTGTTTATTTGCTGCCTGGGCGTAGGCTCTTATTTTGAAGGAACTCTCCTCATGCTCCTTCGCAAAGCAGCGTGCCTTCCTCTAAGTTCCCTTCTGTAAAATGGGTACATGCAGAATGCCATTGCAGGGTTGGTGTGAGAATTCCAAATGATCTCTGGAGAGGACTCGGCAGAGAGGCTGGTGCATGGTGAGAGCTTAAAACTGGAGACTCCTTCCCTCCCATTGTGGGTGGCCAGGGCGCTCCACCCCCATTTCCTACAGGGCTCACACTTCCAGGAAGCCCTCTAGAGGAAGTCTCAGCTTCCTCGCAACCCCTCCACATACCTCCTAAGGAAGGTGCAAAACTGGGACGTGGAACGGACACCTCTTCACTCCTCCCTCACAAATGCCTTTTCGGGGAGGTACTGCTTTTACAGATGAGGAAACTGAGGCACAGAGAAGGGAATAACCTGTTCAGGGTCAGAGATCTTAGATAAGTGTGACCCTCTGAGCCACACGAGCCTGAACCTCTTTGGTGCATGGTGAGGAGGAACAGGACAAGTCCTGGGCAAACAGAGACACACCTGGCACCCCCTGTAGCTGGTGTCGCTTTGGATGCACGGAGAATGGCTTCCGATTCCCGCTGCACGTGGGGTTTCGTCCTGGGACACAAGTCCTCAGCTCTGGGCACTGGGCCACTGAGTCTGGGGGACCTTCTTTCCCCTTGCTTTGGGGCAATTCTCCCAGTTCCCCCTCCCAACCCCAATGGAGAAGCCACCCCACCCTGGCCTCCCCCGGCAGGGGGTGGGGGAAACAACAGAGGGTGGATTTGAAAGGCTTTGGCTAATGACAGGCTGGTCCGGAGTTTTCCCATCATATAGGCTTGTTGAGTTCTGTTTATAAGGCTGGTTTTCCAGCTAGATTCTCTGTGGTAATGAGCCCGCACTGCTGATTGCTGCGGGGGAGAGAAGGGAAGAAGCAGTGGGGGCAGGGGTGGGTGGGATCGTGCTAAACGGGGTTTGGTGAATAATAATGAACCCCGCCGAACTTCTGCATTTTCTGACTGTGTGGCACAGGATGCTGTATGTGTGTTGCCTGTTTTTTCCCCGAGTGGGAACTCTTTCAAGTGGAGGCTGGACTGGGCCATGGAGTCGTGGAGGCCTCGGTTCCAGCCGTGGCTCTGGTTTGAGTTATTTTGGGACCGGGGCCTGGGTTCAGTGCACTCCACTTAGAAAATGGAAAATAGAAGCTCATAGCTGGATGCCGCCTGGGGAAGAGGAATCTTTGTAGATGGAGAGGTTGGCTGAATAGCTTTAGGATCCCACAGACCCGAGTTGGGAGGGGCCTTGCCGTGTGCCTCCAGCAAGTTCTAGGGACAAGGGAGGCGCCGGGCTCCCAGGATGGTGTCAAAGATCAAAAGAAGTCTCAGGGTGTTTCTGCACTCTGCCACGGGGCAGCTCTTGTCAATGTTGCCATTTTCACTTTCAAGCAGTGGTCCGGTTTCTCGGTTTCTCACCCGCCAGGTCAGAGTGCTGGTGCTGGCTCTGAGCTGGACTGCTGGGGAAGGGGCTTGCCCAAGGGCAGGGTCGCTCATGGAGGAGAGCTTGGTGCTGGAAGCAGGGTTCGGAGCCCTGGCCCCCTTGTATTTCTGGGTCCCCAGGAAGCTGAAATGCCTTATGGTGGCCTGAGCTCTTTTCCTGGGCAGGTAGCCTGGCCTGGCCAGGTGAGCTAGGAAACAGTTAACTTATCGTTCAAGGGGAATTTAGTGGCTCCCTCCTATTGAAACCCTGTCATCAGGCCCAGAGGCATCTGGGAAGCAGGGGTGTGTGGGGAGAGGTGTGCAGGAAGGAACAAGAAGGAGAGGATCCTGCCCCCCCCCACCCCCGCCCCCAGAGTGGGAGTCTTCAGGGACAAGGGAAAGGGGAGTGTCTTGGCTCTGCCCACGCCCCTCCCCAAGCCCCTCTCTGGGGCTCAGACCCAGGCTCAAGCTGCATAGGTTATGGGCTGGTATGTGGGCTGATGGTGAGGTAAAGTGAGGCCTGAAGTGAGTCCGGTTCTGCCTCTCGCTTGCTGGATGACCTTGGGCAAATCCCTTTACCTCTCTGTGCTTCAGCTCCCTTCTTCATAAAATGGGAGGAACAAAATAGCTAGCCCACAGGGTAGTGTAATATAATACAGTACAAATGTGTAATACATATTATATAATGTGGCTGGGTGCTCTCCCACACTTGCAGCTGCCCTGACACCACTGGAGACAGGTATTAGTACAGATCCGGAAGCTGGACGCCAGGCTAGGTCTTGCCCATGGCGCGTGGTCAGGGCATGGAGGTACCGGCCTTGGAACCTAACGCATCTCGTTCTCTTGTAAAGACCCCTTGGCTCACCCAGCTGAGAGGCAGGAGAGCAGCCACACCCCATGGGGAGTAGCCTCCGCACCCACTGAGGCAGGAGGGGCCCCCATGGGTGCTGACAGCCCTGAGTGGGGAGCCAGGGGGTGGTGCCCTGCCTGTGCTGGCTGCTTGGGGACACACTCAGGGCTTGATCTCTCCCAGGCCCTGTTTCCAGAAACACCAGTGAAGATGGCTTCTGGGACCACTTGGAAGGCAAAGAGAGGGAGACCCTCAAATCTCCAGTGACCTTTGTAATCTCACCTGGGACTCTGTCACTTGGCTTTCCTTAAGCCCCCCTCATGGTACCCCAGAAAAATGTCCAAACTTTCCCACTGGCCTTGGTGGTCCTCCTCATCTGGGTCCGGCTGCCCTCTTGGGCTTCAGACCCCCCCTGCCCTCCACTCCAAATAACCTGCTGCCTGAGCCTTCCCATGTCTCTTTTAACTTGATTCATCTGTGTGGGAAGCCCTTTGACCCTCTTCTGGTTATTAAACTCCTATTCTACCTACAAAACCAACCTCTGGAAATTCTTTGTTATTATTCTTCCCTCCCAGCACAGTTATTTTATCTCTGTAGTGTCCTATGTAGTCCTTTTAGAACAGAATACTAGGTTTCCCAGATTGAGGGCTGGATTAGATCTTCCACTTTTTTCCTGAGTTCCCAGCCTGAGCCCTGGCATACAGTAGGCACTGAATGTGTATTTATTCAATGGACAGATGGAAGAGAGATCCCCCCAAATAATAAGACATCATGCATAGAAAGAGTGGGAGGAGCCTGGCTGGTGTGGCTCAGTGGATTGGGCACCCGCCTGCAAACTGAAGGTCGCTGGTTCAATTCCCAGTCAGGGCACATGCCTGGGTTTCAGGCCAGGTCCCTGCATGGGGTGTGTGAGAGGCAACTGATTGATGTACGTCTTGCACATTGACGTTTCTCTCCCTCTCTTTCTTCCTCCTTTCCCCTCTCTCTAAAAGTTTGTTGCTTAGTAACCGGCAGCTGGTGGCTTTGTGAGGGTCTCATCCCTTCCAACCTCTAGGTGGCTACTTTCTTTTCCTCCAGCCATAGCTGGACCTTCCCCAGATGGTTCAGCCCTGGGTGCTGCCTGGACAGATGCCAACCTGTACCCACTTACACCAGCATAGTGGAGGGTGGGAAAGGTGGAGGTGACCACCTGAGAGAGTCACCCTCTCTCTCAAAGGGTGGCTGGGGAAGCAAGGCTGATCCGTCAAGGAAACCCAGTTTCTCTACTGCTCTCCACTCTCCTTGATCCAAAAGCAGAAGAAATAATAATGATAATAATGGTAATAAGAGGCTATCGTTTAATGAGTGCCTGCCATCTGCCAGTGCTCTGTGCCACTTTTAAACATTGTTCCCAATCCTTATGCTCCGTGTGAACCCACTGGGAGTCTTTTTGTCCAACGGGGAAAACTGGGGCTCAGAGGAAGAAAAGATTTCATCCAGGGTCAAGCCAGATCTCAAGTGGGAAAGACAAGAGTTGGATCTGGGTACATCACGCCAAAGTTTAAATCCTCTCCACCACTAAGTGATGAGGGGGCGTCATTCTGGGGACCATCTACCCCAGGCATCAGGGGAAGTAGGTTTCCCTGCAGGACTCCAAGGGGGCTCTGCCTGCAAGAGAAACATGGTCTACCGTGATTCTTGTGAGTGTCCGAGCCCCAAAGGGCATAGGGGTTGGAGGGAGGAGGCTGGGGCTGTAAGTGCGTATTGGGGTGGGGGCTAGTTTCTCATGTGTGTGTGGTAGAGGGACACACAGAGACTAATAGTAATAACAACATTAATATCGATAATGAGAATAATGGCAGTAGTGATAAAGGTAGCTACCATTTCTCGGCACCGCACTGTGTTAAGCACTTTGTCTGAACTATCCCATTCCGGTAGAGCAGGCAAGAGCCAGGCCTCAGTGTCGGGTGGATTGGTCCGGAGTCCCAGCTCTGCCACGCTTTGCCTACGGGAAAGTCACTTGACCAGTCTGAGCATCCTGACCTCCTGCGGTTGCTGTGAGGGTGAGATGGGACCCTGGACGTAATGCACTGTGCCCTGCACAGAGGAGCCTTCAACACCCAATAGCCAGGGTGCAGACATGGCCCCTGTTGGGGGGTGGAGGTAGTGGTGGTGTTGGCGTTGGGGCCTGATGGGCCAGCTTGAGGGCTGTGCGTCTGGTGGGTAGAGGGTGTGAGTGCTGGTTGTTTTGTGTTTTTGTTGAGTGAGGGCTCCCTAGTGGGAGCCCCCTCTTGGAGTGGAGCTCTTGGGCTCACTCAGGTACTCCAAGCTCTCAGCCCCAGGTAGCTCCATGGGGCATATTCCAGGAAACATCCCTCTTCAGCTCTGAGGCCCCAGTCCAGCTGTGTCCCCTCCTTCCCTCCTGCCCGGAGACCCCCTCCGACTGGTGCCCGCACACTCAGGGCCCCTAGAGGGGAGGGCTGCAGGGAGGGGAAGAAACAGGAGAAAGGCCCTGGGGCTCTTGCGGCTCTGGGCTGTGAGCCGCCTCCGGCCAGGGACTTTGAATGCGTCTGAGCGCTAGGGGGCAATGTGTCTGTTCCAAAGAAGCGGCGGGCCCTTGCAGAGGCGGAACTCACACACAGGCACACGCTGGGGCGCCCACACCGAGGAGGCGCACACGCCGGCTTGTCCATGGGCACAGATGGGCCCAGACCGTGGCGCTGGCTCTCACATTCCCATTGAACACATGCATGTGAGCAGAGATGCAGGCACACAAGGTATGAGGAAGGTGCATGCACAGGGAGGTACGTACACGGAGACACACACAGAGAAAAGCACAGGTTTGGGGGACAGACAGTGTTCCTCCCCCAGGGACACTCACAGAGACACCCAGAGACACAGGCACACAGAAGCACACACACAAACACAGGCAGCTGTCCTGCCACTCCCACACAGAGGAAGACACAAACGCAGGCACGTGCCACATGCCTTGCACGGCATTCGCTGTGTTAAGGAAAGGTGGCTCAGACCCCCAGCCTGGGCAGAAACACAGCCGGGCCCAAACACACCCTGCTTTCAGACACTCGCACACCTTGTAGGCGGAACTCTTGGAAATAGCCCCAGAAACAAACTCCCACACACCCCTCCCTGGAGTGCACAGAGTTATTCCACAGGAACCCTGCCCAGGTGTTCAGGGGACCTCCGCCTGGCCCTGTGTGAAGTCATGCCTCGGAACCCCAACCGGGGGCTCCCCAGACTGCAGGTCTGTGGGCCGCTCCTCCCGCTGCCTGGCCCACCCAGGGCTCCAGACAGGTCTCAACTTTCCATCTTCCCTCCAGACACACACGGGCACATAAGACCCCCTCAGATGCCTCTTAAGATACTCATAACCCAGAACCAACTGTTCTGGACCAGGTACGTGATCAGGTGTCACGGGCTTTGCGCAGGCCTTGGCCCACACAGGGGTCCCCCTCCTGGCAACCAGTCCCGCTACTGGTCTCCTTCCAGACCCAGAGGCTTAGCGTCTCCCAGGTTCTGGCCTGGGGCCCTGTGGGCGGGGGGTGGGGGGGGGGCGTCGCTGGAGGCCCACCCAGGCCCTTTATTTCTTTGTGCCTCCATCAGCCAAGCCTCACTCTTTTCTCAGTCTCTCACTTCTCTGTCACTTTGCTAAGTAATAATTTCCATGTCCAATTCCATTTCTTTTCTAGTTCTGAAACCTCTAAGCTATCAGCAAGAGGATAGTTCACATGAAAACTAATTACACAAAATCAATATTTAATCACAGACCAACAACCTGATCCTGCAGAAAATCCTTTTAAAACTCCACCGCCCTGTACAAATACTCCTTCCCGATGCTTATTTATGGACCCCATTTTTGGTGGGAGTCATTTTCATTTTTAATTTCAAAAAGAAAAAATATCTGTCGACGTGTCCACGACAGGGAGGTCCCGTGCAGGGCCTTAGATCTGAGCTTGCTTCAGCTCTCTGAGTTTGAAAGTTGCAGGGTTTTACTGTTTGTTTTTATTTTTAGTCTTTTTGGAGGGGGGGGTTCATTTTCCTCTGCAGTCCCTCAAGATTCTGTTTCCAGCATCTCCTCACCCTAAGTCGAGCTCTTTCCCCAGCCTTTCTGCAAATCCGGCATCTGTCTTCCCAGCGGCAACTCCGGGGAGCAATGAATCGGCCTGCACCACGCGGTAACTTTTTAACTCCCTCCCGCGTTCGTGGAGGGCTTAATCTGAGGTTTTTAAATAAAAAGGGCTCAGGGGTTGTTTTTATTATAACGTTTATTTCATTTCAGATTTCATGCGTAATTTAGCAAACGCTAGACAGACTTGGGCGATAAACACTTTCTTTTTGTGGGGGAGAAAAAGGCATTTTTATACACCATGCTTAATTTTATTTAGATTTAATAGCGATATCAGGGGCACTTCAAAGAAAGTTCCTTTTTTTTTCTTCCCTTCGCCTAAGAATGCTAGTTGGCTCACAAAACTGCCTCGTGCTATTTTATGGCAAGGAAAACACACACAGGCAGGCACACGGAATACACGCCTCCACTAGCCTCTATCACCTCTGACTTCCAACTTCTAATTGCAAGATAGATTTCAGCCTCAGTGGGGATCAGGAAGATCTAAACATTTTAACTAAGATTATTGGGATAAATATTTCATAAAGAGCAGGGCAGATATTAAATTACTCCTATTGATTTTAGTATCACAACCCAATTCCGTTCCTTGGCCTCTTCCGTTTAATTGATCTCTTAAGGAGGCCAACCTCTCGCCCACCGAGGGTCTGGGCCTTGGCCCCGGTGCCAGGAGCAGGGTGCTCCAGCCCACCCGTTCGTCCTCCGCTCAGAGGTCTTTCCTGGGCTCCAGGCTGCTTCGCGGGTGTGCGCTGGACTTAGCCGGTGCGTCCACCATGAAGTGATCCAGTGGTTATGGCTCCTCCCGGCGGAAGCCAGCGACTGAGGGCTGGGAACCCCAGGCTGAGGCATTTAGGGAACAATTGTGCGCTCCCGAGTGAGCGAGGAGCGACTAAGAGTCCTGGTCTCTCCAGGAGAACCCTAACTTCGGGTTTTCCTGTCTGCTTTCACCTCCACGAAGATCCGAGCGCGGGTTAACAGGGGCGCCTCTAAGAAGCAGACAGCGGTGGGGAGCCGAGGGTTTCGTCCCAGGCTGAAGCACAGTCGATTCTTAGCGACTTGACGTGGTGAGTCCAGGAGCTTCGCCTGGCGACCCCATTGTCTGAGCGCCCCGCACGCTTACCGCCCACCTCCCCGCCCCCTGCCCACCCCGCAGGTCTCTCTTCAGTTGGGGTGGGGAGTTGGTAACTGTGAGTGGGAAGGGGTGTGAACAAAGGCAAGCTCCCACCACTCTAAGTCTGCAGCCTCCTCCCCCGGATGCGCCGGGAGACCAGGGCTACCCCCCCAGAGCACTGGCAGCCGACCCCCAGGCGAGACTGGCGCGGGAAGCCCGGAGTTGGCGAAGTGCGGGATCGTACCGGGGCCTCAGCCTCCAGCTCCCAGGACCACCTTAAGAGCGAGCCCCGCCCCGGACCCAGAGCTCGGACTGCGCTGATTGGTGCAAATGTAATGGCTGAAATTGATTGCTGAAATGCAAAACTTGTTGCTGCTTCTCCCGGCGCTGGGCGAGACGCAGACACAGAGAGGGGAGCTGAGACCCTCGGAACGCCCCACGCAGAGCCCCCCCCGCTAGCCAGGAGAGGGGTGCGCGGACCCCCCAGAGCTGCCCTCGACCCCCCCCATTTCGGGCTCTGAGAGCTCAGCCGGAAAGCCTTAGCCTGCTCGCCCAGCGTGTCCCTCAACCCGCGTACGCCCCCCCTTTCGGGGTCCGAGGGGGACTCGAGCAGCACCTCGGCGCGGAGGCAGGGAACCCGAGCCTCGGAGCAACCCAACCCCTCGTTTCTCTGCTTGTCTGCGCCTGGAATCGGGCGCGGAGACCCCAGCGAACTCAGAGACTGAACAGCAGAGGACCCAAGCGGCGGGAGGCGGACCTGGCCGAGAAGAGGCGCGCGGGGTGCGGTGCGCCGGGGTGCAGCGCACCGGCCACGGAGCAGGGGAATCGTGTCTTCCCCCAACCCTCAGCTCCAGCCCCGGGTGCCTGCCACCTTCGCAGCCCCGCTGCGACCTCGGCTCGAGGGCCAACATCGGTGATGCCGAGCGGAGCCTGCAGTCCTCCAAGCCACTGAAGAAACAGCAGCCTCTTGCTCGGGGCCGACAGGGACTGTGCGAGCGGATCGTGCTTGGCGGAGGCTCGGGCAACCGAGCGCGGGGACTCCGGGGGGAGGGGGGAGGGACCGCTCTGTCCGTGTCCCGGCGCCAGCCACGGCTTTAAAGGGTCCTTCTGCCCGACCCCTTAACAGCTCTGCTACGAACTCCGGGAGGCTTCGGGCGGCGTCCTGGGGCTCCCTACACGACCTGATCGGACTTAGGACTTAAGAAGGTGATCGCTCTGCTTTCCCTGCCTCCTTCCCGCCTCCTTCCCCCTACTTAACTTTTGTCTCCACTCGCCTGCAGCTCTGTCCCCTCCCTGCAAACCCACCCGTGGCTGTGCCAACCGCGCAGGGCATGGGCCCTCCAACACCGCTCCTGGAGGCCCCGTGGCGCCGCAAGATGTGAGAGGCTCGTGTGGGGCAGAGCCAAAGCTTCGGGAGAAGAGCTGATAGCCCCCAGCCTCCACAGGCAAGGAGGGGTGGCTGTGCGCGCTGTGCCCCCGCGGTGCTGACCGTCCGGAGCGCCCAACCCAGGGCCGGAACGA
Source organism: Phyllostomus discolor (assembly GCF_004126475.2). Lineage (NCBI taxonomy): Eukaryota > Metazoa > Chordata > Mammalia > Chiroptera > Phyllostomidae > Phyllostomus > Phyllostomus discolor. The sequence goes on along the minus strand of NC_040915.2, from coordinate 55,361,904 downwards.
GTAGCTGGCCGGAGGCGCGCCGCGCGGAGAGCAGGCTGTCATGCCCTATTGATTCCCCCACCCCCCGCCAAGTATGTTTGGGCTGGACCAATTCGAGCCCCAGATCAACAGCAGGAACGCTGGCCAGGGCGAGAGGAACTTTACGAGGCCGGACTAAGCATGAACACCCACTTTAAGGCCCCGGCTTTCCACGCAGGGGGACCCCCTGGCTCCGTGGACCCTGCCATGAGCGCGCTGGGCGAGCCCCCGATCTTGGGCATGAACATGGAGCCTTACGGCTTCCACGCGCGCGGCCACTCGGAGTTGCACGCGGGGGGGCTGCAGGCGCAGCCGGTGCACGGATTCTTTGGAAGCCAGCAGCCGCACCACGGCCACCCGGGAGGCCACCACCCCCACCAACATCACCCTCACTTCGGGGGCAACTTTGGTGGCCCGGACCCAGGGGCCTCGTGCCTGCACGGGGGTCGCCTGCTCGGCTACGGCGGCGCCGGCGGCGGCCTGGGCAGCCAGCCGCCCTTCACCGAGGGTTACGATCACATGGCGGAGAGCCAGGGGCCTGAGAGCTTCGGCCCGCAGCGACCCGGGAACCTCCCGGACTTTCACAGTTCGGGCGCCTCGGGCCATGCCGTGCCTGCCCCATGCTTGCCGCTGGACCAGAGCCCGAACCGAGCCGCCTCCTTCCACGGCCTGCCAGCCTCCAGTGGCTCCGATTCCCACAGTCTGGAGAACCGGAGGGTGGCGAACCAAGGAGCCGTCGACTCGCTGGAATACAATTACCCGGGCGAGGCGCCCTCGGGACATTTCGACCTGTTTTCGCCCTCTGATTCTGAGGGGCAGCTGCCTCATTATGCGGCAGGTCGCCAGGTTCCCGGGGGCTCTTTCCCGGGTGCCTCGGCCATGCCCAGAGCTGCAGGCATGGTGGGCTTGTCCAAGATGCACGCGCAGCAGCCGCAGCAGCCGCCGCCGCAGCAGCACGGTGTGTTCTTCGAGAGGTTCGGGGGGGCCCGCAAGATGCCCGTGGGCATGGAGCCTGGGGTAGGCTCAAGGCACCCTTAATGCAGCCTCCCCAGCAGGCCCCGCCGCCCCCTCAGCAGCAGCCCCCACAGCAGACTCAGCAGCCGCAGCAGCAGCAGCAGCCTCCGCCGCCTGGGCTTCTGGTCCGACAAAATTCGTGCCCGCCTGCGCTCCCCCGGCCCCAGCAGGGTGAGGCGGGCACGCCCAGCGGCAGCCTGCAGGATGGGGCCCCATGCTGCCCAGCCAACACGCGCAGTTCGAGTACCCATCCACAGGCTGGAGAAACCGGAGCATGCACCCTTATTCCGAGCCTGTGTTCAACATGCAGCATCCCCCACCGCAGCAGGCACCTAACCAGCGGCTGCAGCATTTCGACGCACCCCCTTATATGAATGTGGCCAAGAGGCCGCGCTTTGACTTCCCGGGCAGCGCGGGAGTGGATCGCTGCGCTTCGTGGAACGGCAGCATGCACAACGGCGCTCTAGATAACCACCTCTCGCCCTCCGCCTATTCGGGCCTACCCGGCGAGTTCACACCGCCGGTCCCTGACAGCTTCCCCACAGGGCCACCCCTGCAGCATCCGGCCCCAGACCACCAGTCCTTGCAGCAGCAGCAGCAGCAGCAGCAGCAACAACAACAACAGCAGCAGCAGCAGCAGCAGCAGCAGCGCCAAAAACGCGGCCCTCATGATTAAGCAGATGGCGTCGCGGAATCAGCAGCAGCGACTGCGCCAACCCAACCTGGCCCAGCTAGGCCACCCCGGGAAGTGGGCCAGGTGGCCTGGTTCACGGCGCCCCGGTGAGCGGCATGGCCCAGCCGAACTTTGAGCGCGACAGCGGCAGCGCGGGCGCGGGGCGCCTGGGCACCTTTGAGCAGCAAGCGCCGCACTTGGCGCAGGAGAGCGCGTGGTTCCCCAGGTCCGCATCCTCCACCTGGTGACCTGCTGCCCCGCAGGATGGGAGGCTCGGGCCTCCCTGCTGACTGCGGCCCCCACGACCCCGGGTTGGCGCCGCCCCCCTCCGCCCGGTGGCTCGGGGGTACTGTTCCGGGGCCCTCTGCAGGAGCCGCTGAGGATGCCCGGAGAGGGCCACGTGCCCGCGCTGCCCTCCCTGGCCTGCAGTTTGTGGGGCAGCCTGGCCGGCCTGGGCCAACTGCAGTCACCGGGGGCTGGAGTGGGGCTACCTAGCGCACCCTCTGAGCGCAGGGCCCCGCCGCCGGATTTCACGGCGCCGGCGCTTGGGGGCCAGCCTGGCTTCCCGTTCGGCGCAGCGAACCGGCAGGCCACGCCACACAGCGGCCCAGGGTGAACTCGCCCCCCAGCGCGGGCGGGGGTGGCGGCAGCACTGGCGGCAGCGGCGGCGGGGGCGCATACCCGCCGCAGCCTGACTTCCAGCCAGCCAACGCACCTCGGCCAGTAAACTGGGCGCGCTCTCGCTGGGTTCCTTCAACAAGCCCAGCTCCAAGGACAACCTGTTCGGCCAGAGCTGCCTGGCTGCGCTCCCACAGCGTGCCAGAACATGATCGCCAGCCTCGGGGCCCCCAACCTCAACGTGACCTTCAACAAGAAGAACCCGCCCGAGGGGAAGAGGAAACTGAGCCAGAACGAGACCGATGGTGCCGCCGTTGCCGGTAACCCGGGCTCGGATTACTTCCCCGGAGGGACTGCACCGTGTGCTCCGGGGGCCCGGAGGCCCGTCGGGGACAAGTAGCAGTGGCTCCAAAACCTCGGGGCCGCCCAACCCTCCTGCCCAGGGGGACGGCACCAGCCTCTCTCCCAACTACACCCTGGAATCCACGTCGGGGACGACGGCAAGCCGGTCCCCGGGGGCGGTGGCCGGGGAAGGGGTCGCAGAAAAAGGGACAGTGGTCACGTTGAGCCCCGGGACCTTCTTCGACAAGTACTCTGCAGCCACCGGACAGCGGGGGGCGCGCCTGGGGTGAGACCAGGGCAAGAAGAAGGAACAGGCACAGAAGTCGGGGGAAGCTAGAGGGAGAGGCACCGCGAGGGGGCACCTACGCCTCACGAGAAAGCGCTCACTTCGCCGTCGTGGGGAAGGGGGCCGAGTTGCTCCTGGGGGACCAGCCGGACCTCATGGCTTCCCTGGAGGGCGGGGCCAAGTCGGACGGTAGTTCCCCGCACGTGGGTGAGTTTCGCCTCCGAGGAGGTGAGCACAAGCTACGCCAATGAGGATGAGGTGTCATCCAGCTCCGACAACCCCCGGCCCTGGCCAAAGCGGTAGGAGCCCCCTGGTGACAGGCTCGCCCAAACTCCCTCCCCGAGGGGTGGGCGCAGGGGAACATGGACCGAAGGCGCCTCCGCCCCCGCTCGGCCTGGCATCATGTCTACCTCTACCTCGACCCCTGACAGCTACGGCGCGGCGGGGGCTCTGGCCACCCCGGCACGCCGGGCCTGGAGCAGTCCGGACCACCTACGAGCAGCGAGCGGCGCGCCGCCACCCCGACGAGATCCACCCGCTGGAGATCCTCCAGGCACAGATCCAGCTGCAGAGGCAGCAGTTCAGCATCTCGGAGGACCAGCCCCTGGGGCTCAAGGCAGGGCAAGAAGGGCGAGTGCGACCGTGGGGGCCGCGGGCGCTCAGAACGGAGACAGCGAGCTGGGCAGCTGCTGCTCCGAGGCCGTCAAGAGTGCCATGAGCACCATCGACCTGGACTCCCTGATGGCGGAGCACAGCGCCACTGGTACATGCCGGCTGACAAGACCTTGGGTGGACGGCGCGGACGACGACAAGACGCTGGCGCCCTGGGAGAAGGCCAAGCCCCAGAACCCCAACAGCAAAGAAGGTATATGCGCTCGTCCCGGTCCCCTTCTCACCTCGGAGAGACCTGCCCCACCCCACGGCAGGCTTAGCTCCCGCCCCGAAGGCTCCTTGAAAGGGTGGGTTCTTGGGTTGGGAGAGCACAGGGCTTTCTTAATGCCTAGCCCAGAGCGCATACCCTTCCTTTACCTTACACCAAGGGCTCTGTGAGCCTGCCCCTGCTTCCCCCTTAGGTACTGCCAGGTAGATTCTAGTTCCACTGGGCGGTAAGAACTTAAGTGGCAGCCCTTTGGGCACTATTACAGAGTCCTCTCCACCCTCAAGTGTTAGCTGTGTTGCCGGGTGCCCGGAGGTCTAGGAACCTTTCTTTTCCCACTGAGACCCCTCATCACTCTCAGCCTTCAGGCTGGCTCCACTTCTTAGGGTTGTGTGCCCCACCCCTTCCTGGTAGGACACCTGGGAAGTTGTGTTAAGGCCTCCCCACCTTTCCCTAGTCAGCCAACCTCTAGCTCCAGCTCCCTTCCGTGTGCCACCATCTTTAGAAAAAAAGTTCCCAGCTCTGGTGTCGCAGCATCACTCCGAGGCAACGCCTAATTTGACATTTGCTCCTAATGAGTCGCTGTGTTGTCTCCTCTCCACTGTGAGAGTTGCGGGGGAGAACTGGAGCCCGTAGGGGCTGTAGGAGGCAGGCAGCCTTTTCCAGGTGCGTTTCCTTCCTGTTTGGTGGGGCTGGGGCAGGGTCTGCTTGGCAGAGTCCAGACCGCTCACCAGGGCATCATTTGTGTGTGTGTGTATGGGGGGACATGGATATGTATTCTTAAGACACAAAGGACCCCACGTTCATCAGTATCTCCCTGTTTTGGTGGACAGATGTCCAGTCCCAGCTCTCCCTTTGCATTCTAAGCACTCCCTCCCAGCCAGGCCTGGAGGCTTTTGAAGGTGGGTGGGATGGGGGTTAGTCAGTGAACTGCCATTCCAGTTAAAGTAGTAACAGTTTTTTCAACCTAAAGAAGACTGGGCTGCTGTAGACATCAATTTTCTTTTTCTTTCTTTCATGGGACCTTCCCCCACTTCCAGATAATGGCTTCTTAAAATTTAGGTGACATCATCCCCCATTGCTACCTTTTTCTTTTAAACCCTAGTTGAATCCTCTTGGTTTCAGCAGGCTCAACATTATCCCGAAGCCACTGGCTGGCGATTTAAACATCTTTAAAAAATATGCCCCTTGATTCTTGCTCCCTATTAGAGTTCTTTTCCCTTTGCCTTCGTGTTCCTGGTCCTCCCCCACCTCCTGCTCTCTCTTGACCCCCGGTGTCAGGTGTGGGTCCGTTGTAGGAGACTGGGATGGGCAGGAGGGGGAGGGGAACCGCGGCCGGAGTTGGGTGGCTCAGAACTCTGGGCTCTCAGGGCGCCCGTCCTGGTAGCTTTCCCGCTTAGGTTTTCTCATTCATGAATGCGGCCTCGCTGCTTTTCTCTTTGTTCGCCTACTGCCCAGCCCGGGACGCCGCTCTCTCGTTCGGAGCCTGGTGTTTAGCATGCACAGCAGACGCTGGGGCAGCATCGGCATTCTCCAGGCTTCTCCCAGGCACGGCCATAAATTGGTTAGTTTGGGACCCTCCGCTTCTTCTTCCCTTTATCCCCCCCGCCTTTTAAAAATGGAGTTGGACACGGCATCCTGCTCACTCACACCCCCCCCTTTTATTTTCTTGTACACAACATCTCGATCCCCGTCCGATCGATAGCTGGTTAGCACAAATCCCAGCCCCTGTCACTTCTACCTGGCGTGGCCTGCTGCCCTCCTCCTCCCCTTTCTCCCATCCCCCCAGTAATTAAGAACATATTGGCCAAAATGGGGTGAGAAAAGTTAAAAAAGAAAACCCGATTTAGTGAATTAATAAAGAAAACCCGGTAGCACTCTGCCTGTGAGTCTTTTGAAAGACCTTAGGTGAAGCGGAATGGGCGGTTTTAATGAGGTTTGTTTTTTTTTTTTTAAAGGTGCCCCACCACTCCCTTGCCTGTCCGTCTAACTCATCTTCCTTCACAGAAAAAAGTAATGGAAAGATTCAGGCGGGGAGTGAAGAAATGTCATAAAGAAATGTTTCATTTTGCTTGTTGCCTTATCGCAGTCAGACAAGGGAAACTGTTGTTTTGGAAAACAGATGCTAGCCACTTTGGGGTTGATTTCCCCCAAGTGCCCAGACAGCCTTCCCCAGCACCCCAGAGGACGGGGCCTTCCTTCGGGGACGGCTGCAGGCCTGGCCGCCTTAGAGGTCTCTGGCAGGGACACCCACTTGACCTCCTTTGTTTTGCACTCTGGGATGTGGGAACGACAGTTCCTAGATAAAGCCCTGAATTGAGGTCACTCACAGCTTCTGCAGCCTTGGGGCCGCTAGTTAAGGCTTTGTAAGGTATTTGCATCCGAGTGCTGCTCCCTGACTGGTAGTAAATAAGGATGATTAAACCTTTGCATTGTGATAACACCCTATAGTTCCATCTGCACATGTTGGGTGAATAGTACACAGAGCCTTCAGCGGGCCCCCGAGAATCAGAGTGGAGTGTACCACTTCGAAATAGAGTTAAAAACAACAACAACAACAACATTAAAGTAAGATGTTCTGCTTTTCCTTAAACACATGCCTGTATGGTCCCATCGGCCATGAAGCAGTGGGGTCTAGCGGCTTCGAATAATACCTTCTCTAGGTTCCAGCCTCGACACGCACTTTCTTTCCTTGGCACCCCCCTCCCCCTTCAGGCAAAGCCCTTTTTGTAATGATATTTTATTTTGTCACGCCATAAAACACGCCAGTACTAATGTGATTAAATATTAACACCGTTTCTGAAATTCTTCGCTCCGCTGACAAAACCCTGGTCGGTATTTAACAAAGTGATCCCTGCTTGGACGGGAGAGGAGGGATAAGTCTTCAGAGCCGCACCAGCCGGCCGTGTAAGCCAGGGGGCCGTGCCCGGATTGCCTTATGGGGCTTAGATGTCCTTTAGAACTAGACCAGCAAGTTGCAGTTCTGGAAAAGACCAGGCCAGCTTGACATGTAATTACAATATATGTTTTTTTCAACCAGGAAGTGAGCCTCCCAAAATTACACTGCCCCTGACTTCTTAACCCACCAAACAACTTTTATATAATGAGACGTGCATCTCATCATGAGCTTCTGTTTGCACAAAGTTGGGGTGGGGGAAGGGTGAGGACATGCAAAGGAAAAAAAAAATCCAGCCTATTCAGGCACATGTAAATCAGTGAGGATTACGTGAATTGGAAATTAGTTTGCAAAATTGTTCACCTATTTTTTGTAATAGGTGTATGGCCATGGAGGAATTTCAAAACAGAGAAGGAATGATAGATTGTAGATGAAGTATAGATTGTAAAAAAAAAAAAAGTGTGTTTCTCCCCCCCCCGCCCCTTCCTTCCCCAGAATTTTCAAAGCTTGAATAACCATATTCTGTTTTGTGTTTATCCTTGCCAAACTTCCACTGCGTTGGTTGCTCTCTATCTTAAAATCCGGAGCAGTCTAGAAACGCTCTTTCACAGACGTTGGAATGGGAGCGAGTCTCTGTATTCGCTCTGCATGCAATCCTGCCCTTTTTGGAAGTATGACATTTTTACAGTGATGCGGAAGAAATTTTTGGAATTTCATGCTTCCCTCCGTGTTCCAGTCAGAACACAGTGAGCAGTGCGGAGAAATAGTAGGCAGGGAGGATTGGATCACTGGATTTCTTCTTAGACATGGGGCCGGCTGGGGGGAGGAGGGGGTGCTGGTGCTGTTTTTCTGAATCCTTTCCCCCGCTCCCCACACCTTGGAGAGAACTGTAAGGCTCACTCACACTTGTCCGGGGAAGGCGAGGAGCCTGGCGCCCCTGTTCCCCTGTGAAACCATCCAGCCAGGGTTGCATGCCTTCATAGGACTTTTGCAGCCTCTGGAAGATGTAACCCAAAACTTCGCAGGTGTTAATCGGGGGTAACGTAAACAGGAGCCCCCTTTGTGCAGCTGACGGGAGGGCCTGCCTGCTCCCCAGCTCGTTCGGGACCTACTCCTACTGTTCTCGGTGCGTGTTTAATATTTCATGGTGGTAATAAACCTGTCTTCTTCGCCCGCCTCCCGACACGAAACCCCAGCCTAGCATACAAGTGCGATTATACATTTCTACTAAATATTAATAAAGGACAAGGATGTTTGGAGGGGGCGGAAGCTTTATCGGTGTTGAACTTGTCAAGGTTTCTGCCACTGGATTTTTTCTGGCTGTTTTGATTTTAAATAGCCACGGCCTTCTCATCTGTAATACATACTTATGTATTCTCCTCAGTCAGAAGTATATACAATTTGTGTAGATTGAAGGGTTTTCCTCAAGGGTAGCTTTCTTTAATACAAATTCATTTACGTTGCTTGCGAGGCCCCTTCAGACCGGAAGTAAGAGACTGTTGAAATGTACTCCTATTTTATTGAGATTTCTAGGAAAGCAGTGAGGGTTGGTTAATCTAATTTCTCTTTCTAGCAATGAAATTCAATGGTTCCTGATATGATTTTGTTTGCCTGACAGAGGTATTTAAATTTCCACAAAGAATCTTAATAGGCCCTGAAAATAGGGCTGCCCTCGCCAAGAAGTTACTTGATACTCTCTGCTGATATTGAATCTACATCTTTAATAAATATTCTGGGAGGACCAGGTGAAATTAGAGGAGGAAAATTCTTCCCGCTGTGGAAAGGCACGCTTGCATATGTATCCTTGGAATTTGCCAGGATCTCCTCACCCCGCTGCATGCTGGAAGATTTCACAAGCTCACCTCTCCCCCCACCTGAGTGACAGTAACACTGCGCTGTGTTCTTCGCTCTGGGAGTGATCCCCTGTGCCCAAAGCGTTCAGGAGAGAAATACTCCTGGTAAGGAATACTGTGTTTACCTCCGTTTAGTTCATCTGAGATGAAAAGGCTATAGCTTTAGGTAATAGGATCAAATGTTTTGGGCGCGTGAGAGAGCAGGCAGGCCTCCCCAGCACATGACGACATAAAAACACCAAACCCTCTTGTGCCAGAGGGGACCTGGGTTTATTGGGGTCCCTCTGCCACCAGTGGGGGCACCTTGTAGCCTTTGCTTGCTGCCCCAACTGCTTATTGCCCCCCCAAGTCTTCAGTCTGGAGGGGCTGCAGTAGCTCAGCTTCATCACTGTGGCTCCAGTCGGGATTCTGACGTGCCCGGCGGTGGTGTTTGTTTTAGGACGAGGTCTATTTTAGGCACGTCTCGGGTGGACAGATTTGAGTGTGGGTTTTGATGGCTAGGGGCTGAGATGTTGATACGTACATGAGTGCGTGATCGAGAAGAGAGACATTTGGGGGAACATTTTCAAGTGTCCTCCTTGCCTCGCACACACCGGAGCCAAGCGCAGCGGCCTGGGGGCCAGCCTGAGAGGGCAGGGCTGCGGGAGGTGCTGGGTCTGGACCTCTCCGTCGTCCACAGAGGACAGCAGGGCCCCCGTGCGATCACGCGCGGGAAGGAGCCCCCCCTCGCCCCACCCTGGTGTGCACACATATCCATACGCACGGCCCGGTGTATTCCCATCGCAGCTTCCAGCTACGCCTCCACTTCACCCTTAATCTACTCTCTGAAGGCGAGTGGGGGGAGAGCTAAACCTTCCATCTCAATGGCCTTCGCTGGCAGGTTCTGATTCCGTAAAGGACTGAATGAGTGCAGGTCCTAAAAATAGAGGGAGGCATTTGGAGATCCTAATTATGAAACCCGGGCCTCCCGGCCCTCCTGGGCCTCGGGTGACTCTGATCTGGAGCACTTCAGTAGCAGACACACGTCACCCCTCACGGTTCTGTGCGTGAGCATGCATGGAGGTGTCTCACTGGCGGAGTTCAGCTGACACTACTCTTTGGCCAGGAGAGGAATCTTTGAATCAGCGGCCCCCCCCCCCCCTCCATCCCCCACCCCCCCTCTCCCAGTCGTGGGACGCAGACGTCGCTTCTCACTTATGGAAATTCTTTTCCTTCATTGTCATCCTTTGGTGCCAGCGACGTGGCACGTTTTGTTCAGTGGCTGCCGGGCGCAGAGGTGGCCCTGGTCGTTTCCTGCCATCTACTGAAGACACGACAGCACGCTTCCAACACGCAGCCTTGTCCCTTTAGGGTGTGAGTGGGAAGATACCCATGAGCGTGCACCTCAGGGAGCCCAAACTCCATGCTTATTTGGTGACCGGGATTGAAAAGCTGAGTTAAATTTAATTCACTTGGGCAAGGAGGGACGTTGGAGAGGCATCATTCTCTCGGGGTGTAATCACCTCACGCTTGCTTTGTTTGCTGGCCTGCATTTTAATCAGAGGCCTCTGAGGTCTGGGAAGGCCGTGGAGGGTCTGCTCCCAGTGTGGCGTTTGCCCAGGAAGGAACATGGGGGAGAAGCGGGCGGTAGAGAAGGTGCCACAGGTTTCTTCCCATCTTGAAATCCAAGGGGCCGTTTCTCACCTGTTCCTGATAGCTTCAGACTTGGGCCGGGCAAGTCTGTGTCGGGCTGGCATCTCCGGGACCCACCGAGGGCAGGCCCGTCGCAGCCCCAGCACCCCACGTTCCCACTCTCCCTCTTGGCTGAGAAAGCCGGTGGGTTTTCATAATCACGGCCTCCTGGAGAAGCTGGCTTTGAGCGAGAAGTTGATAGTGATTGTGTGTGTGTCCTTTCATGCTTTTTATACTTCAGCATGTGGACCCAAATGCCCTCTCCACATAAAGGCAATTGAATTGAACAGTTTGGAGGTCTGAGTGCATTCGTGGTAGCAAATTGGCTCTTTCTGAACGTCCCAGAAGGAACATCATACGTGGAGTAGGCTTGTGCAGAAGAGGGGGAAAACTTCTGGAGGAAATGCGCACTAACTTTGCTGCTGAGGCTCTCTTCGGCCTTTCTCCCCACGCCCTCCTCCGACAGCCTGTCTTGTGAGAACTATGTGGCCTGGAGCTGGGTTCCATTCTCGGAGTTTAAACTTAGTTTTTTCTTCTCATTGCTGATAATAATTTAAAGAGTCTCCGAGTACAAAGATTTCATTTGATCTTAAAGCGCGGGTCAACATTTTTGCTGGAGTGACATGGTCTCAGGCCCTTCTGACGCAGCTGGCTTTGCGTGACTGTCTGGGGAAGTCGTCTGCCCCGAGTTGGGGGCCCCAGTGTGGTGTTCCTGGCCATATTTGGGAGCTCCTGGAATGTTAGTGAGTGCGCAGTTAATGCGTGACAGTTAATGAGCGAAGCCCTCCACACACACACACACACACACACACACTCACACGCACATGCACGCATACACTCCCTGTTCATCCAGTCATCCAGGCAGGGTGAGATGTCAAAAAGATATGACCCTTTTCAGTTACCGTGAAGCAGCGTTTTCAGACGCCCTTGGATCTTGGAACACAAGCATTGTCGAGTGAGTGGCAACGACCACCAGGAATGAAATACTTCTGAGGGACCATCTTGTGATGGGAGAGGGGCCAGGGGAGTGTGCAGAAAACATAGCAGGCTTTGAAATCCCTAAGGCTCAGCCTTCCAGAGAAAGCGAGGGTTGGCTGGGAATTCTCTGAGAAGTAAGCGGGGTCTGCCTGGTTTGTGTGTGCTGTTTAAAAAGTCCTTGAGAATGTTAGGGCCCCAGTCTTCATGTGGACACTCTGACTTCCTTTCCTCTGAGCCAGAAACACCCCCAGTTAGGAAGACTGGATGGGGATTGGGGTACATTTTATATTTTCTGGGGGAACAATAACAGAGTGGGGGAAAGTGCATTCATATGAGTCGAATGCTGTTTACCGACACTTGGGGTTCAGGAGTGGAAAATAATTGATAAATATGGAAGTCGTTTATACAGCATCCCCTGGGCAAGGCGAGGGTGAGTGAATTGCTTAGGGGCCGGTGTCGGCCATCGTAAAGGACAGACCGTTCTTGGCTGAGCTCTCCCTGCTGGGCCTGGGGCTTCCACATGACCGCAGATGTTTTGGGGGGGAAGTAGATGTGAAGACCCAGTCTGGGACTGCTGACCGCATCGTGGGTCTGTTAGCAATCAGGGCCGTTTCTGTTTAGTTAGTGGCCGAGGCAGACACCCTGGGCAGGGAGGATGAAGACCCAGATGGACCCTGGGTGGGGTGAGCCCTGGTGACATGCCCATGGTGAACTTACCCTGCAGAAGAGCCGGCCCCCACGAGGCCTGCTGCAGACACATCACGTTTCACAGATGTGCCCAGATCGTTCCATAAAAGAGGGACGATGAGGGTGAGAAAAAGCAGTGACCTTTCCCCCGGTGACCTCGTTACGTGACCGCCGAGGTTTCCCTCCCACGCCCGGACCTCTTCAGGGATTATCTGCTCACAGACCTTGCAGGCAGGTCCCACTGCCTTGACATGCAGGCAGAGCCCTCCCACACGGTATATGTTTTTTCCATTTTTCTGAATGGTAGGCTGAAAGAGAACGAAAGTAAGTGAGGAATTCAGCAAGAAGAAGATTTCAGAGACTTGAGATAAGCCAAGTGTGGAAAGGAGCTGGAGAAATTAAGTCTCCTCTTTCCTCCCCTTGGTCCAGCCCTTAATGCTTTAGCAGCGAAGCTTAATTGGCTCAAAACAAATGGACCGTTTTCATCCCCTGCAATGTAACTTTTGGTGGTGGTTTGGTATTTGAGGGGAGAGAGGCTGCTGACCAAAATTTGGCTTTTTTAAATAGGAGCAATTTCACGATCCTTATGCCGTGACTATTTCTAAATTGTCCGGGCATAAAGCTTTGGATGCCTTTTGCTGGTTTCGGCTCCTGTGCAAGCATGCACGTGCACAGCCGCCCAGCCCGCGCGCACACACACGCACGCACAAGCCTGAGAAGTCTGACTAAGAAATGAAAAAAACAAATGTTTCTTTTTCCCCCTCCAAGAAGAAGCTCATACCAAGTTTTGTCCCCCATTCAGTTTTAAGTAGAAGCTTATTGATCTCCTGGTGATCAATTTTTGCCGAATTTGTAATCCTGTTAGGCCTCCGGGAGAGGCATGATTAATTTACTTGTACATTTCACTATTTTGGGTCAATCTAGTTAATAAGCATTTATTTTGTGCTCAGAGTGTTTGAAGCGTTTTGCTGGGATTGGAAGTGTGTGTGTGTGTGTGTGTGTATGTGTACAAGGGTGAGTGTGCACACTAATGGAGTTGCACACCCATCTGAGAATAAATGCCCCCTGGACTTGGGTCCCACCATCTCCCCAGGAAAAGTGGGGGGGGCCCTTCAACCATCACTTGTCGGGGAGGAGGGAGGAAAAGCCCGATGGTCCAGCAAACTGAGCCTCCCAGAGCCTTGGAGACGGCCAGAGAACATGGGTTGCCTTCTGGTGTCTTGGTCCCTGGAAAGTTTCTGAGCATTAATTCTTAATAGACTGGGAGCTGAGCCCCGACATGGAGAAGAGTTCGGAATCTTACACCGTGTTGGGGCGCCCTCCATGCTGCTGCTTGACAAATGGTGGTGCTGGGTGGTGGTGGGGGGGGGGGTGTAACTTCCAGAGAAACGCATGGTTTGACTTCCAAAGAAGGAAGAAAAAGTATGCATACTGCTTGAAAGCCGGGATAGTGAAAAACAAAGCAAAACAGCCCACAGCTTTGGCCGTTCGGAACACTCAGTCTCTGAAGGGGCATGTGTGTCCTTTCGATGGTGCGGGCGCTGCAGCTGGTGGTCTCTGGGTGCCCCCTTCTTCCCTGGGCTCCCCACCGCCTTCTTGTCTGTCTCTCTGTTTCCCAATGATGGGCTGAAATCCCGCTTTTATTATTATTATTTTTTAAAAACACGGGTTTCAGCCATAACAATTACAGAGCAAATGATTTCCTGAGCACCCCCATCCCCCATTCGCTTCATTCCTCGCACACATTTTCCACCGAGGCCTTGCCTTTGCAGAACGGAGGGCCGGACGGCGTGCTTTCGGCATCCAGCCAGCCTGCAATGAACTTGAGGTGCTGAGGAAGCAGGCACTGGGAGAGATGAGGATACAATTTCTTTTTTATGTGGGCCCGTTAAAGTCTAATGGACATCAGTGTCTAGCCTTAAATTTGGAGAGGGTCTTCATTTAACCCTTAAAACCAGAGTCATTTCCGGTAATTACGGTACCCCAGGCTGGACTACTAAATCTTCCAGAGTCTCAGCTGGCGGCGGGGGTGGGAGGGACCGAGGGGCACACCTGTTACCTGTATCGACTATAATTATGATATTTCTGGACTCCTGGTTTGAAAGGAAGAATTTAGGGACTGAGCAGGGCTGGAAGAGAGTGGCCCGAGGCGTTCTGGCACACGGCAGCGAAATCACAGGGGCCCCCGCGCTCTGTGCCCATCATAGCTTCTGCATTTCCTGAATGAATTAATTTAGCTCCCCGACATTTGGTATTAAGTAGTTATTTTGGGAGTCCAACAGAGAAAGAGCTGGAAGACTTATTTTAAAAATTAACTTCTCGGAAAGAAGGAAAAGGGCTGCATTTTGAAGTTTGAGGCCATGGGCATCCAGGCGGGTGCTGTCCTGGGGGAGGACACCGCTGGTGAGACCTGGCAGGACGTGGCCAAGTGGCCTGGTCCCATCCCCGACTGGGTTCTCGCTTCTCCGAGGAGGGGAGTTTCTCGAGTCTCCGAGGAGAAGGCCGCAACACCCCTACTCCCAGCAGTTTGTTTGGAAGTATTGTTTAGATTACTCTCGCTTTTCAAATGGAGAGAAACTTAGTTTAATGGGAAAACAGCAGTGTTACTCTCTTGGTGTGTTTGCTTTAGTGTTTAAAAATAGTTTGTTTTTGTGTCCTGAATTTCATCCTTTCTTGTTTGCTTGTTTGATGGAAACTGTGAGTGTTTGTGTGTGCATGTGTCTTGTGTGCATGTGCGTGTGTGTGTGTGAGGCCAGCACACACATCTGTAATGTACATGCAGGCCGTCAGTTGGCTGTGGTTGTGCACCCCCAAATCGGCTGTGATTTCACAGCTGGCTGCAGGGATCCAGAGCATTTGCTTTTAACTTAAACCACCTTGCCCCTTCCTTCCCCATCAGCGGACCCCTCCCAACCCCCCTCGTCCCCCACCTCCCTCAGCAATATTTATTTCTTCCTTAGGAAAGGCATGCCAGGCCTGTGTGCTGAGGTCCCTGTTGGAATCGATTTTCTGGGGTTATGTATTAAATGTGTTTGAGGGCGATTCCAGCCCTTAGCCTGGTCGCCCCGGTACTAATGGTAGCGGGGCCGATTATAGAGAGGCAAAGAATATTGTAAATGGCTTATGCAGAAAAACCATTTAGATAAAAATGCAATTTTCTCTTCTGCATAGAGTGCTAAGAATTAATAGCACATTCTTTCTAAATGGGTATTTTTATATTATATTTTCCTCCTAATGAAATTCTTTTCCCAAACAGGAGCATGTTTCATTTGAAACTTTAGAGTAAAATTGATCTGTTTTTAAGCCTGCAAACACTGGAGTCCCTTCCCTCCCCGCTCCAGTTTTTGACGCCGGATTCGTGCACAGGATGGGGATGGTGGTTCTGTCCCTTCCCTGTCCGCCTTAAGGCCGGGAAGAGGGAGAGGGGCTGTTTTCCCTTCCTTTCTTCCTGGGGTGAGTTTGGGGGTGTTTGGTGGTTTCCACATATAGAGAAACTGGTGTTGACATTCGAGCTCTGTGTGCTTGGTGCCCTCCAAGCCCTCACCTGCCCCGAGTAGGAGGCTCACCTCCCTTGTCCCAGGGAAATTTCCCACCATCCTCTAGGTGGGTCCCTCTCTCCCCGGCTTCTTCACTCCTTCAGGGAAGAAGACCCCTGCCTGGTGCCTGCTTCCCATTACAATGACAGCTGTGAAAGGGGATGCTTTTTAGCACCCGAGCACCCTCTGAGGGGTGGCTCTCTGCCAGGGCCGATGTGGCCATTTTGGGAGGAGTGGAAATTCAGAACTCCTTAGAAGACCGACTTCATGCATTCCAGCAGAAGCTTGCGGCGTCCTAGTTGCGGAAAGTCGTTGAGAGTTTGTTGCGCTGGCTGCTGTGGGCCCGCGTCTGCTGACCCAGTTTTCCTGCCTGGGTGTGTGCACGTGGAGATGGTGGGTAGACCTGTGTTGGCCACCTAGGCGTCCCTACAGCAGGGGAAGCTGCCGTGTTGCCGTAGATGGCCCTCCTGAAGCACACGCTTGTAGTTCTCAGGGCTGAAATAGTGCCAAGGTCAAAGTGTAGATGATGTTTAACAATGGGAAGGGACTCACATTTTTGTGCTTCTTCTTCACAACGCTTTCCAGCTGCCCAAAGAGGCCCAGAGAGGGAGAGCCACTCAGCCAAGGCCACATAGTGCAGTCGCTGACCCTCTCAGCCTTGGCCTTCCCTTGCTGCCTCTGGACCCCCTCCTCTGGAAGCTAGCATCCGATTTTGCTTGGCTAAGCCTTGTGCAGACTGGGGTCAGGGGCTTCTTACACCAGAAGTTTCCCAACTGTGTGTGGAAAGCACCATGCCATACATTCCTGATGACAGCAGCGCTTGCTCACCTTCCTCTCACGGGGGTGGACATTGTAGAGCAGACAATTCTTGACCTTGGGGAGATCAGTCATACCGGATCCTGCCAGACAAGTGGTCTAGGTGGCAGGCCTGGCCCTTGCTCTGGCTGCTCTGAGCTGGGAGACCGTAGCTCCTTCGGTGCTCCCGGCTTGGCTTCCTCATTGAGAACACTTTATAAAGGGGGAAACACGTTCTCACCTCCTGGAAGTATTGTGAAGACTAAATGGGGTAATTTTAGTTATACAGAACTAAATAGGATGGTCATAATGACGTGGTTAAGAGCATAGGCTCTGGAGCCAGACTACCTGGGTTCCAACCCCAGCAGCTCCACTTCTGAGCTGTGTGACCTTGGGCAGGTTGCTTAACCTCTCTGTGCCCCCCCCATCTCCTCATTGGTAAAAGAGGGGCAATAATAGCTCCTACCACATGGTGCTGTGCCAGCACTAGATTTTATTGACCACCTACTGTATGCCAGATGGTTCACTTGGAAGGTCATCTCACTCTTCAAAGTCCATGATGACCCTGTGGCTATCATTTGTCCCGTCTTAGGGATGAGGGTATGAAGTGTGGACAAGATAGGGGCTGGTGCTTAGGAGTCAAGTGGTTCAGGCTGGAGGGGAAGCACGCCGGGCCATGCATCAGGCAGTTCGCATAGCGCCGGCACCAGGGACTGGCTCCGTGAACTGTGCTGTGTCACAGGGCAGGGCTGGGCGGGGGCCCGCTGCTCCTGCAGCAGCCATCTCGGGCCTCACTGTCGGGTCCTCTCCTTGTTTGGGTCAGTCGGACCCTGCACACCACTCGGTATGCTGGTCCCAGCCCGCGCGGCCAGCCATGGTCAGGCACAGGCGGCCGGCAGCGGAAGGTGGCGCCGTGGCATTTGGGTATTTATCTTCCTCTTGACAGTTCTCCGAGTGCACGGAAGGAACAGTCCCCCAATAAGCGTGAGTAATGGTCAGCCTTCCTGTTGAAGGAATTCATGAGATGAGCTGGTCTGGTCCCCAGCCTCTGAGCACTTTCCCAGGAGCCCACGCCGACCATAAGCAGTCTGGGAGCTGGCAATAGAATATTGAACTGCCTGTGTCTGGTGCTTTAGGTGGGGCCTTGGCAGGCTTGGGCTGAACAGAGAGCAAGGGAGAGAGCGAACTTGAGAATGAATAAGCAACCCTGCCCCAGGTGAGAGTGGGAGGATCTAGGAATCAGAAAGGCCTGGGTTCAAATCCCAGCTCTGCTGCTTGTGTGCTGTGTGACCTGGGGCAGGTGGTTCACCTCTCTGAGCTTGGGTTTCCTCAAGTGTAACAGGTGTAATTCCCATGCCCTCTCAGAGGGCTGCTGTGGGGGTCATGAGCCCTGTGCCCTGGAGGCAGTGAGCACCAGGATAGGTTGGTGACAGCAAAGGCTTTGGAATCAGCAGGAGGGGAGTCATTCCCTGCTCCCACCTGGGGCCTGTGACCAAGTCACAGCACCTCTACCAGCCTCAGTGTCCTTGCTGCAAACTGGGGACAGTAACGCCCCTTCCTGAGGGCTCTGGCTGTGGTTCTTGCTCTGGGGTGATGTGACCCCTTCCCTCAGGGGACACTGGCAGTGTCTGGAGGTGTTTTTGGTTGTCACAACTGCAAAAAAGGGAGGGTGCTACCAGCATCTAAAAGGTAGAGGCCATGGGTGCTGCTAAATACCCTCCCACGCACAGGACCGTCTCATCCCCCCTGTTCCCCACCAAAGAGTTATCCAGCCCAAGATGTCAAAGATGCTGAGGCAGAGAAACCCAGAACCACGATGAGGGATTGAAGTTAGTACAAATAATACTCAATACATAGCAGTGAAGTCTGAATTTAAAGCACCTGGCATATTTATTCATTCAACAAACGCACACCAAGAGCTTACCACGCGGCAACACTGTTGTCGGTGGTGGAGTGCAGTGGGGGAACCGGAGGGAAACGAGCCCCTCTCCGCATGGAGTTTACATTCTAGGGGAGGGGACAGATGGCCAGACAAACAACAAACCAGGTAACTGTCATAGAGGGAGCAGGGCTGGGAACAGAGAATTAAGAGGGGATGTGCACGGGTTTCTAGACTGGGCCACCAGGGAGGCCCCTGTGAAATGGTGACAGTAAGCTGAGACCTGAAGGATGAGAAGGAGCCAGCCGGCGGTGTGCTTGCGACTGATCAACAACGGGCTCTCGGGGGGAGGGGTATGATGTTATGCTTGAAGGGTTTGCTGATTCCCCTGGTGTAAACACTCCCACCACAGCCCGTATCAAGCTCCCGGTGCAATGTCAGCTGTCAACCTGCTTGCAGAATTCCTGGATATTTAACAACAGGTTCCCACAGCCACAGCCAGCCCTGCCAGGCTTGCAGGAAGGGTGTTCCAGGGGAGGGGAGAGCAGGAGCAGGAGCCCTGGGGTGGGATGGCGCTGGCGTGTTCTGGCAACAGGGAGGGCAGGTCCGGGAGGGGCGGGACTTGGGGGCACTTAGTAGATGTGCAGTTAATGCTGGTGGCATCTGAGCCCAAAGAACCTGAGAAAATGTCTGCTTCCTTCTTTTTCTTCACGCCTGGCCCCGTCTGAGGAGGCAGAAACTCTCTTTCAATTGTTGGGCAGCACCTGGGCCACAGGTTAGGGCGGGGAGTGTCCTCCCCATCCCAGGGTGGGGTGCTCTGGTCCCAAGGGGTGGGGGTTGGGGGATATCTGTCCTCTCCCTGCTCTGGGCAGGCCACAGTTTACGTCACGGCCCAGGGAGACTCTGCTTCCTTCTTTTCCCAGGCATTGTTCTCCGGGCCTGACAGAGGTCACCCGGACAGGAAGGTGCTGGCCCTGCAGGGGCCAGCCCGAGGAGGAGCAGGGGGCCAATCTCTGGGTGACCTGGGCTGGCATCCACCTTCTGGAAGCTTTTTTTTTTTTTTTTGCTTTCCTCCATGACTCACTGAGTTGCAGAGGAATTATAACAGTCCGTGGGCACTGAGTGCCAGCCACGCCAGGCCCCGTTTTGTAGATGAGGAAACTGAGGCTCAGAGAGGCGGCGTGATTTGTTCAAAGTCTCCCAGCTGGGAGGCAGAGTGTCGATGCACGGCCGGGCCTGTCTGACTGTTGGGAGCCTGCGCTCAGCACCACTAAGGACCAGAAGGGAAGCTGATTTCCTAGCAACAGATGCTCCAAATAAAAACCGACGCGCAGTCTCGCCCCCTCCCGGCAATTGCCAGTCATGCCATTGACTATTCAAATCCTTCCCATCTGTTCCCCACAGGTGAAGGGCCAGCAGCCAGACCCCTGGGCCTCGGGGCCTGGGAGGTGGCTTGGTGGGATTGGGGCAAGGCCCGTGCAACCTCGAGAGCCTCGATCTGCTTGTCTGTCCAGTGGGTCAGTTCAGGTCTCTCTTAGGGTCGCTGAGTGCAGGGAGTGTCTGCTACCTTCTCCCGGGGCGCCCTGCACCACGCCAGAGCTGTAGCTGTGAACACAACAGACATCGTGCCTGTTGGAGGGGAGTGTTGCCTCACAAACGTGGAGATAAAAAGGATCATTGCACTGATGTTCCACAGGAAATCAGCCAGTAGACAGGGAGAGGGTCTGGGGTGGGCCCGTGGGCCAGGTGGCTCTGACGTATGAGGGGACACCAGAATGAAGACAAAGGGGCAGCTAGCCCCAGCACCCGGCCCTGGCTCAGCAGCCAGTAGGTGCCCGATGGTTGAGAGAATGAAGAAAGGGGCTTTGTCCACAGCGGGGGTGCACACCTGCCTGGCCCCAGGGCCGGGGGGTGAGCGCCCCATCCGGATACAGCATGCAGCACAGCCACCCTGACACCCCGGGGGCCCAGCGTTTCCTATAGAGGGGCAGGTGTAGAGGTGGTTCAGGGTCCAGGGTCCCAGCTCCAACTTCTGCATCTGCAGAGGGGTGAGCAGGGAAGGGAGGGGGCCCTGGGCATTGTGTTTCCTGATTCCAGATCTGCTTTTCTCCTTTCCCCATTCCCAACACTGGTCCCCACCAACCCCTCCCTCCCATGGGTTGTCCTTGCCTGAGACCTAGTGACCCTGGGCACAGCCACTGTCCCACCCAAAGCATGTTACAGACGTCAGGGTGGGCTCTAAGAGGATGCCAGAGTTTCCTTGATTAGTCACCCAACTGCTGGCCATTGGAGCTGGCTCTCACACTCCTGACCTCAGGGAGGAAGACAGCGCAGGAAGTCAGGGCCCCAGCTGTAACGGCCCTGCCTCCCCCCGGACTGATCCCTTCACTGCCCCGGGCCTCAGTCTCCTCATCTGGGTTTTTGGGTTAAACAGGGTCAAGGTGAGGATTATGGGAGAAAAGGGAAAGCACTCAGCCCCGCGTCTGGCCCATCCTAGAGGTCACTAAACCTTGACATAACACAGATGCTTTTTGCCTCCTGGGCAGGAGGAACCAGGAGCCCGTGAGGGAAGCGATGGCATGCCGCAGAAACTGGGGGAGCGGGAGCCCCTTTACAGGACCCCTCATCCCCGGGGGGTGGTGAGAAATCTGCCCGTAGAGCTCTGGAGGCTCGGGTGCCACGGAAGGTAGAGAGGGTGGCCGTGGCGGCCGGCAGAAGCTCCCTAGACAGCTAGATGTTGTAGCATGTGAGTCTGTGAGAAAACAGATTTGAGATTTAAAAAGTGGCGCGTTTTTTGGAGCCCCTTAGAGTGTTCGATCCCTTGGCCCCATCCGCCCACTTCCTAGGTTCTCTGTTCAGGCAGGGCTTGGGAGATCAGTCCCTTGCTTGTGTTAGGACACTTTTCCAAAAGTCACGGCAACAGTGCTGATAACAGGTGAAAGAATATTAATCACTCCGACTCTGTATGTAGATGCTGACCGGTTCTTCGTGGGTCCACAGGCAGTTACGGGACAAACCAGGTGTGGCCCTTAAAAACTGTGCCCTGCTGGTAGGACGTCCCAGTAACTGTTCCCTGCTACTTTGTCGTGGGCCTGGGTCACCCCCTTGGGACAGAAAAGCCAGACCCTATAGGACTCGTCTTCTTGCTTCTGTTTTTCCCCAAACCCACGTGCCGGTGTGCAAGCCTGTCTGCCGGAGACTTCTCCATTTGCTTTTGGAAAGAAATCTCCTCTGGTTCTCCACCTCCAGCATTAATGAACAGTTTAATCAAACAAAGGCGGGGGCCTGGAGAGGATGCGTAGGGAGCGAAGCGCTCTCTCTGCCTCTACTGGGGTATGTGTCCTCATCCCCCTTGAGTTCTAAGGACCAGGCGTATCCTCTCTTTGCCTGCCAGGCTGTGGGGGACAGAAAAACACCCCTGCCCGTGGCTTCCCAGGTGTTGGCTCCCCCTCTCCCGCCCCAGCCGTCGCCCCCTCCTCTTTTCCCTTCTCTCCCTTTCATTCCTGGAACAATTGTCCCGGCCAGTTCCTTTGGGCCCCTCCGCATTCCCGGCCCAAACCAAAAACCATTCTTAACCCCCATGACCAGGCCTGCAGTCGTTTTGTCTGGTATGTGGCGTCCGCCTGGGGTGGGGTGGGGGGCATGCATGCTTCCAATTTATATTCCGGCATGCCAGCTTCAAGGGGAGCAGGGGCAGGGGGTGGGGGGCGGCCTCAAGGAGCAGGGAGCCCAGAACCACCAGACTTCAAGAGAGCAGAGAGAGGGTGAGGGAGGGACCACGAGCTCGGGGGTCTCGGGCCAGGGGTCCGGGGCCAGCCCAGGGGCACAGAGGATTCTTGGTCAGGCCAAGGCCTGGCCCTTCACGCCACCCCCCCCCCCACCCCCCTTATCAGGCACATTGTGTGGATTTTGGATTTTACTCTGTATTCTATTTGGTTATTATTATTTTTTAATGAGGTCAGACTGAAAATCCATCCTCCTGGGCTGGCCTGCCTAGGTTTGAAGGCAATTAAACTGGAGACTAACCTCTTAATTAGCGTTTCCCTGTGTAAATCTCATTTGATAAATTCCTTATCATCCTGGGCTTTAACTACAGCAAGGCCTCAAGAGGGGATTGGGCTCCCCCGGGACCTCTACATGAATTCCCCCAGAGAGGCTGCCCCTCTCTGCAAACTGGGCGCCACCAGCCACAACCTCCCCCAGGGAGGGATGGGGGAGAGGCCCTCTTTAGGGCTCATTAATCAGAAAACTTGGGGGTGCCCAATGCTCCTGGAGAACTTGTCCACCACCTTTTCATTCTCCTGGCCCCCCTCCACTTCCCTTCTAGGTCTTTCTTTAAACATTTTTTTTGGGGGGGCAGTAAACTGAGCTCTGCTAAAGGAAATCTGCACCCCCTCCTCTTTCTGGCCACTCCCCACTTCTGCCCAACCTGTTTGTGTGGATGGTTAGATTTTTTTTTCCTTCCCTTTTTTACATGCAAGTGCAGCTGGGAGTGGAAATGTCAGGGGTCAGGCTTCAGGCAGCAGGGAGCAGGGGGTGGCCTCAGCTGCTGTCTTTGCCTTTTGGGAGGAATCGGAGCAGAGCTTAACCCCTTGGAGCCCAGCCCCTGCCTGTGGGTTGTGGGCACTCCCTTCCCTCTGCACTAGAGTCAGGGCATTTTGTCACCGGGACTCTGTACTTGTGTGGCGGGGGGTTGGGCGGGGGGGTGAAAAGTCACAGCAGCCTCCCTTAGGAGCATGTCAAGTTGGATCTGTGTTTCCAGCGGCATGTGCTGAGCACCCGAGGTGTGTTGGGGACTGGGCTCGGATGCCAGCCATTTGGCCTGGCCGCTGTGACGGCTCTAATCCTGTCAGCATCCCAGGAAACCCAGGCCCAGAGGTGTCCCAGCTGAGTCCTAGCTGATAACAGGGAGGGGCGAGGTTGCTGCCCAGCCCTCCCTGTTCTGAACCTCGATTCTGGAGCACCAGAGCTCCATCCTGGAGCAAGAACAGAGGCCTGACCTAAGGATGGCATTTGGACGCCTCACACCACTCTGCGGCCATTGGAGGGGTGGGGGGCCAGTCTGCGAGCCAAGCGGGACTCACCTGTAGCATCCTCAGGCCCCCGTGGAGCAGCTGCTTCTGCTGACCCATTTTACAGAGGAGGCGGGTGAGGTGTGGAGAGGGAAGGGTCCTGACTGTGGGCATGGCTGGCAGCGGGTGGGAAAACTGGATCTGCCTCCCAGCCCTCTGCCCACTGGTCCAGGCTGCCCCTCCACCTGGAGACACCTCCAGTCCATGGAAGCAGGAGGCAGTACAGAGCTCGCACCCACCTGGTCTCCTTTGCTGTGGAGTGGCGAGGTGGATGGTCTGTGAGAGGGGGCTCGAGAGAACGTGCAGGTGGCCGGGTTTGTCAGGGTGACGTGGGGCCTGGTCTAGTAGTGGCATCGGCCAGCACCTGGCTGAGCCGTCCCCAGCACACGGGGCCCACATGGCAATGATCACAGATGTATCTTGGAGCCTCAGCTCCCGCATCTGTGAGGAGAGGATAAGGCGGTGTTGTCCTCGTGGGCTCCGTGGGGAGGCCTGCACCATTGATACGTGTAAAGCCCTGTGACCAGTGACTCACACCTGGTAAGCGTCAATACACACTAACTATTATTATTATTATTTATTCCTAGTCTTGGAGAGAAAAATGTAGGCCCCGATGAAGTCCCCAAGGGACAAATGCCCAGGGTATGATTGACGCCTCCCCAGACAGCCAGGAGTGGAGGGTTCCCAGTGGCAGGCAGTGAGAGCTGGGAGGCTGGGAAGGGTTGACTCGGAACCAAGGCTGTGCATCTCTGGGCAGGTCACCTCCCCTCTCTGTGCTCTGGTGGGATGGAGGACACACCAGCTTCCTTGGTGGGAAGCGGGAGGAGTCCGGACCTGGAGTCTGCAGGGAAAGCGGAGGAGGGTTTGCCTCCTGGCCTTGCCCTTCCCTGGGCAGCGGCTCTGGGACCCACCCTGCTGGCCGGGCCTCAGTTTCCCCATCTGGAATGAGAAAGCTGTGGTGAAGCTTCAAGGAAGCCATACCCCCAGACGTATTTTGCAGCCTCCGAGAAAGCTGCTCGGATGTCAGGGGTTATGATTAGAATGACAGGAAGGGGGATCGTCTCTCTGTAGGGTGGCGGAACTCTGAGCACACGGCAGGCCTGGCACCGGGGAGCTCCGGGTCTGGCCAGGGGTCTGTTTGCGTGGTGCCTGCCCTGGAGAGGGTACCACGGGGATGGTGAGAGACAGTCACATAGATAATAGGACCAAGATGATGTTTTGGGTTTTGGCTTTTCACCTTTGTGCCCTCTTTTATTGTGTGACTCCCTCTTAGAGGGAGTCCTGTTGCTATCCTGCACCTCAGTTTCCTCATCTCTAAAACGGGTGGAGTAGACTTCCTACCATGTGGGGTGGCTCTGGGACTAAGTGATGGGAGGCATTGGAGGTGCCAGCCAGGACTCCCCCAGGATGACGCCATATTCTTGGTCACTAGTCACCTGTCACCATGACAACGACTCAGGCCGCGCTGAGCCTGGAAAGGGCTTTGGAGCCGCCTGAAGCGGAACTTGAATTCTCCCCTTGCCGGCCTGTGGCCTCCCTTCCTCCCTCCCTGCGAACCCGAAGCCCAGCATCTGTTTCCCCGGGAGCTGTTTAATATTCTGCTGCAGTAAAATGAACTCACTGGAGCCACCCGAAAACAGCTGAATGAACCCCGGGCGCCCGGCGGCCTTTCAGAGCCGCTCCCGACCCCCCTCGGGCCTTGGGAGGCTGGCGACGGCAGCAGCTGTGGGAGATGGGCCCCCTTTTCTTCTTGGTGCCCTGGGGGAGCCTGTGCCCCCAAATGGGGCTCCTGGAGGGCTGGATGGCGGGGCCAGATCCTGGGGAGGGGCAGCCCGGGCTTCCCAGCCTGTTCAGGGCCTCATTTGTGCTTCTTGGCTCGGAGGTTCTGCATGTGGGGCCTCCGTAGGGAGGCTGAGAAACCTTGGCCTTCCCCCATGTCTTTTCCTGATCCTCCCCCTCCCCAGCTTCGGACTGGGCCCAGTGGAGGCAGAAGGCCCCAGCCTGCAGTAGTACTGTTGGACGACAATGATGATTTGATGATGGTGACAATGACAGTGATGATATAGTAATAGTAGCATCCAGCGAACGCTTGCTGAGTGCCAAGCTTGCATGACTATGCAAGCGTGTCATCTGTGCTATCTTACTCCTCAAAACCCCTGGGGCAGGTCACTGTTCTTACTCCCATTTGACAGATGAAGCAACTGAGGCCCCAGAAGTGAACTGGCTTGTCCACGATCACACAGCTAGGCAGTGACCAAGCAGGGCTTTATCTGGAGCATCGTTCTTTCCTGGATGGCACACGGATATCTGCCCTTGATCCTTTGGGACCTGGTGGCCTCTTCTTCTTCTTTTTTTTTTTTTTTAAGATTTTATTTATTTATTTTTAGAGAGAGGAGGGAGGGAGAAAGAGAGAGAGAGAAACATCAATGTGCGGTTGCTGGGAGCCGTGGCCTGCAACCCAGGCATGTGCCCTGACTGGGAATCGAACCTGTGATGCTTTGGTTCACAGCCCATGCTCAATCCACTGAGCTATGCCAGCCAGGGAATGGTGGCCTCTTCCATACATGGTGGGAAGGGGGTCTAACACGCTCATGTGCAGGGTCGTCTGAGGTTGCGGTGTCATGCCATGGAGCATTTCTGAGCAGGCATACAGTCGGTGCTCACGGAAGTGCAAGCCGTTATCATTGTTTGATCCCCGTGTATCCCGTGGCCTCCCCCACCCAGGTGTTCCTCTGTGCCTCGATTTCCACCCCAGCTCCCTCAGAAAGCCAATGGTAATAAAGTGCTTCTAGGGAGAAGCTGAATTAATTCCATGTAATTATCCCTAATAAAATTAAACATTATTTGCAATTAGTCTTGGGCGATTTCTCTACGGAGAGGCGGCAGAGCAGAGGGCGAGAATGGGCTGAGTTGGTGCTTGCGGGGCCTGGTGCCGGGCCTGTGGGCAGCTGGATGTGAGCTGCCCCATCCATGAACGGCGCCATCACCAGAATGA
This sequence comes from Phyllostomus discolor, assembly GCF_004126475.2. Lineage (NCBI taxonomy): Eukaryota > Metazoa > Chordata > Mammalia > Chiroptera > Phyllostomidae > Phyllostomus > Phyllostomus discolor. The sequence continues at coordinate 55,335,714 of NC_040915.2, read as the reverse complement.
AACCCGCAGCAGTGATTTCTCCCTGAGGCAGAGAGCGCCGGGGAGGGCCAGGCGAGTGGTCACACGCAGCTCCTCTCCACTGTCCCTATTATGTCCGAGGCCCCTCAGCCATAGTACAGGGCCGGGTTTTTCCAGCAGGTGGCCTGACACGGGTCTTCTGCTTCATCCTCTCTGCAGTATCCCAACGGTAGACCTCCAGAAACGGAACCCAAGGTTCACTGTTTACACCCTGTTGTTCAACCCACAGCGACACCATCTCCCAGCTGTGAGACTTTTGGGGGGCCAAATCACCTCCTTTCTCTAAGCCTCAGTTTTTCTCATCTGTACAATGGGGATAGCTTCGGCCATTCCGTGGGTTGATGCTGGAGTCAGCACACTTTTCCCGTAAAGTCAGATGATGATAATCTGGCTTTTCCAGGCTATCTGGTCTCTGCCGCATGGACCTAGCCCCGCCCTCATTGTAGTGGAAAAGCTTCTCCAACTACCAATGAGTGGGCGTGGCTGTGTTCTGATAAAATGTTATGGACCCTGGCATTTGGAGTGCGTATTTTCACTTGTCATGAAATAGTCTTTTGCTTTTTTCAACCATTACAAATGTAAAATTAAAAAAAATCTTAACTGACAGGCTGCAACCCCACCCCTCCCCGCCAAAAAAACCCCAAACCAGAACTCAGGTGGTAGGCCGTAGTTTGCCAACTCTCAAGTTCACTCTCGGGAAGTGCTTAGCGCAGTGCTCGGCACGGGGAGACCGCTGAGGGAGCGGGCCAGACCCCTGTGCTTATGTTCTGCCCCCGCAGCGCCTTACGTCAGTACGTCTAAGAGAAAGTTGAAAACAGGTTGGTACTGTAATGTTCTGGTGATGATGATAACCATCCCTTTTTATTATGTATTTTGCACGTTTACTTTTCTTTTCTTTTTTGGCATGTGTTTCTTGTCCAAGGCAGGACCTATTACCCCCACTGCAGGGAGACCCAGGCCCAGAGAGGGAAAGTGCCTTGTCCAGGGTCACACAGCCAGGCAAAGGCAAAGATGGGACCAGACCCCACGTGGTTCTCTGCCTGGCTCAGGGCCTCCCTGGGAGGGTGCCAGGGTCCCCTCTGGCCATTTATGTGTCAGAAAGCCTGATGTCTAGGAGCCAGAGTCCTCTCTTCCCTGAGCCTCAGTTTCTCCACCTGGAACGGCTGCCCTTCAAATCCCTGTCTGTCCGCTGGACTCTGACTCTGAGGACCAACCAAGCAGTGGGTGGTGAGACTCTCTCCCCACCCTCCTTTAATGGTTCTAAAATCCAGGTTATACCCAGCCAGCATTTTCACCGCCTCGTGGCAAAGGATTGTGGGATCTGCCCACCGTGCTGGCCAGAGAGGGCACAGGGGAGAGGCTGGTAGGATGCGGCGGGGGCGGGGTCCCCTGGGGTGGGGCGAGCACTGTGAAATCCTGAGTGGCCAGTCTGAGTGTCCCGAATGCCAGTCATCGATATCCGACTATGACTGCCACTGGGTGATCGTGTGCCCTGGGGTGGGTCCCCTGGGTGCTTCCAGTTTCCTTGTACTCACAGTCAGGAAAATGGGGGCACTGGCGCACACATTGTAGGTCGTCATGAGGACGGAGGAAGAGCCAGTGCAAATGGAGGCTGCCGCCGGCAGGCGGGGTCAGTAAGTGGGTTGGTGGTTCTCGTCATCGCTGCCATTATCATCGCTCCTCTCCGTCGTTATCACGGCATCTCCAGGCCTCTGTTGTGAGGACGGTGGACTCCGACTCTCCGGAGCTCTGCTGGGGGAGGCGCGGGGAGGGGGAAGATGCTTCCCATCTGGGATCGGACTGGGCCAGGTTTACAGGTTCCCTGGGGTCGATGAGCTCTGGTTGCCTGGGGTACAGTGCGTAGGGAGGCTTGGAGGCCGGGTTGGGGGTCCTCGGGCGGCGGCGCTGCCTTCGGTGGGCACTGTTTGCTGTGGCCGCGAGAGGAGAGGAGTCTCGGTGGGAGTCCCAGTGACCCTTGCGGCTCCGCAGCCCAAGCGTCACCCCAGTCTAGGGAACCTTTTTGTGTAAAAGATGGTGGGGCTCGCCTTTCATGGGAAAACTGGTGATCACGGGGGAGACTTTGCCGACTATACTCTAGACCGGTGCTGTCGACCAGAGCTTTCTGCAGTGACGTCCTGTGCCCGCCCTGGCCGGGACGGTAACCTCTAGCCGCAGACGGCTGCGGAACCCTCCTTGAGATGTGGTTATTTGTGAATGAGGAATTGATTTTTAAATTTTATTTTTCATTTTAAATTTCAATTTGAAAAGCCACCTGTGACGAGTGCCTGCCCCATCGGACAGCCCAGTGCTAGATGCACAGAGCCCCTGAGCTTACCGGACCCCCCAAGATCGTCAACTTGTTCTATCCCAAGCATGGCCTGAACTCGGGGCAAGTTGTTGGGTGAAAGCCTGTTGCTTAGCAACAGACACTCAGCAACCCTCTCTGTTGCTGCTCATCCCCCCACCCCCAATGCCAGTCGCTGGAAACCATCTCTTCTCAGGTGGGTGAGCTCAGCTGGGAGGGATAAATGCTTTTCCCTCAGGCACAGCTCGCTTCCCCAGGGGGCCTGGCTCCCCAGGGCTCAGGCCCTGCAGTGGGCAAGGCCTTCCCTGGATCACATGCCCTCATGAGATGACAGGCGTGCCAGCATCTCCTCACCCTGCGGCACCCCAGGGAAAAACAGGCATTTCCAGATGCAGAGTTGGTGGGCCCAGAGGGGAGACAGGGTGGCAGCCTTTAGGAGAGTAGGGATCATTTTTTATTCTTTCCTCCCCTCCTTTCCTCTCGCTTTTCCCTGACACCTCTTCCTTCCTCTCTTCCTGGTGGGCAGCGAACGTGGAAGAGCATTTGGAAACCGACCTGGCTTCATCCTGCCTGGGTCACTTACGAGCTGTGTGGCATCGGGCAAGTCACCCTGCCTCTCGGAACCTTTCAAAAGGGATCACCTGTGGACACACAGCCAGCCAAACAGAAATGCAATGGCAAACACTGAAAAAAAAAGAGGCATAACACGCCCTCCCTCTGCAGGTTAGCAGGAGGCCCTCAGCAGTGGCACAGGCAAACCGTTTAGAACAGTGTGTGGGGGCGTGGCTCCCTTCCCTGGAAAAGGAGCAGAGAGCGACTGTGTCGGAGTGTTGGAGGGTGATTTCACTGGTTGCTGTGTCTGGCGTCAACTGAAAACTTACCTCAGAGGTTGTCGCAGTGGGTCCAGGCTTGGGGTCCCTAGGCGGGAAGGGTGGGCTGGGTGGGGGTGTTGGATGGGGGAGGGGTCTCCCTGGGTCATCATCCTGGGGCAGGAGGAACTTGCTGGTGTTTGTCAGCTGACTTCCCGAATTTTTCCCTCCAGTAAAGACATCTGCACCTTGGAGCTTCTTCGCACAGCGATGGGGCCTAAAATCACTGGGAGAACCCTAACCTCAGAGCTCGGAACAAAGTCTGTTGGTTGGGTTGGGGTTCTAGAGAGTAAGTGGGTGCGATTGGTCTGTTTCTGGACCCCCTGTGAGAAGCTGTGGCCCCTCTCAGTTGGTTTGGAGGAGGGACAGTGAGCAAGCTACCTCCTGCCGTCCCTGTCATTGGAGCCCAGGACGCCTGGAGGGCCCACGTGTTATGGTTTGAGTCTTCCTGATGTGAGTGATTTGTTTAGGGTCCTGCCCCCAGGAATTGATGCAGTCAGCATATATTGGTTGAGGACCTACTATGTGTCAGGCGCCGGCACCACAGTGGGGAATAGGAGAGACTAGGCTCGTGATTTCATGGAACTCAACGTCCCAGAGGCCGTGGCAGACAGCAGGACAATTATGAGAAGTCGGGGCTAGCACCGTGTGTCACAGTATTGAGGGGTTTGGAGAGACCTTCCTGAGGAAGAGGACAGGGAAGAGTCAGTCAGGTGAAGGAAGAAGTGACAGGGTTGGTCCAGCAGGAGGGAGAGCCAGCGGGAGTGACGTTGCCGCCACTTGGTGACAGTGTACTGCGGGCTCCATTGTCAGACCTTCTGAATGAAGAGAGGACCGAGGGCCGCCTTGGGCAGCCGAGCTTGGGTCCTCTGATCTGGTCGGACTTCGGCCGGCCCCTGACTTACCCATCTCCGGCCTCCGTGTCCCTAAGGTACAGCGCCAGCCAGCCCCGTCTTTCTGGTTCCGGTCCTGCCTTCCCCAGAGGACCCCAAGGACAAAGGCCTGTACTCTCTGCTGTGGAGGGAGAGGCACTGGGTCTTAATCCTGCTTCCCCGTACCTGAGGCCAAATCCGGAAAATCCTTCTAAGAGGTGGGGTGCGGGTGTTGCAAAATGTGTTGTGTTCCATGTCCTGAGGCAAATGTGACAGAAGGTGAGGATGGGGCCCATTTAGTCACTTATCCCTACCGTCATGCCCCTCTCTTCCTGTGCTTGCTGCCTGGAAAAATGTAACAGCCCCCGCCTTCCCAGGCCGGCCCCAGGTACACATGCTGGGCAGTTAGGGCCCAGCCAGCCTGCTCTCCTACCCCCCTGGTACAGACCAGCCAGCATTTCCCATCAGTTCACGGCAGAATTTAGGGTGGGGATCACCAGCTGGGGGGGGGGGGCTCTTTATTTTTTTATTTTATTTTTAAAGATTTTATTTATTTATTTATTTTTAAAGCGAGAGGGAGAGAAACATCAATGTGAGAGTGAAGCATCAGTTGGTTGCCTCTAGCAGGCACCTAACTGGGGACCGAACCCTGTGACCCAGGCGTGTGCCCTGACTGGGAACTGGCGACCTTTAGCTTTGCAGGTAGATGCCCAGCCAATGAAGCCACACCAGTGAGGACTTGGGTGGCCTCTTTAGATTAGAGTCACAGGCCTGGCAGCTGGGACTCCTGCCGCTTACAAAGGAGATGGCAGCCCAGAGAGGGCAGGTAATGCACTTGAAGTCACACAGCCTCAGTTTCCTGGAGCAGGGAAGGAGCGCCCAGCCTGGAGGGAAAGCAAGTTGTGGCAGACACACCTCTCCGCACAAGACCAAGGCTGGACCTGCGGGAACCCTCCGGAGGTGGGGGCTGAGGGTGGGCGTGCCAGCCACTCCGGGCAGTCTCTGCTTTTGCTGCATTTGTGGACACGTTCTGGAATGGAAGTTCTTAATAACAACCCTTCCACTCTCCAACTGATGTTTTAGTGACTTTGAAGTACAAAGGCAGGAAGCTTCTGCTGTATTTGGAGAAGGGAGACCAGGGCCACAGTGAAACAGGGAGGGCATTTCTGTTCTGTAAGGGTTGAGGGCTCAGGAACCAAACTAGCAGTGCTGTTTGCACGTAGACACGTTTCTGGGGAGCAGGCATTGAGTGCCTGCTGGGCTCCTGGCTGCTCCTTCCTCCTTGTGTGAACTTGGACAAGTGACGTCACCTTTCTGAGCCTCAGGTTTAGGCAAACTGCAAAGGGCCAGATAGTAAATATTTTAGGTTTCTGGATTATATAGGCTCTGTCACACTTTGCCATTGTTGTGTGAAAACAGCCATAGATAAAATGGAAACTTAGGAGCAGAGCTGTGTTCTAATAAAACTTTATTTATAAAAAAATCGGCTGTGGGCCAGATTTGACCCTTGGACACTGGTTTGCTGACTCAGCCAGGTCCTTCTTCTGTGAAGTGGGGCTGAGAGAATAGAAGGAATTAGTGAGTCTAACAGAATGAACTTGTGATAGGCATTAACCGCTGTCATTGTTAACACCCTCACTTGTCGCTCCCGGCGGCCCTTCCCAGTAGATGGATGGTCTCATTTCACAGGGTCAGAGAGATCAGGCGACTTGCCCTCAGCCCTTCTGTTGCCTGACCTGGGGTGCATCTCTGTGCCTCTTTGTGCCTCAGTTTCCCCTCCTGTAGCCTCAGAGAGGACTGTGATGTCAGTGCACAGGGTTGGTGGTGAGGTCCGTTGTGCAGGGTGGGTGGGGGTCAGGGATGTGGAGGCACAGAGGGGCGGAGTCCCTAGCAGGGGCCACTGGCTTGCAGGGCTGGGATTAGGACCCGAGCTACCCACACCTGACTCAGTTTTCTGGGGGGCCTGAGTTACAGGCTTCTGGCTGGGAAGCTGCCAGAGAGGAATGGCTGGAGTTAGCCCGGAGCTCCGAGTACCATTCCCCTGGGGGTGGAACTCTGACCGCCGCCCCCCCCCCGCCCCCCCCCCCGCCCCCACCGCCACTTGCTTAGATTAGAGAGCACACGGGCCCTTGTCTCCAATGAGGGAGTGTGTTCCTAAGGCAGGTGTCTTGCTCCAGAGCCAGAATGGACAAGGTACAAGCCTGCTATTAATTTGGACAGATACCTCCTTGAGGTACCTCCTCTGCTCAGAAGCCTTCCTTGGCTTCCCTGTGCTTGGAGGAACAAAGCCAGGCTCCTTCCTGGGGCCGTCAAGTCCTCTGTGACATTTGAGCTTCGCGCCCTCCTCTTCCTCTGGGTCCCCTCAGGCCCCAGATCAGGGTCCATGGGCTGGCCTCTTGTTCTTCCAAAATAGCCACGCTGGCTTTCAGAGGCCCCTCTGGCTTCTCTTGCTGCAAAGCTTCGTTCTCATCCTTAAGGCCCCCTAACACGTCCTCTGCTCTGCGAAGTCTTCCCGGATCCCTGCCTGCCCCCGGGGTCCTGTGACGCACGGCAGCCATGTGCTCCCGTGGCCACCAGCCATGCCGTGTTCTGCAGTTACGTGTTTCCCATGGGCTCTGTCTCAGGGTCACCCTTCCGGGCCCAGAGCCCAGAGAGAAGACCCCGGGGCAGCTCCACTCGGACCCTGCCTGCCTGCTCGGTCTCTCACTGTCCACTCGGCCCAACCCGCTGTCCTTCCCAAGCCAGGGACACACATTTGGGCGTGACACTGTAGCCCACGGACTCCTCAGGGGCTGCCCCAGGCCCTGCTGTGGGGGAATAATTACAGCGGCTGGATGTGGAGCATCTCCTGGGTGCCCTGCATGCCCCCCGCCCTTGGTAAGGTGGGAGGAACGGAACTCATTTCCTGGGAGCATGACTGTCTCACAACAGACCCTGCCAAGCCCTTCCTTGAGGCCATGGCAGAGTTAGGGGACATTGCCAGGGCAGGCAGGCCACTTGCAGCCCCGTTGACCCCCGCACGAAGAGATCAGAAAGCCTGCACAGACCCCTGGGTGGGCGCGCCGGGCCGATGTCCCCAAGAGCCTCACCCAAAGCGTCGGCACTTCAAACACTCATTTTTTTAAAGTCCAGACTTGTGACCAAGTCGGGTTTTTCCTCCAAATGGGTTAAAAGCAATGAGGTTCTAGTTCTACAGAAATATGCGTGCATATTTGTCCTGCTTTACAACAATCATTGTTGAGTGGCTTACCGCATGGCAGGCAACGTGCCGGGAGCTCAGAGGCCTGGGCTGCTGGTGCTGGGTTGCTCCTGGTAAGCAGGTGAGGACGCTGGGGCTCAGAGAGGGACAGTGTTCTTCCCAGGGTTACCCAGCACCCGGCCCAGTGCCGTGGGGGTGGACTGCAGCTGACAAGGTGAGAAAACAGAGTTGGGGGGAGGAGCTGTGGTAGAGACAGGGGCGGAGAGAACCTGAAATGTAAGACTCATACTAGTGCATTTCTTGGGACGCCCGGGGTGCCCGGCAGGGTGTTACGTGCTTTGCTCACATTAGTACTGGACCTCCCAGTGGCCCTATGCGAATTACACTGCCTGCGTATCCATTACATGGAGGAGAAAACTGAGGTCGGAGACGTGAATGTCCCCAGAGCTGAGGCTGAATGAAACGTGGGGCTCCGGACTCGCTGTGCAGAGCTGTCTCTGCACACGCGCCTCTGTGGACACTGTCAGGAGGAAGGTGCGGCCTGAGGGGTCGGCCCGCAGCCCCCCAGTCTGTCACGTCTCGGCAGCAGGCAGGCCAGGAGTGGCCTAGGGGTGTGTAGGGCTGCATCTGTCACAGGCCAGTGACCACGTGGCTGGAGGCGCCAGGAGGAGGAGTCCAATCAGGGGTGCTCAGGCTGGGGTGAGGGGCCTGCCCCGTCCGTCCATCCTGTGGACTCGGGTCCTCGCTGCCACCCGGCGTGTCTCCTCCTGCAGGGCTGGGGACGGGCCTGGAATTAATTCAGCCCCTGCCGCATCCCTGGGCCCGCCCCCAGCTCTCGGCGGCCTGGTTCCGAAGATGCCCTTGCTGCTCGCCTCAGTGGAGCCCTCAGCCAGTTTTCAATCTAAGTGACAGCTGCCCTCAGCCAAGTCAGCTCCGATTAATTTCCAAGGGCTTCCAGGGGCCTGGCGGAGCTTCTCACGCAGACCGAGCTGCCCCGGCGGCTGGCGTGAGACTTCTTCCTTACCCTGCTAGGGCCCTGGGGAGGTGGGGTCTCACAGGGCCCCTCCTGATCATGGATAGGGGAGCCCTGGGGGCCCCCCTGCCTGTCAGGAGCCTGCACGCCTGCCATGCGTTGTTCCCCATCACCTGGGACTCGTGTGGAACCTCTCAGGCGGCGTCCAAAGCCTTGAATGGGCCTCCGGGTTTCCTTGGTGACTCTGTCACCCGGGCTGTTTTTGTCTCGTTGGTGAGCATCAGAGCCCTGTCTCTGAGTGTTGATCTCAGAGGAAGAGAGAGAAGGAGAGGTGGGGAGGAGACGAGAGGCGTAGAGAGAGGTTGAGAGAGAACGAGAGAAAGAGAGATTGAGAATGGGGGTTGCAGACGATAGAGAGAGTGGAAAGACAGAATGGAAAGAGGTAGGACCCACCCCTTTGGGCCACGACCTTTTACTTTTCCACGTGACTGTGATAAAGCCACAGACTTTGGCATCAGACAGACCTGGGGGCGACCCTGGCTCTGCCACTGGCCGGCTGTGTGACTGTGCACCAGTGGCGTTCCCTCCCTGAGCCTCAGCTGACCCCCCACCCCGTAGAAGGGGCCGAGTGCCGGGCCCTCTCGCCCTGGGTGCTGGCGTTACCTGGTGAGATCGAACGCCGCCTGGCCTGCAGGGAGCCCAGGGGCCGGGCATGCTGTGATGTCCCCGGAGCTGAGCGACGTGGAGACTGGTCAGCCTCCTTTTTCCGTGTCTCGGTTGTCACAGTGACGCCATTGCTAGATGGCGATGGGAGGGCAGGGAAGGGGTTGGGGGTGGGGATGCAGACAGAAGGCTAGGCCGAGGAGTGGCCAGTCCGCTGGCCTCTATGAGACGCCCAGGTGGGGTGTCACCAAGGCTGCCATCCTCAGTCCCCAATCCTTGGGATTTGGGTGCTGGTCCCTGGGGCTTAGGTTAAGGCATCTTGGTGTCCCTTGTTTTAGGAGAGCCCCAACCTACCGTCTACACTGAGTGTGAAATCTCACTGCCCCAAAGGGACAGCAAGAGTCGGGGGGGTTGTACATCCACCTGCCACCAGTCATTGTAGAGGGGACCAATTAGGCCCAGAGAGGGGCAGTGCCTTGCGCAGGGTCACACAGCTAGCAGGTGAAGAGCTGGGATGAAAATAGGAGTCACGTATTCAAATATGTAACAAATCTTTATCAGGTGCTTACTGTGTGTCAGGGACCAGAGAGACAGCTGGGAGCCATGTGGGCATCCAGGCCAGGCTCCTCTGATCTTCCCAGGAGGGAGAATTATCTCCCCTTCCACAGATGGGGAAACTGAGGCCCGGCAGGCTGAGCTTGACCAGTGTTGTGGATCTGGTGAAGGGTAGAGTTGAGATTCAGACGGAGGTGGGATTTGAATCCAGGCTTCTGAAGGCACGGTGGGGGCTCCCCCCATCTGCCGAGCATGGGGGAGGAGTTGAATGGGGGTTGGGGGTTGCTGTTTCTCTGCGTGGCTGGCGGCCGTGTGGACCCTCTTTGTGCTGCCCGACATCTAGCTCAGACACTCTGTTCCTGCCCCTGAGTTCGTGAGTCCCCACCTACCACATGGCCCAGGGAGAGAACACGGTCAGGCAGGCGGGGTGGGGTCCTCCTTGGGGTTGGGGGACCCTGCAGGGCGATTCCAGTGGGCGTGGGAGCCAACTTCACTGGGGTGGGTTCCCCTGCTTCCCCAGCGGTGGGTTATTAGAGATGGGCCCCATCACCGTGTTAAAAAGTCTGTGACTTCGCTTACCACCCGGCACGACACTCCACTCCTGCTCTGATGGACGGTGACGGTACCTGGCACGACGGAACCCGGGGTGAGTCAGCAAGGAGCTGGGCGCTGTCCCCGACCCATTTTGTGGAGAAGGCAGCCGAGGCTCAGAGAGGAAGTGTGCCTAGCCCAGGTCAGCCTGCTGGGAAAACGTCCTGGGGACTGCTGTGCAGACTTTGCTGGCCTGACTCCGCAGCTCCGCCCACGATGTGTTTCATCTTCGGTGGCCTGTGGCTGAGGGACCCTGAACTCAGGACTCCCCTCTGGCAGAGTGAGGTGTGTCGGCACCTCCCTGCAGCCAGCTGGCAGTGGCTGGTGGTCTCGTTACCATGATGGTGGTTGGGGGCGGGGTTATCATCTGAGCGCCGGAGGAGGGGGGTCGTGTATATACCTCAGAGTAGGGGGCACCGGAAAAACATCAACACAGAGCTGACAGCTGGGTAGGATGGTAGGGGTCAGCAGGGATGAGGAGGGGAGGGCGTTCTGGGCAGATGAAACATCCGGTGCGGTGGGGGAAGGGTCAGGTTCCCACGAGGGACCATGGAGCTGGGGCACTGAGAGCTGAGGCTGGCAGCCGAAGAGGGAAGCAGGCCAGGTCATGTGAAGCCAGGGACTTGATCCTGGGGGCACTGGGGAGCCATGGAAGGTTGAAGCAAGAGAGAAAGGTCTGCTCTGATTGGTGCCTCGGGAAGCTCACTTGGCTCCCAGGGGGAAATGGGCTTGGGGACCAGTGTGGAAGCAGAGAGAGTAGCGAGGCCACTGTAGGAGGCAGGAGGCAGTGGGGGCCTGGACCAGGGCGGGGACAACAGAATGGGGGAGAGGAAACAGGTGGACTTTGGAGGCAGCCTCTTCCCGCCCTGGTGCCTGGACCCCGGGGCATGGGGAGGACTGCAGAGCCACATTCAATGCCCAGGACTTGCCTGGGTGCAGTGCCAGCCTTTCTTGGAGATGGGGAGTAGGAGTGATGAGGGGCATGGATGTGTTTGGGGGACCTAAGGGACTCTCGAGCCGCAGGACAGAGGTGCCGAGTGGACGTTGGGTCAGCCTTGTGGCTCCCAGGCCAACCTCTGCTTCTTGGCCCAGTGGCCCCGCCCCCCAGCTGAGTGGCAGCTGTCACAGATACCAGCGTCTCCCCCAGTCAGGTCCAAATAAAGGAAAAACCAAAATACATTTCCCTTTGTCGGAATCCGGCGAGGGTGAGTGGGGCTAGAGTCATTCGCAATTGTGTTCTGGGGCCCACACTGCTCCTTACATAAGCTCGGAGTTAAAAATACACACGGAATTCTAATTCGCCTGCTCTGCCCGGGATTGCACCCCAGGCCCCCGCCCTCCAGCCTCAAAGGTCAGGGGGTGGGGCAGGCCCCTCGCACCCATGCAGCCAGAGAAACTGCCCCCTAGCATGGAGCTGGCACATGGCAGTAGTAGCTCTGGCTGCCTCCAAAGCCCCATGCTGTTAAAGGATAATGTGTGTAATAATCTTAAGAGCAGCTAACCTTTTCTGAGGGCTTGCCATGTGCTAAAGACTTCACCCACTTCATCAGCTCAACCTCCCAGCAGCCTGTGAAGTAGGTTCCCATTTACAGCCCAAGTTCACGGTTGTCCAGGCCACATCCTACCCTGGATTAGCACCCTGGGAGCCCTTCACCTGGGCGCCAGCGGGAGCCCACCTCTGACTCCCACCATCTCCACCCTTCCCTCTGGTGGGTGGGGGACAGGAGGAGGCCAAGCAGGAGTGCCCTCTCTGAGGGTTCGAGGACAGAGCAGTGGCTGTAGATCCCACAGAGGCAGCTCCCTCACCTGTGGAGGGTAGCAGCCTCCCCAGCGAGCTCTCCGTGCCTGAGCACGTGGCTCACCCAGTCCCGGGAACCTCCAGTGCAGAGCAAGGTGGTGACAACGCTCGTTTTGCTGGCTTTAAAAAAAGAAAGAATAGAAAACTTGGCCCCCTCCGTGGGCGGCATCTCCAGCACTGAAAGGAACACGAGGTGTCCCTAGGTAAACAAGTGCGTGTTTTTTCCCTTCTCCCTTCACCCCAGTCATGGCCACAGCAGAGGGGTCACTGAGCCAGCCCAGCGGGTCCCCACTCGGGCCTGCAGGCTCGTCAGCAACAACACAGGGCGGGCGGCACCAGCCTCCCAGTGCCGGCGGGAGCAGGTGCTATGCTGGGCAGCGTGCTGCACGCGTTTCTTGCATCCTTTCACTCACTCCTCCCAACTGCCTCCCTGACACCCGTCCAGTTATTTCCCCCATTTTCTCGGGCTGAAGTTCAAAGCCCAGGGGATGTGAGCGAGGCGGACACTGTCACTGGGAGCCCCGTAAGTAAGAGGAACGGAATTATGTTCCTCATGCACGCTCCCACTTTTTGGTACTGGCTTGTGCCTCTCCCCTCCCTTTCATGGAAGTTACCATCCCCATGGTGGATGGAGATTCGAGGAAGACAGGACCCCAGCAGGTCTCAGCGTCGCAGTGGGGTGAGCGGGAAGGCAGCCGGTCCCACCATAGCGGGATACGAAGTCGGTGGCAAAAATGACTGAGGGAGGAACTGTGGGTCCAGGGAGGGGGGTGTTGGGATGGGGCTGGATGGATCCACAAGGCCTTGTGCCTGCGGACAAAGTGCAGGTTCAGGAGTGGCCTCTGGGTGGTGGTGGGTGGGGGTGCAGCGCACTCCAGCTCCAGGCCCTGCCCTCCCTGCCCCGTGTGTGGTGACTGATGTGGTCCCTTCCGACCCAAAGGAGGATGTCCTTAAAAACCATCCCCAATCCTTTCCTTGCTGGGCAGACACTCCATCCTGTGAACTAGAAGCCCCTCTCCCCAGCCCCTGGGCTTGCTTGCACAGGGCAAGGCACAGTCGGGGTGATGCATTTGGAAGTTTTTAAAGAATGTATTGATTTGAGAGCGAGCGAAAGAGAAACATTGATGTGTTGTCCCACTTATTTACACATGCATTGGTTGATTCTTGAGTGTGCCCGATGACACTCCTGCCTGCCTCTGGGAGTGACCTCCCCGCCCCCAACCCACACATGCACCCGGCATCATTAGCTTTTTCTCTTGCATGGCCTCCCCAAGCCGCTCTGCCCAGGGCCCTCTAGGAATCCCCACCTCAAGCTACAGATGAGGAAACTGAGGCCCTGCAGTTAGGGACCAGCGGCTCAGGTATGGGGGATCCAGGAGCCCATATTGCCCTGACTCGCTGCTAGGAATCCTGGGTTGAAAGGAGAGGGCAGGTGTTCTAGGTGGTAACCTGGTGCCAGGTGACTCCTGGGCAGCTCCCTGCCCCTCGGAACCACCGTCTTCCCACCTGTCAGGTAGGGATGAGGGCCACTTCACAGTTGGTGCACGGACCCCAGCTGAGTGCCTGCCATGTGCGGGGACCACACCCAGCCTGCCCCTCCCCCGTGCGGACACAGTCTGATGGGGGAGGCCGACAGCTCCCAAACGGGACAAGATCCCTCAGATTCCGTGGTGTCTGCCCGTGCCAGCGCTGAGTAGCTCCAGGGTCTGCCCCCAACCCTGGGAGCTTGGCAAAGGGGTGCTTTTATCTCTGGATTCTGGCCGGGGGGGCCGGCGTGCCTGCTGCCCCGGGAGCAGGGGCAGAGGGCCTCTCCGGAGCTGGGGCAGGCCCTGACTTGAAACAGCTTCTGCAGGACTGATTTATCGGCAGCCACTCGGCAGCCACTCGGCAGCCTGGGGGAGCGGCGGTCCCAGGGCGTGCCGGGTCCCCCCGGCTGGAATGAATCTGGCGGGAGGATGAGTTCGGTCATGCTTGGGTTGTCAAGAACTGAAGAATGATAATATTCTCTCTTAAAAATATTCCCCATGGATACCAAACTCTCTTGCTCGTCCCAGGCGGAGGCTGCGGAATCCTGCAGCACTGCTCTGTGATGTCAGGGCAGCCTCTCATCCTCTCTGAGCCCGAGGGGCCCCCTCTAGCTGGGGGGAAGGGTCGCCCCACTGCTGAACTTGCTAGGGGGTGGAATTAGGTAATACGTGAAAGTGTTCAGCTGTGTGCTGACTAAATCCACCCTACGTAAGAAGGCCAGTTGTCTTGGATGTAGGCCCCCCTCGTGCTTCTGGGTAGTCAGTAACTTGGGAACCAAGTATCCTTAGGAAATTCGGCCATTTTGGTCAGTCTGGAACCGTCATGCAGCAAAACTAGGTCCTGGAAGAGTCCTTGAGCCTCCTGGGAGCCCAGGAAATGTTGATGCCCCTTCATGCTCCTCATGCTGCAGCCACAGATCAAGGGGACAATGTGGCAGGGGCTTGGGCCTGAGTCTTATCTTTCTTCGGCTGTGCAAACGTTGGCAAGAGGCCTTGGTTTCCTGTCTGTCAAATGGGCATGTGCGTTGCTGGAGCTAATATGTGTCCGTGAAGTAGGGGACCCCCTTCACAGCTGCTCTCTCTGGCGGGTGCTCCACTCCTGCCAATGATCTTGCAATGGTTGGAACAAAATTCCTTTTGCGGGTCCTAAGCGGTGGGGAGCAGGGCAGGCGCGGGCTCCAGAGCAGAGGCGTGAAGGCTGTGTGTCAGCAGGGCTAGGATCCAAGGCTCGCTGTGTGTGCTACGGGACCCTGCATCTGATGCCACCAGCTTCCAGGTTACCTTCTCCCCGGGAAGCCTGGGGGTGGTGTTAGCGGCATCCCAGTCCCACCACTACTGACTGGCGTTGAAACCGCAGGCTCACAACCTCAGCTTCTCCTTCTGAGAAATGGGGCGAAGACTCCGATTTCACAGACAGGAATGTGTCCGCCTGGCCATACCCAAGAAGGGGCATGAGGCTTGGGGGCTAGTAAATGGCTGTAAGGACCGCTCACTTCTGACCTCCCAGGTACTAATGACAGTCCCTCTCAGGGGAGTCTCTCTGTGAACCAGGCCATGACAAGGCCCCGAGGGAGACAGCATCACCCCCATGTTAGCAGCGAGGACCTGGGGCTCAGAGAGGGAATGTGGCAGACACCTAGCCACACAGCGGTGGGACTGGGATTCAAGCCCCAGTCTGTGTGTCTCCAGAGTGACTGTGTTATGTCACTGTCTCCTGTCCTCCTCAGGAGGGGCATGCAGACAGTGTCTGCCTTGTTTCCTGCTGGATCCCCAGGGCTAGCACCGCACCTGGCACATGGAAGGGACTCAGTAAAGGCTCATTAACTGAATGAATGGGAGCAGGAGCAAAGGTGAGAACCTACCCTCCAGCCCCAGCTCCTCCCAGCAACCCAAAGCTGGGTGTCTCTGGGGCTCCAGGGCGGAGGCCCAGACCCAGTCAGTCACAGCTTGGCCTTGGCTGCCTGGGCCTGTCCTTCTGGGAGGACTTTCTCGGCTCCCGAGGGAGGCCTCGCTGTTAATCCCAGAGGGCGAGGTGGGTGAGCTCACTCTTAACCTGGCACGGGGCCCTGGCTGGGTCTGTGGGTTGTGCTGAGGCGGGCGGGCCGGTTAAGGAGTTCAGTGTTTGGGTGTGCTCTCTCGGCCCAAAGTTTGCCCTCCACCCCCCAATCCCAGCTTTTCTCATGTCTACCGAATCAGAAATTCATCATTAGCCCACCTTTATAACCCAGCTGTGCCCCTTCCTGGCTGTGTGACCTTGGGCTGGTCACCTCTCCTTTCTGAGAGTCAGGCTCTGTAAAAGGGGAATAATGAAAGTATTCATCAACATACAGTAGTAGGCCTCAGAACGGAACCGTTGGTCACCAGGCAGCAGTAAGTTAGCAGTCCTCCAAATGACTGTTCCATTCCTTCCCTGCCTCTGAACTCCCCAGTTCTTGCTTTATTCACATCGTATTCATACTAAGGTGAGAATGGTTGTCAAACTACCTTCCCCCTCAAGGGTGTCTAAGCCTGATATCACTATGACCTATGGTGTTTCTGGTGCTGTGTGACTGAGTGAGAAGGAAACTGAGGGAATTTCACTAAGGGGGCAAGGGGAGGAATAGATTCCCTCACCCTCATCCCCCAAAGTCCCTTCATGCTACAGCTGGGGATGGGCGAAGGGCACTGGTCTGGTTGGAGGAATCCAGACTTTTAGTCTTTACTGCTGTGAGCAGTTCGGCACCTTATTTAAGGAAGTTTCCAGCACCGAGTAGACCCTTAGCAACTGCCTTTCTGGAAGGTGACCAGTCAGCGGTGGTCTGGACCTGGACTGTCTCCCCCACCACCCTTTCACAGCGTCTGATGCACTCCCACATGCGCTTCAGCGTCCAGTTCAGATACCTCTCCTCCAGGAAGCCTTCCCAACTTTGCTCAGGTCCAGTTAATCTTTTGGGAACTCAAGCTCACGGGAGATGAGCAAACCCCAAGTTTACCCTGCCCGAGGCTCCTATCTCCCAAGGGTGTAAAATCATGGCCCAGGGGGAGGCCTTTTCTTGGCTGAGGTCTCACTGCCAAATCAGAGACCACAGTGGGTGCGGGGGGGGGGGGGGGGCGGATTCTAACCTTCTTACCGGCCATCTCTGGATCCCTTCAGAATGCGTTTAGGCACACAAAGAGGGCACAGCCCCCACCTCTCTTCTCCTGCCTCTCCGACTGCACCCCCCGCCCCGGGGGCCTCCCGCAGAGCTGAGTGTGCAGCTAACATGCTCTCTTCCTTCTTTCTCCGCAGCCCACGACCTCCCCGCGAACAAGGCCTCAGCAGCCCAGCCCGGCAGCCACTTGCAGTGCCTGTCTGTCCACTGCACAGACGACGTGGGCGACGCCAAGGCCCGAGCCTCCGTGCCCACCTGGCGGTCCCTGCACTCCGACATTTCCAACAGATTCGGGACATTCGTGGCCGCCCTAACTTGAGATGACAAGAATGCCCCGCCCCCACCAGGCCCTTCCCTCCCGCCTCTCTCTCCCTCCTCCCCTCACCCTGCTCCCTACCCAACAACCCTGATCATTTGAAAGGGCCACTATTGCTGAGTTGGATGAATTATTTTCTAGGTTGGTACCTGCTTAGTGGCATATGGACTGGAAGGGGTTAATTTAAAGGGGGAAAAAAAAACCTCAAAAAAAATTTTTTTTAAACGAGAAACTCTGTCTGCCACAGTATGTTACCAGTGTTAACCCTTCAGCAGTTAGCAAACTTTTGCTTCAGCCTTTTCCCTGCTAGATAATTCCCGTTTTTCTGTCATCTTGGCATACGGTTTTTAGATGACCTCCTTCTTTGTTTTATCCCCATGCCGCTGTATGTCCAAGTATTGTTATTTCATAATGAGACGAGAGTTGCTTTCCTTTTTTATTCTCTTTTATTCTTGTTCCCCCCACCCGTGCCCTTGCTTTTTTTTTTTTCCTTTTTGCTTTGTTCACTGCTTATTAAAATGGAAATCCTGGAGAAGAGTAGTTCTGGAATATTGCCGGGTGGAAGTCCCATTGTCATCACGACATTATATATTGACATCCAACTGTCATCGGTCAGGCCGGAGCCAAACGAGGAACGCCCCGCCCCATCCCCCTTAGGTATTGCGCCTGGGATTTTGTTTTGTCTGTTCCCCGAGAAAATAGAGAGGTTTTCTTTCCTGCAAACCACGCTCAGCCTTGAGCTCCGTTCTTCTCTCTCCTGCGGGAAGCGGTGCCTCTGCGATGGAGGTGATGGCGTGGCCAGCCCGCTCCCCGGCGCGGGAAGCAGTCAGAACCTTTGACAGCGGTGCTTCCGCTCCTTTCCGGGCCTCTCCGCAGACGCCTGGGCTCCGAGTGTTCACGCTGTGCCGAGCGGTGCTGGTCGGCTTGGGGCGTGGAGGCCACCCAGCTCACAGTCTCTAGGGATTGGGGGCTCCAGGCTCCAGCTCTGCTGCAGCCAGGCCCCTGGGTCTTGGGTGCTGGAGTTGGGGGCAGATCAGTTCTTAGCCTTTGACCTTTCCTGACAGCTGTTCCCAGCTGGGCATCGCTGGGGACGGAGAGGGGGAGCCTGGGTGCATCTCCCCCACCTCTCCTGGTTGGTCCTCACACTTGCTATTTTACCACCTCCAACCTGGGCAACCACCCATCCCTGGAAAGGATGAGGGGGCCCCAGGCTCAGCTTGCTGAGCCCCCCTCTCCAAGCCTGGGAATATGTCTTTGCCAGGTTTTGCAGACTGCTGAGGGCCAGAGCGAGGAGGAAGGGAATTAACTCATGACTTTGATACCTGGGCCTTGTTTTTTGAATCCTAGAATTCTTTCCCCCTTTCGGTTTAATCTCACGCTATTGCAAAATTAGAGTCACATCACATGTGTCTCATGAAGAAATAACCTCTCTTTGAGAAGCAAGGAGGGGCGGCTGGGCCAGCAGGGCTCCCGGACCCGAGCAAGGCCTGTCACCTGGTCCTCCTGGAGCCAAGGTCACCAGAGGCCCAAGCTTGACAGGAGCAGGCACTTTTGGGTGCTGCTGATGCCTACAAAAGGCTTGAATGACTTATGGGGGAACAGGCGGGGAGTCACTGAGATTCCAGGCTGGGTCAGACAGGAAGTAACTGATACCACTTCACCCAAATTGACGACCCATATTTAATTTGTTTTTGTTAACGACCGTGTCTTACTACACAATAAATTCCCCATTTTGAGCCTCACCCCACCTCTTCCCCCTGGGTCCCCAGAGTTTGCAGACCTGGCTTTTTTTAGCAAGTGACCTGCAGACTTTGGGCTCACCATCCAAGGTCCCCATTGTTTGTTTCAAAGAGCTTTTCAGCCAAGGGAGAAGAGCGTCCAGAAAAACCTGGCTCTTCCCACAGCCCCCCCCCCCCCCCCCTTCTTTCCTTCTGCTGGCTCTTTCGGATCGGGTCGGAGCCTGGACAGTCCCAGGTTCTTGCACGGACAGTCTGACCGGGGGCTGACCCCCTGGCCGCCGAGGGCAGGCCGAAGCAGGCGGTGTGACTTTATCAGAAGAAGGTGTGAGCTGATTTGGTTCCTGAGTCCTGCCACCAAAGGAGAGAAGAGGGGAGAGATGTCCCCGCCCCCCACCCCCGCCACGGCGGCAGGAGAATCAGCCAGTCTGAGCAAAAAACGCCGTGCCCCCTCTGACTCCGAAATGTACAGCTGTTTTGAGAGCTTCATCATTTTATTTTTTTAAAAAACAGGAATGATTTCTCCTTAATTGCTTAAGGCCGGGGAGCCAAGCGTCTTGACTTCCGTCTCCCACTTGCCCCGCGTCGAGTCCGTCAGCACTTGGCCATCGGCTCGTGGTCGTCGCAACCTCGGAAACCCCTGAAGTCTTAAACTTTCTCGCTCCCTACGACCCCAGAATGGAACAGCTTTAAAAATAGCCTTAAGCAAAAAGGATGTTATTTCATTAAATTTGGTTTAATAGAAGGAATAAAAGCAAATTAAAAACACACCCAGCCCATGAGACTCCGAACACTGGTAATTGGTACTGCATAGCAAACTCTTCGGGAAAGAAAATGGAAACGTTGTTGCACATGTAAAATATGAGAACTTAACTCTGCTGTGTGTTAGGCAATCCTGTAATCTTTTTTGACTCTTAAAAGAAATTCATTTCTGAAATGCTTGGTTGGAAGACTGTGACAATAGCTCATGAAATTGAGTGTTATTTTTTTCTTTCTTTTTTAAAAAAATATGTAAAGTGCAGTCTTCTGTATTCATGCATATTGTATATACCTGTATATGTTTTCCTGAGCAGCTAAATAACAATAAATATGACGTTAATGGTGACTGTGGCACATTTGTGGGTGGGGCTGGCTTCATTTTTTTTTCCCCACCTCTCCCCTTTTCCCATGGGCCTCTTCAAATTCCACGGGGGATGGGAGTGTAGGAGTCTGGATGCTGTAGTGTGTGTGCATGAGTGTGTGCGTGTGTGTTCATGAGTGTGTTGCACACACGTGTGCACACACGTGTGCGCACGTGTGTGCATGGGTGATTTGATGTGAGTCTAAACTGGGTCATCTCAGAACTTCTCTGCTCAGCACTGGTGACATCTGGCTGGATAATTCTCTGGTGGGGACTGTCCCATGCACTGTAGGATGTTGAGCAGCATCTGAGGCCTGAGGACACCAGTGGCACCTCTTCCCCTCCTGTGCCAACCCAAACATTGCGCAGTGTGCCCTGGGAGGCATCTGAGAATGACTGGCATCTGATCAATGCCGGAGGGAAGGAGTAAGGAGAGACCCAGGTGGCTGTGTGGTGTGATGGTTATTATTTTGGGTCTTGGAGGTCAGTTTCAGAACTCAGGAAGCTTTGTATCCTCCTGCGTGTTCAGTGGCTTCTCAGTGCCTCCTTTCCCTCGTCTGTGAAATGGGTCTAACTTGTGGCATTGTTATGGAAGACGATGCAGTAAGTGTGGATGCAGCTCCCAGGAGGGCTCCACGCTTGCGGACTGTTGGTGCCACTCCTGGATCCCAATGTGGCACAGCTGGCAGCATTTTAGAGTCTGTTCCTCCTGGGTTGGTTGCTGCTTCCTCCACCGATAGCCATGGGCCATGGACAGGGGCTTTTAACCCAATCTCCATTTTCTTGACTCTAAAATGGAGCAAATACCATCTAGCTTGAAGGTTGCTGTGAGCACCAGCCCTGTTTTAGGCCCTGTAAAAGTTCTGGCTGGCAGCTTCACTCTGGCACCTGCAGCCTGAGGCTTGAGGCTGTTGCAGGACTGTGGTCTACAAAGGGGAGACTGGAGGGGAAAGATAGACAAATTAAAAGTGAGGGGAATATGCCTAATAGCCCGTGGTACAAAGGATGGAAAAACTTCTGAGACACTCATGAGCCCCATGTAGGAGGCTTGGGGAACACTTCCTCCAGTAGGTCATGTCCAAATGGGGTTTTGAAGGATGAATAGGAGTTCATTCTATACATTCCAGTATATAAATTGACCCTAATTTGGCAGAAATATTTCTTCTCTTCAGCTTTTAAAGTTTTTTTTTTTAAATATGTGCAGTAACGTATTTGTCAGAATATAAAGTTTTAAAGACAAGGCCTCTAATTTGGAGGAGCTTAAAAATGTCTTTAACCTTTAAAGGTCTCCTGCTCAGAGCGACAGTGGTGGATGGTGGTGTTCAGGACCCAAGGAAGGGAAGGGAAGTGAAAGAATGATGAGCAGTGAAGATGGGCGTCTGGGAGGCTGCAGGCTGGTGTGAAATGAATGGATGTGTGAGTGAGTGAATTCATGTCTCGGAGGGCCAGGAACCAAGGACCATGTGACACGGGGCCGTACATTGGGATGGATGTCGGCACCGGGGAGGGAGGGCCAGGGCAGAGCTCCAGCCGCAGGCCGCTACATCTTGAGGGCTGGCCTTTTCACGCCGACAGGGAAACCCCATCTTAGCCGGGTGTCCCATCTTAGAATGGCTGTCTCCTCCCCAGGAGCAGGGACTGAGGGGCTGTCTCCACCATGAGAGGGGATGGAGGAGGGGTCAGGGGGACCCTCAGCCCTTTGAGAGCTAGGGACAGATGCAAGAAGGACACCCCATCCTGCTGTCTTTGAACAAAGATTAGAAGCGTTCTCAAGACCAGAGTGCAACATGACTGGCAAAGGGGTCAGCAGGAAGGACCCCACCTGCGGCTCCCCAACCGAGTGTATCAGACATAAAGCATGTGGGTGGGGGTGGAGGGTGCCAAACCTCGCCCCCAGGCCAGCTGACCCGAGCAGGAAGGGATGGGGGCTGAGCGCCCAATTCTGCAACTATAACATCACTCGATAGGATGGCTTTCAGGCCCTAATTCTGCAGTCACGTCCCGATGAGTTGCCCCAGGCCCCTTGGCATTTGTTTTTAATGATATACAATTCACATAACACAGGATTCTCTATTTTAATGATTTAACTGTGTATACGTCAGTGGTTTTTAGTATATTCACAGTGTTGGGCAAACTCGGTTCCTATCCAATTCTAGAACGTTCTCGTCATCCAAAAAAGAAACCCTGTACTCATTTCTAGTTAATCCTGATTATCCCCTTCATCTAGCCCCTGAAAACCACAAATTGACTTTCTGTGGTTTTGCCTCCTCTGGACATTTCATGCAAATGGAGTCACACGACACGTGGCCTTTCGTGCCAGGCTGCTTTTACTTAGCGTGACGCTGTCGGTTCACGCCTCCACAGGCCGAACACCACTCCGTTGTGGGAATAGACCGCATTTTGTTTGTCTGTCTCCCAGTGGATGGAGATGAGGGCTGTTTTCCCTTTTTGACTATTACACACAGTGCTGCTACGAACACGCGTGTGCCAGTTTTTGCGTGGACACACACACGTTCGATTCTCTCGGGTGTCGACCTGGGAGCGGAGCTACCTGGGCGCGTGGTTACTATGTGTTCGACTTTTGAGGGCACATCAACCTCTTTCCACAGCAGCTGCGCCATTTAATACCTTGGAGGGTTTTTTTGTTTGTTTGTTTATTTAACCCAGTGTTCCCCACCCCCCATCTTCCCATGTTAAAAATGGAGGTATAATTTTGATGCAATGAAATGCACAGCTCTGCAGAGTCCAGTTGGGTGCGTTTTCACTAATGTCCCCACATGCGCAACCCAGATCCCTACAAAATTATACGACGGGACAGGCTCCCGGAGAGTGCTCTCCTGCCCCTTGCAGTTAACAGCCCGGCCCGAAAGCATCACCGGATTGTACTTCTATCGCCATGGATTAGTTTTGCCTTTGTTCTTGCATCTTGGCTGTTATAAACATGGCATCACACAGCCTATTGACGGTCTGGGGTTTCTCATTCGATTTCTGGCTTGCTGGGGTGGGAGGGAGTTAGTTGTGAATCCCAGTACCGACGGCCGTGCCTTGAGCGCATGCCCAGAGACTTCCCCCTATTTTCCGGAATTTGAACCCAGGCCTGTCTGACTCTCCATTCAAAACTCTGCCTGCTGCTGTGCAGCCACTGGGGTGGGACACAGAGTGGGGTACAAACAGATGGTATGAGGGAGCCCATGCCGAATTCCCCACTAACTGGCCCAGGGTCCCCTCTCTGGACCTTAGTTTCTCCACCTGACAAATGGGCTTAAACCAGCAGCACCTGCCCCAGTTACCTTCCCAAACAAGGCCTCCCTGAGAGAATATGAAAAGGGGGCAAGTTGAAAATGGTGAGGTGTAGGGGGAGTTTGGGGGACACTGTCGCCTGTAATCAGAGCCTCTGCAGCCGGGGTTACCGATTGCCTAGGGGACACCAGGTGCTGGCTAGATGCTTACTCTGCACATGCGGTGCTCAGAAGGATGTGGGAGGCGGGGCCTCCCAACACCCCCGTTTGTAGTGCTGCCATCTGTGGGCCAAGGTCACCCAGGAGAGGCAGGCAGGATGCACGTTTGGGGAGCTCTGAGCTTGTGGGCTGGCAGGAGGTCATCTTCTTGTATTTGTGCCTGTTGTAGAGATTTGAGCAAGCAGGGACAAACTTGCAGCTCTCAGCAAGGCCCCGTGGCCACCTTGTGTTTCTAGGGAGAGTGGGGACCCGGAAGGAGCTGGAACCCGGATCTGGCAGTGCCCCTTGGTTGTCCAGATGGGGACGTCGGCTTCATTCTGTGACGCGGGAGGTGCTAGAAGATAGGGGCTGGGTGGCAGACGGTCCATCAGCCCTAAGTCCCGCTCATTGGCTAGGTAGCTGCTCTCTGAGCCTCAGTTTCCTCATCTGCAAAATGGGGCCGATTTCAGCACCCACCACAGAGAGATGTAAGGATTCCATGCAGTAAGAGAGCTTTGCACAGGGGCTGTTCTGATTACAAATGTTCGGTACACGTCAGCTCCTGTGGTGGCAGGATCAACCGTCATGTGTTTCGGTTTCTCCCTGTGCAAATGGAGGTACAATAATGAATAACAGGGAACACTTGTGTGGTGCTTGCTATACGCAGGGGTCTTCTGCTGATGAGTTATTTTAAGAGCAGAGGATGTAGGCTCAATTACGGGCCCCGTTTTCCAAAGAAGGAAGCTGAGACGCAGAGAGGTGAAGCCACTGGATGAAGAAGGTCAGCTCCAGGGACCACGAGGCTTCGGTCATGCTAAGCACAAGGCCAGGTTGGGCCAGCTCCCCATGGCCGATACAGAGGAGGCTCACAGAGACACCACGGTCTACCTAAGGCCCCACAATTTGCCAGTGGCAGAGCACATGACCTCAAATTTGGGTCTTTCAGATTCAAGGGGCCAGGTCTCTTTGGCTGCCCCTCCTCTGTTCGGTGCCCTGCATACAGTAATCGCTAGATGAAGACTCTGTTCCCTGCCCAGGCAGAGCCCGGCCAAACCTTCTCCCGTCATTTTTGCTGTTGTTGGCTGAGGAGGCAGGGAGGAGAGGCTGAGGAGGAAGGGGTTTTGATTTCCCTGACTCCCTTCCCTGCCAGCACAGGTACAGGCTGTGGGCTGAGCCTGCAGGTGCCCCCAGCAGCCTCTGACAGGAGGGGACACGAGGAGGGGTGGGAACTCCTGTTTCCCCAGCCCCTCCCCCTGGGCTGGAGTCCCGCTTGTCTGGCCAGTGGTCCGAGGTCTGGGGGTGGGGTGGCCCGCAGGGACCGCCTGGATCAATGCCACTGAGTGCTGTGGCTGCGGCCTTTGTCCTCTCCATTACAGCCCCTCCCCACGGGTTGGGGGAGCCTGACCCCACGGGAATCTCTCCCGCAAGAGCACATTCTTCCTGGTGCCGCCGAGCCCCCTCCAGCTGCCCCCAGCAGCCCCCACTCCTCCAGCCTTTGTCCCAAAGAGGAACCCTCAGGAGTTCTGAGCCCCTCGGAGGACAAAGGGCTCATTGAGGCGCCAAGGCCAGGCGGAGGGGGAGGGGGAGGGCGTAGGGCCGAGTGACTGACAATAGTTAACAAAGCTGGAACACTCAGGGACCAGGTTCAAATCCTGCTCCCGCCACACAAACCTTGCCCGGCCTGAGGACCTTGCCTCTGGGAGCCTCGACTTACCCCCTGTGAGCGGGGTGAGTGAAGAGGGGATGGTGAGAGCTCACAGTGGCCAGCTATTGCCTATAACTCTTGCATCCGTACTGCCTCTGGTTGTATCACAATGTAATGATACTGACAATACGGATCCCAATTCAGGAGGGCCTGCTACACAGTTAAGATGTGGGCCCCTTGTTCAAAAAGCAAGGGATACAACACAAAAACAGTGCTACAATAAAAGCTTTTCCCTTTCTTCGGCAACCTCTCCCTCAACTTATGGTGTTTTTTTTTTTTTATTTGCTATTGAATGTGGTTCTAAGTAAAGAAAAATGAAAATGTTAAGTTATTAGTGTGAACTTCACCACTCATCTGCATAGCAGCCGGTGTTAGCTGTAAGCGCAAATACAAGGGCACTTAACTTAGGTGCAGAACCATCAAAACGACACAATTTGTATTTGTAGTTCATGCGTGTGTTTTCTCTTAACCAGAACAGTGGACACCCTACGCATACCAACCCAAGTGTTTTTTTTTTTTAAGATTTTATTTATTATTTTTAGAGAGGGAATGGAGGGAGAAAGAGAGAGAGAGAAACATCAATGTGTGGTCACTGGGGGCCATGGCTTGCAACCCAGGCATGTACCCTGACTGGGAATCGAACCGGGGACACTTTGGTTCACAGTCCGCGCTCAATCCACTGAGCTACACCAGCCAGGGCCCCACCCAAGTGTTTTTACTTCACTTCCAGATACACACACATTCTACCAATGCTGGGCCTCCTGCTTCCCGAGAGGAAGAGGAGTCCCGGCTCGCTCTGCCCTTCCTTTCCTCCTGCGGCGTCCTTTCGGCATCCGCAAACACAAATGAGAAAGGACACCATGAACAAGCAAAGGATATCATAAAAAAAGACAGGATGCCATAAAAAAATTACCATAGGGATTCTTGGCGGTCTGGGTTTCTCAGCGGCACCTTCTCTGTGCGTTTGAAGCAAGTTTGGGTGGAAAGGGGCGCCTCCCGGGGCGGACAGCGCCCCCACTGAATCTTGGAGGCAGACTGCTTGCCTGGTACTTGATTTGCATCTCAGCAAACCCCCACGCACGGTGGGTCCACACAGGAGCTCCGTGCTCACGGGCACTGTGAAGCCAGCCGGGAAGCAGCATCAAGAAACAGCAGTAGCCACGGAGGTTGCCTGCATCTCACCTGCTCCCGTGCGTGCTCCACGGTCGGAGGGACTTCGGCCAGTTTGAAGATAAACCTATGAAGAGTTTGAAGATGGTGACAGCAAAACATCGAACCAATCGAGGGGCCCTCTTGTGTGTTGGGGCCTGGGCGGGGTGCCAGTCACAAGCTCACCGAGCTGGTGCCCACGGCAGTTATCACCACCCTTACACCACGTTTGCCACGCGAACTTGCTTTGGCATTTATAGTCTGAGGATGTGGAAACGAGGCTCAGAGAGGTTGAATAACTGGCCCAAGTCCACACAGCTAGAAGGTTCTGGAATGTAAAGACCAGGGGTACTGCTTCCCTTCTGGATGGGGACACTGAGGCCCAGAGAAGGGCAGGGTCCCCGACAAGGCCATCGATGGCCAAACTAGGACCTCCCTGGACCTCGGTTTCCTCATGCTTGGGTGAGAGGCTGTTGGATTTACCTCACGGGGATGGGGTGCTGGTTAGGGACAGAATTGGGGGTGAGTTTACAGAGGCTGATTACTCCTCTGCCTCCTGCAGTTCGAGCCCTTGCTCATCCATCCATTCATTCATTCATCCATTCAACAAGCATCAGCTGACTGTTTACTATGGACTGAGCAAGGCTGACCTGATCCGTCTTTGAGGAAGTTCCAATCTGGTGCGGAGCCCTCTCTTCCAAGCCTAGATACACTGTCTAGGAAACCCCGGATCCTGAGGCCAGAGGCCATGACTCTGATCACCCCTTGATACGTGGCCAGGAGGTGGGACATAAGTGACAGCATCTGAGAGTGGCGTCATCGGAGGGAGGCTGTGAATTTGCTGAGACTTTCAGTGGCTGGAGAAAGGGCATTCTAGGGAGAGGGCGCAGCCTGGGCAAAGGCATAGCAGTTAGAAAGGGTTTCATGGGAAAGGTGCCAGAGCAGAGAGCCTGGAGGAGGAGAGGTAAAGGCAGAGAGGAAGGCCTGAGCCGGAGGCCTGAGGGGAGATGCTCAGGGGTCGTGTGACTCCAACTCCCAGCCCCCACCTCGTCAATTCTTGGGCCAGGACCCCAGCCAAGATTTATCCTTGGAACTTGGCTTTGGCACAAAGCTGAAGGAGTCCTTGACAGCCCTGCCTCATGGCCTAGATATGTTGGGCTTTGCTCTCTTCGCCTCTTTTTTTTTCCTATTCTTTTCTCCTTCCTTCCTTCCTTCCTTCCTTCCTTCCTTCCTTCCTTCCTTCCTTCCTTCCTTCCTTCCTTCCCTCCCGCCCTCCCTCCCTCCCTTCCTTACTTCTCATCCTTCTTTCCCAGGCCAGGGGCCTAGAAGAGCCTCCGCTGAGTTTCTGCATGAAAATATCAGCGGCTCTGTTGATCCAGCTGACAGCGTGCACAGCACCGTGTCAAGCCCGTGCCTCTGCTCACCAAAGTCTCCCCCAACCCTGTCCTCTTAGAGATAAGGGAACTGAGCTCAGGGAGCGAAAGAAGCTCCCCCAAAGCCATTCTGCATGAGGGAGCTGGGTTTAAGCCCAGGCCTGTGACACTCACTGGTAGGCCCTGAGCTGCCGGGCCATACTGCCACGGGCCTCCACACTCATGTCTTCCTGCTCTTCCTGCCTCCATTACCTCTTTGGAACTCCTACTCATCCTTCAGAACCCTAACGAAACAGGCTTTTCTTTATTTCTTCAACCCTCCAAGCAAATAACATTCCAGTTCTTCATCCCACAAGTACCTGAGAACCTCTACGTTCCAGGTGTGGTGCTGAGTCCTCGAGAAACACTGATGAATAAACGAAACTGGTCCTGCCAATGAACAAGCAGACACAAGCCAATACATCATTACTCGTTGTGAAAACAGTTACGAAGGACATTGAGTATTGTCATAAAGAATAGTGGATTGGGATTAGTGTGCACTGTGTAATCAGAGAAGTTCTTTTGAAGAGGTGAGATTCGAAAGTGCCTTCCAGGCAGAGGAACTGGCCAGTGCAAAGGCCCTGAGGCAGGAAAAGCTTGATGTGTTCAAGGAACAGCAAGGAGGCCCGTGTGACCGGAGCAGAAGGAGAAGGGGTGGAGAGTCATCTCACTGTGCCTCCCTCCTGGGGCGGAGGGCTGAGAGCAAATCCTCAGGGCGCTCCTGAGCACGGCCTGCCCCCAGGGGTGGGCAGCGGAGCTGGTCTGATGCAGTCGTGGGTCAGCGGGCAGGGCCCAGGCAGCTCTGCCCTTCCCTCCTTTCCTCCCCTCAGGGCGGTGGCCGCGCCTTCCCCACTTGGCTGGCTTCTCTGGGACACCCTCCTGTAGGGCACAGTTGGTCAGCTGCGCTGGGGGGACATGAGAGATGCTGGTGTAGGACCCAGGAGGCGGCAAGGACAGCACTCTTGGGGAGTCGGGCACCATCTGCAGCTCATTTTCCTGTGTCATTAGCATTTTCTCTGAAAAAAAAAATGTTTTTAAAGGTTCCAGCCAAGTGCTCTGTCATGCAGGCTACAGCTTCAGAGGAGCATCAGACGAGCCGGTGGGCATCAGGTGTGGCTTCTGGCCTCCCTGGGATCCCTTTCCAATCCCTCCCCCTGCCCGAGGCAACTGGACCCCCGGAGCAGAACGGGTAAGAGCCACAGATCGTGCACAGCGAGTGTGTGCGGAGACTCCCTTCGTGCCAGACTCTGTGTTCAGAAAGCACCGTTCAGCCTCCTCAGGGGCCCTGTTCAAAGGAGAGCCCACTCTCCACAATGAGGCTCAAAGCGTGCTCCCCAAGGGCGGAGTCGGAGCTTCCAGCAACATTGCAGGGTGACTCCTATTCTCGCATTAAGGGTGGGCTGCCCTGCCAGATGGAGAGCAAGTCTGCCAGATTCACGGCCTGCTGTCTCCCTGCTTTGGACAGGAAGGGTTCTCTGAGGTCCTTGGGTACAACCGACCATTGTATGGTTGAGGAAACGAAGTCCTTCAAATAGACAGGAAAAGGTGGGGTTGGGATTTGAACTAAGAATGCTGGCTTCAGAGGAGGATAAATGATGTAACTTCAGCCATAAAGCGTAGGGCTGGTTCTGTGAACCTTAAATGGTAAGGTATAATTTTGCATTCCCGAGTGAGACAGCTATTTCCTTTCCATTCTTCTCATGACATCAGAGAAAGACTCCTGTGTGTGCTGGTGTGTCTTTAACACCTCTCTCTAGCTCTTGCTCATCTCCCTTTTGAACAAAGGAGCTCAGAGCCTTCTGCAGGCAATGCTGTCCGTTAGCGTTCACTGGGAGTTCTGTCGAGAAGGAGCCATTTGAGCTGAGCCCAGGAGGGGCCCTGGGTGGTTGACAGGGAACGGCTGGAGCATTTTGGGTGGAGACAACAGCAGGCACCTGGTCCGGGAGGGATGAGAAGTGGGGCACATTTGGGAGAGTGGGGGGACCATTTGATGTGGCAGAGACTGTAGGGTGTGGGTGACAAAAAGAGGAGGACCCTGGTGCCATATGAAAGAGCTTGGGGTTTATTCTGTGGATGGTGGGCATGATGAAGGGGATTTGAGCAGGAGGAAGGGTTTGGAGGGCATGAGACTAGAGACAGGTAGGTGGTTAAGAGATTCCACCAGGGCTCTGTGGGATAGGAACCTGGAGGGGGATGGTGGCCCCGTATGGGGCTCAGTGTTGGCCTCACAGCTGAGCTTTGCTTAATAGTGATGGTGATGATGATGGTCGGAGTGGTGATGGTGGTGATGGCGATGATGATAGTCATGATGATGATGATGATGCTGGTGATGCTGGTGATGACGGTAACGACATTGGTCTTAGTGCTTCTGGTGGTGCTGGTGGTGATGATGATGATGGTGGTGGTGCTGGTGATGATGGTTGTGATGGTGATGGGGTGGTGCTGTTGATGGTGATGATGATGATGGTGATGGTGGTGCTGGTGATGATGGTGTGATGGTGATGGGGTGGTGCTGTTGATGGTGCTGGTGGTGGTGCTGGTGGTGATGATGATGATGGTGGTGGTGGTGCTGGTGATGATGGTGTGATGGTGATGGGGTGGTGCTGTTGATGGTGATGATGACGATGGTGGTGGTGGTGCTGGTGCTGGTAGTGATGACAATGATGGTGGTGATGGTGGTGCTGTTGATGAAGATGCTGATGTGACCATAGTAATGATGTTGATAACAGTGGTGATCATTATCACGGTGATAGTGGCATTAACATCACACATAATTCTATCAACTAACACTTAGTTTTATAATCCTTATCTCATCATCATTGTTAAAACACTACCCCATGGGATCGACACCACTTTTATCCCCACTTTCTCAGATGAGGAAACTGAGGCTGGCTCCTGACCACCTGGCTGAAGAACAGCAGAGTAGGGAAGAGGGGGCAGGCCGGCCTGGCCCCTGGGCACCGTGCCCCAGACTCCACGCCTCTGGCTTCCTGGCTGCAGATGGGAGAAGCGGTGCCCCCGCCTCCCCCCGTGCCCGGGACACTGAGTGAGATAGCAGGTTGTCCCTGGCCTCTGTCCTGTTCTGTCCCTGTGGGTTTAGATGCTGAAGGCACTGGCTGCAGCTTTGGCTGGGGACTTGTCATTCCTTTGGCCTTGGTGGCTGTACTCCGGTCCCCGGGGAAGGAGGAGAAGCGTTTCCACATCCCTCTGACTCTTTGTGCCAAACCCTGGCCCATGCGAGATGAGCGTTGGAGGAATTTGGCCCATATGGATCCAATTTCTTTTGGAATATCCAGCAAAACAAAGGCAGGCTGCCTTGGCCAGACCTAAAAGATGTGGGCGACTGCTTCCGAGATGTTTGACAACTCCAAGACTCAACAGAACGGGCCGGCAGTGCTGGGCTGTGGCAACTGGTTCGGAATTGAGTAACCAAATGCTGCAGCTCATCTTGCGAGGGTGTCAGGGACACATGGACGGGGACCAAGATGCGATGGAACCTGGCCAGGTTGGGCAAAGTGCTGAGCAGGGCTGCCTGGAGCACGAGAAACCCTTACCTCCAGAAGACACAGTATTACGTGGTGTCAGGAGTGATGTTTTATTTTCTTGCTGTGTGCCCTGTGTGAGTATCTTGATGGTGCTTGGACCTAAGCGTCTCTATCTGTCCAAGGGGGGAAACAGACCTAGAAAGTACTGAGCAGAGGCAAAGCGGGCCTTTCGGTTTTATCTCACCTCCTTTCCCTTCCAGGAACCTGTTCTTCCCTTTCTCAACATGTGCTTCTGCTGGGGGCTGCCAGTCATAATATCCCACCCTCTGACTGCAGTGATTGGCCTAAAGATGGGCACGTGACCCTCCCTGGGCCAGTCAGAGCCCTTCTCTGGGATTTCTGCTTTGGGCTGGACATGAAGGCAGCACCTCTTCCGTAGAGGTGAGCCCCCAGCTGCCTATGACTGTGCCCCCATTCTGTGGGGAGGCTGATCTGAGAAAAGAAGGTGGCCAGCAAAGAGAAGCAGATGAAGACAAAGGAAACACCCAGGGGAGTTTGGCGTCCAGGAGGCTTGCCTCACACCTGTCCTCCTCACAGAATTTTTGGTGATAAGAGCTAAGAGCATCTCCTATTTTGCTTAAGCTAATTGGACTTGTGTTTCTGTCTCTTATAACTAAAACAGTGTTGATAAATGCCAGCCTTTTCTGGCTTTCAAGGAGCCTCCACGGTTCATTACCCTCATTGTTCCTCAGAGCTGTGCTCTGAGATGGGTATTAATATTCCTATTTATAGGTGTTAATAATCATGATCAAGACCATTTCCCGAGAACGCAGGCTGTGCCAGCCACTGAGCTAAGCGAGCCTCTTGTAAGAATTATTTTACTGCCTCCTACAGTGCCCTTGGAGGTGCAGGAGGGTCAAGGGACTCCCCGCAGGTCACTCAGCCAGTCAACGGCAGAGCTGGAGTTCAAACTCAGGTTAAGCCTTCAGCCCCCTTGTTACTGGTCTGTGAGGGCGGCGTTGACGCTGGCAAGCAAAGACTGATTGAGCACCTACTGGGTGGCAATCCCTTCCAATACATTGCCTTGTTTAGTTCTCATGATGACCCCATGAGACAGACACCATTGTTATCCCCATTTTGCAGATGAGGAAAGAGAGGCTTGGAGAGGTTGACAACCTACCACATGTCACGTGGCTAGAAAATGCACATGAATTCTATATTGTACACTGGTGGTATTAGCCTGATGGAGAAAGACCTCAATTCCCCCTCCCTGCCTTTTTGTAGCTCCTCCCATCGAGAGGTAGATTCTATTTCCCATCACTGGAAGCTGAGCTTGGCCATGTGACTTGTGTTAGCCAATAGAGTGTGGTGGGAATGGCACTAAGCCAGTTCCAAGCTGGGCCTTAAAGAGCTTTGCAGGTTCTACTCTTCCTCAGACCCCGGCCCAGCTGCGGTGAGAGTGAGCCGGAGCCAGCCTGCTGGAGGATGGCAGGCACGGGGGGTGGAGCCAGGCTGATGAGGCCCACCTGAAGGTCAGCCGACAGCCAGCCGAGCCCTGGACATGATCATGAACCCAGCCCAGGTGAGCACAGCCACCTGGCTGACCACTCTAGATGTGGGAGCAATAATGATTGATACCGGAGGCCAATGGGGTTATGTCACTATTTTGTCACACAGATCTATGGTGACAAAGAGAGCAGGAGGTGACAATGGGGAAGGAAGGGCGAGTGTCTTCCCTGAGCCACCTCTGGCTGTGCCTACTTTGCTAGCTGCCATAACGAAGGACCAAGAGACATCATCCTCGCCCACTCCCCCCACCCTTCCAGCTGCTGCGAAGGTGCGGCACAGGTTTCCAGAGCCGTGCTTAAGTGCCTGTAATTAATAGCGGGGCTGACTCAGAAGGGCCGCCCTGCCTGCCTACCCCGCCTGCCCACCCCACTCAGAGTGGAGTTTGCAGGAGTTGAGTAATTGTATTGTTTATTGCACTAAATGGAACATTAATCAAGCAGCTTGAAGGCGCCCAGGCTGTTTTCCATGGGCCATGCTCTCTGCTGAGCGTCCTGATGGGAAGCAGGCACTTGCTGGACCCGCATGGTGGGCACGGGTGGTTCCAGCCCCAGCCTTCCAGGTCTCCCCCTCGCCGCCCAGCGTCTCTCTGGTCTCCTGGTATGGCCCCATTTTACAGATGAGGAAACTGGATTCCGGAGAGGTCAGGTCATTCACTTAAGATCACCCGGCAAGGAAGGGAGAGGGAGAGGATTTGAATCCGGGGCACCCATGCCCAGAGCCAGGCTGTGAGGAAGGCCCCTGCCTTCCGGTAATCCGAGACATCCAGCCTCCTGAAGGCTGCAGGCATTTTTTTTTTCTCAGCCACCTTGAGGCCCCGGAGGAGAGACCACAAAGCTGGTAGATGTCACTGACCACAGCGCTGGTTTGCCTAAAGCGGCAGAAAGCCTCCCCAGCACGGGCACTGGTAAACCTCAAAGACGTGTCCTCAGCTGGGCTCAGGTTAGCTAGGGGCACGGTGGGGCGGGCAGGGGCGGGGAGTGATGTTGATCAGCAAAGCCCTGAGAAGTGTGGGTGACTTTTTGCCTCACTCCTGGGGATGGGGAGGGGGTGTCTCTCTTCCCTACACCTCGTGACAAGGTAGCTATTTTTAAGCTCCTCTTTTTGTAGTTAAACCATGTTCATGTCAAAGCCACCACGTAAAGAACACCTTAGGCATCCTGGGGAGTGACGTGCAGGAAGACGGGCCCAGGAGAGGCCTCGGGCTGACGCAGGAGCAGCTGAGCTGGCAGCCTGAGTGGGGCTCTGATGAGTCACCCAGTCTTCCTCCGGGCTTGGCTCCTCGGTCCCTGGGAGCTGCCTTCCACGGAGTTTCCTAGAGACAGGGACAGTGGCCCCAGCCGGAACGGACCATCCACTCCTTCTCCTAGCTGGAATCCTAGCTGCTCTTTCTCTGCCCCCATGGATCACCGAGGGCTGAGGGTGCTTCCCTCCTCTCCAGCCGCAGGATGACGGAACCCCCTCTTGTCCAGCTCCCCCCCCCCCGTCCATCGTCCGTAGCTCTGCCAGCTCCCTTCACTCTGCTTCCCTCCCTCTCTTTCACAGGTCTTCCCCACAATATTTTACTAGAAAGAAATGTTTTGCAGCAAAAAAGAAAAAAATTGAGCTCTGACTGGAGTGGCTCAGTTGGGTGTTGTTCCCCCAAAGCGAAGGGTCATGGCCTTGATTCCCAGCTGGGGCACATGCACGCCTAGGTTGCAGGTCTGGCCCCACACTCGGGGCACATGGAGAAGGCAAATTGATGTTCCTCTCTCACACTGCTGTTTCTCTCCCCCTCTTTCTCCTTTCCTTCCCCTCTCTCTAATATAAATAAATAAATAAATAAATAAATAAGAAAGATTGAAAATCCTTTTGAAGTTAGACCGCATGTGTTCGAGTTTAGCTGCTTAGCTGTGGGACTTTGGGCAAATCACTGAACTTCTCTGAACCTCGTTTTCCCAGTCTGTGACCTAGGAATGATTATCAGAACGTGCCAACTGGTGTTTTCCAAAGATGGCCACAGCAGTGTCTCCCGTCCCTCACTTCCTTGTGCAATCTCGCCTCCCCCACAGCAAGAGGCAGAGTCTGAGCACCCCGCCCTTGAACCCGGGGGGATGTCTGTGGCGGCCTCAGCCAACAGAATACAGTGGAGGTGATGTGATGACCCCCCAGGCTGGCTCATAAACACGCCCCACACTTATGCCGGGTTCTTTTGGGCTGCCCACTCTGGAAACCCGGCCATCATGAGGTGAGGAAGCAAAAACAGCCTATAAAACAGCTTATGGAGAGGAATGGGGACCCCCAGTAAGTAGCCCCAGCCGAGCTCCTCACCCACAGCCAGGACCGACCAGCCAGTCCTGTGAGTGAAGCATTTCGGAACGGGGTCCTCCACTCCACAGCTGATGTGCCTCCACTGACGCCATGCGGGGCAGAGGTCCGCAGTCCCTGCTCAGTCCCACAAACATGACAGATTCATAAGCAAACTAAATGGTTGTTATTGCTTTAAGGCATAAAGTTTCGGGGCGATGTGTTATGCAGCAGTAGAACACTGGGGCAAGTTTTAGGTAAGGTAATGCCCATGGGGGCTTAGCCCAGGGCCATGCAAACACTTTGTCCGGAGAAGAGATCGAGCATAGAGACGGTGGTGGGTAGACTCACAGACACACAGATCCTGGCCACGAAGGTCTGCCCACTTCTACTTCTCCTGTGCATGGAGGTGGTGCGGACACACCTGTTGGGTCCTGAGCCCTCCCTGCAGCTGGGGTTCTAACGTCTCTCCCCCAAAACTTAGCTTGCACCCATTGCTCAAAACAGGGCTTATCCACCTGGCGTGGGTATCTCCAGACAGGTTTTCTGCAAGCCATCTCCTCTCTGGCTTTTCCCTCTCAGGCCCTCCATGGCTGCCCGGGAAGATGGGGCCAAGTCGTCCAGCTGGGCATTGGCAAGTGAAGGGCCCCGGAGGCGGGGAGAGGGGCATCTCCTGGCACCAGCCCCTGCTTCCTGTCTGCCTGCCACTTGTACTCCCGAGCGTGAGTTGCTATGAGAAAGGATCTGGGTGACTCTTTCCTCTTGGCATTAATAATACTGTTAATTAAGCAGCCAAGAGAAGAACACGGCTGGCGCCAATGAGGGGACAATGGTCTGAAAAGCGAACAGAGAGACGCATCAACAGCTTCCCATGCAGGGCTTTCAAAAGAGCAGCTGTGGGAGCAGGCAGGCGAGAACAGAAGGGACGTCGCCAGTGTGGTGATCACGGCGTGGACGGGCAGGGGAGTGCTGCGATGAGCCCATGCCAGCCTCCCAGCAGTGCCCTTCCCTGGCACCCCCTGCCTGGGGCTTCTGGGGAGGCTGGGTGAGGCAGGCACCAGCTGGCCCACATAGACTCCTCACGAGATCTTCCTTCGCTTCCATTGGCTCATCTACAAAACAGGTACATTGAACTAAATCCCACTTCTTATGTGTCGATATTGACTGGAAGTGGCTGCCTCCAATGAGAATGGAGGAACTAAATCAATGCTCCACCGAGAAGCACGCTGGAATCGATTAGTGATGTCTGCTATGAGCATGGGATTGGTCATACATGGCATGAGTGCTATCCATGGATTGGCTCTCCAAGGCTCCTTCCTTTACCCAAAAAGTAGTTAATAAAAACATCCACTGAGTGCAAGCTTTCTTCTTTTTCTGTGCTAGTTTTCTCATCTATAAAATAGGTGCCCAGGAGTAAGTACATGCTTTTCCTCCGGACTATGGAGATAGAGAACGTGGGAAGAAGTTTCTTTAAGGAGAAAGTGCTAAGAAAGAGGGTCTGTCAGGAGAGATAAGAGAAAAGTTTGGTATCTGCGCTTCAGTTTAAACCAAGAGTTGGCAAACCACATCCCATGGGCCTATAAATAAAGTTTTATTGGAACACAGCCACTCCTGTTCGTTTACGTGTTGTCTGTGGCTGCTTTTGTGCTCCGAGTGACAGAAAGCCCTTACGGTCCTCAGAGCCTAAAGCATTTACTGTCTGGCCTTTTACAGAGCGACCTTTGCCTGTTGCTGCTTTATACTTCTCAAGGCGCTGTTCCAGGCATCCTTTGGTGAGAGGGGGTTTGCAGGCCCCCTCTCTGAGTTTGGCTGGGCAGATGCAGTCATGAGCCTCTTCGCAATGGGGATTCATGCTGAGAAATGCATCGTGGGTGATTTTGTCATTGTGTGACCATCACGGAGTGAGTGCACTCACACACACCTAGATGGTATGGCCTGCACACCTAGGCTCTGTGGGATAGCCTGTTCCACCTACGTCACAAGCCCACACAGCGTGTTACTATGTTACTATACTGAGTCCTGTAGGCAGTTACAGTGCAGGACTATATTTGTGTAGCCAAACATCTCTAAACATAGAAGTAGTACAGTAACAATACAGAGGAAGGATAAAGATGGAACCCCTGTGCAGGGCGCTTACCGTGAACGGGGCCTGCAGGACTGGAAGCTGCGCTGGGTGAGTCAGGGAGGGAGGGGTGGGGAGTGAGAGCGAAGGCCGAGGGCATCACCATTCCCGACTGTAGACGTCACAGGCGCTGGGCACACGGGCTACACTGCATGTACAAAATGATTCAAGATTAAATCAAGCTCAAGAGAAAACGATGCGGTTAGACACAGTAAACACGAGGCATATGAGGCTGCTGCTGGGGTAACATGGCACACTGTTTTATAGCAAACTTTGTTTTAATAAGTAGAAAGAGTACACTCTAAAATAATGATAAGCCCTGGCTAGTGTGGCTCAGTGGATTGAGCGTGGGCCTGTAGGCGGAGGGGCCACTGTTGGGGTTGCGGGCCAGGTCCCCGGTATGGGGCGTGCTACAGGCAGCCACACATTGATGTTTCTTTCCCTCTCTTTCTACTTCCCTTCTCCCTCTCTAAAAATAAATACATAAAATATTTAAAAATAAAATATAATAATGATAAAACGTATAGTAGAGAACATACATAAACCAGTAACCTGGTCATTTATTATCATTATCAAGTATTATGTACTGAGCATAATTGTACGTGCTGTACTTTTATGTGACCGCAGTGCAGTAGGTGTGTTTACACCAGCATCGCCACAGACATGTGAGTAATGTCTTGTACTATGACCTCATGATGGTTACAATGTCACTAAGTGAAGGGAGTGTTTTAGTTAGAATTCTATGGGACTTTAATTGTATATGTGGCACCAAAACCTTGTTACGTGGTGCATGGTTATATTATTAAACCTTATTTCAGAGGAGGAAACTACAGCCTGACCACAGGACTCAAGGCCTTGCCCTTGAGCTCCTTTCCCTGGGTCTCCTTCTCTACCCTGCCTGCAGTCTAATTGCAAAGGCTGCTGACTGTCCTGAAATCTCTTGCATCAGCCCTTGCCCCAGAATTACTCACACGAATGATTTTAACAGCCTCTAGGATTTCTCCTTCTACATTTGCCTATAGTGGCTAGACAGGTTTTTCTTAAACTCAGATCTAACTGGGCCATTCCCTTGCTTACAGCCCTCCCATAGCTCCCCAGTGCCCCCACTCAAAGCCTGAACACCTTCAGTGGTTCTGTAAGGCCCCCAATGCACTTGGAGCCTCCCCATTTTCCTCCCTGCCGTGTAGACACTTCAATCCTTTGCTCCTTTTGCCCAGAAATTCCTTCCTGCCTCACCCCTCTACACGTGCACAAAATTCCTCCTCATCTGTTAGGGCTCCGCTCAATCCACCGACAATCCCAAGGGAGCATTCTCTGCTCCCTCCCACGTCCAGCCAGGCCAGCCTGCTCCCCTCACTGCAGCTCCCCCAGACTCCCTTCTCCCCATCACTGTTCACTCTGGGTGGGAACTGCGTGCTGACTTGCCTGTCTTCTCTCTTAAACTCGGCAAGGAGTGACGGCGGGGCCTGTGTGTTACTCACCACTGTACTCCGAGCACAGCCTCGCACCCAAGAGGCGTTCATGAAATGCACTCGTGGCATGGCTGTCTTTGCTGGCTGGAGCTTGCCCTCACTTCTTGAACCGCAGTCTCCACTGTTGGCCGTCTGAATGCCCTTACCCAACACCTGAATGCCTCTGGGTCTCCCCACACCCCTCCTCCCTTTTGCTGTCCCAGGGACTGACTGGCTGGCAGCTATGGATTTTCAGGCAGAGATCATGACAATGATGGGCCTCATTATCTTTGGCATCTGTCTTGTCTCCCAAGTGTCTTAAGTGGGGGAAAGAAAACAGTGTGATGGGAAAAATGTAGTGATGGACATTTACCTTTAGCACATTTTGCTCATGTCCTGAAAGTGGGGCCTCACAATCCATTTTGAAGCATTCGCAAAGGCTAGAAAGAAGGATAACAATAATGCTAAAATGTTTTCAGGGGCATGGAAGTGAAGGAAGGGAGGAAAGAAAGAACTAACATTACTAAGCTGCTAATAACAGCTACCATTTGTAGAGCATGTACTATTTTGTAGTCACCAAAAGAGTTAGAATTGCCTTCAGGCATGGCTAGATCTGGGTGCTTTAGCATGTCATCAGAACTTGATTTCTCATGGCTCCTCTTTCCTCTTCCAGGCAAGCTCTACCTATAGGACCTTGGACAACTCTAGAACTATATGGCCTTCTTAGGAATTGTAGCAGGAAAAAAAGAGAAAAAACAACAAAAAAGCTTTCTTCCAATAGTCCAACACAAGTTCCAGAGCTCATTGTCACTGATATGGGTCACATGTATGTTCCTGAGTCAATCACAAAACCAGGGATGGAGTTCTTCTATTGGCCAAGCCCGGTTATATGCCTTTGAGAGATGGGGGATGGGGTAGGTCTCTCTCAAAGTTAGACTGAAGGAAGTGGGAAGACGATGGAGGAAAGTGACCCTTCGCAGTCCCCTAACATCTCCCTCAGACCTCTTTCCTTTCCTCACTCACAACCGCACTCACGGACATGCTGACACACTCACATGCATGCTCTCGCTCACCCATGTATTCTCCCACATCTCCTCAATCCCGAGGACACACAGTCCCTATGTCAGTCAGTGTGGGTTGGGTTATGCCCCAGTAACAAACTTCCCCACACACCCACACCACATGGCAGTAGAGGTTTCACTCACACATATACTCTCTCACTCACTTCCACATATCCCCTCATGCCTCACTCACATGGGTACACAGTCCCTGTATCAGTCAGCATGGGCTGGGTTATGCTACAGTAACAAACATCCCCAAACCTCAGCGCTGCACAGCATTAGGGCCTGTTTCCTGCTCACGTTCTGTCTCTATCATAGTTGGGCAAGGGCTCCACTCTACCCTCCCATCAGGCTGATGACACAGGGTCATTCTTCCTGTGATCAGAGAAGGGGAAAAGAAGACAGAGGACCATGTACTTGCTCTTAGAGCTCTCCCCTAAAATGACACATAGCATTTTCACATTTTCTTGTCCAGAGCAAGTCCCGTGGCCATGTGGGATGCCATGGAAATATGATCCTTCTGCAGGGAGGGGTGGGGGAAAATCTGTGCCTAATCATAGTGGGCATGCACTCGCACATCCTCACACAGGATCCCCTTCACCAACACACTCCCTCCCACCAACACCCACGCCCAGCACCGTTCACCTTCCCACCTATGCCTACCCCACACACGTTCTAGCCACACACTCTGTTTGTTCACACTCACCCCTCAGTTAGACACATGTATGCTTAGCTCCAACCCTCCCACTCATAAACACACGCCCTCAGAGCGGACCGCATCCACACACTCACTTTCTCACCGCCCCACACACTCACAGGCACACTTTTACATTAGCACACATTCTCACACTCAACCTGGTCCACACCGACATCCACC
The DNA here is from genome assembly GCF_004126475.2 of Phyllostomus discolor. Classification (NCBI taxonomy): domain Eukaryota; kingdom Metazoa; phylum Chordata; class Mammalia; order Chiroptera; family Phyllostomidae; genus Phyllostomus; species Phyllostomus discolor. The sequence continues at coordinate 55,295,491 of NC_040915.2, read as the reverse complement.
TACACTCACAATGACATCTACCTCTTAGACACAAACATACACACGCACACCTTCAAACCTGCAGCCCTGCAGTTATGCGTCTGCCACACCTTGCACACATGTGCTTGTGATCGTGTTCTGCGCATGTGCAGAACCTCTCACTCTAATGCTCACGTGCAACAGCACACACCGACATCAGGTCACCTGCTCTTTCCCAGGTGAAATGGTCTCGCAGCCTCTGCTCTCTGGGTCTGAGTGTTCAGCTTCATATGTCTTGAGCCTGCTGCAGCCACACCCTGAGGCCGGGCAGGTGGGTCTGCCTTGCTCAGGGGGAAGTCCTAGGAGCCAACCCCCGTCTCCCATCACCGGTGCCTGGAACCCAGTGACCTCCTTTGCCACCCCCAGGGGCCCTGATGCAGTAGTGCCTTCCTAACTGGCAGCCCTGGGCGGATCGATCGGCCTTTGTGTGCACTGACCATGGGAAACCTAATTAACAGTGTTTGGGCTCTGCTAATTGTACCAGGCAGGAATTCCAAACAACCTAATTTGGAACTTCACTTTTGAGTGCGTCTTCACCTCGATCGCGCACAGGAGAACGAAAATAGCTGCAGAGGGTAAATTATTCAGAGCGGGAGCTGGCAAACACACGCCCAGGTCTTAGCCTGGCGGCAGGAGTTCTGTCTGTTGTCCTGGGAGCCCACTGGAGCTCACTGAGGCATCGGGAGAAGAGACTGTTGTTCTCCTCCAGGAAGTCTTCCTGGATTGCCACAATACCCTCCAGCAACCTTTGGAATCTCCCCACGCCCCAGTTCAGTTCATGGACTCTTGATCCTGAGGCTGTTTTGTGTAGATCTGAGCAGCCTCCCTTGAGATAAAAGCCTTGTCCATATCACCCCTTCACGGAGTCTGTAGCTTATGGTTATCTTGCTGTTACTATTGTTTACTGCTGTCCTCAATACAGGCGAGGCCCCAGGGCGGTGGGTTGTGTGTGTTTACCTCCTTTGTGAGAGAGGGTTTCCTTGGTTCTAACTTTTTCAAAGCCCAATTCTGAGGAACAACAACAACAAAAAATAATGAAATCACTTTGGCTATCTTAACGGCACTAAGAAAGGTTATCACCGAAAACGTTTTGAGCTTCTTATCCTCTGGCACACAAAGCTCTAAATTTAAAAAAAAAAAAAGAAGAGATAAAAAACACAGGGAGTTTTAGGGTCGCCTCGTGCATTTGTCCGAATCCTAGAGCCCTTGCTAACCCTGCCCCGTCTTGTCCTAGAGCCTGATTGGCCGAGAAGCCACTGTACCCCTTGCCTGAGGCTTAGTTATTGCTTCCTTTCTGAGCATCTCAGGCTGAAAGGTCAGGGAGGCTTCCAGAAGGAGGAGACCTTTGGCAGAATGGGTTTTGCAGGGTGAATAGGAGTTTGACTCATGGAAACAAAAGGCTAGGAAGGGGCTGCTCTCCCGCAGAAGGAGTAGCACCCACTAAGCCAAGGAGGTATGAGGTAGTGAGGCCTGCTCTGGGGAAGGCAGAAACGCTATGGCAGATGCAGCTGGGTGCAAGAGCCAGCCGGAACTCGAGGGCCTGGGAGTTTGGTCTTTGCTGTGAGGGCACAAGGGGGCCAAGGCAGGGCTTGTGCAAAGGGTGATGTGATCAGACTTACTTGTTAGAAGGATCCATGCGGTTGTGAGGGAGACAAATGGGTCTGAGGGAGTGAGACTGGAGTCTAGCCCAAAGCTCAGCAAGGAGGCTGCCTCTGGGGTCCCAGGGAAAGGAGAGCATGGCCCGGCTGGGGTGCTGGCAGAGGATGGGGGGCCCAGTTGCATAGGGCCCGGCACTCGCCCTGCTGCTCCGCTTCGCTTGACCCATCTGTTCATGCCTCCAGCCTCTGCTCCTGCTCTTGCCTCTCCAGGAATGCCCTTCCTCACTCCGTCTGCCAAGGACGTTCCCACTCACTCCTTGTGCCCCAGCTCAGGTCTGTCTTCCTGGGAAGTCCCCCTGGGCCGCCTTGGCCCCACAGGCCGAGCTGACACACCCCCACCTCCTCCACACCCCCGCCCTCCGTCACTGTGCGTGTTCATCTGTTACTGCTGCCATCAGACTGCCTCGTGCCCCTGAGCTGAGGTCAAGGACTCCTCCTTCCTCACCTCCGCTTCCATTTGCACACACGGGCACCCGACATGGCATCCCGTACATGGCTGCTGGCTGCTAAACATTTGCTGAATGGACAGTGTGCCCCAGGAGCCTCCAACTGTTTTCCTGAAATGCTCCCCATCAAGCGTACATTTGGGAGTGTGCACAGGTCGTGCACAGGTATGTGTGTGAGTGTGTGTTGTGCGTGGGCAGCCTGGAGTGCGTGTTTCTGTGCCAGTGTGCAAGGGGGTGGGTGGGGAGCAGAGTGTGGTGTGTCTCTGTGGGGGTGGGAGGGTGCATGGTGTGGTCGAGCATGTGGCAGGGGCTGTGCACCTGCGTGTAGGCCAGGTGGGGCGCACAGGAGGTCTGGATTCTCGGGTGGGATGGGTTTGCGTGGGTTCTGCTCCAACCTGTGCTTTCTGCCAATGCTTCTCAAACGTGACCGTGCCCACACATCCCGGGCAAGGGGCACTGAACCTGCGGGTCTGGCATTTCTAACCATCTCCCAGATGCTGCCACTCCACATGCCACACTTGGTGTCACGGCCCTGGGATAGAAACCCAGGCCCCTGCCCCCAGCACCGGAGGCTGCAGCCGCCCTGGGGTCTCCATGGCTCTCGTGGGGGCCCCCATTCTCTGGCACCCCTGTTGTACAGGCTCTGGGAGGGTGGCTCTGGCATCGAGGGGCATCAGCGGGTGGGTTTAATGTGCCTGGGCAATTCTCACAGCTAGGTGCCAGCAGCGATAATTCACCTGCTAAATTATGGCCATAAATTTCCTCCAAGAGATGGGTCCCCAGGCAGGTGGGTGGGTTGATGCTGGTATCATTGAGCAGAGTTCAGTCTTTTATTTTAATTAAACAGGAGCACGGGCCTGTGTGGGACCCGGGTAGCCCTGAGGGCCAGGCCTCGCTGTCCCTGTGCCCAGTGCACCTGGCACAAGGGCGGTGGGCCCAGCAGCCTGTGTGTGATAGAGTGGGGATAACCAAGAGGTTGTGTTCTCAGTGTCCATCCTGTCCCTGCTTGTAGCAGGACAAATGGTGGTCCCCACCAAAGATGTCCCAGAACCTGTGAACGTGACTATTTGGAAAAAGTCTTTGCAGGTGAAATTAAATGAAGAATCTCGAGATGAGGTCAACTTGGATTCGGGTGGGCCCTCAATCCAATGACACGTGTCCTTAGAAGGGGTGATGACATAGAGGGAAAGGCTGTGGGAAGACAGAAGCAGAGATTGGAGTGAGGCAGCCACAAGTCACGGAAGGTCCGGAGCCATTGGAAGCTGGGAGAAACGAGGAGCGGACTCTCCCATAGAGCCTTTGTGCCTGCTGGCACCTCGAGTTCAGACTTCTGGCTTCTGGAGCTGTGGGAGGGTGAGTTTCTGTTGCTTTAAGCCGCCAGGTTCATGGTACTTGGTTACAGCAGCCCTTGGAAACACATACCCTGCTCTGTGACTTTGAGCCAGTCCCTCAGCCTCTCTGAGCCTTGGTTCCCTCTTCCGGCAGCTGGGGTCTGTGTCATGCCCTCCTCCCAAGATGTGCATAGGGCGCAGTTCTGGGATGCCTGTGAGATGCCCATCACAGCCTGCGATCGGCAGCCAGAATGCTTACAGGGCGTGGCTGTTGGCAAGGGCCTGCAACATGGGGCTGCTAGGCAGGGGATGCATTAATGGAGATGGTGTTTGGGAAGGGCTTTTGCAAGTGACGGGCTGCTGTTAATGGCCACAGAGCTGGTAGCTCCCAAGGGCCCCAGGAGAGGCCCGTGGCTAGGACCCTCCCCACGTCTACCATTCACCTTCCGCTCTGCGAGTTCCCCCAGTTTCATTCCCACCAACACTCATGTTTATTCAAAGCTTTTCTTTATATCAATTCATTCTTTCATGCTAGTGGAGTGTATTTGAAGAGGATATTTTATACCGCTGCAGTAAATGGGAAGTGCATTTCACTTGCCCTAAATAGAGAGTGCCCTTAAATCCAAACGCAATGAAAACAGAGCAGAACGATTTTGAGAGAACCCAGCCAGGTGCTGCTCTGAGCCTGAGGCCTGCTTTGTTGTTGTTGTTGTTGTTGTTGTTGTTGTTTAAAAGAGAGATTGCCAAAGGGGAGGCATTTATGACACATCAGCACTACACCGAGACTTCCTTCTAGTTAATAATTGGGAAAGTGATCAGAAAGAAGACGACACTTTCATTTGGTGATTCCTAAAGCTGGATCTATGAATCCTCCTAAATCAGGGCACATCCCTGTCACCAGGAGAAGCCATGCTCTAGTCCCACCCCCTCCTGTCTCTGCTCCTGGGACACTAGAGCCAGAGCAGGGGTGGAATGGACTCGGCCACAGTCATAACTGAGAGCACAGCTACCACTAGAATTTGCCCTTCCGGCTTCTAATCCAGTGCCCTTTCTACTGTACTAGACTCTCTTGCTGCTACTTTAAAGAGGCCTTCAGGCAATACGTTGCTCTATCCCAAATGGGTGAGACTAACGGTGGGATTTTAGACACGGGGTCACTCCTCACACACAACAGCCTTGGAAGAGGGCCAACCCCAATGATTACCCTTCAGAGGAGAGGCCCAGGGTGCTTAGGAATGAGTCCGGTGCTTTTATCTCTTGGAACTTTAGTGTGTCTATCTGTTGAATGGTCACAATTGTCTCATCCTTGAAGATTACTGCGAGGCTCAGTTGTAGTAAATGGTCAGTGCCTCCTGAGACACTTAGAGCAGGCATGGGCAGGGCACTTGCTGTCAGCATGATCCAGGGGTTCAGAGCCATTATTGTGATGGACAGGGGCCTGGACCTGGGACTGGGCAGCCTGTGTCAGCCTGTGGGCAGTGTTCGTTTGGTAGATTTGCAAGTTTCTGAGGTTGGCACAGAAGTAGGAATCCCCTCCCCATCCAGGTGAGCTCAAGGGGACTGGGTTCTCAGGTGTGGGCAGCAATTAGAGCCATAACGTGCCTGGTGGTTTGTGTGGCTGAGACGGAGGAGCACTGGGGAAGGGTCGGGGCAGTGTTTCAGCTCTGTTCCAGACCCCCTGGGGACTTGGGCTTGTCATTTCTCCTCCTGGGCCTTGCTTTGCTCATCTGTGAGATGGGGACAACTAGTCATCAGATGTCCCTATGCTCACTCAGTCACCAGTTCGGGCAACTGATGGGGCCCCTGCTCTGTGCAGAGTGAGGTGTGGGAACAGAGGGAGAATACTCGCCCCAATCTGGATCATCACTTCAGGAGACGTGAGTGAGAAATGCCAGGAGCCCTGAGGCGGGTCCTGGGGAGGTGGCCTGGCCTCACAGTCAGGACGATGTGGGGGGAGTGCAGAGGCTCTGAGAGATCCCACGCCTGGAGTCTGGGGATCCCAGCGGGTGGGGGTCAGTGCTGATCTGGTGTCAAGCTCAGGAGCAGTTCTCCATCCCCCTACGTGAGGAGAGGGGGCGGCCCTAATGATCTTGGGGCATGAGACTGAACTTGATACTAATCCAGCCTGCTCCCCACACACCACTCCTTAGGGTCCTCACCCTGTCGCATGAACAATGGCTGTTCTTTTACCTTCTGTGAAACTCAAAGAGCCCCGTCTCATGTTACGGATCTGGACGCAGGGGGCTGGCGATGCACCTGGGCGTCCCATCGGGGCCCACCTGGGAGCCACTCCAGCTGCTGTACAAGGACGTGGCGTTCGACTACAAAGCCTCTCCAAGGAAGAAAATGGTTCTTGAAATCTTCTTTTAGGCCCTCCGTCTCTCCCGAGGAGAAAGCCTCCATGCTAGCCCTGACTGACCTCCATTCACAGCAAGGGGAGAGAGAAGGCAGGCCTCAGGCGCAGGGTAGTAGGCAAGCTGGTTGTCTGGGGTTTAGTGACATCCTCTTTTTATTTTCTCATATTTATTTTTATTTCCTTTTCAGGGGTCATTATACTGCTTTTCCAGTTTCCTGTAACGATGATATAAAGTTTCCTTTCAAAACAAATTCGAGGGCATCGATCTGAAGACATCATCACGTCTAGACACTGCTCCTTCCCGAGCCACGGGGACAGAGCAGGAGCCTGAAGACGGGGCTGGGGCCTGGGATCCGCTGCCCCGGGTGGTGGGAGCCCTTGCAGGCCCATGAGCCAGGGAGGGACTGCCCAGCACTGTTCCCCCGGGGGGGCCGGGGTCCCTTCCGGGGGCACAGCCATGGGAGTCAGGCCCAGGCCCTGGACTTCATGGTGATGGAGAAATATAGAGAGACAATAAGGCAGTGAACCGTGGCGGAGGGTTTATGAGGCGGCCATGCTCGAACGGTTGAAAGTTAGGGAAAATGTATTTATTACAACACTTTTCATGGGCAAGTTATCATTTTGTCAAACTTTATTAGAGGGACTAATTAATGGGTTGTAAAAAGTACTAGTGCATGGCCAGAGAAAGAGCTGGTCCCAGGGACATTGGCAGCCCCAGGATTTATGACCCCTTGGTTCCCCATTTATTAGCACGGAGAAGGCACGTGGAGGGGGTTATATATGGGCCGGTGCAGGGCCGCCTCCCCTCCCCAGAGGCTGGTGGGCCTGGGGGGGGGTGCGGGCAGGGGTCCTCCAGCCACTGCCTCCTGGGCCAGGTGGAGAGTGGGTGGAGAAGGGCAGGAGCCTGCGTTAGGAGAGGGACACCTGGCTGTGTGACCTTGGATGACATTCACTCTCAGCCTCAGTTTCCTCATCTGTGCAGCTCAGGGCAGGCATGAGGACTCATGAAGGGCCTGAGTAGGGGTGTGCCTTGTAAACCATAAAGGTCTCTGCAGTCTGGGACCTGCTGCTGCAGGATGGTGTGGTCAAATGGTGGAAGGTCAGTCAGACAACAAGAATGACCTTGACAGAGCCCTGCTCTCTGGCAGGGGCTGAGCAAATGCTTGTCTCCATCCATTCTCCTAACCCTCACCCTTCCCCCAGCCCTTTGCAAGGTGGCTCCTTCTCATCTCTAACTTCTCAGCTCAGAGGCCCCCTCCTCCAGGCAGCCCTCCCCTTCCACCCTGACTGTCCCCATGTGCTACACTCTCTACACTGTGCTCCATTCATTTCTCCCATGCCCTGTGCAAGCCTTCCTTATTTAGTGATCGGTTTGCTTCCCTGTGTATTGTTTCCACACGATAACAGAGCAGGGACTGAGTCCCTTTGGGCCTTCCTCTGCCCCGGAGGACAGAGGGGGTGCAGTAGGGGCCCGTGGATGTTTGCTGGGAGGGTGAGGGAGGACCTGTGTGTATAAAGGCAGGGAGGTGGGCCCACGAGGGGCACCTGTAAGAAGTGACAAAACGCTCCTCCCTGGGCAGGGACCACAGTAGGCACTCAGGCAATGCAGGCCACTGGGTGGGAGGGTGGGTTTGGGCCTCGTCCTGACTCGTCTCCGGCAGCAGCAGGGACAACTAGGGCTGGGTCTCCTGGAACAAAACCCCCTGTGTCTATGCCAGGAGTTGTGCGACAGGCGCAGCTCGGTTCCCAAGGGGAGGGGCCTTGGACCCTTGGTGGAGACGACACCCATGCCCTTATTTGCTGTTTTTCCAAGTCTTCTTCATCCCAAATGGGCTGAACGTGGGGGTGGGGGAAGGGCGTCCCTCGGCTGAAAACACTGACACCAGAAACTGAGCTAGGCTGAGAAGCTGGGAAGCTCAGAGTATCCCGCAGACACGGATTTAAACCCTGGCTCCCCGACTTACTGGCTGTGAAACCTTGGGTGTGTCGCCCAACACTCAGCCTCAGTCTCCCCACACTCAGCCTCAGTTTCCCCATCTGCAGAGTGAGGGCGTTCAAGGGACCCACCTCACCGGGCTGGCGCAGGGATTCTGGGTGATGCTGGGGAGCTCCTGGCACTCGCCGGGGTGACCCGCCCTGTTCTGTCTCAGTCCCCGCTGGGCTGAGGGCAGGAGGCAGGAGAGGAGCCTCAGCTACTCGTGGGCTCAGCTTTCATCTGTGTGGAGCCTCGTGACTTCTGGGAGGACAGCTGGCCCTAGCCGGGGACAAGCTCTCCTTTTGGTCTCGGGTGTTATGTCAGGTCAGCGAGTGGCAACCTGGCCCGGACCCCTCTGCAGGGCCAGGGGCAGGACAGGAGGAGAGCAAGGTGGGTTTGAGGAGTGAATGACCCATGGTCTGTGCATCTCCTTGTTACCCTTTTTTCCCAGCAGGGACTGCTGCCCACAGGTGTCATTCTCACCCCCTCTAGGTGGGGACTGTCACTGCTCTGGCCTCCCAGGCCACTGAGAGGGGCAGCTGGTCATTTGTCCTGCCCTGGGCATCTGCCGTGTGAGGTTTTGGGGGCGTCACTTATTTCCTCCTCCCCACAATGCCGGGTGGTCGGCCCGCTGATCCCCTTCTTCAGTCGAGGAAACTGAGACCCAGGAGTTTAAGGCCGGTGGCACCTAGGGACTGCTGGTACAGGGCGCTGGCAGACTATGAGGGCATGAGACACAACCCCTACCTGGGAGGACCTCTCTGTCCAGTGGGAGAGATGGACCCTGAAGGACAGACCAGGATGGGGAACAGACAGACCCAAGTCAGAGGCACCTCCTGGAGAAGGGGATTTTTCAGCTGGGTACCGAGCATGAATTTTCTAGGGACAGACAGGGGGTAATGGTGCTCCAGACAGACGGTCCAGTATGGGCAGAGGGGTGGAAGATGGAGAGGACTGTTGACTGGCTTGGGGAGGCTGGGATGCAGAGGGACAGCTGGGGCATGGAAGCAGGCGAAGTGGAGAAGGTCGGCAGGCAGGAGCCACGAGAAGCCCCAAAGGACGGGCCAGGGAGTGCGGCTGAGAGGAGAAATCTAACGGAGAAGTCACTGCCACAGCGCTGACTCCTCTGTCCCTGAGATGTTCCCAGGATGCGCGTGCCAGTCTTCGCTGGCCTCGGTAGATTCAACTCTCCCCGCCTCCAAGGGCACACTTCCTAACTGCCGGCGAGGAGCAGCCCTGGCCACAGCTCACACACCTGAGCCTGTGGCCACAGGTGAGGGAAGAGCAGGGACCCTATTCCTTCCAAGCCATTGGCCATCCACAGAGGGCTGGATGCCCTTCTCCAGCAGGTCTCCGGAGTTTGATCACTCACTGCTCTCGGCCAACCACGCTTCACTATGGCACGTACTGAGCAGGTCTGGTTAGCGGCAGGGACCATCTTATGTGAGAAGCTGGTAGGAAGTAAAGCCCGATGCCAAGCTGCCCCAAAGCCCGGTGCCTCTACGAGCATGAGCCAGGACACTCCTTGGCAGTGCGTATGAGAACCAGGGCCGGCGGGGCAGGACCCTCTCTGCCCGGGTGGGTGCGTGACGTGACGGCCGCCGATCTGTTACACCGTGTTGCCTTCTCACCACTCGCCCTGCCCTGTTGATGTAGTTTTGGGTGATCTGATTCTTTCAGGAGGGCGGTCAAGGATTCCAGTTTTTGAGAGTGCCAGGAACATTCATAGATTGTGAGCAGCTGCACTTAAGTAGGCGGGATTATTTGGAAAGAAAGGGCCCGAGGCCCGCAGATGCCAAGACCAGCAGACACCTGCTTGCAGCGTCTCTGACGGTGGACTTCCTGTTGCCTTTGGAATCAAACCCCAGACTTCTGATGCATCTGCCAGGCTCTGGGGGAACCTAAGCCTGCCCACCTCTCTCCCCTGCCCTTAGTCCACCTGTCCCAGCCTCTTGGCTCTCCCTCCTCATCTCTCTCCTCTCCTTCTAGAGACATTGAGGAATCTCCAGCACTGCATTGCGGGCCGTCCAGCTCTCGCCAGCTGCTGGATTCAGCATCTACCATGGGGCAAGGTATGGGGTGAGCCTCCAGGCCTCCCAGGCTTACAGCCAAGGGGGGAAAACTGCACATATCAGCAAGCATTGGGCACCTACTGTGTGCTAGGCATCAGGGAATGGGGAAGAATGGATAGGGTTCTTGCCCCAGGGTGGGGACTATGACTCTAAACTTAGTGTCAGGAACTGGATAGTGAGACTCAGGTGGGTTGTCCAGGAAAAGTAAAGGTAGAAAGACTTAGAAAGGTCCTGTTCGAGGTGAGTCTGGAAAGACACACCATTGTTTTCCAGATGCACAAAAGGCATTCCAGGTGGGGGGGCGGGGCGCACAGCCTGGACAAAGGCACAGAGACTGTCTCTAAGAGGCTTCCCCAGGAGGACAAGGGGAACCAGCGACAGAGTCAGCCTCTTCCTGGGACCCTCGTCAGGAGTTGGGGTGACTTCCCTGGGTGGCTTTGCAAGCAGGTGCTGGTTGCAGGGGGCACAATTCATCCATTTCGGAGAACATACTGCGTGTCTGTGTTTAGGCATCTCCATTATTTGCATGCAAACGGAGGCCGCTAATTGTAGCAGAACTTGGGCTCCATTAAAGCAGCCCCTGGGGACCAGTTGGAAAGCTGCTGGCAGTGTGCACACCTTGCACCTTCCAGAGGTTGCTCTGCTTCCTCTAAAAAGCTGATGTATTCAGCCATCCACTCCACAAACATTTATCCAGCGTGTCCAGCACGCCAGGTGTTGTGCAGCCCTGCCTTCGTGGGGCTGACAGTCCCCGCGGGAAGACTGGGAGTCACTGGGGCGATAGGGGCTGGGAGGGCAGAGGAGAGGGTGGTGAGAGAGAAAAGAAAGGGGGAAGGAGGGAACTGGGTTTGGTTTGGGGAAACAACTTGAGAGATCATTCTAGAGAGCACCTGAAGAGGACCGAGGCCGTGGGAAAGGGAGAAGAAGGCAGCTCATACAGGGCGTGTGAATCAGAGAGACCAAGCCACGGCAGACAAAGTCTCTGTTGCTGCCCTTTGCCCTTTATACATATCTTTCCCTACTTTATGCTTCCTTTGAAGTGTTGGCCTTTGGGAGTCCTGCTCTTAGGTAGAGGTCTCTGATTCCACATCCCACCTTTGGGAGGCTCAAGGCTTTGCCTCTTGTCTCCATATGGCTGCTAAAACTCGATCCCCTTGATTCCTGGCAATACCCTGAGTGCCTGTGCCCCCCACTCACCCCCGTTTCAAAGACACGGAGATCTCTCGTCAGTCACTATGCTTGTGTGTGGTTGGGGAGGGCAGTGTAGCTTCATGGTTAGCGGGGGCCTTCAGACTTCCTGGGCGGGGAGCCTAGCCCTGCCACTCACCGAAGACGTGACCCGGGGCACTCGCTGCTGAACTTCCCCGAGCCTTAGCTTCCTCAGCTGTCAACTGGGGATGGTAACAGTGTCTACCTCACAGCATTCTTGCAAGGGTGAAGTGAAGCGATGGATGTGATTGCCTAGAACAGAGCATATTAAATCATTGATAGAAACTGGCCATGATAATAAATGCCTTTTCATCTTACACAAATGGAAACACAGGAAGTTCATTGCTCTGCTTTCTCTCTAAATTGTTCCCTATTAGCCCAAATGGCTCCAGATGGTTCTTTTTAATGGCTGCATAGTATTCCCTGGCATGAATGCACCACAGTGTATTTAACCCTTGCTCTCCCAGGGGGCATTTCAAATGTTTCCAAGTTTTCGCTATGACCCATAATACTAAGGTCAGCATCCTGGTATGTCCGTCGTCCTCATACTGAAACTCATTCACCGTACTCATCCATCATCTTCACCACACTCATTCCAGCTTGCCTCCAAGTCGGGCCCACAAAGTGGGATTGCCTGGGGGAGAGGAACAAAGCCTCTTTCAGAGACAATTTCCCTCCATCGCCATTTCTTCCCCTCCTTCCCTGACCGAGACCCAGGGAATGAGAAAACCAAGGGGAAATGTTCAAGGAAGGACCCAAAAGCTGGGTGCGTGGACATGTCACCTTCTCTCTCGCGTTATTTTTGTTTACTACAGTGGAAGATGTCTCAGTGAGATAATAATTAAGGTGCTTTGGATAGCGTGGGGCACTAACAGCCTCGCAGGTGTTTGGTAGGTGCCAAGGCTGCCAGGAGAAAAATTTCTTTAGCATCATAACAGCCTCTGTGGATGCAGAGGTTGCCTCAGCCATGGCCCTGCAGCACTGGGGAATGGAAACAGGGTCAGGGTCCGATGCCTGCTGGAGAGGGCGACTGAGGTAGCAGACTGGTGGGTAAGGCAAGCCAACTCGCTGGGAGCCAGACAACTCTGGGTTCCGAACCTGTCGCTGCCACTCACCAGTTCTATTCCCATGGTCAGTTTATGGACCTCCTGTGAGTCTTGGGGTCCTCATGGCACATCAGGGCTTGTACTGTCTACCTCATCAGGCTGCGGTATGCCGTGAGGTGAAGCAGTTAAGAATGTGAACTCTGGGTTCTGATCTAGCCTCTTGCACTTCTTAGCTGATGACTCTGGGCAGGTGTCTGAATGTTTTTGAGTCCTAGTTCCTTCATCTATAATGTGGGAATAATAATAATAACCCCATGAGCTCACCTTATAGAATTATTGTGACTCTAAAGAAGAAAGTACATGCAAAGGGCTTAGCCCAGTGCTTGGCACAAATTAAATGCTCAAAAAATTATCAGTAGCTTCCATAACTGGTATTAGAAGCTGGCTGAGTGTTAAAGGATATAATATATATACACCTGAAAAAAGCACGTATAATGTATGCATATATGTAATAGTTGAGGCAATGCCAGGTGTGTTAACAGATAAAATTGACGGTTCTATAGATTAAAATAAGAGTTGGTTTCTTACTACTGTCACAGCCCACTGCTGGCATTCCTGCTTGGGTGGCCCTCATCCACACAGTGATTCAAGCACCCAGGCTCCTTCTATCTTGTAGCTCTTCCATCTTCATTGTGGCTCGGATCCCACTCTATTCAGATGGCAGTTTTGGAAAGAAAGGATGGGGAGACACACCACTGGTTAACCACATCAGTGCTGAAGTGATCCATCACTTCCTCTCGGAGTCTATTTGTCACAGCTTGTCATGTGACCCCACCTAGATGCAAGGAGTGCTGGGAAATGTAGTCCCTGATGAATCAGCCATTTCCCAGCAACAACTCTATTACACGGAAAGAGAGCAAGAATCCTAGGGGGTGACCTTGACTTAGCCCAGCACCCTCATTTCCAGAGGCTGACCTGGAAATGGCCTGAGAGTGGAACAGTCCTGCCCAAAGTCCTCTAGTGATTTGGAGCTGGGTGTGTGTAGGGGTGTGTCTCCCCTCCTCGAATCAGGGAGATGTGGGTGCTAGAACCGTCAACCCCCAAACAGATAGTGAGGAGAGGGGAGATTCCCGTTGGAATTAAGTGCCTTGTGGGTGCACTTAACTCTCTGAACAGCTCTGACACAGTGTTTTTATTGTTACTGTCTCCTGTGTCACGGACGACACTGAGGGGCAGCGTAGTAAGTGCCTTGCCCAGTTACCCCAGCACAGCAGGGGCCGACTCAGGACTTGCACTCAGGTATTGAGGTGAGTGAATACGCTCCTCCCGGGAGGCTGGGGTCACCACAGAGGGTCTCCATCTGGGGCTAGGAGAGGGCACCCTTTGCCTCCCCCGGAAGATTTCAGCCACAAAGTCCTACCGGACGAGGCCTGGCCCCTACAAAGCTGGATAAACAAACCAGTGGAAGAACAAAGACGAACGGTTGTTCTTCCTGAAACCTCTGGTTCGTTCTTTGAGCAGGCCACACGGGCCCCTCCGGCCTCGCTGACCTTCTTCACTGGCTCTGGACGCCCTGGGGTGGCTGTCGTGGGCACTGTTGTACACTCAGCACTTAGCATGGAGCCAGGCATGCTAAGAGGCTCAGTAGATATTTGTGGAATAAAAGAAAGGAAAGTCTCAAGGGAAAACTTATCTAAATGACAACTATTTTATGTTTGTGTGTGTAGTTATGGACGGTAGAGGTTAAACAGAGCCCTAGCTAGGTGTGATGCCCTTCTCTGAATTCTCACATCGCCTCAGGAGGAAAGTCCTATTGATACCCACACTTAGCAGACAGGAAACTGAGGCACTCCCCTGCGGCTTCTCATTGGTTAGGCCAGCCTGAATCCTCTTCCCTCGCCCCATCGGCTGCCTGGTGATGCCTCTTGTTGGCTGGGACCTACAGAGCTAGGAGGGAACGGGGAGCAAGCCAGCCTTTGGGCAGAGACCATGTGACCATAGGGAGAACCTCCCTTTGGTGGGTGGCCCAAGCGTCCTTGGCCCCATCCATAGTCACAAGGGGCTGAAAAGTGACTTCTGAGCATCTATAATTAGGCCTCGCCTGGCGTCAGGGGTGCTGGATTTTCTGTCTGGGCTGATGTTGGCTGAGCACTTACTACGTGGCAGGCACCATGCTAAGCTCTTTACACCCTTGTTCTGAGCCTCGCTGTAAGTGCCCGGCAGATGCCTTGGCCTCTCTGCTTTCCAGTGAGGAAACTGAGGCCCAGGAGGGGTCTTGCTTGAGACTGCTCAGCTGGTTGGGGACTGAAGCAAGATTTAAACCCAGGGCCTGGGAGCTGCAGGCCCCAGATGGTAAACAGCAGGCTCTGTCAATGAAGGTAGCTCCATGTGTCCAGAGCAACGCAGAGTACTGACACGTCTCATGGGCCTTTCTATCTGCCTGGGATGCCCCTTGTCCAGATCTGCACGTGTCCAGCTCCTTCCCCTCCACTGGGTTTCTGTGTAATTGTCACCTCCTCCAGGAAGCCTTCTGTGATCACAGCCACTCTCAACCTGCCCAGTTATTTTCTTCTTTGAACTGACCTCCCGGTGAAACGATCTTTACTTATTTATTATTTGTCTCCCCCACTAGCTCTGAACTCCACGAGGGCAGATTGTGTGTGTCTTCTTTCCTGTGGGACCCAGGTTGACATACAGTAGATGTCCTATAAATAGCTGTCAAGTGAGTAAGTGACTGAGGGTGAAAGGTCCTCAGGGGCCAGAGGCCACCAGAATAGATGGGCAGGTGAATGTCTGTGGAGAGAGAGCCTCAGGCCACCCGTGTGCTTGGAGTGGGGCCTCCTCCAGCGGCGGGGGGGGGGGGGGGGGGACGGGGAGCCGGATCCAGCCTCCTGAGGGAGAGAATTCGGACAGCGCGTGACCAGATACCCAAGGCAGCCAGGCCCAGGTCCTGGACAGAGGGGCCTCTTTGCACCCCAGCTCACTCGGTAACACAGAACCTCCTTCTGAGCTTCTGGCTCTAAACCGGGCCTTGGGTCCCCTTCTCTCGAGGATTCTCGTATTCCTAAAAGTCAGAAACTGATGGAAGTTGGTTGCCATTGTTGTTCAAATTTGCCTTAGTTCCCAGGACCCTTATAAATGTACAGATCTGGGGGGAGGGGCCGGTGTGTGAGAGCACCCCCCAGCCCCCCTCAAGCACCTCGCCCGTCGGAGGCCTCACTGAAGCCCCACTGGGGTCCCGTGGAGTACGACTGTGCTCAGGAATTCTACAGGGTTCTGACGTTCCAGAGCATTCTAGCTTGCTCACACAGCCTAACATTCTAAAGAGTTTTTAAAATTGGGAGACAATTTGTACACATTAAAATGCACAAATATTACATATTACACCTGTGTAACTACCTCCTGAATCATGATGTGAAACAATTCCAGCCCTGGCAGCTCCTACCACCCCCTTTCTAGCATTCTAAGTATTTCTAACCTTATGAAGAAGTTCCTAAAGCAGGAGTCAGCAAACTAAGGCCTGTGGGCCAAATCCGGCCCACTGCTTGCTTTTGTTAATAAAGTTTTATTGGAACATGTCCACACTCATTTGTTTACATCATGTCCATAGTTGCTTTTCTGCTGTGAGGGCAGGGTTTCAACAGCTATGATGAGGCTGTGTAGTCCACACAGTCAAAAATATCTGGCTCTTTACAGAAAAAAAAATGTGTCTAACCCTGTTCTAAAGCAGAACTTTCTTCAATGATGGAATATTCTAGGCCTGTGCTATTCAATAGGGTAGCCACAGGCCAAGTGTGGTTACTGAGCACTTGAAATGTGGCTTCTTTGACTGAGAAACTGAATTTAAAACTTTTATCTAATGCAAGTTAATTTACATTCAAACGGTTTGATGTGGCCTCAGCGCTAAAGGGGGTCTGTCTAACACAGGGACCCTGGAGACTCCCATGCATGCCTCCTGAGAGAGACTGACTTCCTGGGGAGGGACACAGGTGTGACTCCGCGGATCTCCGAGCAGTGGCCCTGCAGTCTCAGGCCAGCAGCTTTAGGGTTAATGAAGAAGCAGCCTGGGACTGCTGGAGTTTTCTTCAAAGACGTTGTTTGTATTGATAGATTTTTGAATGATGCTACAGTAATAAAAGAGAGACAGAGAGACAGAGAGACAGAGAGATAGAGAGAAAGAGAGAGAAAGAAAAAGAAAAAAATCAATGCTCGGCTGATTGTACCAGGAAGGGCAGTCGATTGGTGAAAAAGCTGCAGCTGTGTATTGGGAAATAGATTTTTCTGCCCTCCAGACATTAGCTTGAAATTCTTTGAAATGAGGGACCACAATCTGTGTCAGAAATGAAAGATTAAGGAGGTTAATATGCTGGGCCTCCCCTCCTCCTTTTTAATTTCCACGTCCTGGGTGCCCTTGGCCTCCTGAGGAAGACGCACGGGTTCCTGACACACTCCCCCCCGCCCCCAGCCGCGGCCCCTTCCCCCATTGCTCTGGGGGCTCCTGGAGGGGCCGGTGCTCCCATTGCTTGCTCCGGAGGCTGATGCAGAATGCAGGGAGAGATGGCCTGTTCTTTGTTTGGGACAGGGCCCTGGGGGGTCCTCCAGATCTGGTGGCCTTCTCCCTGGGGGTGCTTTTCTGGGGGCTGGTGGCTGAGTCCTGGTCCCACTTCTGGCTCCGCATAGACCCTCTCGGTCCCTGGGTGCAAACCCTGGGGTGGGGGCCCTGTGCTGAGAACGTGGCTTCCCCCAACTCCCCAGTTTGATGACTTAGATTCAGTGCGTGATATGAGATTGAAATGCGTGAGAATTGAGCAATAAGCTTATCTGTTGTAGAGAAGTGAGGATCTTATTCCCAGAGAACTAAACTGTGTAAGTACATCCCCGGGCAGACCGTGTTTAGGTGAAGTCGATGATAATCTTCTTCCTGAATTTTATACGTGTCCACTTAGCTCTTTCCCTTAAAGGCCGAACATGCAGTCAACAAGCAGCTGATGAAGGGGAAAGATTTGCCACTTGGGGCCTGCTCCGTGGAGTGTTCTTCTTGGTCTTGAAGAAACCAAGCACGCCAGACCCGCCCGGCTTGGCCCATGGACCAGCACTTCCGGTGCCTGCTTCTCACTCATTCTGCCAACACCTTTACAAAATCACAGGCGACAGGACAGCCATCCGCTGGTGCAGGAGGCTGTGCAGAGCGCCGGCAAATGGAGAGAAGGGAGCTTGAGGGACTGGGTTTGGGAGCTGGGCCCTTTGGGAGGATCCCGGGCCCCAGCCAGCTGAAGCAGCCACCCATACAGGAGGAAGAGACTCAGCTATTGGGGTGCACACTGAGAAACAAAGGGGAGCTGTTGGACATTTTCCTCGGGTGGGTCTGGGCGGCTCTACCTTGGGATCCAGATACAGGAAGCACTGAGTCCAGCCTTGCTTTTCCCTCCACCCTACAACCTGCAGCCACGGAGCCTCTCCTGGGGTGAGCCCTCCCAGTTCCACAGGTTCCCCATTCCAGGGCCTCTGCAGCAGCAGCACTGGGGGGCAGGGCTGAGGAGGCCCAGACTGTGGGTGCTGGAATAGGCCGGAGCTCCTGGCTTCGGGTGGGTTCTGGACACCAGCCAGGGAGGAGGTCCATCCAGGGGGGACGGACGTCCCGCTGCAAGTAGCCCCGGGCAGCCTGAGGGTGTGTGTGAGGTGTATCAGGGGAGGGGAGGCAGAGGGTGACTACCTGACCCTTCCCCCCGCAGGCCGGGTCAACCCCCCCCCTCCGCCGCCCCCCGTCTCCCTCTGGCATCTGCAGCACCTTCTACGTGGCAAATCCTACTTGGCAGTTTTTTCTGTTCTGTTGGTGCCATTTGTGGGGAAGGTGGGCTCCCCCCAGACGGGATGCTCCCTGAGGGCAAGGCTGCCGTCTCCTCTCACTCTCCACATTGCCCTCTCAGGCTCCATCTTGCTTGCTCGTTGCCATGTTTCCGGAACCCAGTGAGGGGCAGGGACGTGCAATGGGTGTTAGGGGGCTGAGCGAGAGCATGGAATCACCATGAAGGGCGAAGAAGGTCAGGCTAGCTATGCGTGTAGGGCTTACGGCGCGCCAGGCAGTGCCCCCAGCACTCCCCTCCGCTAGCTCCAGGAGAAAGTCAGAGCACAGGGAGAGGCACTCCACTAATGCTTCCCGATGCCTGTGGAGCCAGACTCCACTGGGGGCCCGGGAGAGACCCCGGGGTGGTCCCGCTGCCCCCAGGCCTGCTGTATCCCAGCAGGTGAAGTCCAGTATGAGGCCATCCAGAGCAAATGGATTCGGTTCTCCCTGGCCCTGGAGCAGTGAGCCCTGCTCCATGCAGTCACCTCTGGGGAAAGGACGGATCTCTGGGGCTGCTGTGACCCAGACCAGCAGGCTCCCGAAGCTCTGTTTGCCCCTGAGGCTGCATATTTCAGCCTGGAGCCCTCGCCTTCCATCGTTCCAGCAGCGTGGATGACACAGGGTGGGCAGCGATTGGCCTCAGAGTTCCTGGACCCGCAGGACGCGGAGTCTTGTAAGAGACCTTGAACTGGAAGGCATGTGAAGGCTCATTTCATTCATTCACTCGTTCTTGTGGCAGAGTCTGGTGACTAAACCCGTTTCCCCTTCTTCCGAGGCACACACACACAGACCACATTTCCAGCCTCCTGGGCACTTCAGTGCAGCCACGTGGCTGAATTCTGGCTCAGGGAATGTTTACAGAAGTATCACGAGCCACATTGAGGCCTGGCACACACCCTCCCTGGCCCGTAAATCCTCTATCCTCTCTCTTTCTCCACCTACCAGTTGAGTGCGGGAGACTCTGGGATCCTAGCGGAGGGAAGAGTCACAACATGGAAGGAGCCTGGACCCTTGGATGGCTGCCTACTGATCGAGAACACAGTGTGGCCTTCAGCGGAAGAGGACAAAGTCACCGTGTTAAGCCACTGAGCTGTCAAAGCATCTAATGTCATCCTAACTAAAAAGCTCACTGTGCGAATACTTTCTGAGCATCTACAACGTGCCAGGCAGTGGGCCGAATGCTGAGATTGAGCGGCGAACAAGGTAGACAAGGCCACTGCCCCCTGGGGACCTTCCATTCTAGCTGGAGGGACAGAGAATAAACAAGTAGATTGTTTCAGATGGTGACAAAGGCAGCAAAGAAGGAGAAAGCAGGATAATGGTGAAGAGAAGGAGAATGGCATGAGCAAAGGCCCTGGGGTAGGAAAAGTAAGGAGGCCAGGGAGGCTGGAGGCAAGTGGGGATTGGGTTTGAAGAGGGAGGTCACAGTCAGATTGGCAGAACAATGGAGAACGTGGAAAGGAATTTGGGTGCTTGCCAAGAGGATTTTAAGTATTTTATAAGCCATATGTTTTGTTAAACACAAAAGTTAAAATGATGAGCAAAAATAGATGCTGTCCAAATCTCCTGGGGCTCAGATTCTAGACCACCTACTGCTCATCTGATACTCTCCAAGAGTCTCTGCCAAGGTGCCTTTGTTTGCCTCCAGTGACAGGGAGCTCATCACATAACAAGGCAGGCCATAGCATTTCTGCATAGTTCTGATGGTTCAAAGTCCTTCCTGAAATTGCCTCCTGAAAACTTTCACTCTTATTCAGTGGCTCTGGGGATAAATAAGAAAGTTCTTTCTTTTAAAAAAGATTTTATTTATTTATTTTTAGAGAAAGGGGATGGGAGGGAAAAAGAGAGGGAGAGAAACACTGATTTGTTGCCTCTTGCAGGCCCCCAAACAGGGACCTGGCCTGCAACCAAGGCCTGTGCCCTGACCAGGAATCGAACCGTCCACCTTTTGGTTTGCAAGATGACACCCAACCCACTGAGCCACACTGGTCAGGGCTCACGGCCTTCTTTCTCTTGGGAGCAGGGCAGCTACAATGTGTCATACATTAGGGCCACAGAGGAGAGCAGACAGGCCTTTGCTGGCAAGAAGTTTATGGTCCCCCATGGGGTACTGTCCCATCTCTTAGATAATGTTAATTCGCAAAGCCAGCTTCCCTAAAGCATGGAGAAAGAAGAAAATAGACAAACCATTCTCATCTGGGGGAAAGGAGTAGGGCATCATAGAGGAAGAAGCATCCACCTGACCAGAGGGCAGGTGAGGCGGGGTGGGGCCTCCTCCCCAGGAGGAGACTGACATGCAGACCAGCTCAGGGTGAGCCCAGCTCTGAGGCTGGGAGCTGCGCTCTGAGGATGTCAGGGTGAAGCTTTGACGCAGTAACCGATGGCTCCCTGCACCCCACCCCCATCCTCCTTCCATGTCGGGCAGCCATAAGACCCCTCTCTATTTTCTGCTGCAGGAATGGTGGTAACAGCGGAAGAATA
Source organism: Phyllostomus discolor (assembly GCF_004126475.2). Taxonomy (NCBI): domain Eukaryota; kingdom Metazoa; phylum Chordata; class Mammalia; order Chiroptera; family Phyllostomidae; genus Phyllostomus; species Phyllostomus discolor. The sequence continues at coordinate 55,275,054 of NC_040915.2, read as the reverse complement.
AAAAAGGGTCAAGTTTGTGGTTTTCGGATCTCAAAAGTCTGTTTTAAATCACTAGAATCTGGCTTTTGAGCCTCCATAGTGTAAGTTTTAAAGGACCCAGGGCACAAAACCTGGGATGTAACAGACAATGTGGAAGACAGTTCCGTCATCCTGGAGGAAAGGGTGGCAGTTCCTGTGCTGGGGGACGCGGGAGGGTCTGGGAGAGGGGACGGTACCCCGTGGGGGACAGTGGGAATCTCAGCAGGCCAGTAGGAGGCACGGGCCAGTAGATGGACAAACTCTGTTTTGAGAGGACGCACCAATTGGCGAGGGTGAAAAAAGAAAGCAGAGGCTAATATCTCACAAATATCCTGCTGTGTGAGTCCGAGCACTTCCTCCCACCTCCTGCTATCCTCGTTGCTCATCAGTTTTCTTGTGTCAGTCCAGGGCTTCCTGGAGAGCTCCTCTCCCTTCCCCTGGGTTTGCTCCGCTACCCTGAGGAAAGGGCCTGCCTGAGAACAAAGTCAATCAAGAGGGAGGTTGACTTGAAAGAGACAGGCTGTAACTTGCACAGGGTTATATGTCAATTATATCTCAATAAAACTCAAAAACAAAGGAAGAAAAGGGGAGAGAGATGGGCAGCTTCTCGTTGGCATTGTTGAGGCCCTGGATCCAGCCATACCTGAAGTGGTGGATTCAAAATTTTTCAGGTGTATGAGAAAACAAATTACTGTTCTTGTTTGCTTGTTTCTTAAGCAGCTATGAGTTGGGTTTTTGTCGCTTGCAACCAGGAGTCCTAGTAACGAGGAGTGGGAGGGGAGATTACTATGTATTGAGTCAGGCAGAACGCTTTCTCATTCAGGCCTCCTCTCGACTCTGTGAGCTGGGGAGCGCTCTCATCTTATAGAAAAGGAGGCTGAAACTCAGGGGCTTCCAGGCACAGCTGTGGTGTGGCCGAGGTCGAGCACGTCTCTGCTCTATGTTTCAGAGCCACTGCGCGCTCCCAAGTGCTCCTCCTCCCGCGGGCTGCCCTGCCGCCCCTGCTGCAGAGAAAAGGTGGGAGAAGGCGGGAGTCCGGAGTGCGCACGGAGTTTCTGAAGTGAGCCGTGAGGCGGCAGCAAGCCGCGGCGCGCATCTGGCGCGGGGAGTGGAGCAGATGGCCCGTCTGACTCCAGCACATCGTGCAACTTTATGGCGTCCTCGGCAGGTTCTCCTCCCCGCTGCGTTTATAGGGATGTCTTCAGGATTTCCCTTTTGATATACGAGAGAGGCTCGTCGGCTGGGGCCCCCTTCATCAAAGGGTGATCTGGGACTAAATCACCGCAAACCAGCGGCAAGTGTTTGCGCGGGGCCCGCGCCCGGTGCACGCGCCGGGATAAATCTTCTGAGCAACGTGCTTACACGTGTGACCCCGGGGACCAAACAGCATGAAAAGGTCAAGTACAAGGGGCAGAAGGGAGCTTGTCCTTCGTTCCTGCTCCGGGCCAGAAGATAGAGCAGAAAGGAGATGGTAGGAGGGTGTGTTGGTTTCCTAGGGCCATTGTAACTAAGTGCCACAAATTTGGGGGAACTCACAAAGTAACAAGTTCATTCTCTCACAGTTCTGGAGGCCAGAGGTCCAACGTCAAGGTGTTCGTGGGGCTGTGCTCCCTCTGAGGGCTCCGTGGGAGAGTCCCTCTCTGAGTCTTCCCACTTCTGGGGGTTGCCGGCCCTCCTCGGCACTCCTTGGCTTGTAGACGCATCCTTCCAACCTCTGACTGTCGTCCCAGGGTGTCCTTCACTGAGGGAGACTCTGTCTCTACCCACATGATCTCATCTGAACTTGATTGTACCCACAGAGACCCTCTCTCTAAATAGAGTTACATCCTGAGGCTCTGAGTGGACGTGAACTTCCGGGGAACAGAGTTGTTTTTGCTTGAAGGCGGGGCTTGCCTGGAGGTGGGAGGGGCTTCAGAGTGCACACATGCCTCTTTAGGAGGGGGGGATTTTCTTCCGATAACAAATCTCCGAAGATCTGTACATCCTGGGAAATAGTTAGGCCTGTGTGAGCCCATAGAGGCTGAGTAAACGCGTTCTCGACAACCCAGCAACTTCACTCCCGGGGGCATCCCTGCTAGAAACGAGTCCTATGGCCGCTGGACGACACACGCTGGAATGCTCACAGCAGGACTGTTCCTCTTGGCTGAAGACTGGAAACTAGCAAATGCCTGTGGTGATGGATCACAAACAGAACCACAATTCTTCGCAGCGGATCCCGTTAAGAGGCAGAATATTTCTTTTCCCCTCGAATCTGGGCTGGTCTTGTGATTTTCTGTGGCCAGTAGAATGCGGCAGAGGCCGCGGGGGCTGGTTCCAGACTCAGGATTCAGGAGACCTTTCATGCTTCCCCCAGCTCCCTGGCACTCCGTGATCACCATGTGGGAAGTCCAGGCTCTCCGGTGGAGGAGGAGAGACAGGTGGGGGAGCAGGGAGGAGCCTCCCTAGCTGACGTCATCCTCGGCCAGGCAGCCCCAGCCCCAGATATGGGCACGTGCAGGAGCTGAGCTGAGACCAGCCCAGCCCAGCTCAGTCCAGAGGAACCTCCCAACTACTCCCAGCTCGAATCTACCTACGGAAACATGCACCAAATGACTGGCTGTTGTCTTAAGGCACAAGGCTTTGGGGAGCATTTTTTACTCAGCAATAGCTAGTGGATACATCATTAAGAGTACAATAGATCGTGGTACAGTCACACCATGGAATAACACACAGCAAGGAGATGGGGAGCTTTGTTACTCGGTGAAAGCAGACTGATACATCAAGAGTCAAATAGATAGATTGTGGAACAGCCGCACCATGGAACAGCACACAGCAAGGAGAATGAATGAGCTACCGCTACATTCAACACCGAGGAATCTCATATCACACTGAGTGAGGGCAGCTCAACACAGCAGAGGGCATTCTGTGTGACCCCACTTATGCAAAAGGAAGGAACGGGTGAAAGCCATCTGTGGCGAGGCGAGTCAGGACAGTGGTTACCTGGGGAACGAGTGACTGGGGACAGGCGCAGTGCGGGGCACTTCGGGGGCCGGTTATACCAGCGCGTCCACCTGTTGACACTTCTCTGAGCTGTGCTTTTACGACATGTGCGTTTTCGGGGCAAGTAGGCTGCACCTTGGTAGAGATTAAAAAGCACCAGGTCTTTTGTTTCTTTCCTAATCACCAGAAAGCCGGTGGGATTGTGTCTTCTGTGGAGAACAGGTGTGTAGGGGAACACCACACACTAGAGTTAAGACACCCTTGAAAGCGCCTTGGGAAGCTGTCACGGCGCAGTCAGCTGTCATCTCTCCACGCGCCCCGCACGGCCAGTTTTTCCCCCTGCGCTGAGACACGGCGCTGTTTCTCCCGCCAGCCTCCCGGTGAAGCAGAGGTTTGTGTTTAGGGGTCGAGTACTGGGACCTAGCCCGGCCGGGGACTGACACCCAGAGACGTGTGGGACCGGAGGGGAGGCCCGGGCTCAGGGTGGGGACCCTTCAAAGCCAGGGCGGTGGGAAATTACCCCCCTCCCATCTACAGTCTCTCCCCTTTGGAAGAGGTGCAAAGGTGTTTAGTTAAGTTGACTTACCCACACTTGGCCAAGGCAGGCTACATTCGTGTCTGTTGTGGGAGGACAGCGCACCAAGGACTTCACTCTTGGTTGATCAACTGATATTCTTCAGCGCTCCCCCCAGCTCCCCCTGTGCCGTCCAGAGCTTCGGGGCTGTGTCAGCAAACCTGAGCCATGACCCCAGGCAGGGCCGCCTCGCCTGCCTGGGGCTCAGGGTCCTCATCCAAAGCGGCGGTGTCCTTGGGCAGAATGGGCACGCGTTGCCACTCTAAGAGCCTGGGGTGTTCCGCTGTCCTTTGGGAGACGAAAACATCCCAGGACCCAGGTCCTAAGGGTTGCCATAGACGTTCTAGGTGATTCTGGGACGGGGCTTCCTTTGCGGTTTTCTCTTTGCTGCACAGAGGCAGGGACCGGGGCTGCAGAAGAGGGCTATGGGGGCCGGGGTCAGGGCAGGGGGGCGGTGCTTGGACTGAAGACAGCAGCCACACTCGGCACCAGGGAAGCCTGGGGTGCAGACAATGCGCTGGAGGCCTCAGGGTGGGTCTGGGGGCAGGGGGAGCTTCTTCAGCAGGTCGCCTTGCTCCTCAGCCTGAGATTCCTTTCTCAGAGCTGGGAATGGGGTCTTCCAGCTACTGCAGGTGGACTGAGGGGGCCGGGGGTGCGGAGAGCAGGCAGGGAAGGGAGGGGGAGAAAGAGGACAGACAGACAGGCAAGAGAGCGAGCAGAGAAAGACCAGCACACAGAGAAACTTTCATCCATCCAACAAATATTTATTGAGCACTTACGGGTGCCAGGTGCTGTGTTTGAGTCAGGGAGAGAGAGGGAGGGAGGGAGGGAGAAAGAGAGAAGGAGATAGAGACGGGGGTGGAGAGAGAGAGGGAGAGAGAATAGAGGGCCTGGTGGATTGAGTTTGTAGTGGGCGGTGTCTTCTTGGTTACAGCAGAATATTACAGGTCTTTTGATTGCAAAGCTCAAGCTCCTCACTCCTCACACTCCACTCTCAGGACCTCACCTGGGGCCAGGTGGGCAGCCCAGGGGCTCCCCAGCCTGGCCGCTCACCGGAAGTGTCTGGGAGACCCTCAAAGAAACTATAAGCTCGTGGGTCCCAACTCGAGCAATGTGGCTGTCGGGCTGTGGGCTGGGGCCTGGGACTCTGTATTTGAGCCCCTCCCAGGGCTCAGTGGGCGTGGGAGCCCAGGTGGTGGACACGTGTCCCCAGGGGGCCTCCCCTGGGGCTCCCGCTGTTGTCCCAGCCACACACGTCCTTTTGCAAACACACACGGCCCATGATTGATTCTCTGCCGTCCCCCTCACAGCCCAGCGGGTCTGACTGAATGGCCGACGTGCTGCCCAAACACCCCGCTGGAACCACTTCTCTGCCCTCTGCCCCGGAAGTCATTTGTTTGTTTTTAGACACAGCCTTTATGTCCAGCTGAAAGGCCATTGGCCTCCCCGGAGCTGCCCCTCCGAGCCGGAGCCAGGCTGAAGAGTGGCTTGGGGCTGGGGGTGCCGCTGTGGGGGACCGAGACGCCCAGGCTGGGGCTGGCCAGGCGTGGTGGCACAGGTGGAGCCGCTCACGTTCAGGGTGGCGGTGTGGTCGCCTGCGTCTGGGGAGGACACCCTGTGCTTCCTAGACCAAGGTGGCCCTAGACCTCTCGGGTATCGGTCCTATAGGAAGGTACTTGCATCCACCTTTAAATTGCAAGTGGCCCCTGGGCAGCGTCGCTCCCTCCCCCTCCCCCCTGTCGTCCTTTAGCCACTGTTTATGAAGCGCCAACCGTGAGCTGTGCCTTCGGGCTGTGCCCTCGTCTCTCTGTCTGTATGAATGAATCCATGGGTGACCTGTTGGTAAAACACCAGGCTGCGTGCATTTCCACAGTTGGGCTTGAATCTGAGCCTGCCCCTCCCCCCCGTGAGCTTCGGCTACCTTGTCTACTACTAAACGGGGACAATAAATCCAGCATTGAAGGGCAGCTGGGAGGGTTCCCAAGATCCCGGGTGGGTGGGAGAGAAGTGCCCGACACCAGCCCGGCATACAGTAGGTGCTCAGAACCTCTTCCTCTCTCTCTCTACCCCTCCTGTCCCCGTCTCTCTTGGTCTCTGTCACCTGGCCTTCCTCCCCCCCGCCCCCAAAGCCCCCTGCTGTAGAGGAGGAAGCTCTCAGCCAGGAGTCTAGAACCCCGGGTTCTTATCCTCACTCTCCTGTTGTTTGACCTTGGGCACATACTGGTCCCTCTCTGGTCTGGCCACAGCATCTCAAAGGCTCTTCTCATGCTGTGTGTCCAGGCTGTGAGTTCATGACCCACAGCACTGGACTCAGTTTCCCCTTTCTGTGGGTTTTCCATCTTTCCTGGTGCACAGCAGGTGTCCGGGAAGGGTCATGGAAAGGAGACGGGTGGGTCCTCAGCAATGTGCGGGCACCAAATCGTGCAGAACTCGTGGGAGGGCTCTGGCTGTCAAAACCTGGCTCATTCTCCCGGGAGAGCCGGGCCAAGGGTGAGGGCTGGGGAGGTGCTGCCCTTCTTACTTTCGTGGAAACGGTGCAGCCTGAGCCTCCACCACGGGTGAGGCAAAGTGGGTGTGGAGTGGGGTGAGGGCCAGCTCTGGCTTTAGAGACACCCCCACCCTCCGGTGGGCTGGAGAGACAGCGGATCCTGCCTTTCCCTCCCCTCCCAGGGCACCGTCCTATCACTTCGCTTTCGTCCTCCTTTTCTGGGTCTAGCAGGTCCAGGAAACAGGGCCCCACACACTCACTTGCTCATCCATCCATCCACCCATCCGCACACCCAGCCATCCCATAAGCAATGGCTCAGCTAGGCCGGGCCTGTGCCAGGCCCTGGGGATGCAGCAGGGAACAAAATAGCCATGGTTTTGCCTTTTACGTTCGCTGAGCCTGTTGGGGGTGGCTGATAATTCAGGGTACCGGGGGCTGTGATGGAGCTGTAGTGGGCACGCGGGAGCCCACCGGAGGGCCCTACATGGACCCAGGGTGGTGGCTCTCAGGGCAGGCTGCCTGGAGGAGGGGGTGTTTGAGGAAACATCTGCAGGAGCTAACCAGGGGAGGAGTTGAGGGGTGGAAGCACGCTGGGCAGAGGGAACAGCATGTGCGAAGCTGAGAGTGGCACTCCCAGGAGCCTCAGCCGCTCAGCAATGGCTGGAAATAGGCAAGCACTGAGGGTAGCCAGTCCGACGACAATAATCACCTTCCCCTTGTGCGTTATCTCACTGCGTCCCCCCGACATCCATCGCTGTCCCACAGACAAGGAAACCGAGGCCAGAGAGGTGGAGACTGGTCCCTAGGCCCCTAGTCCGTAGGGACCCAGGTCCCAGCGGCAGGAGTCCACTTCCTCCTGGGACAAACAGCCCAGCTCCGAGGGGGCTGGAGAGGCAGGGCTGACAGCTCCCTCCCAGAGCTCCTCTGGGCTGGGCTGGAGGCCCCGGGAGGCCCCGAGGGTGGGGGTGGGGCGTGGGAAGGCTGCAAACTGGTTTGGGGCAGTAGGGCTTTCCTGTCGCTGCCGGTGGCCCCTGCCTTTGTCCTCATGTGTCACTGAGGAATGCAGCTACAGTCTGGATAAAGGCAGCTTTGTCTGGAGGCCTCGGGAGGGCGGGGGAGGGCGGAGGGCGGGAGGAGCCCAGCCAGGAAAGGGTTACTGTCCTTCCCTCTGGCTGGCTCTGGTCTCGGGGCCCTGGGCAGGAAGCACCCATGCCCCGTGGACACCCACATCCTCTGTTGTGCCTCCCATGTACTTCCTGCTTTTGATGAGTAACTTCCCTTTTTTCTGAGCCTCAGTTTCTACATCTGGAAAATGGGAATTCTTTGCCCAGCTCTCTTGATTGTTTTGAGGTTTCAGCCAAAGAAGCCATGTGGTTAACTGTATCTGCAAGGTGTATTGATGAAGGAGAAAAGGGCAGCCCAGAGAGACTGAGTGTCTTGCCCAAGGTTACAAAGCTTGACCTTGAAGGGGAACGAAGTCAGGTGCTTGCCAAGGGCGGTGAGCAGGGAGGTGAGCCCCTGTTTGTCTCCGTCTGCAAGCGGCTGGGACCCAGGTGGTACCTTGTACCTTGGTGAGGAGTGACCGGAGTTACCTGCATGCATCCACTCGGTCACAGCAGCCTCCTGAGGGCCGGCACTGGGTTTGCCCTTGGCCGCTGCTGCCCCCCAGTGCCGGCACAAGGTGGGCAGGAGAGCCCAGTGGTTCAAGCCTAGGGGCCGTGTGACCTTGGGCTGGTGTCAGCCCTCTCTCTGCCTCAGTCTCCCTCTCTGTGAAACGGATCTAACAGGAGCATACACTTCACAGGGTTGTGGGCAAGTTCAAGGGGATAATGCCCAGAGGCAGCTCAGAACCTGGCAGTAGTTAGTAGGATTAGGGAGACAATGGAGATCTGCTTGTTGGCTGCACAAAGGATATTCTCAAGGTCACAGCAGAGGGTGAGCTGGGATCAGCCCAGGGCTCCTCCTGGCTCTTCCTGCACAGGAAGGAAGGGTGTGAGCCCTGGAGGGGCCACAGTCATGGGGTGGGACCATTGAATGGAGGAGAAGTAGGTGGCTCTGCCCTTTGGGAGGAGGTGTCCTGTGGGCTAGAGCTCAGGGCCGTGCCCCCTCCCCCACTTCCCATGGTGACAGAGATGTTCAGACAGATAGGACAGGGCAGAGCATGCTTAGTCATAGCCCAGATATAACCTTGGCCCCAGAGAGTGGCTACCTCTGCCGTGTTCCCTTCCAGCAGCTTTAGCCAATCCCTGTGAGTTTAAGGCAGCACTTTGCCCCTCACAGGAGGGGCCCAGAGAAGGGGAGTGATTTATCCAAAATCACATAGCAAACAAGGGCAAGATCATTCATTCATTCACTCATGCACTCACTCACCGACTTGGCACATGCTTGGAGTGCTAAGGGCAGGTGAAGTCCTTCCGGAAAGGCATTCCTGGGGGAGGTCCTGGCTTGTGCAAAGGTGTGGAGAAGTCCTATGATAGTTAGCGGTATGGGTCTGTGGGGTCAAATCCTGGCTCTGCCACTTGCTGTGTGACCTTGAGCAAGTGAATGAACTGCTCTGGGCCTCCATTCCCTCACCTATAGGTTGCAGATGTTCATGGCGGTTATGTCATGGGTGAGTATGACAAAGAGTGTTCCACATAAGGTGCTTAGCGTGAGGCCTGGTACATAGTAGGTGCTCAATAAACACCAGCTGTTAAGAGGGTGTGGGGAATAAAAGACACGCTGAACTGGGGAACTGCCAGCCAGTGGTCGGTAGGGAATGGCTGGAGACCAGAGCTGTGGGCCAGGCTGGAAGTCTGGGGAACCACAGGAGGAGCAGACAGAGTCACAGGGGTTGGCTTGCTACTGTGAAGCGAGTGGGTGGGGAGGCTAGGGTCTTCAAGGCCAGGGAGGGGGCCATCCTGGGGAGTAATACACAGGACAGGGTCTGAGCAGAGGCAGAGGAAGAGGCAGAGGCAAGGGTGACCGAGTGGCATCATCTAGGAGACACCCCAAGTTCCGATGTCGGTGAGGAGCCTGTGGAAAGAAGGACAGGAGCCGGGAGCCTCCTGGGTACCGAGCCCGGAAGGGATCGCCATGCCCAGGGCTGGCTACACAGTTCTTGGGACCCAGGACAAAACAAAATGCCAGGTACTTGGTTCAAAACGGCAGGATACAAGTGCCAATAAAGGTGCTAAAATATACAGCCTTTTCTTTCTTCTGCTTATCTTGTTTGCTCACACACATGCTCCATTGTCCCATCAGACTTCACTTACAAAACCCAAGTTCAAAGAGAAGATTAAGTATTTCTAGATGGCAACAGCACAACGTTAAAGCCGGGTGGAGCCCTCCCTCCTGCGTGCAGGGCCCAGTGCAACTGCGGAGATCACATGTCCACACAGCTGGGCCGGACCGTGCCCATTTCACGGATGACAAAACCGAGCTTCCGGGGATGGAAACGCTGGGGACCACGTCCAATTTCAGAGCACACTGGAGTTTTCCCCACCTGTGTCTGCTCATGTTTAATCTCTGCTTACCAACCCCCAAGGGAAGCTCTGAGGCAATTTACATAAAACGCAGAGCTTTTAACACAGGTGCAAAGGGAGAGGCAAAGAGCCCTGCGGGAGGACCTGGCCTGGGAGCTGTGTGACCTCGGGCAGCCACGTGAACTCTCTGTGCACGCAGGGAGCTCCACCTCTCCCCTCGGAGACAGACTTAGAGCCCAGACCTCCTGCCTGCACCCGCTGCCCCCGCAAGGCTCGTCCACCTCCACCCACATCACCCTCCGTGTCTGAGGCTTGAAACAGTCATAAAAAATGAAACCACAGCCCCCCAACGTGCTTGCCGGCTTCTCAGGCCTTATTTTTTTTGGCCGCTAAGGAGACTAATAAATGGTTTGCCACTTGACGTAATCATTAAGAGCTCCACTGAACTGTGGGCAGCGTTTCCTCCCCTCCTTGGCCGGGCCTGGGGCGCCCAGCCACCGAGGGTGGCAGTGATGGATGGTGTCATCACGGGGCTTGCCCAGTGGGGAGCGCGGGCGGTGGGCGGCACGGCCCCCTCTCCTGCGGGCTCCTGGGCTACTCATTACGGGCAGGGGGAGTCGATGTGTGGGGTGACGGCTGGCTTCCAGAAGGGGCACGGGCCCTCCCAGGGGGCTGCAGCGGGCCAGGGTGGAGTGGAAGGCTGGTTTTTAGGTGCAAAGAGCCGGTTGACGAGTGGCCAGCAAGCCGATGAAAGAACACGACGGGGATCTCTGTGTCAGGTAGTCTAGCCACACGCAGGAAAACGTATATTTTTTGAAGTTACAAAATGGGTAACAATTTTTAAAATTTTAATTAGAAATGAAAAAGTGTGTGATAAAATGACGGCAAACATGTCCTCAATTCTCTGGTCCTCCTTGTATCCTTTTTCTCTGCCCCGGGTGGCTTCGTACACCTTCCCATCAAGAGACAGTGTCTATTTCCCACCCTCGAATCAGGGCTCAGTTTGGTGACTCGTTTTGGCCAATAGGATGTGGCAGATGTGATGCGATTTTGTGGTGGTTCCCCACTGAGGTTTTGCAGCTTCTGCTCGCTCTCTTGGAGCCCCACTACCGCCAGGTGAGCAAGCCCGGGCTAGCCTGCTGGAGGATGGGGGACCCCGTGGAGCTGAGCCAACTTCCAGACACAGGGGAGCGCCCCACCAAGATGAAGAAGCCAACTGAGATGCGTGTGTGAGACCGGATGAGTCCGGAAGAACTGCCTCTCTTATCTGGAGACTCATGATATAAATGCTTACTGTTTTAAGCCATTAAATTTTGTGGTGGTTTGTTACGCAGCAGTAGCTAACTGATAGGAATTCTTTTTTTTAACTTTTTAAAAAAATTTTATTTATTTATTTTTAGAGAAGGAAGGGAAGGAGAAAGAGAGAGAGAGAAACATTAATGTGCGGTTGCTGGGGGGTCATGGCCTGCAACCCAGCCATGTACCCTGACTGGGAATCGAACCTGCGACACTTTGGTTCCCAGCCTGCGCTCAATCCACTGAGCTACTCCAGCCAGGACCCTGATAGGAATCCCAATAGCCAGTGTTGGTGATGCTGTGGCTCTCTCACATACAAGCAGCAGCAGAGCAGTCTGCTAAAAGTTTGCATAGCTATTGAAGTAACTAAAAGATGAAAAAGTAACTAAAAGATGAAAAGGCTCATAAAGCAGGGGGATCTTATAATTTTGTGGGCCACAGTTCCTTGTCCAGAGTATGGGGATAAATAGTACCCATCTCATGAGGTTCTTGTGAAAATTCCACGAGTGGGTCAAATGCTTTAAAAATGTCTCAAAAGGGCCGCTCTCCCATTCTAGAAGCCTATCCCAAGGGCAAGAACACTTAGGGAAGCTTATTTATGGTCTCAGCTTTGGGGATTCGTTCCTTTAAAAATCCCGGGGCTTGTGTTTCTTGCGGGTTAAAATGCATCGATGAGGATGTCCATCACAGCATTGCTTACCACAAACAAACGGGAACCGAATGATCAACACTAGAGAAACCCTTGCTACTCGGGTTGCTGTTTTTTGTGCTAACCGTTCGCTGATTTCACCTGATATTGCTTGGATACATGAAGACAAGGCCAGAAGCTAAAATACAGTTCAGCCATGAACATCAGGCTTTAGAAGAGAATTTACTGACATTAAAATAACCAGGCTATTCAATTTTTTTTTTTAAAAATCACATTACAAAATGAAATTGTCATGCCAATGCTTGTAAAAAATTGTTCTTTTTCTCTTCTTTTCTCTGTCCTTGTCTCTCAATCTGTGCAAAGAAAAAGATCTGGAAGGCTCTAGCCCACCATGTTTTCTGGGTTGGTCCCTGAGCGGGGAGCTATGTGTTTCTTTTTTGTCTCCTTCATATGAACAGGTTTATTTTGAGTTTCTTCTCTACCAAGTACCTTATTCAATGCATCCATCTGGAGTCTAGTTCTCACAATGAACCTCAGGGGTAGGTGCTAACTGTCCCCATGTCTCAGGTGACCGCATCAAGGTCGAGAGGAGCTCAAGGAATGTGAGTTAACATCAGAGAGTGAGTGAGAGAGTGAATGAATGATTGAGTGAATGAATGAATGAAGCCAGAAACCTATTGCCAAGATGATGGGACTCTGGAGGCCTCGAGTGAGAAACAGTAAAGACGGTGTGTCCCCCCCACCCACCACGAGTCTGCCGTGCTCTCTGAAACCCCCTCTTTTGCATGCCTCTTTCCTTTCTTCGGAAAAGGACCAGGACCCTCCTTCCCTCTTTTGCTCAAGCTCCTCGCTGCGTTTTTCAGCCATGGAGGAACCTGAGAAATGATCAAGCTCTACATTCTTGGTTAATTTTTAGAGCACTTTTAAAAATAACCTTTTCACTCTGATGAACAAAGAACTATTCATTGTGGAACATTTGAAAAATGATAAAAGTATGAAGCAACAGCGCTCCCCCTCCCCCGCCCCATATTTCTACCACCAGCACAATCGAGGTTGACATCTGGGTGTATTTCCTCCCGGGGTTTTTGCCTCCTGTGTTTCTCTTTACGTGGCTGGCATCATCCTGGATGGACAATCTGTAACCTGCTCGTTTTACGTCATGTCAGGAAGGGGCCGTGGGAACCAGACGCAGCAGTGGGCTCTTTCAGTGTGTGGGAATCTCAGGTCAGCTTGGCCCTGCGCTCTGAGGACCCCCCAGTTTTATAGGAAAGGGTGGTGGTTGAGGAGGGACTGGGCATGTCGGAGCCAGACCCCCCATTCTGAGCCCCAAGGGCTCTTGTCTAGCTGCTTCAATTATTGGAGGGGGACCCACCATTTTGATGAAAAAGGAGAATCCTTTGTTCCGAAGAGGTCCAACCTGTCATCTAGAGAAGCAGTGAGATCGGTGCCCAAGCAAGTCAGAGGCAGACCCAGGGCTGGGCCCAGACTGCTTGCTGTGTGCACTCGGGGGATGATCATTAGTGGGCACCGTCTGTATGCCAGGGACCGGGCTGGACCCTGGAGAATCGGCGCTGCACCAGGCTCAGACCCTGCTCTTCTGTGGCTTCCAGTCCACCAGGGAAGCTGCGGAATCCTGCTCACCAGACGAACGAGCAGACAGCGGTGGTTTGCAGTCAGACCCGCAGAAGAGGAGGACAGAGTGGAGGTGGAGAGGGGCAGAGCAGGAGGGAGGGACGGTCTCTGGGAGGTGACCTCTGGGCTGGAGCAGTGAGAAGGCCAGAGGGACCGGCTCAGTGTGAGCAGCGCGCGGGGAGGGGGGGGGGGGGGGGGCGGCGGTGGCGGGGAGTGGGAGCAGACGGGGTCAGAGCGCGGAGTCCTGGTGAGAGGTGAGCAGAAGGTTTTCATCAGGGAGGCGGGGTGGGGGAGTGGGATGTGACTGGATCCACATTGTAAAAGGTCACTAACCGCCGTGAGGCTGAGGCTGGAGGTCTGCCTGTAAGTCCAGCTCCGCCGCCGCCCCTCCAGCATTCCTCCTGGGTGGAGCACCCGGAGCGAGTGGGTCCAGTTGCTCAGCCACAGGCCAACTGCACCGACCCCCCACCATCCTGCACCTGTGGGGGCTGGGGATTGCCTGCCCACCCCCGCTGCCCCGGCAGGGAGACGGGAACAGCAAATCCCTTCCCTGGCCTGGCCCAAGACTGGACTGTCCTACAAGGCCCTGGTGTCACCCCTTGTTCTGGGGCATCAGCCAGAGCCGGGCTGGCTCTCTCCAGCTTTGCCCAGCCTCCCGGTCACCCTCTGACCCCAGTAATACGGCAGGGTGGGGCTTGGTGACCAGAACTCACTGAGCACTCAGGTCAGGACAGACCCTGAACTGTGTACCTCCCTTCAGCCCCACCAGCTCACACTTGTCCCGCATACTTGGACCCTACAGTCACTCAGGGTCACATGGCCCATCACGGCGCAGCTAGCCTGTAGGACAGGCCTCTGCAGACCCCTGTGCCCAATGCTCAGCTCTGGGCTGGGTCCCTGGGGGGATGCCTGCCATTGGTCAGAGGAAGGGGGTAGGGAAGGGTGTTCCTCCACTGGGAACAGCATGTGCAAAGTCCAAGATGGGACAATATGTAAATATGTGTCTTTTGGGAGGGGGGGACTTCTCTGTTGAGATATAATTCGTATGCCATACAATCTATCAGAAGTGTCCAGGTCAACGGTTTTTAGTGTATTTGAGAATTCTCTAACCACTACCATGGTCCATTCTAGAACATTCTCATCGCCTCCAAAAGAAACCCTGTAGCCTTAGTTCTCATTCCCCCCCACCCCCAGTTCCTTCATCTGCTCAGCTCCTGGCAACCACTGATCTATTTTCTGCCTCTACAGATTTGCCTGTTCTGCATATTTCGTAGAAATGAAACCGTACATCTTTGGTGACTGGTTTGCTTCTTTCACTCAGCATGTTTTCAAGGCTCATCCAAGTTATAGTATGTGTTAGTGTATTATTTTTTAATGGCTGAATAATATTCCATTGTATGACTATACCACTTTCTGTTTACCATTCATTAGCTGACGGACATTTGGATCCTCTCTGCCTTCCGACTATTAGGAGTAATGCCGCTATAAACATTCACGTGCATTATTGTGTATTCATGTGTTTTCATTTCACTCGGGCATCTTCTTAGGAGACAAATTGTTGGGTCAGATGGTAACTCTAGGTTTACATTTTGAGCAACTGCCAGATTGCTTTCTGAGATATGCGTTATTAAAAATAATGAATTTGTGTGCACGGACACTTGAATTTGTACATGCGTGTTAGGAATGTAAACACGTATATGTGTCTGAGTGTTAAATTGTATTTCTTGAACTGTAGCTATTGTGAGAGTTTTTGTCCTACTTAGGAGCTGGGTGGGTCCGGCTTTCCTGGCAGGGGGACCAGCGTGGGCAAAAGCTGGGCGTCAGGAGAGACAAAAGTGAGTCCTCTCTTTGGAAAGTACTGGGAGGGGGCTGGGGTCATAGCAGACCCCCACATCTGAGCCCCTGTCTTCCTTCTGCCTTCCCGGCCACCAAACCCTCGGCATCTCATGCAAATCATATGCAAATCTCCCCCTCCCATCAGCCCCGAGGCACCCAGAGGAGTGGGAAATGTTCTCGGTTGGGTCCTTCCCTTCATTAATTTCCGAGCCGTAGTACATTACTCATGGATAATTAAGAGTGAGCTATTAATACAACATTTAATATTCAAGTGCAGCGAAGAGGAGAGAACCGTAAGTCACAGAACCCTATTCGACAAGACGTTGCAGTTTAGCAATGAGATATTTTTTTCACTCTCCAGATGCTCAGGACTGCTTGCGTCGAAACGTGGGCCTGAGAACTTCATTTATTGATGGAATACGAAGAAGGACCTTAAATCACCAGGAAATCCATTTCAAGGGTCCATTGGAGACTGCGGGGCAATAATTACACCCAGAATTGTCAGTGTCTCCATGGGGCATGTCCGGAGCCAGGAGATGGCCCAGCTATCCCACTGCTGGCAGGGCAATTGATGGCGAGGAGGTCGGGCGACCGTGGAGACAAAGGAAGAAGAAATACGGAGACGTGCCTGCCCGTCCACACCTGGGACAGGGGAGGGGTGCAGGGTGGAGCAGCTGGGTCCTGGCTCCCCGTCTGCCACATTCTTCCTGGCCAGAGGCTAACACGGTCTGGACTGCCCCAACTCCCTCCCCATGTGACCTTGAAAACAGGGGTCCTCCTCCATGGCAGCCTCACTGATCCCCAGGACCTGACACAGAAAAGGAGCTCAGCTAAAATGGGGTGCCAGGTGAGACACCTCTGAGCACTTTGGGGCCTGTTTCCAAAGCCATGAAATGGGGTCTCTGTGGAACAATCTCGAAGAGCCATTCCTACCATCCTCTGCCTCGAGGGCGCCACTGTGTGTGGGAGGAGGGGGGTGACTTAAAAGCCAGTGACTGTCCGTAACAGGGACACAGTGGCATGTGGGGGTGGCAGACCTGGGTCATTTCCTGGGCCTGCTGCTTCCGGCTGTGAGTGACGTCCTGTCTATCTCACTGGGGTTCCACCTTCCATCTGTAAGTGGGGTTAACACACACAGAGAGGGCTTTTCACATCATGGGTGCTTGGTAAGGAAATGGTACCTGCCGCTGGAAGTAAGTGGTTTGGTATTTTGGCAGTGGCTTTGGCTGTGGGCTGACTGAGAGGCCCAGGCAGTGAGGGTTGGGGTGGTCCGTGGAGGGAGGTGGGCCTGTGTGCAGAGATGTGGAGGTGGGAAAAAAACCCACTCTTTGCCAGATGTGAGCTGGGCGCTCCCACGTGGATCGTCTAAGTCCCACGCTCAACCTGCAAGGCATGCCACCTTCCTGCATTTTACAGGTGAAGCCAAGGAGGCCCAGCGACGTTGAAGAACCTGCCTAGAGCCGCCCAGTAGAGCCCAGTCTGGGGACCCCTAGATCTCTGCCTCTAAGGCCTGTGCCACATGCTCTCGACTGCGAGTGGGGGAGTGCTTGGCGGGTGGCTGGGCATGTGGTGGTAACAGGCTGGGGCTCCGAGTCAGACTAACGGGGTTCGAATTCCAGCTTTGCCCTGTGTGAGCCTGGGCACATCATTTCTTGCCTCGCCCCTCAGGCCCCTTGTCTTGAAGTGGGAATAACCAGATGAGAACCAGCCTGCTGGGGGTGGTCTAGAGAGCAAATGAAGCAGCATTTTCTAGGCTGTTTGGGGCCCAAGGAAATTGCTCCACCCAGCTCGCTATTGGGAATGACCTCTGTACCCATTTTACAGATGGGAAAACTGAGCTTTGCAGAGGCAAAGCAACCCTTAAAGTCATTAAGTAGCGGATCTGAGTCCAAAGTGAGCCTTGCTACACACTGGCCATTATTATATTAGCTGGTCTAATACCAACAGCGATATCATTATTGATTTCTTCCCCTGCTGACTCCTAGGGAAGCTCCTCCTTCTCATCGCCCTCAGAATTTGTCGGTGATAAGCCTCTGGTTGCAGGGAGCGGGGGCAGTCTTGGTGAAGCCAGACTTGGAGGGGCAGAAACCCAGGCAGGCAGAGCAGGCCCGTCTCTGGCCTCATCTGGTCCTGCCCTCCCCTGGCCAGAGCAGGAAGGGGGATCTGCCCCCGGCCCTCCTCTCTCTGCCCGCCAGGCCTGACGAATGGGCTGTCACGTGTCCCTCACTTCCCCGTGCCCCCTGGGCCTCCCGGGCCTCCCTGCCCTCCCTTGCCGCTGCACTGCGGGAGGGTGAGAAGAGAAACTGCTTTTCTCTCTGTTCCAACTACAGAGAAGTGGTTTTGGACGAAGCAGGAATTTAGCAGGGAGGACGGAACCTTCGGCACCGCAGTCTAATACCCTTAGAATGAATATTGGAATCTGTGAGTCAGAGATGAGGCATTGCTCAGCCTAGAAGATCCGAACCCCACCTCGGGCTAGAGTTTGGAACTCGTTGCTCATTGCCTCAGTTGACTTCAAAACATCTGTAGCCCTCTGAGTCGGTGATGAGACTGAGCCGCAGAGCCTGGCATGGTGTGGCCAGGCTGCAGGGAGTGCCGGCTGCAGAACCAGAGCTTGCAAGGCCTGGATGGGGGGCACACGCAGCCCCACTGAGAAGCCAGGGCTGTAGCTCGGGGGGGCCTGACTCCCTCTCCAGTGCCATCCTGCCTTCCTGGGTGCTTCATCTTATAGAAAGTTGGGGAAAAATTGATTTTCAAGTGGCGCCCTGGAGCCTGGCAATGTGGTGGCCAGGACATAAGTGGACCTCCCACCTCAGGTGAGAACAGTGGGGATTTGCATCCGTATGTTACGTGAGCAGCTCTTGGTGCAGGTCACGAGCTCAGGGAGACTCACTGGAGGTGTGGGGGAGGGAGCCCTTGCAGGACCCACTGAACCCACCACAGGGACCCTCTGCTCTCACTGGAAGGTGGAGGGTTAAAATTAAATAACTCGTCTCTCAGTGATGATGGCCGTATTTGATCATGGCTGCCACGTTTGATAATGGCTGCCGGCGATGGAGGCCGGGTTCGGTATTGGCCGGTAGCTGTGACTCATCATGGGACTATGACACTGTGCTAAACTGTGCCGTGGGCTAATACAATTTTTAGATTTTTCTATTGAGTTCCCCAGGGGTAAAGGGAGCATGGCAGGAGGAAGAGAAATCTGCGTATCGGGAAGGACTCAGATGTGGTCCAGGCCTCTTTTAGACAGGAGGGCAGGGAAGCCCAGAAGGACTGTGTCCGGAGCCACACAGCAGGTCTACAGTGGCAGCCAGGTGTGGGGAGGAAGCGTGGCCTTCCTGAGGCGGCAGCTCCATAGTGCACGCTTTCCTCCAAACTCTATGAGTGGCAGGTGCCCTTGGGGTACAAGGGCTCAGCCTGGACCTGAAGGCAGAATGTCTGGCTCTCAGACCACGCCTTTCTGTGCTAGACCCTCTGCCAAGGGAGAACTCGGATACCCTGGGAGCTTTGCGGGCGAGGGCCATGCCTGCCTCCTTCCCCGTCATAGCCCCAGGACCCAGCCCGGCCCTCACCCACCCCTCTGTCTAGGGACTGAATGTGTGTGTCCCTCCAAAATTCAGACACTGAAGCCCTAATCCCCACGGTGGCTATATTTGGAGATTGGGGACTCTGAGGGAGAAATTAAGGTTAAATGAGCTTCGTTAGGTTGGGGTCCTTATAGGAAGCAACACCAAAGAGCTCCTTTCTCTCTCCCCGTGCACACACCAGGGAAAAGGCACGTGCAAACGCAGCGAGAAGGCAGCCATCTACATGTCGGGAAGACAGGCTTCACTGGAAACTGAATCAGCTGGAACCTTGACCTTAGACTTCCAGAATCCAGAACCGTGATTGATGTTGTCCAAGCCATCCAGCCTATGGTGTTTAGTCATGGCAGCCTGAGCTGACTAGTACCTCCCCCATTCCTCTTTCCCCTTCCTTTGTTTTTTATTTTTTCCTTCCTTCTTTCCTTCTACCCACCCACCCTTCCCTCTTATCATCCATCCACCCACCCATCCATCCACCCACCCATTAACACTCCTTCCTTCTTCCCTTCCATCCTTTTCTTCTTCCCACCCTCCTTCTCTCCTTAATCCCCTCCCTCTCTCTCTCCCTCCCCCCTCCCTGCCTCCCTCCTTCCCTCCCTCTCCTTTTCTTCTCTCCCTCCATCCTCTCCTTCCACTCACCCCCACTTCTGCTCCTACCTCCCTCACACCCATCCCTCATCCAGCTTGCCCTGACACTTCTGGAGAGGGTCTTTGCTGCTGCGACACCTTCACCAGCACCACAGCATTGCCTGGGCCACATCAAAGCCTGCTCTGGGGACTCAGAGGGGATGGGACATCTCTCTATACTTCCCATCCACAGCACCATACTGTGGTAATCGCTCTCCCTCAGTTGTCCCATAGAGATATCTTGTGACATCATCCCAAATCTACCCTCCAAGTCTGATTGAAAACAAATCCAACCAGTCACGTGTTTGCACCATGAGGTAACAAATAGATTCATTTTATTTACATAAATAGGAATGATGAAAGCCCAACAGCTGTCCAGGTATCTTCTGCTGCCGAGGCCAGAGCATTCAGGGACAGCTCCCCGAGGGGAGGCTGGCCTGGAGGAGCCCGGCACCTGGGGCTGGCAGAGAATTCCCAGCAGCCTCTCCCACCTGCTCCACCTTGGCCCTTCCCAGGCCTGCCCCATGCAAATCACCCGGGAGCCTCATTTGCATACACACCAGCCTATTTCCATATTCCCAGCTCTGGGTGGCTCCGCTGCCACAGGGCAGGCTGACAGCAGCCCCTTTTGTTTTCACATGCCATCCAGGGAGTTGCTCCTCCATCCTTCGAACTGGGGGAAAAAAAGAAAGCGAGAAAAAAGAAAAGGGAAGGGGGAAAAAAACCCTCAAGACAAAGAGACAGGCACCATCTGGGCAACAGGAAGAAAATGCCACTGTCTGGAGTTTGGACCCTGGGGGAAGCAGGCGACGCGGGGACAGGCCTGGGGGCTGGCTTGAGTGGGAGATCTTAGACTTGTCAGAACTGGCTCCCTTCCCGGCCTCGTCACGGACTTGGCTCTGGCATCCTGGGCAGGTGACCGTGAGGCTGGTGCCTCTGTTTCCCCACTGGGGAAATGGGACACGCACACCAGCGTGTGGGGGTTCCCTGGCATGCAGCAGCCCCCCAGATTCCGCTCCTGTGTTTACTCCTGCTGCTGCGGACCCTGGGCAGGGAAGGGACCAGGACGCATGTGCAGACAGCGCTGCCCGGCCCGTCCTTCAGCCCCATCCATGAGCCCGGAGGGGTCCAGCTCTGCCCCGCCCCTTCATCTTTCGGAGGCTCTGTTTCCCCGGTGGTGAGACCTTCAAGGGCTGGTTCCCTTGCATTCTGCCCGACACCCAGTGTGTATGGCGATGACCATGGTGATGGTGATGAAGACGATCACAGGAATATCAGTAGCGTGTATAAGCGGAAACCCTGCCTTGGCCAAGCCCGGTATCTGGGTTTTCTCATTCCATCCTCATAACGACCTGGTGGCCCAGGTGTCCCTGCGATCTTCACTTCAAATGTGTGATCCCGTGCTTTGCCCCTGACCTTGTGACCGCTGGTCCCCGACCCCACCTCTGGAACTGTCTGCCCCCGCTCCTCACTGCACCCCTCCATTTCTCTCTCCCCCCAGGTTCCTGGGTGGTGAGTGTGGTGCGAAGCCTCGGTGGGCCACGCGTGCTGAGTTCTTTCTCCCTCCCATGCTCACACAGTTGGCTGCCTTGTGTGTTTGCATGTGTGTTCCTCTCATGAGCAGGGAAAACATGCTTTGGTGCATGTGTTCATGTATGTGCAAGGGCCCTTTTGTCTCCGTGGTGGTGAAGAACATGAGCTCTGTGATGAGCCTTCCTGGGTTCAAATCCCAGCTCTGCTAGTAGCCAGAGATGTGACCCCAAGCAAGCTGCTTGATCTCTCGGAGCCTCAGCTGTCTCATCTGTGAAATGGGGGTGACAGTAGTTCTAACATAGCCTTGTGGTGGGAAGTGGATGAGTAACACATGGAGAATGGCACTTAGCTCACAGGAAGCTCTGAGTTAGCTATGATGATGACGACGGCGTCTGTGTGTGAGTGGACACATATGTTGTGCTCATCATATGTGCATGTTCATGAATGCCCACGTGGGCAAGTGTCTGTACACACATGTGCAGGCTCACATGGGCATGCCCAGACCCGTGTGCGTTGCCTGTGAAACACGCATTCCTGATGAGAAAGCCAAGCCCAGTAGACAAGAGACACTTGTAAGTATGAATTTGACCTTTTTTTGAACATTTCATGTCAATATTCAGTGACTTGATTAATACCTTAATCTGTGTCAAGGGTTTGTAGGGAAATAGAACTTGTTCCTCTGCAGGAAGTATTAGTATTTGCCTCAAGGGCTGCTGAAGAGGCCCTCTCTCTCTCTTTCTCTCTGTCTCTCTCCCCCTCTCTCCCCCTCGCCCTCTCCTTCTATCCTGGAATCAGGAACAATGCACCACCGCCCCCCACCCCCGCCCCCCGCAGGAACCAGAGCAGCTCACATGACCAGGGAGGGCTGGCAAGCCCTTTGCATGGCTGATAACCCTCCAGCTATCTGCAAGGCTGGCTTCGGGAGCCTCTGCCTGGGCCCCCCGGGGAACCACTTCCCTCTGCAGTGCTCAGAGGGCCTGGGGAGGTGTCCAAAGCTCTCCGTTTGACCCCAGTCCTACACCCACGTGTTTTCACCCTGTCCCCAGGTTCACATTGCAATTTCAAATTTAGCAACACGAAAAGCCTCATGTAACCCTGGCTGATTTATCTGTCCAACCCTGGCTCCTGTGAGGGATCTAGGGAGCTCTCAGAACCTTTTTGGAAGGGATAGAACTGGAATGAGAAGAAGGGGGTCAGAGGACCCTCAAGCTTCCCTCAGGCTCCCCACAAACACATTGCATTTCTTTTCCGAGGGCCTGTGCCTTTTCCCTTGCCTTTCTTTCGGTCAGATGCAGCTGGAGCCGGGACAGGAGCCCCCAGCTAGAGGTCCTGAGATGCAGGTTTGGGACCTGGCTGACTTCAGACTTTCTGCACCACCTGCTCAAGCCCCTTCAGCTCTGTGGGCCTCAATTTTCCTACCTGTCCAATGGGATTTAGTTCCTCCTCTGTTTGTCCTTGAGAGCGGCGTGAGGATGAAGTGGACCAGGAGGGTGTCTGTGATCTACGGTCAACTGTGTCTTCTCTTCAGATCCCCCAGAATCCCTAGCTACTGAAATCTTTGTTGATTCATCCGTGGCTCAGAGGGGAGTATGGGGGCGGTGGCAGGGGTCCCTGAGGGATCTTTTTGCCTCCTCAAAGCCTGGTACATAGAAAGTGCCATGTGAATGCTGGTCCAGCGGATGACACTTTCCAGGGGCGACAATGTCTGGAATGTGGCCCGCCCAAGGTCACTCAGCTGGCCCGGGGCAGCTGGGAGGTGTTCTCTCTCCTGTGAGGGTGTGGACCCTGGGTGTGACAGGAGCCACCGTTGTGCAAGTCCTGTGTGTGCCTGTCTGGGAGGAGAAGCACAGGGATTAGCACCCGGGGCACACGGCCACTCGAGGAGGTCTCCTGCGCCCTGGGAGCCAGCTGGTCCCCGGGGGAGGCAGAGGGGGAACATGACACCTGGGACACTCGGTCCTGTCACTCCCAGGGGATTTGGTGAGCTTTGGGGAACCTGGCCGGGTACATGCCGTGCTGGGTGGCTGGGAGGTGGGGGAGTTGGTGCATGCTCTGTGAGTCCAGCATGGTGCCAGGCACATAGTAGGCACTCCGTACATATTTTTATATGAATAAATAGAAGAACTCTTGATCTCCCCACCTAAAACCTCAGCCAGTCTTTTCCAGACCCATCTGTGTTCCTGCCGCGATCGCACAACCTAAATGCAGAAACCCGGGAGTCACCTCTGCTTCCTCCCATTGGCTCACTCTGTACATGTCACCTGTCCCCAAGACATGACAGTTCTGCCTCCAAATGTATCTAAACCCACCCCTGCCCCCTCTGCCCCTCACCACCATCTCTCACTCTCCACCTGGCACCCTCTCTGGCTCCCGCCACCGTCTCCTCCCCCGGGAGCACTGGTGGTCCTGGCAGTGTGAGTGGTCATGTCAGGCCTCTGTGCAAAACCTGTGGCTTTTAAAATCAAATGCACACTGTGCCTGCGATGCTCTCCTCCTTCCCTTGCTCACAAGGCCTCAGTCCTTTGCCCTCAGTTCTCCTTCTTAAACATGCCACGTTCAATGAGGTTCCCACCTCGGGGCACTACGTAAACTGTTCATTCACCTTTATGTTCTCAGGGCCAGGTTCTTCTTCTCTAGCAGGTGTCACCAGTATTTGGAGCTTTGTCCTTGCTTATTTCCTTATGGGTCCTGCTTGTGACTCTCTTGATATTAAGTCACAGGGACAGGTCTGAGAAAGGATTGGGACGAAGGAGGTGGAGGATGGGTGGAATGATTTGGAAGGAAGAGAGAGGCATCTTTCTACTAGAATGGGCTGTTTGCCATGTAGTCATTCATTAGACTATCCACCCTCTCTCCGTTTCTTCCATTTGTCCTCTTGTCCATCTGTCCATCCATCCATCCAAACTTTTTTTCCCCCAAGATTTAATTAATTAATTTATTTTAGAGAGAGCGGAAGGGAAGGAGAAAGAGAGGGAGAGAAACATCAATGTGTGGTTGCCTCTCATGCGTCCCCCACTGGGGATCTGGCCCATGACCCAGGCAGGTGCCCTGACTGGGAATCAAACCAGCAACCCTTTGGTTCCCAGGCCGGCGCTCAATCCACTGAGCCACACCAGCTAGGGCCCATCTGGTCTTGATTAAGTGCTTTTTATTGGCCCAGCCAAGACAGAGAATCTTGCTGGACCTCGGTTCTCCTTGCTTCAGAACGGGACAAACGTACCTGTCTGATGGAGCTGCCGCGAGGAGCACATGAGGTGACGTGTGCACGGTCCCCAAGGTGTGCCCGGCACCGGGGAGGGGCTCGGCCGGCGTGTCCGCTAGAGGCACTGGTGTCAGCATCTGGATTTGGAAAACAGGCAGATGCTCTTTTCCTAGCCCGCGTGCTTAGCGCTCCCACTACCTCTCCCCACAGCAAGTTAACTTCTAGAGGTCACGTCACACCGTGACTGTCCAAGGAGAGGGAGGTGCCGGCACTCTGGTGACCCAGACCCAATGGGGCAGCGGTGGGCAGCCTGTCCCCCTGCCCCGGGGAAGGAGAGGGAGGGTGGGCTCATGAGGGGCCAGGCTGTGTGTGGATGTGGGCCTCTCTCTTTCTCTGGATCTCTTCACCTCTCTCTCTGCCTTCTGTCTCTCCTCCTTACTCCCTTCTCTCTGGATTTTCTGACTTTTCCCTGCAGCACCTTCTGTTTTTTCAACTCCTGCTCTCTCTCTCACTCTCTCTCTCATTTCTCTCTCTCTCTCTCTCCTTCTCTCTCTCTCTCTCCCTCCCTCCTTCCCTCCCCCCTCCTCTCCCCCCATTCCCCTCCTCTTGCTCACCCAGCATCAGCAGGACAGCCTGCTCCTGCAGCCTTTGTCCTGGCTGCCCCACAGCACCACACAATGACAGCCACGTTCTTAGAGTCTTAGGCTGGCATATCATAGCTGAGCCGCAGAAGGCCTCAGAAACAGAACAATGGTGTCAGAGAACTACAGAGTCAAGAATGCTGGGATGTAAACACCCTGGAACTCTGGAATCCGGGTTCGTTGCATCTTGGACATCAATAGAACATCAAGATTGTAGGATTCTAGAAGCACAGAGAAAGGACTACTCGGGCTTCGCTCCACGAGTGTCCAACACCCCAGCCCTCTGTCACCACCACTTTTGTTTAACAAGTGTTTATTGAGCAACTATTGGGTTTGCCAAAAAGTCCAGTTAGTTTTCTCTGTAAAATAAAAGACACATGTTTCGTTTTCACCGATAACTTGATTGACTTAGATATTTTGAGTATGCCAGCTATCTCCTGCATGGTAGAATGTGGATCGTACTCAGTTAATGTCTCAATTTGATCGCTATCAACTTCAGCTGGTCTACCGACTGTGGAGCATCGCCCAGAGAGCAATCTCCAGCACGAAACTTCTCGAACCTCTTTTGACACGTTCGGTCCATCACAGCACCTTCTCCAGACACTGCACAGATCTCTTTTTTTTTTTTGCATTTCAGTTGCATTTTTACCTTTCTTGAAATAATAAAGCATAATATGTTAAAAGAGCTGCGTGTTTTCTTCCATCTTCAATATTGAAATGACTATACAAAAGTTCACCAATTTCGATATTTTTTTAAAACACACTTTGATATGGCAGCCGTCACAATACAATCTAACAAAATGGTTTCGAATGAAATGAAAGACAACCAAGTGCTTCCAGATCCATCTTTCAGGGAAGGACCAAACAAACTTTCTGGCCAACCCGATACTATGCTCCAAGAGCTGTTCTAGGCACGGGGGGTACCCAGAACCAATCAGGCCAGGACCCCTGATCGCCTGGTGCTTCCGTTCCAGGAGAAGGAAGACCAGCGGTAAACCGAACAGGCTCACATACAGAACCTGTCAGAGGATGATCAAACCCAAGCAGAGGAGACTGACCGGGAGCATCGGTTCCCCGGAGAGAACCGCCATCCTGAGCTGGTTCTGGTCCTGCCCACGCCCGGTCCTCACTCCCGCTGTCTGCGTACGTCACTCCAGACCGTGGGCAGCGCGGCGCGACACGCCCCCAAACCGCCTCCACGTGCAAGCGTCCCATGTGCGTATTCCGTGACTGCTTTCTTGGCTCCCCATCCTCGTTTGAGACTGATCCTTGTTGATACGTGACGCTCCAGTTGCCACCGTGTCACCACGATAGACGGTTCCGCAGTATGAATATGTCACTGCTCATTGAGTCATCCTCCTGGTGATGGGAGTTTTGGTGGTTTCCAATTTTTTTTTCTCTTACCACCCAAGCTGGAGGAACTTTCTTGTACCAGTCAACACCCCATTTTTATTTAGTGTTTCCTCAATAAAAAGCACCTGGCGACAGAAAGCCAATAATAGCTGTCAGACTACTTAACATCCTGCATGACGGCCAGAGTGAGGATGGTAGAAAAAGCTCCTGGGTCTGCAGGGCTGACTTCATCTAGGGCTGTTCCCAGCACATCCAACTCCAATGTCACGCTGTACAAGGGAGCTCACAGCACTGATCTCATGTAACAGAGACCAGAGAGGCTGAGCAGTTTCCCCAAGGCCACACAGCCAAATACAAAACTCTGATCCTCTGAGCTTAGCCATTGCCCTGCACTGCCCGGTCCCTTTCCCTACATCACTCTGCTCCATCCAGACTGGCCTCCATCATACCCCTCAAACACCCCCAGCTTGGTCCTAACTCTGAGCATTCGTGCCAGCTGTTCTTCTGCCCAGAATGCTCTTCCAGTCTCATCTTCAGTGCTGTCCTTCAGAACCCTGCCCAGGCCCTTCACTCTTTCTTCTCCCAGTGTTCACTATACATATAATTAACTTAGTCATTTGGGTGATGGTTTAATGTCTGTGAGCTCCACTGGGGCAGGTCCTCCATCCTGTTCATCTCTATATCCTTAGTGCTTAGCGCTGTGATGGCGTATAGTCGACGTTCCATAAGTGATGCTTCCACGGAGCACTTGCTCCACGCCAGGCTCTGGGCTGAGTGCTTCACAGACATGATCTCGGTTCATGTTCACAATTATCTCTAGGAGTGGGGGGATGGTCCTCCTTTCACAGGCAAGGAGGAGGGGTAGCTCAGAGACCTTAAGCAACTTGTCTGGGGTCGCCCATCAGAGGCAAGGAGACAGGGAATCTGAAACCAGGTCTGCCTGACTCTGTTACCATAGCCTTCACGTGTCTCCCCAGACCCTTGAGCACCACAGGACCCACACGTCAGAGTTCAGAAAGGGCACCTTCACTCCACAGAAGGGGAAGTGGAGGCCCAGAGAAGGGTCAAGGCTTGCCCAGTGTCACACAGAGGGTTGGCGGTAGGCAAGGCCGAACTCCCGTCATCTCCTGGTCTCCTGGGCCCCGGGCCACTCTGCCCCAGGCCCTGCCATCCCATCACGATGAGGATGACTCCTGTCACATCTCTCTGTACACATTGTGGGCTGGTGACTGAAGACGCGGCCGGGAAGGCAAAGACTGGTGGAGGAGTGCGCGAGGCGTGATCAGAGATGTGCCTGTCACTGCGGCCGGATGTTCAGGGAGGCTCCATTATTCAGGTCATCAGGCTGGAGCCACCGGGAGGGGGAGGGGGGGCCCACTGCAGCCCGGATGGTCAGCTGGCCCGGCCGCGGGGGGCTGCAGGGCCCTGGGAGCTGTCACGGCTGACTGATGGATGGGGACAGCTTCCAGTCGCCAGCCATCCCCGCCACGAGCCCCGTGGCCATCTCTGTGACCGCCCACGCTGGCCTCCCGCCCAGCGCCTTGCTTTGAACGTCTACAAGGCCTTTTGTCCCCGCAGCAGGGGCTGGGCAGGCAGCGCTGAGGGGCCCCTCTCAGAGGAAGGAGCCGCCTGCTGGGGCTTCCCCCGGCCCTCGACCCCCACTGCTTTCCTCTAATTACCTGTGGGCAGGAGGGGCCTGCCAAGGGGCCCAGCTGTGGGGGATGGTGGGGGCTGGAGTAGCCTCAAATTCCAGCCCCCAGAGGATAGATGGGAAATGAGGCCCCGAGAGTACAATAGCCTTGCTCGAGGTCACACAGTAAGTTACAGGTAGGGCTGGGGCTGGATGCAGGGGTGTTTAGACTCCCAGGGTTCAGGCTCAGGAAGGAAGCTGATGCTCAGTATGTTGTGAACGCCAGTTGCCTGCCAGGCCCTCGATACCCACTGTCTTCTTGAATTAAGCAGGCCTGTTTCAGGTGGTCCTCGCTCCCCAGCTCTGTGTCTTCAGGCAGGCTGGTTTCCTTCTCCGGGACTCATTTCTTCATCTACGAAATAGACTTGTTTATTGAGCACCTCCTATGCTCAGGCCCACACGAAAACATAAATCAGACACAATCTCTAACCTCAAGGGCCTCTCTGCTGAGTAGGGGGACAGATGAGTCAGTAAAAAACCTGGCACACGAGCTAAGTGCTGTGGTGGGTGGGCAGAGAGTAGGGGGACCCTAAGGGAGACCCCCCACGCCGCCTGGAGTCAAAGAGGGCTCCACAGAGGAGACCTGGCCGGAGGAGGGTTTTATCCAGACCTGGCCTGGCTGGAGGGTTTTATCCAGAGAGCCGTGCACTGTGCCAAGAGTTTGGAAGTGGTCTCCCAGGATGGAGGAGCTGAGACAGAGCCAGGGGGTGACAAAGGGTCTCCTGGGAAGGTCCAGGTGGGAGGTGGCCAGCCCTGGGCCCCAGTCCCTACACCTTCACACAGAATGAGCTCTGAGCCAGGGGACCGCGGGCTCTGGGTGCGGCTGCAGTTGGGCAGTTCCTCGAAACGCTGAACGTAGAGTTACCCTGTGCCTCAGCGACTCCACCCCTATGGACAGGCCCACACTCACCATTAGCAGGGACTCGAGGGGACACTGTGACACCCATGTTTCCAGCAGCACTATTCACAGCAGCCAAAAGGTGGCCACAGCCCAAGTGCCCCTCACAGACAAACAGAGAAGCCAAATGTGGTCTAGTCACACAGTGGAATATTACTCAGCCAGGAAAAGGAATGAAGCGCTGACACACGCCACAACAGGGATGAGCTGTGGGAATGTTAAGTGAAAGCAGCCAGATGCAGAAAGACCACTATTGTGTGAGTCCGCCTTTATGGAATACCTGCCGCAGGCATATTCACAGAGACAGAAAGCAGAAGAGAGGTTCACAGGGGCCGGGAAGAGGGGAGCATGGGGTCGTTGCTTAATGGTGCGGTATTTCTGTTTGGGGTGATAGAAAAATTCTGGAAATAGATAGTGGTTAGGCTGCATGACATCGTGCCATGATGAATGTACCTAATGCTACTTCATTGCCCACTTAGAATATTTAAAGTGGGAAATGTTATATGATACGTATTTTACCACAATTAAAAAATTAATCATATATCAAAACCCACTGAATTCACACTTTGAATGGGTGAATTCTGTACTATGGGAGTTCTTTTGCCATGAAGCTGTTAGAAACCAAACAGAACAAGTGGGAACCCTCTGGGGGTCCTTGGGCTCCCAGGGAGACAAAGGTCACGCTGGGCCCAATTTGGCAAATGATGGCTGGCTGCCCCACCCCCACCCTGTGGGTGCACCATTTTCCCGGAGCCTTGGAGACATTTCTGCCCTGCTCCTGTGCTGACTTGCTGTGTGCCCTTTGGCAGATGACATAACCTCTCTGGGCCTCAGTCGCCTCATCTATACTAAACTCCGTTTGCCGAGGGCTGACTGTGTGCTGAGCACAGGGTCAGAACTGTCTCTTTCTGTCCTCTCCGCATTGCAGCGTTGGACCCGGAGGCCTGGAGAGGCTGAGAGGCTCACCCCGGTCTCCAGGGTAGCGGTGGCCGAGCCAGCCTCAGAACCTGGTCTGGGACCCGCCGGCCCAGGGTTTGCTTCAGCCCAGACCAGCTTCCCTTCCTCCCCTCTGTGTCCGTTTGGAGCTGGTCACGGATTTCGTTCCTCCTGCAAATGATCTCCATGTGTCAGGGATTGGGTTTCCCCTCGTCTGGCCCTGTCCCCCTGGGGACCCGAGGCCCCCCACGGTCTGATGCTGCCGGGCGGGGCCTCCCCAGCAGCTCCGCCGCTCACTCTGACCCGGGATGGGGCCCAGGCGGGATGGGGCCTGGGCATCTGGTTTAACGATCAGAGCAGGGGCTTGTTTCGGTTTCAGTGACCCATGGAGCCCCCGGGAGAGGGAGAGAGAACAGACTGGTGAATGGGGGGCAGTGAGGCAGCAGGGGGGTGGGGAGGGCTGGAACTGAGCAAACAAATACCAGAGCATTAATGGGGGGTCTGTGGCAGGGAAAACACACACACACACACACACGCGTGCACGATGAAAAGCCACCTTTCACACACCTCCTTGCAGACCTTCGCGCACCCGTAGCTCCAGCCATCCAGATGGCCTGCTGACTTGCACGCATGCCCTGTGCTGTGCAACCGCCCGCCTCGGCCATTTCCTCCACCCGGAATGCCCTTTACGCCGTGCTTGCAAATGCCAATGTTGGGATTTCCCATGCCCAGGCTTCTGTTATCCTGCTCGCCCACCAGTGGCATGGGCCACCCCGACCCCCCAGACCCGTTAGTGGGTAGGGGCGGCTGGTCACCTCTGCTCAGCCAGTGCTCTGCGATTTCCAGCAAGTCCCCTGACCTCCCCCAAGTTGCCAGTGCTTCCCTCGTAAAAAGGCAGCCCCACCCCTCCTGTCTGACAGCCCTGTGACGGTCTGTAGTTCGAGGACAAGGCGAGAGAGAGTTTAGAAAGGTTTAGTAACTGCTCCGGGGCCACCCAGCGGGAGCCCGGATTAAACTCCAGCACCAGCTTCTGTTGTTGAGAGTGGCCAGCCCAGGAGTCAGAGACGCCTCTGTCTACTGCCCCTCGGCTCCGCCAGCTGGCCCCTCACTGCTGCCCAGCTCCCCCTTAATGTCACCCTGACAGGGGCTGTGATTTACAAGGGCCCACCTGGTCCCTGCCCAGCGCAGGGGCCTCGGGCATCGCATCCTCCGGCCCCTCTGGGTCTGAGCTGCCTCGTCTGCAGGCAGGATATCGTATTCCTGCCCTCTTGACCCCCCGTGCTGGGAGGGAGAGGCGTCCCCACTCCTCAGAAGCGGGAAACTGAGACTCAGAAAGGCCACTGGACTTTCTAAGGAGCCATGGGCAGGCCAGGGGAGGGCTGGCACTCAGACTTGGGCTTGGGCTTTGTCTGTTACCTCCAGACTGCCTGCTTCCTCCCGGCAGTCTGGGTTAACCAGGCCAGGAGGGGCTGTGCACCTTGCTCACCCCCTCGCTGGTCCTGGCGTGGGCAGGGGTGCATTAGAGCAGGTGTTGAGGCCGGGGGGGTCTGGGGAGGTGGTCTGGGGAGGAGAGGCTCACTGGGTACTTGGGGGTCTATGGTCCCTTTTGCCCAAATCTCAAATTGGGTGGCAGCTCTACTTCACCTACCAAATGGCGGGGGGATTGTTAAGACCTGCTGTGTAGGCACACGTGAAGGTGAGAAGGAGGGGGTGGTGGAGTACATCCGTGCTTCTCTGTGTTCTGGTTCTTGTGGGCTCTTACTGATGGTGTTGACCGTCAGCTTGGCTTGGCACGGGTTAGGTTCTGAGGCTGCCTTTCTAGCAAAAATCTAGTTCATGGTCATGAGGACTTGCGGTTGAGTCAGGCAGGGTGTGGTACTGGCCTTGGCCTCTCCAAGCCTCAGTCTCTGCATCTGTGAAATGGGATGATGCCCCAGCCTCACCATTCTTTTGTGACCACAGAGTCTCCAGCTATCCCTAGGCACCAGGGGACAGGTCTGATGAAGTCCACATGGGCCCCAGTGCCCCCGGTCCAAGGCCCAGTGGGACCAGCTTCTCCAGAGTGGGTGGTGGGCGGGATTAGGTTTCAGCACCTGGGTTCTCTGCCTGCCTGACCCTCCACGCTTACTGAAAATACCCGTGTGCATTCCCTGTGCCTCCCGGGGACACACCAGAGGCTAAAATAAGACCCGAAGTCAGCCAGAGCCTGTTCCTGGCGGCCACCCCATTCAGCCAGCCCCTCTGGAGCTCAGCCCTCCTGGCATGGCCGGCTTCTGAAAGGACAGTCAGCAAATGGGTGCCAGGCTGAGCCATCTCCAGCCGACAAGGGCTTTCAGGAGACTGACTCCCTGCCCCGACCCCAAGAGGTGGCCAGCAGTCTGAGGCGGGACCTGCACGTCTGTTTTCCACAAAGCTCCCAGACGATTCCGCGGCCAGCCAGCACTGGTGTCCACCTTCTGCCACCCTTGACACTGAGTTGCACTTGTTTATTCACACCTCTGTCTCTCTGGCAGCGGCACTGGGGGCCCCAGAGGGCAGGACCGGGTCTGAGTTACCTCTGCCTGTCTGAGCAACTGCTGTGTGGAAGAAAGGAATGCCCGAGTGCATGAATGAGTGAATGAGTGGGCATCTAGTGGCTGTCTCCCCGGAGAGTTCTGGGCCTTCCTCACCCCTGACAGCAGGAAAAACTTGGAGATCAATATTTTCCTTGACACCTGAGCTCCGTTTACAGGCAAGAGGAGGCATTTTCCAGATTGCTGAGCCTCCCCTCCTCCAGGCAGCCTTCCCTGATGCACCGTGACCCTTGGGCTCCTGTCACCCATGTCATTTCCTTTTTTTCATCTCCATCTCTGCTGTGCCCATCCCAGGCCTGGCGCAGAGGTAATCCGTAACTGCTGATCGACCAGGTGAATGAATGAGGGGCCCCCACGACTGAAGTCCCTCCCTGACTTTGCCTTACAATGGCGGAAAGTCGTGAATAAGGCCATCCCGCTCTTGCCATGCTCCCCCTCTTCTTCTTCGCATTTCTTTGAGTTCTTGGCACTTTATCCAACCTCCGAGCCTTTGCATGCGCTGCTCCTTCTACCTGACACCCACTGCCCCCAC
Organism: Phyllostomus discolor; assembly: GCF_004126475.2. NCBI lineage: Eukaryota > Metazoa > Chordata > Mammalia > Chiroptera > Phyllostomidae > Phyllostomus > Phyllostomus discolor. Next base: position 55,242,549 of record NC_040915.2, on the reverse strand, counting down.
CTCTAGCGAATTCCTCTTCCTTCTGCTCCCCCGCATCTTGGCTTTAATGCCTCAGCTGTGAGCATCCCTGATCGTCCCCTGAGCGCCATGTTCTCACTGTCTTCCACTTGCGAGCCAGCTCTGGCTTCCACGTCCCTGGAGCTCAGTTGTCCCCATCTCTGCAGTGGGCGCCATGACAGGCTGGCCTGAAGGTTGGGGCCCTGCCCCTGTTCTGGTTGCCCTGCTCCCTGGCCCAGACCTTCAGGCCCGATGACATCTTCATCCCTAATCTGGCCCCAGCATCTTCTCCTGGAGATCAGCTGGCTGGTAGCTGGGGGGCCGTTATCTGGCTCGGAGCAGGTGGAGGGCCGGCGAGCCCAGGGCCTGCCGGCCGCCTGGTTTATATTTTTAACACCCGGCTCTCGGGCGGTGACAAGGTGTCTGCTAAGTGAGGTAATAGGCAATTGAGTGGGTTCCGCTTTGCCGAGGGCCCTCATAAATCACGCCTGTCAGGGGCCTGTGTCACGGTCCAGGGCAGCGGCCGCACGTCGGCAATTAGCCAGCCCGTGCCCCGTGGCCGGACTGCTGCCCACTCGCCCGGCACCGTGGCCTTGGCAGGGCCCGGGCTGGGGGGTGCTTAGGCCCCACCCCTCTCTCCATGCCCTCCCGGCCCACTCGAGCTCGGCCTCAGTCACACGAGGAGAAGCCGACATGGTGCAGGAACTGCTCTCAGGGTGTGGCAGCCTCTCTGCTCAGGAGACTGTGGCATGACCTCCGCAAGGGCCTTCTTCTCTCCGGGCCTCAGTTTTGCCACCTGTGAAATGGGTAAGATCATTCCTGCTCGAGGACTCATGGGTGGAGGTAACAAGGGGGTGGGTGTGTCTTAACAGAGGGAAGAGATTCGTCGTCTGAGTGACAACGATCGTGATGATGACAATGAACACTGAGTGCACTGGCTTGGTCCCAGGCACTATTGCTCTGCACCCCACCATGCCTGGTTCCAAAGTTTTCTTTTTTGGGGGGCGGGGCTCTGGAGGGATGCACAGGAGCACAAACAGGGTTAATGGCAGCTGTCTCGGCAGAACACTGCCCCTGTAATCGCCAGAAGTCCTGCGTGGCAGACACCCCCATTTTACCGATGGGAAAACAGAGGCACCGCTAAGTTAGTGACACAGCAGTGTGATAAAAGGCAAGTCTTGAGCCCAGGCAGTCTGGCCTCCCAGTTGGTGTTCCTCTCCTGTGGAGCTCAGCTGGCCAATAGGGCAACCTGGGGCTGTGGGAGGGAGTGAGCCCCCATCTGGAGAGGAGTGTGAGCAGCAGCTGAGATCGCTCACTGGGCGTTGGGGGAAAGGGTGAGCGCTGTATCAGGAGGGACAGTGGGATAGACCCTCCAAGCGAAGCAGTTGGCAGAGGGTGCAGACAGGGAGACTGGGGTCAGAGAGGGTGAGCACCTTGCCCAAGGCCACACAGCCTGCTGACGGCAAGTATGAAAATTAGAGCCTGCTTTCCTCTCTTGGGTTGGGTTCGATTCAATTCTGCAAACATTGCACCTGACATAAAATTCAGCCCCAGAGGGTGCCAGCCCCTCAGAGAACCTACACTCCTTTCTGTCTGCAAGGGGGTGTTCTCCTCAAGGCCTGGTTGTAACCTGGTCCCGGAATCCCCACTCAGCAGCCCAGCCCCCACCCCCAGCTTCTCCCAGACTCACTCTGCTCATCTACAAAACAGGCTCTTGTCAGTAACTGGCCCCTGGGACTGTGAGGACACAGGAGGTACACAGTGAGGGCTCAGGCTCAGGCAGAGTGCCGGGTGGTGTCACTCTAGGCGATCTTTGTTTTGTTCTTTTTTCATCATCTCGTTTGTCCAAATTTGTGTTCCACCAGGCTGGGGGCTGGGAGACGCCCCCAGAAGGCAGCTGAGGCCAAGGCCCACACAGGGTGGGTGCTCCGGGTCTCCAAGGCAGGAAGAACAGTCCTGAGGTCTTTTCTTAGAAACACTTGCTTGTCCAGAGGCAGAAAAATGCCACACATGCACACACACAATCTCACACACAGTCGCACACTGCTCACACACACACACACACACACACACACACACTCCCTCGCAGGCCCACTCCCATGAGCTCAGACACACAGCTCCCACACAACTCCCATCCTGCAAAGAGTTCTTAATGCTCCTGTGCGCTCTCCACGGGGGATTCAGAATGACCCAGACCCCAGGAAATGCCGTCCTTCTGGCCATGGACCCCTGACCCTCACACAGGTGCACACACAGCCTCACACCGCGACCCCCACACGTGCAGGGGCCCCGTCAGGCCCGGGCCTCGCTCCTTTCCATGCACCACCCTGGTCCCCCCCGGGGTGGCAGGGGTTGGATGGGGGGCTCAGACAGCGAACTCATGATCCCCAGGTGGGAATCCGGCTGCCTGCCGCCAGCCCCCTCCCCCACACCCCGCCCCTGGCTGGCCCGAGCAACCTTTGTGATGGGAGCGGGGCCTGGGGAGGCCCCAGGAAACCTTTCTTCAAAGGAGGCTCCTCTGCCTGGCTGTTTTCAGAGCCTCTGGAGTGACTGCCCCTGGGGGGCCCGGCCTGGTCAGAACAGGAACCAGAGGGCGCATGCATGCGGGCGGGTTGGAGAGAAGAAAGATGCTGCATTTGGGGGGGGGCACTTGGATCCCAGCAGGACAGTATTTCCCGAATATGCCTGCCTCTTTGGGGGGACCAAACATAAAATCCAGCCTCCAGGCTCATAGGGGCCCACCAGGTGCACGGGCCTCTGTCCTTCCCGGCCCCATCCGTTCACTGGCGGGCAGCCCTGGGTGGGGGTGGGGACCAGGGCCCTGGAGACTACCATCTGCATGGCCGTCTTGGCCGCCTCTCCTCTCTGGGGGTCACCGGGGGCCGGGATCGATGCCGAGCCCAGCTGCCCAGCGGCGCCCCATTAGGAGCCGGGCCTGGCCTGGCTCTAATTGATTACGCTGGGGCGTCTGCGTGGGCCCAGGTGGCGGGGCCTGGGCCGCCTCTGGCTCCCTCAAGGCGCGGCCTGGCTGGGGACTAGGGAGTGGGAAAGAGAGAAGGAACGGGGCGGGGGCGTCTGTGAGCCCCAATTAAGCCATGAGTGGTGCAGCCTGGGCTGCTCCTAATTTGGTTTGGGATAATGAGCTGGGAAAATGAGCTCCTGTCTGACTGGAGTTTAAGCCCCATCTGGACGGGGCCCTGGGAATAGCCTCTTCAGTCCTCGCCCTGTGGATTGGAGGGAGGGGGGCGGTGAGGGCTGGTGGCGGGCAGGCTCCTCCGATGGGCACCACACTCACCAGGGTGCAAACACTTTCTCCTTTGTGCTGTCAAGGGGGTCTGCTTGGGGAGTGGGCATGTGTGTGTGTGGGGGGAGGGTTATCATTACGGCCTCATTTTACAGATGGATAAACTGAGGCCCAGAGCAGGGAAGCAAAGAAGTCCCAGCTGGCTCTTGGCTGGATCTGAGACCTGGACCCCGACCTTCACGTACAGGCACTTCTTTTCCTTCCTGAGATATATTTTGGCGTTTAGGGTTGGCAGATTTAGCAAATAAAAAAACAGAAAACGCCCAGTTAAATTTTCATTCCAGAGAAGCAATGGATACAATTTACTGATGTGAATAAAGCGATCTGTTCTGTATTTTATGTGGCAACACCACCCACCCTTTTCAAGGGTCTTGGGGGAGTCTGGAAGGAGTGGAAACAGCCTCTGGAGGCAGGCGGTCTTGGTTCCAGTGGGTTTGGGCACTTTCTTCCCTCATGGTGGTGGTGGTGGGTGGAATGATGCATCCTTACATCCCCCCCCCCCACCCCAAGATGTCATTGTCCCACTCCTGGAAATTGTGATAGCTTAGCCCACATGGCAAAGGAGAAGTTAAGATCTTGAGATAGGGTGATTATCCTGGATGATCTGGGTTGGGGGGAGCAGTGTACACATGAGGGTCCTCAGGAAAGCGGGGACAGGAGGGAGTCAGAGGAGGAGATGCCTTGTGAGGGATGCAGAGGTCAGAAGTGCTGCCCTTCGAAGGTGGAGGAAGGAGCCACGAGCCAAGGGACGCAGGAGACCTCCAGAAGCTGGAGAAGGCAAGGAAACAGACCCAGGCCTAGAGCTTCCAGAAGGGACACGGCCCTCCTGACACCTTGCTTGTAGCCCCATCGGACTCTTTTGGGATTCTGACCTCCAGGACAGTAATGCACTTGTGCTGTTTTCAGCCACTCAGTTTGGGGTGATTTGTTATAGCAGCAACAGGAAACTAATACAGTGGCCTTGGGTGAGCCGCTTCGAATCTCTGGGCCTCTGTTTTCTCATCTGTAGAATGGGGATGGTCCTCCTTGTTACTCGGGGTTGATGGGAGGCTTACCGGGGTGGAGCAGCCAGATGGCCCGCCCACCCCGCCCCGCTGCCGTCAGTGTAGAATGTCAGTGGGGCCCTGAGGGCGCAGCCGCGGCCTCCTTCCCCAGGCACCTCAGGCAGCCCAGCCGGGACCACCTACAGCGATTTCTTTGTGGAACTGTGAAATGCATGTGTGGTGGTGACGGTGTGGCCCCTCCAACCCTCGGGTGAATAGGTCCCCACCTCGCATGGGCTCGAAGTTCTCTGATTTGAACAGCTCTCAGCTTCCAGGCCTCTGAGGTCACAGCTCCTGGGAACACGTGGTTTTAAGTCCCAGGAGCCACCGGTCCATGCTGTCTGGCTCTGGGTTTATGTGCTGACAGCCAGTTCAAAGCTCCATGACCAAGATGTCAAATCTGGAATTTTAATCCATGGCAAAGCAGGCGATTTCCTCACGTTTCACTGTGGAAATCCTGGATTCTGACACCCGGGACACCCCCAGTCCCTCCCTCCCCCCGTCTGGACGGTGCATCCAGGATCCAAAAGGACAGGGCAGCCTGGCCCGTGTGGCTCCCACGTGCCACCCACCCCTGGCTTTCCAAAGGATGGGGTACGGGCAAAGATACTCCCTCCCGATGTCCTGTGTCCTTGAGGGCCCTCCAGGACCCACAGGACAGGGTGCCTGGGAGTGGGGTTAAACCCGATACTGGCCGAGAGCGCTCTGTGAACAAATGATCCATGCTGGTTAAGGAAATGTCAGCTCTCAGGGCATAAAGGGGAGAGGGGGTGGGCGGTTTTGTGGGTGGGGGGGAGGGGGAGAGGGGAGCACGCTCTGACCTTACCCTGTGGGATGAAGGGTTTGTCTGTGGGAAAACGAGCCACAGCAGACCCACTAACTAGACGTTGTTGAGAAAGGGGGAAAATCCCTGTCCTTGCCTTTCTATTCTTTCCTTTTTCTGTACATGTTTCTCCTGTCTCGGGATTTGAATATACTAAGGTGAAAAAAAAATCGCAGTGGTGTCTCATCAAACTCACGTTGAACTAGACCGTGTGTGGGGCCCCTCTCGGGGCCTCGTGGGAAATCCCCTGAGGCCGTTTGGATGACGCTGGATGTTAGAAGCCAGCCCCCGTTTCCACCCGGACGGCCCCCGGGAGACCTGCCCAGGCCCCCAGCAGGGTCTTGTGCCGAGTCTGCGCTGACCCCCCACGGGCCTTCATTTCCCCAGTCACAGAGGGTGGGCGACATCATTTATTAAAGTGCCGCTTTGTGCATTTACGCCCGAGTGTCTTATTGCAATGATAAGAGTCCGAGTTGGGGTTGGAACCATGAACTTGAGGAAGGCTGCTGGGCCTTCCTGGGGGGTGGCCTGCTGCCAGTGGGACCCCTGGTGTCCCTCCCCACCGTCCTCCCCAGTGGTTCCAGAATCCTGGGCCCACCGTGAGGTCCGGAATCAGCAAGTGAGCTCACGATAGTACCTGCCCTGCCTGCCAGGGCCCGAGTGGGAGAGGGAGCCTTTGACTCGGCCCTGCCAGTGCTGGGCTGGGCTGGGCTGGGCCCCCTCCTCCCCGCTCGGGTCGGTCGGGGCAGGAGGCAGCACCCAAACTCGCTCGTCAAGTTTCCACAGCGCTGGGGCTGGGGAGCCAGCGCTTTCGGGGAGACGCCCATATGAGGGAGGCAAACAACTATTCCTGGTTTCTCTTCAGGAACCAGGAAATCCATCCTCAGTGCGTTAAAACACCAGACTTGGAGCAGAGACGGCTCCACGGGGCTTCCTTGGAGGAACACCCCTTTCCTCTCCCTCCTTCCATTCTGCCTGGGTTGGGCCCGTAGATCCCAGTGTTTTTCTTATTTTTCTATTCTGTTTAGCTATGGCATGGTTGGTTCACGCAAAATCTTTGAGAGCCCCAGAGATGGGACAGACGAGGAAGGCTGCCCTGTTTGGGGAGCCATGGGGGGCCTGGGTACCCCGATCTGCTTCCCCCACCCACGCCCCCCGGGGTGCCGGCAGGACTTCACGGAGGCCCTAGGTCCCACAGGGACAGTCTGAAAGCCACCCCCCGGGAACTCTGGCTCCTCTGTCTGAGAGTCAGAGCTGGTCTGAGTGCCGGCTCTGCCCTGGCCTTGCTGTGCGGGCCAGTTCCTTTCCTCTCTGGGCCTCAGTTTCCCCACTTTTCACAGAACCTCAGTGCTCACAGGAGCCAGGTCAAAGAATGAGCCCCTCCTCTGATAGCGAGGAAAACAGGAGGCCCAGAGAGGGGGCTCCACCCGGCGCAGGGCACACAGCATTGACCCGAGGCAGAACAGGCCAAGGCCGCTCCCCGAAACAAAGGGTGTCCCCACCTTGTTCCAGGAGGGTGCCCTCCACACCGTGTCCCCCGGCAGGATGGGGGCAGGCCAGAGGTCCGCGCGCCGGCCCCACTCCCCCGAGGCTCCCAGGCTGGCTTTCCCATCCGGAAGGAGGCCCCTCTGGGGCATTGGTTTGGTTTCTGCTAAAGTGGGAGCAGCTCTCCGGGGCCGCGCAGATGACCTGTCTGGCTGGAATGCCTTCCCTGCTATTTCAGGATTAAGACAGTAAATTCCTTCTCTGGGGTGTAATGATGTAAATACCGGCTTGTGGGGGAAGGTGGAGCGGTCTCGGGAGTCACGGGGCCTTGACCCTGAGTCTGTGGCTGAGGTGGGGGCCGGGGAAGGGGCCATAGGCCTTGGGGCCATACCCACTCTTACCTGCCAGGGTTCGAGTGAGCTGGGGCCCTCCTCCTCCTCCTCACTGGGGTTGGAAGCGGGAGACAGCTTCATTTTCCTGGTGATGACAAAGGGTTGGGGGCCCTCTCCCTATGGGGCTTTCCTCCCCAGAATCCTTATTTCTAAAACAGGAGTAATGGTAAAGCGCTCAGCACCTTGCCAGGCACATAGTAGGTGCTCAGTGCCTCACTGCTCCAATGCCTACTATTGTTGTTACTATTATTACTATGAGGTGTGTTTGGCTAGGACACGCTTGCTTCCCCCGCGTGTTCATGGAGGAGTTGGGGACAGAGAGGAGGGCAGGGTCAGCAGGCTGAGTGATAAGGGGCAGGGCGGGCCCGGTGAAGGGGCAGGGAGAGAAGAAAGGTGCTCCAGGCCGAGGGGACAGCATGGGCCGCCCAACAGCCCGAGGGAGTACCGTGCCGCATATTGCTAATCTCGGAAAAGATCAAAGTTTGAACCTTACAGGACAGTTTCTACTGAGTGTGTATAGCTTTCATGGCATCATAGAGTCAAAAGACTGTGAATTGAGCGATGGTAGTAAGTCAGGGGCTGTCTGTACTGGTTGCTGAAATATTGTCACTGTAATGTAAACTCCATCTTGCAGGAGCTTGGTCTTGCTCACCCCCCTTCCCAGCTCCTGGAGCAGGGCTGGCAGAGGGTAGACCAGAACCCCCTTGGCTAGGTGAATGAATGAATGAATGAATGGTGAGCCTTCTAGGGGAGGGCGTGCTTTTTCAGACTTTGACAGAGACAACCTTTGCTCCCTGGAAAGAAGAGGCCTAGGAGGAGACCTGTCTCCTCGTCTGAGCCCCAAATCACATGCAGGAGAGTTGGAAAGGTCCCCCAAAGGTCACCCGGCTCATCTCTTTCACCCCCACTTAGCAGATGAGGAAACTGAGGCCCTGAGCCACCAAGCGAGTTGCCTGAAGTCACACGGCAATTCAGTGGCCGGGCAAGAACCTGGCTTACAGGATGGTGCTCTCGCCTCTTGTCCAGGAGTCTGGTGGAGACTGGCGGAACCCCACAGAGTCTGGGTGGCCCCAGTGGCCTCCCAGTGGCAGCAAGCTCTGTCGTGTTTCTCTCCTGTTACATAACGTGGGCTGGTGATGACGCTCAGTCTCTGCCGTCTCCGCATACAGAAACGAATTCAAATGTCATTCACAACAATAAAAGAAACTATTCTTAGTGCTCACAGCATTCCGTGGGGCCAAGGCGAGGGCGAAGTGCATTCCCTGTGAATCAATCACTGGGGAAAACAGGAGCGAGGGGATCTCAATTATCCCCTGGAAACGTCAGCCCGACGACGTGTGATCACTGAAGCTATTTTTATAAGCGACGCCGATGAGTACGTGTGTGCGGAGGCGACTGGGGCCACGGGGGCACCTGTGGAGGCCTGGGCACACACCCTGTGTGTGTGTGCACGTGCTCAGGAGAGGGAGAGACTGGGCACACACACACTGTGCGGGTGTGCACACACATGCGTGTGACACAGACTTGGGCACATGGTGTGACGTGGACACGCCCTGGACAGTCCGCTGCACGAGGACAGGATTCCTGCCTCCCTGGAGCCCGGCCCGGCATCCTGCACAGAGCAGGCGCTTTGTAAAGGGTGGTTAAGTGCATCCACAAATCGCCCAGCCGTCTCGGGGGTGGCCTGTTTTCTGTACCCCGGTTTCCCCACCCCGGTCAAAGCCACTATCTTTTCGACCTCCTCTCCTTCATCGAGACCCCCTTCCGTCCATGGAGCAAGCCGTGGCCAAGGAGGTCTTATAACACTCGAATGGGAGCAAGTCACTCTTCTGATGAAAACAAAAGAAAACAACACAAAATAAAAACCACCAGTGGCTGCCCGACTGCACCCAGAACAAAACCCCTAATCCTTCTGAGGACTGTCAAGACCCTGAGTGGGCTGGGTCCTGCCTGCCTCACCTCCTAGTGCCCTGCCACCCACATCCCCTTCAATTCTTCTAGGGGTGACCTCTTCCCTGCCTCAGCTGCCCCCTCTGCTCTCAGTGTGGCCTGCTTGAACATGGCACCCCCCACTGGGAGGTCTTCCCGTCCACTCTCTAATTGGTGTCCCCCCATCCTACCCCTGTCCGAGATTTGCTCACGTGTCTGTACCATAAGCTCCGGAGCATGGAGCCATGTCTGTCTGGGTGCAGGGTGCCACAAGCCGGCAGTCCAGCCCTGGGTGCATGGCGGGCGCCTACTCAGTGTCAGCTGACGGCTGGTGGATGCACACAGGCGGGGCATCCTCCTGGGCGAAGGCCAGGCCCAAACGCTACCCGTCGACTGTGCTGGATAAAAAAACCTGCTTCCCCAGCTGCCATCTCTCCCTTGCATGCAGCCCAATCCACACCTCGTCCACAGTTTCTTACTTGATATGCATTTTGAGGGATTCCCTTTTCGTTTCAATAGGAAACTATTTTGAATTGAAAACTGCCTGTGAACGAGAAGTAACTGCTGAGTTAGAAACGCGAGCATCCTCATAGACCGGTGGGCCGCAGCGGCTTGCTCCGGGCCCCTGGGCCGCCCTCAGCCCCCTCTCTGGTGGACGGCGAAGACGCGGCAGCACCCAGATGAGGGCTCCCTGCGCTGCCATTGATCGGGAGAGTTGGAAGAGAACCGGGAGCGTGTGCGTCGCCCTGACATTTAACGGCATTTGTGTCTCTGTCTGCGAGCAGCCCCCAGCCCACACTGTAGCATCTGCTTTCCTGCGCAGAACTTCTCAGTCTAGGAGGAGCTGAACACTCTCCCGGTACCGCCTCCTGGGCAGCCCCCGTCATCCTTCGGCACCTGGCATGGTGCTCCAGGAGGCGACTCGGGGTCCAGGGGACCAGACTGGGGGCTGCTGGCCTCTGCTCTCGGGGCCTCAGTTTTCTCTCCTAGCAAGTGGGGATGCAGATCCCGGCCTGGCCGTCTGGCTCTACAGCAGCTGTGCGGGTGAACCGGGGTCCCAGAGGATGAGCTGTCATGCCCAGGGGGACAGGTCTTGGCTGCAGTCTTTCCTGAGCCTCCAGCTGCCTCCCGGGACAGTTCGGAATTTTTATTTTTTGGTCTTTGTCTGCACGGGAGAAGCGTGGGCCTCTTCACATAATTTTCATTCCAGGAGGCCAGAAAGGGGGGTCTGCACAGGTGTTTTGGGGAGGGAAGAGGGGGGCGCCGAGAGCCCGGGGGCAGCTGTCTTTGGCAGGAGGCCAGACGTGTCTGCTTTTCAGAAGGACAGAGGGGAAGGAGCCCGGCAGTGTGGCTGAGCGCCTGCTGTCTGCTCATCTGGGGACTGGCTGCTGCACGCTCCCTAACCGGTCAACTGCTTCCTTGAAGGAACCCACTGTCGCCACCCATTTTACGGAGGTGAAAAGTGAGGCTCAGAGAGGGAAGGCACTTGCCCAAGGACACACAGCTGGGAAATGGCAGAGCCAGGATTTGAACCCAGGTCTGCGTAGTTCCCAATTTGGGACCTTAACCATTGTGCTTTTGGTCTTCTTTTCAAACAACATCAATGCTGCCCATGGGAATCATAATACCCCTTCCATAGCAAAACTCATCCCGGCTCACAGAGGGCTTAGGGAACACAGGGGAGGCCGGGAGAGAGGAGGCCGCTGGGCGAGGGCCACACAGCCACCGCCCAGCCCCACCGTGGGTGGTTCCATCACGGCCCTGCCGCCTCTCTGCCGTTCCTGAAAGATGCTGGCCCTGCTCCGAAGGGGCCTCCCCCTCCCCGCCCCAACCCCAGCGGGACTGACACAGTGGCCGCTCCCTCGGTACCCAGGAACTTGGGAAAGGCCTGTTGCAGAGCCTCTGTCCACCCCACGGCCTCAAAACCCGCTTGATCGTGAGGGGCTGGAGATGAGGTTCTGCCCAGTGGAAGCGTCTGGCAGGGAATCCTTGCCCTGATCCTGGGCTCCGTTTTCCTCGGTCTCTAAAGGGACTTAGCTCCAGGGAGGGAAGAGGCAGGAGAATCGATAATAACATCCAGGGGTGTTCCCTGAAGCCAGAGATTCCACCGGGCCTTGCTGACCGACGGCCATGTGGGCCTTCACGTGGGCCCTGAGGGGGCAGCCAGGCCCTGGCTCCCCTGCTCCCAGGCGTGAAGAGCTGGGCGTCCGCCCTGTCCTTGTCCTCCGCTCTCCTGGGCGTCCACCCCCGCTCCGTCCCTCCGCGCCCCTCCCCCCGCCGCAGGCTCTGCCTGTCTGTCTCTCTGGGCCTTTGTCTCCCTCCCGCTCACTCTCTGTCTCTCTGCTTCTATTTTATTTCCCTGCCCTCCCCCCCCCCCCCGCCCCCGCCACCGTCTCTTTCTCTGCCTCACTTCCACTCCACGTCCAGTCGTCAGCGTTCCGCCCCAAAGGGTGAGAGAGGAAAACAGCTGGAAAAGGACACAAACGAGCGCTACACAAGTAAGCCAGGACCTTTTTGGGGGGTGGGGGGTGGGAAGGGGAGAACTCACAGGAAAAAACACCTGTAACACACAAAGTAAACGTTGTACGAATTGAGTAAAACATGAGAAAAAGGGAGACTCTTAAGGCAATTAAACACTGAAAGTCCGCTGCCTCTTTCTTCTCCAGCCAGGTCTGAGTCCAGTGGCCTGAGCTCCTCAGAGCCCAGTTCCTTGCCTGAGAAATTGGAGAAAGACCCCCCCACCCCCACAGTGGCCATTAGGTGAGATGCTCAGGACTCAGTCCATGGACCGGGAGGAGGTTGCCCTGCCTCATATCTACGCTCCTAGAGCAGGTGCTCCTAGGACCAGTTCAGCTGTGTGTCCTCGGACAGATTGCTTGCCCTCTCTGAGCCTTGGTGTCTTCATTTGCAAAATGAGGATAGGTCTGAGGTCCGGCCTTGCCACCCAGGAGTGTCTCTCTCCTGTCTCAAGAACCTGGGAGACGCGGGAGAAGGGAGAGCGGGTAGAGGAACTTCATAGAAGCCAAGCTGGGGAGCCAGGAGGAGGGAAAGGGCAGCCGCTGAGCCGCCCTGGCCAGGTGTGGGGCAGCGACTCCTGACAGCATCTCTGGGCACCACGCCCCATGCCCTAGTCCTGAGTTCAAATCCCGACCCCACCATGGACTCTCTGGCTAGCTCCCTCCCCCTCAGGGGCTCCGCTCCGGTCACATGTGTATCTCGTTTTCCTTCATCTCCCGAACCTGCCTACTTCCTTCTTATTGCTCTATCTGCTCCCTCGGCCTGGATCATTCTGCCCACTCTGCCTGATGCTTCTGGCCTCTGCTGCAGCTGTCTCCAGGAATCCTCCCTTGACTGTCCGGCCTGAGTCCAGGCCCTGGCCTCTTTCATCGCCACCCTCCTGGCACCGGAGCCTTCATGTGGACGGTGACTGTGGCAGCGCCCGCTGTTAGTGCGAGGTGCTCAGTGACCGGTCCCGAGAACCCAGATGGACGCCCTCCCGGGTGCCCGCTGGGCCTGGGCTCAACACTGAGAGGGAGAACGGGAGGCGATGAGCTCCCTCCCCCAGATCTCAGATGATGCCATACAAGGGGGTGCGGAAGGTGGCTGCTCGCGGGTCCCTCTTCCCGGAAAGCACTCCTGCTCCGTGGAGGATGCTGAGCACAGTCCAGGATCTGTCTGAATCCTCCCCTCAGCTCCACCAGCCAGATTTTATTGCACGTTTCTAGGCGGAGAAGGGGAGGTTCCAGGGGTGGAGTGGGGGGTGATCAAATCCCTGGTCCAGGCCACACAGCCGGGAAGTGGCAAAGCAGGGACTGGAACTCGGGCCCCAGAGATGAGCCAGATTTGGGGAGTTCATGCCAGCTGCTGCCTTCCAAGTTCGGCAGGGAAGTCGTCGGTCCCGTCCAGTTCCCTGCTGCCGCATTCTAGGTAACCTGTGCCTGAGGCTCAGAGGGATTCAGCAGCTGGCTCAAGGTCACCCAGTAAGTAGCTGGGGGTCCTGGCTACAGCCCAGCAGGCCCCACACTGGGGCCCAGGCTGAGGGCTGAGTTTCTGCCAGGCCCTGCCCTGCCCACCCTCTTGGCTCAGACCCATAAGGAGGTGTGGCGCCCTGCCTTGACACTGGCTGGGGCAACCAGACCTGCAGTTCAGCCGGCACTGCCGCAGCACTGTCGTGGGTGCACGCAGTTAATTAGCGGGGCTCGGAAAGTTCATCAATAATAGATCTGGCGGCTGGTTGCCAGCGCGCAGAGGGCAGAGAGCACCCATAAATCAGCTGGACGAGGGCTGGCCGTGCCGATCGCTGCCCCACCAAGCGCAGCCCTCGGAAGTGAACCGGGTCTGAAGCCCCAGTTCTCAGCCTGGCCCCAGGGCGGCGCACCTCACCCTCTGCCTGTGGGACCTCCCAGGCTCCCTCAGTCTCTGGCTCTTCTTTCTGTCCCTGTCCCCTGGCAGCCCTCCACTCCGCTCTGTATCTCCTCACGGTCACCTGGTCCACGGGGTTCCCCCCACCACTGTGCTTGCTTTTGGTATCCCCTGAGCATGCTCAATGCTCCTTCCCTCCAAGCCAGCCCCGCCCGCTCCCCTGATGGTTACAGCCCCTCTTGGGTCAGGGTTCAAATTCTCCAGCGAGTTCCTGGGTGCCTCAGTTTCTCTCTCCATGAAATGGGGATAATACATGTACCCCCCAGGTCAAGTTCATGGGCTAATGCATGACTAGGGCTGTTGCAGTGCCTGGCACCCATTCTCCCCCAGAAATAGCTCTGCCTCTTCCAGCCACATGTGGCCACACCCAGACTTGCAACACACGCATGTCCCCTCACAACAGTTGCCAGGTTCTCCCATCCATGAGATCATGCCTGTGCTCTTCACACACTCACATGTGTGCCAGGTACATGTTAGTCACAAACACACTCACTTACACACCTCACGCACACACGTCTACATGTGTTGGATCCACAGGTGAATCCTGGTTAAGCAAATCGCAGTCTGGGGAGACGGCGCACCTGGCGGAGGGAAGAGCATGGGCAAAGGCCCTGCGGTGGGCAAGAGCAGATGCACTCAGGGACTGCAAGAGGCAGCTGTGGTTGCTGTGTCCACACTCCCTTTTTCCCTGCAGGGGCCTGCGGTGACGGGCAGTTCTGTAACCTGACACAGAGCGTGACCCAGTCTCCTGCACAACCTTGTCAGCAAATGCTCCTCAGATCTCCAGGTCTTTCAGCCTGCTGCCACCCACCCTGAGCTTTTCTGCCAGCGTCTCCTAATTCATCTCCTGAGAGCAGTGCTGAGGTCTCCGTGGCCAAGCCCAGGGACTCCCCAGCTTAGGTGGGAATTGAGTCGGGGAAGGGAGGCTAGGAGGGAAAAGGCCGGCCGTAAATTTCCAGTGAGTTGCCACTGGCAGCTCTCCGCCCACTCTCTGAGGCCGTAAACCTTTACTGGAGGGACAGCCACACAGGGTTAGAGTCGGCCGGGTCGCCGGCCCTCCGTGCCCCCATCACCACGCAGGCTGCCCCATCTGAGGCTCGGCCGTTCCTCCTGCCGCCCCCAGAGACTCGGGACTGGCCACCGCTGGTCCAGGGCAGGGCACTTTATGGTTCTAGGGGCGACGCCCTCCAGCCCAACGAGGTCTCTGAGGGAGCTGGCAGGGCGGGGTCGGGATGCCCACCTGACAGATGAGGACACCAGCTCGGCAAGGGTGACCTCACCAGCTGGGGCTCCACAACCGGTGAGGTTGAGGTGGCAGAGTTGAGTCTCGGACTCCTGAGTTCTACAGCGAAAGAGGAATTTTTTCATCTTTGGTTTCTCTCTTTTTATTCCTATACCCATTCATTCACTTATCTATTCGTTCTCATTTCCAGCCACCAATCCACCCATGCTCCTGCCCATCCACCCACCCACCTGTCTGTCCATCCATCCATCCATCCTCCCATTCACCCATCCAATGAATGTGTGTGAAGCACAGACTCTATGCGAGGCAGGAGGCAGATGAAACACAGCCCTGCCCTCAAGGAAACAAACAAAGGGCGACAAGGGAGAGGTCAGCACGCAGCCCTAAGGCACCCACTGTGCGTGGGACAGGGTGCTGTGTCTGAGGATGAGAGCGTCAGTAATGACAAAGGGGTGACGGTCATCCACCACTGCTCCGATCCTCCCTTTGTTCTAGCGCTTTTGTGTGCCCAAAATGTGAAAACTATCCTACAGACATCTACAGATTTGTGTCAGGGGCCTACTGTGTGCCAGGCCTTACACAGTGGGTCTAACTTATTGACCGTCTCAGTCTGGTGATGTCTGGATGTTTTGACTCTTGCTGGGGTGGTAGGAAACTGAGGCTGGTGGGGTGGAGCAGTTGGGGGGAGCAGTGAGACAGCCAGTTAAGGGGGCATGCGGGGCTCCGTCCCTGGGTGGCTGAGGAGCAGGGGCTTCTGGGAAGGGCTTGCGGTGGCACTGGCTGGGTTCAGCCTGGCTACACAGGAAACATCTTTGCCTGGCAAACAGGATGGTCGTTTGCAGTCTGGGCCTTGGGGTGCATGGGTGTGGGGGGAGAGGGGCTCAGAATAGTTCCTGCCCTCCCCATGCCCCCTGCCTGCTGCCAGCCCCCTGCAGCCCCGATTCCCCTCGCCCCTCCCTGCCCACCTCCCGCCCAGTGCCCACAGCTGGGAACTTTACCCATGAGGCCGCTTTCTCTGAGCCTCCCACAGTGCTGTGCCCGCAGAAGGGAAGTGCAGGCTCGGAGAGGGGAAGTGGCTGGCCCTGTGCGACCCTGCCGGGGCACAGTGACCCCTTGATTACACCCAGCCTCCAGCTCCAGGCCGGGGGCTGTTTCAGGGTCTGGGGATGGAGAAGGAGGAGCTGCAGTGGGGGTCCACCCTCTTTCCGGCAAAACCTCTATCTGCTCAGAAAAAGGTCCCCCTTTTTCTGAGGGCTCCCAGCCTTCACCTGTGCTCCCTGGTCCCCCAAAGCACTGATGGCAGCATGCGCTCACCCCTGGAAACAGCTGGCGACAGACCCTTCACAAGCATTTCAAAGGCAGCTCTGATGGGGGGTTTCTGACACCTGGCACCTTGGTGACACAGGGGTGTGTGTGTGTGTGTGTGTGTGTGTGGTGACCCTACCACTGACAAACTCTGAGTGTAACCCAACCTGAGTTCTTCCCTCTCCCACGACACAGAGTGCTGGTGCGGGGACAAGAGGGACACAGGCAGCTTCTCCTAACCCTGGGAAGCAGCGCACATGGGACCCCACCCCAGACCGCCCCCATGCTGCTGGGAAGCGCAGCCTTACCTTCCGGGTCACTGGGGCAGAGCAGAGACCGACTCTGGGCCTCGGGACGACACTGGGAAGGACACGAACTAGGAGTCTCTCCTTGCTCTTGACGTTTCCGACGTCACGATTATAACATTCCATTGCCTTCAGGTTCTGTGAGTTTATTACATGAATACACTGGTTTCTTAAAGAAACAATTTTATTGTGCTCATAGAGTCTTTTAAAAGAAATATTTATTTATTGACTGGGTGGGGAGAGAGGGAAAGAGAGAGAAACATCTCAGATTTGTTATTCTACTTATCGGTGCATCCACTGGTTGCTTCTTGCAGGGCCCTGACCAGGGACTGAACCCACCCCCTTGGCGTATCAGGATGATGATCTACCCGACGGAGCCACCAGGGCTGCATGAATATCCTGATTCCAAGGGTCTGTGACTCTCAGACTCAACCTTCCTTTTCTCCAACAGTGTGTCAAGCGAGCGTCTGACAAGCACTGTGGGGTGAGTGAAGACTCGGAGAGGGCCAATGATCCCCAGGGTCCCACTTCAGAGGCGTCCCTCTACTCCGGCCCTGCTCCTGTGTCCCCCAGGTCACCTGCCCTGTCGCTGGTCAGGCAGCAGAGCTCCTGGGAGAAAAGGGTGCTTCTGCTGTGATTGAGGTGAAACCAAATTTCTTCTTGCCTTTCTTCTCTTCTTCCCATCCTCCCTTCCTTCCTCTCACATTCACTCCCTCATTGTCTCCTTTATCCGATCACTTATTCATTCAACAAACACAACACAGAAAAGTTCTCCCATGCAATTTGTAGGCCTTCCCCTCAGATAACATAAAACTGATGCAGGAGCCTTTTCAACAAGGTATTGATATATCAGAAAAGGCAGGTTCTTTGGAATTATTCAGATTAGTTAAAATCTCCACCTGACTACATCCAGGCTGTGAGAGCTAGGGCAAATCACCTTACCTTTCTGGGCCTCAGTTTTCTCATCTGTCAAGTAGGGATAATGATGCTCACCCTGCCCTCTTTCTGGCATGCTGGGGTGGTGGTGGGATGAAAGTTTCTCCTCAGGGGGAGAGTGGGCCCTGCTGAGACACTGCCACCATGGCTACTATTTTGGTGGGGGGACAAGGCATTAGTTGGGAACGAGACCAGCCTGGGAGCCCAGCGGGAGGCCTGAGGGCCAAGGAGGCACCTTGGCCCCCTGGCCCAGCCTCAAAGGCCCATCTGGGCATGAGCCCCGGAGCTCCTGGGCTGCAGACGCCGAGAAGCTGGGCGTGAAATCTGGGCGCACGCGGCGCAGCGAAGCCGGGCTGGGCGGACGCAGACCGTCCTTTTGATGTGCTTTTGGGGTGTGTAATTAACTGTAACTGAAATATTATTTGATCTTTTATGTGGAAAATCAAATTGTGTTGTGTCAGACATGAATAAATACACACACCGTCCGTTTCTGCAGAGGCTCAGCTCCTCCCCAGCCCACCCCCCACCCCAGACTCCGGGCCCCACCCCCTTTGCCACGGTGGAAACATAATTCTCGCCTTTTAAACTTTTTCCTTTTGTCTGGTTGTGAAAGGCTCCATTGTCCTGGGGGAAGGGCCTGGAGGGGCCTGGGGCCACGCTGAGGGGCTGGGGCGGGGGTGTCCAGCCCACTGACAGGACTGGGGCTCAGGGGCTCAGCCCTGAGAGCCTCATGTCTCTGTCCCTGGCACTGGGAGGCCCTGGGAAAAGTGCGTCAGCTGGCTGAGCCTCAGTTTCCCCTCCTGGGTTTCTTCTGAGGAGAGTCCTGGGCCCCGGGCCCCTGGGCCAGTCACATTTTATAGGTGACTGACCATCCCAGCTCTGATGGTAGAGTTTGAGGCCCTAGTGGTTCCTTTTACACAGAATTAACAGCCTCTTTGGAGATGTTGCAGCCACTACCAGCAGATAATCGGGGTTCTGATCTTTTTCTCCAGGGAAGCCAGTGAGAGAGGTGACAGGGTGTTTGGGGAGGGAGGAGCATGGTTCAGGGGTTATGGACTGACTCTGGAGCCAGGCAGGCTTGGGTTCAGGTACTGCCTCTGCCATTTATTACCAGCTGTGTGACCTCTCTGAACCTCAGCTTCTTCACCTGGAAAATGAGGATGAGGATGACCTTCCTCTCTGGGGTGAAAGTCACCTTAATCTTTGCACATTCTGTTCCACCTGCCTAGGATGCCCTTCCCTCCCCTCTACTCCTAGTTGACACCTATCCATTTTCAGGATTCTGCTTAGACATCACTTGTCTTTAGTGAGGACCTTTGCTGATTCATCTGAACTTGCCTCCTTAGGGGTGTCCTTGCCCCTTCCACCTGCTTTTTCCAGCTACCTTCCCATTACATCTCTGCTCCCCAAAGATGCTCCTATCTTTTCAGCAGAGTGCCAGGGCCTGGAACAGCGCCTGGCACAGAGTAGGCACTCAGGAAGCAGCAGCTGCGATGACACCGTGCAAGCTCTAGCTTCATCAGGGTTGTGCCCAGGACCCCCCAGAAGACATCCTCCCAGTGTCTGCAGGGGGCTCTGTTGCCGAGAGCAGGAGTCAGAGATGACCTAGTGAGAATACCAGGAGCCTGGCCTGGGCCAGAGCAAACATCTGGGAATTAAAGAAGACAAATACAATGAAAGAAGCCACAATTATTGTCTGAACCTGTAACATTTACCTGCCTGGGATACTAGATGACTTTGGAGAGTGGACTGTCTTGCTGGAGCTGCCGGACTGCCCCCCCGCCCCCCCAGGGTGGGGGATGGGGAGGCTTCTTGCTTCCTTGGGCGGAAAGGCAGAGAGAGCTGGGAGAAGATCCAGGTGCCAGGACTCTCACTGGACGGCTGGGGAAACTGAGGCCAGC
The DNA here is from genome assembly GCF_004126475.2 of Phyllostomus discolor. Lineage (NCBI taxonomy): Eukaryota > Metazoa > Chordata > Mammalia > Chiroptera > Phyllostomidae > Phyllostomus > Phyllostomus discolor. The sequence goes on along the minus strand of NC_040915.2, from coordinate 55,223,464 downwards.
CGGGGACACAGGGAACAAAGGGAGCCCATGTGAGTTTCCGTGGCCTGACTTCTAAACCGGCGCTCTCGTTGCTCGAGGAATGTCGCCCAACGGCACACGCGCACCAGGTCCCCGGCCAAAGGCTTTCCGCGCAGCTTCCGCCGTCACCCCCGCTCCGTAGGGGCCGAATTATGGCTTTTGTGGGCCCTTCCTCCGTGAAGAAATACTAAAAATTATATCCTATGATTTCGTTGGTATAAAGATGAGAATATTAATTTTATATATTAAGACATTGTCTTCAAAAAGCTCTTTTTTCCCCCTCTGATTTGAAAAGAGATGAAAATATTCTCAGAGCCCTTACAAATATGGTGGGCTCCAGGCTCTGTGACGACCGTGCCTGATGGATAAGTCGGTTCTGTACAGAAGGGAAACTGAGGCACCGGGGGACACTGAGGCTCACAGAGGTGAAGCCACCAGCTCCGGAACATACGGCCTGTTAACAACACAGCCGGAAAAACCAAGGCCCAGTGTGTGCGTGTGTGTGTGTGCACGTGGGGTGCCCTCTGGGCTCCCCCGGGGCTTGTCCCTCCCCGAGGCCTGTGCCACCCCCATGTCCTTTTTGGCCTGGGCTGCAGCCACACTGGCTGGTGTCCTGTGTCCCATGGCTGTGCACAGGGCGACACAGTCTCCCTGTCCCCAGGAAGCTGGTTCAGAGGCCTCCTTCTTTCGTTTCTGCAGTTTGGGGACCTCCTGTCCCTGCCCTGCCTGTTCAGTGGGGAACTCGGGCCGAAAGCCACTGTCGGAACCTGTTGGGTCGCCTCCTCCCTGCCTTGGTCACCTCAGGACAGGACTTCAGGACTTCCCAAAGGGCTGGGTCACCTGCTCAGACAGACGAGATGCTGCTGTTGGCACAAAGGACATTCAACGGCCAAAGCCAGACGGTAGGAAAGGGACTCCCTGTTAATTCTCCTGCAACCTGGTAACACCGGGGCCAAGCCTCAGCCGGGTGCTAATGTGTCTTTACACTTCTGTCTAAAGCTTCCTAATCCCCCTTTGCAAAGTCTGGAAGGGCGGGGAGGGCAAGTGCTCGTCTTTAAGTTAGCAGCCCTGGTTTTTTTTTTTTTTCTTTTCATTTTTATGGTTCCTTTTCATTTATGCCATATAATGCTCGCTTCCATTTAAGGTCATAATAACAAGTTTCTTTTCAAATGTGTTTATTTAAGTATAAGAAGGAGATACATTTAGAAAAAATACTCAGTAGGTCATCAGAGAGGAAGTGTAGATGGGGCTGAGATCATGCTGGAGGCAAACACACCTGGGAAGTTTGGAAAAGCTGCTGGAGGCCACGAATACTTCGTCATGGTTGATTTGACCTTTAAGCTCCGAGAGGGTCAGTAACTTGCCTGAGGTCACACAGCAAGTCCCCTGCCAGTGGAAAGGGTTGAAACTCTTCCTGACTCCAGACCTGTCTTTTGTTTCAGGAGTCGTTCGCATTTTGTGGTACGGTGTGTGGTGGTCAGAACCCTCTTGGTGCACTGTTTTCCCAAAAATGGGCCATTGAATATGTGGGTGTGATTTTGCTACAATTTCGGGGGCTTGGCGACTGAGGCTCAGAAGCCCTCTTCTGCGTACACTCTGCCACCCCTGTATGATGACAGATGACTTCCCTGGCGGTGACTCCATCCCTTTCAGAATATATTCACAGTGTCCCGGTCGTTTGGCTGGTGCCTTTCCACCCACAAAGGACCCCCATGGATCTGGGAGGAGCTAGAAGTGGCTAGGGAAACACGAGACCCCGTCATGTGTCCACATGGCCCCAGAGGGCAGTGTAGGGAGGCGGGTGTCCCTCGATGGAAGGAAGCTGGGTCTCACAGCCAGACCAGTTCCAGTACGGCTGCCTAGTTATTCTGGGAGCGAGACTGGCTCCTCCTCCTTCAACAGGACCATGCAGGTGTCCAGCATGTTCACGGGTCGGTGAGCAAACACACACATGCCTTGGGCGCTGGGGTGAGGCAGGGCTGGGTGGGAGCCCACCTCCGCTACGCCCCACTGCCCCCTGCTCCTCGCGAGACTCCCCTTACCTCCTCACCTGCCTGGTTGGTTTCTTCCTAGCGCATGTCACTTCCTTCCTTATTTCCTACGCTCTAGTTATTATTAGGTTCTTGTTATCTGTTGCTGTGTAACAAACTACCCCCTGACTTACTGGCTTAAAACAGCAATAATCATTTATCTGGCCCACGAATCTGTCCTTTGGGGAGAGATCTGCCGAGAGGGCTCTTCTCTGCTCTAACTGGAGGCTGAAAGATTCGTTTTTAAGGTAGCTCACCCCCACGGCCGGCCGACGAGCTGACTGTTGTCGGGAACTTTTCTCTCCCTCTCCACGGCTCGCTCTCCAAGAGCTGCTTGGGCTTCCTCGCAGCGTGGAGGCTGGTTCCCAGAGCCAGTCTCCCAGAGAGCAGCACAGTGGGGGTCCGTGATGTTGCTATGACCCAGCCTTGGAAGTAACTCGAGAGCAATTCCGAGGTGGGTCTGCTGTCGTAAAGGCCTGCCCGGTTTCCAGGAGGGGAAAAGGCACGGAGATATCCATGTGGCCATCTTTGGAAAGTAAAATCTCCCGGCTGTGTGTATGTGCGTCTTTGTGTACGTGGGTCTGGTACTCACAGGGACCTCGTCTTACTCCCTGCCGTGTCCCCGGCTTCTGGAAAGCACCTGGCAAAGAGTAGGTGCTCAGTATATGTCTGTTTATTACATGCATGGAGAGATGAGTGAAAAAAAGAGGCAGAGATAGAAAAAGACAGAAAAGCACGAAAGAGTGAGAACAAGAGAGCAAGAACCAGAGAGACGGAAGCGTAAAAGGAAGAGATGGCAGAGACCGGGAGAGAGACACAGAGGTCTGGTGACACGTGGTCAAGGCCTGGCAGAGGGACAGCTGACAGCCAGCTGGCCCAAAGGCAGAGAGACTTGGAGGCTCTAGCTGGGCCCACCGTGGGGAGGTGGGAGTGAGGCAGCCTCTGGGGCCTGTAGCCTGCGAGCTAGGGTGGCGCCAGCCAGCCCAGGAAGGGCTCATGGTCAAGGTGAGTGAGGACTGCGTGCAGCATGAGCTGGCCCGGCAGCCGGGGCTCCCGGCCAGCTGGGGCCTGATGCGGCCGCAGTGGCGGCTGCAGGAAGCTTCCCTCCACTAGCAATTTCCCTCTGGCCGGAGCCGCAGCACCCAAGAGTAATGAAACAGAGGAATGTCGGTGACATTTTTCTAAAGAGGAAAAATGTGGAGTTTTGAGTCAAACTGAAAGACTGATTGGGTTCGCGGCGAGGCTAGCGCGCACTCTGGAGAACAAACTGCTAGATAAGGGGCACGATTGAGTCCCCGGCAATGTTCACTCCCGGTTGGCGTGACGCCCACCGACGCTGTTTTGACTACATGGTTCACATTGATTTTCCTCCAATCCCTCAGAAATGGAGGCTCGAACATCCCCGAGGACCTTAATGGGGGAGGCTGAGCAGGTCTTCCCCGGGCAAGGCCGAGGAAGCGGGGCACGGGGGGCCTGCTGGGCCGAGGCACCAGCTGGACCGGCTGGGTGGGCACCCGCCTGGCACCTGGGGCACAGTTGTTAAAATTGGCAACAATACTCAGCACTGTTAGCCCAGCATTTCCCATCATCCCACTGGAAAATTTTCTTCCCCTCTCTCTGTCTGCCTGTCTTATTTCTGATCCTTGTAGCGACCCTGTGAGACTCAGAGATCTAAAAGGACTTGCCCAAGGTGATACCATCAGCCAGTGGCAGAGGTCCAACACAGGCCCCAGCCTCCTGGTTCTCAGGCCACTGTGCCTGGAACATGGCCTTCCGGTCAGCAGAGGTCTCTGGCTAAGCGAGGGCCTCCTGGCAGTCTTCTGGACAGAGACTCCAGCGTTCGGAGTCTGCGTTTCACACGCTGAGACCCCGTTCCGCTGCATATGCCCGTTTTGTGGGCCTTCGTTACTTAGTCACCTGACCAGCGGGACTGTCACTGTACGAGGTTTGGTTTTGGAGCACCTGCCGAGTGTTTAACCGTGGACTGGGGGTGTCTCAAACTCCACCATTCCCTCCCATCTCTCCTCTGGGGCCACTTGTCTCATGGAATACAGGGCCACCTCCATCTCTCCTGGAGGACCCCTCGACTACTCTCACCCTCTCACCCCCAGACACAACCACCCCCAAGGCCTTGAGAAGTTACCTTCCAAGTCTCTCTGGAATCCATCTGTCTCTCCGCATGCATCCCCACGGCCGCCACCCCACTGAGGCCACCACCTTCTCTCTCTCAGATGACCGCAACGCCCTTCCCCAGACCATTCTCGCTCCCACACACCATCTTCCACACAGCCGCTGAGGCCCCCCTCCCAAACGCAGCTCACTCCCTGCCGAAAATCCTCTGCCAGTGTCTCAGGTAAGATGGTGTCTAGGCTCCGCCCACACGCTCGCCCCACCGCCCCACCAGCCCCACCCCTCACCTGTCCAAGTCCTGCCCTCACTACCGAATCACCTTCAGTTTCTTAAGGGTTCTCTTCTCTCTCCTACCTCAACCTGCATGCACTGCCCTTTGCCCAGCAAGTCACAGCAATGGAAATGATGTGCTTCCTGTTCTCCTGTCCCAGGCTGTGAGCTCCTTGGGAACAGGCCTGGGCTTTATCCACTTCTTGCCCCTGGCACCCAGCACACACTGTAGCACATGTCAGGGGCTGGGTGCGTGACTCCGGCCTGCTGGTCAACCGAGTCCACAGGAGAGGTGGTCTCCAGCACTGGGGGCTTGCCTAGGCACGTGGGGGGGGGGTCCCAGGGGTCGGAGCTCCAGCCCAGCGGTGTCATGGGCCCACCTATGTGGAGACAGCTTCCAGGGATAGGGATAAAATGGGGCTTGCCGTCTGGGAACCAAAACTGCAGGATCGTTCCAGGAAAATTTTCAGGCAAAGGAACTGTGAGTCTTATCCGGGGGACAGGGAAGGGAATCTGAAGGGGAAAGGCATCCTTCAGAAGGTGTGATGACTTGTGCGGAGACAGGGCGTCTTGGAAAGGAGAGTGCGTGAGCCTGGGTGGAGGGAGGCATTCGGCACTGGGGTGGTCTAGAGCCAAGGCCAGAGCAGCACCAGAAAGTCAGACTCAGAGAAGGAAGGACCCACAGACATGTCATCAAACCCAGTCCTTTGTGTACAGGTGGGGAAACTGAGGCCAGGGGACGGGGGCCTCGCTCACCATCTCATAGCAGCGCCAGAGTTGCTGAAAGCCGGGACCCCGGACTCTGAGTCAGGCTCCTTTCCTCCAGGAATGGGCTGGCAGTGCATTCTGAGGAGGAAAAGGAAGGCTCTTGGCTGACAAGGAAGCCTTTGGGGCCAAGGAGGGAAACGCCAATTCTGTTCCGATCACCTCAATTTTCCCTGAAGGGTGAGTGGGGGTCCCAGACACACAGATTGCAGTTTCCTCAGGGGAAATGAGCTGCTCTCTATGGGACAGAACGTCTGGGGATGAACACGTGGAGACCGGACGGGTAGAAAAAGGGGGCAGAGGGAGGTGAACCTTGCAAATATCGAGGCCGTTGCTTCTGCCAGTGGCTGCCCCAGCCCCTTGGGTCAGCCTTGCTGTCCATGGCCAGAGGTAATGGGAGGTCACCAGGTCGGAAAAGTGTTTTCTTTCCAGTCCCCTTCCAGCCCTATCCAGAAAAATTGGGGTGGGGCTGCTGCCTGGCCTCTTCATAAGCCGAGGTCCAGAAATAATAATAGTAACAATAAAACATCAACACCACCACTGATAGAACATTTCCTCCAAGTCTGGCTTTGCGCATTGCCAGTCTTACTATATTGAGTGCTCAGGAGTTAGGAACCCACGATTCTCCCCGTTTCACAGATGAGAAAACCAAGGTCCAGCTGTTTTCTGGATTCAAATCCTGGTCTGCTGGCTTCGATGCTCTGAGGTTCTGAGTGTGGAAGGCCAGTGTCCCACCTCAGGGGCAGGTTAGAAGCTGACCGGCCCCAGCCTCTACTGGAGTGTGTCTGGGTGTCTGAGTTCCGTGCCCTAAGAATGTCGACAGGGCACAGTACCTCCTGCAGACGCTTGGTCCACTGGAAAGGCAAGATTGCCCTCGGGGCAAGGTTGCCCCAAGGATGCGCTCCCAGAGTCTCCCCTGCTGAGCACGGGGACAGGACACCCACCCCCTCCCTCAGAGCTCTGGCCCACAGTGGTTTTTGCAAGGCGCTCGCCTGATGCCTATCCCTCTCGTTAGGTTAGAAACTCGTGGAGACGGAGACTACGGCCTCAACGCAGTGTCTGGTGCTCAGAGGTCCTCCACTGGTGCTTATTGAGTGTTGTAAGACACGCCGCCCCCACAGCTCCGAGCCAGCCAGGCTGCGTAAAGAAATAAGCCAGGATATGGAATGTGTGGGTGACAAGCGGGAAAGTGCTTTGAGAGGGTTATTTTATATGTTTTACATAAATGAGCCGTGTTCATTATAGAAATACTAAAAAATGAAGACAAAAAGGAAAAAAAAAACCTCGCCCTCCCCAGTAGCTGCTCTTATTACCTTGGTAAATAACCTTTCATATTATTTTTACGCTGTACGCAGGGATGTCTCATCGCCCACCTCCGGCGGGCACCCTTTGTAACATATTCCGAGTGGTGGCCGCTGCCCAACGCACTGCGTGTGCAAGGGTACATGGCAACCCTGGGCGTGTGTGCCTCCGTCAGGGCTTATTCTTTACAGAAAGGATACCAAACTGTTGTGCACGTACTGTTTGAAAAGTCGCATTTCCCATTAAAAAAACACCGTGGCCATCTTTGGTGTTAGTATCTATCATTTGTACATGTTTTTAAAATAAAAATTTGAATTATTAGGTTCTAGCAAATTTGATCCCATTTAAAACAATACAGTGACTATAATATGATGAATATGCCTTTGGGGCATTGGCCCTTGTGAGTTCTTGGGATGATTTCTAGGATTCCCACGCATGAGGATGTTTGATGTTTAAGGCTTACGACAGCAACAGCCAAACTGCACTCCTGAAAAGTTCCGCCAATGATGCAGGGAACAGAAGGGCCAGTGGAAGTTTGATCAGAAGGCGGGAAGAGGAAAAGGAGAGGGGATGTGGGGGTGTCTGATCCGCTAGGGGCCTGTAAAGAAGGCTCTCTCCCTGTTTCGGAGGTTGAGACAGGAGCCGTCTGCTCAGCTGCCTGGCCTGTTGTGAGAAAACCACAGCAGGACAGCTTCTACCTCAGACTCTGTCCTGAAACGCAATTTAACTCTGAGCAGGTCACTTTCCTCTCTGCAGCCTTGTTTCTTTCCCTGTAAACTTCAATCGGACTACATCTGGAATGGTAAATAAGTTCATCTTATGATCGATTGGTAATGCCTGCCCTGGAGGGCTCTGTTGAGGCTGCAGGCTGTCTGGACTGGGGCAAGAAAGCGTGCTGTGATCAATTAATAATGTCTGCCATGGGTACGGATAGCAAGGGGGTGGCACTTTTGCCATGTATTTGCTATTCCAGGACTAGACACTCCTGGAGGCCATCAAAGCTCTGGAAAGACAAGATTTTTTTCTGCTGTCTTATTCCTCATAGGTGTCTAGATTTTGAGGAACCATTCTTGGAATTAGCCACATGCTCCCACCCTGGTCTGTCCCATTCTGGGTGTACTGTGATGGAGCCCAGAGGCAAATGGCATCCAGTGTCTGTTGTTGGACCCTAATCTGCATCTCGTGGCTTTGTCTGCAGCTCACAGGGGGAGGACTGGGGATTTCCTGCGATTTCAGTATTCCGTTCAGTTTTTATCATTTTAAGGTTCATGCGTTTCTAATTGTTATGAATACCATGGCAAAATTAATAGTTCTATGGTTGGTTTATTACATTTAGTAAAATTATGTGCATGCAGTGTTTGCCAAGAGAAGACGCGGCAGGCTCCTTAATCATGTAAAGATGATAATTTAGTTGTTACACTTGTTGAAATGATGGGATTAATTTTTAAAAAGTTTGCAAACTGGAGGAGAAATGTAAAACATTAATTTAGTTAGACAAGCAAGCCGACAACTGACAAATCCTTTCAGCCAAACCTGGTAATGAAGATGCTGAAGACCCGAGGGGGAGGGGACGCATCGATGAGGCGAAGGCACTTGCCAGGGACTGGGAGGGTGATGACGGGGCGTGCTGTGTGACTTTGGGGGGGCACGTTCCCTCTCTGGGCCTTCAGTTTTTCTTCTGTAAAATGCAACTAGATGCATGGTCTCCAAATCAGGGCCAGGGTTTCGGAAAATGTCTTGGGGGCTAGAAGAAGTGGAGCTAAAAATGGGGTGAGGATTCAGGGGAGTAGACCTCTGTTTTGGGGAGCCTTCCAGTTTTCTTTTTGGGGTACTAGAGCCCTAATTTTACCTTGAGGAATCTCTCCTCCCTTCATTGTCATTAGTCTGTGTAGTTCTGGAGGGGTTAATCCACCCACTGGCCCTAGAGGGTGGCTCTGACTCAGGACTGACCCATGAGATCAACATATTGCCCTGGCTGCCGTGATTGGTTTGGAACAATCACGTGACCCAAGTCTAGTCACTCAGAGCCAATGAGCCTTTCTCCTAGCATTATTGCTGGAACTATCTAGACTGAGTCCCTCTCTTTCCTTTGGTGTGGCTAACCCTGGCGGGGGGAGGCTAAAGCTTTGGGGGACGTCTTGGTCATGAATTGGAAAGAGCCTGTCTGAGAATGAAGCCAATGCAAAGGAAAATAGAACAAAAATGCAAAGCAGCGTTCTAATCATCTTTCCAGTTACACCTGATGTCCCAGACTTTTGAGCTAAAAGGGCCTCTATGTTCCCCCCCCCCCCTCCAGCAACGATGAGTTGAGATTCTGTAACTCTCGGCTCAGAGGCCTCACTAACGTGGTCTCATCCCTCTTCAACTGGAACCGACCTGCATTTATCCACTTTATACTTTGGAATTCCATGTTCAACTTTTGTTCGAACGAAAGATTCTGTTATTAAAAAGAACTAGGACTAGGACTGGATGATTCTTAAGGTCCCTTTTTGACGTGACCTCCTGGGTCTCCATGGGTGATGACGCAGGCGTGTTGTTCACAGTGCAGAGGGGCCTGGAGGCTGGTTGTAGGTCGATTTCACTGAGAAGGCATCGTCTGAAGTGGATCTTGAAGGATTGGTAGGAGTTTTCCAGAGGGAAGGAGGGAGCCAATGGGATTCCAGGCGGAGGAGCCGCATGTGCAGATGGTCTGGAGAGAGAGAGACTGGAAGGCATTTGGGGAAGTCTAGGCAATCCGGTGTGGCTGAAAGAGTGGACTGTGGGTGGTACACTAGTGGGGGCTTGAGGAAATGAGGCAGACAAGCAGGCGGGGACCCGCCGTGAGACTTGTGACTGTGGCAGGCAGGCCGTGGACAGCCATGGGAAGTTCTTGAGCAGGAGAGAAGCAGGCTCCTCAAAGACTGGTTGCTGGGAGCAGGACACACTGTAGAAGGGAAATCAGTCCCCCTGGGCTGGGCTGCTCTGCCTGAGACCTCTGGTCCTTTGTAGGAGGCAGGAGGTGAGGAGGACCAGATATTCAGCTCCAGAGGGATCGTGGGTCCAGGCAGCCTGCATTCCAGAGCTGGCTGGGCCTCGCCATTCCCAGGCCTGGAATCTGAGCACTGTTCTGGGGAGGGGGCCTGGGAGGCCGAGTGGTGGAAACGGGGAGGACGGGGAAGGAATCCTAGACCCGCTGGCTCCACCGAACTGAGTGTGATTTACAGGGATGCCTCCCTGGCTCCCAGAAGAAACCGGTCTTTTCCCACCACACTGGGGACTTTGCATCTGAGGATATGATACAACTTTTCTAAGTTCCGAGGGGCCCTTCCCCTAAATTGGCCATATGGGCCATGCTACATTGTACTTTAGGGGCTTCTGCCCAGGCCATTCCATCTTCCTGGGTCACCCTGCCCAGCTTTCTCTGGCCTGAGGGTGATAGTGATAGTAATAGTAACGGGAGACCCAGAAGCCTGGACGATGGCCATGAGTGTGTATTGCACATCTACTAGGCACAATGCTGAGTGCTTTATGTGCATTTTCTCATTAAATTTTCTCAACCATCTGGTGAGGTAAAAAGACTCTATTATAAGGAAGTCCAGTGAGGTGAAGTAATTTGCCAGAGGCTTGTGGGCCCGCTTCACAACGCTGGGCGATGTGGGCCCAGCTCTGGCCAGGCCGTCATCTCCTCTCCCTCCCTTTCCCCAAGGAGCCTGGGGGTCTAGGGAGATATCATCAGTTCAGAGACAGTGACGTCCTCAAGGTGGGGCTTTTCCTCTTGGGAAGCAGCACCACAAGTAGCTACCCCGTGGAGCAGGCAACAGGGATTGCACTCCTACCCTGCGCCCTGTGCACAGCCAGGCCCTTGCTGCGTCATCTCATCTGATCCCATGGCATCCCAGGGAAGCGAGACCAAGACCCCCATTTCACAGATGAGAGACTAAGGCTCAGAGAGGTCAGGATACCTGCTCAAAGACGCACAGCAGGGAGCAGAGGCTGGAGCAGGCGCACAAGGCTTTCCCTCTGTTCCATCTCTGCCTTCCTGGGTCCCGAGACATTTGTTGGTCCACCCTTCACCAGCCCACCGGCATCTACCTCTCGGGACCTACCAAGCAGGCTCCTGCCCCAGGCCTGATGTGGACAGCGACAGGAGTGACCAGCTCGGGCTGCACGTATGTAACACGGCCTCACCTAGCCAGGCCCAAATCAGGTGTGCGTGACTTACGCTGAAACAAGCCACTGTGTGCGTTTAATCCTGAGGCTGTGCTGACCTCAGCTTTGACCTGATTTAGGAGGCTGTCTTTGTTCACTGGAAATCACTACCTGAAGATATCCCTGCGCTCCTAGTGTTGCTGGAGTGGACCCACGTGCTTGAGAGACACTGAGAGAAAGGGGAGGTCCCACTCTTTGGCCTCCTGGGGCTGTGGCCCAGGCTGCCCTGTAATGGCAGGAGATACACATGCAGAGAGACCCTCATCACTCTGGGAACTCGTGTACGTGTGCAGCTGCCCTCCGTGGCACATGCTCATGCCTGCACATGCATGTGTACACACTGTAGGCATGTCCACTTATATACACATGAAGAAATGCAGTCACACGTGTGTGCATGCTTACACCTGCCCACTGTGCATGCACACACATGCACATGCCATGGTCATGTCCACATGCATGCATACACATGCACAAGGATGCATCCAGTCACACTTTGGTGTGACCATGCATTACCCAGTCTCAGTGCACATGCATGCTTGTGCAAACACACATGAGCACACATAGCAGGCATGCCTGCATATACACACACGTACACACACACAAACACACACTTGTACACTCATGTAGGTGTGTCCACACTGCAGGCACACCCATGGTGTTTATGCATATATTTACATATACACATGCCCCTCTTATCTATGTACACACTCATACACACGTACAGTTTTGTGCCACACACACTGTCCCCGGGCCCATAGTACGGCTTAGGAAATGGTGGCTCTTAGAACGGCAGCTGGGTCACCAGGGGCCACGAGTCTGGATGGTGTTGCTGCTTCTCAGCTTCGTCGTTCAGGGCTCTCCCAAACAGGCCCGAGCAGCTGCCTCTACGTGTTCCCCTGTGCACCCCACCCTCTGGCCACCTAGAGCTATTGGTAGTTCCCTGTGCCCAGCGGGCCTCTCAGCCCTGCAGAGTTTCAACCACACTGTCCCCACTGCTTGGAGCACCCTTTCCTACATCTCTCCAGAAAACTACTCACTCTGCAAAACCCAGTCTAGGAGTCATCTCCTCAAGGAGATCCTCCATGAGTATACCCACCCTTCTCTGCACTCCCACAGGCGCCTGCTTATTTGCCTCCTCTCCCCATCAATCTCCAGTACCTGGCGTGCAGGAATGACTTACCTGGTCACACCCTTTAATAAGAGATTGGCAAACGACTTGGCTGAAGGAGCTCAGCAAGTGGATGTCCTGAGCCTCCTACCCTGGGGACAGGGCTCTGGTCACAACACTGAACTGTAGGACTGATGATGTCATTAAGTAGCCCCACCAACTCCAGGAGGTAGGGGCTGGCATCATCCCATTTCACCCACAAGCAGGGCGGGGCTTGAGAGGTGAGGTGGGGGCCTGGGGCTGCCCTGCGGTGAGGCGCTGGGCCTGACACCTGCTGGACTCCAGAGTCTGGGTCTTAGCTGAACCCCCTGGGGGATGAGGAGATGACTGACTGACGGAGTGAGTGACAGACTGACTGACTGAATGCATGAATAAGCAGATGAAAAACCAATGGCTGCTTTATCTCCATGCGACTTGCTCCACAACAAGCCCCCTCAATGCCACCAACACTGGGGCCCATGCTGCAACCCCCTGCCCGGCCAGGCGGCCCTAGCGGTCCTGGGCAGCCTCCCTTTCCCAACAGGCCCCACCCATCCCCCAGTTCATGACTCCTTCCATTTGGTCCAGGCTCCAGTGGGCTCCAGGCCACAGCTGTCTGTGGGATGTGGACCCCGGGCCCCGAGTCCTGGCAGGCACGTTTGTCCAGGTTACCAGGGCCCCATGCGCAGGCACAGGGCAGGCATCTCCCCAGTGGCCAGCCTTCCCGCAGCTGATGGACAAGAATCCTTGCCTAGTGAGTGAAAACCCCCTCGGCCATTGCCTGCAACCCCCTGATCTGTGACGAGAGGGAAGCGGGTCGGCGGGAGCCTCTCGCCTGCAACATTGGCCCATAATTCAAGTGGGGAAGGTGTCAGGGGTGTATTTTGACTACAGAGTCATAAGCTCCAGGATTCGGGCCTGTGAGTGCCGTCTTGACAGTTAAATGGGTTGGAATTCAATTGTCTGTGACAAGAGGGCCGATTTCCTCAACCGCTTTCCTCCTGGGGCTGCGTGGCTCACAGGAGGGAAAGTTGGGAGGCCCGGGCTTGCATCGGTCTGGGTCTGGCCAGCTGCCTGCCTCCGTACTTTCCCTGGCTCCGGACTTGCCACCTGCTGGCGCCCGGCCGGAGACCAGTGCAGGCCTTCCTGGTGTGTGCACAGGAGCTGGGCGAGCGGGGCTGTGCTGAGATACTCTGATACTTGGTGACTGGGTTGCTGTGTGACCTTGGGCAGATCTTTTTGCCTCTCTGAGCCTTAGTCTCCCTTATTTTAAAATGTGAGGGTTCATTGTCTCATCCTTCCTCCCTCCCCTCCTCCCCTCCTTCCTTCCTCCCTTCCTTCCTTCTTTCCTTCCTTCCTCCATCTCTCCTTCCCTCCTGCCTCTCTCCCTACAGACCATTATGAAATTCCTATGTATTTTACTTGGTACGCCAGATGCTAACAGTACGGTAAGACTTATAAGGGTCTCAGTCCTCAAAGCAAATTGATTAGGTTGCTGTGTGGCCTCAAGAAAGGAACTTCCCCACTCCCCCCGTCCCCATCGGGACTGAGACTCACTCACTGGGGGATCTCAGCAGACTGTGATGTGAGGCTCTGAATGATAAGGCTTTGTTGAGGCAGCCTCTGTCCCCAAGCTCTCAGGAAGCTTCTGGTGTTGGTAGGCGGGGCCTAAAAACAGGGGTGTCTGATTAAAATCTGGCAGGGCCTGGCCTCTGGACATAGAAGTGCTTCTGCCAAACCTGGTTGGTTTATGCACCTGCCCCAAAGTCTGAGATGTTTGCACTTTTTTTTTTAAGATTTTATTTATTTATTTTTTAGAGAGGGAAGGGAGGGAGAAAGAGAGAGAGAGAAACATCAATGTGTGGTTGCTGGGGGTCATGGCCTGCAACCCAGGCATGTACCCTGACTGGGAATCGAACCTGTGACACTTTGGTTCGCAGCCCAGGCTCAATCCACTGAGCTACGCCAGCCAGGGCACGTTTGCACTTTTTCAGCATGGGAGGCAGAGGGGTCAGGAGGGGACCGGGAAGAGGGTGTTTAGCGAGGCAGGTAAATATTAGGTGAGTGGTGGTGACAGCCACAAGCTGGGGCCAGGTGGCAGTGGGGGGCTCTCTCGCTGGGAAGCATGAGGAGTTCTGGCTGCATCTGGGGCCTGGGGTGGCTGCTGACCACCAGCTCCAGAGCAGGTGCCTGAGAGGAGAGAGACTAACCCTCAGATGGCTTTCTCTGATCCAAACTCATGTCTTGTCCTCCACGGGGAGGAAGAAAGCTAGACCTACGAGTCCTGCCTCGCTACCTTGCTGATATTGGGTACTGTGCCGGCCACTCTACACCTCAGTTTCCTTCTCTGTAAAGTGGGATGCACCAGATGCACTTGAGAGTCAGCAGCAGAGCCAGCTACGGGTGGAGGGGACTGTATTTGGAACGAACAACATGCAGCAGAGCCCGGGAGAGTAAACCCAGGGATGCGGGAGGACGAAGCTGTGGGTCCGCTTGCAGCACCCACCCCGTGCCCAGCACACAGCAGGCGCTCATCACCATCAGCTCATGCCTGGTCTTGAGGCTTGAGAAATCTCCCTGGGGATCCTCAGAAAGAGGCCGTGCTGTGATTGATACAGCAGCTGGAAAGGGCGCCCCGGGCAGAGGGAGCAGCATGTGCAAAGGCCTGGAGGTGGGGCGGGTCTGGGCTTGGTCAGGGACCGGATGTGTCCTGGGCGGCGGGAGCGGCGGGGCAGCAGTGCAGGCAGTGAGGCGGGAAGATTAAAGACGGGGTGGGTGGGGTGGTCGGATCAGACTTTTCCGTCTCTTCATTCTTTTTTGGTTTGTTTAACTCCTTTCAATGCTACCCACGTGTGTAATTGTACATGCCAGCGTCAATGTCGTGTCCCCCATGTGTTTCTTTAGTGCTGACAGTTTTCTTTCTTTCTTTCCTTCTCTCTCCTTGGCTTCCTCCAGACGCTGCTCCTACCTCGGGTGACCCTCCCAACCAGGTCGCCCCAGTTAACAACCTACTCTTTATTCTCCCAGAATTGCCACACCTGTTCTCACGTTCACAGCATCCTCATCAGACGCATACGAGTGCATATGGGAACTTTTGTGGCTGATTTCCTTTTACAGCAACAGACTCATACCACACACACCTTTCTCCACCTCGCTTCTCTCATCAGCCCGCCCCCGGGTGATCCCCCGAGCCGACCCGACCCGACCCGCGTGGCTCTGCTCCCTCTTGGCGAGGACCGTGTATCACTCCCCGACGTGGAGACACACCCTGTGCCTTCTCTGTTCCCTGATGCAGGGCATCGTTTTGGTTCTGCCTTTCTGATTTTTTGCCGCTACAAATGATGCTGCAGGGCGCATTCCCGAGCGCATGGCCTTAAGTGTTATGCGTTTGGTTCTGTGGGAGAGAATCCCAGGAGGGGGATTTGCCGGGCCCTTAGGTAGATTTTACATTTTCAGGGATGTAGCACAATCGCTTTCCTAAGAAGCTGTAACACTTCACGTCTCCAGCAGTGATGATCGAGAGGGTATTTTCCTCCCCACTCTAGTGGGGGTCAGGGATTTGGGTTTTCCAAGGGTCTTTCTGGCTGCAGACTGGGGACTGGATTAGAAGGTGAGGTGCACTGATCTGGTTGATTGTTTGATGACTATCAGCCAGGCTGTGAACTCCATGAGAGCACAGTTTGGTTTGTCTTGTTCAATCTTGTATCTTCCAGTAGCGGGAGAGATGGAGAAGGAGCCCAGTGAACACTATTTGAATGAAAGGAGGGATGGGAGGATGGGTAGGTGGATGGGTGAGTGAGTGGGTAGATAGCTGGCTGAGTGGATGGGAGGGTAGGTGAAAGAATGAGGGATAGGTGGTAGGTGGGTGGATGGGAAGGTGTGTATATGGGAGGGAGTAGATAAACAGGTGGGTGGGTGGTTGGATAGATGGGTGGATGAATGAATGGGTGGATGGATGGATGGAGGGAGGGAGGGATGGATGGATGGATAGATGGAAGGATGGATGGATAGATGGAGGGAGGGAGGGAGGGATGGATGGATGGATGGAGGAATGGGTGGGTGGATGGACAGGTTCACCTAGTGGAGGTTCCAGCAGTGTCATGAGAGGCTGAAGAGATGACTCTTCTTGAGATTTAATAAGAGTAATCAACAGGTACTGAGATAATTTACTGAGCAGGTACTGTGTGCAAGGAGCAGTCGTTGCACACATCTTATCATGTCCACAACAACCCCCCAGGCAGCTACTCTTATTGTTGCCATGTCCCAGAAGAGGAAACAGGGGCTCGGGACGGTGGGTCACTAGCCTGAGGTCACAGAGCAAGGAAGTGCGGAGCTGGCCAAGCCCCAGCCACTGCCCTCTCCACTGCTCTTCGCTCCCTGTCCAAGGCTTGCCCTGCGGCGTCCCTTCTCTGCAGGAGCAAGTCCAAACTCCTCGCCTTCACATTCTGGTCTCAGCCCACCTGCTTGACAGCCCCAAGTGATCTCCCCCAAAAGGCCAGGCAGCTTCGAGCCTCTTCCTGCCTCCTCTGCCCTCTAGAGCTACGCAGCGTGGGGAAATGTGGCCGTGGAACAAGAAGACCCATGATATAGTCCTGCCTGTGCTACTTTCTAGCCTCAGTGTTCCTATCTGCAGATTGGGTTTATAGCTGCCTCACAAGAAGGCTGTGAGAAACTGTAAAGTTACTGTATCCTTGCAAGGGATATCGTCAGCCTTGACCTGAGCCATGGAGGGTCTTTATCAACCCCCTGAAGGATTTTGAATCTGGCTGTGGGAAGCTGTCAGAGTCACCTCTACTACAGCCACACAGGACATAACAACGAGACTGTGACTCCCTAGCTCACCCCCAGCCCGTCTCCTGACCATGCACTCAGGCCTCCTTGCCTTCATCTGCCCCATCATCCCCGCCTCAGACTTTGTCTCTTGCTTTTGGGCTTTTGTCATTGTCTTACCTTGAACTCAACATCCGCCTTCCTTCTCCAATTGCTATTGGCTACTCTCAATAAATACTCTTTCCTGAAAGAGTCTAGCCTGGGAACTTTGGCTTAAACACCTAGAAAGGAACACTCTCCAGTATGTTCACCAAAACTTCATTCATTCATTCATTCATTCATTCAATCACCGCATTGAATGTGGCTGCATTCAATCAATCACTCAATAAATATCTATTGTGGGTCTATTATGCTCCAGGCACTGTGCTGGGAACTAGGGACTTAGTGATAAAAGCACTCAGATATTTCTCATAGGATTTATATTTATTTTTACAAAGACATAAAAAAATAAAAACTTTATAAATGGGACCTGGGCATTTTTTAGCCTTGTTCAGTGTGGTCCAAGGAGTATGAGTAAGGGCTGATTGAGCTCAATATTAAACAGATTTGTCTGTACCTGAAATAGGGAGTGAGCTCCCTGTTATTGGAGGCATACAAGCAGATCCTAGGCAACTTATTGATACGGCTCCTGGCATCAGGGAGGGGGTTGAGTCAGAGGGCTTTAAGATCCCTCCCAGCTTTGGGCGTCTGTGATTCTGGGCTGGACCTCGGCCAGGATCCCCTCCCATGGCACTGCCCCTCGCCTAATGGCTCTGAGCCCGTTTGTGCTTGGGCTTCCTGGCTCCCAGCATCACACTGGCTTCTGGCTCCTCAAACCTGTTGGACACTGCCAGGCACCCCCCCATCCTCAGGCTAGAAGGGGCCCTCCCCACCTGCCTCCTCCTGGGCCTGTCCTGTTTATGAGGCTGCTGTCCTGGGTTGCTGGGGCAACCCTGGAGCTGTGCCCCACTCGAGCCCACCGACTTTTGGCCCTGTCCACACTCTGGGCATGGCAGCTGCTCCTGTCTCCTGTCTGGGAGGGGCCCTGTGGGTGGAGACCCATCGGCGTGGGTGTTTGCAGGCACCCTGAGCCCGTAAGACTCCAGATTTTCCCCTTTAGGTCCGGGAGGGGGGGACCTTCTTCCTGGCTGGGTGGGATGGAGTGAAAACCCAGACCACATAGTCAGGCTGCCTGTGTTCGAATCCTGCCCCCATCGGCGGCCGCCTTAATCCTCCCCGTGGGGATGGTTGGCCCCAAAGTGTCTGGACCCTCTGTTTACCCAGAGACGAGCCCACTGTGTCTGTCTCCACCCTAGTGAGTTCCTCTCTGATTCCTGGCAGAAGGCTGGGTGTCCGTGGTGACCGATGGGCACATATTCCCTGGGACTCCCCCACCATCCCTGTCATTTCTCTCCAGCCTGTCGCCGGACCCTGTGCTGAAAGTGGGGATGGCATCTGGGACGCCCTGTCCTCCTAGAACACCTCTCCCTCCTGGACCCTGCGGGGGGGACCCAGAGTCCTCTCACCCCACCCTCAGGGGGACAGAGAGATTTACGAGGAGCTCTGGATTGGGGGGTGGGGAACCTGAACGCCACCCACTTTACTAAAGATTCATAGTTTGCCTTCAGACGGGTCACGCGCCAGCTCTGCACCTTAGCTTCCGGTCCAAGCTTTGGGCGAGGCCATACCAGCGATCTTAGAGGATTCTTTTTCTTCTTTTTCCCCTTTTATTTGCAGCCATATTCTTCCTTTGAATGGAATCTTAGGTGGAGCAATGTGAACAAGACAGGCTGATCAGGATGTGGATGAGGGTCTGGAATACTCTGCCACCGAGACCAGCAGAATCAGGGGCTGTCGAGTAAAGAGGCTGAACAGGCAAGACAGGATCACCTCACCAGGCCACCCTTGTCTCATCAAAGCCTGCCTCTCCCGGTCCCATTCCCTCGGGCCCTGCCCCCTGGTTAGAGTGACTGGTCCTACTGCAGGTCCCCAGAGCCTCCCACCTGAGAGCCCACTAAGAGGGCTGCAGGCCGGCGGGCTCTGCGGGGCAGGTGGGCCCTCGGCAGAAAGGTGAGCAGCACGTTCTGTTTATACTGGCGGGGGAGAGGGGGTTCTGACTTCACAAGGAGGGTATTTTGGGACAGACTGTCTCTCCGACATCTGGATCAGGGTAGGGACCAGCTGCTGCTGCCATCTCTGTGTTCACACTCTCGTCATGCGTGGGGGTGGGCCGCCAAGTGCTGGCATGGGGGCCGGGCAGGAGGGTTGCTCTCCCTTGCACCCCTTTCTGCTGGTGCCCTGGTCTCCTTGGAAGATTCTGCTTGGGCGGTGGGGCCCAGGGGCCCAGGTTTGGATCCTGACTCCTGCTCGCTCGCTGGGGGGCCCTGGGTGAGAGGCTCCCCTTGGTGAGCCCAGGGTTCTCACCTGTAAGATGGGGGTGGCGACGGCGAGTGGGACTCATCTTGTGTGGAGCGGGCGAGGTGAAATGCGACCACGCACCAGGACATTCGGGGGCTGACCGTGCGGACACCTTTCTCCCCTGCCCTGCGCTTCCACACCCAGGCTGGGACCAGGGAACCCGCGCAGGGTGGCCCGCCTGCACTCTCCCCGGGATGCACACTCGCCCTCTCAGACACTCACGCCTGGGACACACGTCCATGCAGAGATGGACTCAAACACAGACGCAGTCACACACACTGACACTCGAGCACATGCCTGCCCCCCCCCCCCCACACACACTCACATACCCAGTTCAGTGGCTGTGGTCTGAGCTCTTCTTCCCAGCCCAGCAGTGCTGTCCAACTCCGAGGGCCACGGCCTCCTGGAACGCCTCCTCTGACTGGGGAGACAAGCTCTCCCGTGAGCCCCAAACGCACCACATGGAGCACAGTCGCCCAGACTGGGGAAGGGCCGTGGCGGGGGGTGGGTTACCGCTGCACAGGGGGTGGGCCAGGAGACACTCCCCCACCTGCAGCGAGGCTGTGCGGAAGTCGTGAAGCACGAGAAGGAGCCGGCCCTGGGAAGATCTGGGGTCAGAATGTTCCGGAAGAGGGAACCCCAAGGGCAAAGGTCATAAGGAGTGGGGAGACGGTAGGGTGGAGTGGGTGGAGGCGAGGACACGAGGGGACAAGGCAGCCCCTCTGGGCCCAGTGGTGGCCGCATGAAGTTCAGATTCCCTCCTTTGTGTGGCGGGAGCCATTCGGGAGTTGGGAGCCTGAAGCCTCAGAGGCTGTTCAGAGACCTCCCCACCCACCTGTGTGCCCCCTCCCCTGCACACACTTGTGCATGGTGCACATTCAGGCACATACCTGCAATCCACCCTGGGGCCCTCACATGCATGATGCCCACTGTGGCACACGTGCATGAGGACTTTCAGGCACACACACAGTACATACTGAGGTGCACACTCGGTATGTTGCTTTTCGAAGGGTGGGGTGGGGGGAAGAGCCAGGAGGAGCAGAAAGATGGAGAGAGCCACACTAACTTTGCTCTCCGCACTTGGGCCTCGGTTTTCTCATCTAAAACGAGCACTTGGCCTTATGCCATTAAAGGCTGCCATACCCTAAGGATGTGACGCTGGAATAGAGTGGGATTCTGATGTAAGTGCTGCAGTAGTTTCAAGGCAGGAGAAATCAGTCTGATGGGAAGCAGTCCAGGAAGGCTTCTTGGAGGAAGAGTGATTGAGCCACATTACATAGCCTATTGCTGCTGGAATGGAATCCAGAGCTGAGCTGCCCTTCAGATAGTCTACGTCAGGGAGCAGGCAAGACACCAAATCACCTTTGTGCTGTTGCCTGTGGTGTGCACATACATGCAGTTTCTCACACACACGGAACTCTGCAAGGGAGATAAAGTTATCCCCGTTTTACAGAAGAGGACACTGAGGCTCAGGCCAAAGCCAAAGAGCTAGAGAGTTGGAGCCAAGTTAGGGATGCCAAGTCTACCTCCAGGGGCCCCTTCCCAGCAGTTGCCCTCTGGCGTCCTTCCCATCCCAAGCTCCAGCTTGTCCGACCCGACCCCAAGGGCTCTGTGACAGACTGACTCCTTCCAGTGACAGGCTCTGGGGTCATTATGGACAGCATTAGGGCCCAGGACCTTTGGGGAGGAGTCAGAGACCCAGTGTTTCTATCAAGTTCAGCCCTGGGGAGTCCTTCCACACCATGGAGCTGCCCCTGGCGTGGGCAGGGGGTGAGCAGTAACCCCACCTGTCTGCTTTCAGATGAGGGCGGTCGGGGCTCTCAGCCTCTCGGATAGCTGTATCTCCTCTCGGGGACAATGGTGGCGGCCTCAAGGACGATAGTCACTACGAGAGCCTGGGTGCTGGACGCCAGACTGGGTTCACATCCCAGCCCCGCCTTGTCCTCCAGCCTCTCGGCTGTGACACGGGCACCCGGGGCAGCCCCGGCCTCTTTGCAGAGCTCTGCCGCCTCTCTCACTCCAGCAGCTCCTGCGTCTGGAATCAAATGAGCGCCCCATAAACATCTGCTGAAAGTAGGGGACAGAGCTGTGGAGGGGGCTAAGGAAGGTAGAACATGGACGGGTCCGGCACACAGTAGGCACTTAATAAATGATCACCACTGTGTTCATGCGAAGTGCTTGGAACAGTGTCTGGAAAGTGATCATACAATGAATAGTAATACGAAATATTACCATCAGTTATTTGACTGGGATTTGAGTTCTGCAATAAAGTTTGTCACACTAGGCATCAATTATAGGCCAGGTGTCATGCCAAGCACTTTATACGTCTCATTGAATCTTCCTCCCCCTGCCTCCGCCTGGAGGGAGAGGGGCATTTTATCACTCCCATTTCACGGAGGAGCAAACTGAGGCTCAGAGAGGCAGAAAGGCACTTGCTCCTGATTTCGAAGCTAGGAAAGGAAGGAGCCAGGATTCGAACCGTGCTCTTCTGCAGAATTCCCAGGGACAGTTTCCCCAGCTTTGGCCCTTCCTGGATTTCTTAACCATTTTTGCCCCACTTTTTTGGACCAAGGTCATTGTTCTAATCAAGTTTACATTCACTCACTTAAAAAAAGATCTCAGACCTGGCTGGTGTGACTCAGTGGATTGTGCACAGGCCTGCAAAGCAAAAGGTCACTGGTTCGATTCCCAGTCAGAGCACATGTCTGTGTTACAGGCCAGGTCCCCATTAGGGGGCACGCGAGAGGCAACCACACACCGAAGTTTCTCTCCTTTTCTTTCTCCCTCCTTTCCCCTCTCTCTAAAAATAAATAAAATCTTAAAAGAAAAAAAAGATCTCAGCCTTAGCCACAATATCCATGACTTTCCAGGTTGGAAGTGATACAGACTAAATATATTTAGTACAGACTAAAATAAATATTTCAGAATTACTAAAAACAATTTTTTTTTTGCCTATGTGTCACCTGCCACCATCTCTTGGCCACCAGGTTGTTTAAAACCCATGTTGGGACTCATCCAGCTCAACTGTCTTACTTCACAGGGGGACACACAGAGAAATTCAGGGATTTGCCCAACGCCACACAGCTCAGACCCCCTGACCCCCAGCCCTGGGGCGGCCTCTGCCTCTCTCACAGCTGTGTGCGTGCGCCCGGGAGGCAGAGTGCCCCAGGGAGGAGCTCTGCCCGACTCTGGAATGAGAGTGGGGGTGGGGGGAGCTTCTCAGCCCCCATCTCTGTTAATCCTCAGAGGCATCTTTGCCTTCTTATTCCCGTTTGAACAAACTATATAAATGAGCCCTGAAAGGGTAGTCTTCTTGTTCCCATTTTAAAGTTGAGGGAACTGAGGCTCAGAGAGGTAAAGCCACTCTTCAGAGGACACACAGCATGTAGGGGGTGGAGCTGGGATTCGAACCCCAGATCTAGGTGTTGTGCTGTAGAGAATGCAGCTAAGGACATCGAACCCAGTGAGATGTTCGATGCTGCCTGGGGTGACAATGCAGTGGACACTGGCTAGCTGGGGGTCTTCAATTCTTGGGTCGACCAAGCTCCTTTGCTCCCAGCCTGAAACAGATGTGCCGTACCTTCCTGCTTTCTGGAACAGATTTAGTCACAGAGGCCTGTGCCGCAGCTGATGTGCTGCATATTTTTAACCCGGAGAGGAATGTCCCAGCCCTGGGAGCCTCCCGCCAGCTAGCCGTACCTCCTTGGGCCCCGGAATGCGGCTTGCTTCCTGTCTTCAGTAGCCTCTCATTTTCTCCCCAGCCCCAGCAGCCCCGTCTTCTCAAGTCGAGACGGCAAAAGGTCTTGGGAATTTTTGTAAAACTCTTAAACCTGGCTGGGAGCCAAAGGGAAACAGCTCTGAAAGGGCTGACGCTGTCTGGGAGATGATAGAAATATGGCATTCCTGCGGCGGGCAATTCCTGAAGGTTTGGGGGCGGCAGGCAGCCCCTCGAGCTACCAGGCCGGCTGCGATGCCGGATCTCTGCAGCACCCGGAGACGCAGTGGACGGGAGATAAGAGTCACTGTGGCCAGTTAGGCAGCCTTTGCTGTGGGCCAGTGTTAGTCGGGCTCCAGGTGTTATCTGTAGAGCTAGATGAGGCAGATGTTATTGCCGGCTGCCTGTCATCTCAGGTGCAGAGGCTCAGAGAGGTGTAGTGACTGGCCTGGGGTCACATAGCCAGGAAGTGATGGAGCTGGAATTGGAGCCCAGTCTTCACAGTGTGTCTCACTGACGCACACCTAGACATACTTGCACACCCACGTATACACACACCAACTCACACGGACACAATACATGCACACATACAAACACACACATACTTTAACACACACACACAAGCTGCATGCACACACAACACACACATTTACACACATGGCACAATGCATGCACACACAAGCACAATGGTCATGACAATGATGGCACAAACACACACACATACACATACATTCACACATGTGCACACACACCCTCACTTGTACACACATTCCGAGACCCGAAACCCAAGTGCTCACCTGGCTCTCTGGAGCCGGGCCAGGGCTCTGCCCCTGGGACCCTGGGAGCATCAGCTTCCTGCCTCCCCTCCCTCCTCCTCTCCCCCAGATGTGTGCCGTGGCTCCTGCCAGGCGTCCAGATGTGCTCGATGTGTCTGGATGTCTCAGAGACCTGGAGGCTGGGTGGGGGGGCGGTTCTCAGATTGCCCTCAGATGTCTCCCCACACTGGAAAGTGACCCAGCACTCTGCCAGGTGGCTGGGCCGTCATCATGCAGGAGCCACAGGTCAGGGGACAGTACGTTTTGTGCTCCAAGGGGAACCCTTGAGTCCGAGCTCACCTTCTACCCACCGTGAGACTCAGAGCCAACCCTCTGCCTCCTCTGGGCCTCAGTTTCCACATCCGAGAGTGAGGGACGGCGTGGCCAGCGTGGCTTCACAAGGGTGTTCTGGGGACTGCTAACACGTGGCACTGAACGGAATCTCAAAGATCTCTTAGCTCTCACGCTGCAGGCGGGTCACGGAGGCCTGGGACTGCGCTGGGAGCCAGGGGCCAAACTGAGCTCAGACACCAGGCCCTGCGGGTCTCGGCGGGGTGACAGTTTACATTTACCCAGCTCCCTCAGCGGTGGCATGTCACAGGACACAGGAGTGAGGAGACTGTCCTGTCTCTCTGCTCGCAGGCCTGTTCTGACATTTCCTTTCTGTCCCAGGACATTTTTCTCAGGGATTACTGACCAGCAAGATGAATGTCTCTGAGAAGAGTCCAGTCGGCCCCACCTCTAACACCCCCATATAACACTCGCCTGTCCACAGGCCCGGGCTTTGCTGTTTCATCCCGGGCTCTCCAGTCCAGTTCTGGGCCTTCAGAGGCTTGGGACCAGGAACCAAGACAGACGCCCAGCACCGAGTACTGACATGCCTGCGTGGCGCGTTTTCTCAAGAAGGTAAGTGTAGCACAGCATCGGGAATTGGACTCCCGAAGAGGCAAATGTGAGTTCAAGTCCTGGTCTAGTCTCTCACCAGCTGGGTGACCTTGGGCGTATCGCATGCTCTGTCTGAGCCTCGGTTTTTTCATCTGTAAAATGGGAAGACTCCATGTCATAAGGGTTAAAAGAAATAGCAGACATGTACTGCTCAGGAGGGCTGGCCCAGGAAGCTCCAGGAAGCTCTTGGCTGGTGTTAGTGGCCTTGGACATGAAGCCCGTTTTCCAGTGAGACAGAAGGACACGCCCGAGGAAGCCCAGATTCAGAAGGCGCGTGGCCAGGGCGGACTGACCTGCAGTTTGGCTTGGGCTGCGGGCCAGCCTGCTGGGGGATGTGCGATGTCAGTTTTCCAGGCCTTCCCTCCGGAGCAGACCTCAGGGGCTCGGCAGACACTGGACTTGCCTTTCCTAAGTTCCTTTCTCAGACGGAGATCCTGTAACTCACCCCTGTGCTGCTCACTCGGGCTCAGGCCTATAAAAAGCTGGCCAGGTCTGTTATTTTAAGGGCTGTCATGGCAATTCCCTCCGCAGGCTCCTGGCCTCTGGTTCCCATGGCTGGTGGCAGAGCTGGCTTCAAGGCCCAGGTACAAACAAGGGAGCCAGCAGCTGCTGGGGGTTGGGGGGTAAGGGCTAAATGTACACTCTGAGGAGGGGCAGCCCTTCCCCTTCTCCCTCGCTCCGCCTTCAGCAGCCTGAGCACCCACTGAGTACTCCCTTGGCCTCCTGGGTAATCCTTTTACAGAGAATGGAGCCAAGGCTCAGAGAGGATCAGCGCTTTTCCCAAGGCCACACAGCACAGTCCTCCCAGGCTCCCAGCTCCGAACCCCTCTCCTGGCTGCCTGGCCTCTGCAGCCTCTTTTCTTTGTCTGTGGCCTCTTCTCTCACCAAACTCTTCCCTATCTCCCCCTTCCTGCGTGTTTCCCCTTCCTTTTCTACCTTGTCTCCTCCCTGTGCCTTTTCCTCTTCTCTTCTGGCTCTTTTTCTGGAAGTCGTCGTCTGACCCCACCTGCCGTCCCTGTTGTGATCGTTATCACAGCAATGCTGAGAAACGCTTCAGGAGAGACCAGTGACACTCAGCAGCATGTCTGAGCCTTTCCTGAATCCCAAGCCATGAGCTAAGGCGGGCAACACCCTCTAACAACCCCAGGAGGTGAGCGCCTGACTGTAACGCCCTCACAGGCCGGGGCCGGGGCACCGGGAGGAGCAAGCTGCCTGCCAAGGGCACACCCGACTCTGGGGTGGGGTAGAGTCTAGCGGGCACAGAGACCCCACACTTTGTGTTGTGTTAGATGCACACACATGCAGCCCAACACACACACGTTTAAACGTTAAGGTTTAACTTGCAAACTGTCAGGTGCACCAAGTTGAAGTGAGGTCCTGAAGGCGTGTTTACACACACACACCTATCACAAAACATGACACACTTCCAACACCCTGGAAAGTTCCCTCGGGGCCCCTCCTAGTTGACACCCGGAGTCTCAATCTTAACCCCAAACTGCGACCCTAGCCAGGCCCCGGCGGGAACCCCTGTTACGGCCCCTCCAACAAGTCGCTTCGCCTCGTCGAGCCTCAGTTTCTCAGTCTCTAAAGTGGAGCTACCATCCCCGCAGTTACGGGGCAGTGACAGGAGACCCTGTCCCAGGGTACACACGCCCACGGAAAAGTGGGCTCCTTGTCAGTATTAATATCCCAGAGTCGCGGCTGCCCCTGCTCCAGGCAGTCTTGGAGGCTGATGTCGCCATCGGCCCCCAGCCCCTCTCTGAATCTCCAGCCCCAGCCTGCGCTGACCTCCGGAGCTGGCCGGCTGCTTCTGGGAAACGCGGCCCAGCAGCCCCTGACCCTAGCCGTTTGCCTGACCCCCAGACCCAGCCTGCAAGAGGCTAACCCCCTCCCCGCTGCCCTGGGGGCCCCCCTTGGTTGGCGAGGCTGCGCCTGCCCGCACCCATTCATGTATTTTGTATTATAAAATGACTGCCGTCGCCATGGCAACATAAAAGGAGCCGATCTCATTACTGAGGCCCGGACACATTATTTTCTCCAAGGAATTTCTTCTCTTCTTTTCATTATTTCCCTCCAAAGGTCAGTTATCCTCTCAGGCGGGGCGGGGGGCCACAGGGGGGGGTCCACAAAAGGTGAGCCGGATTCACGGCAGAATTCCCCTGGTGGAATTTACAATCATTTTGCCTTTTTCCTCTGCTCTAACACCGCTGGAAAGATTTTCTTGCGGCCAAGAGGTTCTCTTTAACCCCTGCGGCCCTGGCAGACAGGCAGTGCAGGCAGCAGATGGGGCTGGCCCGACCTGCCGCCCCGGGAATTCCCACCCATATCTGCCCCCCAGCCAATGGTTGCCTGAGGCCACCTGACCTTGCACCCTGAGGGCAGGGCAGGGCAGTCTGGGGTTGCCCCCAAGAAGAATTGGGGGGCTCCAAGACAGCTCCCTTTTTCTAGTCCCCCCAATGGGAAATGCCCTTTCAAAAGTCAATACTAATGATAATAATAATTCATATTAGTATCTGGAAGGGAGTGGGATGTGGTGGTTAAGAATTCGGCTCTAGAGCCAGACGAGCCTACGTTCAAATCCCGGCTTTGCCACTTTCAGGCTGTGTGACCTTGGGCAAGTTGCTCCATCTCTCTGAGCCGAGGTTACAAACAAGGCTCATACTAGTATCTGCCTTACAGGCGTGGGGTGAGGACGGAATGAGACACGTAAGTGGATCACTAAGCCGAGTACCTGGCACACAAAAACCAATAAACATCGGCTATTGTTTATCTTTAGGCCCACATATTTGCCAGTTACTGTGTCTGTCAGTTATCTATTGCTGTGTGAACAATCAGCCCCAGATGTAGCAGCTTAAAACAATATGGTCACTTATTATCTGTCATAGTTTTTATGCGTCAGGAATTTGGGAGCAGCTGGGCTGGGGGTTCTGGCTCAGGATTACTCCTGCTATTGCTGTCGGATGTCTGGGGCTGCAGTTCTGAAATCTTGACCAGGCCTGGCAGATCTCATTCCAACAAGGCTCCCTCCTGGCCAGCTCTTGGTCGTGGACCTCAGGTCCTCTGGGTCTCCACATGGTCTGTCGCTGCTTGAGCGTCCTCGCAATGTGGTGGCCAGCTTCCCCCAGAATGAGCGATTCAGGAGAACCAGGTGGAAGCTATGACGGATGGCTTTAGGACCTAGCCTCAGAAGTCACCATCATGACCTCCACCTCCTATGGGTCACACATGGTTCCGGTGTGAGAGGGTGGACTCCCAGGGTCTCTGGGGGCCACCTTGGAGGCTGGCTACCCCACCACACTACCTCCTTTATGTCTGTGATCCGTTTCATCTTCACAGTGAAGGTTTGAGGCTGATTCCCATTTTACAGAGGAGGAAACTGAGGCTCGGAGAAGACAAGTGACTTGTCTCAGGTGTGGAGACCATCCAGCCTGATTCCAGTCCCAAGTTCTTCCTCCCACACCCACCTCGCATGGACCCAGCACCTCTCTGGGTCGGACTCTGCTGATCGGAAGGGGTGGAGACCTGCTGGGAAAAGGAACCTTCAGGCAGCCGAGTCTGCACTGCAGCTGGTCCGGGCAGAGCGATGCACAGACACTCAACAAGTGAAGCCAGTCAAAACACTCCCCCCCGATGAAGCCAGTGGAATAAGTGTGTTTGTAAAACTGACGGCATTTTTGTTGACAGGAAAATGTCTATATTACATGGCAACAAATGGCTAGGAGATGCAAAAATGCAGTCAATCATCAGGGATTTTTTTTTCCCTCTTTAAAAAAGAACAGCGCTCCCACCGCCCAGCAGGATGACTGATGTCTGCAGATCTTCCTTCCTGATCTGGCAAGTTCCTGGGGTGCAGCGCGAAGACCCAGGGGCAGCACGAGCCCATCTGAACCAAATGGGGAAGGGGCATCAGGGTCTTCTCAGGGAGCGGGGAAGTACTGACGGGAGGGAGGAAGGGCTGTGCTGAGACGTCCTGAGAAGCCCCGTGGGTGAGGGGTGCCAGAAAACCAGAACACTTGCTTCTAGGCTCAGTTCGGCTCCAAATTTCCAGCTGACTTTGAGAAATACAGCATCCCTCAAACTCAGAATCTCCTAGGAGAGTTGGTGAGAATGCAGATAGCCAGGCCCTGGTCCTGGCAGTTCAGATTCATCAGGCTGGGGAAGGTGGCCCAGGGATCTGTATTTTTAGTGCCTGCCTGCCTCTTCTGGGAAACACTGATGCAGGCTCTCTTCTGAGACCACCCTGAAAAACACGTGGGGTGCCTGCTGTTTCTCTGACTTGGCACACTTCTGGTCATGCTTTAGGTGCGCCCCATATCAGTCTTTCAAATTGGGAAGTCATTGCTTCCTTGGTTCATTCACTGATTCATTCACTCAGCCAGTCAGTCATCTCATGTCTTATTGAGCATCTACTATATGAAAAGGGATGCAGGCAGGCATGTTAAGCCTCCCCTCCATGGAATCTATGGTCCAGAGTGTGACAAGACACAAATGAGTGAAGTATCTGTTAGTTGTAAGTGTCCCCAAGAAAATAAACAAAGGGTTCAGCAGGCGAATGAGAGGGCAGCTACTTTATACTTGAGGGCTCGTCGGGGGAGATCTCTCTGAAGGTAAGACTTTTGGTTTTAGATCCAAAGATAAGAGGAGGCTGGTTACATAAAAAGTGGAGGAATGCCATCCCAGGCAGGGAGGATGGCACGTACAAAAGTCCTGGGGCAGGCGTAAGCTGGGAGCATTCAAGACACGGGCAGAAGGCCTGATTTCTCCATCCTGGTTCCCCCTTATCTGCGTACAGATCCCACATGTTGCCGAGTGGGTGGCAAGGGCAAAGCATAAGGCTGTCAAGCAGAACCAATTTCAGCATTCACCTTTTGGGAACTGATTAGCACACCTCTTCCAAAAAGCCTTCCCTGATTGCCCAGTCATTGGGACCTTCCCTTCGTCTCTCTGACCCCCCAAAATCCAGACTGGGCCATTATCTATATCACCATCCTTCTCTTCCTCCTCCTGTTCCCCTGCTCCTCTAACCAGCAAATATTAATTAAGCACCGACCAGGGTACAATGTACTGTGGTTAAGGGCACAATCTCTGGGTTAGGAGAGACTGGGTTGGAACCTCATCTCTGCTACTAGGTGTGTGGCCCTGGGAAAGTTTCTTGCCCCGCCCCGAGTGTCAGTCTCTTGATCTCTAATAGCAGAGGGCTATCGGGACAATGCAATAGGAGAGAGTATAGAACTTTCTTCCATTGTAATGATTAAGGGGCGCATCTGGGAGACTTTAGAATCGGGGAGGAACACTGCTCTCCCCAGCGGAGCTCCCGATGGCTCGCCCCGAGTGGATGAAAAGCTGTGAGCAGGCACGGAACTCATTTTGTTTGGCCGCCAGAAGATCTTTGGAAGGACGCCTGTCACGTATTGATTGCTGCGAACTGGTCAAGGAACAGGAAGAGACGATTTCATGAGGTGTGTCCGAGCCTTCTCCCCGGCCCCCACACTCCTCTCCCCGGACCTCCATGACTTCCTGCCGCTTGGGACGCACACCCCAGGTCCCCAGGCACTTGGGCTGGGTGGATCTCGTTAACCTTCCTCTGCTCCCTAACACTCCCGCCAGGGCTGTCTGACGGAGAAGCCCCGTTCATTAGGCAGATGTAGCTGTAATCCAGATACGTCTCTCAGGTGATTTTCGTGCTTTCATGGATGTCGAGCGTTTGTTCTCACTAAGACCCTGGGAAGCCTGAACTTCGGGGCTGGCGCCTTCCGCTTACGCAAAACACCGGGAGTGCTAAAATTTGCCTCTTTTTTTTGATTTAGTCTTTTGCTAGCTTGAAGGACTGGATTTTATAACAGGTCAATTTCAGACCATTTGATATTGATATATGAAGATCCTTAGGGATTATGGAATGCATTTTTCATCCAGCTGCGATAGTATCATATAAGGAAAATGGGATTGACTGTTAAGTACAAATTGAAAAAGACATGGTCATTTAAGATAACTCCTTATCTGTATACAAGGAAATAGTATCAGGGAAATAGACCACCAGTTGACAGAAATAAATTTCACCTTGGGTTCCTCCTCCACATGCCTCCTCCACTGCTGTTCACACTCGTCTGGGATTATTCAATTATTCTGAGAGCCCTTGCTTGGGGCCCCTTGGAGAGGACGCATCTGCGGAGAGAAGAAAATTCTCCGCTGCTTTATTCTGGGAGGGAAGATTAGACAGGAGCAGCCGGGACCATTAACGGGGCAACCTGTGGGGACTTTGGGACGGGGAAGCTCCGGCTCCCCTTGCGGAGCCCCCGACAGCTTGCTAAGAGCAGGTGAAGAGCTGAGAACAGTGATTACGTGCCTTTCTCTCCACCCACTAAGCTCACTCACGTGCACTCAGCTGCTTGTGCTCCGGCCACTGGAGTGGTCTTTGCTGGGCAGGGCCCTTCTCCAGGTGGTTTGCAGGCCTGGAGAGCAACATGGCCACCGAGGTGCCTGTGGACCGGGTGGCGGGTTGAGAGTGTCCCTTCTAGCACACCAGGCTCACCTCTCTTTGCCCTGAGAGAGCTCATGCCGTCGTTTGGAGTGGCATGTTCTCCCTGGGGGGCTGGCGCTGCTCCCCACTCTACCTTATGTCCCGGTCGAGCGACTGGCACTAACTAAATCCAGCAAAGGTAGGCTCTGCCTGATTCCACGGCCTGCGCCATTTCCTGAGCTTTGCACACGCAGAGTGGGCTCAAAGGTCTCTTGAAATATTCCCCAGATTCCCGAATATCCCCTTCACTGCTCTGTGGGGCAGCTGGGGACTTGTGTCTGGTCCCCTAGGGAGGCACCCTGCCTGGACCTCTTTCTGCCCTAGCGAAGCCCTCAGTTCCTGGGGTGGAGGGTGGAGGAAAGGCTGCTGCGTCTACTTTCTCCCCAGGTCCCGTCAGCTGGGAGACCAGCTGGGAGGTGCGTGCTGGGGACCCTCCAGGCCCAGGCTTGTCCTGAGGAGGACAACAAGCCTCGGGCAGCTTTCTGCCTTGGCCTTTGGGCGAGCAGGACTCACGCCCCAGCCTGGCCCCTCCCACCCGCTAGTGGGAGCTGACATCAGAAACTCCCTCTTATTCCACTGAGGAAAGGGCTTGCCAAGCCCCGGAGAGAGCCAGGCGAACTGGGTCTCCGAGTCACACCCCCTTTAAGGCTCCCGGGCACCCCCTGTGTGCCAGACGCGCCACCTCCAGGAGACTCTGAGAAGGGGTGAGGAGGGTCAGCCCAGTCCCTTTCCATGCATGACTTTGTTAGAACTCACAGCAAGGCAGGTATCACTACCCACAGTTCACAGCGGAGGAGACTGAGGCTCAGAGACAGATCACACAGATGAGTTACCGGAGGAATGAGAATTTGAATCTGGGTTTGTTTGACTCCGAAAAATTCCTCCATGCATCCGTCCATCTATTCATGTATCCATTCATTCTCTTTTCATCCATCCATTCCTACCCATTCATCCATCCATCCACCCACCCACCCACCCAGTATTCATCAAGTAGTTACCAGGCAATTACCACCCTTAATTATTATGAGTGATGTCCTAGGGACTCTAGGGCTGTTCCTCAGGCCACCACATGTGGGATCTGACCATTAGACCTGGACCACATTGGAGGCTTGGGTCTAAACATGCCAGGAGGAGGCAGGAGGCCAAGGGCTACAGATGTCTCCCATCCGGCACGGGGACCGGCACTGGGCGCCAGAGGCACCGCCTGGAAGAAGATGTGTGTGGGGACTGGGGTGGGGAGAGGCTGGCACAAGGAGTTCACTCCCCGCACCAGAAACCCACAGGCAAGCACTCTGGCCATCAGCCTATAATTCCAGCCCACCTGTCAATACACGTGGGGCGCCGAGCCAGCTCTTCCCGAGGCCCATGAATCATCGCACTCGATGCTCCGAGACTGCGAAAATGCAGCCTTTCCCAGAGACCGAGCTAAACGAACCAGCAGTCCTTAGGCACCCCACCCCACACACTCCTTCTCTCCTTCCCTTCCTCCCTCCCTTTCCCTCTCTCTGACTCTTCACTCAGGCCCATCCTGCTGGCCGAAAGGGACCTGTTCACCCTCAGTTGGGAGGTCCTGGGATGGTCCCCCCACCCTGCCCGCACCTTCCTAGAGTCTTCCCACGGCAGACAGTGGCCGTTAAAGCTCGCCCGCGTTAAGCCCCTCTGATGCCTTCTCACTGCCCAGAGGAGGAAAACTGGGCTGCCGCCCACCCTTGGCCCCCAGGCCCTGCAACCCTGCCCTCCCTCCCAGGTACTCTCGCCGTGTGTCTCTGCTGCAAACACGCTGAGCTTGTCTGGACCTCGGGCCCTTTGCACATGCTCTCCCCTCCCCTGGCTGCCTCCTGCCCCAACCTCCCCTCTCAGAGATGTCTACCAACCACTCCTCTCCTAACACGTCACATGTTTTATGGTGACATTTTATCATTTATGTGTTCACTGGTTTATATTTACCCCGCCCCCCCCCCACACACACAGAGACTGAGCCAAGCCTGTCGTGTTCACTGGGCCCCCTTGGCCCCCAGAATAGCGCCCCGTGCAGGGGCCGTGCTCGGTAAGTACTGGTGACGTGACTGAGTGCGTTCTCAGATGCGGACACTGATGATGACACAGGAGGTCACAGTGGAGAAGGGATGTGGCCAGTGCTCAGCTGCGCAGTGAACCTGCGGTGGGTCCCGGAGGAGGAGAAAGGCGCCCCCCCCCCCGCCCCTTGCCCCCGTTCAGGCAGGTCCCACGTTCTGCTGGTCTCAGCACAGCCGCCACGTGAGGTGGGGCAGCCAGACTGGGGAGGAATGGTCTGCCCCTCTGGGGTGAAATATGGGAGGAGGGCAGGCACATACTCTCCTGATCTGCGGTTTAAAAACTGTTTTGAACCACTAGTGCATCCCACGGGCCCATTTCACAGATGAGAGAAACTGAGGCCCAGAGCTTGAGATGGACTTGCCCGGCCGCAGCTGGATCCCTGACTCCTGGTCACGTGCTGAGAAGAGAGAGGAAAAAAAGCTCTTAAAAAGGATGCTTACTTCTACGTGGAGGTGTGGAAGGCACTTTCTTGTCACCCTAACGGAGGTGGCCCGCCCCATCACTGTGCGTTCTTGCCCACAGCTAGAGCTGGCTTCAGGGTACCTACAGGAAATCAGCTGTCACAACAGAACTTCGCTGGATGGCTATCGGACCATCGTGTGTGACACAGAACTCTCTTGTAAGCTGCCCTGAGTACAATCGTGGGGTTTGGACAGGGTGGGGGGGCGCTGCTGGACCCTGACTCCTCTGAGGGACAGAGGGGCTGCACCCTCATACTGAGGGAGAGCCAGGAATTTCCACCCTGAGAGGGGAAGGTGGCCGTCTGCAAGCTCGGAGGCCGGAGCTGGCCAGGCTGGGCCCCAGGTCACAACCCCTCCCTTCTGCCCCACCCCTTGCCCCCTGTTCCTCACCTCAGAGCTATCTGCTCCTCACAGAAGGTCTCCTCCTCTCCTCCTTGGCCTCCTTGATCTGGTGTGCGTCTTGTTTTGCCTTATTTTATCTTTGGAGAAAGCAGCATCCAGGAGACCCGGGGACGGTGGGGGCGGGGTGGGGGTGGGGGCCTCAGCGTCTGTGAAGAAAGGCGGCTGCAAAGAGACAACGCGCACAAAAAAATTTTAAGCGTGGTAATAAATGCTATTCAAAAAAAAAAAAAAGAAGAAGAAAAGAAAAAGAAAAACCCACCCCACAATCTCTGAAAAACACAGCCCATTGAAATGACAAGCCGAAAATCATTTGCTAAGCGCCCAAACCGGTCCCTTTGTCGCCCAAATCCTTCTGTTGACGGTTACCTTTCAATCCTGCAATTGTGCAGAAAAGGCTGATTTTTATTCAATGTTCTATTCACCCTGCGTATTAATGAAAAGGGGGGAGGGAAAAAAAACTTGTAAGAATGGTGTTTAATAGGCTGATAGACAAGCTGTCTGGATCCCCCAGCGGAGCCCTCTTATCAGCGGCTCGCACTGGGGCTGACTCCGCGGCCGTCCCAGCCCTGCCTGGAGCGCCCGCCCGGCTGCTTGGCCCCTGCAATGCAAACGCTGGGATTGATTGATTGATTCTGATGATGATTATTTTTAAAAGGCTTGATGACCTTTTCTCTTTACCCGGAGAAGGGGGCAGGTGCAGGGCACGACTTGACCCTGTGATTCATACATGCATCAGAACATTTATGGAGCGCCTACTGTATTCCAAGGGGCTGTACTGGGTGCTGGGGTCAGACACAGATGGGGTGGACAATGACCCCGTGCAGGGAGCTTCCAACCTCGACAGAGACCGGCAAACCAGGGATTGTTCTCCTGTTGGGCCTGGGGTCAGCAAAGGTTGGCACAGGCCCCACTGACTCCTGGGAGACTGTGAGCCCCAGATTACTTCTTCTGTGTGCACCCTGAGAAAGAGGGCCCTGAGAATCGCCTGGCCCCATCCTCACACTGATGGGCTGTGTTTTGGCATCCTCACGCCTGCTGGGATGCAGGAAGCTGGAGCAGGTGGCCTCCCCGGTCTGCTCTGCTCCAGGCTGTGTAAAGGTGGGGCTCCGATCTGGGTTCGAATCTTGCCCCTGGGGTGGGAGGAGACTTCGGGCAAGTCCGCTAACCCCTCTGAACTGCAGTCTCCTTGACTGTCACGGGGATAGTGACATTACTGTGGAGGAGTAGCTGGGAGGAGGGTACAGGTGGAATGTTTGCGTCCCTCCTAAGTTCTATGTTGAAGCCCTCACCTCCAAGAGGATGGGAGCTGGGGCCTTTGGGAGGTGAGGAGGTCATGGGGGTGGCCACATAGTCTGGTGGCCATAGAAGAAGAGGTACCAGGAAGCACTTCTTTCTGCCCACCCCCCACCCCTGACCACCACTGTGAGGACACGGTGAGGAGGTGGCTGTGCACAAGCCAGGAGGACAGCCCCCACCGGACCTGGACCATGCTGGCACCCTGGTCTCACACTCCAGAAATGGGAGGAGATACAATTCTCTTGTTTAAACCACCCGGTCAGTGGCATTTTGTGGTTACAGCCCCAGGGACTAGGGCCAAGGAGAAAGTGAGGTCTGCAGGCCGAAGTCACGGCCTGGCCCCTTCTCCTCCCTCCCCCTCTCCTCCTTTCCTCTCCTCACTTCTTCCATGGGTTCTAGAAATCCAAGAGGGGTGCTCTGCTGGGGCGAAGTGGAGGGAGAGCTCAGGAAAGCACTTAAAGGATGTATCTGTGACAGTGAAACCCATTTGCAGGCTGAGGGTTGAGCTCCCCTTGGCTGCAGGGCTGTGAGCAGAAGCTGGATGACACCTGGTGAAGATGTTATTTACGGTAGATGTAGAGGTGGACAGTGTGGGTTTGGGGGCCCTATACCTGCCTGCCAAGCCAGCCAGCTTACCTGCAGTGATCACCGGGTCTGTGCTTGCCTGCCCCATTGCATCCCCCAACGGCACACCTGTTGGCATCATTTTGCCTCCAGCCCCGGGCCCCACACCCAGGAGGCATCCTGGAATCGCTTCCTTCCCTGTACCCCACACCCAGTCTTGGGCGAGTCCCGACAGTTCTGCCTTTCAAACATCCGGAGCTCTCAGCTCCTTCGCCGTCTTCGTACCTGACACCTGCAGCGGCCCTTTCTTGGAGCCCCCTGCTTCTCCCCCAGGGCCTCTTCTCCTCCGCAGAGCCGAGGCTTGCCCGATCTCCTTGTTGGACCGCCCCTGGTCGGCTCCGTCTCTCCAGTGGCTCCCATCGTAAGCCCTGTCCCCCAACCCTGTTACAGCCTCTCCTGCCTGTCCCCCACACTTTTCGCTCCATTCCCAGCACCCCGCCCGGGACTTCTGTTGTCCCTTTCATATGCCTACTGTTCCCTCTGTCCGGGCCATCCTCCCCCAGTCCTCACAGGGCCGCCCCTCTCTCCACCCAGGTTTTTGCTGTAACTCCATGCCCCACCAGGCCCTAACTCCATCCCCAGCTTTATTTCCCCCACCCCAGTGCACGTACCGCCGCTTTATGCTGTATCATATATTTCTGCGATTGATCATCATCTGCCTCCCATGCTAGCTGGCAGGCGAGCTCCTGAGAACAGGGGCTTGGCCCACCTGGCTCTCACGGTGTCCCCAGATGCATAAATGGAGTCACATGTGGCCTCCAGGCTTGTGGTGGGGCAGTACCTGGACCTCACCTTGGGTCCTGTGTCTGCTGACCTACCGATTCAGAAGCACAGGGTCATCACATTATTTCCTCTCCCTTCCTAAAACCAACGTGAGCTGGGCAGCAATGAGGAGTAACAGCCACCTCTCCTCTTGGTCACTCATTCAGTCACTCAACAAACATCCTTGCCAGGTGCCAGGCAATGTGCACATGTTTGGGACCCAGCTACGAAAAAGATGGGCAGATATCTGATATTTTGAATGGGGAGACTGAGATAAGAAAAAGTAAATTAACATAAATGGTGATATCAGGGACTATTAAGAAGTATGGAGCAGGGTAAGGGGTTTGGGGTGATGCCCTTGTCAAAGAGACAATCAGGGAGGACTCCCTGGAGGAGGAAACAATAGCACAGGCCTGAATAAAGTGCCGTGTTGTCAGGGACAGGCGGGGGCGCTGTTGAGGAATGGAGGCAGGCACCAGACAGAAGAGGGCCTTGCAGGCCTTGGTAGGGTAGACTACATACATCTTTGGCCTCTCCAGGAACCTTGGATGTGTTTTCAGGAAGGGACAGAGCAGTGATAAGGTCAAGTGAATGTCAAGTGAGTGAAAGAATGAACGAGTGACTTGGTGAGTGAGCACTCCCTGCATCGTGGCCCACCGGGGTTCAGTGTCTTGTCCTCTTTCATCCAACCCCCCCACACCAGCCCCACCTGGCAGGTGACTTCCCTTTGAAAGATGCCGACCGCCGTCTCCTGGGGCCTCAGTTCCACCGCCAGGATGAGTTCAGCCCCAGTGCTGATTGCTTTTTCGGGGGAGCCAAACAGGAGACCCTCCCTGTACACAATGGGGTACCTGCTTCCAGCCTCCCGGGATTGGGGTGATAGATAACCCAGACAGCCATTTGTGTTTCAGGTTCCACACGGCCCCTCCCTTCCCTTCCCCTGTGCTGATTGCTGACAGCGCGGATTTTAATATATTCACATTGGCAGAGCTATTTGCATTCAGATGCAATTATGAGGCAAGACTTGGCTTCCTCAGAGCGGCCCCCAGGAATGTGGGGAAGTTTTGGTGTGCTCTCTGGGTGTGCAGGGTTGGGGGGGGGGCTCTGAGGCTGGGCAGAGCGGTCCAGGTGGGGCTGAGCCCCACACCCCTGACTTCCAGAGAAAATGTCTGGGCTGGCACAGCCACCACCCCTCCGCCTGCTCCAAGCTTGCGTGGATCTGGCGTGTTTTGTTCAACCCCGGGTGGGGAGCGGTGTGGGTGCTCATGGAAACGCAGTCAGGGCAGTGTGCTCTGTCTAACTCGGTGTCAGGCACCGGGCTTGTTCCTGGGACTCAGCCCCCAGGAGCTTATGTTTGCATAGGGACGCAGACAAGAAGTTAACAAGTAAGTAAATGAGGTAACACATTGGGCTGAGTGCAGCCAGAGAACCCCCAGGTGAGGCGACACTGTCCGGGGGTGGGTCTCTCTGGGTAGAGTGGCGAAGGACGGTGAGGTAAGTTGATGGCAAAACTGTGCTCAGTCCTCGATCTCTCCCCATAGCCATCGCACCCGCCTTGCAAGGTGCCTTTGCAGCTCCCTCCAGCAAGAAGTGGGGTCTAGGTCCTAACCCTGGAATCTGGGCTTGGCCACGTGACTTGTTTTGGCCAATAGGATGTGTTGTAAGTGTTAGAAGGCCAGCTCCATTCTGAGGCCTCAAGAGACCTTGCACATTTCTGCTGGCTCTCTTGGGACCCTGCCACCACCTTGGGGTCAGCCTGGACTTTCTTGCAGGAGGATGAGAAGCACACAGCGCTGAGACGACTCATCCAGTCGAAGTCAGCCTAGACTAGGAAAAACCCAGCTGACCTCAAACGCAGAGATCATTTCATCAGCTCAGATCAGTAGAACTGCCCACACAACCTGCAGATCTGTGAGCTAAACACATGCGTGTGGTTTTAAGCTATGATGTTTTGAGAGGTTTTGTTATGTGGCAGTAGCTAGCAGATACAAAAGATCAGTTTGAACAAATGACCTGCCATGAGACCAAAAGGATGAGAGAGTGGAAATGGAAGGAAAAGCTGCAGGAAGATAATTCCAGGGGGAGGGGACAGCAAGCACAAAGGCCCTGGGGTGGAAAGTGGGGAGGCCTGCTTCCGGCACAGAAAGGAGGCCCGTGTGGCTGTGGTGTGGGGCATTGAAAGAGTGGAGTGGGATGAGGACAAGAGATGGGCAGGGGCTGAACCTCGTGGGACCATGCAGATGTTCCTGGTATTTGAACAGTAGTAGTCTCAGATCCGAGTTCTTCTTCTAGGAATCTAGAAGCAGGAACGTGACCTCAGGTGAGGGACGCTGCTCCTTATTTGAACCACGTGGGTGATGGGATGTGGGAGAATGGGAGGCATTTGGTAATAAGTGGACTTGGTCTGAATGGGTTCCAAGGACGGCTGTCTGTCCTGCATCTGTGCACATGGGAAGTACACGGGGACACCCATAAAGAGCCCGCTTTGCTTGACTTCCCCTGGGCCCCACCCCCTTGTGAAAGGAGTTTCACACTTGTGAAAGGAGGCTCACGGCCTTTCCACCATGACACCACTTTGAGCTGTTCCTTTATCAGGATGGTTTCTCCCGGCTGTCCCCTCTCCTCCAGTTGGGTCCGGAACATGTGGAGAACAGGGGTTGGGGGCGCCACGAGGCACAAAAGGGAAGGTTGTAACAGGAGGAGGGACCGCCCAGTGAAGCAGGTGCTTTCTGTCCCCGTGTCCCATGCCTTTGCCCTCCCTGGTTTCAGGACAGCTGCGTGGACAGTTCCTGGCCTGAGGCCAGCCCCTCACCTGAGCCCAGGCATTGCTTCCTCGTCTGAGGGCATGCCATCAGTAGGGAATGGGGATCATGGGTGTGTCCCAGCCTCCCGTCCTTTGCAGGGACAGTCCTGAGGCAGGTGTTGTGTGGTTCCTCGCATGGTCCCAGCAGAACGGAGCCCCAGGTGCTCACTCAGTATTCTGCAACACCACCTCCTTTCCCGGCCTTTTCTCCTTCCCTGACTCTCTGCTCCCTTGACACTCTTTCCTGGGATGCCCCTCCCCCCAAATTACCTGCCCCCAAGTCCTTGTCTCAGGTACTGCTTTCTTGGGAGCTTGGGCCAGACAGGAGCTTGGCTCAGGCATCATCCTGAAGCCGAGGGGACTATCTGTTTGAGGGCTGGAGAGAAGCCACCGACTCGGGTGGATGCGATGCTCCCTCCCCAAAGTGGCCCCTGCTCTGGAAATACCGAAGGGTGCACTCAAAGGGTGGAGGCTGACCTTGGGGTGCAGAACTTGACAGTTCGTAAAGCCCTCTCCCTGCTAGTGGTCTTTGCGAGTCACCACAACCCAGAGACATCAGCCAAGAAGGCAGAGTTCTCCTCACCCAGAGATGAGGATGAGGTGGGGTTCAGGGGTAGGGTGGGGAGTCAGACAGGGCCAGCAGGGCTGCTCAGGGACCCACAGAGAAGTGCCTGTGGCCAAGGTCACTGCCGCTTCCCAGCAAAGTGTTTTCTCTTAGGGATTGTTGGGCGAGTGCAAGCCCAAGGGCTCTGGTGTCGGGCAGACTGGTTTCCACTCGTGGCTCCGCCCCAGGCAGGCTGTGCAGCCTTGCTCTGTGTTTAAATGCAATGGGTCTGCCCGTGCAGCAGCCTCCACACTGGCCTCCCTGCCTCCTCCTGCCCTCTCCAAATCCCTTCTCTGGAGTGATCTGTCCAAAGGCAAACCTGTTGTCCCTTTTATCTGTAAACCCCCCTGGTGGCCCCTGTTGTCTTCAGGGACAAGGACAGACTCTAGAGCAGGGCTGATGAGGGCTCACCCTGGTGAGCCTAGCCGGTGAGCCTAGCCACCCCCTCCGCCTCGCTTCTGCCCTCCCCAACACTCTCTGGGCCACGCCAGGTTGTCTCTCCCCCCAGAGTGTGAGCACAGCCTTTGAGCTTGCCATTCTTTTCATCTGGGACTCTAGCAGTCTTCCTGACAGCCCGGTCAGCCCTGTGAGTTCCTTTTTAATTCAGTTTTTGAATCAGTATCACATTCAGATGGATCAGAATCCATCACGGTACAGACAGGCATGTGCTGAGAAGGTCCCTCCCACTCCAGTCCTCCAGCCTCCAACCCCTCCGCGCCGGCACGCCCAGTGGTCGGTCTGCATGAGTCCTTTCAGACACAGTTTATACAAATGTAAGCAAATGTGTAAAATGATTATCCACCTGCTGTTGTTTATACAAATTGTATCATACTCACCCCATCTTTATTCACCAACCCTAACTTGGAGATCCTCCATCCTGGTGAAAAGCATTTCCTTGTTTATTTTACATAGCTGCATAGTACTCCACTGTGTGGGTGCACCATCGTTTCTTATCCAGTTTCTTATTGATGGATATCTATGTGTTTATGGGGAATTTTTGGCCATTATTTCAATACTTCTTTGAGTAATTTTAAACATGAATCTGCATGTATGAGAGAAACTCTATAGTGTAAAATCCAAGACCTGAAAGTGCCAGTTTATTATATGGATAGATCTTTCCCCGTCAATTATCCCCCATAGAGGATACTAATGGATACTCTTACCAGCAGAATATGACAGTGGCCTGTTTGAACCTTCATCATCGTTAAGACCATAAACAGCTGCCGCCTCCTCCAGTAAGCCTCCCCAGAACTTCCAGTTGGCAAGGAGTCTTGTCTGGGCCCCGCCCTCAGAACTGAGCATGTGGCACCCATTATTGCAACGGCCTATTTTCTTTTCGGTCCCTCTCATCAGATTGGGCTCTCCCTGAGACCAACCCTTGCTTACTAAAGAGTCTTCAGGCCTACTCAGGTTCAGCACAGAGCTCAGGGCTGAGCAAGCCCAGTGCCCTTTCAGCACAGCCCTGGGGCTGGGGTCCCCAGGGTAGGCAGCCTCCAGCACTGAGCCCCGTTGCCCCAGGGAAAGGGCTTTGACCTCTGCCCCGACGCCTGCGGGCCACCCCCTGCGCCAGCACCAAGCCCCGTCTCCCAGCCGCTGGGGCCTCCACCCTCTCCCTTGAACAAATAATAATTGTTAGAAAAAGGCCTGTGGATAAATTATTATCGTGACCCTCATTCCAGTGCAAAAAACTTTTGCTAGCTGCCAAGTGAAAAGTCAAAATTTGCATTTAAATAGAAAACGTTAGGCCAGCTGAACAGGGAGGCCAACGCCCCCAGAGGCCTCTCCCTGGCGGGGAGCAGCACTCAAAGCACCCCTCCTCCTCCCTGGGTCCCAGGGAGATAGATAGCGGGGGACCTTCAGAGCCTGAGCCGCACTGCTGGTTATTGTGGTTGGGGCCCCCTGAGGCCTACAGTCTCCAGTCCCTGCCAGTTGTGCAGAAGCCCTGTGATCCAGCCAGATACGCCTCTTCGATGCCCTCCCTTCACCCTACCTTGAACTCGAGTCTACCTTCCCCACCCCACAGGGAGCAGATAATCACAAACATTAAAGGCAGGCAGGAACTTCAAGGCTCATGTCCAGTAGAATGTTGAGAGCCTGGTTTCAGAGCTGGGCAGACGGGGTTTGGGGCTCAGCTACTTGCTAAGTCATTGAACCTCTCCAAGCCTTCGTCTTCCTGGTTTGGAAACGACAGAGCATAGTACCTGTTTGGCTAGGCGTTATCGTATAATCGATATAATTTATTATCATTAATAAGCTTGGTCGCTTCTGTTGTTAGTTCAATTCTTAGTGCCGGAATTCCGCTCTGGCCGAACAAGGGCTTGGATGCCTCCCGCGACAGACTTCTCACCTCCACACGGACTAGTCTGTTCCATTTATCTGCACCTCTATTGCACACGCTGGCTCCTCCTCTTCCGGGAAGGTCCCTGTAACTGTGAGAAGACCTGTGTGGTGCATTGTCATATTCTCTGCTCCCCTTTTTTGGAGAAACCCCAAACTTCTCTTCACCAGAGAGCCGGCCCAAACACCCAGAAAATTCACTCCCCTAGGCAGCCAGGAGGCTGATAGCAACTTCCCCATATACAAAGTCAAGTCTAAAGACAGCGAAGAATCACAACTGATGTTCAGTGAGGAGCCTAGACTTGGATGGGCCTGACTTGGTGTCTTACTTCTGCCCGAGTCACCTT
This sequence comes from Phyllostomus discolor, assembly GCF_004126475.2. Taxonomy (NCBI): domain Eukaryota; kingdom Metazoa; phylum Chordata; class Mammalia; order Chiroptera; family Phyllostomidae; genus Phyllostomus; species Phyllostomus discolor. Next base: position 55,180,683 of record NC_040915.2, on the reverse strand, counting down.
GGACAAGCCAGCTTCTTTGAGCCTCGGTTTCCCCCTTTGAAATGGGGCTGCCCTGAGGGTAGACTGAGATCCCTCCTGTCCGGGGCTCCACACAGCAGTGGGAACTAGCTGGTGCTCCATGAACATTCACAACCAGCTTGCAGCCATTCAAATATAATTTGCAGAAGGCAGAAATAGGTATTTCTATTCAAGTCTGCAATTATATTTTTAATTCTCACTCTGTGCCCAGTACCAGGACACGGGCTTCTTTCATAGATGCAACTGACTGCACCTTGGAGAGGGCAAGAACCACGGCTGCATTGTAACCATGGCAACCATGCTGCCCGGCACATAGTAGGTACTCAATAAACACCTGACTGCGAGACGGGGGGGATGCAGACACAGAAACAAGAAGTGGCCAGAGTTCTGACTGGCCATATCAGAAGAGGCACTTGTCCCCATGCAGATCCCACATGGGACTTTCCTCCTCAGCTGTCAGCCTACTATGTGCTCGCTCTGTTGTGGGGACTGAAGTGGAAGGGAAGGGTGGAGGCCTCTGTGTGTAAGGGCTCTCGATGCTGGAAGAAACTAGATGTGGCTGGGAGAACTTGTACCCGATGCCAGGGTGGCTGGTGTCGTGGCTGGAGAGTCCTGGAGGTTGTAGAGGAGGGAGGAGGGCCGCGGCTGGGAGATCACGGGCATCGTCCAGGGCAGGGACAGGGCCAGGGCAAAGGCAGACATTCGTTAAATGAATCCCAGGTCTTCATAGGCAAGACATGGAGGCTCGAGTGTTCTGAGGGGGAGTCCAGGAAGCAGGCCCCTCAGTTTGTCGGGGACGTCAGCAGTGAATACAAACGACCACTGGGGTTTATCACGCACGCCTCGAGGACCGGGTGCACGTGATCATCCTGTGTACAACCCCGGCAGCTGATTTAGGCAGGTATTCTCGTTCTCATTCTCCAGTGGAGGAGACTGATGCTCAGAGAGGTCAAGAAATCAGCCCAGGAACACACAGCAAGGAAGCATTCAAGTGGGGCATCAAACGGAGTGTCAGAATTTAAAGGTTTCCTTAAAAAGGAAAAAGTATATTTTCTGTAGTTAAAACTGAAATGGCAAAATGTGTAAAAGACATAGAATTCAGAAATACGGAGTTTCAGAGACAGCAAAACACATGGAAAGTAGCTGCCTCTTTCTGGGGTGCAAGCAGGTGGGGGCAGGGGTCACTTTGGGCTAAAAAGCCTCTTATTACCATCTGATTTTTAAAAAGCAATGTGCCTGCCTTCCTGTGACAGGAAATAAAAGAATCACTTTAAGAAGGACAACTGCGTATAATTCACCCTTCAACTCATGTTCAGGGGCCTCCCCCGGTGGATGCAAGCCCGTGTCAGCGGCGTCCGACACCCTCTAGTTGTAATCGTTACCGGGCATCGCCCAGAATTGCCGCCATCTTGACTCTAGAGCGAACCCACTGTCACTAGAGAAGGCAGGTGGGGAGGAGGGAGGAGGGACACAGGGGGGAATGGCCACACGGAGGAGGCGGAGCCAGATCAGGAAGGCCTGAGGGACTGCATCTCAGGAGGACGACAGGGAGCTCAGGGCAGCCAGGGGCCCTGGTCCAGGGACACCCTACTCAGGGAGAGGCGCGGGGAGCTCTGGAGGGAAAAGGTGAGTGAGGTCTCCGCTGTCCCTCGCTTAAGTCACTCCGTGCATTTACAATGTACCAGCCAGACCAATTAGCTGTGGAAGTGTGGTAGGGCCTGCCTTCTAGTGGATTCTGGTCAAGGTGGAATTGGTTCAATAGTGTCTGCTGAGAGATGGAAAGGAGCCCTGTGTGGGGAGGGGGGTGCGGAGGCAGGGGCAACCCTGGGCGTTCCTGGATGCCAACCGTGAGGAGGTTAAGAGAGACTGCTCTAGTCTAAACCACACGTTTGACAGCAGGGGAAACTGAGGCCCAGACCGGCTGACAGGGAGTGTTTGGCGGCAGGCAGGACTCCTGTGCCTGGGCGGTGTGCTTGGTGCCGCATCAGGGCCTGTGCGTTTAGATGTTATTCTATCGGATTCTGTAGGCCAAGCCGATCAAGCTGAATTCTGGGGATGCGGCCTGACTCAGGCCAGGGTTCTCCTGTGGGTCCGGGGACTGCACAATGTCTAGAAGTTGCTTACCCTCCCCTGTGGAAACCCCAGACAGATCTCATCTCTTTAGCAACAGGCTTGAGCCAAAAAAGATGGTTCCGGAGAAAGAAAGGGGCCTGTTTCAGTGTTGCAGGTCAGCCTCACACTGCAGGTCTTGGACCACCGAGGGGATGTCTGTTTGTCCCTTGGTCTGTCTTGCAGCGGTAACCTGAGTCGTGTGCAGGGCTGGGGAACAGGGCTAATTGCGGGCTCGAGCAAAGCCGAGCGGAGATCAGCCCACAGTGAGCAGTGACCGCGGGCAGGCGTCTGGGGCCTGGATGGTACCTGATTAGTTAAATTGCCAGCACCTGCTTGCTTTTATTGCAAGCATAAACACGGCCGCGCAGACCATCGCCAGCGAGCCTAATACTTTCTGTGTTTGCCGCATCTGCTAGGGCCGGGGGGCACTCCAGCCTGGACAAAAATGGGGAGGCAGAGGGGCTTGGGTGAAAAGGCGCAGGATTAGGGATCAGGGGAGCGAATTTACACTTGGTGACGCCTCCTCTGTGGCGGGCACTGTGTGGGGCCCTTGTGTGCCTGTGCAAAGCCCTCTCACCCTCAAAGCCTTCCTGTGAAATATTATTACTTTTGTTGAGATGCTGAGCAGTTAAGCACCGTCCTCCAGGCAACCCAGCCAAGACGCAGCAGCCAGCATGGGATTCGAACCCAGGTCTTTCATCTCCAAAGCCCCTGCTCTCTACTAACTGGGTGTTGGGAGCCCTGGGGGTTCCTGCTGAGCTTTAGTGACCTTGACATTTGTAGGGCCCGTCAACCAGCGGGCAATTGCCTGTGTGCTCAGGACAGGAAAACAGCCTCTGGCCTTCCTGACGTTGTGCTAGGCGACCTCGGGCTCCGCGTTTCCTCTTTCTGTGCCTCAGTTTCTCCATCTGTAAAATGTTCATCGAGTTGCCCAGCCCCCACTCATGAACCCTGAGAAAAAGGGGTTGGAGTATGGGAGCTTGGACTTTGAATGTGGCTGAGGTCCAGTCCAGGGCTGGCTGAAATTAGCCGCTTCGCGTTCTCAGAGGTTCGTTAAACACGGCTGTGCTGCCCGTCTGGTGGGCGTGAACCCGAGGCCACCACCGCGGAGGGACCAGACTCCCCCACCCCCAGTCTCGGCCGGACCCTGCCGCGCACGGGCAGTGTTTACTGCAGCTGTTGCCCAGCAATTGGCCGGCAAAACAAACAGCCGAGGAAACCATTTCAAATGAACTCCGTCTCCATTACAGGCGCTTTTATGAAGATAAACTATTTGGGGGATGTTTACAGGGGAGCGCGCTGCGGAGCCGGCGGAAGGTCAGAGGGAAAGTCCGCGGGCCCGCGCAGCTGTCTGTCAGTCAAGCGCTGGCAGCACTTCTCCCGCATTCAGACGCGCGTCTCCCCGCCCCCACCCCCACCCCAGCAGTGGCAGATGCTTCCAGCCGGTGACACGCTCTGTCAGAATTTCATTTGTCCAGCGGTCCCTGCCTCATTCTTGGCAGACGTGGGCGAGAGAGGAGAGTGGATGTTCAAATCCTCTTCTGCGGTGCTTGGAGGTGACACGGGGGTGCTTCTCCAGCACCCCAGCCTGTCTCAAAGAGGAAAGGACAAAACGTGCCCTCCAACTCAGAGGAAGGACAAACGTTCATCCATCCACCCATCCATTCGTTCATTCCTCTGGTTTATTAATTCATTGGTTTATTAAATAATTCATGTCACCTTTTACTCATTTCCCTAATCACCGTGGGTTTTTCATCAGAGTCCTGACCTCTTTCTTACGTGCCCTTAACACACCTCGGAGCCTCAGTTTCTGCCACCTGGGGAATGGGATGAGGCCCGTCCCCGGCTGCGCCAGGGCTCACTGGGGTGATTCGAGTGACGCGCTTGGTTTCTGCCTGGCGCACAGGGAGCGCCCCCTGTGGCGGGAGGCGGGACTGGCGCGGTGGGTGTGGCGGTGGACAAACCCCTTCCAGAGAGGTTGGGCCGTAGCCCGTGGCCCCGTGGAGTGTGTGAGGCTGGCGGGCCGGAGCTGGGGGTGTCTGGCCCCAGGGCCCCTGCTCCGCTATTCTGCTAAACCTTAGCACGTGTGTTGCCTGGGCCTGGTCGTCCCGTCCTGGGCCCTCAGTCCCCTGGCTGAGTGGTGTTGGCTGAGTGCAGATCCAAGCTCAGATTCCTGCGCGTCTGGTCTTGGGCTTGTCCAGATGGGGGCTGCCTTCTCTCTGACCCCCAGGGCCCAGCACAGGCCACCAGTGGTGCTCCTTGTCAGTTTTCCCAACGTGCAGTGCCCCGCAGAGGCCTTCCTGGGCCCGAAGGACCCCCGCTCTCTTCAACCTCCGGCGGGCCCTTCTCTTTCCTCTGGCCCTCAGCTCTCTCCTCTGCACAGTGGGCTCCGAGGCGGCCTCTGAGCCTCCTCCAGACTCTGCACCCCTGATTTCTCGAAGAGAGAGAATAGACAGATGTTACAACAGCCAAGGACCCCTTTCCGGGATGCTCTGGGGGCCGTGGTCATACACAGTTGACATTTCCCAGCACCCAGAAACCCTCCTACCCCGCCTTTCTGCACCCAAGGGCCTTTCCCTGGAGACATGGGTAGCTGGGGGCACCTAGCCCCGCCTCTTGAATTGCTTTCAGAACCTGGAGGTTCCCACTAGACCTGCTCCTTCCCCTCCCCTCTCCCATGCAAGTCACCAGCAAACAGCAAAAATACTTACTCCTGGAATCCTCTGAGGGGAGCAAATGCCACCAGCTCTCCTGCACCGAGTTCTTGCTCTCAGCCCGGGAGCCCTCCTGAGGGGGGCTCTCTCCCCGTTGCTGTGGGTGACCTGCCACAAACATGGCCTGGACCCAGGGAGGGATGGGGATGGGGTGGGGACATGGATGCCCCGGCAAGGGCTGCAGCGCACTTGAACCGTGTGACGGCCGTGCGCGTGGGATGTGACGGGCAGGCAGAGGGAGGGAGATTTTCCCAGCCGAGCAGAGAAGGGCTTTCCCTTGACGTTGCTGGAGTTTCACTGTCCACACAGAGCCCAGGAAAGTGGAGAATTCACAGGGCAGCCTTGCCCACGACCAAGTCAATGGCAAAGGAAAGAAAAGAACATTGCTCTCTCTATATTTAGGAGGCCGGAGGAGGGAAGGGAGATCAAGTTAGATTCGAAGGGTTCATAGCCTGAGCAGGTCTCCCGGGCCTCCGGGAAAGGTTGTGGGATCCAGATGTGGAGGGGAAGGCGGAGGGGGGAGGGGAGGGGGGCAGAGGGAGTGGGGGAGGTCTGTTCACAATTAGCCTTGATTTTGTGTGATGACATTGAAATTGTGGGCAAACATGAAAGCAGAGTTGTGAGGACATGTCTGTCCGAGCAGCCCCGGGATTAATCCAACGTGAAGGGCACAGGCCGAGGGCTGGCACCACATGGAAGCGTTTTGTGTGGGTTTTGATGTCCCGCCAGCTGAAGGGGGCTTTGCCGCGCGGGCTGAATGGGCCCTCCACCCCCATCCTGGCCTCATCCCGCCCACCCCCCTCCCCCACGTCCCCACCCAGGACTGGCTGACTCTGGGCCAGAGGTTAAGTTGAGAGCACCAGAAGACCCTGCCTCCTGCAGGACCGCCCTCTGTCCCACCCAGACCTGAGACCAACACGGCAGCTCTGAATGTCCCCACGAAGCCAGGCACTGGGGGGTCCCCTGCTCGGCCCCCAGGCAGCCTTGGTGGGGGCTATGAGGGGGAGAGCCTGTGAGCCATTTTCAATACTTTTGATATTCCAAGGGCTGGGCTAACCCGCACGCTGGGCGTTTGGCAGGCAGCCGCTGTCTGCCAGGGCTCTGCTGGGATGGGCATTGATGGGGAACCTTGGACTTTTAGGAGGACAGTGGGGGCTGGGAGGGCATGTGGGGACCCCTGGGTCACCTACCAAAAGTTCCAGCTCAGGGAGAGCCTTCTATTTGAGCCTAATCCAGAAAGAAACATTTTCTTTCATCTCCAGGCTCTGCTGAAAGTCGGGAGTAGGGAGAAAAGTGTGACTAAGTGCATCACTAGGTGCTACCCTTTACCACGTGGGTTCCCACCTCCTTTGAGCCTCAGTTTCCTCATCTGTAAAATGGGGAGAACAGTAGCCACCGCCTTCCTAGGACAGTTGTAACGATCGAATAACCTAATGTTTATAAAATGTTAGCACCTACTAAACACCCAAGGAAGGGCAGTCACGGCTTCCCGCTTTACCGGAGACAGAGAGTGCTCAAACCTAGCTGGTATGATCATCAGCAGTTACTCCTGAGATTCTGTTTATTAGTATTTTGAAACAGTTTTGTTGACGGTGCAGAGCGCGATACAATGTGTCTGTTGCTGAAATCAGGGCAAGGGTTTCTGTCAATATGGGCCGCCATGGCCCAGCCTGAGCCCCTGGCCCCGCCGTCCGTGACCTGGGGCCCCATCACATGCAGGCAGGCCGGCTGCCAGGCAGCTAACGCCGTCTGGAAGCCCGGAGCCCCGCCGATCGGAGCGGGGGAGCGTATTTCACGCAGTCTCTGTGACCCCTGGAGGTCCTCGGGGAGACAGGAAGGAAGGGGCTCTGTTTTGGTGGGGGAAGGGTCAGGGGAGGCTCTTTGGGGGGGGAAAGGAGTTGATGAAATTTCAGGATGTACCGAGGTCAGCCTCCAGCCGGCTTGTCTAGCTCGGAGAAAAGTGATCGCCACCCCAAACACGCTTCTTAATGAAGCACAGCCTGTACTTACAAGCCTTTCCCTTCCTGCCTTTTCCCTTCAGGAGGAAATTCTAAATCCTGAGCACAAACGACCACAGAATTCTATTTACATATATTTATATTTTTTTATTCACACATATTTAGAGAGCAGGAAGCAAGGGGAAAAGACGGAGGTTTGTTCTAAATGGAAGTAACGTTTCAGGCCGGAGCCTCTGACCGTGCGGTGAGCAGGCGAAGAGTGGTCACACTTGTCATGCTTGGTGTCTGGGCTTGAAATCAACAAAGGACCCAGTCTGTCCTGAGGAGTAGCACCAAGTCGTATACAGCAGCACGTAGGACGAGATTTTCAAAGGACATATGGATGGGAAGAGGGGGTGGGAGGTGAACTTCATGCGGCTGCTCTCGAGGTTCTCTCCGGCCGGGCTGGGGTGCAGGACCCAGGGGTGAGTGAAGTCTGAGGCTAACCACGTCAGGTGCTGCAGCTCGCCTTGCTCGGCTTGAGAGAAAGCCGGCGAGGCCTGTGCCGATGTGGGTGAATCAGAGAAGAGAGAGAGAGCAAGGCCGCTTGGCCGCCTCCATCCAGGAGGAGGCCAGGCCCTTCCTTCCACGAGGAAGGGGGCCGGGGAAGAGGCTCCAGAGGCTTTGCCCACCAGCGAATCTGGCCCGGTCTCCGCTCCAGATCTAAGCCACCCAGGGTGCGTCCTTCTTCCCGTGGCGGAGGCGAGCAGTGGGGGGGAGGGCAGTATTGAGGGGGTTGTGCGTTCCCTCTTCCAGATTAAAATTTCAGAGACATGCGTGGTGCCCTCGCAGAGCCGTGCCCTAGGGCGGAGCGGCCACGGCAGAGTCCCTGTAGGAACGGGAGCCCAAACACCCACAGGTCCCGGGAGGCTATTTTCCACGGAAGGCACCCCGGGACACCCGTTTCCCTGGCCCTTGGGCTCAGGCGTTTGCAGTCGAAGTGGACTCGCAGGGGCTGTGCAGTGGCTGTCTGGGGCCCTCCTGGGCTGCAGGGGTGTTCTCAGCCACCGTGCACCTACCTGTGTTTGAGCTTCCCCAGGGCACCGTGGGGTGCCCGGAGTTTCTGGAAGGTCAGGGGACTTGGCCAAGGTGCTTGGCTGCGGAGAGTCAGAGCCAACACTTAACCCAGGCCTTTCTGACTCCCAAACCCAAACTTTTAAAACATTTATTTTTCACAGAGGTATGTTATGTACATAAAATAAAATGCACAATGTCAGTGGAAGACGTAAAGAGACAAAAGCAAACAAACGACATCCTTCCTGTCACCGAGCTTGAGACGTGAAATGTCGCCCGCGCTGCCAAGCCTCGGGGACCCCGCCCTGCTCGCCGTCCTGCTGCCCAGGGGAACCCTCCTCCCGAGTCCAGGTTTGCCCTGAGCTGGTGACTTGTGACACGTGCCTGGTTCCTTCCCGACTTCCAGCCCAGTGCAACAGAGTTACACTGCGCGCTGTCTTCCTTCTTCCCTCCTTCCGGGCTGGCGAGTCCTTCGTGCGGCTGCGTGTGTTGGGATGAATTAATTAGTCACTTTCAGTTTTTATTTTGAAACAGTCAAACACTCTCAGAAGGCGTTGAAAAAGCAATATAGAGCATTTCCGAGGCCCCTTCCCCCTCAAATAACCATATCTTCTAGGATCTCAGGACAGCGATCAAACCCAGAAAACGGATGCTGGTGCCATACTACTAACTCAGGATACGACTTATTGGAAGAATTTTACACGCACAATTTTATTTTCTCCCCTCTGGTGGATGGGTCTGTGCAATGTTGTGTGGATCTGAATAATCCTCATAACAATCGGGGTACGGAACTGCTCTGCTGGCCCAAAGGAACCCTGTGATGTTACCGCTTTGCGGAGTAATTTATTTATCCTCGGTGCTGCGGGCTGTTCATCCTTGACTCTCCCACAACAAATTTGTCCATTCTCCACTCCCTGGGCATCGAAGGCAACATTGTTTCCCTTGGAGCACTCTTCTTACATGTTTAAAATTTTGTTTCCCATTTTATGGAGATGCAAGACGAGTTGGCATCCATCCCTGCATGCATTTCAGCCGTATGGCATGAAGGTTAGACTTACATGTATTGTGAAGGGATTACCACGACAGGTTTAGTTAATATCCATCCTCTCATACAGATACAATAAAAAAAAAAGAAAAAGATGTCTCCTTGTGATGAGAACACTCAGGAACAACTTACCCTCTTAACAACTTTCTTACATACCACACAGTAGTGGTAACTATAGACACCAACCTGCACATGACACACTAGAACTTATTTATCTTATAACTGGCAGTTTTGACCACTTTCCTCCAATTGCCTCTCCCCCGCAACCCCCTGCCTCCAGCAACCACAAATCTGATCTTTTTTTCCTGTGAGCTGGGCACTTGGCGTTCTCTCAGACAGAATTGCTGAGCTTGGGCGCACACATCTCCAGGAGCACACACCGTCCAGAACTCTCCTTGGGTGAACCTCTAGGAGTGGAATTGCCGGGTCAGAGGGCCTGTGCACCTGCCGCTCAAGGGCACATCGCCAAATTGTTTTTCCAAGTGCTTGTAACAGCTCATACTCGCCGGCAGCAGACTTCGCGATCTCCCAAGAGGCCCCAGACCAAGCCACAACAAGAGCATCTGTACAGAGCCGCTAACAAAACTCCTTAACGTTCCCTGCCCTGGTTAACCCTTGCAGGCCCCCATGGCAGGCGTGCGTGATCATCCCATTTCTGTACAGATAAAGAAGCCAGGGCTAAAGTTACTTGCCCAAGTTCATAGAACATGCAAAGTCTGGGCTGTTAGATTTCACACTTAACGATCTTCCCAATCATGATAAAATTCATCCCCTGCTTAGTTCTTACTGTGGATCAGGCACTGCCCAAAGGGCTTCCCATGCATTTGCTCATGTTATGGATAACATAGATGTACGGATGGAGAGGTTCAGTAACTTGCCCCCGATCACCCAGCCTGGAGTGGCCAGTACTGGGATTTGAACTTGGTGTTGCCTCTGTCCAACCCCATGCTCAAGAAGGCACCCCAACCCCTCCAGGTGCACCACTTATAAGGGACCCTGAATCTTCCATTTGCATCGGACCTTGCACATTAGGTAGCCAGTGCTGGGTGTAGCAATGAAAAGAAGAGACTCAGGAAGCAAGGGGACTTGGTTCAAATCCTAGCTGGGTCCCCTCCCAGCTGTGGGGCTCTGAGCAAGCCCCAGGCCCTCTCTGAGCCTTAATGCCCTCACATCGTAGCTGCGGTCCAGTGCCCGGCAGCATCGTGCAGCACTGAAAGCACAGCTTGGCCGGGCAGGGGTGGCACCAGCCCTCCCGGGGCCTAGGCGCGGTGTCTGGTGGGCACCTAGAGCTTGGAGCCCAGTTCCAGCCCAGGGGAGCCCACAGAGAAGTGGGGAGCGCCCAGAAGGCGCAATCCTATTACGCTTTTAGCTGGGGCATTCTGAGGTTGCGCCCTGCATCTACTTGACAAAACGCAGCCCCAGAGCGAAGCCCTGATCTCTTTAACCAGGCGGAATTGAGCTTGCACTTCGAGCAGTTTCGCTGTTATTGCTGGCTTAGTGTGGCTGAAGAACCAACAGCAATAAATACGCCGCCAATTTGCTCTTGCAATGTTCTTATTTGCAGCACGCCATGCAGAAAAAATATTAACAAAAAACAAACTCCTTGCTCATAACAGGCTGACGAGGGCCTCTTTAGAGTGGCAATGTTCCCTCCATCTCCTCCTCCCCCTTCTTTTAAAAAAGAAGCTATGAGTCAGGCAGCACTGGTAACGCTCTCCTGGGGCACAGAGCTAAGAGAGGCAGATGGCTGGGGAAAAGACAGGCCTGTGAGGAGGACAGTGAATAGCGGAGAGTCCTTCTGGGGGGGGTGGGGGGTCAGAGGCAGGAGGCCTGTCGGTTGAATGGCGAGAGCCCCAGGGCCCAGGGAATTGTCATCAGGGCCGAAGGGGGACCCCGGGGGATCCTGAATACCAAGAAAGCCATTCGTGCTCTCAGGGTCTCAATTTCCACATCTGTGAAATGGGTTGATTCAATGACCTCTTCCAGCTCCAACACTCTGTACTTGCCAAGCTATTTTTTGTTTCCTGATCTTCCTGATGTAGCAAGGACGTGAAGGAATGGATACTGCTCTCTGATTCTGAGATTGCCAAGAGCCTTGCGACTTCAGGATTCTGTCATTCTGTCATTCTCTGGTTTGAGCCTCCAGGCGTATGTGAGTATGAAATTGTAATAAGAATAACAGCAGCTAACATCGCTTGTGTAGCCAGGGCCAGCTTTGCGGGCATGTGACCTGTGCAATCAGGACCTGAGCCCCTTTAATGCTGTGCTGTCACTGACATGAAATCCACAATTTGTGAACAACAGACCCTGTGTTTCCATTTTGCACTAGACCCCCCTAACTAGGTAGCCAGTCCTGGGTGTTCCATTTAACGAAAAAGACTCTGAGGCAAGGGGACATGGTTCGAACCCTGGCTCAGTCCCATCCCAGCCGTGGGGCCCTGGGCAAGTGGCAACCCCTGTCTGAGCCTCGTGGCCTCATCTATAAAATGGAGCTAACACCTCATTGAGATGATAACTGTGGAGCCCCAGCCCTGAGCTGAGCAGCCTGGAAAGCTAGAGAATGGATCATCCTTTCCAATTGAGTCCTCACCTTGGGCTTCCCACGTGGCCAGTCACTTCGCTTACACGTCACAGAGGAGAAAAGTGAGGTCCGGGAGCAGGGCATGCTCCTACAGCGGAAAGGCTCAGGGAGGCTGCGTGGTGAGCCCGAAATGCTGTATCTAAGATGAGCCAGGACCCAGCCTTGATAGGCGTGGCCCTAACCATGGGGTGCACGGCCTTCCCTAAACCTCAAACATAAGAAAGTCAAAAGATCAGTTCCAAGACCCCCCTGGCACCCGGCACCCGGCACCCACACCTGCCTTAACATCTATCAACTCACTATCGAGATTGTGTTCATCTTGCCCCCACCGCCCAAACTGGATTCCCCAGGAATAAATCAGCTCTCAGACCGAACTGACTGGTCATCACAGCCCGTGCCGCCGTGCCTGAAGAGGCCTGGCATTTCAGGGCTTCTCCACTCCAGCTGCCGACGCCTGGGACGCTCTGACCTTTAGCGGATCCACATGGAGATGTTGCAGCCACAGGAGCCGTTTCCTCAGTCTGAATCAGGCCCGTGGGCTCGGCCCTGTGTCTGGCTGAGCCACAGAGGATAGAGCAAATACCTCGGTCCACTCACGGGAACCCGAGGGCTGGGCTCACCGTCCAGCACAGCGCGGCTGCATTGGTTACTTGAGGCGACCTCAAGTGGAGTCTCTTAAGGTAATGGCGTTACATCCCACTGCCAAGCCAGGGCTAGGAAGAACATGTCCTCGTGGTCAACCACGCCTGAGCTCCTAGGGACAGTTTTAAGAGCTCCTCTGTTCCCCTCTATTCCCAGCCCCAGGGAGTTCTCTGGCTTTTTATCCGAACATTCCTTGATGAAATTACGGGAGGGGAATTGGTTTGTGAGTGAGCCAAGTTGAGAACTGTGGGTGTTCACGACTCTGTATTAGTTGTCCACTGCTGAGTAACAAATGATCGCTCGTTTCGTGGCTTAAAAAAGACATTCGTCATCTCTCGGTGTCTGTGGGTCAGGAGTCCGGGCCTGGCTCAGTGAAGCTTAGGGTCTCAGAGGGCTGCCATCGAAGTGCGAGCCTCTGGTTGTGGTCCCATCTGAGGCCGGGCTGGGAAGGGGTCTGCTTCCAAGATCACTCAGGTTTTGGCAGAATGCAGTTCCTGTGGTTGTAGGACTGTGGGCTTCAGATTTTTGCTGGCTGACTGTCAGAGACCACCTCTGGTCTGGCCCCTGGAAATGGCCCACAATCCCTTGTCATTTGGGCCAACCCACACAGGCAGCCTGCACCACGGCAGCTTGCTTTTCAAAGCCAATCAGCGAGCTTGAGATTCCAGTAAAATGGGCCCTAGGTAAGCTTACGTAGGTAATCACGTCCCCTTGGCCATGTTTTATGGGCTAGAAGCAAGTCACAGGTCCTGCTCACACTCCCAGGGAAAGGACTGTGTACGAGCATAAACATCAGGAGACGTGGGTCATGGAGGGGCTGCTCTAGGGTCTGTCCACCACAATGGCTCATTCATTCCTTCATTCATTCATTCAACTAATACCTACTGATGCCTTGTTCTGTGCAGGTATATGGATGTCAAAACAGTGAGCCAAACAGATGTAGCTCCTGGCCTCTGGAGACTTCTATGGAACACGTCACCTAGCTAGTGACTCAGGATCCCCGGGGGTGGGGGAGGAGGAGTGGGAGGGGAAACCCAGCTCTGAGTCTTTTGACTTGACCTTAGCCTTTCTGAGCCTCCCTTGGCCCATCTGTCCGGTGGAATACATGTGTTGGAGTCCCCCTTGACTCAGCCATCACCATGGAAAGCATCTGTTGGGCAGGTGTGACGTGTCCCCACTGGTCACGATGTTCTCAACCGCAATCCCATTCTGCCACCCATGGAAAAATGTGTGCAGCGGCCTCTGGGGAGAATCAAAGGAGTGACTCTTGGGTGTCCTGTGTGGGCAGAGAGTGGGGTGGGGCAGGGCTTAGGAAGAGAGGTGCTCGTGATGGAGACGTGCTCTGGGGCCCAACTCCAGCCCTTTAAGACTGTGGTCTTGAACATGAACATCTCCACGGGCCCGTGTACTCATCTCTAAAACGAAGGGGATGCTGGTGCCTTCCCCCAAGATCAGCGGGACGGCGATCTCTGCCTAGAATGTCTCAGCACTGCGTTGGGAACAAGGTAATTGCTTAGTGAGTGGTTACTGATCGTGAAGCACCTACTATGCGCTGGTTGTGTGCTGGGATGTTCCACGCTAGGCCCACTCTGGGGGGAAGGTCTGAGATGGGACTTAGCGTGGGGGCTGCCGTAGAGCGTACTCAACAGCGCAGGCCTGAGAGCTTGCCCATGACGACTTTTTAGTAAAGACAGAGCCTTCTGGTGGCAGCTGGGGAGAGTTCTGGGTGTGGGACCCCGGAAAACCTCTCCTCTGTGGGGCCCTGCTCTTGGCACCTGGGCCGGAACTCGTTTATGAGTGAGCCCTTCCCCTAGTCGAGTGTGGCTGCAAGGGCTCTCAGGAGCTGCTGCTTGGGGCAGAGGGCTCTGGGCTTCCTTCGAGCTGGCCGTGCTCCTCCCAGGACGAGCACCATCCGTGGCTCCCTGTGCTCTTGGGAGAAGTGCCAACGGCTGCCCACGGCTTGCAAGGCCCTGCATGGACCTGCCCCCCTGGCCTCTGCAGCCTCATCCCTCGTCTCCGTCCCCCTGGCTCTCTCTGCTTCAGAGCCTCGGGCATCCCTTCCACGGCCATGGCCATCCCTGACGCAGGGTCCTTGGGCACATTTCTCGTCTCCCTCCCTGGCTGCCGGCTCTTATTAACCCTGTGTGCTGCTTTCATGGGGAAACCTCGCCTGGCCCCTGCATTAGATCTTGTGCTTTATGTTCTAGAACTGTCTGTATTTCTCCTTCGCTGTACATTGTAAACCTGGACTTATTCAAATGGTCATTTGAGATCACTGGTTCGCTGTTTCCCCACTAAGCGGCAGATGTCACATGGACTTGTTATTCACAGAATGCCCAGGATCAGCACATAGTAGGTGTCGGTAATTGAGTGATTTGACTTAGCCAATGTCCAAAAACTACCCCAGTTTTTCCTGGTCTGCAGCCCGTGAAATGGTCTGAATCCCAGGGTTTGGGACCTTAAAGGGCATCTCATCTTGCCCCCTTATCTTCACATGGGGAGACCGAGGCAAAGAACAGCAGGGCGGCACTTAAATTGAGGAGCCAGGCACACATAGACTCGTATCCCTGCCCATCCACTCGGTCACCGCCCATGCCTTAAACTACCATTTAAATAAAGTTCATTTTTTCCTTGATTCTTCAGCTAGGGTCATTATAGAAGATTCAGAAAAAAATACAAAAGGTCCATCTAAGAAAATATCTAGACCTAATATTCCCACAGCCTAAAACTCAAACCCTCCAGTCCAGAGGTCCCTGTGCCAGATTCAGCAGCCCTGACCAAGGCTCTTTTTTTTTTTTTTTTGCCTTAAAGAGAACCTCTCCCCACTTCCACCAAGCACAAGCACTCGGCGTGTTGAAGTGCTTCCTTCCAGTCTTTTTTCTAGGTCTGATTTTCCCCATAGGTGAGAGCCCTCTGTGGAGGTCTAACATTTTCAATCCCTTCCACTGACAGCACGTCCCCTTGAGGGTAGAGTCCAGGAGACTCTCACAGGGCCAAGGAGAGAGATTTGCATTCAGTAGGTGCTCAACAATGATCTTTTCATCAGCTGAAGGAATGCGAGGGAGAGCAGAGATGCAATCATGGAAGACTTTCGGAAGGAGACAGCTTTTGACCTGGGTGTTGGGAGAGCTTCCCTTGAGGTAGGGAGGTGGCTATGCCTCCCAGCAGTCTATGGGCGGGGCGGGGCCTGAAGCTCACCAGTCACTGGCTGCCCCTTCCTCAAATGTGTGCACATGTGCTTTCTCTTTGAGTGACAGAAGATGCTCGTCCCAGGCTGCTAGGTTCCAGCTCAATTACTCCTGGATTGGCCATCGAGATGTTTAGAAATAGAATGAGCACTGGTTTGGGAGTCAGGGAGACCTGGATGTGAATTCTGGTCCTGCTCACTCTGCCTGTGCCGAGTCGTCGTCCTGGGTGTGACCCATACCTGTGTGGCCACAGGAGGCCCGGTCTGCGGGAGGGCCCCATGCTTGACTTAATGCCTCTGTTACCATCTTGCAATTCTTATAACTTTCGAACAGAGGGCCCTGCAATTCATTTTGCGCTAGGCCCCCCAGGTTTTGTATCTTCTCCTATGGACTTGGAGGAGTCTTTCAACCCTGCAGCATCTCACCCTTGATTTGCAAAGGGGAATGACTATGGTAAGCTCACAGTGTCCCTGTAACACAGAAATGTACCGACACGAGTAACTGCTGCACCTTGCGTACTCTGGGCGTGTGCTGGTCGCTGGCCCTGTGCTGGTGCTGAGTTCTTTCACTGTCCTAGTTGTCCTCTGAGGAAGGAGCTCCGGTCATACCCATTTCATTGGTGAGGACTCTGAGGCTCAGGGTGGCAAAGTCGCCCCAGAGAAGGTAGCAGTGCAGCCACGAATGCAGCATAACTGGGGTCTCCTCTGTGCCCCTCCCCACCCCGTGCTTGGGCAGCATGCTGCCTGCCCACAGGGCCCGTGGGGCCTGCCGGGCCTCCTTCCCGGGACACAGGCGTCCGTCACTGAGCTGTCTCCCCTCTTTCCTTTCTGAGCCCGGAGCACGAAAGCCACACATTCTCAACAGCTCCGAGAGAACAAACGGTCTCTAAGGAGGAAGGCTTTGTTTCTCCCCATCCCCTTCCCCGGCGCTGCCCCCCGCCCCGCAGCCTCCCCAGCAGGCGGGAGCCAAGGCCTGAACGATTTCAGCTGCTTTGGCAAGAGCATCTGTGAGATCATGGGTGGGTCCCCTGTGTGGGGCGTGGGGGTGGGAGGGAGGGCCTGTGGGGGCGGGGAGGGGCTGCATTGTCCCTGAGGACTCTGGGAGGACCACCTTGGGCAGGTGGTTGTGGTGGGGCAAGGGGGCTCTGAGATTCTGGGGGTGTAGCAACTTGCCTCTGCTCGCCTCACCAACTGGAGGGAGGGAGTGAGACGCCCACCCCAAGCCCGACGTCTTCTAATAATAAGTTGCTGTGTGAGTTTACAGAAGGTGCTCCCCTCTTTGGGCCTCGGGTTCCACCCATCTGCTTCCGTCTCTGTGGACGGGCCTGTGCTGGGTATTTCACACCAGTGGAGTCAGACACTGTGTGGCTCCTTGGTTCTGGCTTATTTCACTTAGCAGGATGTTTCCAGGTTCGTCCGCATCATAGCGCATGTCAGGACCTCATTCCTTTCTGTGGCTGAATAATATTCCACGGTGCATTGTATGTGCCACATTCCATTTATCCATCATCAGTGAATGGGCGATACCTTAAAAATGTAACACAAACATCCAGAAAGTGTATATCGTTAGAAAAATTCATATGATGGGGAGGGTTTGGTGCTGGAAAAACAATCACCCTCTCTCCCGCCCCTTCCCTGGATAATCACGGCCAACACACCGTTGTCGTAACCATGCACCTGGCCTGGTGACACACGAGATTCTGCTCGACACTGTGCCCCGCAGCCAGCCTTCTTCCTGCCCCTTCGCAGTCACTGGAAGGAGGGCGCCGACGTTGCACGTCCCCCCTGGAAATCTGCGGCGATGTGGCGGTTTCCCGAGGGCCCCGGCACCACAGCCTGGAATATGCTGCCCGAGTCCGGGTCCCTAAGGCGCCTCTGTGGGGGCAAGAGGCCTGGCGGCATCTGGGGACCCCCTCTTCCCTCCCCATATAAGGAATAGCTTTGAGGGGTGCCAGCCCAGGCGGTGCAGGGCCTGGAGTTTCAGTTTAAACATCTCTCAACCCTCAATTCTTTCTATGACAATCACTCCATTCTTCAAAGACTCCTTGGGGCTATATCTCCTTGGTTTGGGGCTTTAAAAATAATTTTCTCCCCTTTTTATCCAGCTAGCCCTTCCTGCTGGCTCACCAAGCTTTGTAAAATGCTCAAGAATAAGATGCAAGTTGGGGGAAGGGCGGGCGGGGGTGGGGCCCTGGTGGAGGCCCACGGGACCTGGGTCTGAGCAGGCCAAATTCTTCAGAGGTAGGATTTCTGCGAGAGGTCAGCTTGCCCAGGTGCCACTCCCCCTAAAGGAAACACACTGAAACCCAGTCCAGGCGGCGGCCGCAGCCTGCTCACCTGGAGGATGGACCGCTGCAGACTGCTCCCCGGGAAGCAGCGAGGGGCTGGGGGCTGTCTGTGTGGCCCCCCGTTATGCCTCAGAACCGTCAGCTGGGGGGTGAGTGCAGGGTGCAGCCAGGAGACCTGGGGACAGGGCAGGCTTCAGGGCCCGAGGCCTCTGACATTGCACAGGATCCCGTGCTCAGAAGAGCCACACACTTGGCTGGAAGCTCTGTCGCTGACTGCCTGGAATCCTTAACACATTTGTGAACCCGGGCTCCTGCGTTTTCAGTTTCCGCAGGGCCTTGTGAGCCGTGTAGCTGGTTCTGTCGGCAGGTCTAGTCACAGTCTTGGCAACGACCCTCTGGGCCTGGCACAGTCCCTCTCAAGCCCTCAGTTTCCCAGCTGCAAGATGGGAGGACCTTTTTGCCATTGGCTCTGTAGAATGATTTTGGGGGTGCCGCCACCCCTGCCCCCAAGAGTATTCCCACCCCCCCACCCAGGTCTTGCTGGATGCTCAGTCTCTCTGGGTGAGGCTGGGCAGCTGCAACTCCAGCTACAACACCAGGAGGACCACCGTCCCAGACAGGTGCTGCTGTGGCCCACACAGGAGGGGCAGAGCCTGGTCCTGAGGCTGTCAGCCCGGCCTCTGCTGTGGATTCCCGGGGCATTGTGGGTAAATGTGTGGCTGGATGTGTGCATCCAACCTCAGGGCCCGTGGAGGCTGCAGAGGTGTCCGCAGAGCCAGGTGCTCCTACAGCAGAGGGACGGAGGGGCATCTGCAGGGCAGGGCTCCTCAAGGCGTGGGGAGGAGGGGGACCTGGGCCAGGGGAAGGGAAGGGGGGCAGTGCTAGAGGCAGGGATTGCAGGTCAGCTGCCTCCACCCTCAGCAGGAACAGGCTGGGGATGACAAAGATGACGGGAGGGACAGAGGAGGCACAATCCCTGGGATGCGATGGCCAGGGGCAGGGGGAAAGGGGCAGGAGAGGGGAGCCTGACAAAGGCAGCCAGTGGGGGAGGGGCAGGAGGAGGAGGACCTTCTGTCTCCCCATGTGTTTTGAGTTCAGGGCTGGCTGAGGCTCTGGGCCCTGTTTGCTTTGGAAGGGCCTCCAGTTAACTCCTTCCTGCCTGGCAGACTCTCTGTGGCCGGCTGGAGATGGAGGCGCTGGGAACGTGGGAGCTGGGGGGGCTCTGGCTCCGTTTCCCTACCTGGTACTCTGGGGCGTGTCGGGCGATGAGAACAAGGACCTGGAGAAGGGCTGGGATTAAACGCCTCCATAAAGCCTATGCCCTCGGCACCCCGAGGGCCTCCCACCCTGGCCCGGCTGGGACTCCATGCCTGCTCAGGGAGTCGCTCCGACTCGGGTCTCCGTGTGTGGCACGCACGCTCGTGCACACATGCTCACGCTGTTAGCAAGTCCCGCACACCCATTTATTTCTCTCCTCGCCTTCACCACGACCCAGCCAGCCAGGTGTCCCGGCCAGCCAGGTGTCCCACGACCTCCGTGATGGGGAACAAGGCCCAGAGAGGGATAACGACTTGTGTGTGATCACCTAGTCAGTGGCTGAGCCAGATTTCGAATTCATGTCTCCTGGGCACCAGGGGCTGACTTAAAATACTCCCTCTTCTCCACCCCGGGGTGAGGTCCTGGGTCCGGTCCACACCTCCCCCCCCCACACCCTGCCTCCCCATCTTCCTTCTCTCAGGGCTGAGCCATCACCCTCGTCTCTTTTTGTCTGCATCTGGCCCGAGGCCAACCACTGCAGTGAATATTTCGAGCTAGAAAAGTTGCAAAACAGACTATTAAGGCTTGGTGGAATGTAAGAAGGGGGATTCACCCCCTCCCCCTGCCGCTGGCCACACTCAGGCAGAGGGGCGAGTCCAGGGGGTTCCTTTGAGATGCCTTCTTTTGGGGGCTTCCCGAAGGCTGTCCTTCTGTTTCTGTCTATCTATCCATCCATCTCTCTCTCTCTATCTACCTATCTATCTTAATGAACAGAATGAGAGGAGGTGACTGAGACCCCGGAGTTGTGACAACAAGAGCTAATATGTACCGAGCTCCTGCTACATGCAAGGTTCTGTCACCCCCATTTCACAGAGGAGCAAACAGAGGCACAGATAGGGAGCTCCGTTTAGCCAGCTAGCTTGTGGCCAGGCCAGAGTCTGAGCCTGGGATTGTCTAAACCATCAGGAGCCCCCAGACGTAGTGGTGTGAGTCAGCAGCGTTTGTCTCACTCATGAGCCTGCAGGTTGGTGATTCAGACTGGGTTTGCATGAGCAGTTTTTCTGATCTTGGCTGGGGTAGCTCATACGTCCAGGGCTTAGCCGGCTGTGGGTTGGTCTGGGATGGCTCTGGCTGGTGACAATGAGACTCTGCCCCATTGTCACTCATCCTCCAGCAAGCTACCTTGGGTGTATTCTTGTGATAATCACAGAGGAGCAAGAGAACTCAAATAAAAACACGAGCAAGTTTCAGGCCTTCGCGTGTGTCATACTTGCTCACCTCTCATTGGCTAAAGCAAGTCACGAGGTCAAGCCCAGCATCAAAAGGGGAAGGCCGTGTAAGGTCACATGGCCAAGGGCATGGATACCGGGAAGGTGAGGCTTGGGGCCATTAATGCCAGCTGCCATAAGCGGGGAAGAGGAGAAAAAGCGAAGCAAAGCTGTCATTTCTTCCACAAACACAATGCCACCACAATGCCCTGTGATACTCTTTTCCCACTTAGCAACACAGCAGAGACGATTCTCTGACAGTTTCTCCAGACTAACCTCACTCTTTCCAGCAGCTGCCTAGGAACTTCACTCCCCACAGCCAGCTGCTATCTCACATGCACACGAAAGCACTGCGGCACAGAGAGGTGAAGTGACTTGCCCGAGGCCACACAGCAGCAATCGGGAGGCAGGCCCTGGATCTGCTGCTGGCACCACACTCACACTCTTTCAATTCCTTTTTGAGCACCGTCTCAGGGGCCAGTTTGGGCAATCCTCGAGGCCACTAGGGGTTAGCTACCGAAGCTCAAGAAAAGCGGGATTTCAGAGTCAAGTTCTCCCCACCTCCTGATCTAAGAAATCGTGAAGCAAAGTTCCCCTCGCCTTTAAAAGCAGCCCTGACGGCTTTGCTGTTTGGAAAGAGCCGAGAAGGGCTTTCGCACTCCAAGGGATGCGTGACCCGGGGGAAGGAAGACTTGCTCGGGCTTAGAGCACCTTGGGCTCCCACCCTGGCTTTCCCCCTGGGAATGAGTGGCTTTCGGCAAGTCCATCAAGATCCCTGGACTTGGGGCGCCCTCCCAGTAACACGGGGGCTCTGATTCCAAGGAAACATGGAAAACATCCTGAAGAGCCGTTGAAACATAGAGTCCAGTGGCTTGTTAGGAACGCGTCCAGGAAAGTCGGGGCTGCATTGCAGTATGAACCTTCTCCAGGTCCCCTTGGGCTCACTTTCCTCCTCTGAAAATTGGGGGGGAGGTACCCACGCCACCAGGGCAGGTGAGCTCATGGATGGAGGGGCCCTGGCACAGACCTGGCTCCAGGCAGGTGTGTAGGGCCTCAGAGTCCTCAGCTAAATGCTGTCCCTGAAGCTGACCGTCCAGCTGGTAGGGCTGGAAAGCCCTGGAAGGGGCTTGGTCTTGGTCTGTGCTCGGGGGAATTGAGGTTTACAGCGGCAGGGAGGTTTCTAGGGCTCTGAGGATTTAGGGACAGTGCTGGGGTCAACACGCATCTGCTGAATCTAAGCCCCAAACGCTTCTTTCCTGACCCATCAGGTGAAGAGGAAGAAGATGCTACTGGCATTCACACCATGGTCTTTGGACTTGGCTTTCTCATGGGAGATTTCATTAATTCTCACAATACCCCAGGAGGCAGGTGCCGTGGTTATTGCCATTTTATAAGGCAGGAACCCGAGGCTTGGAGACCTCAAGTGGTGGAACAGTTGGGTTGTGGGGTGCAGTTTCTATAGGAGGTCAGCTGCAGCTCTGTGGCTTTCTCTCCCCCTGGATAGAATCCGCTGGGAGGCGAGTGAGTGAGGATGATGTCATTAGAATCCACAGTGAATAAAATGAAAAAGGAACTAAGTCATTCTCAAGTGTCAGCACTTGAACTGTTACTGGCAACAAGTGATTCGGGACGTAGTTCACAGCCAAGGGTACCAGGGTGGGCCTTAGTCATCCTCTGCTTAACATCAGAAACGAGGCTTGAAATTGGGTAAAGGCAAACGGGGGTTTTGTGGAAATACTGGGCGTCTGTAGCCAGCAAGGAGGCTTTGAGATGGGCTGCTGCGCGACCTCAGGGGAGTCGCTGGACTTTACAGTCTCTGCCTCCTTTCATTTGTGAAATGAGTTTGAATCAAACAATATTTAAGGTCCCTTCTGAGTCCATCACTCAGGACCGGGCAACATACACATGTTTAGGAGGACAGGCACTGAATGTGGCACATCTAAGTTGAAGCCCTGACCAGAAACCCTGCCTCTACAAAGCTTGAACAAAGCAAGACACAAAATAAATAAATAGAATAAATAATAACATAAGGAGGAGCTGGGAGAGGAGTAAGAATCTATTGGCTGCAGTAATTGGTATCAGCTTCAGGAATGGCTTGATCCAGATGCTCAAATGAGGTCACCGGGGCTCCCTTTCTTTGTCTCTCCAGCATTCTTTCATCTTGGCATCGTTCATACAACAGCAAGTTGTATGCTGTCAACTGCTGCATACAACGGCTGTCAAGAAGTGACAGTGCCGAGGCTCCGAGCTGTAATGTCTTCACCTTTTTCAATGCCAGCGAGCAGGAAGAGCTCCCATAAATGTGTCCTGTTTCCTTGGCTCCTTCCGATTGGAGTATGTGCACCTCCTGGAATTTATCACCGATGCGAGGGTGGGAGAGGCCATCCTGAGCCAATCGGGACCCACCCGCTCCACTTGGCCGAGAATGGGATAGGCTTTTCCAAAGGCAAAATAGCGATGCTGTTGGCTGGAGAAGGGGTGAGCGGATGGGTGCTGGGGAGGCAAACACAGGCACCGCGGCAAGCGTCAGCCTCTGTGAGATGTCGTTTTCACAGATACAGTGGGGCCAGTCCTCACGTTGACCTGTGAGAATATGATGAAAAGATGTAGATAACTATTCAGCTCAGTGCCTGGCGTGGAGAAGAACCCCTTGTCTGAGAAAGGAGGGGGTTACAGAATCTGCAGGGAGCCCTGTCGTTCTGTGAGCCCACAAGCCAAGGGCAAGGGCCTCCCCAAAGCTGCCCCGAGATGCAAAGACACAGGTGCTGCAGTCTCGTCATTTCGGAAACATTGGATTTACTAACACTTGGTGTGTCTCTCCCCTGCGGGACTTGTCAGTGCCTCTCCCGTGCTAGCTGACTCAGGGGGCCTGTAAGAAGGGGGCACGGCAGGCAGTGTTCTCCAAATCTGACTCACGCCTGGACCTCTTTGGTTTGCTTTTGTGGAACACCCTCTTGCAGGTGGTGTTCCGGCCCCAGGACTCTGGGAAGTGTCGGGCTCACGGAACACACCTGGACTCGGTCACCCCCTTTCCCTCTGCCCTGGCCAGGTCTACCTGGGTATTTCAGAAGTGTACCAAGTCCTCCTTTACACAGGGCAGAGAACACATTTCTTGGGTCATTGGGAAAACAGGAAAACCATTAAGTGAGATGAGGTGAGAAATACACGAGGTGCGTGTATTTCCTTCTTAACAACGTACCTGCCAACAAAGCACTCGATCGATATGAACGAATATGGAGTAAAATTGGGACCCTCGTGCCCCAGCCCTACTTCCAATGCTATCCCCCTCCTAAGAGGTCAATTCATTCGATATTTGAACATCCTTCTAGATGTTTCCTTGAGATTTTGCATGTATAACATGCGCTCTTCGACAACGTTTAACTTTTTCACATAAATGACATTTACTTTGCATGTGATCACTATATTTTGCAGGATCATTTACAACTTACCTGATATATGCAAACTCCCCTTCATTTCCTTGTAATCAGGCAGAGCATTCGGCTTTCAGCCAATGAGCAATGCATGCAGGAGCAGGCGTGAGTTCTTTATGCACATTCTTCCCCGCGGGAAGGGCCATGGGGTTGGTGTTGAGAGAGTAGAACCACGGGGTGAACTCAGACTGGGTTGCCGAGTCACCCCAGATGACATTGAGAGAGAGGATGGTCACCCTGGGGAGTGACAAAACTCACGTCAGTTTGGTGTGAACAAGAACTAAACCCTTTCTGTATTAAGCCACTGAAATCCTGAGGCGTATTTGTTATTGCAGCCTAGTCTGGCCTATCCTAACTAACATTCCATGTGGCTTTCTTTATTTCATGGACATCCTTCCGTACCTTGACACGTAGCTCTAACCCGTTCTTAAAAACACCTGTGTACTGTTCCACAGGGTGTCTCTACCTGGACTCATCTGACCAGTCCCCTTTAAATGATTTTTAAATTATTTCCAATTTTTCAGTATTACAAACACCAGTCTATAAACAACGCTATCATATGTTGCATATTTTTACACACCTTTGAGCACAGGGGTCCTGGCCGTGTCGTTGCTAGGTCAGTGGGCACGAGCATTTAACATCTCTATAGACACTGCCAAGGGACCCACCAAGAAAACATCGCCAGTTTTCGCTCAGTGCCTCTTTGTCCCGCGCCCGCCCTCGAAGACTGTTACTCATCTTTCCGTCTTTGTCGATGCGACAGGCAGAACACGATGTCTCATTTGAACTTGTTTCCCAGCAAGTTGTTTGCCCCCTTAGGCCATTTGGCTGTCCTGCCGGTATCCCCCTGCTTGTTTGGGAGAGAGATTCCACCCCCCAAAATCTACATAGGCTGCTGTCATTCTGTGATTCTCTGTCATTGGCAGAGGTCCCCAAATGTGTGCCATGATAAAAAAAAAAAAGAGGCGCTATAGTCAAACTGAGAAACGCTGGATGCCATGACCTCTAGTGTGTTTCTTTCCCGCAGGACTTGCCAGGGCCTTTCACACCTTAGTTGACTTCAGGGGACTGCGAAAGGCAGTCACGGCAGGCAGAGGTGGACACTGGACATGCACACACACAGACACGGGGACGAGAGAGTGAAAAAGAAAGGGAGGCAATGGCAGATGCGAAGATGCAGGAGTGAAGGTGGGTTCGCAGACCCCTGCGTGGCGGGGCTGGAGAGACCCCAGGACACAGGGAGGGGGGGAGAGACCCCATCACCTCTGTGGGCAGTAGCTGGGGGACCAGCCAGCATTCAGGTAGGGCCAGGGGCTGGGGAGGGCTATGGGCTCCGCTCCTGTTGGCCGAAAGCCACAGGAGCCTGGCTCGTCTGCAGAGTTCTTCAGGCTTCTTCCCCCTATCTCGGTGTTCTTTGGCTCCGAACAACCCCCTCCCAGCCAGGGAGGAGATAACGCTCGGTCCAGGCCCCTGGGGCACCGGGAAGGACGTCAGGAAATACCCGGAGCATGACGCACCTCCCCGCCCTCCCCTGTCCGATCTCATTTTCGTGAAGTGTGGAAAAAGAATGGGGCTGCTGAGGGAGGCTTGAACATTTGGAGTTGCTTCCTGTTTTCTCTCAAATCAGTCTTTTTCCTGAGACGCCGTCTCTGGGCCTGTTGAACCCTGCCTTCTGGCGGGTGTGTGGCCTGCATGTCTGCACAGGCCCGTGCCGGTGCATGCACGCTTGCGTGCCCTGCACTCCGTGAGCCAGTTGACAGAGACCTAGCAGAACCCTGGAGGCGGGCTCCTCTTCTCCTTACACAGGCTCTTTACTCTTGCAACTTCCCAAGAAAGAAAGGGGGGGGGGTCAGCCTAGATGCCTCTTCTTCTAGGAAGCCTTCCCAGATGCCCCAGCAACCCTCTTTGTCTCATTCACACCTACACCTACAGTAAGAACAAATGAAGGCTTTAGGGCTACACTTTCATGATGACACTGAGAACAATGGTGGTCAGAGAGGACGATGATTTGCCCAAGGTCACGAGCGTGTCAGCAGCTCCACGGAAAAGCGGAGCCCAGTGTTCCTGATGCTTGGTGCAAAGTTTATTTTAGGTCATTATGCAAGATGCTCAAAGAAACGAATAACCATTACCGAGCAATGACTTTATGTTTGTATTTCTCCCGAACGACCTATGAAGAAGGAGCCGTTATTTCTCTGGCATCACCAATGAAGAGACTGAGGTTCAGGGACGCTGGGGCTGGCTCAGGGGCAATTCTGTGGGAGATCCTGGCCTGGGCCTGTGGGGCCGCTTCCAGAAGCTGACTCCCTGTCCAGTAGCACAGAGCGCGGGCCAGGAGCTGGTGAGGGCAGAGCCTTACCTAACCTTGACCAGAGACTCAGGGCAGGACTCACATGCTATTTTAGGCTTTTTTAAAATTTCATTTTTTTATAGCAGGAGATCAATGGCATTCAACCGAGTCAGACTGCAAATCTACTCTTTGGGGAACTTTGTGCCAAGCTGAGCCTGCTCCTTCCGGAACTCACAGAGACTCCTTGTGTTGGCTCTGGGGAGAGCCACCAGGCCACGGGGCCCGGGCAGTAAAAGGCCCTTTCTGTCTCGGTGTCAACAGCAATTTCCAGTTGAGCTCCGGTGGAGCTGTGGTTGGAAAGCAGGGAAAAAGCGGAGAGGCTCCCGCAGGGGTGGGGTACCCTCTGCAGTGGCATGGAAGGTCACCTGCTCTGAATTCCCAGTCGTTGCTTTCCTCTGGTGTGGCACCCACATCCATGCACACCCACACCTCTGCTAGCTCGCAGGCAGGCACACGCCCCCCCCCCCAACACAAACCCGCACACACGTGTCAACGTGCACCCACACGCACCTGCGCACACTGGATGGGAAGACCTTGGAACCCCAGACCTTGCCTTCCTCGATCTTTGGCCTCCTGCAGTGACCTCTCCCAGCACCGGCTACTTCCATCTGGCAAAGCGGGTGAAATTCCCGATGGTGAGCTCAGGGTGCACGGAGATACGCCGAACTGCTCCCTGATGCCACCTGAAGCCATCATGTGACCTTGCTGCTCTGTGCTGTCGCCCCCAGCCGTCCACCCCTCTCTCTCCCGGGTCGCAGCAGCCCCATTCTTTCCTGTTAGGAGAGTTGGTTACTGCTCATTCTCCCAGGAGACTTCACAGGGCCCAGTGAATCTGCCCAGCCAGATGCCTTAAGTCCCTGGCCCCCCAATGGGCAGCTCACCCTCGGCTAAAGGTCCATCGCTTTGCTCAATCAACATGGACAGGTGTGGGTCACACAACCCAAACAAAGGCTTCTTAGGGATTTAGGGTTGGTGGAGGGGGTCCTACCAGAAATGGGTGAGGGTGGTCTGGCTCCCTGAATTAAGCCGGGAGCAGCCAGCGAGGAGCAGAGGCTCAAACCCTGCCCTGCCTCGCCCACTGGCAGGATGCTTTTGGACACGTCCCTGGAATGAGGTTCTGTTGCGCGATTTACAAGGCGGCATCATAATAAGAATAGCACTGGTTTCCCAGGCCCACTGTGCACAGCCAGCTGTGTGAGTCCAGCCGGGCTGTAGGCCCAGAGCCCGGCACCAAGGACACCTTCAGGGAGCCGTCCCTCAGTATCGCGGGGAATTCGTTCCAGGGTCCCCGCGGGTACCAAAATCTATGGATGCTCAAGTCCCTGATAGAAAATGGTGTAGTGTTTGCATATAACCTATGCACACCCTCCCATATATTTTAAATCTCTAGATTACTTACAGGACTTAATACAATGTCAATGCTATGCAAGTAATTTATACTGTATTGTCTAGAAAATAACAACAAGAACAAATTCTGTACTTATTTAGTGCAGTTGCACCCACCGTAGGCCTAATAACTACATAGTACATGTTAGCAACAATGTAGCATTCTTTTTCTGAGCATTTTTGATCTGTGGTTGGTTGACCCTGCGGAGGCAGAGCCCGCGGACACAGAGGGCCCCACGGACTGTGGACTCCACTGGACCCCTAAGTTCAGACACTGAGGGGTTTGGACTTCCTCCTCTCCACCCTTCCCTGGAGACACCTTTCCCAGAGCTGACAACGGTTTGAACCGAGCGAGTTCATCTAATTTTAAGTCCTGGTGCGCCTCTGATTTATTTTGGTCTCTGAACTGTTGCTCGGCACCTGTTGGCATCTTGGAATGCAAAGTCCTTCTATTTTTAAGCGCCAGCCGGGGCAGGTCTAATTATAGAGGGCTCCCGCGCGGGGGGCTCCCAGGGGAAGGCAGGCTCTGTCATTCGGAACGCCTGGGGCGAGGCGGGTGCAGATGGAGGTGGCGAGCGGTCCAGAGGGACTTGTGCAGCTGGTACCCCCACACCCCAAACTACTGTTCTCCAGAACTTTCACTCTGGCAGGCGTTTTTCACGTACCATCAGATTTGCTTTTCCCTTGAAGTTTCCATCCGTCAGTGCTTCCCGGGTGTCCACAACGTGCTAGGCCTTGGGGTTGCAGAGATAAGTCTGACTCAGCCCCGTCAGCAGAGCATTCGGGGTCCGGCGCACGCAGGCAAGCCGAGGATGGCCATAGTGCAGTGTGACAGAGACCTGACCAGTGCCCGGCACCCAGCTGGCTTTGAGGAAACATCTGACAAATGAATGACAGCAACACTCATGGTAGAGACAAGATAAACGTGCTTCAAGAAGGCACACTCCAGCCCTGGCCAGGTGGCTCAGTTGGTTAGAGCATTGTCCTGATATGCCAAGGTTGCAGGTTCAATCCCCAGTCAGGACACCTACATGAATCAACCAATGAATGCATGAATAAGTGCAACAATATAGGGGTGTTTCTCTCTCACTGTCTCATCAGTAAATAAAAAATTGAAAGACAGAAGGCACATTCCATCTTTTCTTGGGGGACAGGGAGAATGTGTCATAGAGGAAGTTATACGCTAAGCTGGTCTTGAAGGAGATAAAGCGTTTCCCACGTGGAGGAGAGAGGAGGCGTGGGTGTGATGTGTTGCTGGGGCCCCACCTGTATCCCCTAGCACCAAGCCTTTCTGCATGCACCAGCCGCACCCCATGGCCAGCACCGGAGCCCCCTGTCTGAAGGCTGGTCTGGCCACCACGTCTGGTCTGTCCTCTTGAGGTCAGGGGGGAATAGCCTGGGAACTATGCCTTCCAGAAAACCCTCAGCCACTCACTGATGAGAGCTGGTGTAGGAGTACCCGGGCTCCGTCCCTTCTCAGGCCAGATAGCTCTGCGGTGTGTGCATTCTGCAGAATTTCCCAACGTTCCCCAGTGGGGGTGGACCCCAGTTGCCCACGGAGGTGACTGCCTTTGATAAAGCATCACTTATGACAAGTACATGCGGCCTTGTAACCTGTGTCACCACCCGGACACATAGCATTGCCATCGCCTCCCTCAGAGTCCCTTGTGTGTTCCTTCTCTGTTTCTTTTTTTTTTTAAGGCCAGTTGGAATTTGGTTTTCTGTAAAGCCCATGGCAAGAGTCCTCCCTGGTGAAACGGGGCATGGCCCTCCCAAGGAGGAGGTCCCCCAGACCACCGGCTCCCTCCCCCCTTCTCACCTCCTTCCTGCAAACACTGGTTAAGTGCTCACATCCACCAGTGCCGCCCACCAGCCCCCGTCCCCACCCCCCACCCAGCAGTCGGGATGGGTGTCCCCGTCCGGGTTGGGAGGAGACAGTCGCCATACAGATACGGTTTGCTAGCGTGAGGCTGTCGTCAGCAGAAATTTGGTCCCTTGCAGCCCCCACTCAGGGGGCCTCTGGGAGGGCCGAGCCTCTCCCAAGCCTGGGGAATGAATGGGGAGCAGGGCCAGACCAAGAACTGGATCATCAGGGCCCTGCAGTTGGTGCAAGGTCAGTGTTTTGCAGCCACTTTCTCCACTGGGCCACGAGGGAGTGGGCCCTTCCATGCTCAGTGAGCCCAGTGCTGAGAAGAGGAGTTTCCCCGGTGAGTGGGGACGAACACAGTGGTGGGGATGGCCCTGCTGGCGGGAGGCAGCAGCGGGAGGAGAGAGGAAGGAGCTTAAGGGGCTGGGGGTCGGTGGCCTGCTCCACTATGTGGCTTGGGGCAGTCACTCCCTGAGCATTTCAGCACTTAGTAGGCACCTGCTGTGTGCCTGGCACTCTGTGGATGGGTGTTGGGCTGTTGCCACCTTACAAAAGGACTCGTGGATGTAGGGACGGAGGAGACCCGCAGGATGGCTCTGTCTAATGCTCTGGCTCTGCACCTGGGGAAACCGAGTCCCAGAGGGAGAGTCCTTCCACAGGTTTGCACCCCCAGTGACCCGCCCTGACCACGGTCCCCCCACATCCTGAGGAGACCCGATCTGGAAGAGGACATTCCTTGGACCTCTCACCGGGCAAAGACCCTGTCCAGCCTCTACCTCCACCCCTCCTTCCGCAGCGCCTGTGTCAGAGTCTGACCGCACCGGGAACACCTCCTTCTCCTGCTCTTCCCTGTCTGCAGCTCTTTGGTTGGAAGGGCCCGGACATCAGGGAGCCACATGGACCAGGGTGCCAGTCCCAGCTCTGGTCCCCATGGGCTGTGGAATCCTGCCCTTCACCTCAGGATTGGGCGAGGAGTCCAACAGAGGGCAATGGTGAAGATGAGCCCGGGGTGGCCCTGTGCGAGCGGGCAGTGCCGTGCAGCGAGAATGCCGGGGCTCCATATGCATCCCGGAGGTGCCTGGGGCATGCTGAGGCTGCCTTCTCATTTCTGGTCTCTGCACTGGAAGTCCTTTTCTTGCATTTAAAGCCGCCCTCCCCGCCAACCTTGAAACCTCCCAATTTCCCCAGCTCAGGAACTGACTACAGGATGCCTAGGAGGAAGGGACCGTTGCTCCGGAGTCTTTCAGGTGCCCCCTGGCTTGGCACAGGTTCTGAGCTGGACGGGAGCCGGGCATCGGCAGGAGTGACTGTTCCTACAGCAGGCGGGAATGCTGTGGGGGGACCCCTCTGTGCAGATGTGGGGTTGGGGGGGTGGCAACTTTCCCAGTGTGGGGAGACCCAAGGCAGGGCTCCGCACCTCGAGCATCTTCTGAGCACTGGCGGCATTCCTTGTTTAACCCCGCCTGGCCGCCGCTTGCTCACTGGGGTAGCATCGGTAACCCCATTTTAGAGCAGAGGAAACGGAGGCTTGGGAAGACTCGACCATCAGCCAGAGCTCATACACAGGGATCTAGGAGGTGTGAAAGCCAGGGTCCCTGCCTCTGCCTTCACCTTCGGTCACCGGGTCCAGTCCAACTCTAGGGCCTCCATGGCCCAGAGGCGAAAGTGGAGGCCGGACAGGAACTAATCATTGGCTCTGAAACGTGAATATGCATGAGCGTGCCCTGGAGGGCTTGTTAAAACAGGCTGCTGCTCCACGCCCAGCAATCAATTGCTGGCTCATTAGCTCAGGGAGGGGGCCCAAGAACGTGCATTCTTAACTCGTTGAGGGAGAGGCTGAGGCTGCGGGCCTGGGGACCACACTGGGAGACCCCCGTAAGCGGCGTGAACCCAGATCCTTGGGAGCAGGGACACTGAGTGTTTCCTTTGATGTGCTGCTGTGCCCGCCTGCTCCCCAGCCCTGCGATCCAGGGGCCCCAGCACGTTTTTTGGAGGGGCTGGCCAGCCCGGAGCTCCTGCTGCGATGGGGTTGGCGTTCAGCAAATTCAAATGCAGCCCTGGGGAGGAGATGACATAGAGCTTCGGGGATCGATATTCCCCTGAAGCACCGGAGAGCAGGGGTGGGTGGCGATCCAGGTGACAGCTCCCCTGAAGCCGCGGGCCCCCCATCAGGCCCCTGCCAGGCCGCCCTGATCTATCAGCTCTCCCCTGGGAACCTCCCAACTTGCCGTTGGTAAACAAAGCCTTGATTTCCCAGGCCGGTGGAGGAAATTTTCAGGCCTTTCTAATTAAGTGTCCTGGTGAAGGGCAGCTGCTGAAGTCTGGCGCTGGGTGCCCGTCAGGCAGGTGATGAATGGTAACAACACATCATCCGGTGGCAGCCTGGCTGTGAGCTATGGGGGTCATATATCAGAGAGGGGCCGGCTGGTCTTCCCTGTACGTGGGCGCAGGAAGCTTGGGTTCTAGCAGGGTGGGGGTGGAGAGGGGCCTGGCTAGTCAGGAGTGGGGGTCCTCTCACCTCTTATGGTGAAGAGGACGGGGGGCCGAGCAGGCGGTGGTGAGCCCCCACGGCCCAGTCACTCCTGCCCCCACCCCCACCCTTTTCCTCATCTGCCCGTCACCCTGGAGAAAGTCAGAATCTGGATTCCGTTCTGCTCTTTCCCTTACTCCTTGCGTCCAGTCCATGGGCAGCATTCCGAAATGGCTCTGGAATTCATCCCGTTTCCCCACCTCCTGGTCATCTCCCTCATCTAAGCCTCCACCTCTCCTTGCCTCTTGCTCTGCTCTCCCATTCTGGGTGGGATGTCTCCCCCACGCCCCCCCCCCCTTGAAGGGAGCCGTGGGATAAAGCAGAAGTGTAGCAGGGTGTCAATGCCAAGCCTAGGCCTCAAGAAGCCCGGCAGCTTCCACTCACTCCCCTGTGCTTCTGCCATCACTATGAGAAGGACACGCCTAGGCTAGCCCTCTGGTCCCAGGAGGAGCAGACATGTGGAACCAAGCCCAGTGTAGAGCAGAGCATCCTCCCTCTGACCCCCAGAAGTGTGAGCTATAATAATAGGTGGTGGTTCTCATACAGTTTCTCACACCAGGCTGGGGGTTGTTTGTTAGGCAGCACTCGCTAACTGATACATGTAGCCTATATCCACTGCTGGATATGAGCCCTGCTTGCCTCTCCCATCCTCTCTTACACCGCTCTCCTCTGCAATTATGGCTCTTTCCTGCCTCAGGTGCCCTACGTCTGGAAACCTTCTCCCTGGTTATCTTCCTCCCACCCTTAGGGTCTCAGGATAAATGCCAGCTCCTGAGAGGGAACTCCCCTGACCTCCACACCAAAAGGTTTTCCAATTTATTATATGTTTTATTTCAGTCTTTTATATCTTTCAGGAAACTTAAAAACATTTAAAAATCACTTAACCCATGCCCCCAACACCGCCTCACTATCCTCCCCACCCCCTTTGTTTCTTCTCTCCATCTGCTCCCCCCACTGGAGGCCTTATAACAATAGGGGGCAGGTCAGGGGTCTCTCTTATGCACAGCGGCGTCCCCAGCACTGAGCTCGTGGTAGGAGCTCAGTCAGCACTTGTGGACTGAGTCTTGATTGACCGTCTCACAATGCACTCACACCGTCATTGGGCTGGACCCCGGGTCTTTGCGACTTGCCACCAGGCCCCGCTTTGGGCTGATAAAGGTCTTATACGTGCATTAGTGGTATGTGATGGGGAGGCTGGAGTTACTGATGGGAACACCTCTAGGGACACAAGGGGCCATTAGGCGTGGGTTCCACCAGGCAGGGCAGGGACACATGCCTGCCATGTCACCGTTGGGCCCTGGGGCTCACACCGTGCCTGGTCCGGAGCAGTCTCCATAACTATTGTTGGCTCAGCAGGTGAATGAAGGTCCCTAACTCAGGGCTTAGATGAACCTTAAGAGGCCCGTGAACCTTTGAAACGATGAGCAAGCACATTGCAGAGGGCACATCTCTGAGGGGCCGGGTCTCAGGACAGTGCAGAGCCCTCCTGGGCTTCACGAAGTTAGTTGTGCCTCTTCCCTGCAAACCCATTCAGAGCCTTTGATACACTAATGCCCCCTGGGACCCCTAGAGGCCCTTCAACCAGGGACGGTTTTGTGGGACTCCTGGTCTTCAGGACGCACCACCCTGGGATGGAGTCACAAACAACGGCCTCCCTGGCCAAATCCAGCCTCAGATATTTTTCTTTTGGCCCTTGTAGGGTTTGGAAAGTCAGCAACTCAAAAAAAAAAAAGAATCTAAATTCCTCGGTTCTCTCAAAACTCACTAAGAAATGAGTGGTCTGGCTCCACATTCCTGTTTGGCACTTGCCAGCTGGTGCTGGAGAGCCTCTCACAGGCTACAGTTTGCCATAGTCCCCACCACTCCCTATAGTCCCCACCACTCCCTACTGAAATGCGTTCTGTTCTCTTTAGGCATCCCCTTCCTGGCTGGGCCGGGAGCCTCCTGAGTTTGTTGCCTGGGGCCCAGGACGTCTTGCGCAGCCCCAGCAAGCTGGCCTGGGCCCCAGGGGAGAGTACAGAGGAAGTCCAAATCTCCTTACTGGAAGCCTCACAGCCTAGGGAAAGGAGGGAGCTCCAGGGATGGCTCTGGGGAAGAGCCTCGGCCTGTCTGGGCACTGGAGACGGCTCCGATGACAGCCCCGCCCTGGGCAGGACAAAAGGGAGGAGAGATGAAAGGCGCAGCTCAGGTTTCTTTTCAGAGGTCTTGGGGGGCAGGGGGTTGAGGGCAAGGATGGGGAGGATGGAGCGGCAGGTGGGCGGGGTGGACCTGAGACCGAGTCACATCTTCCCAGCAGCTAATTGTTTGGCCTCCTCCGTGCCTGCAAGGTCAGAACCGGGGGGTGCTGGCCGGCCAGCTGGGGGCGTCCCGGGGAGGCCAGGGACTGCCTTCGCTGACCCCGGGGCTGTGACACCAGCCTGGGGCCTGGGGCTGGCCAAGCACCGGGCACAAGGGTTTGAATCAAATTCCAGGGCCTATGCCCACACTAACAGGAAGAGCAATCGTATTCCTGTTATTACTTTTTAATAGCAAGACTGGAGCCACAAGCCCGAGAGGCGAGGTGCTCAGCGTGGGCCCGCCCAGGACAGAGGTCCTCCGCGTGTGAGCCCCAGACCAGCAGCGTTAGTATCGCCTGGGAACTTGTCAGCCATGCAAACTCTGAATAACAATGCTCTGGGTGGTGCCCAGGGGTCTGGGGACTGAGCACCCCGGAAGGTGGTTCTGGGCTAGGCCTGCTCACCTGTGCCCAGCCTGGCGAAGCAGACACGGTGAAGGCCTGGATTTTACAGAGGACACAATTGAGGTGCAGAGAGGAGATGCGCCTTGCCATGAGGCCTCGAACCCAGGTTGGTCTGAACCCCGAGCCCCAGTTGGGACCCCGTGAATAATAAAACTGCATCTATCCTCTAGGGGCCTTCTGGCTTCCCATCCCAGGGAACCACTGTGAGCGCAATGAGGATGATAAGGGAAGAGGCGACAGTTTTGTCTCAGAGATGAAGAGACTGAGGGCCATAGAGGCAAGGGGGGTGATCCCATGGGGCAGCACTAACCGCCACACAGTGCCTCTGGGAGGGAGCCCTGGAACTGGATAGAAGGAAGGTCCATGCATTCGTGTGGGCTTACCACGAATCCGGAACAGTCTACCTTGCCATCAACCCACTGGCCGTGCCCATCTCACAGATGTGGAAACTGAGGCAAGGCAAACTGGCTAGCCCGAGGTCTCACAGATGGCAAGGGGTGGTGCTGAAGTTCACTTCCGGGAGGCTTGACCCTGAGCTAGCCACTCAGGCCGCAGGGCCCCACAGCCCCACCCGAGGAGGGGGCAGCGGCTGTCACCACAGGGGAAGCTGCTTGCCCCACGCCCTCCCACTCAAAGACACCACGCAATGCCTCAGGTCTGCTCCACCACCCACGGCCAAGCATTTGCCCACGCAGTTCTCTCCACCGGGAGTACCTTCCTCTTCCTTGTCTGAGGGGTCAACGCCTCTCTGTCCTCCAAGAGCCAGGTCAAATGTCCCTTTCTGATGTCTGCGATCCTCCCCAAAGCTGGACAGGCTCCTCAGGGGCATCGGCCTCGTGCTCCCTGGAGGCCTTGTTCCCAGGGTTTGGGGAGGCAGGGGACGTGCAGCTCCTGCTCCTGCTTCACCCTGGGCCTCCCGTTCCCCATGACGGCGTCTTTCCCTGTGAGCTCTGCGGGGCACCTGCCAGGTCTGTCCAGTCCTCTCCCTCAGCCAGGTGTCCTCCAGGCCTGGCGCCCACAGCCGCCGAGTGCACAGGCAGGGAGAGGAGCCCTCGCTGCAGGCCCCCTCGGGTCCGCATCTGAGCCGGGCTGGGGGTGGCTCTGTGAATGGGCGCCCTGTCTGAGCTGCTCACCGCCCTCACTCCCGGCCCATGCGGTCATGTCTTGTGTGGGCTTAGGTAATGGGGCAGCGGGCGGTGGAGCGGGGACCCCAGCAAGGCCTGCCCGGACGGCTGCAGGATGAGCCGACTTTTCCAGGCTCTGCTGAATGTTGATGCCGTCCACCGTCTGGCCCGGCTGCCAATGCAAACACGGGGTCCCTTCTCCTCAGGGCTCTGACTGTTGAAACTGGGGTGAGGACGCAGCACGCAGGCAGGCTCCCCTGACCCGGCCTGTGAGGAGTTCATCCTTTGCACCCCTCCTTGATCTTGGGCCTGGGACACCGCAGAAGGGCAGTTGAAGCTTATGACCCAGTGTCCTTGGAGCCCCACAAAGCACCTGGGCCCCTACAGGGCAAGGAGGGGGCCTTGTGCTTCTCAGGGTGTTCCTCACCCTACCTCCTCACCTGGCAGATGGGGACGCTGAGACCCAGAAGGGAAAAGGACACGGTGAGCCACTGCAGGGTGCCATGGATCCCAGTCCCCCCCCCCCCCCCCCCCCCCCCCCCCGCTTTCTGGCTGTGCGCTGAGTGTGGAAGCAGGAGCTGTGGACACACAGAGCTGTTAGAGGCCACAGAGGATGATTCTGCTGGTGGGGGAGCTGAGGCTCAGAGAGGAAAAGGGGCTTGCCTAAGGTCCCATTGCTGGTGGGCTGCAGCGCTGGGGAGTGATGGTGGTAATGGTGGCGAAAAAGATGATGATGATGATGGTAAGAGCCAACAGTTCTCCCACTTGCCATGTGCCAGGGCCTGTCCTAGGTGCTTTATGTTTATCAACTTATTTATTTTTTCTAGTAGCCCCAGGATATAGGAATGTATGAGCATCCTCATTGGACAGATAAAGAAACGGAGGCGGGGGCAGTTAAGCCATTGGCTGAAGGTCACACAGCTAATCTGGAGGTGAATCTGGATTTGCTGCCCCCCCAGGCCTGACCTCCAAGTCAAGGCTTCTGCCAGCTGCCTCTGTCTCCTGCCCGACTCCCTTCCCAGCCTAGTCCTGGTCCTCTCTGGCCTCAGGATCCTCCTCTGTTGAGTGAGGGGAAGAATCTCCGCCCTCTCCACCTTGCAAGGCTGCTCAGCAGAGCCACGGAGCTCTCGTGGAGGGAAAGCACCTCGAAAACTGTGAGGGCCGTGGGCTTTTGCCTCACTGGCATGGGCTGGTGAAGCTGTTTCTCAGGGTGTTACCTCCACACTTCACACTCGCCGGTCCTCGGCCATCATCACAATCTCCTGGGAGCCCTTTACACGGGACTGATCCCCAGAGCCACCCAGGAGCAGGGTCCACTTTCCAGTCATGAGACCCTCCCACCAGCCCAATGTGTGATTGTCCCCACAGACAGCGGCCCAGAGAGAGCTGATGGGGAACTGAAGTGGACTGAGCCATTCAGAATTTCTGGTGGGAGGAGCTTTATGGTGGAAGGGTCGACTCACAGCTGGAGACTGAGGCAGTGGCATTGGTCCAGCAGGCAGAAGCCAGGGTTGTTGTGCGTGGGGGAGGAGCACTGATTTGAGGACACGGAGGGGTGGCTGGTGGGAGAGTCTTTCCCTATGAGCACCGGGGGCCGCCTGTGTCTAGTGAGCCAGGCCAGGCCCGGGTGCTGTGCGGGGTGCAGGGGGACCTGTGTGCCATGACACACAGGAAGCAACCACAGGCTGAGATTACCTACCGTCGGGCCTTTTCTCCATTGCCACACCTGAGAATTTTGCTGGATGAAATAAGATGTCTCATCGGTCCTGTGGGGTTCCAATCCCTGGAAGAGCTGCTATACTATTCTCCCCAGGCACAAGGAACCTGGCTGCTGAGCATGTGTCAGCAGACGCGAGTTCGAAACATCTAGCTGTTGGAGGAAATCCTCGGTCATCTGGTTCTAAGCGAGGCAGAGGCAGAAGGGCGTGCGGACACAGAATAGAAAGGAGGACCCGACAGGGGTGCCTTTGGCCAGCTCAGGGCTGCCCTAGGAAGTCGGCACTTGCAGAAGACCCATGGGGCAGGCTGATGGGGAAACTGAGGCTTGCAGTGGCCAAGGTAGCTTCTGTGACCCTATTGGAGAGCCTGGGTCTGGAAGGGGGCAATTCAAGGCACAGCACACACCCCCATCCGTAAAACTGAAAACCCGTGGGGCCCACCTGGAAGGTTACTAGGTCAGCGAGGTCACCCCGAACAGGTAGACGGCCCCACACACAGCATGCAGCTCTCAGATTCACCCCCCCGCCCGCTGTTCACTTGCCCCTCTGCACCCCCAGGGGTGGCTCCTGGGCGCGTGCTGACTGCAGGGCATGTGGAGCTGAAACTCCACGGGCTGCACCAGCCCGAGCGGTTCACGGCACGTTTACTCCCCATGAGTTTATTCTGCATCGTGGACTATCACCTTCTGCTGTACTTCCCACACGATTCATTAGCTCCCCACCCCCCCAGGCCGAAACACATAGGCTACCAGTTCCTATCTTCTGTGGGCAAGCTTTCTTCCTCCATTTCTTCAATGTCAGGATCCCCTTTTCCATAGCCCCAGGGTGTGCCTGACCCCGCTACACGGATGGACCGGGGCCCTTGGCCAAAGCGCCTCCGAGAGAAAGCGAGGAGAGGAAAGTGTGGCTGCGTGGGAGGCCACCCCAGGAGTTCACACATCGCCTTGTCCTCGGGGCTCCCTGCCTCGGTTTCCCCTTTAGAAACGGATTTCCACAAAATGCTCTCTTTCTGAGTTTCATTCTGTTGGTGCCACTTCACTGGCTTGGGGTTGACCCTGACCTCTTTCCAGGTCCAGGGTCCTTCCCCACCCCCAGCCCGCCCTCCTCTCACTGCCCATCGGTGCCCGCCCGCTCCCAGCCCCTCAGCCTCTGTTAGCCCACCTGCAGACCGTGCACCCACCTCACCTTCGGCATTTGGGAGCATCTGGCCCATGTGTCACCGCATAGGCGTGTTTTACCCTCGGTCACCGTCTTGGTGGATTGTCCACACCCAGGGAGTAGGTTCCGGTTACAGCCAGAGAAACTGAGGCTCAGACAGGTGCAGACAGCTGTCCAAGGTCACCCAGCCCTCAGTAGCCAAACCGGGACTCCCACCAGCACCCCCCAGGCCCCACCTGCTCCCCTCTTGCAAACGGTCAAGAAAAACTCCCAGCTTTTGCCCATTGTTCATCCCTTTCCCCACCTCCCCAACCCCGTTTCCACCTCCGGGGCAAAACTCAACTAACCAAACCAGCCAAAAAGGAAAACAAGTCTCTTGGCTAAACCTCCCTGCTCTGTTCCTTCCAGGGACCTGGGATTCTTTTTTTGGCAAATCTTCAGGAGGTGGGGGCCCAGCAAGGGAGGAGGGTTCGCCCTTCCACTCTTTGTGGCCAACCCCAGGGAGCGGGAGAGCGTTTCTGAGGCAGCCACTGCAGCCCCCTCCCCTTCCCCAGGCAGGGCTGAGGGGGGCCTGGGCGCTTGTCAATGCATCTTAGCAATAGGAATGTGCCCTCTGACCCCGCCTTCGCCTCCCCATGAGTTTCAGAGAAGGTTCTTTTTTTCCAAACCGCTGCCCCTCGGCCTTCTGGAAACAAATGGAGCTTGATTCAGTCTGTGTGTGGCTTGAAAAGCCGCTGTTTGGGGGCTTACTTTAAAAAAAGAAGTCTCCCGAACCCCTGCAATGTGTGAAGGACTTTTATTTTCGGCTGGGAGGACCCAACCGCTGCTAGGAATGCGCTGCAACGAGAGGAAAAGAGATCTGGTCCATCTGGGGGGAGAGGGGCCCTCGGCTGGGCCGCCCACCTGATAGCCCCAGATTGGGTTTCTCAGCGACTTTTCATTATATTCCGAGTCGTTGCAAACGGGGCTCTCTTGAGGACCTGGGGGCCCCTGTGACTTAGAAGGTCAGAGGCTACATTTTCTAGGACGTGCCGAAGCCTCGGGAGGAGCTGGATCGAAAAGTCGGAACAAGCAAGATCTCTCGGCTTTTCCTCGCCCCAGCTAGACGTGAAGTTTTTTGTTTTTGTTTTTGTTTTTGTTTTTGTTTTTGTTTTTGTTTCTCAGCAGGCCAGGTCTGTGTCAGCTTCCCTTGCCTGCCCAGCCAGGTGTGCCTGTCCTGGGGCCCACCGCACAGCAGGCTGTTTCTTCGGGGGTCCACCAGGTACCTGGGCTAGGGGCTGAGAGATGGGGCCTCAGCGAAGGAGGTCCCCTCTTTGGGGCATCATCCTCTCCTCGTTTCCATAACTCGCATTTGGGATCCGACCACTTTACTCTCGATCAAGGCTCAGCAATGTTTCCTGCGAAGGGCTGGACAGTAAATATTGTAGGTTTTGCCATGTCCGTGCTCCTCAGCTCTGCCGTCGGAACATGGCGTCAGTGAGACGGTGTGTGACAAATGAGTGTGGCTGTGCTCCAATAAAACTTTATTTTCAGAACAGACAGCGGGATGGCTTTGGCCCATGACGGGCTGTGTTTGCTGACCTCCAGTGTAGACCTTGGGGGAAGGTCCTTGGGGTGGCCACATCCCAAGTCCAAGGTGAGAGAGTGTGGTTGTGTCAAAGGTGGCAGCTGGCCAAGGTGAACAGCTGAGGGCCGGGCTTTGGGGCCAGGCAGGCCTGGCTTCTAGTCCGCTCTCCGAGGCATGACTGCTCTGTGACCTTGGGCTAGCCACTTCCCCTCTCCGAGCCCCTATTCTCTCCTTTGTACAATGCAGACAATAGTAGTACCTACCCTACAGGATTGGTTTTGGGGATGAAAACTAAGCAGTGCCTGGAGCATCATGGTGAGCCCTCAGCGAACACCAGTCATGTCTTTATTTGCAGTAGAAAGGCAACATTCCGCAACCAGCCCCTTGGGTGCACGGTGAGCAAGAGGGAGAAGATTCCTGTTTCTCAGCTGAGGTTTGAATCCCAACTCAGAGACTAAATTGCTGCGTGGCTGTAGGTAAAACACTTCACCTCTCTGAGCTTCACGCTCTCATCTCTGGAGTGGGGCTGATTGTACCCAACCCTCGGCAGCATTGCGCCTGGAAGGGGATGCAAGAAGGAGCTCACTCCCCTTCCACGTGCAGCCCCGGCTGCTGAGGTGGATGTCCAGGAGGCCAGCTCAGCACCAGCAGAGCCCGGGCAGAACGCATCCTTCTCACCTCCACCGTTTGCCCGTTTTAATTAATGGCATAGCCACCTGCCCAGTGGTTCAGTCAAACCCCGGGGCGTTGTCCTGAGTCCTCCTCCCGTCCCTCCACCTCCCATCTGTGCTAGTTGTCCGCAAATATTATCACTGTGAATTCTTCCCCATCCTGCTGTCCCTCCCGCCAGTGGGCGGGGTCTATTTTCCCTGCCCATGTTACTGGTCTCTGCCCTGTGACTCGCTTCAGCCAATAGAATGTGACTCGGTGGGTAGAGGGGAAGGGCCCTGAGTCCCAAGAGGCCCAGCAGCTTCCACTTTCACTCTGGTGCTGCCCTGAGCTC
Source organism: Phyllostomus discolor (assembly GCF_004126475.2). Taxonomy (NCBI): domain Eukaryota; kingdom Metazoa; phylum Chordata; class Mammalia; order Chiroptera; family Phyllostomidae; genus Phyllostomus; species Phyllostomus discolor. The sequence goes on along the minus strand of NC_040915.2, from coordinate 55,139,686 downwards.
CCTCGGAGGAAAGCCCAGGCCATCCTGCTGCACAGAAGGCCACCTGCTGGGGACAGAGACGCCCCAGCCAGCAGCCAGCCCTAAGCCTCAGGCACGTGGGTGAGACCTCTGGGGACTTTCCGACCCAGGCCAGCTCCCAGCTGAATGCAGCCCTACGAGTGGGTTCCTGCGATGCCGTGTGGAGCGGACGCAGCCATCCCCACTGAGGCTGCCTGGACTTCCAACCTGCAGAACCACAAGCAACAGAAGGACCGCTGTTGCGAGCCCGCCAGCACATCTCGCCATAGTCCCTCCACCCTGTCCCCAGAGACTGTCCTTCTCCCCAGGTCCTAGACACCTCCATTTGTCACTGGCGTTTGACATCAGCCTTCTTCCCAGTCTCCCAGATTGCACGCCGGTGCCTTACGAACTCTTCTCCTGAGGACCAAAGTGCTTTGAAAGCAGCTCTCAGACCTTTTCAGTCTCTCCAACGACCCCATGCACTCAGAACAGGATCCACGCTGCCACGCCCCCAAGTCCTGCAGGGCCCAGCCTCTGGGTTGCTCTCTGCCCTCCACCCTCAGCAGCCCTGCCCCATCTACTCAGCTGCAGCCACACTGACCTCCTTTCTGTTTCTTGGAAACACCCGGCGCTTCCTCACCCCAGGGTCTTTGACCCAGCTATTCCCTCTATTGGATCACCTTGCCCACAGGCTGGCTCCTCCTTGTCGCTCAGATCGTGATTCAAGGCTCCCCTGGCCACCCAAAGGTGCCTTCTGTCCTCACTGCCCCAGTCCCTACCATCTGCCTCTTTTATTTTCTTCACGGCACTGGAGATCCTTTGTGTAAACTCCCACATTACGCTCCTGAGCCCCTTCTGCAATGCCCATCTCCATCAAAGACCAGGACGCCTAGTTGTCCTCAGTCCTGCGTAACAGGTGAGAAAGAGCTCTGCCTTTCCATGGAAGCAGATAAACAACCTGCCCCTTACGAGCCCCTGGGCATGTTGCGGGCCTCTCCTCTGAGAGCATGCTTATCCATCTGGGGCCTGAGTCCCTCTTCCCGGGGACCCAGCGAGGGAGGTCTAATATTGGCCCCATCGCACAAATGAGGAAACTGAGGCTCAGAGAGGGAAGTGGCTTGCCTGAGGATGCACAGCAAGCAAGCGGCAAAGCTGGGACGAGCCTGGGTCTGTGGGACCCACGCACGGGTGCTGACCACGACACTGGCTGCTTCCTTGCTGGCGCCAGCTGTCCTGCGCGTCCAGCCCCCTGCAGAGAGCAAGCCAGAATGAACGAATGCCCCCAGGGGTTGGGGGCATTCCAGGGAAAAGACAACTGCACCTCCTCTTCCTTCCCACGCAGTCTGCCCTCCCTTAGGCCTTCTCCTGGTTGCCTTTTGCCTGACAGCTGTCTTCCCCACCTCCTCTCTCCAAAGCCAAGTACAAGATTCCACAGTTTTTCTCGGGTGTGCCCATCACCATCGTTGACGGCAAAACAGAGATCTAGACACTTATTTCAAAGTGGGTGATCCTGAGGAGGGCATGTCCCCCCACCATCTCTCCATCTACTGCCCCTCCGCAGTGGAGCCTGGACGTTTGTGGTGTCCGAGGGACCTGCCACGAGCCAGGCCCCCGGGAAGCCTGCCCAGCTCATCACGCTGGTGGCAGAGAAGGTCCTCTGCGGTGAGACGGGACGCCCTCCGGACCCCAGCCCGCTGTTCGCCGGCTGAGTCCACGCGTGGCCACTCCCTGACTCAGGGGCCACTGCTGGCTGAGTGACCTGTGTCTGACAAGTGACCTCCATCCAGCTAAGTGCCTGCTCACAGGCCCTTTCCCTCTCTGAGCCTCAGTCTCTCATCTGTAAAACGGGGACAAACACGGGGCCCAGGGCGCCTGCCATGGGACCACGGAGAGGATGTGATGACAGCCGAGCAAGGTGCCTTGTGCGTTGTCAGCATTGGTAAATACCTGCGATGACCCTTGCTGGTGAGCGAGCTGCCACGCCAGGCTGTGACATAGCCCTGTGTCTCTCCTGAGCAGAAGGAAAGAATGAAATAAATCCGGAAGGTGAGTGTGGCTGTTTTCATTCCATAGATACGGAGAAACGGGTCCACATAAGGGACGTGATTTGCCCAAGGCCAAGTGTGAGAAAGAAAATAGGATTGGAACCCAGGTCCTGGAGCTTGTTGAGAGGGTTGTCAGGACCCTCTCCTCCCTTTAGCTGTAGACATTTAATGAGCACCTACTACGTGCATGGGCTGTGCCCCGTGCTGGGAGCATGATCCTTGCCAGAGAGCTGCACGATGACTTTCATGAGCCCTCGACCTGTGCCTTCCTGGGCCTTTCCAACCACAACAAGCAAAAAAATTGTATTGCATGATTGCGTCATTTTCCAGGCTGGACTATATTCATGTATTTTTCTGATTTAAAAAGAAATGAGAGCAGGTCTGTGGGGCTACGAACCCAGTCAGGGCCCTCCTGTGCCCGATGGAGACGTCAGGCCTGCCTGCCCGACACAAATCACCAGGTCCCACAATGGAGCTTAAATTACAACCATGACGAGCCCTACAAGGGAGGGTCCTGCGTGTTGTAAGGATTTGCAGCTGGGGTTTGGCCCAACGTGAGGCCTTGGAGGAGTAGCTCCGAGGAACTGCATCCGAGCTGAGAAGTTAAGAAAGAATCAGGGATGCGTAGGGGAAGGAGTAACTCGGGCTGAGGAAACAGCATGTGCAAAGGCCCTGGGGCAGGAGCAGAGGGGGCACGAGGGGGCACAGAAGGCGGAGGCCAGGCCAGGGTGGGTGGCCTCAGGGTTGAAGCAGGAGAAGGTCATGATGTCGCCCCACCTCATTGCCCCAAAGATGCGCCCACATCCTCATCCCTGGAACCTGTGCTTATGAACTCATTTGATCAAAAAGTGTTTGCAGATGTGATTAAGTTAAGGATTTTGAGGTGAGATTATTCTAGCTTATTCAATGACAAGTGTCCTTCTAAGAGGCACATCGAGAAGGAACAGGCAGAGAAGAGGAGAAGCCGTGTGGAGGCGGAGGAAGACCGGGGTGATGCGGCCGAGAGCAGGGACCACCTGGGGCCGGCAGGAGCTGGAAGAGACAGCAGGGGCCCTCCGCTGGAGCCCTGGCAGGGCCGCTGCCTTGTGACACCTGGGCTTCAGATTTCTGGCCTCCGGAACTACAGGAGAATCAGTGTGTTATTGCCAGCCGCCCATCTCGTGGCGATGAGTGTGGCAGCCCCAAGACGCCAATACAGGGTCCCACTCAGTAGGAGCAGACCACCCAGGCCACACTTGCATGATGGGTCAGGCTGTCCAAGTTGCTAGAAGCATCCCCACCCAGGGGCGGTGTGAAATCTGAGCAGAAGGGTCCTCCAGAGCTGAGGCCCGGAGTGGGGTGTGCTCAGCCCAAGCCCCCAGCTCATGGTGGCAGATGGGTGACTGGGACCAGTGCCCTCAGGATCCCCGGCCAATGCTCTCTCGTTGCATGGCCACTCCCGTGTTTACAGCCTCTTAGTAGCTGCTCCCCTTCCATGGCTACGGACTCATTTATTTATTTGGACACCTCATGTCCTTGCCCTTGACCTCCCTCACATGGCTCCTGGGCAGGGGTGAAACGGGATGGGCCACTTAATGCCAAGCCTACCCCTGGCCTGCTGCCCAGGGTCCCAAAGCAGGATCACAGGTCCCCTGCTGTCCTGCTCTGGGTGGCCCCTCTCAGAGAGTAGGCGTGCCGTGGGAGCTGTGCTGGGCGTGAGGCTTGAGCCTCAGCCTGGCTGTCAGATCTGGCTCAAGACCTTCAAATGGGAACACTGTGTGAGGCAAAGTCCTGTGGGGTTTGGCCTCTGCGGAGGCCAGATGGAAGGACGGCGCTGGGCGGTTTAAACCCAGCCTTTATATCACTTTCTGTGCGTGTGATCGTGGGATCGTGCCTCGGTCTCCCATCTGCATAGCAGGGGTGGCCTTGGAAGGCTGTGGTGAGGAGGGGGAGGGACATCTACAAAAGCTTGTCCAGAAGTCCCCTGGCCTGAGGGCCATCCTTAGAGAATGGAAGCTGTCATCATTATTGCTCCTGTTATTGCTACTACAATTGTAACTACTCTCACGCCATCGCTGTACTCGCCTGTTACTTTGCTGCGCACCGACCCCAGTCTGTCTTTCTGTGGGAGAGTAGAGAGGACCTAGCGATAGAGACCCCTGGGCGTCAACTCTGGCTGAGCTCTCGGTCTGCTGTGTGGTCTTGGGCACGTGAATCTCCTTTTCGGAACTTTTCTTTAACCTTTTTATTTTGCACTTACAGCCTCAAAAATCACAGTTGCAAAAATAATACAGAGTCCTGTGTCACCCTTCTCCCAGTGTCCCCCAATGGTGACATCTTGTACAGATACAGCACAATCTCCAAATCAGGTGTTTGACTCGGGTACAGAACCATTAGCTAGACCACACAGGACCGTACTGCCTTTTCATCGGGTTGCACATGAACTTGTGTGTGCGTGGCTCTGTACAACTCGATGCCATGTGTAGATGCCCTTGACAACCTCCCACAATCAAGCTCCAGAACTGCTCTATCACCATGAAGGGCTTCGAGCTGCCCCTGGATAGCTGGGCCCACCCCCTACCCTGGCCCCACCCCCAGGCAACCACTGTTCCCCTCTCCAGCTCCATAGGTTTGCTCTTTTGAGAATGCTGTACAAGTTGCCCTCTCTGAGCCCTGGCTGGCGTAGCTCAGTGGATTGAGCGCGGGCTGGGAACCAAAGTGTCCCAGGTTCGATTCCCAGCCAGGGTACATGCCTGGGTTGCAGGCCATAACCCCCAGCAACCGCACATTGATGCTTCTCTCCCTCTCCCTCTCCCTCTCCCTCTCCCTCTCCCTCTCTCTCTCTCTCTCTCTCTCTCTCTCCCCTTCCCTCCCTTCCCTCTCTAAAAATAAAAAAAAATAAAAAAAAAAAAGTTGCCCTCTCTGAACTTTTGATTCCCGCTTGAGAAAGTGTTCTCAGATATCCCTTTTCAAAAACGTCACCATCCTCTGTGAGGATGTAGGACGCCATCAACTGTGCTTTCTTCTCTGTCTGTAGAATAAAGGAGTGTGAGGCAGATGGGGAAACTGAGAACCCCACCTGGCTTCAAGCTCCATAGCCAGTGGACCCATGAGCCCAGCTTGCTTCCTCTGGGGCCCCAAGGATTCCCTCGGTCCAGTGAGGACATAAGCAGACAGCCTGACCAGGCAATTGTCAAACTACCAGTTGGCCTCCCACCCACCTAGTTCTGTGGGTGGCATCTGACTTCTGGGCTCTCCCGGACGTGGGGTGTGGGTCCCTCCCAGCTCAGGGCAGTTCTCCCAGAGGCACACACCCCTGGGTCCCTGGCGGTGGAAAAGCTGACACCCTGGGGTCCATCTGGAGAGAGCCCGCAGGTAGGCCCGGCCCCCGCCCAGGTGAGCTGGGGCCGCCAGCCCCGTGCACAGACAGGCCCCTCGCAGTCGGGCACCGGGCAAGGGCTCAGACACGAATGTCAATAAACGCCGCTGCCGGAGAGCTGACCCACGCCCTTGCTGGAATTAAGAGCTTATTCATAACTCTCTCCTGCCACCAAAATACACTTTGGAGAGGACTAAAGTAAATAGTGCCGTTTAACCTGACCTCCTTGGGGCCCGTGGTCCTGCCCAGGCCCTGCCACTCAGAGGGAGAATTTGGCACCTTTCCCCCCAGACCACTTGGACCACCCCCAAAGTCTCCCCCTTAGAGAAATAATCAGATCTTCCTCGCAGTCCGACGAGGGGAGAAGGGAGCGGGGGCCGGCGGTGATGGATGGGGCTGGAGAGGAGGTGACAGCCCACTATTGATTGAGGGCACGTTGCGGAATCTGGATCCTATTCCAAGAGCAGTGGGAAGCCATGGAAGGGATTTTAAGTGGGGGGATGATGGGAGATGATTTATGTTTTTGAAAATATTACTCTGACCGCCGTGTGGAGAATTGACTGTCGAGGGCAGGAGTGGAAGTTGGGAGGCTACTGGAGATGCTCAAGTGAGAGAGGTGGCGGTGGCTGGGGCGGGTGGGGGCTGAGAGGGTGGGGCGGGGTGGTCAGGGTGGATTTCAACAGGGCGAGGAGATGGCCAGAGGGGATGGAGGACCCATCTGTTGCTGGAGGAAAACAGGGGTGAAGTCTTTTTTTTGGGGGGGGCTGGGAGGGGCGGGTCAAATCAAGCCACAGTTCTGCATGGGCGTCAGGAATCTTCCAGGTGGAGTTTAACAGGCCACCAGCTACTCATACATGGACTTCGTCCCGGGTGGGGCATCGAGTGTCTCCACCCAAAGACGAAATTCAGTCCCGTGAGCAGAGGACCTCCGCTGTGAAAGTAGAGTTGGCGTCTCCGGGACGCCCACGTCAGGTTAGGAGGGACACCTGGCTTAGGGCACCCATGACAAGGGCTCTCGGGCCTGGGGAGCAGGAGTCAGGAGAGAAGCAGATGCCCAAGGGACCGGATAGCTCTGGGGGCCTAACGGGCTGAGGTCCGGGAAGACCCGATGGAACTGAGCAACGTGGGACACACGGGTGACCCCTCACTGGAGCGTATTCAGAGTGGTGGGCAGGGCGGGAAGACCACAGGGACAGCCCCGATAACCAAGGGGCCCAGAAACGGGCTTCCGTGTCCATGGAAACTTTATACGCAATGAAGGGGGCGTGGCCAGTCCCCAGAGAAGGGGACAGGTTGTCTATGGAGGAATGCTTGGGGGTTGGTGGGGCGGGAGCTGGGGCGGGGTGTTGTCTGGCACTAAAAAGCAAGGAGCTCTCACAGCATGAAAAGACGTGGAGGCGCTGTCAACGTTCTTATGGCGTGAGAGCAGCCCATCTGAAAAGGCAACCTACTATATAATGTGCTTCCAATGTGACGGCGTTCTGGAAAAGTCAAAACTGGGAGGCGCTAAAAAGACCAGTGGTTGCCGGGGGTTGGGAGGGAAGGAGAGATGAACAGGTAGGGCGCGGAGGATTCTGGGGCAGCGAACGTGCTGTGTGTGATAACCTGATGACGGACACATGCCATTCACAGTCCATTTGTCCAAACAAACAGGATGTGCAGCACCAAGCGGGAACCCTAAGGTAAACTACGGCCTTGGCTGGATAAGATACGTCGGCGTAGGTTCATCACTTGTAAAAATGTCCCACTTGGGTGGGGGTTATTGAGAATGGGGGGGGCTATGCGTGTCTGAAGGCAGAGGGTACATGGGAAGTCTCTGTACTTTCTCTAAGTTTTGCTGTGAACCCAAAGTGCTCTAAAAATATAAAGTCTTAAAAAAGAGCACTGGGAAATGCTGATCCGCATGCACGATGTGGCAGACAGCACGAGGGGTCCCTGGATACCCCCCTCCTGGTGTTCAGGCCTCTGGGTAGCCCCCTCCCCCCGGGTGTGGGCAGGGCAAGGGACTTGCTTCTACCCGATGGAGTTTGACAAAAGAAACGTGGTATCACTCCTTTGAATGCCTGGCGCAGTATAGAACTCCTCCTTGCTGGCGGTCTTTCTTTCCCTGCGCCCCCTATGTCTGTCTTTGAAGAAACAAGCTTCCATGAATCCTACAGATTCAAGGAAATCAATTCCACCAACAGCCCAAGCAGCTCAACTGTGGACCCTTCCGCAGTCCAGCCTCCGATGAGATCCCGACCCCAGCCAACGCCTGGAAGGCAGCTCTGGGCTGCATGCAGCAAGCAGAAGCTCCAGCTAAGCTGTGCCCGGACTCCTGACCCACAGGAACTGTGAGATAAGTCACGTGGGTGGCTTGACACAATCAACCCTGGGTGTAACTTTGTTATGCAGCGTAGACATGTAACATAGACAATGTTATGCTAGATTCTAAACTATGCAACCACATGCGTACAGGTGCACGTAATGACCAAATTCAAGGTGCACTAATGACCAAAACACAAAAAGAAAAAAATGTTAAAATTGCTAGATGGAAATACAGGATGCCTACAACACAGGGATAAGGGAAGATTCTTACTCATAGCACTGAAAACCTAAACCCAAGGGGAAAAGATTCATAAATTTGACTACCCCCAGATTAAAAACTTCTTTTCAAGCAAAGCCATCATATGTAAGTTAGAATAGAAGACAACAGCATCTACAGAAAAAGATATTTGAACACACACAGAGAGAGGATTAAATTCATAGTATGGAAAGAGCTTTTGAAACAGCCACCAGATACCACCCGGTTCTCTGCTGCCGCTGCTGGGAATGGGAGTTGGCGTGACCATGTTGGATAGCCCTCAGGGAGCGTCTCATAAAGGCGAAGCTGTGTGACCCAACCTAACTGCTGCATCGCGGTGAATATCCTCTAGAAATGTCAACTTGCTGTCCCAGGGCCACGTTCTGAGATGTTCAAGTGTTGCTAGTAACAAACGTCCCTCAGTAGATGAATGAGAAGCAAACGGTATGCTCACGGCGTGGAATACTATACAGCAGCGAAGAAGAACCAGTGCTATGTCAATTGGGAAAACAAGATTGCACAAAAAAAGCAGGATGTAGAATCACATGCAGACTAGGTTGCCTGGCATCCCGCAACAGTATTAGAATGTTGCTATGGATTGCCGGTGGATCCACCTCTATATAGGAAAAACATTAAAATGCGAATGAAAACAATGAATCCCAACTTCAAGACAGTGATTAACTCAGCAGAAGAAAGACGGGGACAGATCCGTAACATTTAACCACTTAAAACACTGCAAGCAGACATGGCAAAATGCGGACATTTGGGAGACCTGATGCAGGCATGCAGGTGTGCACTGTATCATTCTGTGCTGCCGGGTGATGCACTGCGGTGGCCCCTAGCCACTGATGGTTACTTCATTAAAATGTAAATTAGCAAAAAGTCAATAAAATGGAAAGTTTGGTACCTCGGTCACAGGAGCCACACTTCCAGGGCTCAGTAGTGACGTTCAGCTAGTGTATTAGCGCAGATACAGACTATTTCCATTACCATAGAAAGTTCTTTTGGAGGCTGCTGTTCTAGAAGGTTCTGTGTATGCTTCCACTCTTTCCTAACGATTGTTGAGAAGCAGGGGCTGGAAGGTGAACAAAGGAGGGTAAAGGGTTCTTCTGAAAAGTTTGGCTTTGGGGGGAGAAGGAAACCATCAGAACAGCTGTAGGGGGGAGTGGTGAAGGGGGGAGCTGGTGGAGGAGGGGTGTGGGGGTCTTCATTTGCTTTGGTGGGAGACGTCCTTGGTGCTGAGGGGAATGGTCAGTAGAGGGGTGGTTGACGGCGGAGGACACGGGGGACGAGGGAAGGCACAAGGCCCGAGCAGGGGAGGGAGAGGGACCCAGTCCCTGGCCACCCAAGGCCCCTGTCTGGCACCCCTCCTTGAGTCTCCCACCCCTCCCCCTCCCAGGCTCCTGCCGGTGGAGATAAATAATGCCTGCCACACTTGTCACCGATATTTGAACAACATATTAATCACTTTAACAAATATTAGCTCAGAACAGCAATAAACAGTCTCTAGAATCTCCTCTTTCCGGCTGTATTACAATGAAAAATATGCTAATATGGGTGCCTAATTGATTGTGTTTGAATAACTTCCTATATGACAATAAGCGTTCGAGGCGGCATCACTCAGAGTCGCAAGTGGTGCCTCCCAACCCTGGAATGTCTCCCTTGTTCCTGCGGAGTCATCCTCTTTGGGCAGAAACTCTCCAAGTTAACCAAGTCGTAGGCCTCGTGGCTGCCCGTTTTGGGAGACTCTGGTGGGGGCACACAAGGGGGGTGGCCCTCGGGCTGAGGCTCCTGTGGGCCGGCACCTCGCACATGCTGTCTTCTTTAATCTTCCTAACAGTTCTGAAAGATCAGGACCACGGTCCCATTTCACAGATGGAAAAACTGAGGCCGCAAGGTGAGAGGAGGCTCACTCGGGGTTCCTGAGTGGTACCACCAGGATTCTCCTGCAGGCGTGAGCCAGGAGTCCGTGCACACTCTCTGCACCCCGAAGCGAGGAGAACTCATGACAGAAACCTCTGGAGACCTCCACGGGCATCGCTCAACATTAATCCCACAGGGACAGCTCACAGTTCAACTTGATGGACAATGGGACCAGGTGATCCTGAAATTTCCCGGGAGCTTCCCCTTGGGCGCCAGACACAGGTGGCCACCCCTGTGCTGGGCGTGCAGGGCCTTCTCCCCGCTCGCCCACCCCCTACTGCAATCAAACACAGCGTTTCCTCTCCCTGTGCTCCTCCCCTCGGTGACGTGCAGTCCGTACCCCTGCACCTTGCGCAGGACGAGATGACTCCCGGGGTGGTGGAGCCTGACAGCTACCTCACCCCCAGCTCCTGCACCCTCCCTTCTCCCCTCCTTCTGCCTGCACATCTCTCAGCCACTCACGGTGCTGGTGCGACCCTAAGACTTGTCCAAGTTCATTGTCTCTTCTCCATCCTGGCTGCCTTGCCCAAGTCCAGACTGCAGCATATTCTACCCCAGATCCTGCTGTAGCCCCCACAGCCCCACTGTGGGACCTGGGGGCAGATGATCTGGGGTCCCGTGGCAGCTTTAGTCCCTTCCCTACCTCATGAGTGATGATACCTTAAATCACAGATTAGCAAACATTTCCTGCAGAGGCCCAGGTACTAAGTATTTTCGGGGTTGTGGGCACAGGGTCCCTGGAGCGTCTACTTTGCTGCTGTAACGAGAAATCAGCCAGAGACAGGATGCACATGCAGGGCATGCCGGTGTGCCGATAAAACTTGTTTAGGGGCGCTGAAATTTAAATTTGATAAAATATTTAGGTGCCGTGAATTTTTTTTTTTAGTTTTTTTACGACTATTTAGAAGTGGTGAACGACAGTGGTAGCCTGTGGACCCATGGGGCGTGGCTGGACGACCTTTGTTCTGACCAATTTGTTTCTCCTTAAAAACGTGGGGTTGCGTTTTAGTTTTTAAGTTTCCCGGCACTGGCTCCTGGAGGCACGAAAACACCCCGTGCCGATGTGCCGGGCTGGGAAGGGAAGAGGCACTTCGGTGAATAAAAGGCACCGACCGAGGACCAGGGCGATGCTGGGCAGGGTGCACCGACCGGGCTTCAAAGGCTAAAACCTCCTGGGTCTTCATCTGGGTGGTGGTTGGGGGAGGGGTGGAGCCAGACTCTGACATGGGGCATGTCCTTGGTCAGGTCTATTTCACGTTAGTAAAAAGTAAAGGGAGGCGGAAGGAAGGGCTGATGACACCCTGGGCTGGAGGGCTTCTGGGCGCCCAGGCTGCCCCAAGTGTCGCCGGGCAGGTGCCCTGAGCCACCCCCATGGAACAGCCAAACGGAAGCCCAGCACAGGTGGCCCAGTGATGCCATCCACGAGAATGGACCCACAGCACATGCGCACACCTGTGTGTGAAGGCGTGTGCATGAGACATTTATTTCAGCACCGTCCGGATTAGCAGGGACCGAGAAAACTTCAACACGGACTAAGTCAATTAAGGGTGTTGCCTATGCAGATGGAACACCGCCAGTCACTGAGAAGAAGGGAGACCTTCTCCTCATGCTCCTGGGAGTGTTCTCGGGGTGCATCATGCAGTGAGAAAAGAGAAAAGAGAGTGGACACCGAGAGCTGCCACTGGTCTGTGGAAAAGGAACACACCTGCGCAGGCACACAGCTTTGTGCAGGAGCAAGGAGAGCTTCCTGGGAGGACTCACGAGGGGCAGGATGTGGCCCTGGGCTCAGGGTGGGAGAACAAACGCACCCGTCCTCGGGCTGTTTCGATTCCCTTTTCGGCAAGCGCCTGGTGACTTGACATCAAGGACAAAAGGCAAGAGGAAAAACGTCAGGGGGATGGTTTCCCCCTCAGCCCCCACTCCGTCCTACCTACCCCCCAGATGGAACCTCTGGTGCATCCCAGGAGGCCCCTCCCAGAAACCGAGAGAGCCCAGCTGCTCTGCAGACCCTGCACGCTCCTTGCAGGTCCAGGGGCGCAGCAGGAAGGATGGCTGCAAATCAAACAATGGGCGGGACAAAGGACCCTTTGTGTTTTGCCTCCTGCCCCAACACAGCCCGGAGACCGACACCGGGCCTCTCCAGTTACAGCCCCTGATGGTTTTCCTGCTCAGCACCCTGGGCCCCGGGGCGCACGCTCTTCCAGGGTCACCTGTCAGGCATGGGGTGGGGGGCGGGGGCGAGGGTCCCCTCCATGCCAGAGTTACCACAGTCCCCATTTTTTAAAATCTCAGCCTCCAAAGTGGCAGGGCCCTGGTGGTGTGGTCTGAGACCAGGCAGTGGGCGGGAACCCTGGGACACAGGCTGAGGGACCTGGGCAGGCAGCTTCAGCTCCCTGGGCCTCAGTTTCCTCCCCTGGGAGATCGGGAGAGAGTCCTGCCCACCAGCTAAGCTGCACTCGAAGTTGTGGTGAGAAGTTGACGAGATGGTGTGTATGAGCCGGCCGCCCAAGAAATGGTGCCTTCGCAAACTGAGAGAGTGAGAATGCTTTGGAAAAAAGTCCAGCAACTGCTCAACTGATTGTGCCTGGTGTTACCACGTGACCCGGCAATGCCCCTCCTTGGTACCTACTGGAGAAGGATGAGAACAGACATTCACACCCAAACTTTCACACACGTGTTCACAGTAACATGGCTCACAGTAGGAAAAGGTAAAAACATCCCACGCAGGCATTAATGTGGATGAGCCAGAGCAGCCCACCCACACAGTGGAATATTATTCAGTCATGAAAAGGAATAGAGTCCTGACACAGGCTGCAACATGGGAAAATCCTTGAAAAATATCACATGGAGTGAAGGATGCCCGACTCAAAAGGCCATGTATCGTGGGATTCGATTTGTGTAAAATGGCCAGAGTAGGAAAATCTATCGAGACCGAAAGGAAATTGTTGTTTGGCAGGGGCTGGATAGGAGGGTGATGGCTGGGTGGCCCACATTTTCCTTCGGGGGAGATAAAATACTCTGAAACTGACTGTGGGGTAAATGGTGTGTTAATTGTATCCCAATGACGCTTTATAAAAACACCCAACTTTTGGTTTTGGAGTAGTTTTAGATTCACAGAGCGCTTCTGCACACCCTCTGCTCAGTTCCCCCGATTGGGCCCGTCTTACATCAATACGGTGCGTTTGTCACAACTAACAAGCCAACATCGACACGTTGTTCGTAACTGACGTCCAGATGGTTTTGAATTTCACCAGCTTTTGTCCAAATCGTCTCTCTCTTCCAGGACCCCACCCGGGACACCATGTCGTCTTCAGCCCTCAGGTCTTCTGAGGCTCCTCTGAGCTGGTACAGTTTCTCAGCCTTGGCCTATTTCTGATGACCTTGACAATGGTGAAGGTGCTTTGTAGAATGTCCCTCAGTTAGGACCTGGCTGGTATTTCTCTGCTGCTTAGACGAGGGTTGTGGAAAGACCACGGAAGTGCCGCGTGGTCCTCCAAACAGCGCCAAGGGTGTGTGCTGTCACCGGAACATCGCTGATGACATGAACTTTGGTCGCCCGGCCGAAGCGACATCACCAGGGCTCTCTAGGGTGAGATGACTCCCTCCCTCCCTGCTTCGCACTGTGCTCTTCGAAGGCAGGCCACTCCGCGTGCCCCGTGTGGAAGTGATGAGGAGTTATGCTCCCCCTCCTTGGGGGCAGGGCAGCTGCACACATCTTTTGGAATTCCTCTGTACGGGAGATTTGTTTCTTCCCTCCCATCTTTTAACGTAGTCAAGCATCAGTAAAACTTTTTTTAAGCTGAAAAAAAGCTGTTACTTAAAACAACAACAGTAACAAACAAACCTTGAGGAGAGGCTCCAGGGAGCGACAAGACCGAAGCAGTCCAAGCAGAAGGGAAATGAGGGAGGAGGCTGGTGGGAGGGTGCGAAGACGGGGAAAAGTCGGAGGGGTGGAGTGCAGGGTGAGGGGACCGGGTCCCCTTCTCTGTGGGTCCTGGCATCTGTGCCTGTATCCCTGGAGGGGCTCTGTGATTGCTGGCTCACAGGGAGGCTCAGGAGTTCTGAAACAAGGGTCCCTGGGGGGCTATATGAGGTGACCTAGTCACCTGCATGATGGGGGACCTTGGGGTGGCTGTCCTAAGATGCTGGGCCTGGCTCCGCCCCTGGAGAGTGCACCTAATAATCGCTGCTTCACTGAGTGGTTGGGAGGCGTGAAGCAGGTGATGGATGCTCACGTGCTTGACACATAGTAGGTTCTTGTTGAGTGAGAGAGACAGAGAGAGAGAGAGAGACAGAGAGAGAGACAGAGAGAGAGTTTCACTGCCTTCAATGCAGCAGTGTTGAATTTCTTTTACCCGGCATTCCCCCCAAAGTCTGCAGAAGGAGTGGGAGCCGCAGAAGGAAACAGGTTGTCTCTGGGGAAACAGTGTGGCCGAGGCAGTGGTGGGGGGTGGGGGGGTTGCTCTTTCTTTTCTCAGCAGCTTTATTGAGATATAATTCACACACCATACACTTCGCCCATTTATAGTCTACGAGCCAATGGTTTTAAATATACTGGCAGAGTTGTGCAGCCAGGAGACGTTTCAATATATGCCCTTTTGTGTCTTTTGAATTAGCAACTCCCCCCAATTTAAATAAACAGGTGAAAGTGAACAATAAAAAAAGGAGGAATGGGAGGGAAAAGCTGAGACCCGGGTAGCCTGAGTTCCTGGCTGTCACCCCACCTCCCTGGGCCTCAGCGTACCCTCCGCAGCTTTTTCTCCTCCTCCTGCTCCTCCTCCTCCACTGCTCCAAGTCCTTGGAGGTGTGTCGGTCCCAGACTCTCAGCCTCCTGCCTGCCTTCCTCCATGTGGCCCCAGCCACAGGGCAGGTGCCCAGCACAGTCACACCTCAGGGGTCAGCAAGGCGCCTAGCCTCCCAGCAGTGCCCTTTCCTCCACTTGGGACCCAGTCGGGCCGATCCCATCCTGGGAAAACCCACCCAAATTTCCGCAAATGGAGGCATGTTCTCTGCCTTCCCTGCGGACCCCTTGGTGCAGCTGCAAAACACCAGCGCAAAGTGAGACAACTCAATACAAGCAGGAAAAGCAGCCGACGCTATTCTGAGCACTCCCATTCCGTGGGTGTGCTTTTGGCAGCGAGACCCTGGGACGGGCACAGCCCCAGCCTCAGCCTCCTGGATGGAGGCTGTCCTTGACCCCTCTCACTGCCTCACCACGAACCCTCAGGGAACTGCATTTCCCCTGCCCACCTCACCACCCCACCCCAGGCCAGCCTGTCAACTTTGGTCATCTCTACAGAGACATTGGCCTCCCTGGCCAGCTCCAATCAGCATCCGCACGGCAGCAGAGGGAGTTTAAAAGTCCATCCCGTCACGCTCAGCTTTCCACCTTCCCTGCTTTCCCATTGCAGCCTCTGTGAGGGTGGGGCGGGGATGCTGATCTTGTTCGCACTTTGCAGAGGACAAAACTGAGGCCAAAGAGGAATGAATGAAGAAGCCTATAGCTTAGCACGGCGAAGCCACAAACAAGCCAATCAGGATTTGGACCCAGGACCTAGGCTCACTCCAGAGCAGGTTCTCTTGGCTTTAGAGGCCAAAGACCCGGCTATTTGGCCCCTTTCTGCCACTTATTAATGAGGCATTTATCTCCCTGGTCTAGGTCTCAGCTTGCTCACTTGTGAGGCGGGGGTAGTTCCGACGTTGGCCGGTGATGTCCGAGGATCACAGGAGATGCTGCGTCAACCGTGAAGCTCTGGGGACAGACCAGGAGCTACTAGTACTAGTGGTGTGACAGCAGCAGACACGCTTGGTGCCACCCATGCCCTGTGGCCCTCACCATCCCCGTGCAGGCCCACCCCTCACTTCTGACTGCCAGGCTTTACCCAGTGAAGCGCCAAGGAGCAAACGTACCCTGGCAGAACCCCTCGTCCCATGGCACCCCCAGTGGAGGGTGAATGCCCCCGCTCCCTCCCGCCTTGGGAGGGGCATGCACAGTCATGTTCCACATGGTTCCTGGAGTCCCCAGGAGGATGGAGCTCCAGTTGCCTACAGGAGAGTCTTACTTGGTGCTCCTTTACACCCCTGCACAGCAGTTCTTGTCTTGGGGTGCGTCTGGGACACCCACAGCACAGAGTTAAGAAGCAGATGCTCCTTTAAAACTTAAGCATCCCTGCAACCCCCTCCCAGCCCCCACCAGGAGCAGGGAAGCATTCTGCATTTATCACCTGGAGGAGGAAAGGATACTGCAGGGGAAGATCACTTTGAGAGCCAGAACCTGGGGTACAAGCAACAGGTTGGGAAGACCTGGGAACCAGTGCCCCTGCTCCTCAACCCCCAAACCAGACAGGCTCCCCCGGTGGGAGGAGCCCTCAGAAGAGAAGCAAAGTGGATGCGAGCTAAGTGGCGGGCGGGGTCAGAACCTGACTGCACAGCTTGGATCCTGCAAGTTCAGTTACAGGAAACTAACGCTTGCGTCCCCGCATACTTGAGTTCGCGCCAAGAGATTCTTGATAGTATTTGGAGAGAAGCTTGTTTTCCTGACTCACTCACAGCTCCCCCACCTGCACCCCCAGCCCCCTCCCTGAGCTTCCCCCCAACCTGGCCCTGACTCACCTCCTTCCTGTCTTGCTGGAGGCCCCCAGATATTTACCGGGGAGGCCCAGCCTGTTTGGGGAAGGAGACACCCAGGGGGAGCACCTGGCTTGGGGGTTCTGTCTTCCCCAGACAGGCAAAGGCACCCTGTCGGAATTGGCCGAATTGGAGAGGAGCCTGGGAGAGGCTGGGTGGGGCAGGAGGCAGGATGCCTGGGAGCGGGAGTCAAGCTGGAGGTTTTGCGGGGGAGCACTGTCTGCTGAAGTCTGTTCACCCACCATCTGCTGTGTGACCCCAGGGAAGCCACAGCCTCTCTCTGGGCTCTGTCCCTAGAGAGCAAAGGGCTTGAGGCTGGTCTTCTGTCTCCCACACTGAACACTCTTTGGGTTTGGAGCAGCATCGTAAAAAGACACGTGCTTTTCTCTGTCTCTCCCCCATCCTCTTGTCTGCCCTCCCTCCCTCTGTTCATTCATTCATTCCCTCCCACTCCGTGCCTAGCCTTGCACAGTGCCGAGGGCGCAGCAATCTCGACCACGGGCGCAGCGATCTCGACCACGGGCCTCGCCCCAGGATCCTGGCCTGGCAGCGGACAGCCGTTTGACAGCCAGTTACAAGGGAAGGTGGAACCGGGCACGTTATCAGTGTCTGTCTCTTGTGGAGCCCTCCTTTGTGCCAGGTCCTGGGCGTGCCCGACTTCATTGAATTCCCAGAACTTTCCCAGGCTCAGGTCCTTGGTTCACTTCCCAGGTGAAGAAACTGAGGGGTGACGGCTGAGGGCCAGCTACGCCAGGAAGGGACGAGTGGGATGGGGGTTTGAAGGAAGCTCAAGGTCCAAGCTCAGAATCACTTGTTTCATCAACTTCTTAGAACAGGAAAGAGCAGCGAGCATTTGAGGAGCCAGGAGAGGAGGCATCTGACCCGGCCCTGCTGGGAGGGTAGCGGGGAAAAGCACTGGTCTCCTCTGCCTCGGGAGCCAGACTTTTTAGTTCCATTGTCTTTTCCACGCCTCCATGGGACTCCGTTTGGGGAGTCAACATTTGTTACAATAACATAACTGATGCTAGCTATTTGTTGATGCTGACACGTCTTCGCTCTGATTGGTTGGCTTGAGTCAAGGGCTTGATTTTAACCAATCATTGTAACTGCACTAATGCATTCTGCCGATTGGCTAGTTATGGAAGTTCTTGCATTGGTGGGCGTGGCCAGAGCCATCCAATCCACACTGGAAGTCAAGGAGCTCACTGCAAATCAAAATGCTCTTAGCAGAGAAGAACAGAGATGCCCCCTAATCCAGGGTTTTATGTGAATCCGTTTATTAATTTCTCTCAAGGAGGCTGAGGCACCGAGAGGCCGAGAGACTTGTCCAACAAACAGCCTACTGTGCAAGGGGGCACGCTAGAGTCGGAACCCTAAAAGTCTGGCTCTAGAATCTGTGTTTTTAACTGTGGTGTTAATCTGCCTCTCAGTTTAAAGTCGCAGCTAAGATCGATAGACTGTTTGAAAGTGGAGTTGGGGAGAGGAAGAAGAGATGATGGTGCTTTAACTTCACCAAACTCTTCCTCCTCTTAGTCTCCCCCCAGACCCTACTGTTGACTTACAGATGGTACAGATGGCCATGTTGGGCTGACACCTGCAGTTCGACCTTGGCTCTGGGGTTAGTGGTGGTGGGATCCCTACAGGGTCTGGAGAAACAGATCATGATCACGCTGGTTCCAGCCCCAGCTGCCGCCTGTCAGCTCTGCACAGGGGACCCATTTGGGGCAGTGCCTGTGACAAGTTCAAGTGCCTTCTTGAGGACACATCTTAGAGAAGGACCCCAGGGTCAACAGCCCAGGCTTCTCTTTTTGATGGTGTGTGTGTGTGTGTGTGTGTGTGTGGTGGTTTAGAATCTTCCTATCTACCATTGTTAACATTCTTTGTTCTTCTGAAAAGATTTCTCATGCTTTAATGTATCTAACTTTATTGTTGCTTACATATCCACTGAGATGTCCCTAAACTAGTACTTTGAAGCCCAAATGTTCCTTTGGTGGCCTGGGTTAAACACATTCTGGGAGTAATTTCAGGACCAACCTTTCGTGTTTGTTTTCCTTCTTTCCTCTCTCTACTCCCTCTCCTTCCACCATCTGGCCTGGAATTAACCTGTATTGTGCATTTACCGTTTGTCAGGCCCTGTATTAACATCCCTGGGAGACAAAATGAACTTGCCCTTGGTTTAAAGGAGCTCCCAACCTTTTAGGGCAGACAGAGGAGCAATCCCCATGTAGTAGGAGGTGGCCCTTGAGGGCAGGAGGGAGGGAGGTCATCCCTGCCGGGAGGACTTTGCTGGGCAGACAGCAGCAGTTGGGGATGGGGAGGGGAGGCATCCTTCGCAGAGGTCACACACAGCCCAGGCAAGGGCAGAGAGGTGCGGAGAAGTCTAAGTTCAATGCCTAAGGGGAGTCCCAGGGATTGAGACGAGAGGCATGGCCAGGGTTCAGACAGACCACTCAGGGCGTTGTCATGGCAAAAGGAGGATATGTGGGTGGTTCAAGGGCAAGAGAAAGCTGTACAGGAGTTCAGAGGTGCTGTTCAGGCCCTCAGTTTCGAGGCTGACTGGGTGGGTCATGGTTCCTCTCCGAGCCTCGGCCTTCTCCTCTATAAAACGGAGGCCTTTTCTGTGGCCTTCAAGTCACTTCCTGACTCAAACAACTGATGTATCTCCGTGATATCCTTTTCCTCATCTTCCCCGGAATCCCCCTCCAGCTCTACGTTCCTGCAACGGTCTTGAACCCCAGACTCCAGCTGGCTCAGACATGAATCGATCTTCCCGATCCTGGTAGGTCTATCCGTGCAGGCGTTGAGGGGGCGCTCCGGGGGAGTCCTTGCGCACCACCTAATTGATTGTGATTTTATTTTCACAGCCATGGTGTAATTATAAAAGCCTGCCGTAATGATCAAAACACAACGCCAAGTATTTCATTATTAAAATACCCCTATGGCCTATTATTAATTCATTAGATAAATTTGGATTATATCATTCAATAATTAATGTGCAGGCACAGATCTGGGGAACATGGCCACTGCGAGTCACATGGCGACTGTGGCAGTCAACGGGAGGCTGGGAGGTGGCGGAGGAGGGACAGGGGAGAGGATAAAACAAGAGGAAACGCAGGTGCTCATAGAAGACGGTGACCAGCTGCTCTCCGACATTTGTTTAACCATTAATTTGATACACGCTTGTTCCTTGCCTACTGTGTGCTAAGAACTTTGAGTATCTTACCATCCAAATGTTAACTGTTACAAGATGGTTCCTGGGGTTTTCTTTTCATTTACCTGTATGTTTGTCCACCCATCTAGCCACCCACCCACCAGTCAATTCATTTATTATCCACTCAGTCCATCCATCAGTCCCTTCGTCCATCCATTAAACCCTTCATCTAGCCATCAATCCATTCATCCAGGCATCCACTCATCCAATCAACTACCAAACAATCTACCCCTACTCATCCATTCATTTATTATCCATTCAGCTTATCCAACTATCCACTTATCTATCTATCTACCTATCTATTTATCTATCAGTCTATCTATCTACTTATCCATCCATCCGCCTGCTGATCCACATATTCATCCATGCACCCACCTACTCATCCATTTGTTTATCACCCACTCATTCACCCATCTCTCCTCCATTCATCCGCTGATCTACCCACCCACCAACCCTCCACTGGTTGATGCAGCACTTCCTGTGTTCCAAGTATGGGAAGCAGATCAAGGAACAAAATGTGGCCTCCGCTCTCAGGAAGACCTCCATCCATGTGGGGTGCAGGGACAGACATGCAGACCAGTGTTTTGATGGGGAACAATGGGGGACCCATGAGGAGCCTTGCTGTGCTTTAAGGGGAGGATCAGGGGTCAGGGAAAGCCTCCAGAAGAAGAGCTGAGGCAGAGGGGAGGAGCAGGGTTGGGGCGGCCAGACCAGGAAGGACGGCTCGTGGAGCCGGGGGCCTGCAGTGGCTCAGTGTACCCCGGGGTGGTCGGAGGTGTGGGGCCTCGGCCAGTGAGGCCATCAGGGTCTGACAGGGAGGCCATTCCGGCCTTGTTAGCTTTGCAGATTTCACTTTGAGAATGGTGGGCTTAAGCAGAGGCTGAAACGGAAGGAGCGTGGCTGGAGGCAGAGAAGTCGGGGAGAAAGGGGGGCAGGCATCCATGTGAGCAATATTGGTGGCCTTTGCTAGGGTCCTGGCAGGGGGCAGAGAGGAGAAACTGGGTGGGAGAGACAATGAGGAGTTAGCATCCAGGCTATGGAGGTAAAGAAGAGGAAGCATCAAGGATGCCTCCCAGAGGGCCTGGGCTCCGCCCCGATGGGCTCCATGTGGACAGGCTGGTTTAGTCCAGCAACTTTCCTAGAGGGCCCGTGTGCCAGGCTCTGTGCAGGGAGCCGGTGGTCCCCACTTTGTGCAGAAATTTAACAACAGACGGCCTGGAGGGCAGAAGCACCATG
This sequence comes from Phyllostomus discolor, assembly GCF_004126475.2. NCBI lineage: Eukaryota > Metazoa > Chordata > Mammalia > Chiroptera > Phyllostomidae > Phyllostomus > Phyllostomus discolor. The sequence continues at coordinate 55,118,723 of NC_040915.2, read as the reverse complement.
TGCCGAGAGCAAGACAGACACTGAGGCTGTGGAGGTCAGCAGAGGTCATATCACCGAGGGTCTCAATAGTCAGGCTAAGGAGGTTAGATGCTTCTTGAGAGCACTGGGAGTCGTAGGAAGATTTGCAGCCAGGAACTCATGCCTCGAGGTCAGGTTGAGGGAGTGGACGGTGTGGTCGACACGCCGACGACGGGCCTGAAGGGCCTAGAGGCCAGCACACGCGGAGAACACTGCTGCTGGTGTTTAGGGAAGAGATTGAACAGGCCTCTCGGGAAAGCCTGGCTCCTCTACTGGCTCGCTGTGCAATCTTGAGAAGTGACTTAACCTCTCTGTGCCTCTGGAAAACGAGGATCATAATCGTTCCCATCTCACAGGGCTATCATGAGGACCAGATGAAGTAACACAGGAAAAGTGAGTGTTCGGCGCTGGAACGGGGCCTAATGCCTAACAGCTTGTATTGGGACCATGGGGGTGGCAATGACCTTAGACCTCTCGGGACTCGGTTTCCTCGCCTGTGAAACAGAAATTGCAGCAGTGCCTGCTTCAAAGCACTGCCTGCGATTCCATGATTTGATGCACACAGTGCACCAGAATAGAGACTGGCCGAACTGCTGTGGCATTGGTGGGCTCAGCTGCAACATGAGAACGCGGGGCCTCTTGCTCAAAAACAATGAAGAATTTCAAGACGGCGAGAGTACAGCACTCAGCCAAGCACAGGCCCTTCCATGTCAACCTGACAGACTGACGAGGGAGACTCTAGGCAGAGGGAACAGCTTGTACGGAGAGCTTGTAAGAAGCCTGGAACAGAAACTCAGACACAGGGACTGTCTCTGAGAATCCGAGCCTGCAGACAATTTGCAGAGTGCCTCAGACACGGGGTCCCTGCTTCGGGGAGCTCCACCCCCGATTTTCAGTGGGTGGGGGGACCCAGCTGGACCAAAGACCTCGGTTGGCTTTCCAAGGACACACAGCCCGCTGGGAGCAGGGCCCGAGCTGGAGCCGGTGTCAGGACGCCTCCCTGGGACCCCCGCTGACTCCGGGCGCTCCGCAGATGATCAGGAGTGGAAACAATGTGACGACGTTTAACAAAACCAAGCTGGCCAGCCGTTCGGTCATCCTCGAGCTTCAGAAAGAATCTGCGGGGAGCAGTGAGAGAGGAACAGGTCTATAAAATTCGGCGTTTCCCTGTTAGCGTTTAAAAGTTTTGCACAACATATTTTATGTGTGTTTATAGAGAAAAAAAAATCCCAGACCCAAATTGATTGAAAAAATGTGTTGTTATTGAAAGGGCTGAGTTGAACTCTCCGCAGAGTGTGGTGCTCGGTAAGACTTGGAAGGGAAAGACTTCACATAAATAGTTGTGCCGAGTTGTTATGGCAACTGAAATTCGAAAAGTAAATAGGTTTGGGGGAAATATTTCTCCTTGTCTCTGGAGGAATTTTCTGTCGGGGATCATTTGCAAGAGGAGGAGTTAACTCAACGCCCAGTGAGTGGGCTTGATGTACTTTGTTGAGGGAGAGACATGTGGGGGGGTTGCTCCTTGTGCCGAGTTCCTTGTATCCATGGGGCCGGCTCTGGTCCTCCCCCTGAGCACAGCCTGGGCCGGGATGCCCTGGGCTGGGTCTGGCACGTGTGGCCCTGGGCCAGTGACCCGCCCTCCCCGGGCCTTCCCTTTCCTGTCTCTGGAACGGTTTGGTTGAAATGAATAATCACGCTGTTTAAAGGTTCTTGTTTGGGTGACAGGCCCCTGCTTGTGGAGTTCACCCTCCTCACACACCGCCTGCGGACACTGGCATACTCCTCCGCATTGGAAAAATGGGGAAACCGAGCCCAGGGAGGCGTGAGGCTTGCTGGCGATAGCACAGGGGTGAAGGGCGACATCAGAAATCTGCTTCATTTCTGCCGCATCCCCACGCGCGGGTGCTCACGGGTGCTGGCAGCCAGCCCTTCGCAGTGGGGCCCCGGCAACCAGCCGTCCCAGCGCTTTCTGAGGAGTCAAGGCCCTGGGAGCCCCTGGCCAGGGACTGCTTACCTATGGGGGGCCGGCTGGGCCACGTGAGGGCTGGAGACCCTCAGGGGTGGACACGGGGCAGCTGTCGCCCAGGCCTTGTCCCAACTCCAGTGTCCCAGGAGACAGCACTCTCCCATGAGCAGAGAGGGCCCACGGCTCTGCGGGTCCCTGCGTCTCCCCTCTCCGCAGCCGGAACACTGCACTCCGGGCAGGGAGGGGCTGGTTTCGCAACGGAAGCCCATGGTGAAAAATAACGACTCTCCTGTGTGCGCCTCTTTGGGGGGAGCTGTGCAACCCTGTGTGAGCCTCCCAGCGACAGAGACCAGCTTGGTGGTGGGTACTACGACCCCATTTGTGGTTGAGTAAACTGAGGCACAGAGAGGTGAAAGGGCCTTTCCAGCCACGTGGCTTGCCAGAGAGGATCCTTCCGATGTTGTGAGCAGCCTGGCACTGGGGTGGATGTGCAGAAAGGTAACGAGCTCCCTGCCCCCAGAGGCATGCAGACTCATAGGACAGACTAAGGAAAAGGTTCTGTAAGGTGGAGGATGAGCTGGGTAACTCCAAAGAACCCCAAACACCCCCACCTGGTGGCCCGAAGTGTTGAGGTTGAGTCAGAGATTCAGGCCGCAGGGACTGACCAGGGTTCTGGGCCGTCTGCTTCTCTGCTTCCTCCATGGAGTCTCCAGTGCGGCGCAGGCCACAGAGACAAGGGTCCACGCACCGTCCCCTCCCTCGTGCTGGGGTCAGAGAGACTGTGTGTGCCTGCTTCGAACATAGAACATGTATTCATGCATGCACGCACACAGATGCATATACCTGTGTGCTTGTGTGTATATCTGTGTGCTTGTGTCTGTATACAGCTGTGTACATACATCTGTGTGTGCAGTCTGCATGTGTGTGCTCACACTTCTGTGTATCCATGTACATGCCAGTGTGTGCATCCACATGTGTATGCTAGTGTGTGCCCACGCGGGTGTCTCTCTGTGTGTATGTGTGTGTGGCTGTGTGGAAACTACACTACTTCCCCCACTTCCGTCCGGACTACCTGGACCTTTGCTGGGACCACAGGTCACTACGGATGTGAAGACCCAGCAACACCTTGAGCCGGGGCCAGGATGAGGCCATGAGGAAACTGGTTAAGAGCTGGAACTCTGGAGCCACCCTGGTTTGAACCCCGGCTTTGCCCCTTTCTGTCACGGAGGCTGTGGCTCCAACTGGGTAGCCCCTACGCCTCAGTTCCTCACTAGCGAGACGGGGTGCAGCCAGCGCGCACCTGCTGGGCTATTGTGAAAGTTCAGTGATGTCTGTCGGCAGGAGCCTCCCGCCTGTCTTCCCAGGCTGGTGCCCGAAACACATTTGCCACCGCAGCGGGCCCTAGTGGCTAGGGGCAGGGCACCGTGACACCTGATCCTCGGGGCAGATGTGGACACGCTCCTCCAAGCCCAGAGACATCCGGCCCCCCACTCCTCCCAGCAGAGCCCGGGCCCCGTGCCAAGCCGCCCCCTACCCATCTTCCTGCGGTAACTCCATGGGACCCGGCCTTTCCCAGCAGGGACGGGGAGACGGCAGTGGGAGGGGGTCCTCCTCGGGGAGGGAGGAGGCAGGGTGCTCATCGGGAGCGCCTTGTCTGGGAAGGGTTGGCCTTGCTAAACTGAAGCTGAGAATTGTTTTTCAAGAGGAGTGGAGGGAGGAGGGAGAGAGAGAGAAGGGAGAGAGACACACACGACAGAAATCTGTCTCTTTCTTGTATGTATGTATGTGTGTCTTTCCATCTCTGTCTCTCCCTCTTCCTTTTCTCCTTGTTCCCTCCTGAAAAACTATCTATCTATATCTATCTACCTACCTACCGAAAGACAGAGCAAAACAGACAAGAAAGCAGAGACAAGAAAGGCAGAAAAGGAAGAAACATAATTTTAATAGCTCAGGCTGAGCTGAAGTAGAAAGTAACCTGGGCTTGGTCTCCCAGAACCCCAAACCCAGCCCTGTCCTTGGCCAGCAGGGTGACCTTGGGAAGCTCTCTCCTCTGAACCTGGACTCCCTCATCTTCTACTTCATGCCATCAGATGGAGGGGTGGGTGGGTGCCTGGCATGCTGTAAAGTGCCACCTGAATGTGTATTCATTCTTACCAGGTCTGGGGCCCCCCAAAGATCATGTTCTAGAAGGTGGGTCCTGGGCTACCCCTTAAATAATGGGAGAAGCAGAGACTGTGGGTTGCCTGCCTGAATGTGTTTGCTCCCTCTTATTAATGGAGCTTGCCATTTTTGGCTGGGTTCATGGCATCCCAAAATAAATACTGTATTTCCCAACCTCCCTTGTTGCTAGGTGTGGCCAGGTGACTAAATTTTGGTCAGTAAGATGCATAGAGAGTGATGTGAAACGGCTTTAAGAAAACCTCTTTAAAACACAGTTCATGGGCACCCCTTTGCCTCTTTTTTCTCCTTGCCAACTTCCTACTGGCTGGAAGGTGAACATGATGGCTGACGCTCAAGCAGCCATATTGTACTGTGAGGAAAATGTTCTGTATAGAGCATGGCCTGCCTCCCTCTCTGGACTTCTGTTATGTCAGTAAGGTAATTTCTCTGGTTCTCCTTCTCCATTCTATCTGAGCTGCTCAGACTTGGCAGAAACATGGGAAAGTCGATTTATTTTAAAGTGGTTAGTCTGGCTGAAAGATATCATCAACAGCAATGATAACATCATCATCATCATCATAATCATCATCATCATAAACAAAACAGCAGTATTATTTACTGAGCTCTTACTCTGAGTCAAAGCTATACAACTTGTGAGAGGCAGGACCCAGAACCAAACCTGCACGGGGCCAGGCTGTCGCCAAGACTTCAGGTTTCTGGACTCGGCATGCATGGCCTTTCACACGCTGGCGTGTCCCTCTCCCTGCACTGCCTGTTAGCACCCTGCCCAGTGCCATGGCTGTCTCTTCCAGGATGCCCAGGCAGCCCCTCCTCCAGTCACACTGACCAAGCCTCCTTTGTCTGGCTCGCTGTGGGTCTGAGATATTGGGTCCCACTCCCAGCCTGTCCCAGGTTCACGGTCTGCTGGTTTAGCACCAAACCCTCTCCCACATCACGGCCACTTGGATGCACATCTGCCTCCTCCACCAGGCTCCTTGGGGGTGGGCAGAATCTCTTGTTCAGGTCCATTTCCAGCCCAGAGCCTGGCATGCAGCGGGTGCCCAGGGGAGGCGTCGTAATGAGTTGAGACCTCTGTATGTAGCTGGAGCTTAGATTGGGGTTTGGCAAACGATAGCCTGTAGACCAAATCCTACCTGCTGCCCACTTTTTACTTTCTAAGATTTTATTTATGTATTTTTAGAGAGAGGGGAAGGGAAGGAGAAAGAGAGGGAGAGAAACATCAATGTGTGGTTGCCTCTCACACGCCCCCTACTGGGGACCTGGCCCTCAACCCACACATGTGCCCTGACTGGGAATTGAACTGGCAACCCTTTGGTTCACAGGCCCAAGCTCAATCCACTGAGCCACACCAGCCAGGACACTTTTGCAGAAAAGTTCTCTCAGGGCCAGCTGTGCCTTAATCTGTGTGTTGTCCATCGCTGTGTCTGTGCTTCAATGATGGAGTGAATGGCTGTGACGGGCACCATGTGTCCTGTGAAGCTGATCGTATTTACTCTCTGGTCCTTTACGGCTGCGGCTGCCAACCCCTGATGCTGAAGGAAGGGACCGAGGAGATGGGTCGGAGGCCTCTGAGCCCGGCGGATAGGGCTGTGCGCGCAGTTCAGGTGATTCTGGCTGCTGGGCTGCCCGCGGTGGGCAACTCTGCTTACCCAGGAAGGTCCCCACCTCAAACTGAGTGAGGAAGGTGGAGGCCAGGCCAGGCAGAGAGATGCAGGAAGGGCAGAAAGCACAACGAGACTCATGCCCTGTCCTCCGTGGCTCAGCTGGTTGGAGTGTCGTCCTGTAAACCAAAAGGTTGCAGGTTCGGGCCCCAGCTTGTGTGCGTAGGGGAGGCAACCCATCGATGTTTCTCTCTCACATCAATGTCTCTCTCCCTCCCTTCCCCTCTCTCTAAAATCAATAAGCATGACCTTGTGTGAGGATTACAATGAGAGAGAGAGAGTCACTCTGGAAAAATCCAGCTCCCCAGCCCCTCTAGCGCCACCCCACCCCCGGCTTCCCTAGCATCCCTGGCATCCCCGACCTCTGAGGACCGGGCCAGGCTGTGGCCCTCACAGGCCCGGCTGAAGGAAGCTCATTGGAGGAGGAGTGTCGGGTTGCATCCAATTTCCCCGGCCTCCTCATCGAAATGAGAAATCTGAGGCCCGGGCAGCCCTGCAGAGCTGATAACACCCTCTCAGGTGAACCTCCTCACTTATCACCGCCAGGGTCACCTCTGTCTCGAAAGACTTGTTTTCTTTAAAAAAAAAAATGCCTGGGATGTGTGATGGGGTTGGCTGTGATAGGGGGAAAAAAAGAAAGAAGAAAACAAGAAAAAAGGCAGAGGACCAGTTTATTTTTCCAGACTCGGGGGAGATGGGAGTTCTGCACCCCCCTTCCAGGGGCGCGCAGCTCACACGGGCCCCAGCTTGCCGAGAGGGAACAGGTGGCAGGAGGGCAAATGTGGAATTATTTAGAGGGGTGTCTCTGCACACGGCAACGGTTGCCACGCGAAAGCGATCACAGCCTGGAGTCCGCCTGGGGTGGTTTGGCCGGCGATGCCTGTGTTTGTGCAGGGAGCCACGGTGAGGGTGACGAGGCAGCAGGGACGGGTGTGTCTGCCAGCCGGTCCCGGTCCCTCTGCCGTTCCTGGGACCTCTGTCCTCCTGCGGATCCGCGCCTGCCTCCGAGTCACCGGCCCCTCTCTCTCTGCTTCGGGTCCCCTGGAAACTCTTGCTGCGTCTCCCTGTCTCCCTCCTCTCCATTTCCTTCCGCCCCGTCTCTTTCTCCCCGTTGCTGCCCATCTCTTCGTTTCCGTGCTGTGCCCCGTGTGGTGTGTCCCTGCCCGTCTGTCCTCCCCCTCCCCGTTCCGTCTCTCATCTCTTCTCCTCTCTCATCTCAGCTTTTCCTGGGTCTCGTGTTTCTCTCCCTCTGTCTCTGTCTCCCCCTTGACCATGTTCTCTCCTCCTCTGTGTCTCTGTCTTCCTCACGATGTCTGTCCCTCTCCCCACCCTATGTCTGTCCGTGTGCATACCTCCTGCAGTGCTTCTCCCCTCCTCCTCCTCCCCGGCCCCAGGCCTCTGCCTCAACCTCCCCATTCCCTGAGAAGAAACCGTCTCCACCGCTGGTCTCGCTGCCTCCACGCTGAGGGGCTGGTCCCCGCAGAGCCCCGTGTGGACCCTCTCCTCGGCGCCCTGGTCCCGCCTGGTGCCCTCATGGGTCTGAGGAGGGGCTTAGGGTGTCAGAACTGCCCACGCCACAGGATGAGCCCTCTCTACGACTCTGCCCGATGAAGGGTCAGGTGTGGCCAATGGGACCAGAGTCCCTGAGAGGGAGGGTAGGAGCAGAGACTCGGGCAAGCCCCTGTGAAGCTCAGAGTTAAATCGGATCGGCCTCACTCGCCACGAGTTCGGGGTTCCACAGAGCACACCCATTTCCAAGTACGAACTGAGTACCGGTCCCGTAGCAGGGCTTCCCAAAGCCAGAGCCAGGCTCCAATCCTGTCGGTGCCACTCTCTAGCTGGGCGGCCCCGGGCAGGTCTTCCATCTCCTTGAGTCTCATTTCCTCATCTGCAAAATGGAGGTCACAATAACATCCGTCTCATGGGTGAAAGTGAAAATTAAATCATTTAAGCTGTGTAAAGTCCATAGTATACCACCTGGCACATAGTAGCAGATGTTCAATAAATATTAGCTTTTGTTATTACTATGGGTAAATCACAAGACATGAGAACTGCTACATCCTATGGGAGGTCAGAAGGGAAAGGGCATTTTAGCTGGGGTCTTGAGGGTGGGGTAGGAGTTTCCTAAGCCTGCAGAGGACCCTCCAGGTTGACGGTACAGTGTGGGGCAATAATATTTCATACGAGCAAAAACAGAAGTCTAGAGAGGAGAGCAGGCCTTAGTCATGATTATAAACACCAAAGAAGGGAGTGTGGCAAGTCCACAGGTCGACGCTGACATTCACTCTTGTTCTGCCCCCGAGGCCTCAAGAACACGAGGAGGAATGGATTGACCTGCCCTAAAATGAGCACCACTCTTCCTGCCCCTCATCTCCATGATCGGCTCCTATTCATCCCCGAGGCTGAGAGCAAGGACTCGGCTATCCCAAAGGCCTGGAGAGGGCTGGACCCAGAGGAGGCGGGGGTAGCCAGCCGTTGGCAAGCCTCCACCGCCCTTTCTGCAACCGAAGCATTCTTGGCCCTGTGCAGCTCGCAGACGCGGGAAGAAGCAAGGGAATGTGTCTCAGATCAGCTGGCTGGTATTTGGAGCTCTCCAGAATGAGAGCGGCGGCCCCTTGCCAGCCCAGGCAGCTGGAAAATGCTGCCAGGGTGCTTGTGTGCGGGGATGCTCAGAGCAGTTGGCAGTTTACTATTTTCTCCACCCGCTACCTCGTTCTCTCGCTCTTTTTAACCCTCACCCGAGGATGTTTATTGATTAGAGAGAGGAGAGAAGAGACGGGGGCGGGGGGGGGGGGCATTGAGAGAGAAACATAGATCGATTGCCTCCAGTACACACCCCAAACAGGGATCGAACCCACAGACTTTTGGTGCACGGGACAACGCTCTGACCGGCCGAGCCTCTGGCCTGGTTGGGTGACTGTGGCCAGCAGTTTCCGATGTGGCTCTGAAGGGGTCCCCTTTTTGGTGCTCACACTCTGGAGTCCCCTCCCCTTGGCCGTGGGCTGTGCCTAGTGACTCACTTCCAAAGAACAGAAGGGAACATTACAGGGCGATGAGAAATCACTTCTGAGATGCGGCTCCGAAAGATGATGGCTTCCTTCTGGCCGGTCTTCCTCGCTCTCTCTTGTTCCCAGCTTGCACACGATGGCGGAGCAAGCTGCCCTGTGGGAGAGGCCCCCGGGCAAGGGACCGAGGGTGGCGACCTCTGACCAAAAGCTGGTGGGCAAACAGACCCTCATTCCAACAACCTGTGAGGAGCTGAGTTCTGCCAACAGGCACGTGCACAAGCTTGAAAGCACACCCTGGCACAGTCGAGCCTTGAAATGAGACCACAGCCCCTGGCTGAGACCTTGGGTGTGCCCTGGGAGGGGCCCCGAAGAGGGAACCTGGGAAAACCTGGGCTGCGACCGACAGGGACTGGGAGAGCCTCAGCGTTGTTGCTGGAAGCCGCCCTGCTGTGGGGAGGTTCGCTAAGCAGCAAAGATAACTAGTACAGTGACCTTGAGGACAGGAGTTCAGCTCTTCTGAATCCCCATACAGACGTGCAGCGATGCCTGAGAACTCCGAGGAAGCGTGCACAGGATCCGGGCCCAGGAGGAGCTCAGGAAAGGAGCCTTTCACATCTTAGTCAACAAGCCTTTCCTGGACCAACCCTGGGCCCTGTGACCCGTGCTGGGGACAGGGGGGTGGGGGAATGGAACAAATGTGGTGACCCCACCTCGTGGGGCTCACAGTCTAGTGTGAAGCAGGTGATGGCAAAGGTGGGTGGGAAGGGGCTTCCTTGCAGCACAGTGGCTGGGTTCAGAGGTTAGGGTCCTGAGAGAGAGGGCCAGGAGCAAGCTGCGTCCCCTCTGGTAACCAAGCCTCAGAGGCCACTCGGAGTCTTCCACCACAGTCTGTTCCCTGTGGGGGCACAAAGGCTGTCCACGCCCGTGGGGGTGGGGGTGTCAGAGCCCTCCTGCCATTGGGAGAGAGCGGCGTTAAAGAACGCAGTGACACATTTAAAACCATGATGCGGCCTCTGCTCTGCAGACACTGGAGATCCTCGCTTGGGTCCCATGTGCACTGCTTGGACCAGTCCCTCCCGTTGGGATGGGCGCTGTGATTGTCCAGGCCTGGGTCACACCTCCATTCCGGGGGTCAGTGTGCAGGTGGACGTGGGGCGGGGGTGGGGGCTGTCTAACTGGCAGCGAGACTGGAACCATGTGCAACAGGAGACTGAGATTCCTTCAGGGAGGGGCGGGTGGGGAGACGAAACAGCATATGTCCTCTCCAGACAGTAAACAAACAAAACACACTCGAGCACATAATTACCCAGGGTGATAAATGCTCTGTTGGCATAGGACAGATGCTGGGAAGAGTGGCTAATGGCCGGGTGGGCGGCAGGGACGGAGCCTTGAACTGAGTCATCAGGGATGGTCTTGAGGGGAGTGACTTACCCTGAGCCAACTGGGGAGGGCATTCCAGGCAGAGGATTTGGCCCGTGCAAAGGCCCTGTGGTATGACGGCTTGGCAGATTCGAGAACTTGAGTGGCCATATGGCTGGAGCAGAGGAAGCAAGATGAGGACCTGACGGAGGTGAGGCTGGATTACCTGGTGTCTCACAGGCCGTAGTCAGGAGTTTGGCTGTGAGTCTATGAGCCACCGGTGAGCTCCAGCTCAAGTTCACGTGTATCTCACCCCAGATGCCTGGCAGGGAGTTGTTTTACACGTATTTTCAAAGCCTGTTGGTTCCTTTCCTTAAGGCCTTCTGGCCGGTCATCCCGACTGCCCTTCAGAATCACTCCTAGCTTGGGTGGGACACTCTCCCCCACCCCGTGTTCTGGTCATCGTTCCCACGACTCCCTCTTCCCCCAGCGCCCTGCAGCCGCTCAGCTCCTCACAGCTCCACCCACCACTGCGTCTGAGGCCTGCTCCACCTTCCATAAGTCACCAGGGCACGTTCCGCTGAGCCTGAGACCCGAGTGACGTCAGCACGTGGCAGCCCAAACATGACGTTTTCTTCACCCAGCCGCCACCCACGCGGCCAGCCCATCCATCACCCTCTGGCTCGCCCATTCCATTCAATTTAAATAAACAAAACCCCAAACACAGCCCAGTAATGGAAACGCTGACAGACCCTTATCTATGGTGTCTCTGGGTGTGCACGGGTCTGCAATAGTACCGGCCTCCCCAAGGCGGAGGAGTTATTGTGGCCGCGCCGTGGCTGTGACAGTTTAATCAGACCTCGACAACCAGGGGCACCGCACTGCGCACCTGCTCACGGGGTCGGAAGGGGGCGAAGCGGGTGCTGGGGTTTTCTGTCATGGGCTTTAAAACACACTCAGGCGGTGCCTTCTCAGTCTATAGTTCATGCATGTGTGCGGGGGGCAGGGTTGTGAGTGGGGGAAGCGGGAACCCAAATTGTGCTGAATGGTGGCCTGACGAGAACGAGGCGAGATGTCCACAAAGGGGCTGCTTCTGTGCACACAGGCTGGGGGGAGGGGGATGCAGCGTGTCTCAGATGCAAAGCGAGACACACCTGGGTTCAAGACCTGCACACTTCCACCTTGCCTTGCCCTTCCCCCCTTCCTTTCCCTTCCCTTCCTTTCTCTTCCTCTCCCTTTCTTCCCCTCCCTTCCTCCCCTTCTCTTCCCTTCCCTTCCCTTCCCTTCCCTTCCCTTCCCTTCCCTTCCTCCCTCCCCTCCCCTCCCCTCCCCTCCCCTCCCCTCCCCTCCCCTCCCCTCCCCTCCCCTCCCCTCCCTCCCCTCCCTCCCTTCCCTTCCCTTCCCTTTCCTTCCCTTCCTTTCCCTTCCCACACTCTCTCCCTCCCATCTTTCCAACAATGCTTGTTAGTCTGGTTCTAGGTACCAGGGTGCTGTAATGCCCAGAGGTATCCAGGCTCTTCCTTCAAGTGACTGGAGAATATGGCCAGGGAGAAAAGTCTGGCTTACAAAGCAGGACCTGAGACACAGTTGTAGGGGCAGGAAATTTGTTTCGATGTGATTGCAAGAAGCAGGAGTGAGGGGTCAGAGAAAGTGAGACAGAGAAGGAAGGAAATTCCAACAAAGGTGTGTGTTGATCTGGTCCCCACTGTGGGCAGCTAGGGTGCAACCCTGCTGGCGACTTTCTGAGAAACCACATAGAATGTGCCTCGGCTTCTAGAAAATTCTGAGGCAGGGAAACAGACACTCATTGACAGGATGCTGTCCACAGGCCAGAGAGTGTTCGCTCCTAATGTGCTGAAATCAGTGGGTACAGGGTGTGTGGAATGGCACACCATGGACAGCTCCTACGTGTGTGCAATGGGGGAGCTGGGGCACCTGGGTGGTCAGGGCAGGCTTCCTGGAGGCAGTGACAGATGAATTGAAATATGACCATTGAAAATCAGTTCAAAAAGCAATAGGGTAGGGTGGGGTGGGGTGGAAAGAGCTTTCCAGAAAGGCGGAATGGCTTGTGCAAAGATGCAGAGGCAGAGAGGAGCGTGGTGCATTTGAGGACTGAAGCCACCTGGCTGGGTTAAGGAGAATGAGGGGAAGAAGCGGGGCCGATGGGGGCAGGACCCAGACCCTGTGGGCTCTGGGCTTCAGCAGGGCGGGAGGGTTGGAGGGCATCAGAGACACCATCCTGGCTTGGGTGGGGAGTGGGTACACGTGGGCGTGGTGAGATGATGCGGGGAGGGCAGCGATGCTGCTGCAGAGGTTGTCAAGGTGTGGTGGGGGGAGGGGAGGAAGGGGGCGGTGCGGTGCGGGGGGAGGAGCATGTTCTGGGCCTGGTCCGGTCACCACTAGTCACTGTGTTACATGGACCAAGTGACTTCATGCTCCAGACTCCAGTCTCCTCACAGTGTCATGGTCAACACTCCCCAGAGCCATCACAAGGAACAAAAAAAGAGCCCCATCTGTGGCAGCGACTAGCACAAAGCCTATGCATAGCGGGCACTCAGAGGGGCTTCGTTCCCTCCTTCCTCCTCCCCTTCCCCTGCCCTGTGACCGCAGGGGCCTGTCCTGCCAGACTGAGTGTGTTTCTGGGAGGAAGGGTCTCCCAAATGCCTTCCCGATTTGTGGCAACAGGAAGAGGGCAGCTGCTGGCCTTGGCTTTGAGAGAGCCCCGTCACGGCAGGATGGGGTGTGGGCGGCCGCCCAGCCATTCCGAGCAAACTGTTGGGTGCCGTGCACGGGAGCATGAGCCGGGGACGTCTGTGCCAACACAGGACAGCAGACTCCTGGCTCTGCAGCGCCCTTTCCCTCCTAAAGGGGACTTCCCAGAGCCACCCCCCCTCCATCATGCCACCCCCACTGAGATCTTGTCTCAGGTTCTCCCTTAATTAGTCTGAAATCCAAGAGGGCTCTGCCACAGAGAGGCCAGGGACCCAGCAGCTTTTGCTTTTCACGGAAAACACCCCAGGGGCGAGGAGCACGCAGTCATTCACACCTTGGCGGGAACTGGGTTGAAAGACTGTGAAAGTGCTAACTGCCGAAGGCAAGTGGCCAAGCTGGTGGCCCAGCCAGCCAAGCAAGCTGGGATGGCCCCTTGCTAGGCTGGAGGGCAGAGGGATGCTGAGGGTGAGGGGCCGGGAGAACAGAGACCCCACTTCTTCTCTCTCTCTGGGCCTTCTCTGCCCATTGGGCAGACTGGGCTATGTGCTGCTAAGGACTTAGCATCTCGGGGTTCCAGATGGGGTTCTTATGGCACTTAGTGGTTGGCACAGCACCAGGCACATGTCTGGTACAAAACACACTTCAGACGATGGACGGACGGATGGACAGATGGATGGATGGATGGATGGATGGATGGATGGTTGAACACACAGATGGACAAACACGTAGACAGACAGGCGGCTGAGCGAATGCACGAGTCAGTGGTTGGACGAGCGGCTCCAGGGCGTTACTGATCAGACTCTGGTGAAGCCTGTTTGGGCTGGTTGTTCTCATCCCAGAACCCAGGGCCAGGCTCCTTGTGTTGGCACCCTATTTTCTGAGAGGGCTCCCTCACTCCCAGTTCTGTGTAATGTTTGTTGTGCCTCTAAAGTGCCCGGGAGAATACCCTGTAGACAGTTTTCTCTCCCAAGCCGTTGGTTTTTAAGAGGCTGCGGCATTCAGGTGAAGGGCCCAGGTTCTCAGGCACAGGGAACACCACAGACCTTCCTGCTGTGTTGGGGGGTGGGGGGGGACGGGGTGACGTAAGACACAGCGGGAAACCAGGCTTCCTCTCACTGCAGCGGTCTGTGGGACACCCCGGAGGAGTGCCGGGGCTCCAGAGACATCATCTGGATAGGTCTGGAGGGAAGATGAAGGAGCTCTCTCTCTCGCTGGCCCATCCTTGGGGTTTCATTCATTCACTTAGCTGGTTCTTTGGCGTCCCCGCTAACTATTCACTCACTCACCTCTTTCTTCACCCACCCAGCATCCAGCCATCTACTCATCCAGCTATCTATCATCCACCCATCCATCCACTCGCCCATTTTTCTGTCCGTTGTCTGTCCATCCACTCATCCCACCCTGCATCCACCCATCCATCCATCCACTCACCATGCATTCATCTATCCCATGCACCCCTACCACCTAATTTGTACCAATATTTGTCCCATACACGGGCCACACTGAGCTGGCTGAGAGGAGGTCAGTGCATTCAAGGAGCCCGCAGCCTATGGGGTGATCACGAGACGAGCGGTTAGAACTCAGATCACTGCCGTTGGCGCCGTACGGGGGGCCCTGTGAGCTCAGAGGAGCACCGTGCTTCCTCTGTCCCCATGGCCTTCCCAGGGGCTCCTCCCTGGCCCAGAGCACTCCTTCTCCTCCCATCTTTGGGGTCCTGCCTGCTCATCCCTTAAGTCTCAGCCCCGTGCACTTTCTGTGGGTTCATGTCCCATTCAATCCTGGCCCGGTCAGTAGTACATACACTGCAAATGTCTCAGAAGGCGACGAATGTGGGTGGCCAGCCTAAGAAATGGGCGCAAAGGGCAGAATGTATGAGGGTGGCAGGGATGGCATCCAAGATCATTTCTCCTCTTACACTCCTTAACCTAGTCACATTTCCAGCGTCCCTTTTGCCAGGTAGGGTCACAGGTTCTCAGGTTCTGGGAATCAGGGTGTGACCGTCTGTGGCATGCTGTTATTCCGTCTATCACAGCCTTTGAGAAGACACTGTGGAGAGGAGCTCAGAGGAAGGAGAGCGCGAGGGAGGGGGTGGGGAGAGCTGCCAGGGGGTCATGTCCATCTGACCCCTGTGCAGGAGAGGGGGAAGGCAGGGGGTCTCTACAAGAAGGGTTTCAGGCATTTCTAAGAAGCTGCCTGGCAGAGGAATCGGGGCTTTTGGGGAACAGGGCACTGCCTCGGAATCCCTGCCAGGCTCAACCCCGAGCTGGAGTGGAGCAGCTCGTGGGAGGTGCGGCCTCGGGGCAGACGTGGAGACCGAGTCAAGGTGCGGCAGCTGGGGCCAGCAGTCCTGATGCAGGAGACACGTGACTCCCCAGCAGGCACCGTGTGCCCAGCGACCTGCGGCAGCCCTCAGCTCCCAGGGGAGGAGACTGGGGCTCCGAGAGGGGAGTCCGCTCAGCCAGGAGGAGGCAAAGGCAGGGTCTGAACTTACGCCCCAGCCTCCCACATTCTTCCTGGACAACCTTGATAAGGCCACTCCATGCCCGGGGCCATAAACAGCAACACCCAACGTGTTCCTAAGCCTTCCCTTACTGGGATCCGGGAGGGCTCCTGTTGCGGGGAGACAGTTGGGAAGGGATGTAGGAAGGGATGTGGCTCCTAGACAGAAGAGCACCACTGCTGGGTCTTCACGGTGCTAATGACCTTGGCAGCATGTGGGGCGGGCCCGGAAGATGGATGGTGTTGCCCGCCTCCCTGGCCACACCCAGACCTGTCTCTGACCTTCCCTGGGGAATGTGGTCCTTGCCAGGAGGCCACATTCTGCTGCACCCGGAGAGGGCACGCGGGGGCAGGGCACGCCGACTCCCACTAAAGGATTCTCCCCCTTTTCCAGCAGAGGAAACTGAGTCCAGGCTCAACTGGAAGGGCCTCACTGGGGACAAGAACCAGCTCGGATGCTCCTGTATAGTCCCGCAGTCCGCCGAGGGGCGGGGTCTAGATAAACCAACGATGAAGAGGAAAATTCTAATAATAACCAAGACAGTCAGCACCCGTCTGGTCCACAGGCAGCCCGTGAGGCTGGTGCCATCCCCATGTTACACATGCGAAAGCCAGCAGTCCAAGGGACTTAGCCGGAGCACAGGAGAACGCAAGAAGTGGGGCTGGGATTCGAACCCAGGCCCAGCCGAGCCCAGGCCCTTGTATTTTTCTTTTTTGCACCGTGCTGCCTCCTCCCTAGTTCTTTGCTCTCCTTGCCTTTGACCTCTCTGTGCCAAAAGTGGAGCTGGGAGCCTGTGCTGCGGGGCGAGTATTTCTAGTGAAAAGGAAGAATGGTGGACGTGGCCGCTCATTGAGCATTTGTCCTGTGCCAGGCATCCCTGGCGTTAGCCGAGACCGGGCGTAGAGTCTTGTTGGCCCCAAACGGCAGAGGAGGGAAACCGAGGCTCCCCGAGCTTTCCTTCCCTCGCCAAGGCTATGCCTCTAGGGAGGACAGGGTCGGCCCCACCCCACCCCCCACGCCACTCCTGCTTCCCCTGCTCCCTTTCCAGTTTTCTTCCTCGTGTGTGCAGGAGGCTGAAGACTCGGGGCCTCCCGGGGGAGACCCAACCGGGCGTCCTCCAGAGCCCTCTGTCCCCACGGCCCATCTGTGGGCCCGGAAACCAGCAACCAGGTGTTCGGCGTCCACGCAGCAGGCCCCAGCTGGGGCCCTGGAAGCTGCCGGCCTCCTTGGCTGACCCTGTGGAGCCGGAGGGCCACTCTCGGTGACTGACAGGTTCAGCCTGAGGTCGGCCGTGGGCTGGGGAAGCACTCGTGCAGGGGTGAGGGTTAGCAGGAACCTTCTGGATCCATCGCCCCTGGGCTGGGGGCATCCCACTGACGCCCACTTTTTAGCGCCCTGGCACCCACGTGGGCTGGGGTCACTCTGGAGCTGACCTCCCAGGCCAAGCAGGACGTCCCAGCGGACTGGCTGTGTGACCGCGGAAGGTCACTTACTGTCTCTGCGGCCCAACGGCCTCATCCGTAAGGAGGGGCCGGACTGGCAGGAACATCTGTCTCCCACAGCTTGTCTGGCCCCAAGGGGCCTGGCCCAGAGCCCAGGAAGGCGGACCGGCCCCTTCCTCGAGCCGTCTGCAGCCTTTCTCGGCCCGTGGACAAGGGATCTCCCTGTGCCACACGCAGTGTCTGTGCCTGTAAAATGGGTTTCCTCACAGCACCCGCCTCGTGGGTGGTGCGAAACCTCGGCAGGGACCACAGTGAGTAGGTGGAAGCGCAGCGAGCGTCCCGGGGAACCCTGCCCGCTGGCGGCCAGGTGGAAGGCCGAGGCCCGGGCTGTGCCCGTTTGCAGCCAGGTGTCCTGCGGCGTGCAGCGCGGCTGGGGTAACTCAGAGACTCTGCGAGGGCGTAGAAATAGGGCGAACAGCAGAACATGGTCTCTGAAACACCCTCCTCTTTCATCTCCCCCTCCTCTTCCTTTCCTTCCTCATCCTTCCTCTCCCCCCACTTCCTCCTCTTCTGCCCCCTTTTATTCTCTCCCCCCTCCCCCAGTCACCCGTGGGAAAGGCAGGGCTGACACCAGCAGTGTCCCGTGAGTGGGCTTCCCAGTGCAGGGGGCACTGGGAAGAGGCACCTGAGTGACCCCCCTCCAGACCCCCCCGGTTGTCTTGGCCCAGGGGGAGGAGGGGAGGGTGAGGGACAGGCCCTTCCCCTCCCCACAGGCACCTGCCAGCAGGCAGAGCTGCTCCTCCCCATGGGCTGTGCCTCACCTGTCCCCGCAGGCATAACCACGGGGTGCCACAGAGGTCCCTGGTCAGACCCTGGGCCCGTCCCTACACCTCTCGGGGCCTCTGTTTCCCTCCCTGAGAAATGGGGATAGTGAAATCTGCCTGGTTGTGGGGGTGGCTGTTGTCATGCGTGAATGAGACGAAGTCGATTTGGAGGGGTTCCTAGGGACCCTGGACCTCTCGGGGCCCAGAGGTTCACTCGGCATGTGGGGCTCGCCAGAAGTGGGGGCACTGTGGGAACTGGGATGCCACACTTCTCATCTCTGAAGACTCTAAATAAGCTTTTATTGAGGTGAACTTCAAATTTCCCAAAACCACAGAACCTCCCGTCACCCTAAAGACTGAAGGGCAAGGGCAGCCGTGACCCAGCCTGGCCCCATGGAGGGGTCTCAGCACCCCGGCTCTCTCCCGCTGGGGGAGAGAGGGCGGGTGGCTCCTGTTGGCTCCGCTGTAGTTTTTGAACGGTGACAGCCTTGCCCAGCCCTCTGCAGCGGGGCTGGTGTGTGGGGCTCAACATCGGCCACCTTGCAAACTTCAGTGTGCCGGGGAATTCCTCAGACGTCAAGTTCACGTTCAGGTGCAGACTCAGCAGTCCTGGCTATGTGGCTTGCGGGGCCCAGTGCACACTGACCACATGGGCCCCTTGTTCAAAAATTAGTCAAAAGAATGTCAAGACGTGGGCAGCAGAGCACGGGGCCCCGAGGGGCTGCACAGGTCTTGTGCCCGTGAAGCTGGCCCTAGAATCTGCATTTCTAACACTGTCCAGGGGGGCTGCTGCTGCCGGCCCAGGGCCACCCGTGGGGGACTCGGGTTTGGGGTGTCAATGGCAGTCTGGGGGTGCAAGCAGTGCTCGGCTGGTATGAGGAGGCACGGGGTCTGGTCCTCTGTCTGCCACGTGATCCTGGACAACCACCTTGGTCTCCCCGAGAGTCAGCCTCTCCAACCAGAAGGCGAGAGGGTCTTGGTGGCCTCTCAGCCACCTCCCTCTGGCACTCCGTGCTGCTAGGAAGCCCCCAAACTCTCCCCTTCAAACCTCTGACCAAGATAAAATGGCCAGAGTCCCCTCATCCGCCCTGGCCAGTGGGAAATGATTTTCAAACAAAGCCCACCTTCCTCTGAAGCCTGTTGACTTTCCACACTCCCGAGCCCACCGCCCTGCCTGTGGCTTCCCTGCCAAGCCACTGTCTCAGATAAACAAATGGCGAAAGTCCGGCAAATAAATAAGCAAATAAGCAAATCCCCGCCACACCCCACCAAATTTCACCTCGCTTGGCATCTTTTCAGGACAAGTGTCCCGGGGACAATGTCGAGCCATCAGGGGCCCTGCGGGGAGGAGGGGGCAGCGGGGTGACCGGGGAGGACAATTGGAATAAAATGAGGTCAGACCCCCAAGAAGGGCCGCCGGCCTTAATCCCATAATGGGAGTCGGGGAGGATTTTGCCTTCCCGGGTTCCCCCCGGGCTTCTGCCATGAAGACAACAAGCGCTGTACATGGATAAAGTGGCTTTTAGAACTATTAGAAAGTGGGTGTGCTGGGAATGGGGCGGCGGGGGCGGGGGGCAGGATGGGAAAATTAAAATTCTGCTGCTGCCCAAGGTTCCTGGGCTCCGGCTCGCCGCGCGAGCATCGATCTGTTCCAGCATTTGACTTTCAACCATGACAAAACTGTGGGCAAATTAATTGTTCTCCAGGATATTAAGCATCAGACTCCATTAATCCTTTCTGAGTGAGATGCTTGCTGCATACTAATGGGGAGGGTTCCGGGCTGCCATGGGGTCTCTTTCCTGCCCGCAGAGGCCCCACCGCGTCCCACCCTTCTCCGTCTCCCTGGGTGTGGGTGCTCCAGACTGAGCCCCTCTCCCTTGCCTGGCGCTCGCTTTGTTTCCCTCTGTGGCCAAGGACAGAGGTGGGGGGGACAGGTGAGCCCAACCTGAACCTCTCCTCCCCCCGCCTGGGCGTCTTCCCCCGGAGAAGCCGTGGGACTGGCGGCGAGATTGTTTTATGCAAATGCCAGTATCTGTATGCAGGCGCGGCCGTGAGGATGAACGCAAGAAATAATTACCAAATTATGCACGTTGAGTTGGTTTTCCTGAATCCCAAGCCCTTAAAAGGAAAAGCAAAAACACAGCAACATGCGTGTATAAAACAGAAAGAACCCTGTAGCTCTGATCCAAAGGTGGGAGGTGGGCTGCTGCCCCGGCTGAGGGTCTGTCTCCCTGGGGGTCTTGAGGGAGATCAAGTGAAGGGTCCTGGCTGTCACCAAATGGCAAGGTGTCCTAGAGCAAGTCACTTCCCTTTCTGGGGCATCAGTTTCCCCGTCTGCAGAAGGAGAGGGAGGCAAGAGGTCTGAGGATGCCATGTCTTGAAGTGTGGGTGAAGATGTGCTGAGGGGACCCAGGGAGCCCTGGCCAGGGTGACCAGATGTACCCAGCAGGGCTCCGTGGGGACAGGGAGGACCCCTGAGTTGTTCCCTTGCCCTGCAGATTTTCTGTCTCATTTTCAGGGGCAACATCCATCTTGTATCCCTAGGGTTGCATGCCGTCAGCTCCATGGGGTTGCATTGCCGCCAAAATGTCATCCCGTGTTGCAGACTGCAGCTCAGAGCAGCAGAGGGGCCACGCCGAAGTCATGGCCTGTAGGCGACAGAAGGACTAGACGTCTCATCTGTTCCCCCACCCCCGGGACAAATCTACCCTCTTCCACGCCAAGGTGCCTTTCCTGGTTAGCGCTTCTTGCTTTCCTCCTACGTGGGGAGAACCCAGGACGCACAGAACAGGGTGCACTGCTTGTCTCCCACGGTCTCAGCTCCGCCTGGAACATCCCGAACCCAGAGAATTCACCTGGGGTCAGACCCCAGTGTAGAGAATCCCAGATCTAATCCTGAAAGGAGGCTGGAGTCACCTCCACCATCACGGCCACCGGCATCCGTTCACACCATGAGGCACGTTGTGCTAAGCTCTTTCCATGTGGCATCCATCCCATCAGTTTCTCACAGCCTCTCCATAAGGTGGGTCCTGCAACAATTGCTGTTTGCCGTGTCCGGGAATGGAGGCTCAAAGAGGCTACACCACTCGCCCGAGGTCACACACAGCAAGTCAGTGAGTGTGTTAGGGTTCAAACTGCCTCTGTCTGACTTCCCAGCCCACAAGCGATACTATGAAGCTATCTTATGTTCAATCCCCCTGTCCCCTTGTCCTGGGGGTGGGGCAGGCTCTCTGGACCGCCCCCACACTGGCTCCACTGCTCCCCGTTTCTCCCACGATGCCTTCTCAGACCGCCATGGGCCTCGAGGACAGCGTGCCAGCCACTTGCTAACTGCGCGGATATTTATGCCTCTGCAAATACCACACACGCCTTCTGCATGATTTGGAGCTAAATGCAGTGTTACTTAATTAATGCGCATGTAACACACGAGAATATTACACCTATTAGAACTCACAGACAATTAACACTCCCGGGGCCGCTGCCGCCACCAGCCACCACGTCCCACAGACAAAGGCTCCGAAATCGCCCCTGTGCTCAATCAGTTGCCCAGGGAAATGCTCTGTCTGCTTTGTATTTTGTGCATAAAAGTTTCTACGTGCTATGCTACCGGCGCTAATGGGTCATCAAATATTTTTAATTTCCAGCTTCCCCACACCTCAAGGGACCTGTTGTCTTTCTTGTTTTGACTGTTTATAAGAGAAAACAAAAGTCACCTCTTCCAGGGAGCACCCGATGATTGCTTCAGCCTTTTCCAGGTACTTTTCTCCACCAATATCCCCCAGCAAGCCAATGTCCCCCTGTCACTCCTTCTCCACAAGCGGACGAGATGGCTGCGGGGGCATGCTTGGTTTCCCTCGGGTGCTTCCTGGGACCTACTTACAGATAAACTGACCCTGGGGTGCTTGTCACAGGGCCTACTGCTGAGACCCCTCTCAAGCAAAGACTTTCGGGGGTCAGGGGCAGCAGATTGCTCTGGGCTCCCCGCTTGGGGCACCCCTAGAATCCTCCCAAGTAGCAACCCCCTGCCCCCGCCCCCGCCCCCTGTGGTCCCCAGGCCCCATCTGCTCAGGCCTCGGGGATTAGGGAGGTCCCCAGAGCTGCCTGTCATATCCCTCCCCAGACACTGTTTTCAAGAAGGATTAAATAAATATGTCCAGCAGGAGGGGGAGCCCCGGTCTCCACTGCCCGCTGGCGGGAAATTAAATAATGTTCATTTCTGTCGCTGTGAGCCGGAACAAGGCTGGTCGGGCCGCGGGGCCGAGCCGGGAGGCAGCCGCGATTGGCAGCTCGTGGCAAGCCCTAAATCAGAGCAGCCGATGAAATTTCTAATAGCAGGAGCACGACTGGCATCGGCGGATAAATAAAGTTCCCCTCTTGAAAGGCAGCTTATTCCAGCCTGGCCGCCAAGGATATTAAGCCTGTGGCCAGGCTGGATCCAGGCCAGAAGCCAGCTGGGCCCAGGAGGTGTGTGCCTTTCCCCAGCAGAGACCTGCTGCCCCCTGAACGGCCCCCGGGGGTGAGCCCCTGGGTGTGCCCCGCCCCGAGCTGCATGGGTGTGCATTTGCAACCTGAGGGCCCTCATTCGTAGGGTAGCTTTTATTATCCCGACTGCCTAGGTGAGCAAAGGCTCAGAGAGGCGAGGCGGCCTGACCGAGGTCACACAGCTGGCCAAAGGTCCCTTCTTATATGTAGAGTGGAAGAGAGGAGGGGTTCAAAGCTGGGCTTAAAGCTGATTCCACAACTCCATGGGACTACAAAAAGGCCCACACCATCCCATGCAGGATCTGCGGCCATTTTCCAGGCTGCTCCTTGCAGAGCTGAGCCAGCCCTGCCTGCCAGGGGCCCGAGAGCCAGTGGGGGTGGGGGGGCGTGCCTACAAATAACCCTCCTGACCCCTCTCACCTTGGCTCCCGTCTAGCTGAGCGACGGAGCCCTTGGGCCCTGGAACCAGACTGCCTGGAACTGAATCCCATCCCCATCACACGGGCTGTGTGGCCTTGGAGAAGCCACCTAACTTCTCTGGGCCTCAGCCCCCCCCCCCCCCAGCTGTGAAATGGGGATAATAACAGCACCTTCCTGCCTTCTGGGGTGGATGTGAGGCTCCAGGAAGATGATTTGTGTGGAGGGCCTGGCAGGGGCCTGGCACAAATGCCTTTAGGCACGTGCTCTCATTTCTTACTGTTTATTCATTCTTCCATCTGTCCACCATGCATCCATTCATTCTCTGCAGCGGCCACGGTGCTTGGCACGTGATCAGTGCTCTATATACATTTAATATCCTATAACTAGACATGTCGCTGTGGTGCTGGGACGCTGGCAGGGACAGGGGAACATGGCAAGTTGGGATCCTGGCCCTCACAATCCTACGGCATAGAAGGCCCCAGAAAGACATTAAACCAGTCTTCGCAGTAGTGATAGGGGTCAGAAGGGGAATGTTCAGGGCTTCGTGAGTGCAGCCTGTGGCACCTGGTGCACAGGGACCAGAGAGGGCTTCCTTAGAAGGACTCATGTCCCCTAGGCCCCCCGTGGGTGAGCGGGGCGGCCTCCAGGCAGCAGGGACAGCATGGACAAAGGCCCCGAGGCAGGGAGGAACGCCAGGGGCAAGTCCTGTGAGCCCTCCCCCTGCCCCTGTGGGCCAGGCTCCAGGGCCGGTGAGGAAGCTAGGAGGGTACGAGAGTGCTCAGGGGCCTGCCTGCCCATTTCACACATGGGCAAAGTGAGGCCCCAAAGCCATCCAGCAGGGAGACCAGGGCCAGAGCCAGGATGGATTCTGGGTAAGTGCCCTTCCAGTCCAGGGCTCTCCTTGTAGGAGGATGAACCCACTCCAGGCGGGAGGCAGTCAAGCCCAGTGGTGTGCAGGTCTCGTCTCAGCATGTGGGTCCACGTGACAGAGGAGGGGGCTGGAGCTCGGTGGGTCCCCCCGCAGCTCCCAGTGAAGGAGCTGGGACCAAACCAGGAGCCAGATGCCAGAATCTGCTCCGGGCCCCGGGGAGAGGGAGGACACCGAGGAGTGCGGGGCATGGGGGTCAGCCAGGGGCACGTCGGTCCTTCTGGCACAGGTTCCCCCTCGGTTCTTCGTGAGCCGAGAGCATCCCGTCAGGCCCGGCCACTGCTGGGGACAGACACTCAGGTCCGTCCCCGTTCTTTCTCCCTCCCCATTGTCTCCGGATTCTGGTTCCATTTCAACATCTGACTTCACGTGGCCCAGGCCTTTTTGTGCAAAACCGCAAAGCCCTTTCCTTTGTGATTATAATTTTTTTTTTGGAATCCAAAATCTCTTGACAGGAAAATCGGTGCTGGAGGTTGGAGAAGCTTATTTCCTTCTCCATGCGAAAGCCATTACCGGGCCGTCCGGGCCGGAGCCCACGCCTGCGTGCATGCAGACGGCCCAGCTCCCTT
Source organism: Phyllostomus discolor (assembly GCF_004126475.2). Taxonomy (NCBI): domain Eukaryota; kingdom Metazoa; phylum Chordata; class Mammalia; order Chiroptera; family Phyllostomidae; genus Phyllostomus; species Phyllostomus discolor. Next base: position 55,094,653 of record NC_040915.2, on the reverse strand, counting down.
CCCCGCGCCCTGCAAAAGTGCGTCCAGCTGTCAGCCTGGAGCCGGCCCGGCGGGGGTAATGCAAACCAGGCCGCGCTGAGAAGCAGCCTTTAATCAGGGCTCGGTCCGCCCAGCCCAGCCCTGCTCCCCTCAGGTGCCTGCTCCTTCTCTCAGGGTGGGGGCCCCTTCGTGGTGGCTGCACAGACCCTGGGGCCCGGGCCTGGCCGTCCCGGGGGAGGTGGGGGCAGCTGCTTCCCGGCTGGTACAGGTCCCTCTGGGTTGGCTTGTCCCTGGAGCCAGGGCTGAGGGATCTGGCAAAGGCAGTGCTGAGGCTGATGGGGACAGAGAGGCAGAGGGCACCCCCTGAAGGTGAGTGTGTGGGACAGGGTGGGTGGGGAGGGAAGGAAGGTGCAGGGGAGAGGGAAGGGGGTCTCGGCGGGGAGAGAGAGGGAGAGAATTGAGGGTGACGGGGGAGGCGTGGGAGGTGGAGAAATGGAGAAAGACAGAGAGACACACACAGAAAAGGAGCGAAGAGGGAGAGAGGGAGGAAAGGAAGGCACGGGGAGGGACCTAGGAGAAGGGGTCAACTGAGGAAAGATCGAAGGCAAGAGTGAGGAAAATGGAGAGCAATAACGAAAGAAAGAAGATCGTCGAGTAAGTAAGAGTGAGAGGAAAGTGAAAAAGATCCTAGGATTACTTTCCAGAAGTCTGATGGGAGGTGGCTGGGATCCGGGGCCTGGGTTTGATTCTCACGCCGGCTCTGTGGCCTTGGGCGAGTTTCTCCCACTCCCAGACCCCGTCTCCCTGTAAATGAAAGGAGCGTGCCAGTGCCCGTGGCCTCCGAGGTGGCTCCTCCAGGGGAGACCGAGGAGGGTGGAAACCGGGCGGCAAGAGGGGCTGGCCGTGTGCAGTGCTTGCACGAGGAAGCGCAGTATTTTGTCGCGGAGCGGGCGTCTGTCACAGCCCAGGACAGGGAAGGGCTCCTCCGCCCCACAGGACTGTGCTGCAAGTGCTTCGGGGAACATCTGACTTCTGCGTTGACTTCGGTGCCGCTCCTGACGTCTGGCAGCGGGAGACCGGCCACTTCCAGGGCTGACACGACTGTGCGTGTGCATGTTCACACTCACCGTGGGCGACGTTCCCGCCCCAAGGCTCCACAGCACCCACAGGTCCCCACTGTCCCAGCGGGCTGGATGCTGGCCCTGATCGGGGGGACCCTCTACGAGCTGTTAAGGCTCCTGGTGGCCTGGGGTCACGCCTGCCGTGATCCGAAGTGGCCCAGCCAGGCCTCTGCCATTTCCCATGGGGCCAGCCTTCAGCACCCAGAGATCCGAGTCTGGGATGGTCCTGAGGATGAGGAGGGCAGTGAGACGTGGAACAGGGAGCCTGAGGTGGGAGCCCTGGTTGCTGCCCCAGCTCTGAGCTCCTCTTCCTCATCAGCTCTGAGCTCCTCTTCCTCATCTGTGAACTGGGTCTCAGCTTCCTCATCTGTGAAATGGGTCTAGCGGAGTCCATGGACTGCCTCCCACAGCTGCTGTCAGGTGAACGCAGTGCTTCTCGGACCTCACCCTCCTGGGTCCCCCACCCCTGTCCATCCGCCTGCCCTGTCCTGTTTGTGGTCATGTTCCCCACCTCTAGCTTTGAGCTGTGAAAGGAGAGGGTCACGCCCATCTGCTTCCCTTGTAACCCAGTGCCCAGCACATAGAAGGGGCCACCAAACATTAGTGCCTGCCTATTGTGTCACCTCCCCCTCGTCACTTTAGGATCCGAGAATGTCCATGCCTACACGAGGCCAGGGTTACACCCCAGTCCCTCTCCACTGTCTCTCTGTGAGACCTTAGGGGCAGCACTTGGGGCCTCAGTCTCTCCATCTGCAAAATGGGTCTAGGCATGGCAGTGCTCCCCACCTGTCCTGGTCGTGGAGAGGACAGGGAAAGGTGGTGCTCCGTCTGAGGTCCAGGGGGCTCGGCACTGGGTCTGAAGTCTGCAGGCCGGGGTCTGGGCCCAGGCTGGTCACTGAGGGTCAGTGGGATACGGGGCAGGACAGTTTCCCGCAGGGGCCCCAGATTTCCCATCTGTGACTGGCCCATCTCCTGGCGTCCCCCAGTGCCCAGCTCCCAGTTGTCCGCTGGCTCTTGACTCCGGCCCCACAGCCCCAGCTGCCTTTTATGTTCTTATCTCCCCATCTGTGCGGCTGCCTTGTCCCTGTCTCTCGTCCTCCCCACTGCGCCGCTGCCCCCAGCCCCAAATTCATCCTTAGTGGAGGTCAGGAAAGGAGGAGGGATCTCCCCTGCCTGCCCGGCGGGGCTTTATCTGTAATCTAATGCTGGCCTCAGGGACGAGGGGTCAGGGCACTGCCGGAATGAAACAGGAGGCTATCTAGCGGAGTCCTGGCAGACGGAACTGGGGGAAGGGGGCCTTGTTAGGGTAAGAGACAGTGGTAGGAGGGTCTGGGCCTGCTCTGGCTCTGCTCCCCCAAAGAGGGAGGTGCATCTCCATCTCCAGGCCTGTCTGCACCAAAGTCGTGTAACTTGAGGCAAATCATTCCTCTTCTTGAAGCCTTAGTTTTCTCCCCCAGCAAAATGGGGTTGGGAGGGTCCAGTGAGCCCTTGTACTCCTCCTGTGGCTTGATGGGGCCCCAGCTCTTACATTCCACCAGCAACGCTGGTGACACTGAGGTCCAAGAGCTGAAGTCCCAGCCCGGAAGAGGATTGGCTTGGGTTTAAAACCAGTCTTACATGCTTGCAGGGCCATGCGCGTGCTTGCCACGGTGGGCCTGTGGAAGTCCAAAGTCAAAGTCCCAAGCCAGGCTTCCCCTTTTTTCTAGGAAGAGGGTGAATTATCTCCCACCAGACAAGGGGCTCTCCTCTAGGCTGCCACACCTCTTCCTGGGGCAGCTCACAACTTAGCCAAGAAGGTGACACTTGCAATCATTTATAAAGGGGTTTTGCAGAAATTACCAACATAAAAGAATTAAGGAAGGGCATTTTGGCAGTGGGAACAGCATATGCAAAGGCACAGAGTCACACAGCAGGACGGTGTTTGCAGAGAAAGGTGTGGTAGTCCTGTGTGTTGGGATGAAGGTTGCTTGAGGCGGCAAAGTATGAATACGTGTCTGGGGAGGCAGGCCAGGCTGGAGTGCATTTCCAGCTGTCGGCGGGTGGTTTGAAGCAGACTCGGTTTTAGGAAGTTCTTACCAGGGGGCTGGGTGGATATGCAATCGGCAGGGACGAGTCTGGCAAGGGACACTACATACTTCAGAGATGGGTAGCTATGGGAACAATCCAAGCGTGAGAACCAGGTGTCCAGGTGAGAGAAGTCCAAGTCCAGAGACATTCAAAGGCGGAAATACAGCACAGAGCCCGTAAGTGGGAAGGGTGACGAGAGGAAGAAGTTAAGAACAGTGCCCAGATTTCTGGCTGGGGCCACTGGGTGGAAGGCAGGAGCCTCCAGTGAGATGGGGCTTCAGGAGGCAGAATGAGGACAAAGAAAGTGAGTTTAGCTGAGCCCACGTCAAGCCCGAGGAGGTGGCGGGTGTATCAGTTATCTATGGCCACAATAACGCTGAGTAACACACAGCCATTAAAAGCCCAGCAGATTTCCGTGGTCAACATTTATTCAGCTCATGTGTCCATGGGGTTTGGCTGCTCCAGGTGGGGCTTGGTTGACCTTGGCTGGGTTCCCTCCAAGTCCTGCAGTGGGCCGGGATGCCCGCTGACCTGGGCTCGTGGCACCTGGCATGAGTGGGGCCGAGGCTCAGCTCCACACATCCCACCCTCCAGCAGGCCAGCCTCAACACTTTCTCATGACCTCGGCGAGCAAGCCCAATCATGCAAGTGCTTTTAAAGCCCTTTTTTGCCAGCATGCCACTGGCCAAAGCAAGCGGCTGAGTCTGGAGTCCGAGTGGGAGGGCTCTGCATGGTCACTGGGTCAAGAGCATAGATGGAGGGAGGGGCAGTGAGTTGTGGCCAATGAGAGGGCGGCATCCAGGACTGGAGGTCGGAGGCTGTGCCGTCCACAGGACGGGGCAGGGGCTGCCCGGGCCAGTGGTGTGGCTGAGAGGGAAGCCGAACCCCTGGGCAATCCTCTCTGCCCCTCCGACGCCCAACCCTCTTCTGCCGTCTCACGGGAGAGAAAACCTCAGAGTTCAGAAGGCCCACGGAAGCCTTACCTGGCATGTGCACAGTAGGTGCTCCACAAAATACCACTGGAAGGAACACGGCCAGGCAGCCTGGGGGATTAACCCCTTGTGGGTCAGCAGGTCAACCCTGGGGCTGGCGTGCACTGTGGGGGGGCTACAGAAACTGGTGCGACCCACCGAGGAAGTGCCCACCCCAGGCCCCGCTGCAAACGGGGGCACCTCTAAAGACAAGAGTGGAATTTGACCCGAATGACCTCACTAGTTATTTCCAAGGTGCCAGACCCTGCTGATAGTTCTCATTCCTTCCTCTCAACGGTCCCAGGGTGGGTGGAGAGCCAGGAGGGGCGGCCAAGCCTAAGGGCACGTGGCCCCTAAAATGGCAGAACTCGGAGCTCGGTCCAAGATGCCCGAACTTTGGCTTCTCCCGCTGCAGCCCCCGGCCCTGCTCTGGGTGGCTTCTCCTCTGTCCTACAGCGTGGAACCCGGGGTTCGCCGGGGGAGTGTCTAGTCAGGCTTCGCACCTGGATGACAACCCCCCACAGCGCCACCCAGCCCTCCCCTCAGCTGAGACCAAGCTCCTCGGAGGGTATTTTTTTTTTAAGGCAAGAAACAGCAGGAAAATCTCTCTCCTGCTGCTTCTTGTACTTCCTTTATAGTTTCCTTTGTTCTATATTTAATTTTTTGTTTTAAACCCAGTTGAAGAGAGGTGGGCGCATCACCAGTGGTTACTGATTTATTATTTATGGCGACTCACACGTCGCTTTAATCGCGTCTTCTGTCCTTTTCCTGTTCTACATAGCTGAAGGACAACCCAAGGAAACCGTCCCAGACATCAGAGACGCTGGGCGACATTTCCGTTCCTGTCTACTCGGCAACCTGTTGGAGTGAAACAGGCTCACTTTTTGGGGGTGTGCTGGCTCTAGCTTTTCTCACGAGGGCGGAGGTATGACCCTGGGCCTCGCCAAGTGAGTGGAGTGGAAGGAGCCCGGGGAACCTCTCCTGGGTGATGGGGTGTGACCCTTGGGTGAGGCTGAGGGGTGTCACAAGGCTGCTTGTCAGCCCAGTTGCTAAATGGCCCCCAAACTCTGTGCCTTCTCCTCATTCTGGCTCCTCCTTCCACGCCCAAGGAACCTCCAAATTTGCTTTGAGGAGCAACTTCCTGCCACAGCCGTCCCCCCGGCCCCCCACAGCACTCACTGCAAAATAGCAGCTGTCTTCCACAGCAATTATACGAATAATAATACCAACTCCCAGCTCCTAAGGTCTGACATTTATTGAGAGCTTTGCTGTAGACAAATGCCAAGCGCTTTCTTGAATCATCTTAATCAGACTCAGCCCCTTGGAATGGGTCCTTTCCTGACTCCAGCCTCACAGGTGGGGGCTACTGAGACCCGTGGGGGTGAGGAACTTGCCCAGGGAAGTGGGGGATGTGGACTGGAACCTGGCGCTGGCTCGAAAGCCTAAGGTAGGGGCCCATCCTGCCTCCTTGGGAGGGACCTGGAGGGACCCAGAGGTTCACTGTCCATGTGCCTTGTACCTGGTGCTGGGCTGTGGGGCCGGGTGGGCTTCCCCCCAGGTGTGCCATCTAGCACAGGGGTTGGGAGGGGTCCTGGCCTCAGGGCTCTGTCCAGGGCGTTGCCAGAAGGTTAGGTGACCTCAGCAGCAAGATGATTAGATTTGCATTTTCAGAATCTCAAAGGGCAGCATGGAGCGAAGCCCTTCACAGACAGCTGGAATCCAAATCTCACAAGAATCTTCCCAAGGGCAGGTGCTTGTGCCAGGTTAAAGTTGGCTGCAAATTCTTTGCCAATCCTGCCACCAAGAAGCAGGGTCGGTGGGTCTCCTTGTGAACCTGGGCTGGCTCGTAACTCGCTTCGATCAATGAAAAGTGCTGGAAGGAATATTCTGGAACTTCTGAAGCTAAGTCAGATGATGCCCTTGCTCCAGGCACTCTGAGCCGCCATGTTGTGAGGAAGCCCAAGCCCCAAGGAGAGGCCCCGGAGGAAGAGATGCCTGTGGGGACAGAGACGGGTCGAGGGGTCCTCGGGGCCACACGTGTGGGTGAAGAGGCCGTATGGGAAGTGGGCCCTCCAGCCCTCCAGCCCTGCAGCTCCGGCTGCTGCCTCCCGGATTAGAGATGAACCCTCTCTGGCAGAGCCCTTCCAGAGCTCCTGACCTGCACCGCAGTGGACAAGACCAGATGGCTGTTTAAACCAGCAGCCTTGCAGGTGGTGGGTCACCCAGCCAAAGGTACCTGAAACTGTGCATACCATGAGGCATGTTGAGAGGCGAGACACCGGCCTCTGAGAGCGGAAGGGACCGTCTGAGTCCCATGAGCAGCATCAGGGCAGCCTGGCCCCCCAGGCTGTCTGTCTGTCACTCCAGACACTTACAGCTTCCTCGCATGTGTCATTGTAGATCGTCGGAAAATCAAGGTAAGTCAGAGGGAAGAGATCCATCTTTGTCAACGCCCTCAGCAAACAGTAGTGACCACTGCTGGCTGTCCTCCCTCCGCCTCTGCCCGTGAAGGTACTGAATGATGGACTGAAATACCGAGGTCCTGCAGGTACGCCCAGAGCTGGGAGTGGAGGTCAGGGGTTCTTAGGCCAAATCTCTCATCGAATGACTTTAATGTTTACATGTGGCTGAACTAAGTGCAAAGATAGGCAGGGGTGGGGGAGAGGAGTGGGGCCTTCAACTAGCAGCTATGGATTGAACTGCACCCCCCACCCAAATTCATATGTGAAAGCCCTAAGCCCCCAGTACGATGGTACGATGTTATTTGGAGGTGGGGCCTTTGGGGAGTTAGTTGCAGTCAGATGAGGTCATTGGGGTGGGGCCCCCCCAATGGGATTTGTGCCCCGATAAGAAGAGACACCACAGTGCTTGCTCTTCCCCCTCCCCACTCCCCACCCTGGGAGGACCCAGTGAGAAGGCCGCCGCCGAGTGCAAGCCAGGAGGAGAGACCTCCCCAGAACACAACCCTGCTGGCACCCCGATCTCAGACTTCCAGCCTCCCGAACGGTGAGAAATAAATTCTGTGATTTCAGCCACTCAGTCTACGGTCGTTGGTTGCGGCAGCCCCGGCTGACTGACACGCTCGCCGGGCACAGACACGTGCCCTGAGGGTCGCATCGGCTGGCGTACCCACCCTCACCTTGGTGCTGCCAGGCGCGTTTATGTAAGTTTCCCCTCCATTTCACAGCGGAGAGAACTGAGCTTCAGGAAAGGAAATCATCCGGTCAAGAGGCTGACGACTGGCCACTGCAAGGGCTGTAATTTGGACCCGCACTTCTGTACCAAAGGGGCCACCCCAGGCCGCTGCTCCCCAAACTGGGCTCCTCAGGACACCAGTCCTAACGGCTCCTGTGGACGATTAAACTTGGGAAGTGCCATACCCATCGGCCGGCTCTCCCTGGATGGTCAACGGATAGGAACGTAGCAGAGGCTCTGGCAAGTCCTGCAGGAATGAGACCTGCCTTCAGAGAGTTTCCATTCTCTCGCTTTAAAATGAGGCGGTAAATGCGTAGACCCTGAAAGGCGGCTGTGAGAATCACAACCGTGGGCACATGTTAGGGATTCACCACGCAGTGGACCTTTGCCGAGCTCTTTGAATGACATGAGAGGAGGCGAGGAATGTGACATCCCTTCACAGCACCGTGTAATGTGACTTCCCGTCACCAGGGTGGTGACTGAAACCCTGGTTGCTGGCAGTGCCCAGGTCCTGCAGGGACTCTGGGGAAAAGGGCTCTGAGTTTGGTGCCCAGGTGATGGGGTGATGTGGGAACAAGGAGGAGTAAGGAATGAGAGAACAAAACCCAGAAGATTTTGCTGAGAGTGGTAGGCTATGGGCCACCCTTTCCTCCTCTCTGTTGCACAGAGTTCCATGGTCTTCTGTGCTCTGACCTTTAATGAAATGCATTTCACCAGGAGAAGCTAGAAAGGGAAATTTTCCTATGTCTATCTATCAGGAGTCTTTGGTTGTTAAAAAAAAAAGGAGAAAACCTAGTTTAAAGTGGCTTAAACTCAAAGAAAGGAATTCACTGACTTCTGTCACTGAGAAGCTGTGCAGTAGGGTTCAGGTCCAGTTTGATCCAGAGGCTCCCTCCATGGTGGCGGCTATGGCCTCAGCAGGCCTTGAATCCTCACACCGTCTAAAAGGCAATGAATGACCCCTTGGCAATCCTCACTTAAGGGAGAAAAAAACTTTCCCCGAGTCTCACCTTATTTGTTTTCCTGTCAGGGGTCCGATGAGGTTACCGTGACTTTCTCTGCACCAATCTGTGCTCAGAACAAGAAAGGTTGATTGATTTAACCCGATCGGTTTCCACCCCTTGAGTGAAGGGTGGAGCCATTCCCACCTAAACACACAGGGCTAAGAACTGTGTGTGTGTGTTTCGGGGAGAGGGTCTCCCCAGGGGAAACATCTGGGTGCTATTGGTGGGAGAAGGAGGGAGACATCAGACCAGCGATCACCAAAGACCCGCTGAAGTCCTCAAGGGAACCCCCGACACATGTCGTTGGCTCTGCTCCTGAGGGCTGCAGGCCCAGCCTTAGCCTGCTCCGTCCCCTTCTCCTGGAGTTCAGGCTTCCCACAGCGTGGCTCCCAGCTCCGGTGGCCGCCATCGTCCCGCAGTCTCCGCCCACACCCCCCGGCAGGCCCACCTGCCTCTTCTCAGTTGACGCCTTTTTCTCTCCAGCCTCACACATTTGCTGCCGCCCTAGCCTTCACTGTTCACCTCTCTCGTGGTCTCCTCTTTTCCAGATGCTTTCCACCCCTCAGGCTCCTGCTCAGGGGTCCCCTGCTCCCGGAGCTGCGTGTGGAGGGATGCTCTCTCTGGGGCTCTCCAAACACAGTCTTCATCCCAGGATGGGTCCCACGTGAGGGCAGAGGTTGTCTGACTGTGTCCTGGCTCTGGGGTGCCACCTGGACCAGGGGATGTGCCCGGGAGATACTGGATGGATTGGTGAGCACATTCCTTGTCTTCCTGCTGCACCATCCATTTCAGGAGGTCAGAAACGATTTGGAAAAGAAAACAGCACAGATGTTGGAATCCGCAGACTGGGTTGGAATTCTGGTTCCTCTGTCTGTTAGCTGTGGGACCCTGAGTGAAATACCCTCTCGGAAACATTCTTTCTATATATGCAAAACGGTGATAATTATACTTCCTTGGATGGTCACAAAACACCTGGTCCACGCTGGTTCGTCACAGGTGCCCATTGGTAGGAAAGAGCCTGTGGGCCCAGGGCACCTCACCTGGAACAGTGAGCAGAGTTCCCAAGGCAAGGTGTGTGTCTTAGAACCCGCAAGGTCACGGGCTCCTCCTTGCAGGCTCGGTTTGCACACGTGCTGGAGACGACTGTGTTGAATATGGTGATTACAGGCAGCCAATCAATTAGCCTGTGTGCAGGAATCTGATCATAGCAGTCAATGGGTGATTGCCAATCTGCATATTTATTCAGTACCATTAATTATGCATCATGCAGCATTAACCCCCATAATATGCAAGTGTGAATGATGTGGAGCAGGGCTCTGGGCCCTGTCTAAGGAAGGATGCTCAGGGGAGCTTCTGCAATGGTGTGTGTGGGGGTGAGGGGGCCACGCCTCACATGGTGGCAGCTGATTGGCATTGAGCCGGATTGAGGGTGCCTTTGCATTGGCCACAGAAACTGGGCTTGGTCCAGTTCTTTACTTAAACCTGGGGCTGCAAACCGGTGGATGGCAGGGCTGATACAGCTTGCAGAAGTGTTCTGTTAAGCCTGAACAATAATTTTTAAAAAATGGATATAATCTATTTGTACAATATGGGCATGCTAGTTTGCCACAGTCTCCACTCCTCCTTATTGTCTCATACACCACCTACTTCACTCCTTAAGTTTCCTGCCAGGTCCCTGTGGGTATTGGAATTGGCAAACTATAGATCAGGGTCCCCTCAGCATTTGAAACATTATCATTTTCCTAAAAAATTCTTTTAGACATTTTTCCCTACTTATCCCCCCTCCCGGGAAACTTGAATCTCATAGATGTATTGGATATTTTGTTCATATACTGTATGTACATCTGTAAGATTTTTTTTGTATCCTAAGGAGCAACCTTTAGCCCTGTTCAGGATGTATGTCTAGGTTATAAGGTCTCTGCCTGTCTCTGGTGGTTCCCGTGGCGGGGTGGGGATAGGAAGGGGGTTGGCAGTGAGGTGATTTGATCTGCATAATTATTTCTCTCTTGTATTCTCTTGGCCACCTCCCCGTTGGTCCCAGGACCCTTCCAACTTTTCCCTGAAGTAGCTCTAGGGGGTCCAGATTCCATTCAACACTCCCCTCGCTCCCCATAGGAGTTTGTTAATCCTCAGGACCTAGGTCAAATGTCCCCACCTTCAGAGTCCTTCTGGCCAATTAAAACAATTATACACGAGTATTTCAGTGTCACAGAAAGAAGCCTCCTAGGGAGTCACAATTCCTCAGCTTGTGTTTATGCAGATGAGAAAAATGGAAGCTCAGAGAGGGCAAGGAACTTGCCTAAGGCTACACAGCAAGTCAGCAAGAAGTTAAAATGATGACCGGGTTTTAGGGCGATACTTTACCTTCCCCTCACTCACTCCCTAAAGTGCAATGGTTTGTCCTTGTATCATCTGGGCCTGGCACAAAGACGGAGCTGGTGGAGAGACACCATGCACTCCAGCCCATCAGAGCACTGGCGGCTTGCTGGTAGTGCTTTCAGTTTTGTACGGTGCTGCTTCTCTTGTATTTGCATGACCACCGAGTGTGTTTGCTATTGCAAAGCTTACCCTGTGCCGTGCACTCAGGCACCAGAAGAGAAGGCTATTTATTATCGTAAAGTAGCCCCAAACTGGAAGTGACTCAATCCACCAACCAAAAAATAGATTTTTTAAAAACGTTGATAAGGTTGTCTTGTGGAATATTATACAACCATGAAAAATAAATAAGCTATAGCTTCTCACAATGTGGATTCATCTCGCCATACAAGGTTGAAGGGATGGAGCCAGACACAAAGTGTACAATCCAGAAACAGGCAAAACTGAATGATGCAGCATTCAGGTCTAAAGAAAACCTAAGACAGTGATGGTCACTAAAATCAGGAGAGTTTGAAATCTCATGAAGGGAGGAGGAGCAAGCAGGAACCTCTGAGGTTCTGCTTCTTGTCTGATGGTTACACAGGCATTTGCTTGACAATTAATCTTTAAATTGTGCAAAACTAGATTTTCTGCACTTCGCTGTATGTTGGTTTTATCTCGCAGTTGAGAGAATAGAAGAGGCTGTGCTGTCTTTGGCTCCGGGGATGGTCCCTGGGGGCAGGAGTGGCGGCTGCGGGCCCAGGGAGGAGGAGGCTCTGCAGCCACCAGGCAGGGGAGGATGGTGGCCTGGGCTGCGGTGGGGATGCCTGGGTCAGAGAGAAGCAGAGCGATGTGAGAGGGACTGAGCAGATGATTTGGTAACCCCCGGCATGCTCATCGATGCAGTCGGGCTCCTGGCTTTTAACCCCTTCCTCTGGACCTCTCCCCCATAGGCCTGGTCATCAGAACCCGCAGGTCAAAAGGGCCTCCACACGGGTGCCCGGCAGCAGGGAGCATGGGAGAACCCCATGGACAGGCCGCCAGGGAGAGAGTCAGGGGAGCTGCGTGCAGAGGGAGAGTGGTGAAGGGACCGTCCCCCGCAGCTGTCAGCATGGGGGCCCGCCCCAGGCTCCCAGCGTTCCCTGGCCTGTTCCTTGGGATCATTGTATTGGCCAGCGTGTGCAGGTGGGGTGACGGGCTGGCCAGGATGACCCGTCCGTGCAGATGCAGTCGGATGGGGGAGGGGTGGCGATCAGTGGGTGGGTCTGACCCCAGCCCCCAGGGCCCCCCGAGCAGCCCTTACTTTCTAGCGCCTCCTCTCCCACCTCTGGGGGGGATGGCCGCGGTGTTTTCTGTCTGGCCGGCCAGGCCCGGCCGTGCTCGGGAACACAGGCCCCTTCAGAGGTGCCCCCCGGCCGGCCGAGCTGTCCGAGGCCTGACAAACTCTGGAGGGAAGCGGGCGTCGCGGCCCAGCTGTGTAAATGTTTTTGGTTTTCCTGCTGAGGCTGGGGGCTGAGTCCGTGCCAAGACAAGCCTCGCTCGAGTTTTCTTTGGCAAGGCGGCCCGGCTCAGGAATGTCAGGCGAACTTTCCAAGTGGGATGGTTGTCGGTGGGACCTCGGGCTGAAAGCTGAGCCCTGGGTACACTCTGCCATCATCTAATTACCACATCCCCAATTAGGGTCGGGGCGCTGAGGCCCAGCCTGGTCAGGGGCGAGCCATTTTCTCTGGTCACTCCTGAGAGGGGCTGGGACCACGCAGGGGCGCTCCGTGGGCTCCTCAAGTGGGCATGGGTGGGAGGGTGGTTTTCGACATCCGGGGGGTGATGCAGCTCTCGGGGAGCAGGGGCTGCTGGACTCCGTTCTGGGCCCTGGCCGTGGAGGTAGAAGAGCCCACACCACCACTGTGAGCTCTGTGTGTTTTTGCTGAGCCCACTTGGTTGGCTGTGACTTAAACCCTCCCCGTGTGGATCCCACAGAAGAGAAACTCTATCTAGAGCAGGGTTCCCACATGCGGAATTCTCCAGGGGCATGTGCACTACCTAAATGAGTGAGACGGGCCAGGAGTGAGGCAAGACGGAGGGGTGGGGCCTGGGGCAGCCTGCGGAGCAGGCCTGCTCTGGGGAGGCGGACACTTCTCGGCTCCCCTGACCTCGGCGCTGGGCGGGCGGACGTGATTCTGATGCGGCCCAAACCTCCCAAGTTCCACGAGAGGCCCCACATCTATATTTTTATGTGAAATCTCCCAATCTTTAAATGTTGGCAACTTTTTCGGTTTCAAAAAATTGACGAGGCACGACGTCAGCCAAACAAAACACATCTGGGGGCCGGATGGGGCCTCCGGACCGCGCATGTGTGACCTCTGGTTCCTGACTTCCTGACTGACGGCTGCGCGAGGGGCAGGCAGATGGAGACAGGACGGCGTTCATGACAACAATAGCGACGGCGGACGCCTTGGGTCTGTGCTCTGGGCCCCCCTGGGCATTGCTCTGGGCCGCCCCAGGCATCGCGCCAGGCTCTTTGTGGGCTGAGCGTTGTTGAGTTCTCATGTCCACCTGATGCATGGGTATGACTGGGCCCACTTTACAGATGGGAAAACTAAACTCTTCGAGAAGGGAGGCAGCTTGGCCAAGGTCACACGGCTAAGTGAGCGGCAGAGCCAGGACGCGATCCCAGGTCTGGCTGACTCCTAGCGCTGGGCCGCCGTCAAGAAACGTGCTTTTGTCCCTGTTGTTGTTCATTTCATTCATTCGTAGCTTCAGCTGACATTTATTGCGCCATTACTCTGTGCCGGGCACTGGGCCCAGTGCTCTGCAGAGATTGAATCAGGGAATATACGCGGAGTGCATAGAACATGTAGTGAGCGTTCAGTCTGTTGGCTCCTATGATCATTACCATTATCAACGCACACCTACTGCGTGGGGTGAGCCCTGCACAGGCCATGGGGTGGGGTGGGGTGAGGTGAGGTGGGCAGGAAGTTGTAAAATCACGAGCAACGTGTAGCCTCAGCTTCTGAAGATGCCCGACTTCATGGGCCTCAGCTAGATGCTTCCGGCAAGTCTCTCCATGACCATGGACTTGAACTTCCTGTCTCCAGTCTGTGAAGTGGGCAGTGGTGTGGCCTGATCAGAGTCACCGGGCAGAGAAGCACAGCTCGGCTCATGGTGGCAGAGCTCTAGACTGTGAGAGCTGGGAGGAGGCGGCCTTGATCATCTCAATGCCCCAGAGGGCAACTCTGTGATACTTGTGAAAGTATCTGGCCAATTATGGGGGCAAGGAGGCTTGGGGAGGAGCCAGCCGGCCCTGTAGCATTGGGGAGGCAAAGTCAGGGTCCAAGGGTGGCACCAGTGGAGGCGCTGAGAGCTTCCTCTTTGTGGGATCAGAGGGGCTCTAGACAAAGGTCCCCACAACGACCTGACATTTACAGTTTGCAAAGAACTCTACGATTTGCAAAGCCAGACTGTGAGTCCAGCCTGCTCCTGCTCACAAACGTCCACTGGCTCCCCAGTGCCTCCTTCGTTGCTCTTAGTGAGACCTGGATAGAAGTCGGAATGAGTGTGTGTGAACCAGTGAACAAATAGCACACACGCGAGTGGCCAGTCCTCACCGGTCCACCTGGCCACGGCTTCGGCTGCCTGTGGAAGGCACTTTGGATGGAGTCAGGTGGGGAGAGCCAGAACTTGGCATTTGACAGAATTCCAGGGAGACCCAGGAGTTGGGGGTACCCAGTAGAGAGACAAGGCAAACGTGAACACTGACTTCTTGGATTCATTTTGGTCCCATTTCATGACTAGGATTCCTGCTAGGAAAGCATCTTCATCTGTTCTGACTCCTTCACAAAAACATGATGGGCTGTGTGGCTTAGAAACAGAAATTCATTCCGCACAGTTCTGGGGGCTGGAAGTCCGAGGTCAGGTGGCGTGGCATGGTGGGGTTCAGGTGGGGGCCCTCGTCCGGGTGGCAGACTGCAGACTCCTCATCCCGTCTTCACAGGACAGAGCACCGAGAGGGGATGCGAGCTCTCCCCGGGCCCTTACAAGGACAGCAGTCCTGTGTGCGACAACCCCATCCTCTCAGCCTCATCGAATCCCCACAACCTCCCGAAGGCCCCACCTCCTCCTGCCATCACTGGGGCGGGGCAGGGTTTCTTCAGGCGGATTTAAGGGCACGCAAACCTGTGGTCCGTAACAGAGAGCGAGCTCGTCTCCGACCTGGAGCGGACACTAATCTCAACAACGACAACCACAACAACTTGCGTTCAGTGAGTCCTCGCTGTGTGCCGGGCACAATGGACTGTGCTTGGGTCCCTACACTCGCCCCGTTGTTCTCATTCTACAGCAGGGACAACTGAGGCTCGGAGAGAAGTCCCGCAGCAAGCGAATGGTGGAGCCAGAACTTGAACCCAAGCCCGTTTGCACCTAGACACCGCTTTCCCCAACATATCCTGTTTACCCATGATCCTCAGCAGAGCAGACATCATTGTCACCCCCACCTACAGGTCGAAGAGGCCCCAGAGGGCCCACACACAGGCCCCCAGCAGTGTGGAGTGACCCAGGCCTCAGGCCCACCTCCTGGCATCACCGCCCCACAGCCCTCCCCCTGAACCACAGCAGGTTCAACAGGTGACCCTGCATCCACCCCATCAGATCAGGGTGAAAGCTGATCAGAGGTGAGCTTCCCACCCAGCAGGGTCTCTAGGGGCTCCCAGAAGCCCCCAGGCTGAGAGTGTGCAGGGGGTGGGCATGCACCCCCACCCCCGCCCGCAGGGGCCATTGCAGAGCCCGGAGCCCAGCGAGCCTCCAGAGGTGGCTGCTTCTGAGCTGGAGCGCATGGCTCTCCCTGCTCTCCCATGTAACGAGTGGGGAGTGAGCTGATAGATGTGCTAATTTCATTATTCATGTGAATAATTACAGTCTCGAAGTTGGCAGCTTTCTAGGCAATGACAAGAGAGACGGGGAAATTTACCTAACTTCTGTAATATATGTGTGGTATTATTTAACTCTTAAATTAAGAACGGGGACCTAATTCATTCCACAGGGCCCGTGGATATGAGGCATCGAAGCCGAACTTCACTGCGTCTCTGATGGGTAACGCTTCTTTCCTTCAACAAAGATCTACCTGTGCCAGGCTTTGTGCCAGTCTGGAGGTTGCCATGGCGACGGGAGCCCAGCCCTGCTCTGGCAGCTCATGGTCCAGGACACAAATAAGTGAAGCAGGACGTTGACAGTGGGAGAGGAGCAAGGCAGAGGAAGAGCAGGGAGCAGGAGAGGGGGGCACAGAGGGAGAGGCGGAGCGGGCTTCCTGGAGGAAGAGGAGGAGGCACTGACATTGAAAGGCGACGGGTAAGAGTTGCCCGTGTTAAGAGGGGAAGGCATCTGAGATGCGTGGTGTGGGGAACAGCTTGGCCAAAGGCCAAGAAGTGAGACCCTGTGGCATTTTTGAGGATGCGGGGCGAAAAAAAATGAGAGTGGGGAGTTGGCCACGCAGTTCTGAAAACAGGACTCTCCAGGCTCAAATCTGAAAGTCACATGTGCTCGGTCTCACCAGGAACCCCAGTGCGTGGAGGCTGAAGGGCCTGGGGCCCGCAGCCCCTCGAGCCCCTCCCACGGGTAAGGCCTGGGAAAGGGCAACGGGAGGGCTCTTTGAGGCCCATTTGGTGCCTGCTGGCCCTTGGCGGGGCACCCAGCTGTGGCAGCAAGACCCGGGCATGGAAAAGCCCTCCAAAGATAGTTGGGGGCCCGGTCCTCTGAACTGGGAGGGGGCACGGTCCAGAGAGAGGCCCCTGCTGTCCCGGGCAGCCTGTAAACAAAGCCAGCTTTGGGCTTTCACCCAGCTGGGTGTGGGGGCTTTGCAGAGGGGCCCCGTCCCGTTGGGGGTGTGAAATTCTTGATTAGGGCCACTGCGGCCTGCCCCTCCCCCATGTTGCTCTTCCTGCCCCCGCCCTGCTCTTGGGGGAGAGGGAGCAGCTGCACAAACACAGGCCCAGGCGGGGAGGCAGCTGAGATGTGAGAGGCAGTGTGTCCAGCAGCCCCGCACCCACTCTTGCGCCCCGAGGACACTGTCCGGGGACCATGAGTGTGTGCAGCGCCTCTGGGTGCACTGCGCTGGCCCGTGGAGGGTGGGAAGGTTACTGTGTGAGCCTGTGTGCACGTGCATGTGTTTGGCTTATGCACACGCTGGGTGTGTGGCTGTGTGTGGAACGTGTGTTAGGATACAGTGTACTGACTCTGTGTGCACACAGGGGTGTAAACACAAATGACCGGAGTGTGCATGCATGTGGGTGTGTGCATTAAATAGGCACACATGCATGTGTGTGGGGGCATGGCGATTGTGTGGACATGAATATGCACATGTGTGGGTGTGGCATTTATGCACATGTATGCTTACGTCGGCACGTGTGTCTAAAGGATGGACGTGTGCTTGCCACTTGTGTGATTGTGTTGAGTTATTTGTGTGGGGAAGACATAGGTGTGTATGCATGTGTGTGTGTGGCTGCGTTTTCCATGTGTGTATAAGGGATGAGGGTGCATGTGCCCAAGTGTGAGGTCATGCTGGCCTGTGTGTGTGTGACATGCACCGGAAGGAGAAGGGGCTTGTAGGTGATGGGGTGGCAGGCGAAGGTCTGAGCCAGGGCCCAGCCCGTGCCCAAGCTCCAGAGTGACAGCCACATGGAACGTGCCTGCCCCTGGGGGCGCCCCACCCGGCAGCCTGGCATCTCCCCTACGCATGACCCCAGTCCCTCCCTCGGGCTAGTCTTGTGTGGCTGCGTGCCTGGGAGAGAACGGTTTGTTTTCCTTCCAGTCCATCTTTCTGTAATTGTTTCCATGTATTTCCCTTGATTTGTAGTTTGAAATCCATCCCCACCCCACTCTGCTCCCCTGCCCAGGGCTCCACCCGGTTCTGGGGAGGCGGCTGGAGGGCCCCTCCACTGGGCAAGGGGAGGCCAGGGGAGGCCCTCCGGGGCACCAGGCAACTGACGGGGTCACTGACACCTCCCCTGTCACTGAGCTCTCCCAAGTCTTGCTTGAAAGCCAAAGCTTTTACACAGAACAAGAGGCCCTGGAATGTATTTTGTCCATCGATTAGACAACCGGCCTGAGGCTCTCGGAAGCTGGGCAGCCTGCAGAATGGGCCGGGAAGGGGACCGAGATCCAATGGCGGAACCCAGGCCCCATGGCACCCATACGCTGCCTCATGGACCCCCCGCACCGTCGGTTCGTGGTCTTCCGTCCATCCACCTAGCGCCCTTCTGGAACGGGCCCTAACGGCTGTGAGGAGGCTCTGGAGCGGCTTCCAGGAATCCAGGTTAAGATGGAGACCGAAGGAAATTTATAGGATTCCACTTTCTGCATCTCTCTGGATCCCTCATTGAGCCAGTAATATATTCACCCTTCTTGCTAACACACTTTTTAAAATGTTAATAGACTGTAAATTACTTTTCTTTTTATACTTCTTAAAATAAGCGGTTCCTCTTGTAGATGGAAGACAACGATGGAGTTACGGGCTTGGTTTTATTACTGTCGAGATGAGATGGACTGTAGAGAGCTCATACAGCTTTTATAGGAACTATTTTATTTATAAGAATTTTTTTAATGTCAGATGGATGTGACAAGGCTGACTTCCTTCTGCCCAGTCTGGAGAGAAGAAGGGAAATTCAGCATGGCCTGGGCGTGGGTTGCATTTCTTCACCCTGGAAACTCCAAAATGGAAGAAGGCCTTCATTCTTTAGCAGCCCGACTATAACAGTCTTCCAGTTTCCACTTGCATACTTCTGGTGATGGGGAACTCACTCTCTACCAAGGCAGCCAGTCTCCAGTGAAAGCTTCAACTCCTTCCCTGCACTGACGTCTGTTTGTTGGTCTTAAATCAGCTCTGTGACACTAGGGAGGAAAATCTCCCCGCAGAACACCTGGGCAGCCTCTCCCAGAGATGTGAAGGCAGCCACCATGCCTTCTTCTGGGTCTTCTTTTCTCTGCATGAAAAGAGCCCCTGGTTCGTTAACTGTTTCTCAATCACTTTCACATCTCACCCACCCTCCAAAATCTATTCAGAATTCTTTTCTCCAAGGTCAGTAGGACTATCTTAGTTTCTCTTCCTTACCAAGACCATTTATATCTCACCACCTCTCTCAGAAACTCTCAATTCTGTCCATGTTTGTAAGGATTCTGTGCTCCAATGAATTTTGAAAGGGCTGAGCTAAGGAGATAGAAGCAGGTTCCTTTGCGGCCGGACTTGTCAGAGCCTTTACGTGATTCGTGCACACCTTGACCCTCCAAACGGGGTGCACTGGGCAGCACTGTACAAACTCACGTGATTGGAGCCGTGGATTTTCAAAGGCCATCCCAGAGGGTATGTGCACCCAAAACAGTTGAGAGATGCTGTTTTGGCGTGGCTCTGGCGTGGTCCATGTGAAACAAAGGGAGATTGCCCATGAACTCATCGAAAACCAGCATGTTGGTTCTGCCATAGCAGTTAGTGGTGTCTGTTTACGGTGGGTGCATTGAAATGAGGCTCGGGGCATTGCAATGAGGCTTGGGGCGGCTAACGCAAGCGTGCAGGCATGCTTCGGCCTGGCAGTATGCGCGTGCCTCCTTGCTCCAGGCTCGGATTTCCCATTATGTGCAATGCACAGCGTGAATCGGACAGCCCTTCAAGGTCACCTTCAGCCCTGATCTCCTGGAAAGCTATGGTTTGAGACGGGTGGGTTCGGGCTCATGGGACAGTCATCTTAGGAAAAGAACTCAGCTCTGCCGGGTATTAGTTCTGGGACCTTGGCAATGATTTCACCTCTCTGACCTTCAGACGCCTCATCTGTGATCTGACTCATCTCGGCGCCTTCCTCACAGGGCAGATGGAGCCCCAGGAGTGGCAGAGCGGAGGTGCTTGAGAAATGGCAGTGGCTCATTCACACAGAAGGCATCCCCTGGTGCCATCTCCTCCCAGGCATCCTTGCTGCAGCCAGGCTGAGCTTCCTGCCTGACCTCACAAGCGCCGTACCTGCCCCTGCCTCAGGGCCTTTGTACGCACCGCCCTTTCTGCCTGTAACACGCTCTCAGGCTGGGATACAGTGCGTGCTCGGTCAGCGGTGCCCGAACTATTGTGAGGCAAAGGTCTACCGTGTCTCCTCCTTCCTGAGGCCAGCCAGGTCGTGCCCAAGGTCTAGCGAGGAGAAAATCCCGCCCTGCCTGGAGAGAAGCAGCAGCCCCCACCCCCCTCCCTGCATCTAGCCCCAGGTTCCCATTAGAGTAGCTCCCTGCAGCCCCTGGAGCAGGGAGGATGCCAGCTGCGGGGTTGCGGGTCAGGCACCCCAGCCACCCAGCCCGGCCATGGCCCCTGGTCCAAGTCCGCTCTGCAACACGCAGGCGATGAGATCAAGGCAGACTGCTGTCCCCTTTCCCGGTTGCCCGTGCTGGCCACCAACTTAATCAATCTTGAGCAATTGGCCACAGGCTTATTTCCTTTAAAATGATGTTCCCTCTAATTATCTCTGACAGGACGTGATGCCGGCTCCTTATTCTCCCTTTTCAACCCATCAGAGCACGTGTGAGCATCTTGGCTGAGATAATTGAATATCTTTTTTAAACCAACAGTCTGGAAGCGGGCGGTCAGGCCTCCCCTGGGCTGAGCCGGTCTCCTAACATGGTTCCATGAGGCCGGTCTGGGGCGTCCCCTGGGAACAGGGCAGTGTCTATGTCCCTGGAAGGCTCTGCTCACCCAAACATTACCTGCTGTCAGTTTTTGCCTGCCTGACCGACCGTCCACTGTTCATTGGACCTCTTAGAGGAGGGCCATTGGGATTGAGAACCTGATGGTCTGGATTCAAATCCCAGCTGGGCCACTTTTGAGCTGTGTGATCCTGGGCCAGTTGCTTGCCCTCTCTGTGCCTCGGTGTCCTCGTATGTAAATGAAGGGACTAGTAGCTCCTGGGTATGTCAGCCCCTCTGCAAATCCCAGCCAGGCTGACCCCTGCCCTGGCAGAGGACTGTCTCTTAATAACTAAGCAAGCATCGGTTTCATGAGCAGGAGAAACCTTGAACTTTCAGAGAAGAGAGCACTTTTTTCCAGGGCAAGAGCTGTTCAGCTGGTCTGAGCATTGAATATGTTTTGAGCCCTGCTCTCCGGGGGTCTCAGGACACTAACTTCAGGAGGAAGAGGCGGCGGGGGTGTCTCCGGCTTCTGGGTGGTGCAGTGAGGCAGCTCAGAGAGCACTGGACTGAGGGTCCTGAGACCCAAACGAGAGAAATGGTGATGATGATGATAGAATACGTGTTCATTGTTGCGGGCTCACTATGTGCCAAGAATGTGGGAGATTCTGACGCACACAGCCCTTGAAGAAGAAATTGTCTACCCTTCCCCAGGTGTAATTTGCAGAAGGAAAAATCAGGCCCGGGAGGAGAGTGACGGGTCCAGCCCCACCTCAACCCTTCGCAGCTGCAGGAGGGGCATCAGAGCCCAGATCCGTCTGGGTCAAGTCCACAGTTTCCAGCTTTGTGGTCTTTCCTCCTCGGTCTATCTCAGGTTTCGGCAATGACTTTACTGAGTGACCTGGGGCAAGCCATTGCCCTCTCCATGCCTGGCCTCTGCCCCAGGGCACCCCTGCGTGTGGGTGTGTAAGGGATTTGCCTGCTTTCTGCGTGCCACAGCTCACCCCTGTGCCTTCACCCCCTGTGGGCCCTCCGCACTTATGCCAGCAGAGCACATGCACGTGTGAGTGAATATTCAAATGTGTGTGTGATGCATATACGTGCCCGGGATGCAAGGCCTCCCAGCTTCCCTCACAGCTCCCCTGAGTGTCTGGCGCACAGTGGGCCTGCACATGGTGCTTGCTGAGTGACTGAGTGAAAGTCTGTGCAGGCCCAGGTGTGTGCGCCTGTGGATACACGTGGCCCGATATGGGCACACCCACGTATGCGGCATGGACTCACACACGGGCGTGAGGTCTGAGTGGGTCAGGCAACGGTGGTGTGTACCCTGTTCAACTCATTCCTGCCTGAATTCGCGCCTGCGTGTGCATATCTGTACCTCCCTCCCATGAGGCCGAGGAAAGAACTCTCCACTTGGGTCCCAGCAAGGGGGAGTCAGTGGAAAATTCGCAGGGGCGGGGCTGGAGCCCCGGGGTCACACAGGTCTGTGTTGGACTCCCCGTTCTGTCATGAGGCCTCGATCCCGTGGCCTCCCTCCCTGAGCCTTTGTTTTCTTGTCTGCAACGTGCCACTCATCTCCATGTCTCCCTTCTGAAGACGCTGGGGAGTCATAGTAGGTGCTTCATTAATATATATTTTTTAAAGGTTTTATTTATTTATTTTTAGAGAGGGAAGGGAGGGAGAAAGAGAGAGAGAGAGAAAGATCAATGTGTGGTCGCTGGGGGCCATGGCCTGCAACCCAGGCATGTGCCCTGACTGGGAATCGAACCTGCAATGCTTTGGTTTGCAGCCCGAGCTCAATCCACTGAGCTACGCCAGCCAGGGCCATTAATATCTTTTAAAAAGTTCAGTGCACCACCTGAGTTTGGGGGCTGGACCCCTGAAGACTCCCACTTAGAGAATGAATTTAAGGTCTGCCCCATTCATTCATTCATTCATTCATTCAACAAATACTTCTCAGGAGCCCACACGTACCCAGCACTGCTAGGTGTTGGGTGGGGCGCAGTGACTTCAGGAGACAAGGCCCCTGGACGCATAGTTCTCATGGCCTCATGGAGGAGATGGGCAGGAGCTAAGGTGCGGCATCAATAAACAGTCCAGCCCCCAGGGGGTGGTTCTGTGGGGAGGTGAGACACCTACTGCGAGGAGGAGGTTGGAGGTGACAGGAGGGCTTCCCTGAGGAAGTGGTGCTCCACCTGGAGGCTGAAGGAGGGGTTAGCTGTAAGGCCGAGGGGAAGCCCGTGAAAACAGCACATGCAAAGGCCCTGCGGCGAGCAGAGGCCCGGTGACGGTGATCCCCGAGAAGAGCAAATTCCGTGTGGGTGGAAGGAGGGGCAGCGTGGCTTAGAGGGGCTGGCAGGGGCTAGTTCTCGTGGCTCCAGTGGAGTTTTGACCTTTACTTGAAGATCCCGAAAGCCACAAAAGGTTTGAAAAAGGATGTGACAGGCTCATATCCGTGAGTTCCCTCTGGCTGCCCCAAGCCTGGGTGGCCAGTGGCCCCAGCACGAGGGATGTATACAGCTGATCCTTCCCTGTCAGTGGGTCCTTCCCAGGGCACCCCCAGGGGAAGGCTAGGGCTTTGGAGCCTGTTGGGAGGCAGGGAGCCAAGAGCCCCCCTTACCCCCAAGCTGGTGGGCTCATTTACATGATCCCAGTTTAATTCTCCCAGGGTATGCAAATGTATGCAAACCACCATCCAGGAGAAGCAAAAATAGCAGGGCGCATTAGCATCCCCCACAGGAATATTGCTTTATGCAAACGAGGAGCTTGGGGCTTGCTGAGTGGGTGGAAGTGGAAGATGGAGGCCTGGGGGCTACAGTGAGTCCACCCTCCTGGCCTTTACCCTTCTGGACCCTGGCCAGACCCCTGCTACCAGGGGAGGGCTCCAGGGGGTGGGGGCAGGTGGTAAATGGAGGGCCCTGGCTGCTGAGCGTCCAGAAGCCAGGTATAATCTCCGAGGTGGGGGGACCCCAGACCCCACTGTGACCCTGCTCTGCCCTGCCGCCACCCACTGACTGCCTCCACCCTCTGATTGCCTCATCCTTCCCCTCCCTTCCTGTAGTCCCCTCTGCCTCTGCTCTTTCTGTGATCTTACCTCCCTTTCCGCTTCCCTCTGATCTTTTTTCTGCCCTTTTCTCAGTCTCTTCCAGACCTGCCTTTTCTGTGGCTTCTCTCTGCCTGGCATCCTGGTCCACGTCCCCTGAGCATTTGCTCTGGTGTCTTCTTGGCGCTTGTCTCACTCTGGGTCTCCACCTCCGACACATCTCTTTCTCAGTCTCTGAGTCCTCGTCCCTTTGTCCCCATCCGTCCCTGAGACTTCCTGTCTCTCCTTGTCCTTGTCTCTCTGTCTCTCTCCCCTTCTGTCTGTCTCTCTCTTCACATGCGCTTGTCCTTGCCCCTGCCTTTCGGACTCTGCTGGTCCCTCTCTGTTTTGTTGCAATTTCCCTCTCTCTGTGTCCTTCTGCCTCTCTGGCTCTGAGTCTGGCACTGCCTTCGCGCCGTCTCTCTTCTCTCTGCTTCATTATCCTTCTGTTGTTTGTGCTCGGTAGTGACTCTCCCCAGCCTGCTCCTCCTTCAGAGAGTCCTGCAGACCATCCCGGGGCACACGCATCAGCATCCCTTTGCTCACATCTAGATCAGGGGCTCCTGAGCCGTGTGGAGAGGTGCAGGGACCACTCCGCCATGAATTCCCGTGGACACCCAGGGCGTTGACTGCAGCCCTGGCCAGTCAGCTGTGGAGCCCCTTCCAGCCAGCTGCGGCCTTGGGGAGGTGGTGGGTCTTCCCAAGTCCCTGGAAGCCTAGGTCTGGCCCAGATCTGGCCATGCTGGCCTGGGGTGGCCTGAGGCTGGAATATTGGCGAGAGAGGGCTCAGATAAGTTGAATCCTGAGTAGGAACACCTCCTGGAACAGACACTCCCTGGCTGTGTGACCTCGGCAAACGGCTCCCTCTCTCAGAGCCTCAGTTTCCATCTCTGTAAAATGGGTTGACACTGGTGTCCTAGCCTTGGGCTTGTTGTGGGACAGGCCTGGCGCACTGCTTACATGTGTTGTATTCGGTGAACATCGTCAGCTAAGGTCATTATCATCGCTGCTCTACTTCCACTTAACCTGTCTGTGCCTCAGTGACCTCATCTGGAAAATGGGGAGAATATTTCTCATGTCACTGGGTGTTTGTGATAACTGGACAAGAGAGTTGCATATCTGGCACATAGTAGGTGTTCAATAAAAGGCCTATTTTTTCCCCTTCCTTCTGACACTAGCTGTGTGACTTTGGCAAGGTGTGCCGTCCCCTCTCCAGGCCTGAGTTTTCTCATCTGCATGGAGACCAGCGCAGGCCACCCTTTCAGCCCCGGGGTTCTGTCTCCTCTGACGTCTCTTGGCTGAGCTGGACTGGACAGAGGCTCCTGGAGTGGCTGCCACTTGGTGGCGACTCCACAGTGCCACCAAGTGGCCACCCAGGTCACCACGGGGCAGGCTTGGGGTCTGGGGCTGGGGGCAAGGGTGGGCCTGACCTGTGTGAGTAGCCAGAGCCCCCAGGACCTTTACACAGAGGGGAACCGCTCTGCCTGAGCATGCTGCTGGGAGAGGAAGCGGAAGCCTGGGGTTCTGGGCTGCGGTCGTGGCCGGCCTCAGACTGCTGGGGGACCTGGGGCCAGTGCACTGCCCTCTCTGGGCCCTACTCTCCTCCCACATCAGACCAGCACAGGGGCTTCCTCCGGTAGCCACATCCTCCATCCCTGTGGTGGGTCCAAGGCTGCATTGCATGTATCATTCACAATTTTGTGGGGCTCCTACTCCGTGCTGTATAAGGGTAAACAACAGCCACGCCAGTGGCGATGATAGTAACAGTATGCGTTCACCAGGGGGAGTTTACTCCGGGCCAGGCCTTGTGCTGAGCACCCTGTGTGCACTGGCTCATTTACTGCACATGAGGCAGAATTTTCTAAGCACTTCACAGAAGTTAATTTGTTTAATTCTCACAGCAAAGTGTGTCTCAGAGAGAACTGATTTTTTTTGTCATTAAATGTATTCACTGTATATGTTGAGCACCTACTATGTGCTAGGTCCTCTGCTCAGCCCTGGGGCCCGATGGTAAATGACACAAATACAATTGCAGTTCAGGTAGCTTCCCAGTTCAGAGGTGTTGGGGGACACACGAAAAACAAACAAAAAACAGTGAATACAAAATTGGAAAATGTTATGAGAGATCGAAAGGAAAAAATAGGGAATAGTAGAAGGGAAGAGGAAGGAAGGCAAGTTAATCAGGAAAGGCAGCCTGGAGGAGGTGGTATTTAAGCTGAGGCCTGAGAATGGACAAGGAACCTGCAAAGTGTAGAGGCTGAGGGAACAGCTTGTGCTAAGGTCCTGAGGTAGCAACAAGCTTGCCCCATGGAGAAACTGACAGGAGGCCTGTGGAAGTCCTTGAACCCAAGACCCCCTCCACACCCCAGAATCCAGTGGGCACTGAAGTTCGTACCAGGGGTTCTCTGGCTCTGAGAAAATCTCCAGAAGCTTCAAAGAAAAGCTGACGCCTGGGCCCTCCCCAGAGCAATCCCATCAGGGCCTTCGGAGGTGGCTGGCTCAGTAATCGTGTCCGTTTCCTGGGCGATTCCAATGGGCAGGCTGGGCGCCAAGCAGACTCCAAGGCTGGAGTCTTGCTAAGCTTTCTTGACCCACTGGTGGGGGGCTATGCAGGGAGGAGGGTTCCTTTTGAGGATGAGGATTGATAGTTTTCCCGATTGTAGACCCAACTCTGTGCTCTGGATAGGTCTCTACGTGGCATCTCACAGACGTCAGGTCACAATGGTGCTATTGAGCATAGGGTGTCCTGGGGTAACAGTTACAGCACCGGAACCCCACAGAACCTGAGAAACCACCCCCAAAATGCAACCCAAATAGGGCAGCCTCAGGTGGGCCCCTCTGAGCTGTGCCATCCCTTCCTCTGGCCCTCGATG
Source organism: Phyllostomus discolor (assembly GCF_004126475.2). Lineage (NCBI taxonomy): Eukaryota > Metazoa > Chordata > Mammalia > Chiroptera > Phyllostomidae > Phyllostomus > Phyllostomus discolor. The sequence continues at coordinate 55,068,364 of NC_040915.2, read as the reverse complement.
GCTCCCATGGGACTGCCTAGCTGCAGAAGGAGACACAGGCCATCGCTGGGCTGGTGGACAGAGTGCTGGGATGGATTGGCAATGTCTGCTCTGGAAGCAGCCTGGGGTTCTCAGCAGTCACTGCTGGTTCACCCCAGCCGCATTCAGACCTAGCATGTGGGGCTGACCGCCATGACGCGGGAAGGATCCAAGCCTACTCCATTGCTTGCAAGCTGTACAGTCTGATGAGGCACTAGCTCTTTTTTCCCACCTGTAAAATGGGCTTAATGATTACATTAGTTTTCTCAGGCTGCCCTAACAAAGTACTGTAGACCTAACAGCTTATACAACAGATATTTTATTTTTTCACAGTTTAGGAGGCTGAAAGTCCAAGGTCAAGGTGTTGGCCGGGTTGTTTTCTTCTGAGGCCTTTTTCCTGCCTCTCCCTCTCTCTTCACAGGGTCGTCCTCTGACAGCGTGTTCTAATCTCCTTTGCTGCCAAGACAGCAGCCTACCGGATGGAAGCTCGCCCAGTGATCTCATTTTACCTCGATGACTTCTTTAAAGACCCCATCTCCAGAAAGAGTCCCCTTTGGAGGGGCCTAAGGGTTAGCATTGCAACCTGACATGAATGTGAATTTGGGAGGACACAATATGAATTCGGTGGGGGGCACAGTTCAGCCCAGAGCAGGGATAGGTCATTCACCTCACAGGGGAGATGGGAGCCCTTCGAGAACCGCCCGTCTGTCCACAGCAAACACGTCGGGAGTGACGCTGACACACCAGGCACTGTGCTGTTTCTTCCAGCTGTCCGTCACCAAGACCTAGTGGCTGAAAATAATGATACTTACTTTGTTCGTGCATCTTTGAGTCCAGCAGGGCCGGCTCAAAGGCTGGGAGTGGAAAACTCCCGAAGGCTTGTTCTCTCACACGCCTGTGGTTGGTGTCAGGACGGGGGCTGTGGGCTGAGGCTTCAGCTGGGGCTGCTGGGCGAAGCACCTGCACGTGGCTGTGGCCTCTCCGCTTGGTCTGGGCTCCCTCACAACATGACGGCCACGTTCCAAGGGCCCGTGTCCGGAGAGAGCGCCAGGCAGAAGCCATATAACCTTTCATGACCTTGTCTCGGAAATCGTGCATTCACTCAAGTCCGCCCACTTTTCGAGGGAGAAGGATCAGTCTGCACTTCCTGTTTGGCAAGCTCCCGAAAATGCTGCTGTGGTCATTTTCGGAAAATACAATTTGCTCTAATTACAGACGAGGCGGGTGAGGCTCACAAGAGGAAAACTTCGCCCAGGCCCGTGCAGCGTAGGACAACACCCACCCTCCCATCAGCCCAGAGAGCCCCAGCGGGGGCTGGTGAGGGGGCCTTCCTTCCCCAGGCCACCACACAAAGCCGGCCTGTGGCCCAGCTTCCATTTGGCTTGTAGGATGGATTTGTCACCAGGAGAAAAATAACTGATTTTTTGCTTATTTTTTTTCTCAGCTTCTTATTCACATATTGCCCAGCAGGGAGTAATCAGGGCTCCTGGTCCTCCCAGCTTGCTTAATTCATCCAGGGCCCCTCCTTCCTCTCCCCTCCCTCCCCCGCCCTCTTCTCCCCTCTAGTTCTTCCTCTCCAAGTTTCTCTCTTTGTTTCTCACTCCCTTGCCTCACGTTTCTCCGTGTCTCTGGCTCCCTGTCTCTGTGACCCGGCCTCTCCCTCTTCCACTCCTCTCTAGTATTTGCACCCCACCAACACCCTGTGTTGCATTTCTGTCCTCTGGAAGGCGTTGGCCTCAGGGAAACGGCCGAGTAGTGCCCACTGCACAGGCTGTCTGCCCTGCCCTGCCGCATTCGGGGAAGGGAGGCTGGAAGGAATGTGCCAGCTGCCTTTCTTGCTTATTTTACTTAAAAAAAAAATTGAGGCGAAATTCACATGAAATTGAATTAACTGTTTTAAAGCCACTTCATTGGCTTTTAGTGCTTTTGCAGCGTTGGATGACCAACCACCCTCTCCATCTAGGTCCCAAATATTCCCACCACTCCAAAATGACCCCACCCTTGGGGCCCACCGGTGTACACGCCGCATATCTGGATTTCTCTGTTTAGCACCTTCCATGTGAATGGAATCATTCAATCTGTGACCTTTTGTGTCTGTCTCCTTTCACTTAGCATATTGTTTGCAAGGCTCATTTCTATGGTAGCAGGTATCAGTCCTTCGTTCTTTTTTATGGCTGGGTAATATTTCACTGTGGGGCTAGACCACATTTTATTTATCCACTCACCCGTTAATGGACATGTGGGCTATTTCCACCTTTTGGCTGTTGTGAATAACGCTGCTAGGAATGTGTGCGGACCAGGATTTGTTTGAACACCTGTTTTCAGTTCTTTTGGTTATATGTGTAGCAGTGGAATTGCTGGGTCATATGGTTAATTCCTCCTTTAGCTGTTTGAAGGACTGCCAAACTGCCTTACTGGTTTACTATGCAGACCTTAATGACTTCTTGAAGGAATCATCTTGGCATCCTGAAAACTTCTGTCTAACATTGTTCCTCTGCCCATTTATTTACATCAGAGGTTGAGCAGGGAAACCTCGCATCATGTAGTAGATGTTCAGCGATGAGATACTGGAAGGGCTGTGAAAGGAAAGACCAGTGCTGTCAAGGACAGGGCTGGAAGGTCAAGATTATTCATTGTCTATTCATTCATTCGTTCGTTCATTCTTTTGTAAAACACGTACCTAGCACCCGCCATGCACTGGGTGTTGTATAGGACACTGGGGAGAGATGGATAAGATAGAGTCCATGCTCTTGATCTAGGGTGGGGGAAACAGTCACATAAATAAGCAATTGAGAAAGAGTATAATACTGTCTGGAATGGGGGTCGTTTAAGGTGGAGGGGGAAGCAGCTGCCTCGGTGGGTCAGGCAAGGCTTGACAGATGGGCACCTCTTTGAGCTGGGTATTGAAGGATGAATAGGAGTTCTTCCTGAAGTGAAGGCAGGGAAGGACATCCCAGGCCTAGAGATCAGCATGAACCACATGGGGGAATCTACGGTTATGATGAGCCTTAGGTATGTTTGGGTCACAAGGTAAATCTGGTAGACATAATACCGAAATGGTTGGTATGTCCTTATAAAATAACCAAAGCCTATTAATCATATGCTAAGGAGTCTGAGTTCTCACCTTTGGGTGGCAGGAGCCATTAAAAAATTTAAATTGAGTGATTAGAAGAAGTGCATGTAGACTTCACTTCCTTGTCTATAAAATGGAAGAATTGTGGAAGCTTGTATCTGTCAGGATAAACTGGGTTTTGCTGCAGTAACAAATAGCCCCACAATCCCAATGGTAGGAAACAACAGCTTTCATTTCAGGCTTACCCTACATGTCCCTTGCAGGTTGGCTGGGGGCTCTGCCGCACATTTCTATCGCCTGTAGCTTAGACTTCGGTGGGTGGAACAGTCACTCTGTGGAGCGTGGCTGGTCACTGAGGCAGAAGGAAAACAGAGAGGAATGTAGCAGTCCTGAAGCTTGCATGCCCGGAGGATATGACAGGTGACATTGAAGCCAGACCCATGGCCACACTCACCTCTAAGTGTGCAAGGAAGTGCTGTTCCACCCTGAGCCCTGGGGGAGAGCAAGACATACGAGGTCAGCAACATGGGTGACCACCACAGAGGTCCTCTCTGGGTTCCTGCAACATTTATGGAAACAGGGCTTTTGCTCAGGGGTGCTCACTGGTGCCGTGCCTAGAGCTGGAGGCAGTCGACATGCCCAGCCACGGAGGATACACTCCATGTTGCTGCAGGCACACTCTGGAGTGTCACACAGCGATTCAGGACAAGACAAGGCAAAATTTGTATTTGTTAAAGTGGAATAAATACCCCACGTGTATTAAATTTTAAAAAAAAAGGAACTCACTCCAAGGAGCAGAACACAGTGCCTGGTATGATCCAATTCATTTAAAAAAGATACTATACATGAAAGGTAGATATATATGATAGTTATGATTAGCATAGGAAGAGCCAGGATTTCTCTATATATAGTAATGCAGAATTAACAATTTCTGGAAAGATAATGTGTTAACAATGAACATTAAGCATTGATTGCCCTTGGGGATGGGGATTTGGCCAGCAACTTTGCTGTTTGTTCACATCTATATCCCTGGAGTCCAGCACATAGTAGGTGCAAAGTACTGCACGTAGTAGGTGCTCAAAAATATCTGTCAGATGGAGAAATAGTTTTAAGAAGAGCGACTAACCTTTTAATTATATGCCCTTCTGTGCAGTTAGAATTTGCTTTAATTGTATGTGGATATAAAACACAGAATTTGATTTTTTTTTTAAGACCATGGATAATTTCATTTTCTAATCTTCGTCTCCCATCAGCTCTTGAAGAAGACAAAACTTGGGTTCGCTTCTCTCCGAAGACGCACAAAGAGCAGTAAATAAGTGTAGCTTTGAAAAATCAGGGGGAAAACTGCCACGTCAGTCCTATTAAAAAAAAAAAATCCCGAAAAATAAACGAGGGTATACTGCTGGCGCTCCTCGCGCTGTGGAGATATTAGTCTTGTGCGGCGCGGGGCCGGCCTCTCTTGCTCGCCTCCCGGAATGAGCCTGCCAGGGGAGATGGATCACTCCGGAGGTCCCCCCACTCCCTGCACTACATGGGGGTTCAATTAGCGGAATCTGTCCCTGCGACGGAACAGCACCCAGCATCCGCGCAACCCGCCGCCTCCATCCGCAGCCAGCGTGTGCGGAGGAAGCAATATATTTTTTAAAAAATCTTATTTGTTTTAATTGCTTGTGTGCTGATTTCTTGCCTGCCACCCCCTCTCTCCACCCCCCAACATCACAAGCTTGCTTTTCTGGGAGAATTATGTTCTTGCCGGGAAAACAGCTCAGCCTCACTGAATCATGGAGCCCGGTGTAACCATGGGGAGCAGGGAGGTGGGGCTGTCCGGGGGAAGGGTGGGAGATGGGGCTGGTGGCCCATGGCCGCCGTGACCTCCATCCTGGCAGAGGTGGGAAGGTCTTGCTTGGTGCCAGGGACCTCTGTCTTTGGGTTCAGACAGCCCCAGGTTCAAATCCTGGCTCCGCTCAGGCCCAGCAGTACAAGCCTTGGCCCAGAGACTCCAAGGTTCTGTCCTCACGTTTCCCATCTGAAAAACAGGGAGAACAGTAACAACGACTTGGTGGGTGTTGTGAGCACTTAAGAAGACCAGGTCCGTAAAATAAGCATTGATAGGCGTTCCCTATGAATACCTTAATATTTTTATTTCACTGTAAAACCACTTTTGGATAGACTGGGCACATGTGGGAGAGAGATTTTGGAGACCAATGCAAGTATTTCATCTTGGAAGATTTGTAGTTAGAAAGCCAACGCCCAGCTCTCCCGGGCCTAATGGATGTGACATAATATTGGACAAGGGACTCAAAAGCTCTTTCTAAAACTTTAAGGGGAAATTGAGAGAACGAACCTTTACCGAGGGCCCCTGTGCCAAGCACAGTGTAACCTGTGTGGGCATCAGAGGCTGCAAACCATGCATCTGGTTTTGTAGGATCTGTGAGCTAAAACTAATTTTTAAAATTGTAAATCATTGAAAAAATTTTTTTTAAAGATTCTATTTATTTATTTATTTATTTTAGAGAGGGAAAGGAGGGAGAAAGAGAGAGAGAGAGAGGGAGAAAGAGAGAGAGAGAGAGAAACATCAATGTGCAGTTGCTGGGGGCCGTGGCCTGCAACCCAGGCATGTGCCCTGACTGGGAATCGAACCTGCGATGCTTTGGTTCACAGCCCACGCTCAATCCACTGAGCTATGCCAGCCAGGGCTGAAAAAATTTTTAAAGAATACTATTCTGTGACATCTGAAAATTATATGAAATTCACAACTGTGTCCATAAATAAAGTTTTATTGGCACACCGACACGGCCATCGTTCACATTTTGTCTAAGGCTACTTTGGCGCTGCAAGGGTGGAGGTCAGGAGTTGCAACAGGAGTCATCTGGCCTGCAAAGCTAAACAGATTTAATATCTGGCCCTTTACTGAAAAAGTCTGCTGGCCAATTCTTTTTCACTGCATTGAAGTCTCAGAGTAACCCTGTGAGGCTTGTTATCGCTATAGACCCATTTTATAGGTGAACACACTGAGGCTTTGAGAAGCTAAGTTATTGGCTCCAGGTTTGCAGAGAAAGTGGTTACTGAACCCTGGTGTTACACTCATTCTACAGATGAAGAGACCGAGGCCTGAAGAGGGTATAGTGACTTACAGGAGGTCATCCAATCAGTGAAATCATGACAGGGTGGGCACCAGACTCCTGCTCTTAGGACAGGGGCCAATTTTCTTTCTCCCACCTCTCTCCCATGGGACTTCCAGGTGAGTGTCCCAGAGTAAGTGGCAGGGGCTGGCACAGATGGCCGGCTGATCGCTGCTCTGGGAGACCAGATGCCCCTGCAAGCTGTTAATAGGTGAGAGAGTGGAGGGAGGGCAGGGGCCGCCCTCTAGTAGTGGGAGTGGGGAAGAGAGAGGTGGGGAAAGAAGAGAACCCGGACGCTGATGTCTGTCGCTTTCTATTTCCTGCATGGCCTCACCCCTGTCTTCCTTCCCCGTACCTGCCCATTGTTCCATGGACGGCAGCAGGTGCCACTGGCATGCTCAGAACAGGTGTTCTTGTCACCACTTGGTAAATACCCAGTCGCTTGTGTCGTAAGTTACATTCTCCAAACACAGGCCGTACAAAGACAACCCCTTCCCCTGGAGGGACCGGACTGTATTTTGGCCTTACGATGATTCTGCGTCAGGGTCAGCCTAAAAGCCCGCGGGGCCTGACGTGGAGCGCCGACACAGAGAGACTCGGTGCTGCTGCTGACGCGTGGAGGCGTGGAATCGTGAGTGACGTGGAGAGGCGCTGATACTGCGTCAGGGCACGGCAGAAATGCTCCAGACTGCATTAGAGGGCATTCACGTCGCCGCAGCAAGCGTATTCACAAGCACACATGCAACAAATGGGCAAGTTCGGGGTACTGGCCTGAGTGCAGACACTGCCCACGGACCATTGACCTTCACCTTTTGGGCCTCCTTGCTTTGTGACCTGTAAACTGGGGATATGGAGAGTGCTGGCCCTCAGGGTCGTGGGTGCTCATATGAGATAATGTACATAACTGTATTTAGCCTAATCATCTTTTTCTGTTACAGAAAAACAAAAGAAAGAATAAAGTCTATTTGCAAAGGTGGAGAACTACGGGTCTAAGCCAACCTAGGGATTTATAGATCAGGTCACTGTGGCCCAGAGAGAGAGAATGACTTGCCCAAGGTCACACAGCAAATGAAGGGAAAGTTGGGAGTCGAGACCCAGGGCTGTCTTGGAACCCTTTTGTTTTGGATCTTATTTTGCCTCCAAACCACAGAGCTCTCAGGGAGAAGCACCCACAGGAATGAAGCAGGTGCAGCCGCAGCCTGGCTCAGGCCGGGGTGCTATTTCTCCTGTGCCAGGGGTGAGGTATGTTCTCTGCATCACGACAGCAAAGACTCCTTCATTGAGACTCACTGCTTTCCCACGCCATTCCGTTTACTCCTCACAGCAGCCTCTGCTGGACTCTACTTATTTACGCCTGCTGAGCCCCCTATGCACAGCACACAGTAGGTGCTCAGCAAATACCTGTTGACTGAGCAGCCCCTACAAAGAAGACCTCCTTAGCCCCAGAGTCCAGGGCAGAAACCAAGGCCCGGGGAGGCGAGTGTGGAGTCCAGGGTCGGGTTTGACCGACTGCAGAGAAAACTGCCGTGCGGTGCCCCGGCGTGGGGACATCCGGGCACCTAGGCCTGGAGAGGCGACCAGCGGCCACTGGGGAGGAACATTGAAAAATAACCAGAGGACCTCAGGGCAGACACAGTTTTGACACAAAGCACAGAGAAGAGAATATCATGTCCCCCCTTTTTGGTTGGTTTGGGGGAGGTCCCACTATGGAATGAATAATTTGCTTTGCAAAATCCAAGTCTCTGAGTCCCTCTGCTCGGGGCCTGCATTGATATGCTAATACGAGAAGCCCCCGGGACCACCTCCTGGGTCTCTTTGTTCCCAGAGCGTTTGTGGAGGAGCCTTTGTGCGGCTCCGTGCGTTTTCTCGGCCTGTGAGTGTGTGACAGGGAGAGGGAGGCCAGCAGAGAACAGAGAGGCTCACACAGGTGGGAGCCCCTGGCGGGAGTCCTGAGAACCCGGGGGTAAGAAACGCGCCCGAGGGGCCGGAGAGAAGCAGGCATTCAGACACAGGGAAGGCCGTTCACAGGGGGAACAGCACTTGTGGCACGCAGGGTGTGTTTCAAGTTTTTTCTTTCCTTCCTTCCCTTCTTCCCTCCCTTCCTCCTTCCTTCCTTCCTTCCTTCCCTCCTTCCCTCCCTCCCTCCCTCCTTCCCTCCTTATTTCCTTCCTTCCTTCCCTCCTTCCCTCCTTATTTCCTTCTTCCCTCCCTCCCTTTCTTCCTTCCTTCTCCCTCCCTCCTTTCCCTCCTTTTTACCTTCCCTCCTTCCTTCCCTCTCTCCTCCCTTCCCTCCTTTTCTCCTTCCCTCCTTCCTTCCATCCACACTTCTTCTCACCCAGCTATCCACCCTTCTACTCACTCACCTGGCCATCCTCCCACCCCTCCACCTATATGCCTCCCTATCTACACACCTACCCACTCATCCATGCACTATCCGTCCATCCACCCATCTGTCCATCCACCTGTCTGCCTACTCCCCGTTTCCTCCTCTATCCACCCTTCCATTCACCCATTCATACTCCTACCCCAACTCTGCCCAGCACACATCGGAGGTTTACTAGACGACCAGTGACATGGCCCTTCCCATTCCAGACAGAATGACAGAGAACGCAGACTCTGAGAGCAGATGGAGCCGGGTTCAAATGCCGACTCTGCCACCGGCTGGCTGTACGACCTCAGGCGAGGGGCTAAGCCTCTGGGTTTGCTCTTTCTGTGACCATGACCTAGTGGTGGTGACTGTCTCACACACGGTAAGAGGAAGAAATGAGGTGACACCAGTAAAGTGCCATCCCAAAGTCCAGCATGCGGAGTGTGCTCAGTACATCCTTTCTCTTATTACTTGTTGAGCACTTACTGTATTCTCCCATCGTCGTCATCTCGGGGCTGATATCACCCTCCCCACTCTACAGACCAGGAGACTGAGTCTCTGAGAGGTAAAGCGGGGAGCAGAGCTCAGGCCCCCACGCCAGGGCGGCAGGTCTCCACACTCTACTCCACGACTCGGACACTGGTCTCTGCTCAGCCACCGGCATGCGGTGTGGCCTCAAGCAAGTCCCTGAACCTCAGTTTTCCCGCATGTCCTATAAGGGAGCAACCTAAGTGATTTCCAGGGCCTCCATCTGTTTGGAGTGAGAATGACGCTGTCCAGCAGCTGTCTATGAAGCCTCCGGTGCCTCCAACCCCACCCCACGGAGGGCTGTGGCCTTGGAGGGTTGGCTCTGCACCCTCATCATCTGTGGTGCAGTGGCTGACGGGAGAGGTGGTGGAGACAGTCTCACCTGGTTCAGTGCCCATCACTGTCCCTCTCCACCTGAGCCACCACAAGGAATCTGTTTTTTCATGCCTTGTGACATGGGCAGAAGAGGGCCCTCACCTGATCACGTCACTACAAAATCAAACAGGGCCACGTTTGCAAATGGTTTGGAAAGGGTGCAGCAGAAAGAAGGAAAGGAGTAAGCAAAAGCCAGGGGCCACCAACTCCCACCTGCATGGTCAGATCACTAATTCACTCAACAAATATTCACTGAGCACCTACTAAGTGCCTGGCCCTGGGCCCAGCACTGGGAATGCAGAGGTGACTGAGCTGGCCAAGGAGTTTACTCTCTCCTGGGCGGAAACCAAAGAGCCAAGTCCACAAGTAGATGAGCAAATTACAATCAGAGGGGGACACATTTGGGAAAGAATGCAAAGCAGAAAAGAGGACTGACAGCCTGCCTAGGGGTGGGGAGGTGAAGTGTTAGAACTGTGATCAGGGAAGGCCTCCAGGTGGAGGTGCCATTTCAGCTGAGCAATAATTAAACAATAAGAAGAACCACCTGCCAAGTTGTGTAGGGAACAGAGCTCCAGAAAGAGGGAACAGCAAGTGCGAAGCCCTCGGTGGCATCAGCCTGCTGGGGAAATGGAGCTGGGCAGCTGGGGCACCTTCACACGGCTTCCCTCGTGTTTCATCTAGAAACTAATTACCAGTGGCATCTTCTCCACTACCTGGGAGAGCAGGAGCCCGCTCCATTTCTTATAATTCTCTCTTATTTTAATGACCTGCATTTCAAAATTATGTCCCCACATCCCAAAGCCCCTGGGTACCAGGTATATTTCTCCAAGTCCCAATAAATAAATACAGTAAATCCACGTGCTTTCAGGGATTTTTATGAGCCAGTCTGCCAGGGAAATGGGCTGGTTGCCTCGGAGGGCCGAGCTGACGGGGCTGGCGAGGTAATTAGCTACTGAGTTATGGGGGCCACTTGAAGTCTAATTATTGAGAGATCCGAGGCGCCCGCCTCATTTGGGTCTAGATTTACATGGCACTGGGCGGCCTCTCGGGTGGGCATCTCCGTCTCCATGGGGATGCAGATGGAAGGGCCGTTGGTGGGTCTCAGAGAGGAGGAACTTGGAGGTAAATGGCCAGCAGGGCACCTAGAATGGGGTGTGTCTGGGCGGGGGCGGGGTGTCTCCTCCCTGAGCTGTCTCGATTCTTCCGGCAGGTTCCTACAGCTCTTTCCTGTGCTACGCTTCCTCTTTGTGCCTGTGGTTTAGGGCCGTCCCGTGATATTCTGTTTGCTCACAAGCCCCTCTCTTCTCCTGGTCCCATTCATTCATTCCCTTGTTTATTCACTCGATAAAGAGATAGTTACAGACCGTCCATGTCTAGATTGTGTGTGTGCGTGCACATGCTTGTACTCAGGCACACCAGGTGCTCAGGGCAATCACCGCCCCATACAAGTCACTGTCACCTCTGTCCCAGCAGACCCGTGACGGCCTCCTCCCCGGTCTCTCACCTTCTCCCCTCCCCACTCGAATCCGCCCCCACTCCGCCTCCACTGCACACACGCACAACACCCAGGATGAACTGCTGGAAGTGGGGCCAATTGTGTCACCCTTTGTCCTGACTCCCCGTGCCCCCACCCCGCCCACCACTGCCCAGGGAGAAGCCAGAGACCCTGGGTAGCCTGCAGCGCCCCGTAGGATTAGACCTCCCACTCCCTACCTTCCCTGACCCGCCCCAGCCACATGGGTGGTCCCATGCTGTCCTCTCTCCCTCTGGAGTCAGTCCCACCTCCAGCCCTTCCGGCTCACAGAGCCCTCGGCCGGCGGCGCCCAGCCCGTTCACGCACCTGTCTCCTTCCCTCCTCTCTCCCACGTCTCTGCTGGACTCGCACCTCTTTATTTCCTCTCCACTTTACTTTTCTTCATAGCCCTTATGAAGGCCTCTCCTATGTGTCTGTTCCCGGATTATTGTCTGTCACCTTCCCCTCTCCTCCCAGAATTTCAGCCTCACGAGGGCAGGTGTTTCATCTCTTCATTTCACTGCTACATTTTTCAGTGCCTGCAACAGTGACTGGAACATAATAGGTGCTCATAAACAGTTTTTGAATGGATGAATGTACCGTCTAATCTATAACAACGAGTGCAGGAGCTGGCACACGACAGGGGTTGAGTAGCTTTTCAACAACATGTGGGGACTAGTGAGTGGAAAATGCGTGGAAATGGGATAAGTGTTACTCCACCTGGAAGAGCAAAGAGCAAGGGCATGTAGAAGTGCCCACAGGGGGCCTGGGGCATGGGGTCCATCAGGGGCACTTTCCAAGTGCTGATCACACTCGGTCGAGTGGGAGTTTGGCAGATGGCCCATGTGGACAAAGGGTCCACGGGAGAAAAACTTCACATCCCTTGGAAGACCCGGTGATGCTCAGTGTCAGTACAGAAAGCAGGGTGAGGGGCCCAGGGCTGAGACAGGGTCCCAATCTCAGAAAACCTTGAATGTCAGACTGGGAATTAGGATTAGATCCGGAGGGCCCCGGAAAGACCCCAGATGGGTGCACCCAGGAGAGGGACTCAGAGCTGTTCCGACTCTGGAGCGATCGCTTCGGGGACTGTGGAGTCAGCATGGCTGTGCCAAGACGGTCCAGGAAGGTGACCCTGGGGACCAAGGAGAGGCAGAGGCCTGCCAGGGGCGGCGGAGACGCTGATCGGGAGACTGAAATCGCATCATCCAAAACCCATAGACGCAAAGAGACCCCGGGCACCTGACTCCAAACCCAATTAACCAGATTTTAAAAATTGCAGTTGCAGCCCTGCTGTCCTTCTTCCTGCTTTCATTTGCTCTTAAAAATTTTTTTTATTATATATGTTTTTCTGACAGCGGAAGACTCGACGTGCTGTATATTAAGCAGAGTGGCAGCTGTGAGATTGCCAAGCGAAACAAAATACAAAATTTACTGCAGTAAATTCTTCTCTCTTCAGGGTGGTTAATTATCTTAATTACTTTTATTATCTTTTATCTTTTAAGATCCCAAATTGCTTATTTCTGCCTCTCCTGCCAAAGGCGACCACATATCTTTTATTGGTGCCTGCTGAGTAAAGACAGTCATATGCATATCTTTCCAGGGAAATTTAAAGGAACTTTGATTGATACCTGTCTTTGACTTGCGATTTTAATTGTAGCAACTAGTGAAAACAAAGTTCCAGGAAATAGCGACCGGCACACACTGTCACGTGCCCGCGCACTCGTGCACGCGGGCTGCAAATCTGACAAATGCCTATGTAAAAATATGCCTCCTTTCCTCTCCCCTGCATTCTTCGTGCAACATGGGAAAAACCATTTCTCTCCAGCAAATTTTAACTCCGGAGAGAGAAGAATTACAGCCCTTGCAAACTGTCACACTTTTCCTGGGGAAACAACAACAAAAAAAGGTGATTTGGTTTGAAATAAATCCAATCGTGGTTAACATTTTAAAGCAAGGGGAGAAAAGGGGGGCGGGAAATCACCAGGCCCCTACACCTTGGGCTATTTCAGGCTGGGGATGCGGAGACAGTTCAACCAGCTGAAGGGGACAGAGATGCGGCCAGAGCTGGTGGAGTGGTTGGGGCTCTAAGGGGGTACGGTGCCCAGGGAGTGGCTTCGTTAAGGGAGGGGGAGGGACAATGGCAAGATTTAGTTTTCAAACAGATGGCTCAGAGGCCACAGTCCTACAGCCACACCTTGGGTCCCGACGCGTCCTGGAATTCAGAATTGGTGGCGGAGGTTAGAAAGGGCATCATCCTCCCAGCAGCCCCTCGGGGGGATCGCTGCAGAACTGTGACTCAGGGCAGCAGCCTGGGCCCCAGGGAGACCTGTGCTGGAACTCTGGCCCTGCCAAGTGTGAGCTGTGTGACCGGCGCACGCCACCCAGCCTCTCCGTGCCTCAGTTTCCTCATCTACACAACACGAGCGATAAAAATGGGCATCTCTTCTTGGAGGTGTCGTGAGGACTGACTGAAGTGGCGGCATGTGTGTGAACATGAGCTCTGTGTTCTCTGCAGGGTGATGGGAAACGGAGGCTCAGAGAGGTCAGGTCGGCTGCCCAGAATCACACAGCTTCCCGCGGTGTGATGATTGCATCATTCCACCCCTCTCTGATTGTGCTGGGGGGTTAGGGTTCTGCAGACTCAGGCCAGGACGTTCCAAGGCTCCTTGGCAGGGGAGTGAGAGGCCCAGATCGGGGAGGGTGGGTTGGTGATGGGGGAGCTGGGAGCCCCAGGCACTCAGAAGGGGCGAGCAGAAATCTTTGTGGTCCCATTGCTGAAAGGACCTGGTAGGGTGAGGAGAGGTGGCATTGGGGAGGAACAGGTGTCTTAGCTCCGGCTGCTGTGACAAAAGTACCATTGACAGAGTGGCTTCCCAACAGAGATTTCTCTCCCGCGGTTCAGGCTGCCAGCGCGGTCAGGTTGCGGGGAGAGCCCTCTGCTGGGTGGCAGCCTGCCGCCATCTGGAACTCGTTGCATCCTCACAGAGAGAGGATGCAAGCTCCCTCCCGGCCCTCATAAAGACACTAATCCGGTTCCTGAGGGCTCCACCCTGGTGACTCGCCTAATCCTAATCACGCCCCACCAAAGTCCCCACCCCCAGTACCATCATGTGGGTGGGTAGGATTTCAACATATGGATTTTGGGGCAGCATAGACACTCCATTTACAACGACTGGTATCCCTTTCCCACCTCTCTGCCCAAAGAGAGGGATGTCAAGTTCATGAGCATTTATTTAGGGGAGGGCTCTTTGAGTTTCACTGAGGCCTGTGGGATTGGTGCCCTGTGTGCCCGAAGCAACCCGCCAGGGCTGCTCGGTGATGAACACCAGCCTGGCCTCTCCCTCCCTCCACTTGCATCTCTCAGGCTTTACCTCTGGGTGTCTGTGGTTCTTGGTGAGGTGACCTTGACCTTACCCCATTTTAGCATTAAAACTCCCACAGTCCTATGTGTCCTTTCATTCCCAGGCAAACTGAGACATTCGGTCACCCTATATCTTGAGTCTTTCTGTCTCAAGGATTTCCTTGACCTTTTTTCTGTTTCTGTGTCTGTCTGTCTGTCTGTCTGTCTTTCTCCTTCTACCATCCTTCTCCTTTCCCTTACCCACCCCTGCTCCCGTGGCTTCACCCCTCCTTCCTTTTCTTGCAGACTCTGCACCTCCCTCTCTTTGGCAAGAAAAGCACTGCGCTTACATCACCAGAGGGGCTGGGCAGCCAAGTCCAGAGACAGAAGTCCAGTAGGAATGACAGGAGGTGGGGGAGGGGCTGTCTGGGAGGAGGGCGGGGGCTCCCAGGTCAGGGGAAGGCTCCAGTTCTTTAACCCCACAGACACACTAGATGCTCCGGGTTCTACAGGCAGGCCTGCTTTCCCACGCGTGGCTCTTCTACGCTGTGCCAGGGAGACATGTGGGTGCATGGGCATGTGTGTGTGCATGCCCGTGTGTGTGTGTTCGGGCTCTGGGTTGGGGGGCCACTCGAGAGGTCTTTCCCGGGGGACAGGGAGCCTGGCCTGCTGCGGAGGACACTAGGGGACAAGGAGAGCCGTACTCGGGGTGGAGGGACAGGGCCACCACTGTCCCCGAAAGTTCTCCTGGGCAACCATTTACTTGCCCCATGTGGCTTTTCAGTGCTTTGCGTGTGTCCAGCGGGACAGACCTAACAACCGAACTTCAAATTTAATTACTTAAGTCTAAAACCTGATCCTCTATCCAGTCATTGGGAAACGTGTGTGTGTTTGAAACAACTTGCCTGTGCGAATCCGCACGTTCAAATGAACTGAGACGTGCCGCACACACGCATGTGTGAACTACACACTGAATCTCAAAGGCCGGGCCCCAAGAATGGTTGTAAATGACCTAACGAAACATTGTAAGGTCAGTTGCATGTTAGAACAATAATATTTCTGATATGCTGGGTTAAATAAAAGGTATTATAAAATTAATTTCCTGATTTTTTTTTTTTTTTTGCTTTTGAAAATCTAGAAAATCTTGATGTCTAGCAAATGTAAAATAAATACGTGGTCCCAATACGACCCTCTGGGACTGGGCTTCCCTAGATGTAAGGACCGTCACCAAAAAAGTGTTCCCCCTGCCTCCGCTACTCTGAGAGACACAGAGCCACCTTGAGGGTGGCTGCTTTTAGCTTCTCGACTGCTCTCTTCCTGCAGAGAAGAGAAAGCACTTCACCCAACTGACACGCACAATTTCTAGACGACAGAGATTAATAGAACCTCCATCCGGGAATGTCGGTTTCAAGGAACCCCCGCCCCACTCTCTACCCCTCAGTCTATTCCTGCTGCTCTGCGGGAACCAGGCATTGGGGCTGGCAGTCCTGTTGAGCCTCTCCCTCTGATTGCTGGTGGGCAGCTTCTTGTCCCTTGGTTGCCCAGGCTGCGAGGACATCTGAAGTACATGGAGGGAGCAGACGGGACTGGTCGGTGGCAATTAGGCACCCTCAGCCAGGCGAGAAGCCGATGGTCAACAAACACACTCTGAGGGTCTCCCGTGTGCTGGGCATCAACTGGGCAGACGGGGACTGTACCACACTCGGACGTGGATGGGGAGACGGGTGTCGGGCAAACATGTGCCCTGCTAAGCAACCCTGTGCCAGTTGGTTACATGCATCATCTCCTCTAATTGCCACACGGTGAGGCTTACAGCGCTCCCTGTTTCACGGAAGAGAAGCCTGCGGTCAGAGAGGTGGGAAGCTTTGCCCAGAGTGGGGCTGAGGCTCCAGCTCCGTCTTGCGTGGCTCCGAAGTCCCGTGAGGCCCTCTTCTGTGCCGTCTCCTGAGCGCCCTGGCAGGGGCTGGGGTGGGAGGTGCCCCCTGCCTCCTGCGATCTCGCCGCCTCTCCCTAGGCCTGCCCCCTCACGAGGCTTTCCTTCCCGGCTCTCTTGGAATCCGTCGTGCCTGCTTTTAATTGAAGCCCTCGGTGAACCATTGTGCATTTTCAGCCTGCACCACCTCTTGGGATAATGAGTCTCATACATTCACTTCCCACTGAGTAAAGCACGGCAGCACTTTAATTTTTCCTAAAATGCCTTTGAGTGTCCCCAGGAGATGCAGGTAAGAGGAGAGGCGAGGTTGATTCGGCTTTTTCTCAGAGTCTCTGAGCCTGCACCCTCCCCTGGGTCCTGTGTGGGAGGCTGTGGGCAAGGCTCCACCTCGCCGAGTCTTGCTTTGCTCTTCTGTAAACGCGGAACAAAAAAAAAAACCGATTCTGCGGGGGTGGGGTTGCTGGGGTAACCCCCGAAGGGCTGCATGAGGGTGCAGAGGAAAGGGAAGCCTTCCTGCCTGCCTCAGGTTTGGCATGACGGGGCTTCGTGGCTACATGTGGGGTCAGAAAATGGGGGGTGGGGGTGGGGTGGAGCACTGTTTCTAGTCCAGGAGTTTTAAAATGCACAGGATGTCAGCTGAAGGCCTCGTGCTGGCCCTGCACCCTCTCTGTCTTTGTCCCCCCCACTCTGCCTTCCTCACTGTGCTCCAGCTCCACTTCCAAGCTAGGCCTGCTCCTGCCCCAGGGCCTTTGCACAGGCCACTTCCCTGCCTAAAGCACTCGCCCTCTCAATATCTCCACAAACACCTCTCTTCTGGCTGTGGCTCAAATGTCAGAGCATTTGCCCAGGCATTGCATTTTCTCATTGAGGCACCCCCAGGCTACCCAGTTGAAAATCACAACCCCTGCCTTGACCCCTGCATTTCCCCTCCCTTTTTCTGTTGTTTTTTTTTCCTATAGCACTTATTACCTTCTATCAAACTCTATAATTTATTCATGTAAGGTATGAATTTTGTGTATTTTGTCTGACTCCTCCAGGGCAGGGTTGTTTGCCTGCCGTACCCCCTCCCTGCCATGCCCTCAGCACCTGTAACATTCCCTGGGGCACCCCAGGGACACAGTAGCTGTGTGTGAAATGCACGGGCCATCCTTCCTGTCTTCTGCCCAGGCATTGCATGCAGGTTGATGAATGTTATTACGCAACAAACACCACGGTAACGGTACAGCTGTGTGGGGACACCCATGGTCAAATGCATTTAGTAATAAACCACTCTCTTTCTTTCCAAGCAGGGTGCATCAGAGTCACAGGCAGGCGGCAGACCCCAAGACTGTCCCCAGGGCTGATTGCACTCCCCCCTCCGACCTGAATGGTAGTCATGCATTGTGGTGGGCGCTGGGTTCAGGGTGGAACAGGGGCTGGGAAGACAAAAATGCAGGCGGGGGTTCCTGCAAAGAGATG
The DNA here is from genome assembly GCF_004126475.2 of Phyllostomus discolor. Taxonomy (NCBI): domain Eukaryota; kingdom Metazoa; phylum Chordata; class Mammalia; order Chiroptera; family Phyllostomidae; genus Phyllostomus; species Phyllostomus discolor. The sequence goes on along the minus strand of NC_040915.2, from coordinate 55,050,636 downwards.
GTCCTTAAGTTGGAGCTGAGCGTGTGGCTCATCAAGGGATGTGACCCGCCTGCTGTCCAGAATGGCGCCCCTTCCTCTTTCTGGGGGTAGACTCAGGCCATGCAGCTCCACGGCACGCCGGCCTGTGTCGGGCTCCCCCAAGGGGCTGAGGCAGTACGGGGCAGTTCCTGATCCCCTCTAAGGGGATGGGGTTGAGGGCACACAGCCAGCTGGGAAAGCACCTTTCTACTCCAACGCCCCCCCCAACAGCAAGAACACCCACTTTCCTGTCCCTCGCACACACTCAGCCTACTCCCCTCGCAAAGCCTTTGCCTATGCTGTTCCCTCTGCGTGGAACACTCTTCCCCAGACCTGCACAGGCCATTTTCTCCTGATCAGGGCCCTCTCAGCCCGGGTGCCACCGCCTCGAGGAGCCCGCCCCTGATTGCTCCTCAGGCTTCCTCTCCTGAGACCCCACTTTCTTCACTTCCTGGCCCGAGCTGCTGCGTCAGAACTCCCCGGGAACCCTGTGCCCGCATCCTCGGCCAGCATTCTCCACCCCGGCTGCTGGGAGGGGCCCCTGGGGGCTTTCACGAGTACTGATGCCTGGACTCCGCCCCAGACTAATTAAATCAGGACCTCTGAGGGGTGGGTGGGGGCCTGGGTTTGTTTTAAAAGCTCCCCGGGGGATTCTAATGTGCGCCAGACCTGGAACTGTGGCTGCAGGAGGTCGCTCATTTATTGCACATTCATGGCCTGCTCCCACCCAGCAAAGCTTGCGCACAAATGGTAGACGGACACCGTGCTGTGCACCCACCACTTCCCCCTCTCAGGCTAGCACCCTGCTTGGCTTACCCGACCCGATTCATCTGAGTTTGGGAGTGCTTTTCCAGCAGAGGCCCCGACGTGTCCAACTCAGCCATCATCCAGCAATGCCCCCATTTTCCAGATTACGAACCGGAGGGTTGGAAATAGGAAGCGACAGGGCCTCACTTCCCCACTTCAGTTGGAGGAGAGTATTCATCAAACCTGGGGGTCGGGGAGGGGACCGTCCCTTTGTCGACTCCAAGACTGACAATTAAGATGGGAAAAAATGGAAGAGAAATGAGCAAGCTTGGCATCTGTCTCTTTGGGAAAGAAATAAATAAAAGGGCCGCGTGTCTTTAAGGCAGTGAATGTGGGAGAGAAATAAAGGCACCGCATTCTGTGCGCTCCCGGGCCTGTCGGTATTCCTGTGGCAGCCCGGCCCGCATAAACATGCGGCACACAGCACTTGCAGACACTTTTTAATAGAATCGCTTAAAACAATTAATTACCAGAGTTTTCATTCAAGCTGCAGTGCAAAAGATACGCAGGCAATAAAAGGCATTTATCCGCGGGTTTCTCGAGGCCTGTTTGTTATTAAGATGTAAATTAAATCATCACAGATGTTCCATTTTTTAATCTAGGCCTGGGAAGATCAGGGCCAAGCGTGGCCTAAACGGGTTTATTTCATTACCCGCACATTCATTAGAAACCCGCCGCCTTATTGGATATCATTTTTCTTGGGTGCCTTATTCCTCCTCTTCTTAAACAAATTATCAAGATAATTTGTTCATTTCCCTTTCTATTTGTTCTTAACGTTCGCAGCCCCCGGGGTGGGATCCCAGGGCTCCTGGGTGAGGGGCTCTGTCTGGGGTCCTCTGCCCTCCCGGAGGTGGGGGAGACTCAGCACTTACTCCAGGCTCGGAGTTGGGGAGAATTGCCTGGAAATTTCTGGAAAACCGTTCCTTTTCCTAACAGCGTTACATTGGATGGTGAGGCTGAAATCTTGGGTGTAGCTCACACAGAGTTTCATTTCTGTGTTGGAAGAAACTGTCACATGATTAATAACCTCCTCCCCACCAAGAGCCCCCCCTCTCTACCCTCGTCACTACCTGAGGTTACCCAGAAGCCTTTGCTTTCTTGTTTCTGCCCTCTGGTCTGGGTTGTGAGCTCCAGGAGGGCTGTATCTCTCTTGTTTACCACTGTAGGCTCAGAGCCTAGCACAGTGCATGGCACATAGTAGGTGCTCAATTAATAAACAAATGCACTTTAACAGTTCTTATTACGGTGCCTGGCATGGTGTTCAACACACACAGTCTCATTTAATTCCCCAACAACCTAGAAAAGAGGAACTGGTACCATCCCCATTTAACTATGACGTCACCGCACTGCAGCAAAGCACAGGAATTTGCCCATGGCCATGACTGGTGAGTGGAAGTGTCAGGGTTTGAACCCAGGTCTGGTTGGCTCCAACTCCCTGTGATTTAACTCCTCACCGTTCTCCTGGTGGGCATTGGGTGTTGAGTCCAAAACTCACTGGGGTGTTTCACACATGCTGATTCAGTGCCGAGCCCCGTGCTAGGCGCAGCAGAGAGCTCAGCACAGCCCAGGAAGGACCTCAGAAGAGCGCAGGCATCACCATCAGCATCATCTCGTCACCCTCCGATGCCCCTGCTTTGCAGATGTGGAAGCTAACATGCAGCCGCAGGACGCTTATGTGGGCGAAGACTCAGGACCTGCCACCTGGCTGGCAGAGCCCAGTGCACATGGACAAGATGGGGCCCTTGTTCAAAAATTATATGAATGTCAAGAGCATGGCAGCAGAGCGTTAAACCAAACTTGGGGCCCTCGGGGCCCTGGGGCACCGCAGAGGTGGCATGCCCGTGAAACTGGCCCTACTGTGACTTCCGGCTCACGTCAGCTGTCTTCCTACCGTTCACTCAAAAGCAGGATGGTCCCCGGCTATCTAACTAACCTCTAGGCTGCCCCCACTCTACCTCCCCGACCCACCTGCCCTCCCACTGTTCTCTTTATCTTCACTGGAGGTTTCAGCTGAAGCAACCCAGCAGAGCTCTGTCTGACCCTCATCAGTGGAAGAGGGTCAACCCACCCGACCCCACGCTGTCGTGTTCTTAGACTATTTCTCACATTTCTCCGCAGCCAAACGCAGCAGGTGTCCCTGCTGCCATTGTGCAGGCAGGAAACAGAGAGGTGGGGTGACCTGCTTAAGGTCACATTGCCCGTGGTTTCCAGTCCTTCTCTCTGTGTCGCCAGTGGCTGTCAGACTTGCTTCTTCATAAAAGCCATATTTTGCAGGAGCCTAATCCTCCAGCGAAGTAGCAGCCCCCTCCCCCAGTGATTTGAATGACGTGGGAATGGTGGGCGAGCTCCCCCTTCATCCCCCCGAGCGTCAGATCTAGGAGGAATGTTCTTCTCTAGAGGTGTGTTCTTCGCCAAGTTCAAACAGTTGGTAAGAGGCACATGGACTTGGATCTGCCCGTGCCTCTGAACATCTCCGCTCAGAAGTTACCTCCGCTGGACCTCTTTTGCTCCTAACGCCCCCGCCCCCATGGGGTGGGGCTGTGGCAAAGGGCCAGGTCCAGGCAGGTTTCCGCAGGGAATCGGGAGCATCTGAGACCATCAGAGTAAGGGGGTCCGAGAGAGAGCAGCGATGGGGACTCAAAGAGGGGAGGGGACCCCCCCACCCCGGGCTGAGAAGGGAAGACCACCCCTCGGAGGCGCGGGCCCAGATCCCCCCTCCCGCTCGGTGGCGCGCTGTGTGCAGGCGCCGCGCTACCCGCTGTGACAGGATCATTTTCTGCTTCCCGCCTGCGCGTGGCCTCATGTTTTCATCAAGTTCTGAAGAAAGAGAATGGGAAAATATCGTGGCTTTTATCCCCCCTGCGTGCGGCAGAAATTGCTTTTTTATGAAAGTTCTCGTGGTTTCGTGAGTATTTCACAGACTCTCAAGGCTGGGAGACCCCTTCCACGTTTAGGCTCGCGCTCCCCAAACTCCGTGCCTGCGGCAGCCCAGAACACCCGGGGGATGGGGCGGTTCCAAGGGTGAGCGGGGCGGGTGGGAGGAGCTGGATGAGATGATGTTGGGAGAGATCATTGAGATCCCACGCTCGGCGTCAGCTGTTAGAATGAGGTGGTGTGGCTACCCTTGGCACTCACAGAAAACCTGGTGTCGTGCAAAAGGCCACAGGTTCTGTGAGCCCGCGGACCAGGTTTCCAATCCCGGCTGCGCAGGCTGAGTGACCCTGGGCGATTGCCAGGACCTCTCTGGGCCTGACTCCTCATCCCTGAAATGTTGTAGTCATCCGCACCACGGAGGGGTGTTATGAGGATTAAATGAGGGGCTGCTTATAAAGACCCCAGCGTGGTGTCGGGCACACAGCAGGCTCTCAGTACAGGACAATTTGCCACCAGCTCACCCCATTTCCCTTGAAGTCACATTAGGACGAACAATAAGTCTCGTGAGATTAAAATCTCTTTTTTTTTTGTTACCTGCTCCCCGACCTCCCCCAATTGAGTAAACGCTGAATGTATAAATAGTTTGAAAAAAAAAAAAAGAACAACGCTTGGACACAGTCCTGCGTAATTGCGCTGTGGAGTTATTAAGGTAGAACACCTGCGGTAGGACCCGGAGCAGGCCTCTGCTGGCGTGGCGCCTGCGGGCGGGGCGCGGGGGGCGGGGCGCCCCTCGGTGGCTGGCACCGGGAGAGGCCGGCCCGGTGTGCCGTCTGCCCAGCCGAAGGCCTTCATCAGTATGCGGAGTTAATTGAAGGATTAATATGTTTTCTCATTACATTCTTTTTTTATTCAAAATTGAGTTTTTCATAGGGAACGGGTAATCACACTTAGATTATTTCCTTCCCTCCACGTGAACCTTGGAGCACAAAGTAGAAACGCAGACACACAGATACATGCGTACACATATGCACACGTTATGTTTTCTATAGTATAGGCACATATGTACATGCGTGCACATACATGTTGTGTTTCCTACAGTATATTTTATTACATAGACAATAAACTAGACTTTCAATCCGACACACATACATATGTGTACACAGATATTTTATTGTACATTCAATCAAACATATATGATCAAACAGATCTGAAACCCTTAAGGAAGGTTTTGGTGTTTTTGCCATCGTCCTTAACTGCTTAGCTCAGGTCCTCCTCAATTCGCACAAGTGGGGCTGCTCAGCCACCAGGAACAAAGCATCAGGAAACAGCAGATTCACAAGGAGTGGTGGGAAGCGGAGGCAGAACACAGCAACGGACCATCCTGGGCAGGACTGTTCCCACGGAGGCGAGGTCATTGTACAGCGTCACTAGGGGTTCTGCTCGCGGGAGGGGACTGTGCATGAATCCGTTCTTTTTGTCTGGAAGTCCCAAATGATAAGTTTCTTCCAGAGTTCAGAATATTTGGTCAACATGAAGGGTATGTTCTTACAAGAGTTTTGCAACTTGCCTTTTAATTGGTTCATGTTATTTTATTTGTGCCCAGGCCTCTAGAAAGTTCCAAGCAAGATTTTACTTCCAATGCCAGAAAATGCTTCTCTATTTAAAAAAAAACACAAAAACTTTTCTTTCTTTTGAATTCCTGTAGTATTAGTCCTACGGCTTGATGCTTTTTACTTGTCTAAAGAAATGTCTGAAATCTTTTTCCCCCAAAAGTTAATGAGGTACAAATATTTTTAAAACCAGAAGACAAGGATTCGAATTTCCTTTGTTTTATACGCTCAGGGCAGGTGGTGTTTTTGTGTGATTCTTATGTACCCCCCACTCACACTAAGATATTTGTGTAGCAGGGGCTCTGCGCGGAAGTCTCGGACTCACGGGGCATCACCTGCATGGGGACAAGGTGAACCCCTGAACCAACTCAGAGTCCACGTGTGGCGAACATGAGTGCCACTCGGTCTCCGAAAGCAGGAGCACATCTTCACTCTGAGGGCGAAGTGTCCTTTCGCTCCAGTCAGGGCCTGGGAGGAGGACCAGCGGGGCACAGAAGGACCGATGGGGATCCCGGGCCATCCACAGAGGGTGTAGACCTGGCCTGTGTGCAGACACTTCCAATCCCACAGAAAGGCATAGACCCAAGTCCTTTTTGCCTCTGGCCAGCTGCTTGAGCTCTTTCCCAGGGCCACCAGGGAGCTCAGTGCGGACTGCAGCCATATTTAAGTTGCGCCAATGCTGTGCTGAAGGGCAGAGAGGACAAACTCACTGGCACCTGGGCACCTTTGCCTCTGACTGGGGCTTGGGGTTTCCCCTGGATCAGTCTGACGGGTGCCAGCGCTACTGGTCATAAAAACTTGAGGGTCCCTGAGACCCCTGGGCAGGGCTCGGGACGCACCTCCCTTCTCTCTCACCTTCATTCTGTTCATCTTTCTTCTCCCTGTTCTGTTTCTCAGTCCTTCCTCTCCCTTTTCCTCTCCCCCAAGTTTCTCTATTCTATTTCCTCTTTCTTCGTCTCCCTTTTCCTTTCCTTCTCTCCAACCTCTCAATTGTTTTCTTTTTTTCCTTTCCTCCTCTTTCTCTGGCAACTTCGCTCATTTTCCTCACATTTTTTCCTTCCTTTTTCTCTCTCTGTCGCTTCTCCCCGCCCCCTCATTTCTTCATTCATTTTCTCCCTCTTCCCCTCCCTTCTCTTTCTTCTATCACCTTCTCTACTTCCTCCTCACTTTCTCACTCCCTTGTCATTCACGTAATCATTTCTCTCTCCTTTCTCTTTCATTCTAGACTCTTCTTTGCTTGCCTATCTCCTCCCACACCTCCCAGTCTTGTCTGTCTGTCTGTCTGTCTGTCTCTCTCTCTCACACACACACACACACACACACACACACACACAAACTCTTCCTTGAGAACGTGGCAGAGTAGCAGAGGACTCAGGGTCCAAACATGTTGTGACTTTAGTGTGCACTGAAGGCACGGCGTCCTCAGAGCCTGACAGACCCAAAGGAAAAAACAATCACAAAAACAAAAAAACAGTCCCCCAAATCTCGCCAGCTCTGTGACGCTGAGCTCCCTCCCTGTGTTCGACCCCAGCAGGAGGCATGGCGAGGCTCTTCTTCTGATTAGCTGGAACGGCAATTCCCCTGATCACGGGCACTTGCACCTGTCCGTGTCCGGCCATTCCGAAAACGGCAGGAGGCTGGCAATGAAAACTTCTCTCCAGGCCGCCTGACGTCCCACGTTAAACAAAGGGACACATCTGGTCGGGTTCTGGAGGCCCAGGCAAGTCAGTGGCTGAAGGTCCCATGTGTTGTGGTTTCAAAAGATGGGGGAGCTGAGGTGGGTGTAGGGTGGCCCTTTGGAAAAGTGGGGGATGCCTGTTGGGACCGTGCTCTTGGCTGGAGCCACCAGCACCCAGCTCAGGGCTGGGGGAGCAAGCTCCCTGCCCCTCCTGTCCTTGTCGCACGCAGGGCTGGCTGCTCTCCCTGCACAGTGTCCCCCTCTCTGCTCCAGGGAGCTTCCAGATGTCAAGGAGCAGGCCAGGGTGGAGGCCATTAACAGGCAGGCCCGGGTCTGCCATCTGGGCTCAGAGTCAGATCTGTTCATTCATTCCTCCATTTATTCAACAAGCATTAAGTGCCAGTGGTGTACAAGGCACTGGGCAGAGAGCCGTGAATAATGACAGGGACCTGGAACTCAGGGACTTTAAACATAGCCGCGGAGACCATTTCAAGAGGGCAAGAAGGGTGGGAGCAAAGGGATCTGGACACGAACTTACCTAAGACTAAGAGCCAGCGGTTCCACGTTGAGACGCACACCCAACCCTCGCGCATCCATGTGTTCGCCCAATGTAGCCGTCATGATCGCCGCTCACCACCCATCGGTGACAGATACACAAACGCTGGCCCACTCACACCACGGAGTGCTCTGTGGCGAGACGATGGGTGGTTTCAGCCATGTGCAAGAGCGCAGATGCTCCTCACCAACACGCCGTGGACTGAAGGAAGCAAGACAAAAAAAGAGCAGACCATATGGCTCCATTTTACAAAAATCAAGAGGGGGCAGAGCTAAGGCATGGCGTCTCAGGCAGAGCAAAGGTTACCCTGGAGGGGTGTCGAGTAGAATGGGGTGTGAGGGGGACTTTTAGGGTGCTGACCGTAACCTATTTCTTAACACGAGAGCTAGGTCCGTGGTGGGCTGACGTTCTGATCATTCTGTGAGCTGCACATTCGTGTGCACATTATGAACTGAGCCTTTTGAAAGTGTTTGAATGTTCTGTTTCAACGTAGACATTTTCCTAAAGAAAAAAAAAACAACAGATCACGGGCACTTGCAGTTGCGTGGTGGACGGAGCTGGGGCAGACTCGCCTTCTCCCTCTCCCAGCAAGAGCGTGTGGTATTCTGGACACAGTGTAATAATACAATGAGAGACACACGGCTCCGAATGTCCCCAGCGCGACCAAAGAAGAAAAATCCACAGGCAACAGAGATGGAAATGGAAGTCAGAGCCCTGTGAGAGGCTGACAGGAAAGCAGCCCGCTGGGGTCCGAGCAGGCACAGACAGGCCCGAGGCTGGGGTCTGGGGGGGTCCCAACTCCGCAGGGGACCTCGGTGCCACAAGGCAGAAGGGTCCAAAAAATCCCCACTCACCCTCTCCCACCTTGGAGGAGTGCTCCTGGGTCATACCAACTGAAAACATGCGTCATTCCTGCCGGTCCAGAGCAGCAGATGGGACCCTGGGGCTTGAGGGAGGGGCAGTGAAGGGACGTAAAGAAGAAAAAAATTTCACCAGAGGTCATGGAACTTACCCGGCCCCACATGTGGATGTGGGGCACAAATGTCCACTCCTAGCGTGAGGACCCCACGTGAGACAGAAACACAAGGCCCCGCTTAGGACCACTGAAACCCTTTGCCTGCAGGAGGCAGGAAGGCGGGACGTGGCCATGGTGGACCACTCTGTGACTCCGGGTACAGGGCGGTCCGCCGGAACCATCGGCTGGCAAGGAGGTTTGCAGAGGAAGCAAATCACGCTGGTGAGGGCAGAGTGGGTGCAGTTAATGAAACATTAGCGACAAGAGAACTCAGCCACACAGAGCAATCTGAAAGAGAGAGATAAAAAAATAGCGGTATCTGAAATGATTAAAAATAATAAAAATACAAGAAAACTCAAGGAAAAGGAGGGTATGAAAAGATATATTTTTACAAGAATCAAAGGGTATTTATTTGAAATATATATTGTTCTAAATATAGTATTTATGTATCTATTGAGTCTATTTGCCTATCATCTATCTATATATCCATATAATTACCACAACTAGACACTCAACGGACAGAACAAACAACCCATGATAAAGGGCAAGAGGGAAGAGTATCTAGGAAGACATGTGTTAATAAACCATCCTGGAGAAAGAGAGAAGTAAGGAGATGGAACATGGGAAAAGGCAGGTGAGGCCCATGCGGATGGAACGAGAGAATTCCACATAAGCTGGAGCGCTGGGCCCTCCAACAGGAGGGAACGCGGGGCCGGGGGGACCCGACGGCAGACTTCTCGTCAGCACCACTAGACTCCAGGAGGCCATAAATAACATTTTCCAAGTGCCCTGGGAAAGTAACTGTCAGCCTTAAACTTTCTAGTTGTTTACACAGCTAAACTACCATTGAAAAGCAGGGGCTAAATATAGACACTTTCAAACAAAGATGGAGAGAGTTTACTTCTCAGACACACTCGCTGAATTACCAAGGAGTGCAAGGAATTTGGAATGTAAATAAAAGGAATGGAATGGGAGAAGCACTGGTGAGGAAAAAAATGGGTCAATAGATGCCCTGGCTGGTGTGGCTCAGCAGATTGAGTGCCGGCCTGCAAACTCAAAGGTTGCCGGTTTGATTCCCAGCCAGGGCACTCGCCTGGGTTGCAGGCCACATCCCCGGTGCAGGGGTGGATGAGAGGCAGCCACACGCTAATGTTTCTCTGCTTCTCTTTCTCCCTCCCTTCCCCTCTCTCTCTTAAAAAAAGAGAATTGGTCAATATATTAAAAAATCCAGAATAATTCAAAGAATAAAAAGATATAATAGTAATAATAATAATAAATCTATCTCTTAAGAGAATTTGGAGGAATAAAAGTGATTTGGACTTCTAAAACTTTGTTTTTTATTTCTTGGATGGGAGGTAGGAATAATGTGTAACCTTGGAATCTGAGACACGATTGCACATTAAAATGTAAGGGTTCCCACCAGAAGAATAAACTGTAACGTAACTTCTAAATTAGTAGAATTAAATATCAGGGAGAGGGGAGAGATGGTAAGGAAAATAATATTACACAACAGAAAGTAAGGAGAAGCAGAAACGGGTCAAAATATGTCAGAAATCACCATAATGGTACACTCATTTAAATCCTGTGTTAAAATTGATTGTTCGAATTAACACAACATTTTTTAAAAAACATCAACCTTTGTACTATTCATAAAAGACTCACCTAAGACAAAAGGAAACCTATCAGTGAAAGTAAAAGGTATAAAAAATAGTAACCTGAATAGTAACCTAAAGGAAAACCTGTTAGTAGTGATATTAGCAATATGGATATCAGAGAAATTATTAGGGATAAAGAGATCATTACATAAAGTGAGAAGGGAAGAAACACCAGCAAGGCAACAATTTTGAATTTATATGTTCCTTACAATGCAAATCTCAAGGTATGTCTTAAGAAATTGACAGAAGGGAAAAGACAATTTCATCATCATAATGACAAATGTTTAGCATAAATCTCAAAAATGAATAGATCAAGGAGACAAAAAGAAGTTAATAAGGACATAGGAAATTTAAACAACAGTGGTGAACTTGGTGTTTATCATTGCTTGCCCTCAGATGATTCAAGAATATATTTTTAGCCACATGTGGAATATTTACCATGTATGGGGCTGCAGGGCAATTCTCAGCATATTTCAAAGAATCTACATCTAGTTCTTTTACCATAATGAAAAAATTTGGGCACCTTTCTTCTCACCATGTGTTTGGGATTAGAACTAGGAAGACATGGTAACAGAGTATACCAAATATTTAGCCCTGAATGACAAAAATGTACAGCTAAACTACGTAAAGCAGCTATGGCTGTGCTTAGTGGCAGATGCATACCTGTGGAATGCACACGTCGTACAAGAAAGGGAACTGAGAAGCAATGAGCAAAGTCCTTGACTTGAGAAGTTAGTAAAAGCCACAGCAGGGTTACCCTTTATACTTTCCTTCGTACTGGGAGTGAAATCCAAGCTCCTATGCGGGCCCCTGAGTTCTGTATGGTCTGGCCGTGCTCACCTCTGCACCTTGGAGCACATGCCCTCTCACTGCCCCCCAGCAGAGGGATGCACACAGCACATCCAGCCACACCATCCTCCCTCCAGTTTCTCACACACTCCCCTGCCTCAGGACCTTTGCACTTGCTGCTGCATCTTCTTGGAACACCTGATTTCTCTCTCTTTCAATCTCCCCCCCCCCCCAACACACATCTTTTCAAATGGTTATGACTTGTCCTGAGGTCTCAGAGAAGCTTCCTGGACCACCCTACCATAAATTTTCTTTTAATGTTTGTTTCCACAATAATCCACTGCTGGTAACTATTTTGTTTCTTCATTTATTCTTTTCTTTTCTCTCCACGAGCCCCTCAGCCCTGTGAGCACATTGCCATGAGTCTTGCTGATGGAGTTGCATTCCTAGTGCCCAGAACAGGGCCAGGTCCAGAGTTGTTAGAAGGGTGATCGACTGTCCTCGTTTCCCTGGGACTGTCCTGGTTTTGGCACTGAAAGTCCCCTGTCCCAGGAACTGAGTCTCAGGCCAAATGGAATAGCTGGTCACCCTAGTGGTTTGGGTGCATCTATTTCCCCCCATTAAATTTAGAATATCTGCCCTGGCTGGTGCGACCCAGTGGTTGAGTGCCAGCCTGCAAATCAAAGGGTCACCAGTTCAATTCCTAGTCAGGGCACATGTCTGGTTTGAGGGCCAGGTGCCTGGTAGGGGACGCACAAGAAGAAACTACACATTTCTTTTTCTCTCCCTGTCTTTCTCCTTCCCTTCCCCTCTGTCTAAAATAAATTTTTTAAAAGTAAAATATATAAACTTTAAATATCTAGTCTAAGAAAATAACCACTATCGCTGAAATAGAGTTTACATTTTATTAAGCCCCTCAGCATGTATGACCTTGTTTAAATTAGCTCTTGGGGTGACCTGGAAACCGTGCTCAATCACTCACATGCCATGTTGGATCTACAGACCCTCTAAGAGCAGGGAGGCCCTCACCTGTTTCCAGATGCCTGGCTCTGCACTGGCCTTGACCCTGGCCTGGCGAGGAGCTGGAGGGGCCCCCGCCACTTATCCTCCTAGTTGAACTCTGCAGTAAGAGGGCTTTGTATAACTTTCTCATTTTGTAAAACCAGTGTCGACTGAGAAATCACAACAAGAAAAGGACAAAAGGCCGGGAAAATTGCTTTATTAACCGAGCTAAAAGGCCCAGTAGGTGAGAGTCATGCTACCTATCAGGTAATTAGCCGCCTGGAAGCCTGCTTTGTCTGAGGTCGCGGAGGAGAGAAGCCCTCCTTTGTCACAGGTAAGCAGCCCGTTTTCCAATCAGCGCTCTAATTGCCCCATCACGAGCTCACACACCGGCTGTGGGCCGCCCTGCTGGGTCCGGGAGGTGAATGTAGACACACAGTCCCCAGGGACCTGGTTACCTGGGGTCAGTGGGCATCCTGGGCTGTGCACTCAAGAGTATGCGAAGTCAGGGCAGAAAGGGAGGACTCAGACCTTGATGAGACCTCTCCATGTTCACAGCTCTCCCTGGCTCATGTCCTTCTGAAACGTCCAGCCCAGCACTTGACCAGCATGAACATGCTTTTCCAGGGGAGCTTGTTAAATGCCGATTCTAATGCAGTGGGTCTGGGCAGGACCTCGGGTCTGCATTTCAGAGCTCCCATGCGACACGGATGCTGCCCACCCGTGCACCACGCTTTAGGGAGCAGGGTATACAGACTCTCTGGAGGGAACTGGGGAGTCTGGAGAACTGGAGAGCAGGTCAAAATGCAGACTGTCTGTCCAGACCTCACGTTTCCCCTCAGAAGCCCCATGTGCCTGGCACCCTGGGCTGCAAGGTGGCCCTTTGCTACTCTTACACCCTTGCTGAAGCCATCACACTGGGGGTCCACAGCACATTGTCAATGCCTGCTTACTTGTCAGGCTCAGGCTCCTCCTGGAGGGCCACCTGGGTCTACACGTCACGGTGCCACTGTCCAGCACGGGGCTTGGCAGCAGGCACCCTTCCCCATGGTTCACCACACTGAACTGGACTGTGTACCCGTCTCTGTCACGGCTGCTGCATGCCACGGCACCATCCTCAGCCTCACTTTTCCCACCAGCCAATGGGCACAGTAACAGCCACCCCCCTCGCACCCTCACTAGTTAGAGTTACAGACGACATTGTGCCGCTCCTTTCTCCTCCTTCGTTACCTACTTTCATGTGAAGCTCAATTTATGTTGAGTAAAAGGCACCAGTGACCAGAGGGCGATTTTATATATACATGAGTGTCTTAACAAGATACCACACAGTCGGGGTGGCTTAAACAACAGAACGTTATTTTCTCATAGATTTGGGGGCCAGAAGCCCAAGGCCAAGGTGTTGGCTGGGTTGGTTCCTGGTGAGAACTATCTTCCTGACTTGCCGACACCCTCCATCTCGCTGCATCCTCACATGGCCTTTCCTTGGTGTGTAGGTGTGGTGACAGAGCTCTGCGGTGTCTCTTCTTATAGGGACACTAGTCCTCTGATGACCTCAGCACCCTTAAGACCTCATCTAACCTTACTTACCTCCTGAAGGCCTTATTTCCCAACACAGTCCCATCGAGGGCTGGGGCCTCAATGATACACATTGTGGACAACACCGTTCAGTCCATAGCAACGCCCAGAGAAGGCAGAGGAGGCCGTGAGGTGGCTCGCAGCTCACAAGCCTGCCAGGAGGCAGCGACGTGCCTGGTGATGTCAGGGCAGTGAGGGCTGGGTGGGGGGAGAAGGCAAGATGATGGGGCGTTTGAGTGGGGGAGGGGACACACAGCCAGGTGTGCACGGTGGGATGCAGGCAGACAGCTGGGGGCTGCAGTGGAGGTCCAGGGAGGAGATGAGGGGGCCTTGGACTTGGGGCTGTGGTGTCTAGGGAGTCAGGTCCCTGGGAGCAGCTGGAGATGATTGGGAGCAGGAGAGAGGGAGCAAGAGGAAAATAAAGTATCCTCGCCCTCCGCCTGGGGTTGGCGGCACTGGGCCGGCTGGGGAAGACAAAAGGGAGCCAGGCTGCAGAGTCGTAAGGCTGGGTTTGGCCGGGACGGGGTTCGGGAGACGTGGAGAGGCCCAAGTGGAGATGCCATTTTAGGCTGAGTTGAGTCCCACCCACCACAATTCACGTGTTGAAGTCCCAACCCTGAGGGCCTCAGAATGTGACCGTTTTTTGGAGGCTGGGCCTTTAAGCAGGTCCTTAAGTCAAAACAAGGCCCTCAGGGTAGTCCAATCTGACTGGTGTCGTTATAAGAAGAGGAACATCGGACATGGAGAAACACCAGGTGTGTGTGCACAGAAGAAAGGCCACCTGAGGACATAGCAAGGCGCTGGTCGTCTGCAAGCTAAGGAGAGAGGCCAAACCTGCAACACCTTGACCTTGGACATCTAGCCTCCAGAACTATGGGAAAGTAAATATCCGTTGTTTCAGCCACACAGCCTGCGGTTATGGCGTGACTGACGCAGGTGCACAGGTGGCCTCAGAGACGCTGTGACTGACCTGCTGGGCGGAGCAAGCAGCAGGCTGGGGTCCGGGAGCCCTCCCGACACCTCCCTCCTCACTCCCAGCCCCAGAACGTTGCCCCAGCTCCGTGAGCATCAGACGACTTGCAGTCAGGCAGGCCCGAAGGAAAAGCCTGAGAGGCGCAGGCGGTAGCCAGGGGCCTGACTTGGAGGCGTCTCGCTGCCTCCTTCCTTCACCCTTAAGTGCTACAGATGCCGAATTCACATCACCTCCTCACAGACCCCAGGGTGGCATCTCATGAATATTAGCTGAGCAGCTCAGATTATGCGGCGGGGAGAACAAATAATGAGGGGAGAGAGAGAGAGAGAGAGAGAACCCACCCTTTTAGCTCCTTCCATTTGCACGTCCCCGAGATGGGCAGGAGCCGGGGATGCTGAGACCCCGGAGCCTGGTTTGAGAACTCGGGTCTATCCAGGGGGATGAGAGGAACAGCTCCTTGTATAATGAGATTGACTCTTAAATTGAAAGTGCCAGCGCTGTGCTACAGTTCCCACTCCCCTGCTGTGCGTTTATTCCCAAGGCTCTAGCATTAAGACATCGTACATACAAGCTGGGAGCATTCAATTAGGTTTTCTGTTATTAATCAGTCAATTAAGCCGCAATCTCTGGGATATACATTTTCACTCTTAAAGAGGTGAGAAGCGTGCCAGGGGCCCCCAGCGGGTCTGGAATGCCAGCCTGGTGTGGACGGAGAGGCCAGGGGCCTGAGGACCTGGGCAGAGGAGAGGGGACGGGATGGGAGAGCGGAAGTGCGTGGGGCCTGCTGTGGGCAGCGGGGGGTTTGGGTTCTGGAAGCTTCCGGGAGGATGATAGTTTGAGGTTTGCTTGTGGAGGAAATGCCGAGCGGAAACCAGGCAGAAGGAGGCCCAGAGCTGTGGGGTCTGGCGGGCTTTGGAACTAGGTTTGGCAAGGGAAGGGCGGCTGCACTAGCCCGAGCCTCAGCTTCCCCAGCTGCAGGACTGGAAACTCTAATTCCCATTCTTGCTTTCTCCCTCTTTCGTGGGACGCACGTGCAATAAGATAATCAAAGCGGAAACCTTTTGTAAGCTATGGCATGCGAGAGGGGGCATGACGAGGCACTCGTGGCCACGACAGACAAAATAATGACATTTATGTGTAGATAAATCGAGAACAACGGCCCCCCTGAATGCATGAAACACATACCAAGTGGCTAGTGAGCACCTGTATTTCATTTGTGTATTTCTGTGGGTGGTTCTAGACAGACAAAGGCAAGAGAATATTCTCTCCCTGGAAAGTACCTCTGGGCCTGCTCTATGAGATGGCTCCTTGGGGTCACGGCACCCCAAAATGGCATCTCTACTCACACAATCAATAATTGGGCAGGAGTGAGAGAGGAGGGGAGGATAACAAGAGGGCCCTAAAAGCTTGTCATTATGAACTGAAATTTTATCTATATTTATAACGAGTACCAAGGAGCAGAAAGCTGTCAATCTGCCGATGACAGTGGATCCTTAAAGGAAACAGATAAGAACAACTAATAATTAGTCCATAAATCAATTGCAAATAAGTGTTCAGATTTGTGATTAGCATACAAGTAATTTGTTGTTTGACATTTTTGAAATTAAGGATTGGTGTAATTAGCACATAAATCATTTGCACATGGGTGTTCCTGAGTGTCTGGTGTGTAATTAAACATAAATCACTTGTATTTGGGGGTTCCTGAGGTGTTTTATACGTCATTAGCACACAATTTATACATTAGCTTTTTCTAAAGTGTTTATTGTGTAGTGAGCACATGAATTATTTGCACATGCAGGGTGTGGGGAACAATAGGTTTATAGTTGTTCGTATGAAAGTAATACAATAACCGATACATAATAATACAAGAATAAACTGTGTTTTGTGTACTCACAACTGCACACCTACTTTTGTCCCGCCCTGTATGTGTTTCAAATTATTTGCTGTGTAATTAGTATGAAAATCACTGGGGCATAGAGTTTTCTAAAGTATTTAGTGGGCAGTGAGTACATATTTAATTTGTAAATGAGAGTTGATAAAGTATCTTTTGTAATTAGTGTATATATTACATATCATATAATATTACATATTATATGTTGATATGTCATATATTATATTTTATGTGTTATATATATATGAGTCATATATGCATGGATTTAAATCGCTTGATTTGTAACTAGTAGACAGACAGATCATTTTGTGAATGAGCCCTCTTAAGTGATTTATAATTTATACAGAAATCATTTATCAATGGGTGTTTCTAGAGTACTTGATTTGTAATTAACATATATGCAATTTGTGGATGGGTCTTTAATGACTGCTTGAAAAAGTTCTTCCTCTCTTAAGAGATACTCTTTTGTCCTGTTTACATTTGCTTAGGAAGCCTAATTGCATGTGTAGAGAGAAATGATCAGTTGCTACATTTTTATGCCTTCTCACTCCCTGAAAGTTCAGAATGCACATCTCTATTGTCAAAATGTTCCTCGAGACTCTGCTATTGGCTTAATGAGACCCAAAGCCTGTGCTGTCCTAGAGATTCAGGTCAAATCACAAAACCTCTCCCACTGACATGGAACTGTCACCTGTTTCAGGAGATGATAAAATGTTCTGTCATGGACATAATACTAGGGATCTGATTAATATAATCATGGCAACACCAGTTGATGAATTAATACAACCTTTATCCCAAGAAGAACCCCACTGTCCCAAAAATGACCATGAAGGGAACAGAAAAGGGCATTAAAATTTCGAGCACTTAGTGGTTGCCAGAAATCATCCTAATTTCGCTAAGGAAAATATTCCCAATTAATTATAATAACCATCCTGAAAGGCAGTCATGATAGCTCCAGCATTAATCAGAGACACAACAGAAGGAAACATCCCAGAGTTTAAAAGATCTTCAGAATGTGTCTTAAAACCATCACCACATTATATTTGAAATAGTGAAAAGATGATTATGACTAGCTGAATTCTGGCTTTGAACCCCCCCCCCCAATAAATTAAAAATCCTGTAAGACTCTAGAAAGAAAAAAAATTAAACATTAAAAAAATCATTTTCCCTTCAAAAGACTGGAATATTAAAGGAATATTAAAAGAATAAAGGAATATTTTAAAAATTTTAAAAAGGAATAGTAAAAGAATAAAAGTTGGGACCCAGGATTTTTATACCCAGCCAAACTGTTTTTCATTTATAAAGCAACAAAGGAAAACATTCCTATGCACTTAAGAATTTGAAAAAAAATATTACGTATACTTCATGGAAAAAAGGTACTTTCTAAATATAAAATGGCGTTGAATGGTGTGAGTCACTGGGCTCTGTTTAAATCAAGACAGACAAACGATTGCTCAGTGGCAGCCTTTGGGTGACATCAAACTGCTAAATCTTTTGCCTGGGATCCCTAAACAATCCAACATTATTGTTGCTACACATAGATATAAATAGATATAGCTATAGATGTGTAGATAGACAGGTAGAATACATGTATTAAATGTATTCCAGCCAACAAGTGGATGACTCAGAATTCAAGAATGGCTAAGTGATGGTAAAAAAAGACTTGCACATAAACGATCTCTTGGTTGGGACCCAGCCAGAAACTCGACCTGAATATGCAGTGAACAGTGTGGCTCCGAGTCTGGTTCTGGAAAAGGCACAGGAGAAGGGGCACCCCAGAGGGTGTGCTGTGTGGCTGACCCTCCCCCAGAAGAGGAACACACAGGCAGTCATTACGGTCTAGCTGGATTCCTGAGTCCGCACCTTGCGTCCAAACTCAGTGATGAGCTTGTGTGAGCTTCCTCTGTCTTTCTTAGACCTCAGTTTGTCCATTGAACGGAAAGGTGGAATGAACAAAACGATCATTTATGGTTTGTCCACTCCTGAGAGACTCTCCCCCAATATTTAAGAAAGGCTTGGAAATCACCGCGTGCCTGAGCTTTGCTAAAGCACCTGTTGTGGGCTTTCCCAGCCCTGAGTGGTTCATGCCCCAGCTTGCAGCATTCGCATCGCAATGCCATCATTTGCTTAAGATTTTCTTTAAACAAATACATAGATTTATTCAATACACGTATTTATTAAATATTTAATTTATAGCACTTTGTATTAAGCTTTAATTTAATAAAATTTTAATTTAATGTACTTAACTATTTTAATTTAATTGTGCTATTTTATTTAATAAAACCTTGTTTCTGAAGCTAATTGAGGTAACCAATTAACGGGGAAATTCCTCATCACCAGTCATAAATAGAAAGCAGCCGCAAACATACAAACCAATGGCAGTACTGACTTTTTTGAATTTTGAGGTTAACAGGCTACATGGGGTGGCGGGGGCTGTTGTGAGTTTGTATTTGGTTTGCTCTTTTTCTATTTGTATGCATTTCAGTAACTTTGAAGTTGAGATGGAACTGACAATGAACAGCCTTCCACAGCTAGCTGGAATGTTCTGTTTCTTTTCTAGGCGCGTGCAAACCTAGTGGTGCGTCTCACAGTCCGGGCACCACAGAACGGGCGATGCACGGTCTTCCTACCCTGCTCCACAGAGCCCGTCAGATCCCACTTCTTGCTGAGGGTTCTGTCTGGAGACTCCTTGCTGCCAAAAAAGGGACATCAGCAAGTTCCGGAGAGGTGTTAAAAACAGAGGAGGAACGAGTGGGATCTTCCCATATAATCAAAAAGCTTGGAAGGGCTCTGGGGCAAGCCTCTCACATCCAGTGGGTCAGGGCTCTGGGAAGTTTGGCTGCCTTGGTCCCAGAAGCAGCTCTTGACGAGCCCAGAGGGGAGCGGCGATGCCCAGAATTCTTAACCAAGCTCCCTCCCCGCAACGGTCCTTCAAAGTGCAAGGCTCCCTGGCCACGGCCCCAGCCCAACTGCAGAGGCAATTTGTCCGAATATGAGCAGATTGTCTCCAAGCCCCCAAGGGCAGGATGTCTCTGTACACCTTTAAAATAAAACACAATTGGGGCTCAATTATCTCTTTAGTGGTGTCAGCGGAGAAGCCCAGCTTAAGCAGGTTTTCTGGGCCGTTGCTGAGCACTGGACGGTTAAATCCTACTTAACCCTCCGCTCACCGCTGCCTGGACACGCGGATAACTCTTAACACATAACCGTCTCTCCCAGCTCTGGTCAGCAACAGTGCAAATGCATACAAGGGTGGCGTGGTGGCGGGGCCCCCACTGGGACCTAGAGGGCACAGACCCGATGGCCCGTGCTGTGTCCACAGATGCAGAGCTTCAGAGAGAGGCGGAGGAGAACATTTTACGACTCGGGAAGTTAAGTCATTTTCTAAATGTAAAATGGCATCGAATGCCCCGAGTCACTGAGCACTGTTCAAATCAAGACAGACAAACGGTTCTCCAGCGGCAGGTATCAGGTGGCGCGTCGAACTCTTCAACCTGTCGCCTTCTCCCTGAGACCCCTAACTGACCCAGCGTGAACGGTACCCTGTAGGCAGTATGTGTGTATTAAAATATATGTCAAACAAACATTCAGACGAATATATTGAATAATCAAGTATAAACTGAACATGTTAAATGTATAACATTGACTCGTCGAATATGTCGTCTCATTGAATATAAATTTTATATTTATAAATGATAATCTATAACATACAAGAGTGTGTATAAATGAACACACGTACACATATTTATTTACCTGGTTTGGATTGGATTTGATGACCTAACACAGAAAGAGTCCTAATTAATTAGAACACTGATCAGACTTTACCTCCTTCCAAACCCGTGTTCACCTCTAGGCCCCTCGCAGCCTCAGCCAAAATGCCCCTTAATGCAAGCCATCTTTAACGGTTTCACTTCCAAACAAGCTCTCTCAGAAAACGGTCCCCGCAGGTCGGCCGAGCGAGAGCAGCCTGGAGTCTGGGAGGAGAGCCTTCCAGATGAAGTTGCAGCTGCAGGGGAAAGCGGACACAGTGTTTTCTCTAAATAAGTCCCGACACTGCCTAACTGAGCATCCCTGCTTTATTTCTCCTCGTTAGCTCTGACCTCTCTCCCCTCGCCCAGAGCTCCACCACGCACTCACACCTAATTTGTCCAAATAAAACCCGACTGCTTTGCAAGCCCAGGTGAAAGAGACATATTTGGATACATATGTAAAGCCAAATAGTATACATACATATATATTACCGGAATGCTGTTCTTCCTTTATGAGCCTCAATTGAATAAGAAGAACAAGGGAGTAGATTTTATGTCAGGGCCAGTTCCCTGGCAGTGGACTTCAGATTCAATTCTTTGCCTTCCCTAAGCCTGTGACATGAGTCAAGGTGTTCTCTTCCAGCACTGACATTTTTTTTTAAATGAGAAATTAGGGGATCTGCATGCTAAACACTCATTCATTTCATTCATTCATTCATCCATTCATTCTGGCCCATGCGTGAACAAGCAAAGTAGCAAGATAGAAGTGCAAGTAGAGTCAGACACACCTGCATTCAAATTCTCATTCTGTGACCTAGGACAGCTCCGTCAAATTTGTCCTCTGCAAAGTGGGGGTAGGAACAGCACCCCCAAGTGTTGGAGAGTGATGATGCGTGCAGAGGGCAGATTGGAGGTGCTGGTGCCAAATCAATGCCTAGACAAGACCAATTTCAGAGCCCCTCTTCACATGCCTCCTTTTATCAAAACTTGATTAGACAATGACTTTGCTTCCAGTCAAGATGGAATGACAGGGCCTGCATTTATTCTTTTCTCTGAAAATAAAGTAAAAAATACAAGAAACCATGGTTTTTAAGACATTAGACATCAAGCAACAAAGAACAGTGATCTCAGAGAGGTGGCAAAGCAATGAGGTGAGCCCTACAACGATCCCAGCTTGTGCTTGGAGATATATTCCACTCCTTGGGAGAGAGCGGGGGAAGCCAGATTTATGGGGGTGATCTCGAGTTGAGGAGGTGGAGTTGAGTGTCCAGGGAGGCCAAGAAAGCTACAGTTTGCAGAGCAGAGAACCAGAGAGGAGAGGGTTGCACATAGAAAGAGGTCCAGAGTTCTGTAGAGGGTGCACCTGGAGTATTTGGCAGGAGACAACATGAAACAACGTGGAAGAGTACCTGGAAGGGGCAGGTAGAAAAATATTCAGAACAACCCCTGTTCTCTCAGGCAAAGCTCTCAGAAGGCCATTGCCTTAGTAGCAGGGGCCAATTAGTCTTAGACCAAACCCTGCTGTGGTCCCACCTGATAAAGCTTAGAAGGAAGACATGAAAGAATCCAGCAGTTTCCAAGTAACTTAACTGCATCCAGGAACGAAGCTCAAAAATATGTGTAGAAATCCAAAAACATCCAGCAACTGCAAAGGTAAAATTCATAATGGCTGGCATGCAATCAAAATATTACCGAAGAGGCAGGAGCACATAACCCATAATGAGGAGAAAAATCAATCAGTTGAAACTAACTCCAGAATGATAAGAAGAGTAGAAGAGTTTTATAATTGTATTTTATACATTCGATAACCTGGAGAAAAGATGGAGCACATTAAATGGAGCTATCGAAGATATATAAAAATAAATTCCAGGGATGAAAACTACAATGAGATGTAAAATATACTGATTGTCATTAATGGCAGATTAGACACTAAGGAGAAAAGGTTAGTGAAGTCAAAGACATCGCAAAAGAAACTATCCAAACTAAACAACAACAACAACAACAAAAAGAGAGAACTCAAAAACTGAACCGAGTACCAGAAAGCTGTGGAAAAACTTCAAGCAGCCTCATATACACGCACTTGGAGGCTCTGAGGGAAGGGGTGGGGCAGACAAATCCTTTGAGGAAACTGAAAAATTTCCAAACTTGATACAAATCCAAATTCGAGAAGCTCAACAAACTCCAAGCACAAGAAACAAACAAGAACTTCCCCAAGGCAAACAATAATCAAATGCCTAAAAGCAGTGATAAAACAAGAACATCAAGAGGAACAAGAGACACAGTACATACAGATGGAAAAAAGGTAGGAATGACAGCAGATTTCTCATCAGAAACAATGAAAACCAGAAGAGAGTGAAGCAGTCCCTCTGAAGTATGGAAAGAAAAACATTCTATATCCAGAGGAAATATTCTTCAAGAACAAAGGCAAAATAAATATTTTCTAAAAAAGAACACGGGAACCCTGGCTAATATAGCTCAGTGGATTGAGCATGGGCTGCAAACCAAAGGGTCGCTGGTTCAATTCCCAGTTAGGGCACATGCCTGGGTTGCAGGCCAGGTGTCTAGTGAGGGGCACACAAGAGGCAACACACATAGATGTTTCTCTCCATCTCTTTCTCCTTCCCTTCTTATCTCTCTAAAAATAAATTTAAAAAATAAAAGGACACAGGAAAGCTGAAAAACAGCTCTATGAAAAATGTTTAGGAAGCACTTTAGGGCAAAGGAAACGATACCGAGGAGAGTAGGGGTGTCTAGAGGAATAAAGAATCCTGGGGAATGTCACTGCATGAAGGAAAATCTTTGCAACCTTAGGTTAGGCCAAAAGTTCTTGGATACACCCAAATCATGAACCATTAAATGTATTGATAAATTTGACTCCATAAAAATTAAGAACTTCTGCTCTTCGAAAAAATACTGCTAAAGAACTGTAAATATACACAGACCGGGAAAAGATATTTGCACATCACACATCTGATAAAATTCTTTAATCCAGAGTACATAAAAAAGTCCCAAAACACAGTAAGAAAAGGAAAAAAATAAACCCTGGTTTTAAAATGGGCACATGCTCAAAATGGGTGCTATAATTTTTTCAAAAATAAAAACTTTACAAAGTGAGCAAAAACAGTTGAATAGACACGTAACCAAAGAAGATAATACAGGTGGCAATTAAGTGCATGAAAAGATGCTCCATCTCATTCATCATTAAGGAAATGCGAATTCAAGTCACGATGAGACACCACCGCATGCTTCTTGGGAAGTCCAGCATTTCAAAGTCTGTTCACCGCAGGCACTGGGGGGCACAGAGAAACTGGAACTCTCGGCCACTGCTCATGGGGACATCCGTGCCGCAGCCTCTTTGGAAAATGGTTTCCAGTTTGTAAACTATTTAAACATGCCACTGTCAGAGGAAGCAGCTAGGGGTACTTCCTCTGTGACTACAAAGACCGCACCAGTGTTCAGAGCAGCTTCCTCTGTCACGGCCCCAAAGTGGAAGTGATCTAAACAATGTCCACCAGCCGGTGACGGGACCAGCAGGCTCTTGTACATTCGCACAATGGGATGCTACTTTGTAGTGCAAAGAGATGAGCTACTGACACCTGGAAACACTTAGATCTCAAGGGTATAACTGGGCAAAAAATGTGGGGCATGAAAGATTACATGCTGCATGATCCATTCATATAGAATTCTAGAATAGGCAACATAAACAGCAGCGACAGGAAGCGGATCGGTGGTTGCCTGGCTTGGAGGGGGATGGGAATGCAGGGTGGAGGGAGGGAGAGGTTGCAAGGAGTTAGAGGAGGCTTCTGGGCGTCACTGATACGTCCACGATCTGGAGACTGGTGGCTGTTTTACGGTGCAGACATGTATCAACACCAATGAAATAGGAAAGAATTTAAACAGTAAACAAAATCACAGACTCCTGCTTCTGGCCATTTGTACCCACTGTCAGCCCTCGAACATGGGGACCTGCCAGTTCCTTTTCATTCCCAGGAGGCCCAGCCACGTGGGACAGAGGGGGCCGTG
This sequence comes from Phyllostomus discolor, assembly GCF_004126475.2. Classification (NCBI taxonomy): domain Eukaryota; kingdom Metazoa; phylum Chordata; class Mammalia; order Chiroptera; family Phyllostomidae; genus Phyllostomus; species Phyllostomus discolor. Next base: position 55,026,421 of record NC_040915.2, on the reverse strand, counting down.
GTGAGTGAAGGCCTTGACACCACGGGTGCCTGTGTTCAAGTCCCCGCCCCACCACATGCTAGAGGAGGAGGAGTTGCTGTAGCTTCTGCCCTTTATCCTCAGTTTCACTTTCTGAGGTTTCAGTCACCCACGGTCAACTGCAGTCCGAAAACATTACATGGAAAATTCCAGAAACAACCCATTTCTAAGTTTCAAAATGTACCTGCCTGGGACGTGAATCATCCCTTTGTCTGACATCCCCACACGGTCCACACTCCCCACCTGTGAGTCACTTAGCAGCGGTCTCGGTTATCAGATCGACTGTCACGATATCGTGGTGCTTGTGTTCAAACGACCCTCATTTTACATACTAATGGCCCCACAGAGCAAGAACAGTGGTGCTGGCCCTGTGGATATGCCGAAGAGAAGCTGTTAAGAGCTTCCTGTAAGTGAAAAGGTATGTACGACACAATCTCTTTCTCTAAAGAGAGAAAGAGAGAGACCACATTCACATAACTTTCATTGCAGTATATTGTGATAGTTGTTCCATGTATTGTTCTGTTACTGCGCCTAATTTATAAATTAAACTCTACTCTTTGTGGAGTGTCAGTTTCCTTTCCTGTAAAGTGAGCACGCGAGGAGACTGCAGGTGTTCATCACCTGCGTAATGATCGGTCCACACATGTCCAGCCGCCTCCTTCGGGGCCCAGGCCCAGCAGACAGGAGGAGCTCTCGATGTCCGTCTTATTGTCCCCCAGTGAAAAGTCACGTCATGTGCCATCTGGCACAGAGCCACTCACAAGTGAGCCAAGGCCACAGCCCAGACCCCAGACACGGCCCCAGCCTGTGTTGGCCCATGGTGGGAATGTAGGTGCCCCTGCCCGGCCAGCAGTCCTGCAGGATCCTCCTTCCCACTCAGGCCTCTCTGAGCCTGGCCCAGGGAGGTGGCCAGCATGCCTGTCCCTTGCCACCTATGCTCTTTGAGAAGACAGCCCTTCTCTCCTGGGCACTCCAGGCTGTCCTGCGTCTGAGCCTCAGCTTCCCCCTAGAAATGAGAACGATGCCTCATTGCCGGGGCACCTGGCACACAGGACAGACCCACCCAATTGCAGCTGGATGCTGTCATGGTTATTGTTGTTACTGCCACGCCCGGCCCCTTTCCCTGGCTCTTCCTGGAACAGAACCACGGATGCGTGTCGGCCAGGGCCCAAGCTTCTGCTTAGCATGCAGCAGCCTGTGGAGTCCCCAGACCCTCTTTTGAATTTCAGATGGTAGGCTTGATTAAGGATTCAAGATACTGGAGTAGGAGACTATAAACAAGGTTCTGTTTTCTGCTGGGGATCCAGGGTTTCTCTTTCCATCCTTCCACTCCATGCGCTTGGCTGCGTGATGCCTGGACCTCGTGTGGCCGGCACGGGCTGCCCCCACCTGCCCTCTAAGGCAGGCCCAAGCCCCTCCTTAAAGGTCTGGGTGACGGTGCTCAGACTGTCACCATCCTAAAGGCCGGGATGATGATAATGATAGCTCTTTCCTAAACACTTGCTACGTGCACTTTCCATACAAATTTTATTTCTTTCCCATAGCAGCCAAACCCTTACTACCCGCCCACACTTCCGCCATCACCTCATAACCCTGATGTCACAGCCCAGGCCTCACCCTGTCCCCGCAGTCCCCTCCTCTCTTGCCCCCACACCTACCTTCCCCTGCCTTATTTTTTCCAAATCACTCATCACCCCCTAGGGCATCACATGTCTCCTTGTATTTCCCTTGGGACTTGCTTTGGCCTCAATACATGGACTCGCTGGTCTTTATTTTGATGGCACAGATTTCCAACCTTCTGCCATGGTATAGCCCTGTGTATGCACCTTTGTCCATGGCTTGGTGACTTCCTTAGGGCAAAACAGCTGCTGGTGGTGAGATTGCTGAATGAAAACCACCTTGCATCCTTCTGACAGCAGATCTTGTGAGTTACTGGCAGCTGCTCAGACCTGAGGAGGCCTGTGGGAGTGTTTCGTGTATAGACCCCAACCAGCCACTTCGACTTGCTCTCTGCTGTCACAAACAGGAGTGGCCTGAGTGCAGTGCCCCGGTGGAACATCGGAACACTGGTCCTAAACCTTCAGCCCTCCCAGCACCCACGCCCTGTGCCATGTGACCTTGCAGTGCCCACCTACCCTGATTCTGGATCTCTCCCGTTACACGCTCTGACCAATGAGATGTCAGTGTGTGGCATACAAAGGCTTGAAATGTGTTGGTGTGACTGTGCTTGCTCTCTCCTGCCACCTGCCATCACCCTGAGAAGTATCTGTACAAACTGGCCTGGAGGATGAGAGACCCATGGAGCAGAACAAAGATGTCGCCTCACCTGAGGCCAGCCCAGATCAGCCAGCAGCCAGCCGAGACCCAGACGGGGAGGGGATCCCAGTCAAGAGCAGCAGAGCCACCTGGCGGACCACCCTAGACACACAAGCTGCACACGCCCGTTTCTGTGTGCTACTGAGGTTATTTGTTACACGGCACTGCATGTCAAGAGACAACCGACAACCAGGCATGACAGTGAACCAATGTGTTCAGAATCTCACTGTCCTACCAACGGCAGGGACTTTTGGGGTGACCTGTGTAGACCTGGGTACATTCTGGCATAACTTAGTTGGTGTGAACATTTGTAAAATTTTTCCTTCATCAATGAGGGGACTTATCGCTGCTTCTAGGGTGAGACAGAGCACAGAGCAAGACTTTAAAGAAGAGAGAAGGGCAAGGGCCTTTGAAGGGAAACAGAAGTGATGAATGACTCCAGGCCCATGAGCGCTGTATTCTAAACCCCCCACCATCTGGGCTTACCTTGCACAGCTAGGGATTCCTGATGAGAGAGAGAGTGGAAAGAGTCACCTACGGGGGCACGTGTTAACCTTAAAATAAACTTGAATGAGAATGGGCCTCAGTCATGACTGGAGGGAAGGGCGGGGCATGATAAGGAGGGCAGATTCACGGACCACAGATTCACTTGCTTGGCAAACATCTGCAGCGGTGCGGTGCAGCCGCCGAGTTCTGAGGTGGGAAGCCTTGGTGTGAGTCCCAGGTTGCTGCTGATTTCTAGTGGGGCTTGGGGCTGGCCTTCTTCTCCTTTGCTGGACAGTGGGGATAGCGGCCCCTAGTTCTCGAAGGCTTGGACCCAGCCTGAGTTTCTGTCCTGGGATGTTTCTCTCTGCCCTTCTTGACTTGCTGGGCTCCCTGGCAAACCTCTTTCTTGCTGGTTGCTCCCTTTTCTTTTTTTTTTAAAGATTTTATTTATTTATTTTTAGAGAGGGAAGAGAGGGAGAAAGAGAGAGAGAGAGAGAGAAACATCAATATGCGGTTGCTGGGGGCTGTGGCCTGCAACCCAGGCATGTGCCCTGACTGGGAATCGAACCTGTGATGCTTTGGTTCGAAGCCTGAGCTCAATCCACTGAGCTACGCCACCCAGGGCTGGTGCTCCCTTTTCTAAATGTTTCCTTGGAGACAGCCCCCAGACTGGTCCATTTTGACCTTGTGAGTGAGGCTCAGAGGAATCAGGCAGAGAGGTCACCTTTGAGATTGTGGCACACTCTTCTCTAAACCAGCAGAGTATGGCAAAGGGATGCGATATTACTCCTGTGGTTGTTACATAAAACTGTAATCCCCATCCTTCTAGGACATTCTCCTTTGCTGGTTTTGATGAAGCAAGTGGTCATGCTGCAAACTGTCCTAGGGAGAGAGCCACCGGGCAAGGGACCCAGGGCAGTCTAGCTAACAGCCAGGAACTGAGGCCTCATTCCTTAGCCTTCGAGGAATGGAAAGCTGACAACAGGTGAGTTCGGAAGCAGGTCCTTCCCGAGTCGACCCGTGAGACGAGAGTGCAGTCCCAGGGGACACCTCGATTACAGCCTCGTGGGAGGTCCTGAAGCAAGGGATCCGGGTCTCCTGATCCACAGCAACTGCGAGATATCTGTCACCCGGCACTAGATAGATAACTAACACAGGTGACAACTTCCTGTGTTCTGTTTGCGTTGCCAGGGCAGGACCTCGTGCGGTGTCTCTGCTGCAGCAGGTACTCACCGAACACCTGTCGGCCGGTTGACTGAGTGCACAGTGCTCTCCCCAGACCCTGCAGCTCATGATCAAGGTGTGTGTGTCTGTGCGCGTGCACTCTCTCTGCTTGTTTATCGATCAGGTTAGACTTTACTAGACTTTGCAGAACATGGGAAAGATAGGCGGAGCTAGATTGACTTGGCCTCATGGGTGATTCCGGCCCCCCCCCCCCCCCATAATTCTCCTCTGCGGCCTTCGTTTCTTATTTATTTTTAACATCTGTAAAGTGATGAGTTGAATTAGACCATCTCTAAGGTATCTTGCCGTTTTACCTTCTATTCTAGTCTTTGAATGAGAATCGGATTCATGCTTTGTTCCTTATGTTCTAGTTTTTTTGGCCGGCCTAAAAAATGTGAGATTGTTCAACTTAGTGAGAGAGAGAGAGAGAGAGAGAGAGAGAGAGAGAGAGTTAGCTCGGGAGATAGTGCGAGTTAGCTCGGCCAGGCAAGTCCTGCTGGCTGAAGTCTAGCAAGATGCTTATTTAATATTACGAGAAGGGTGAGCAATTAGGACATCCTCTCCTTGTGCCTGCAGACTCCATCTCGGAGACTAATAGATATTTACTTAGTCTTGTCGGTCGTGCTGTGTTTAATATTTATCCATCACGGGAAGCTGCTACATGTTAAATGTGAGCCTCTCGATTTTGACAGCTCCCAGCGACGCACAGCCGGAGTCTCACAAATAGCCCCCGTGGCCCTCGGCCTCCGGCCTGCCCAGCCTCCTGGGGGAGCCGTCCCTGTGGCTGTGTGGCACTCGGGACTGGCCACCTCAGTGAGTCCCTTTGACCCCGAAGGGCCTGACCCATAGTGCCTCCAGCCAGGTATTCTGTTTGGCGTGTTAGTCAATGTCAAGGACGGCAGAGGTGGGAAAATGAGAGAGGCCTCGCCTTTAGTGGCTGACACGCACCGGGGACCAGGCCAGCTTCTGAACTCCATTCTCGTATTACACCTCCAGCAGGGATGCGTTCTGTCCTGTTCATTTGCCCCTTCAGATCTTCTCTGCACCCTTCTCTCTTTGCTAGGCACCCCAGGAGCTGTCTTCCACCTGCTTATCAAGTCCCCCTTGACCTGCAGCTTCTGGTTGGGTCAGCCAATAGTGAGTCTCAGCCAGAGACCTAAGGGCGGGATAAGAGAGAAGTGGGGGTATTTATGCCCTGCCCTTCCTCCCTGCAGCATTGCTACAGGCGGGCTTTCTCCCTGTCTGAAGGGCTCAGCTCCCACTGCTGGGCACCCACCTTACTTAGTGTTTTGTCTCTTTGTCTCTCTGCCGCGGTGTCCTTCTCCCCCCCGCCCAGGTACCTGCCGTCCCTCCTTACTTCATCCTTTGAGGCCTGGGGGTGCAAACAGCTCTCCACTATCACTAACCCTGAGATGCCTCGCCATTTCTCGTGATTTCTCTATATCCTGCCCCATCTTGGCGAATACTTCCTTAATTCAACAATTCAGATTTGAAATATGCCTTCTCTTTCCTACAGGGATTCCGTCTCTACATCCCTGAGAGGTAGATATTGTTTGCTGCCTTTACAAAGGACACCGAGCCTCAGAGAGCTTGGGTGAATTGTCTGAGATCACAAAGAAGTTGTGGGCAAAGCTGGAGTCTCCCGACCACCCGTTTGGTGAACTATGACTGACACCATCTAACGTACTGCTCAGAGGTGGCAATGAGGCAAGGCCTGCTTTGTGCGAAGCTCCAGTACCATCCCTTCACCTGGGTGATGATTCCCAGATGCACTGGAGTATAGCCCCAGCCACCTCTCCAGCCCCTGTTTGCATACATACACACTTGTCTAATCTGCCCCATTCAAGTTAACCTGTGCAGGAGCTATTGCCCCTTCTGCAAGGCTCATAGACCAGCTGAGTGAGCTGTAAGTTTCAGATTTGAGTTTAATAGCTGTGAAAGTGAGTGAGCTCCCTGTCACTGGAGGTATGCAAATAAAAATAGGCCAAGCATCTCTGTTGGGGAAGCTGAATAGAGATTTGCACAGCAGGTGAAGTTAGAGGAGGAAATATAAGGATTAGGCTCTAGAATGCCAACCGAAGATCTGAGCTGCTCATCAGCAGATCACAATGGAAGAGATAATATTGAAAATATGGATTCCTGGGCCACAATCTCAGAGTTTCTGATCCACAGGACTGGGTAAGGCTCAGGCATCTGTATTTTATGTGAAAACTTCCTCAAGGTTTTAACTGTAGATTCCATAATGTCTGAGGTCCCCTCCAGCTCAGTAATTAGACAACTCCAATCCCAGCCTTTCCAGGTGAAGGCTGTGCGGTCCTTTAACCAGTCAACAAACACTCTGGCCAGTTAACTGATCAGGGGCAGGAAAGGGATAATAAAGCAGCGTCCTGGGTTAGTCCTACTCAGGGGACTCACTGTGCACCAGGACCGAGAGGGGAGAAATGAACATGGGGGGGGCACCAGGGCGGTTGCTTAGACGGTGAAACAGACAGACTTAGGCTTGAATCCACACCCCTGAGCTGTATGACTCGGGGGGACTCATTTCACTGCCCAGTCTGTTCTCCACCTGTACAACAGGTAGAACAGGAACAGAGGCCCACAATCCCTCCTCCACACCTCTCAGGCCCAGGCCTCCTTCAGATTGTAGAGACCGCGCTGTGGGCTGAGTCAGCACTCACAATCATCCAATAACATTTTTTTCCGCAGCGGGCTGTGCGGGCTCCCATGACCCAGGACCCTTGACAAAGATCCCAGAGAATCATAAGTCGGTTTAGGTCAGGATTTGCCACCAAATCTGTTACTTAAATACTTGAAGTTTTCAGAGCCTTTGGGATTATGGAACTGAGAAAGAGGGGTGGAATCTACCTCGAAAAGTTTCCTGTGAAGATGCAAACAAATCCTGCCTACAGAGTGCCTGGCACATGGCGACTGCTCAGCGCAAGTTGGCTGGTTATAAGCACTGTTAGCGGTGGGGTTAAGAGGAGTAAGATGCTTAGCACAAATGCCTTAGAAATAGAAAGTGCTAAGGAGAGAAAGTTCATGATGGTTCTTTTTTTTTTTAAGATTTTATTCATTTATTTTTAGAGAGGGAAGGGAGGGAGAAAGAGAGAGAGGAACATCAATGTGCAGTTACTGGGGGCTGTGGCCTGCAACCCAGGTATGTGGCTGGACTGGGAATCGAACCTGCGACACTTTGGTTCTCAGCCCGAGTTTAATCCACTGAGCTACGCCAGCCAGGGATGTGGTGGTTCTTATCATAACCTTAGACTAGCATCCAGTTCTGCATTTGCTCCATTGCATCTTTATGACAAACAGCAGAGGCGGCCCTGCCTGGGTAGCTCAGTGGGTTAGGGTGTCATCTTGATACACCAAAGTTGAGTGTTTGATTCCCAGTCAGGGCACATACAAGAAGCAACCACTGAATGCATCCATACGTGGAACAGCAAATTGATGCCTCTCTCCCTCTCCCTCTTCCTCCCTCTCTATCTCTAAAATCAATAAATACAAATTAAAAAAAAAACAACAAAGGTGGACAGATGCGAGCCCCAGAGCTGTGAGTTTTGGTTTGGGGGCTTTCTGACCTCTGCAGAGCCCCAGACCCCTTCCCGGGGCTGCAGGATGCATCCAGCCAGGCCCCTCCCATTTCTAATTCATACAGTGAGGTCCTTCTGTTCTGTAAACTGAATTAAACAACAAATGTACCTAATTAGAAATAAAATGTTTTCAACTAGGTCAAAATAAAATGTAATTACTAATGATATTTCAATGTTGTAGATATTTTATTCTTTAAAAAAATCCCCTTAATTAAAGAAGAGGAATGACTTTAATTTAGTGGAGAATGCATTAAGTTGGGAGGGAAGCGGCCCAGCCCTTGGCTCAGGGTCTCCTGTCTCGTGACAAAGAAGACTGGGGCTTCCTAGAGCGTCCCTGTGACCTGGCAGATTGGCACGAAGGCTTGTTTTGGTGGGGAGGTGTCTTCCAGGGAGCCCTGCATTTCCCATGGGGATCGTAGTAGGGAGGGAGTTTGCATGAAGGCTTTAGCAGATCTAAGGTTATGTCCTGGCTCTGCCATTAACACCCCATTTGGGCAGGTCCCTGCACATCTCTGTGCCTCAGTTTCCTCCTCTGTAAGAGGGGAACACCCATCATTCCCTGAAGAAGGTTTAAGGAAGTTAAAGGACATGACTGTCTCTGGACCACCAGCAACACTTTTGACAAGAGGAAATGCTACCGAAATGCACGGTATCACTTTCCCTGTAAGTTTCACGTGGACAGGGACCGTGCTGATATTTTTCTGCTTTGTGTCCCTGTATTTAGCCCAAGGCTGGTGCAGAGTAGATTATTATTCAATAATCAGTGAATAAATATATAGATGAATGAATGAGACATGCAGAGGATATTAAGGATAGAAGATGTTATACAGGGAAGCTGGCACTATCCCTACTGAAGGCTTGAAACCTATATATATGCGGTGATTGATTTACTTCTGTTTGTTTGCCTCCAGGGATGGGGAGCTTCCTACCACATGCCCATAGCCAATTGCAGCTTCAAAGTACTCTGACTGCTAAAAACATTCTTCACATTGGCTCCTGTACATTTCAGAAACCAGGCTCTCTTTGTCCTCTGGGGTCACATGGGATGGGACAGGGCCCCGGGAAAGTAATTCATAGACTTGTCATTGTACGAGATAGTTTTCCTCATCACTTGGCTGGCAGAGTAATATGGTGGTGACTATAACATAAGCCAGGGGTTAAGCGGTCACAGTTCAAACCCAGTACCAGCCGTGTGATTCTAATTAATTTACCATGTGACTTTGGGCAGGTGACCCGGCACCTCCGAGCCTCGGCCTCCTCGTGGAACTGGGTGGTCAAGAGAGACCAGGTGCCTGCTCACAGCACAACCTGATCTCACAGACTGGTGTGGGAAAGGGCCGTGTGAGTTTGTGACGGCAACCCGGGGAGCGGGACTGGGCCTGCTGCTTGGAACGCTCTCCATTGTTCTCCAGGTGGCTTGCTCCTTTATTCAGGTCTGGTGTAAACGTCACACTTCACAGAGGATGTCCCTGCACCTGTGCTAACTGATCCGGCTTCCCTTCACATCTGTCATCCTCTCCCTTGGATTGTGATTGCCGTGACCCCTGTGTCTGGCAGGTCTCAGACACAGTTGGTGGCCTGGTGTGTGGGGCTCCGGATTCTTGCTCCACCCTATCCTCGCTGTGTGGCCGTGGGCAAGTTACTTGGCCTCTCTGAGCCTCGTGTTTCTCCTCGTTGGAATGCAGGCTGTGCTTATCTGGCAGACCTGGACCACACGGAGTCTCCAAGACACTGGTCGACCCCCAGTGTGAAGCAAGGACTCTGTAGATTCTTATCCCCTGCTTGGGTGAGTAGGGGTGGGAGTCAAGCCAACCCAGGCTTGACATCTAACAAGATACTCCCAGGAAAGAGATCATTCTGCAGCCCATTGGCCCACCTGGTTCATAGTGGTTGCTCCATAAACACGTGCTGAATGAACAAGGGGACTGTTCATAAGGGCACAGGGGTCTGTCCCACCTCAGAGTCCCAGGGCAGCTGTGCTCCGAGGGACGTCCACGTGCATGCCAGCTGCAAAGGGGCCCCCGCAAGGTGAGACTGTTCTGGAGTTCACGGTCATGGTTATGTCACCAACACCATCATTTTTCAGAGCAAATTCCCTTTTTCTTTTTCCTTGAAGTTGGCAAAGCAAGCGTGGACTTTCTTTGCCCGATAATCCCAGCACTCCATTGTTGCTGGGAGTGGCTAGCTCATGTAGAACAGGTAACAAAGCAGAAAACAAAGCTGCCTGCCCCTTAGGGAAGGAAAGCCACCAGAATGGCCTCCACATAGTTTTTTCCTAAGTCCTCTTAAAAAAAAACAACAACACAGAAACAAACCTTGCCGAGTTCACACTGTATACCTACTTTTACCTGCTAATTATTTTATTTTGTCTTTACTTTCTTTTTTTTTTTTTAAGATTTTATTTATTTATTTTTAGAGAGGGAGGGGAGGGAGGGAGGGAGAGAGAGAGAGAGAGAGAGACAGGGAGAGGCATCAATGTGCGGTTGCTGGGGGTTATGGCCTGCAACCCAGGAATGTACCCTGGCTGGGAATCAAACCTGGGACACTTTGGTTCCCAGCCCGCGCTCAATCCACTGAGCTACGCCAGCCAGGTATACTTTCTCTTCTAAACATCTTCTTACATCACTAACAACGCTTTCTCCTGGTCGTGTTTAGAGCTGGTCCTGTCTCCAGGAGGCTGCGTCAGACGCCCCCGGTGCTACCTCGTTGGGGTTGCCCCCCTCACCTTTGCCATTACAAGTAAAGCCACGGTGAACGCCTCGCCGCCGATTACCCTCCAGGGTGGATGCAAGCAGGCAGGTTGATCAGACAATAGACTCTCCAACATGTTTAAGATCCTGACTTGATTATCTACGCGATCAGCCGTACTGGAGTCATTTGTGTATTCGTTTACATATTCACTCACCATGTAATTAAACATTCGCTCCGCGCAGGGTAATTTTTACCTTTAAGGAGTAAAATAGAAATCTTCAGTCACCCATCCACCCGCCGTTCATCGACGTCTGTTTTTCGCGTCACCTGTGTGTTGTGCGGCTCTGCTCTCAGCCTATTTCTGCTCGGTCCCCTCTGCCCATCTGATGCTCCTGGCACACGCCTTCCCTCCCCTCCGCCCCACGCCCTCCCTCCTCGTGGGCCGCGGCCCCCCTGGCATCTTGTTACGGCGCCCGCCTGTGCACACCTGTCCCCGGGCCTGGCTGCGAGTCCCTTACAGGGGAAACCTGGGACTCGTTTGTCTCCAGGCTCCAACACCAGCCGCGGGGCCCCCCACACACTGAGTGTCCATTAACGTCCACTGAATGAGTGTTTGTCTGTCCCTGGTCCCTCTGTCCTTCCATCTATTTTCTGTCATATTAGCTACGTCACAAAAATACGGTAAAAAAATTATGTGCGGGAGAGTGTAAGCCTAAGGACTCAAGTCTTCTGGTGGTAACTCGATGGACTTTCACGTGTGTGGACGCCTGTGGAACCGTCGGCTGGGTCAAGGTCTAGAACATTTCCGACACCCAGAAGGCGCTCTCCTGTCCGCCCAGGTTAAAGAGGTGACGATTCTTCTGACACCTATTGCAGAGTTTAGTTCTGCCCGGTTACAAAAATCCCACCAGTGGGACGGTATGCTTCCTGCTCTTTTGTGTCTGGGTCCTTTGCTGATGCGTCCATCTGTGAGGTCGACGCACGGAGGTCGCGGTAAACGGCTCTTCTTCACTGCGTGTGAGATGTTGCGTTGTTTCTATAGAGATCCAACCGCCCTCACTTCCTTCTTGTTTCCCACCCCCGGCCTCCCCACTTAATTCTGATGTGGCTCGTCTACTCCACATCAGACCTGGTGCTCGGCCCCAGCCGCACAGCTTGGTAAGGCTCAGCCCGCAGGACAGGCAGGGACAGGGACTTGCACCGTCCAAGGAGGTGAGTGTGATGACAAAGGCGCTGGGTGACACCAGGGCCCAGGAAGAAAGAGGAGAGGCTGGGTCCTCCTCTCACCCCGTCCAGACTGCCTGCTCCGTGTCCGTCTGTTGTGTGTCTGTCCCTCTGTCCTTTCATTCACTCGTACACACGTGACCCATCCCGAGGCTGGCACGGGGCACATCTCCCTCCCTCCCCTCCTCCTCCCCACCATGCTCTCCCTCCCCAGTGCCCCCTCCCTGGGTGAACAGCCACTCTCACTCTGCAAAACAGCCAACTGCACCCCAGCCAGGAGCCTGCGTCGGAGCTGGATCTACTTTGGGGTAAGAAATAAAAAATATGGCCAAATGTGGGGAGTCGGGTGTTTGAAGTTCGCACTCCAGGACGCCGAGCCTGGGGAGATCACACCTCCCTTGGCTGGGTGCCCCTCAGTCTGCCCGTCCGGCTGCTGAGCCCGAGCCCCCCCACCCCCCGCCAGGGGCCCCAGCCCCTGTACACCCCGCCTCCCCCAGAGGGAGGGTGGCTTTCACTGCGGCGCCTCAGCTGCTCGAGCTGACACCCCAGGTTTGGGAGCCACGTGGGGACCTTCTGTCTGGGGAGTGTGAATGGCACTCCCACCCCGTGTGGGCTTGTCCCCCGGGGGGTGCCAAGAGGGGAGGGGAGGATGGGCAGTGGAAAGGCCATGGTCACTGCTTCCCCAGCCAGGGGATGACCTGCTTGAGGTCTGGCCAGGACACAAAGACCCACCCTGTGAAATCAGGAGGACAAAACCATGTGGCCTGGGGCCATTTCCCCTCTGAGCCTCCGTTTACTCTTCTCTAATGTGGGAATAGGGAGGGAACAGCGCTCTGAGTATCAGGTAAAATATCGCGTGCAAAGGTCACAGCTGAGGGACAGCCCCCAGGGGGCCCGACAAACGTCATAGTTGCTTTGAGTGGAGAGTGACTGCGGGTGGCCCTGTGACAGGCCTGCTCCCTGCTCTGAATCTCAGTTTCCCCAGGTGCCACATCTGCCATTCCTCGCCGAGTCTCTCTGCCACTTCTGACCTTCAGGAAGAAATGCTGCGGGTGCCATCCAAAGTCTTGGATTTGTGAGCTCTGTGTGACCCGCGCTGCCGTTTTTCTAACTGCGTGATAGAGAGATGGGGTAGCTGACTCTGAAGGGCATGCTAACCATGGCAACCAGGTTCATTTTCAATTCATTATATCAAAGGGTCTTTATTTACGAATCTCAAATATAGACACTTTGCATATGCGCAAACTCCACCTTTTGCCAACAAAAAAACCACACTCCTTTTGTCCTGGAGGTCCCACACAAGCAGTTTCTGGTGGCTGCATAGGTCCCCAGCAAGTGACAGTGAGTTCAAGGCATTGTCGTGTCATAGTCCAGCCTGGCCCTGCCCCCTCCCCTTTGTCTTTGTTGGGTATTTGTTTTATTTTTTTTTTTTGTACTGTGTTCATCTCCTCTTATTTTCTTCACTTGCTGCTTCAGTCTCTCTCCTCTTTCCTCTTTTTTTCTCTCTTCATCCTGTCTGTGTTATGGGCTGAACTGTGTCCCCCTGAAATTCATGTGTTGAGGTTGTTTCCCAGTGTGACTGTGTTTGGAGATGGGGCCTTTAGCAGGGGTCATTACGGTTCAGTGAGCTCATAATGGTGGAACTCGGACCCAAGAGCTCACTCTCTCCAAACACACCCAGGAAAAGGCCACGTGAGGAGACAGGGAGATGCCGGCCCCCTGCAAACCGGGAAGAACGCTCTCTCCAGAAACTGAATTCGCAGGCACCTTGAACTTGGACTTCCAGCCTCCAGAACTGTAGAAAAATTAACTTCTATTGTGTAAGCCATCCAGTCTGCGGTACCTTGTTATGACAGCCAGAGCCAACTAACCCCTCCTGTGTTAAAAGGTTTCTGTCCGTTGTCTTTACTCAGAGAATAGGTGTCCTCTCCAAAAGAACCTGGGCTGGGCCAGAGTCTAGACATCCAGAGGGGCCGCCTGCTCTGGTTCCAGGCCCTGCAAGGGCTCCCTGACCCTGGGACACAGGTGCGTCCACAGAACCGGGATGCAGATGGACAGAGCTTCACCCTCCAGCCCAAGGGTGACTCCTCCGTGAGTGTGCACTCACAGTGTACAGACCTTCACGTTCCGACCTGTGAAATGGGTGTGATGGGCCCCATGAGCCCTCTCCTATGGCGGGGCTGCGACTGGATATCGTGTGTGAGCAGTGTCTGGCAACTCAGCAGGCCGTGTGCGCTGGAGGGGAACGGGGACCTGCTAGAGACCAGCGCCCCTGGTTAGAGACCTTTACAGCCTTTGGTTGGTCTGGGCTGTGTATGAATGGCGCCTGCCACTTAGAGAGCCCTAGCCACGCTCCCAGCATGGAGCGTGGGTTACACGTTACATTTGTTGCCTCGATCAGTCCTCATGGCAGCCCTAGGAGCTTGGCTCCGCCACGGAGAAGTGCCACACAGTGGTTAGAACTCAGATGCAGGGGCTAAATGGCTGGGGCTTGTGTCCCGATCTGATCCTTACCAGCTGGGTGACCCCTGTTTTGTCATCCGTAAAATGGGGAGAGGGATTCAGTCCACCTCACAAGGAGATTGAAGGGATTAGATAAGGAAACATTTACTGAGCCCTCAGAACAGCACTGGGGACAGAGTGAGTCATCTGTGAGTGTCTGTGACTGTCGTGATCCCCGTTTCACAGAGAAGACACTGAGGCCCAGCACGTCTCTGGCCATATTGCCACAGCTCCCACCTGGCCACCACACTCCAGCTCCCTGCTCTGAAAAACCACTTGCTGCTTTTTGCAAGGCGTTCCCACCTCCCTGACATCCCTGTTGCCTTTACCCTAAGATTCAAATTCTCCTCGAGTTACTTAGATCTCTCCAAGAAGTTGTTGTGGCCACCTCTCCTCCAGGCTCACCTCTTGCCCACCCCTTTGATGCCCCACTGGATCTCAAAATGACTTTCCATTCTGGGATCTGCCACCTCTTTCCTGCCTCTAAGCCATTAGCTGCTTTCTGGGATGCATCCTTCAAAGCCAAATTTAAATATCACCTCCTCCAGGAAGCCTTCCAGGTGTCTTCATTGTTCCCACAGCCTCTGCACGTATTTCAACAGCATGCCTTGTCGCACGATGACTGGAAACATGTCCACTTATCCATCCTCCTCCAGGTGTGAGCTCATTGAAGACGCTGATTTTCCAGGAGCGACCATGCCTCCTGACACTTGTGTATGCTGAGTAAATACTCACTGAATGGATGAGCAAATAAAGAGATAACTGGGAAAATGGGCTAGAACCACATTACAGTGTTTGAGAGTTCTAAGAATGATGGTATATTTTATTGCTACAACTTTGAAAATTGTTTCATTTTTATTTTTTATTTGCACCTGGGAGCTTATTCAAATGCCCGTTGCTAGACTTTAATCTGTCCACTGAATCACAACGGGAGGGAGGTCCTGGAATCCGTATTTTAGATTTTTCCCATCCCCTCACTCCACACTCTTTTGACAACCATCCACTTGTTCTCTCGACGTAAGGGCCTGTTTCCATTTTGTTTCCTTAATTCATTTGTTTTGTCTCCTAGATTTCACACAGAAGTGAAATCATACGGCATTTGTCTTCGTCTTTTTATTACGACTTATTTCACTTAGCAAAATACCCTCTAGGTCCATTCATGTTGTTGCAAATGGCAAGATTTCACTCCTTTTTATGGCTGAGTCCCACTCCATTGGAGGTACAAAGCACATCTTCTTCCTCCACTCACCTATGGGTGGATGCTTCAGCTGCCTCCATATCTTGGCCTTTGTAACACCGCAATGAACATAGGGGTGCCCATACCTGTTTAGTTAGCGTTTTTATTTTTTTATTTTTTCAGATAAAGACCTAGAAGCGGGATGGCTGGGTCACATGGTAGTCTTATTTTGAATCTTTTGAGGAATCCCCATACTGTTCTCCACCGTGGCTGCACCAGTTTGGGTTCCCACCCACAGGGCATGAAGGGTCCCTTTTCTCCCAGTCCTCACCCTCACCTATTATTTGCTGAGGTTTTGATGATAGACATTCTGACAGGTGTGCGGTGACACTTCAGGGTGGCTTTAATTTGCATTTTTCAGTGATGTTGCATATCCTTCTGTATGTCTGTTGGCCGTCTGTGTGTCCTGTCGGAGAAATGTCCATTCAGGCCCTCTGCTCGTGTTTAATTTAGATGGTTTGGCGTTTTTGGTGCTAAGTTGTATGAGTCCTTTATGTGCAATATTTTAGATATTAACTCATTCTCAGATGTGCTGTTTGAAAATATCTTCAATTTAGTAGGCTGGGGTTTTTTTTTTTTTTTCATTTATTTGATGGTGATTATCACAACTTTTTCCAGGCTTTCTTAAATATTTTTAATTGTGATGAAGTCCAATATATTGACTTCTCTTTGCTTTCACAGTAGCTTGTGTGTTTTTGTCCTTTTCGTATCTTATTTAAAAAAAGTTTTACCAAGCTCAATATCACGAAGAATCATCTCCTATATTTTCTTCTAAGGGTTTTCTATTTCTGGAGGTTGTGAGCTGTGTCTGTCATATTCATCTGTCTGGAACTTAGTTCTTAACACAGTGCTTGGCACCTAAATCTCAATAAATGAATAAATGGATGAACAGAGAAGCAGTGAATGAATAACTTACCCCATTTCCCACCCACCACATCTATGGGCATCAAGTTGCAGGAGGTAAACAAGTGAGCGAAACACAAAAATAAAAACAAAACCAAAATTTTCTGACCAGTTTGTTCTGAGGCTTAACTAAGACCCACCTGGAGCAGATTCCCTTTTTTAAAAGATGATGGAAATTCTGTCTTTTCCAGAAAAAGCAATAACTGTAGAAGCAGCTCTGCAAATTGAACTTTATGAAAATTTGAAAACATCTCTTCATCAAAAAGGCAATAAGAGAGTGAAAAGGCAAGTTACAGAGCAGGGGAGTCATCTGTAATGCACACAGGTGGCAAGGATTTGTCCCTGGCCCACACCCAGAGCGGGGAAGGGACAAACAACCCAAGAATGAATGGGCACAACTTGCACACGCCCTTCCCCACAGGGGACCCACAGAATGGCCAATGACCCTATAAAGAGGCAGGCAACCTCATTAGTCACTTGGAAAATGCAAATAAACATACACCAAGATCCAGCTACACATCCACTAAGATGACAAAAATCAGTGAGACAGACACTATTAAGTGTTGACAAGGACGTGGAGCACCCGGAATTCTCAGAGACTGCTGGTGGGAACACAGAATGGTGTGGGAACTCTGAAAGTCTATCTGGTGGCTCCTGCTAAAGCCAAACAGACACCCGCCTTTCCACCTGTGCTCCTAGGTACAAACCCAAGGGACCGGTCTGCACCTGCTCCCCGAAGATGTGCACAAGAACGTTCCCCACACCACTATTCCTAAGAGGCCCACACTCAGCACTGCCCACATATCCCCCAGCTACAGAACTGATAAGTGGATTGTGGCATATTCGCACAGTTGGATGTTATCCAGAAGGAAAAATGAGTGGATCACTTCTACATGCAGTAGCATGGGTGAAACTCACAAAATAAGGTTGAGCCAAAGAAGAGCAGATTCGAAAGAATGTATTTATTGTATGGTCCTATTTATGCAAAGTTAAAAAGCAAGTCAAATTAATCTATGTTGGTGAAAGTGGAGTTCTTCTGGGGGTGCAAGGAGAAGGTGGTGCTGGGAAAGGGGCCTGAGGGGCAGTTCTGGGGTGCCTGTCATTTCTATTTACCTGGGTGCTGGATGCTGGGGTGTCCACTCTGCAAAAAGTCATCAAGCTGCAGTCGCATGATCTATTCACTTTTCCATATGCTGGTTACACATCAAAAAAATTTTGATTAAAAAAATGCTGCCTGTCAAATTAAGTTTAGGACAGTTTTACCAGCCCCTTTGCTATGCCTTGAGCCCCCTGGGCCAGGGGAGGGGGTATTGCCTGCACTTGCCATTCCTCAGAGCCTGTACCAGGGAGAAGAAATCTTTTCTTCCCTTCTTATTCTTCCCTCTGCCTTGGCCTGGAGCTATTGTACATATGCAAATGCGGGGATGTCAGCTATGGAGGCGAGCTCAGCTATTTATAGCTGGAGTCTTGCAACACTTATCACAGCTACTGCAGACTTGAGGAAGCCGAAACACACACACACAGACACACACACGCATGCACACACGCATGCACGCACACACACTACACAGAGTATATTTTTATTCCCCAGGATATAAATTTCCCATCCCATTGCAGTCTGGGCCGTCGCATGCAACATTGATTGTCTGTTATATTACATTTATTAAGAAGTGATAACTTGTAATAATTGGATGTTAAATTAAAGAACTCTCTCCTAGTTATTGCCGTCTCAATTATAACTGTCGTTGGCTGGCAGTTATAATGATATATGAGGGCTGTATTTTACGCAGCCGACCATGACCTGGTGACTAATATTCCCCCAGCTATGGGGGCACTCATGCACTCCTTGGCTCCTAATGCCTTGCTTGGGTGCTGATTGGAATATTAAGTTTCTGCAAGACTGCGGCGCCGAAATCCACACGGAGACCTGCGCCTCCGCCGCCGAGAGCCCCTCCGGCAGTTTGCACCCACCTCCTGCTTCTCCGAGCTGGTACACATCCAACTCGTTCGGCTTTGTTTTATGGTTATAGGAATCAGGTTTATTTGGTGAGTTATAAAGTCGTAAAACGTGGGCGAGAGCGTGTTTGTGGTTTCCTTTTAAATGAAGCCGCCGCAATTAGCTCTGGGGTCCAAGTGTCAGTGGACGGGGGAGGGGCGGTCGGAGGTAGGACGCGGTGGGGGAGGGGCCGACAGGCTGGATTTATTTAGAAGAACCCAGTGGAGAATTTGGCCGTGTTTCTGCAGGGATGTCAGGGAGATGTGGCTTTCAGGTCTGGAGCAGAATTCTAAGTGGAGTTTGAGAGGTCTCTGAATGCTTGCAGCTCTTCAAGACGTCTGGCCAGTCCACAGGTGAGAGGGATTGACCACAAGGCTCCGTAGGTCCCTTTGTGTGCCCAGATCTTGGGGACAGGTCACAGTCCACAGAATCTACAGTCAGCCAGTAGGCTCTGCTGATCACGCGTATGCAGCCTCTTTCTCAACTATTCCTTCCCTTCGTCAGAGCTGGCAGAGGTGGCCGCCAGCATACCAGAGGGGTCACAGGACATTCCACAAGGGACGGTTATGACTCAGACCCTTGGGAGCACTCTGTGCAGCATGTGGTCCTCAGCGAATACAGGTGATCATTCTGTGTTAGTGTCCTGGGGCTGCCGTAACCAAGGACCTCACACTGGGTGACTTCAAATGACAAATCTGTCCTATCACAGTTCTGCAAGCTAGATGTCCAAGATCAAGGTGAATGGAGGGCCTTGCTCCTTCTGAAGTCCACAGGAGAGGAGCCTTCCTTGACTCTTCCGGATCCTGGTAGCCTCAGATGTCCCTTGGCTTGTGACACATTCCCCTAATCTGCTCTGTCTTCCCATGCTCCCTCCTCTCTGTGTGTCGGTCTGTGGGCGAGAACTTCCCCTCTCCTTAGAAGGACATCAGCTGCTGGACTTAGGGCCCACCCGGATCCGGTTCGACCTCACCTTAGCCAATGCCATGCGCAGAGACTCAGTTTCCAAATAAGACCACATTCCCCCGGGTTAGGACTTGAACGTGTCTTTTGGGCACACGCAGTTCAACCCATAACATATTCCAATGTCATTGGCGGGAAAACTGAGTACGGGACGCCTGGGGTGGGCGCCCCAGTCCATGCAACCAGCACAGGGCGGAGATGGGCTTCGAGGGGCTCCGTCTGAGGCCTGAGTGCTCTGCCATGTCCTGTGCTCTCTTCACGCTCTAGACACCTTGGCCGAGGGGCATCCCGAATTCAAGGGAAGTCGTCCCTCACAGGTGGGGTGCTCTCAGTCTCGCCAGAAGGTGCTCCCTGACACCTTTCTAAGGTCCAGAGGGGCCAATGGATTCATCATTGCTTGAGTTACAGCCTTCACTCATTCAACACCTACTGATTCCAGGCCAGATCAGCGAAGGCACACCCGCTGAGGCAAAGCGGGCCAGTGGGGCTGTGGAGGGTGAGCAGTAAGGCTGCAGGCTTTTACTCTGTGGGAGCTGGGGGTGCACTGCCGGGGGGGAGCGGGGGGGGGGGTCTCAAGCGGACAAGTCATGTGACCTGGTGTACATTTAGCTCTTAGAATAGACTGCTGGGAGTTATGTGAAAAGCATGAAGACATGTGGAGGCTGCTACCATAATCCTGGCAAGAGACGATGGTGGCCTGGCCTTGAAGGAGGAGAGAGGTATTTGAACTCTAGATAAATGATGAGGTTGGAACCTGCAGCATTAGCTGTGCGTGGAGCTGAGCAAAAGAGAGGAGCCCGGGACAGTGGCAAGGTGTTCACCTGAGCCAGTGGAGAGCTGGCACGGCCCCTCGCTGCAGTGGGACGCTGTGCGGCTGGGGCAGGTTTGGGGGCGGGGCTCGGGTGGGGGTCAGTGTTTCGGCTTTGATCGTGTTGAGTTTGGGTGTTATTCAGACATCAGAGTTGGGGTGAGGGGGGGCAGCTGGACATGGGAGGCTGAAGTTCGGCAGAGAGACACCGCCTGGGGGCACACACGGGGGGCTGCCACACGCGGGGCAGGCCGTGAGCCCTCTGCAGGGTGCTCGGGAAGGAGTGGGGGCAGAGAAAGAGCAGGCCCATGGGGTGCCCCCAGAGTCGGGAGGAGTGGGGCGCTGTCCCAGCAGCCAAAAGCACGGCGGGTGACACGGGAGCAGAGAGGAATGGGTGGGGGGCTGTCTGGGAAGCCAGCCAAGGACCCCTCTCCCAAAGGCAGAAATGATATGATCCTAAAAACTTGCATAAGACTGGCAAGTCTGGGCCCCTGGGGGGCCTGCGACCAGCCAGGTGAAGGGGGACCAGGAGGACCATCTTGGGTTTGTTTCTGTTGTCATTGAATTGGCACCTGCCTCTCACACTAGAGCAAACGGGGGCTAGGTCTGATGAGCTCCCAAGCCCGTCGAGGAGCATGCGGGTGGCCCTTGGTCAGTGTCTGCTCTGAGAACTGAGCGTTACTTCCTCAAAGCAATGGAACCATTTACGGTTGGAGAAACGGACCGAGAGGGAGGCCGGGTGACAGAACAGGGACCGGCACTGGGTATCTGGACCACTGCCCCGAGCCTGTCCCATCCCCCGATCAGACAATTTTGCAAGAAACCAACCTTAGACTTCAGTCACTCAGGTGCTCATGACAACCTGGTGATGTCTTAGTGAGTTCACTTTACAGGTGGGACCCTTGCAGCTCAGAGACCCTAAGTCGCCTGCTCCAGCTCACACCGCTGGAAGGCAGTGCAGCAGGGATTTGAACCCGGGTCTGTCTAACCACAAAGCCCCTGTGTTTCCCCACTGGTCTATTCCTCCTGCCAGGAAGGCTCTTTCTTCCCTCACCCTGCCTTTACCCCCCTACCTCCTACTTACCTTTTCCAGCTCAGGTTCATTACCTCTCCCCGGGAAACTCTTTCCCAGCATCGTCAGGCCCCATGGCAGAGCCCAGTGCTCCTTCTCCCCGCCACCGCCTGCCCCCCCCACCCCCCGGCACTTGCCAGAGTCTGTGATAAAATAGCCCCCCCGCCCCCCGGCCCGGAGGCAGGGACCACGCCCCACATCCTCCAGGCTGTGTTCCCACTACCTTGCACGCCTGGCACATGGTAGGTACTCAGAATAATTTTCTTCCTGGAAAGAAAACATTCTCAGAACGCGTCCCAACCTCTGTTTCAACAACTCTCACGACCTGCCTGCCCCAGGGCTTCTGCTCAGACCAGCTGTCCCCTGTCATTCAAGGGCAGGGCCCAGGGCTTGGCCGATGCATCCTTAAGAAAGATGGAAGGGGCTGAGAAGGACATCAGCAGAGCTCACACTGGACCCTACTCGAGCTCTGCCCCGGTCACCTCCCTGTCTGCCCCCGCAGCCCTCTGCCCTCCGCCACCACCCGCCACCCAGCACAGCCCACCCAGGCTTCTTTACCTCTCACTTTGTCACATTGTCTTCAGGCACGTGTCTCTGCAGGACCCGTCCCACTTCCAGATGTTTGCCTTCTCTCTCCCGCCATTGGGTGGTGAGCTGTGCACGGGCAGGGCTCGCCGGCCTTCTTCCCGCCGTTCCCTCGGAGCCCTGCCCACAGCCTGCCCCACACGGGGTGGGGGGGGGGGGCGTAAGCACGTGAACGAATAAGGAGCCAGGTAACTTGTATACCTACTCTTGCCAGGCACCAAACTGAGCCCTCAATACACATTTTCTCCTGGATTCTGACAGCCGTCCTTGGGGGTTCAGCCTCCCGATTTGCAGATGAGTAAACTGAGGCTCAGCAGCAGCAGGTGACTTATCCAGAGCTGGGATTTATGTCCTGGCCAGAGTTGCCCACCTTACCCACACTCTGAGCTCCCCCCGGAGACCAGCCCAGAATCAGGCCTAGAGTAAGGCGTTGACACCTGGTCATGCGATGACCACAGAGCTGACGGGCAGCACGTCCCACGGACACTTGTGTTTCCACATTGTCCCAGTCATTTAGAGGAGACGCCAGTGTCCTAACAGGAGTGTAAGGACACCTCTTAGAAACATCTGTTTGCTCTCCGGCTTTTCTGTGAACAGAGCAGCCCTCCTCTCCCACGCTCTTGACTTTCTCTTTTTTTAAAGAACTAGTTGCCCTTTCGATGGCTTTGGTGTGTCTGTGCTCGCGAGAGCCCCGGCGCCCGGCGCCACAGCCCCGTCCTCTGCGAACGGAGAAAGCTGAGCAGTCATTAAGCACCAGCAAGAGTGCCGCGTATTAATGGGCAAACAGCAAGTCGGGGAGAGGAAAATGTTTTTCTCTCGCAAAGTACATACGAAAAGTTGATCCAAACCAAAAGCGCTGCCATAAATCTGTTAATTTTGGCAAATTACGGGGAGGTGGCAGGGGCGGCGAGAGAGACGGAGAGGCAAAAGGTTGCCCGGAAGCTGCCCACCCGTCTCGGAAGGGAGCCACTGCCAGCCCGGGGGCGCTGGGCTCTCGGCCCGGAGACCGGCCTCTCTTTGCAGGCCTCATCTGCTCTTGAAGCCTGCGGTGCACAGCCTTTCTAGGTAAGCGGGGGCATGGGTGGGCTATGAACGGCGAAGATTGGACCCTGCTGCTGGGGTGAAGGGGCGACCCAGGTCTGGGGGTGCTGCAGGCCCAGAGCAGGCCTCCAGGGCCCCTCCCGTGCCAGCTGCACTTCGAGTCCTGTCTGGGCCCCTGACCCGGGCCACCTCCTCTGCTCCTCCCCCTGCCCCCCTCCCCCACGCCCAGCCCCAGTCTGGTTTTGGCCTGTTTCCTTTGGCGTGGGCCACTGACTGCTCTAACTGTTCCGGGACTGAATTGTGTTCAGGGCTGGGGGCGGGGAGGAGGGGATTGGCTGCAGGCTGCGTGTCAGTGCGTGTGTGCCTGTGAGTGTGTGAGCATGCGTGTGTGCCCTCTCCCCCTAGTCTGGGTGCCGGTGTGCCGGAGAGGGGGTGCGGGGGTCCGCTGGTGTCACTCAAGGCGTTTGATAACAAAGAACATTTTTCCTTCCCGGTGGAAACAAAACCCAGCCTTGCAAAGGCAGGCTCCTGCCCTCTCAATCTCCTCCTCACCCCCTCCCCCTCCCTCTGTCTCCTTTAGAATGTTTTCTTTCTGCATTGTTCTTTTCTCCTCATCTGGGAGGGTTCTCTCTTTCAGTCTTCAAACCATTTCCATTTTGTCCTGCCTCTCATTCATATTTCTGTCTCTCACCATCGCTTTTCTCTCCCCTTCCTCTCCATCTCTCTGTCTCTGTCTGTCCCCTTCCCTCCCCCCAGCCTCCCAAACGCACGCGTCCCGTGGAGTTCGGAGTGACCACACCACCGACTTCCACTTGAGCAGGAAGAAACACAGACATCTCATTGCTGCGATCCAGTATGACTTAGTTCCCTGATTCTGTGGGGGCACAGAGGTGACAGCAAGACCCAGAACGCCAGGTCCCCTTCTAGCCACAGCTCCCTGCCAGGGTGCCAGGGGACCAGCAGCAGGCTTGTCTGTCCCAGGCATTTTCATTGGACCCTTCCTTTTCCTGGCTGATGAAATCTCCCCACTCCCTGTTTGGCGCTTCCCAGGCTGGCTGGGATGCGCGCTTTGCTGCCTGCGAAGCGGGGCTCCCAGGGCTCTGGGGGCTCCGGGGGGGGGGGGGGCTCCCCGGCCATGGGCTGCAGCACGGATAGGTTAATGTATTTACAGTAAATACGTTCTTGGCTCCGTGGAGGAAGGGGCCGCTTTGGTTAACCATTTATTATGGAGGTGGCTATTTTCAATGTGTTCCACATGATTATTCGGCAAAGCTGCAATTTGGCACTTGTTCTGGGCTTGAAGGAATCGCTTCCCCAGAGGTGACCCTCGGCGGGAGATTGCATGTCACCGCGTGAGGAATGGCCGCAGCGGGGCGTGATGGGTAGGCTGTCTGCCTCCCCTGACCTCAATCGCTTTCCTGTGGCGTGGCTGCTGGGGTGGATGGGGGGTTGGCACAAAGTGCTTATAATTTCTGTCGGAAGGCGGTGGAATGATAATGGGGTGCCAAGCCCCTAGTGGTTGGCCCGGGGCCTGGTCCGCAGGCCTGGTACTCCTGCCGGGAGTGGTCACCTAGCAGGGGCGAGTGAGGCTGTGGTTCAATTAAGAGATGCCCAGATGGAGAGGAGGGGGCTGTGGATTCAGAAGGCTGACCCTAATGGGACTGAAGCCAGGAGGCCAGGCGAGCGAGGACTAAAGGTGTGCTGAGCACCTACTGTGTGCTCAGCACCTGGCCAGGCTGTCCTGCAAAGGTTCTCCCACCCAGATGCCAGCAGGCTGGCAGGTTGGAGAGCAGAGGCAGTGTGGCGTGACAGTTACACACCCCGGCCCTGCGGGCACAGGGGAAGGCTGACACTCCCTAGGCCCGTGGCCCTGCCCGTGTGACCTGGTCACACCCGTGTCTCCGTTTCTCCTCTGTGACAGGCGTCAGGATCAGTGCCCTCTCAAAGGTCTTTCTGAGCCTCCAGTGTTCTCATTTACGAGAACAGAGCCGGGCCTGGAGCAAGCTCTCTGGAAGTGCTACCATTATCATCATAGGTGTCACTGCTACTGTGGTTTGTGACCGGATAAAGCGGACTTCATCGGACGCATAAGAAAACCGAGAGGCACTGAGATGGCAGGAGACCCGTGGACGGAGGGAAAACTCTCAGGAGTTGGAACCAGGGGCAGGAATCGGACCTTTCCCGTTCAAGTTCACTTCCCTGGGGGGCCTGTCCTTCTAAGGTTAGTCTCCCTCCTTCCTCCCTCTTCTTCCTTCCCCTCCACTTTTCTCCCTTCCTCCTCTTCTTTCTTCTTTTCTATTCACTTTCTGTTTTCCTCCTTCCCGTTCAGGGGACAGACCAGGGACTTGGTCATGTAATGGATACTTGTGGGGGGTTGTACTAGATCCTTTAGAGAACCTAGCAGACAGGGGTATCCACGGTCACCCCTTAGCATGCCGGCAGGACAGAGCAGGTGCTCGTCGGCTGCTAAGGTGTCAGCAGTCCTGGGTCTGGAAGTCTCCTTGGCTTCTCCGGGCTTCCACACTCGCTTTTCTGGTTCTCAGTTCCCTCTTCACAGTATGGCAAACCAGGTGCCTGGGAGCTGGCACCTCCTGACCCCAAGCCTGCCTCTCCCTATGACAGCAGACTGACTGTGGACAAGTCACGTGCCCCCCGGATTCAGGGTTTCCATCTGCAGAACGTGCCTCGTAGGAGTTACTTGGTTTACGGGAGGAGAGGGTACTCTCCTGGTACTCTCTGGTATACGGAGCGGCTCGCACATCCTGACCTCAGCCTTCCTGGCAGAGCTGGCCCTGGCTGTAGCCGGCACCTGTAAGTGTTGGACTGCACTCAGCTATCCTTGGACTTAAAAAAAAGTAGCCACACTGCTGTGGTTGTACCAACTAGAGACTAGAAATACTTGAGTTCGACAAGGTGTACTAGGGAAGGGGCCTGAAGTAAGGTTATGCTAATTCATGCCAGTTTGTGAGCTCTGCTCTCTGCCATCCCTTTGTAGTAGCTCCTGTGTTCCCACCCATGTGTGGGCACGAGGGCACGGGGGAGCTGGGGTGTGTGGCCTTCGGGCGGGTTCACTCTCCACGCAGATGTTTCACTTGTGCGTCACCTGAAGGTTGCTCCGAGCTGATGGGGACCGTGGTCATGGAATGTTGTCAGTGCTTCCAGGTCTAGAAGGTCAGGCTGTGTCCGGGCAGATCATAACTGGCTTCCTTGCCTCCTGTGTCCACCTCAAGATGTAAAGGTTCATCTCTGAGATTCCTCTCAAGCACACCCAAACCTGAACGCACCTGGCTGCCCCCAGAATTTGCCCCAGAATTTCCCCAGAAGCAGGCTTGGAGGTCAGGATCCAAGGGCAAGGACTGTTTTGGGGAGGCGATCCCAGGACACTCCGACAGGGGAGAGGGGAAGTGAGGTGGGTAATAGAGGGTGTGTGATAAAGCCAGTTGCCACTGAGAGTGACTGGAGTTAATCCTGCAGAGAAATTTTGGAAAACACGGTAGAACATTAACTTCAGCATCATCCCACCTGAAGAGGGAGGAGCTGGGGTGTGGATACACCATCCCCCAGGGGTCGTAGGGCGAGGTCTGCTCTGTGTCAGGGCTGGCAAATGGCACTTCCGGCCTGCCTTGTGGCTCTCTAGAACAGTCCCCGAGGCCCAGAGATACCTGCAGCCGAGCACCCTGAACAATAAAGTCCGAGGGATGCGGGCAGGTTCTGCCAGAGCTTGTGCACATACCTCCCTCAGTCTGGACACCCCCCCCCCCCCGCCGTGCTCCTGGAAGCTTCCCTAGTTCTCCGGGCTGTGTTCAGGCCTCTCCCTCCTGTGCACCCCGGCCTCCCATCCCGTGCTTCCCACCACTGCCTTCAACTGCCTCGTTATTCGCCCGCTTGCCTGCATCCCGTGTTTCAGCTGTGAGCTCCACAAGGCAGGGCTACATCCCATCCAAGTCTGCATTCCCAGAGTAAATGTTCCGTGTTACAAAACAAATAAATAAATAAACGAGTCCATGGAGACGGGGAGGACAGAGGCCTTCGGGAGGGAGAGAGCAGAGCCTCAAGGAGCGTTGCCAAAACCCCGGTAGGTAGCAGACATCTGCGGCGGCCAAGACGAGGACACTTTTCTCTGGATTCGCCCCAGTTCTGACCAGCGCCGTCCCCACCCAGCCCAGTTTCAGGAACAGGAGAAGGGGAAATGGAGCCGCGCCCTTATTAAAATCAAGGCCTTTGCTCACTGTGAGTGGGAACAGATGAATCTGAGATCATCCTTGGCAGGCAGTGCTGGGAAGCAGAATGCTCCTTTTTGGATTTTGACGGCCGAATCTCAGCCCAGCTCCTGGCTTTATTTCCGTGCGGTTGACACCTGTGATCATTGAGAAAAGTTTGAGATCATCTATTGGGCCCCAACCCTCACAGGTGGTCCTGGGTCGTGGGTGTGCGGCAGTGATGGGCAGTCCACACCCAGGGCTCTGCGGGGGTGAGCGTGGCGGTTAGAGCACCTTGGCCCAGATGCTCAGAAGACAGGAGGTGACTCCTTTCTAATTCAACACTTCCTGTGAAACAGGAAGTGAAGAGAAATATACAGGAAGTACAAAGAAAAGTACAGGGAAGCCACTTTTCAGAGCAGGGGTTGATTGTGGATTCATAGAAGTTTTTTTTTCTTTATTTTTTAAAATCCTCACCCACGGATATGCTTATTGATTTTGGAGAGAGAGAAAGAGAGGGAGATAAATCCATTAGCTCCGGTAAGCACCCTGACCGGGGATCGAACCCACAACCTTTCCATGTATGGGATGACGCTCCAACCAGCTGAGCCACTCAGCTAGGGCAGGTTCATAGAAGTTCTTAATATTTTTCATCCTGAGATGTTAGGAAGACAGGACATGTTGTCCCTTACTAACTCTAGGGTAAAGTGCTTTCTCACCTCCCGGTGTGGGGAGAGCTGTCAGGGCAAGGAAGGAAAGGAGACAGATTGGCACAGGGCTAAATCAGGGAGCTCCAGGGACTTCAGAAACCTTGGGAGATGGGTGTTTCCCCACAGCCCTGCCACACTTCCCGGGAAGGCTCCTTTCCTGCCACCGTCAGAAGCCGGCTAGGTGCCTCCCTATCTCACTTGAAGCAAATGAGCACGTGGTCACCCAAGTTATTTCTTTTACGAAATGAATCCCCTGTGGTAATCGTTGAACAAGCGATGCAAGCCTTCCGTGCGCCCGAAAAGCGATCTGGTGTTAAAGAGGATCTTATTTTTGAGCAATTTCCTGAAAACTAATGTTTGTGATTTAGCTAACAAAGATTTAATAGTACCAGCGTGGCGGAGCTTGTTCTCAGGTCTTTGCCAATTCTCATTGAATTCTTGTAACAATCCAAGGAGACAGGCGATGCTTTTGTCCCCATTGCACAGACCAAGAAACTGAGGCATGCAGGAAGAAGATACCTTGCTCGAGGCCATCCAGTTGGCAAGCGTAAAAGCCAGATGTAAACCCAGGCTGCTGGGGACAGAGTCGGTGGTCCAGACTGATGCATTTTTCTGCTTCCGTGAGTGGCAGGAGACTGGCTGGTGCCTCGGTCTGGCCAGGCTGAGGAGAACCAGGCGGCCATTTGTCATGGTGTGAGCTTCCAGCCAGAATGGTCCACCTTGGGTCCTCACCTTCTCCCCTTCCCCGTCTCACCTCTCGAGTTTTAATTTGGAAGATGTTTAATGAAGTGTTTGCTGAGGGAATGGTGGGTGCTGGCCACTCAGACAATGCACACAGACACAGAAAAAAGGGAAACTGAGGCTGGTCTCGGGAGGCTCGGGTCAAACCCTTCTCTGACTTTGGTGACCGCCTTTACCTCTGTTTCTGGGAAATTCCATAGGGAGTTGCAAGTTCCCAATACACAGCACAATGCTAGGCTCTTAGTAGGGATATTCCACATGCTGATTACATGAGCAATTGGGGGGGGGGTGAGTGAACAAAAAATGAGTGTGTGAGCGAGTGGCCGAGAGAACAAATATGCATTTCCTACCCGGGTAAGGCCTAGCTCAGCGGCTCCCAAACTTGTAGAAACATCAGAATCTCTTGGAGAGCAATGCAGATTGCTAGGCCTGCCTCAGGAGTGTTAGATTCCGCAGGCCTCAGGTAGGGGGGCCTGGTGAATCTTACTGCATTTCTCCCCAGGTCCCGGGTGAGGCTGGTGCTGCTGGCCTGGGTCCCAGCCTCTGGGTCTCAATCTTGATTGTACATTGGAATCCCCTGCAGGGAATTAAAAGCAATCTGCTTCCCCGGATCCTCTCCCAGAGACTCTGATGGAATTGATCCGGGGTGTGGCCGGGCTCCAGGCAACGGGTTTGTAACAGCTCTCCCCGCGCTTCCAACGTGCGGCGCAGTAAGAGCGCCTCGGGCTCAGCGTCTATCCGTCGGCTCCTTACCTTGATGTTCTTTGTGGCTCACGTGTAGCTTAGCTCACCTGGGGGGGTCCCCCTTCTTGTCCTCCTGGGCTGCCAGCCTTCCCACCCCCAATCTGACACTCCTGCTCTGTCCTGAGATTGCTTCTCAGGCTACCGCTTGCTGGAGATCTGCCGTTTGCTCCCTGACACCGTGCATCCCTATCCCAGCCCTCGCCCGCCCCGCACGCTGCGGTGTCTATTAAGAGCAGATGCTAAACCATTTCCAACAGGCCTTGAAGCTAATGCGCTGCAGAATGGATTCGGAAGGGCCTATTTCTTTGCGCGCCGAGAGAGGGAGTGAATTAATGCGCGGCGAAAACCTCCAGAGAACCCGCGTCAGGGCTGGGGGGAACGTGGTGGCTAAATCAACAGTTATAAACTCGTCCCGTCATTTTTCATTATTTGGTACATTGGAAAGATATTTTCCTTTTCAAACGCAGTTGGAGATCCGTTTGGTCAAAAGTCGGTCGGCAACCTCATCACCATTGCCCCTGAAAACACGCAGCCCCTGCCAGGGGGTGGAAGAAAAACGGCCCAGGGCCTTAGCAGACAGCGACGGAGTCAGAACGGGGCGGAATGGGGGCTGCTTGGGGCAGAGGCGCCATGGTTTTCCAAATATGTTGCCCATGGGTCCAAACTGTTACAAGAACCCGAGTACATGGTGGTTGCAGCTGTGGCTTTGGGAGGGGAAGCTGTGCATCTCCTGTGCTCCCCAGGAGAGAACTCATCTGGGGCCCCCTGCTCTGGACCCAGCCCCTTGGGGACCTTTTTTTTTGGGGGGGGCAAGGTGTAAGCGGAGCTTCGCTAAAGCCTCACTCGGACACATTAATAGAAACTGGTGGCAGGGCCCCACTCCCCTGTCATGGCTGACAGGGACAGGTGGCCCAAGGACACGCCTGCAGGGCTGGTATTTGGGCTGGCCCTCTTCTTCCCAGCAGGCACAGCGAGGAGGGAGGCCCCTGGACAAGGACAGTGCCTCCTCCGGTCTGAGACAGGGCTCTGCCCCAACTCCGGGCCACGTGACCTCCGGTAAGTCCCTGGGTCTCTCTCTTTAGTGGAAATGAAAGCTGTGAGGAGTCTTTGAGAAGGTGGGCACGCAGGCCCCAGGCGCCTGTCCCATCACGGTGAGGGTGCTGGCTGACACGTGGGAACTGTAGCCTGGGTCAGGGAATGTGACCTCATTGGGGGTGTGGGCCAGGAGAAGGATGGGCTGGGGGGGAGTCGGGGGAGCAGAGAGGATGATGGATCTTAGGGCCAGCATACTTGTCTCACGTGATAATGAGATGCTCCAGGGACAAAGCTCTCAGTGACCCAAAAGGCTGGGTTCAGAGGAGGAGGCTGCGAAGAGGTTGGGTGCTCCTTCTGCGTTCCATCTAGACTAACTTCAGCTTGGAGGGAGAGCTTGCAGCTCAGTCGAAGGAGCCTAGAGCCGCCAGGGAGACTGGCCGGGGTGCAGGGCTGTGTTCAGGTGTCACTGTGTCAGGCGCTGGGAAGGCTTTGGGGTGGAGGTTCCAACTGGTGGCACGGAGACCAGATGGAAGGAAGCAGCAGAGCACTGGGCTGGCTCAGGCAGGGGGCCAGCACA